>NC_137482.1:21500412-22890412 GCF_918807975.1 Aplidium turbinatum
AGTGTAAGTTTTTAGTAATTGTCGTAAAAAAATAAAATCTCTCTCGTCAAAACATGAAACTTACTGTTTTAAGTGCATTAAATCTTTAGATGAGTAGATTAACTAAAAGTGCAAGAACTTGCCTTGAGACGTGCGGTTACGCCACAAACTCAGTTGAAAAGACAAAATTCACACACAATAACTGTAAGATCGTATAGCGGTGCGGGTTAACTGATGTTAAAACACCCGATCTACACTGAGGTGATTTCACTCGAATGTGTCTGCTCGCATACCACCAACAAGCTGGGATGATTGTTCTATGTTGGAAAAACGCGCAATTGTCTTCGAAGCACTCAATTTGTCCTCATCAGGTCGCGGTTTTTCTCTGAGGAAAATAACCGTGACTTTACGACTACGAAAACGTATAATAATAATAAACAGTTACAACAATATAGACATCATACGTTTGGTATGTTAAATTTCATAAGAGATGTACGGCTGGTTAACAAATGAGACAAACTATGAATAAAATGAAAATCATATTTACCGGTTGTTGACAACCCTTTTTCCAGAATGTATTTACAAGATGATACGCCTAAGCATTATATCACGACTAAATAGAATAGAATTATAGTTAACAAATACTCCAGAAAGTCTAATATAACCTTTCTTAAATTACGATAAAGAGTTCATTTCAATAGCTCAGTTAACAAATACAGTAATCTATTTCTAAACTGCAAAACAATTCTATCCATTAATACGTGTGAAATTGTCGCAAAGGTATGTTCGCGTAGCTGAGCTATTATTGCTGAATTTGAGAAATAACGCGAAGTTCTTCTATTTAAAGCCATGAATTAGGAAAAGGCTATTACTGATGCTGAATGTAAAAACGTTACAGTTGCATAAAAAGGCTCGTTCGTTAACGTTAATGCTGAGTATTTCACAATACAACAAATCTTTAAAAAATTGACACAAAGAAATACGTTTACAAACAAGCGAACCCATTTAGCATAGAATCAACGTCAAACTGTGCTATGCCAATGTATACACATATGTAATCTCCCAATAATTAATCAACTGGAAAGAATCCGACAACACAGGCTATTTTTGATGCGTTGAAAGTTAAAAATAACACAATTTCAGAAATATGGGCGCCACTATATGACTAAAGGAGGCATAGACTCCTTTTGAGTCTGAAAACTGTCAGAATCTAAAATAGTTAATAGACTTGTTTTTTCCGGGCGCTGCAGACAAAAGGAGAATATAAATATTTTTCTGTAATTCAACAGACAACCAAATTTCCAGATAGGAAAGTTTTGATTTCGCTCACACAACTTTTATATGCACAAAAGTGATGTTACAATAACAACACAAGATCGGTTATAGACTGTAAGATCGATTTTTTTATAGCTTGGCGATATAACTTTAATCCAAAAATAATAACCAAATGCGTAAGTGCCATTTAACTTAAAAAGTTAACCCATTTGTGCCGAAAGTGAAAGTATACTTAAAAAATTTTTCGGAAAATTTAAATATTGCATAATTATGACCTAAAAAACATATCACAATTATTTTTTTCCTAATTATGTTTGTACTTTTTGAGAAAAAAGCCGTCTTATATATAGGACGCTATAGGCAAATCCGTTATCAAGTTTCACAAGTTTCTTGTGCGTAATGCGTAAGCGTTATTACGTTTTACTTATCGCTCAAAGTGATAAATAGAAAATTTCTTGTTCATGTCTTGTCATGTCATTATTGTCATCGAGCATTTTATTGAAATGAAAGTTCAAAAAATATGAAGATGAAAATTAGCAAAGTAACACAGCATCACTGAAACAAGTCATTACGGAATATGATATTGCTTGAAGCATTTGACATGCAGACCGACATCACATTTTTTGCATCTTGTAGTAGTTTTTGCATGACAATAGGCGCATCGAGTTGCGTGGTAAAATTATGCTAAATACAGTAAGTTATAACCTTTCTCATTTACCTATGCGACATAGCCTATCTCAATCAAATATTTTTATTCCCACTAATACAGTGCCTATATTGTAATTATTATCTTAACAACTCAGCGTTCTGTCATTGCTTTAGTGATAGTGTTCACAAAGAAAACAAAACAAAATTATCTGAAATTATCAGTAAATTACGATAATTATGTTATTGTTCTAAAACAAACACGACTAATTTGACAAGCTTGATGGATTTCACAGTATGCACATTTTTACTACCAATAACGCTTAAGATTACTGATAAATTTTCAAGCATTTTGCTTTTTTTTGGAATTTTTTCAATTATTGCTGACTTTGCTGTAAAAAGCAAAATACAAAGTTTGGAATTTTTTATGGTATTTTTATTTGATTTAATTATTTTGCCTACTGCACGTAAGCGGCAGTGTAACTCAATTGATAAAAGCATCCAACTGGTATCTGAAGGTATATAAGCATGGCGGTGACCTCAGTGGTTTGATTCTGGATCAAGAGATTGAAGATTCGATACCCACTGCCGCTGTTGCGATTCTATTCATGCATAACTTACAAAAAGTTTTGTCGCTTTACAGTATATTATGTTCGATTTTTCGTCATGTTGATGAAAACAGTTCGTGCTGCATGGGATGAGGCAGCGCTAATCAAGAAAAAGAAAATTATCGTTATCGGACATTATCAGGGATAATTTTATTGTTTATCGTTATCGCTTAACTTTTTTTTAATTTATCGTTTATTGTTATCGCTTTAGGCATTTTTCGTTTATCGATTATCGTTATCGCTTAACTAAAAAATGAGTTATCGCGCCCAACACTGACTGTGGCTCAATCTGCCGTAGCCTAATGAAAATGACGTGAAAAAGCGACTGTCCAGCGCTAGGACTATCACATAAAATGCGCATCATGTTATTTAACGATAGTTTTTCTCTGCTTCCTGTCTGTTTTTGAATAGATTTGTAGCCTATACCGTATACTATTTTCGCAACAGACGAAATAAAAGGTTTTATTTATTGTCGCTCTACAACAGCTATGGTCTTTTAGCGACAAGGCTCATTTTTAATTTATATCAGGTTTTACGATGTTATCACATTATTACCCGACTCATTCTCACTGCGCTATGCAGGATAGAACACAATCGGTACCGTTTTTAAAGTCTTCGGTTTGACCCGACCTGGAATCGATCTCAGATCTACCAGCACCAGAGCCGAAGGCGAAACCACTCCGCCACTGAGCTGGTAAGAAACCATACTGATTTTAGTTTCACCCTAGACGGTTGATTTAAGCGAAACTCAGTGTGATTAGAATGCTCCAAGCAATGCAGCATGGGACAGATGCACAACGCTAAAGAGACGTAAAACTACGTATATGTGTATCAACTGCCGATTGCAAGAGAACGCACAATTACTGTTGGCGTTTAAAATCCCTAATAGATGGCACAAATTCTTAAAGAAACGCCCAAATTCCAGCCAGCATTTCAAATTCCTAACAAGCACAGGTTTCACAATGGCAATAAGACGCAAGGAAACATAAGAAAAGCCGCTGGCGCTACAGATGACATGTTACCAAGACTATTTTTAGAATTAAATATTTTATGCATGCTTTTGTTTCTGATAGATGGCTTAAATGGCTAGCGTGGGAGCTACACGGTTATGGTTAAGGAATCGCAACTGCTCACTGTACTAGTGAGCAGGGCCTATAAGAGGGGGGTACGGAGGGTACGGCGTACCCTTGAGGGCCCGGGTCTGTGATTGTTGGGGGGCCCGAAATTGTGATTTTATACTTTACGCGCAAAAATGTTGGTTAAAACCATCCAAAACGACTAAATTCAAGCATAAAAGTTGTTATTCTTTAGTCCAGGGGGGCCCCGTAATCTAGCAAAAGGGCCCGGAAAAGTAATTGAGTGCATTGCGCGCAAATTAGGGGCCCAAAGTGGTGATTTAATGCTTTTCGTGCAAAAATGTTCTGTTAAAAGCACCCTAAATTAAATAGAAACATAAATCATAAAAGTTGATTATTCTCCTGTTCGGGAGGGGGAGGCATAGGGTAGCAAAAGCAAGGTTGAGAAAAACCCGTGAGAGTGTTTTTGGGATTTTTTGTGTTTTTTAAAAAATATTTGAAAAAGGTAGTTTCACGCTTATGTCTCTTCAAAATGAATTTCGGAGTTGGAGCAGGAGTCAATACTTTCGGAGCAGGAGCGGAGCCGGAGTAAAAAAAAAGTGACTTCCTTCACCTCTGCTAGGCATGTGGTGAGTGCAAAAGTTAATGAAGAAAGGTTATTAGTCAGACGATTAATTTGATTATGTCTTAACAAAATGTTATGTTTGAGCCTTGGTAGAGAGTTTGACTTGTTGTACCAGATACACATATAACCCTCAGTAACGTTAGTGGATTTAAACATTTTTTATTAAACACACAAAAAAAAAATAAAAAATTACTAAATCTAACGTTTTCGACACCACATAGTGTCCTCACCAGGAATAATTATAGGCTACATCTAAGAGAAATAAATGAATGAATTTGAAAATTTTACATTAAAGCTGTACAAACGACACCTCTCAACAACACCATCAACAACTGACACACGAATTCAATGCAAGATACACAAATTGGCGAGAGACAGATCACGTGATATGCACAACACTAAACACGAAATAATAGTTTTATTGCAGCCTGATGCTATTACTGCGCACAGATGTCCAATTCTGCAGTAAAATGTTGTATGGTGTGCAATATTCCTACGCTTAAGCAAACATCACGCGTTTTGCCCAAGACAAAGGGGGCCCGAAGTGAGAGGGGGACCCGGAATGATTCTTCGTACCCCTAGTGAAAATTTCTCTCAGAGGCCCTGCACACCACACAACATTTTAGTGCAGAATTGGACACCTGTACGCAATAATAGTATTAGGCCAGGGGCGCGGAAAGTAGGGGTGCTCAAGGGGCTGCAGCCCCCCTAGAGCAAATTCAGCCACCCCCTGGAATTTTCTATAATAGCTTCAGCCCCCCCTAGAAAATTCTGACAATTTAAGGTAGGCCTACATAACATATTTTCAGACATTTTTTCGAAAATTAATTGCTCCGATGAGCCGAGTTCCTAATACGTGTGGTCGTGCTCATCATTCGCAATAAAGAGTCGTCAATCACAGGGAGCTATGCCTCGCAGTAGCGGTACTAGCCACCCTCCCTACTTACACGGCGGTCCATCATTTATTGGACATCATTCTGCAATATTTACATTTCATACGTTCTTCTGAACATTGCAATAATACATGATATTGCTTTGTCACGTCTGACTGACAGAAGATAGTGTAATGAGAGGAGATACATGTGCAAAAATATTCGGCTTGGTAAAACAAGCACGCACGATGCGGCTTTATTTTGCGATTACCTGCAGGGGTGAAGTTTTTCAGCCTGCAGAAGCCGTCGCAAGACAGCTCCAAAACAAAAAGATCTTTGCTTCCTCAGCTTTGGAATCAATCACCATTCTCCGCGAACGGATCAAAAATCTCAGAAAAGATGAATCCGTTTCCAAGCTTATGGAAGCAGCGAACGTCTTTGCGTCTGTCAATAACCTAAAGACGCCAAAGGATCCCCGAGTGAAAAAAACTCCAGAAGTATTTCGAAACACAGAGGAATCGGATGCTTTTTCGTCTGCAAGAGAAGGAGCGTGGAAACGGCAATACATCAAAGCCCTTGATTTGGTTCAAGCTGAGCTTGATCGAAAATTCGACCAGGCGGATCTGCTTAAAGTAGCCAATACTTACAATAGAAAGAAGGCCCTTCTGAGCTGTGCAAACGGAGAGGAAAGATCTGATACTGAGATCAGCTTACCCAGTGCCATCAGAAAAGATCGCCTAAAAACGGAACTTACGTTGCTCAACGATGTTAAAAGTGGAAAAACCGCTAACTCCGTTCAAAAGGTTGCTGAGATACTATCGCAACTAAACCCTCAAACACTAGATCTTTTCAAAGAAACGCGAAAATTCGCGGAGCTCTACCTTTGCTTCTCGGTTTCAGCTGCATCATCACAAAGTTTTTCTGCTCTAGAACGCTTGAAAACGTGGTTGAAAAGCTCAATGACACAAAAAAGACTCGGTACTTATGTTGCGTTGATGCATGTCCACCAAAACATTTTGGACACTGTCGATGTCAAAGAACTCATGGCACAGTTCATAGAGAAAACACCTGAGCGAAAATCAATCTTCGGAAGCGTGTGAGAGCTCATTTTCACAAACTTTCGTTTTCATATCACTTTCTAATTTGTTCGTTTTCATTTTAATTTCCTAAACAGCTTTTTTGATGTTTGCCGTTCTTTATTTGTTACAATTGACAATGTGTGTGCTGTTTTTTTGCACAGGAAGTGTCGGATGCCCACTATCAGTTTAAAATGTTGTCTCATAAAGGGGTTCTGGGGGGCTTTGCCCC
The DNA here is from genome assembly GCF_918807975.1 of Aplidium turbinatum. Classification (NCBI taxonomy): domain Eukaryota; kingdom Metazoa; phylum Chordata; class Ascidiacea; order Aplousobranchia; family Polyclinidae; genus Aplidium; species Aplidium turbinatum. The sequence goes on from NC_137482.1 coordinate 21,506,801, forward strand.
CCAGAAGCTGACAACACTACGGCAGCTTCAGCCCCCCCCCCCCCCCCTAGAGAAAAATAGTTCCCGCGCCACTGTATCAGGCTGCAATAAAACAATTATTTTGTGTTTTGCATATCATGTGATCTGTCCCTCGTCAATTTGTGTAGCCTATCCTGCATTGAATTCATGTGTCAGTTGTTGATGGTGCTGTTGAGAGGTGTCGCTTGTACATCTTTAATGTAAAATTTTTAAATTCATTTTTTTATTTCTCTTAGATGTAGCTTATTCTGAAGAGGACAGTATGTGGTGTCAAAAACGCTGGATTTAATAGTTTTTTCATGTCTTTTTTGTGTGTTTAATGTTAAATCCGTTAAATTTACTGAGTGTTATACGTATCTGGTACAAGCCAAGCTCTCTACCAAGGCTCAAACATAACATCTTGTTAAAACATAATCAAGTTAATCATCTGACCAATCCTAACCTTTTTTCATTAACTTTTGCATTCACCACATGCCCAGCACTAGCAGAGATGAACGATAGAGAAGTCACTTTTTTTTACTCCGGCTCCGATCCTGCTCCGAAAGTATTCTCCGGTTCCTGCTCTAACTCCGAAATTTATTTTGAAACGAAATATGCGTGAAACGGTAGGCACTTTAACATTACCCACTCGTCGAAAAGGTACGCAATCATGCGTGACATGTTCATTCGCGACTCAGCTGATTTCAGTCATGTGACTCGACACGTGATATTCTGATTGAAAAATTTTGATACAAAGAAATTTAACCCTTTAATGCTCGGACTACTTTCTACAAACGAAAAAAATTTGTTTTTTTGTTTTTTAGTGACATTTGTGACCCAATAAATCCATTTTTATCAAAAATTTTATTTTTTGTGTTTTAAGTAAAAAATTAAAAAATGTTGCCAAATGGCTACATTGGGCATACAGAGGGCGCAAATATGAAAATTCTTAGATACAAATTATCATGTAAATTCGATCGCTGAAGGTCAAAAACCGAAGAAGAAATGTTATATGCATTTTACAAAGAGTAACCAGAAAACTAAAATGGCTTTAAGATTCTTTGGCAGGCTATTTGCAATTTATATTATATTCCTCCGGAGGAATTTGCTGACATTTCGATTACAGATGCTCTATCAAGGGATTCACTTCGATTGTCATAGCCTTCCTCGTCTCTTTTCTTCATATCTGTGTTATCATTGAAGTGCATGCAACAGCGTTTCAAATCTGTTGCGTGGCATTCAGTCAGCTATTAGAGAGTAGGCCTATCTCGTTCGTCTTTCCCATTACATCCTTCTCGAAGGCATCTTTACAATACTGATGTGTAGGAGGAGCACTCCTATAAGCTTTTTCATTTCAGCAATAGATGTAATCAAGACATGTCCGTCTTTTTGATGAGCGTAGAGTTTTGATTCACGGACAATATTTCCAAACAGCTCGTCATCAAAAAACTCTAATAAATACTCCAAAGGGGTTTCATATTCAGATAGAGTATACCCTTGATCCTCCCACTGAATATCCAAACTGGGTTTAAATACCTCCTTCTTCCACGTACACTGGCGTTTTGTGGTTTTACTGGTTGAGCGTTTTGTCGGTTGAACCTATTTCACACTTTCCTCAACCACTTCAACTTGTGGCTGTCTTGTAGTAGAAGGCGCCGAAGATAACCTTGATGAAGAAGTAGGCATTCCGCATCTTCATCGGACTCATCCTCTTACTCTGAAATGTCACTAGCGGGCACAACTATCGCAATATCCCATTCAACACCAAATCTACATTATTTTCATCAATTGTAGATAATTCAGGCAGCGTTACAGTAAAGAACGTATCTGCATAAAAAGTAAAAAAAAAAATCAGAAATTTATTCTATTCCATGGAATTTGGACTCTATCTACGCCCAATGTAGCCATTTGGCTACATCAAAATTTCGGGTAACATAACTAAGATTAAAAACATTAACTTCAAAATTAAAGTATTTAGGCTAGTTACTTGTTGATATGACTTTGTGAAAACACACAAAAGTGCAATCATTTCTTCAAATAAACACATCTGCAGTGCTCTGAAGCTGCCTCATTTTCTGACTATTTCAACTTTTCAATGGTCACCTCATCACCATGCTTTCTTCGGAAGGAAATTGTGGGTAATTAGTGTTTCCAATAAATTTCTTTGCTATTATTGTCTTCACAAGAGATAGAATGGTGGATTAAACCATGACAAGGAAACATATTTGTTTTTAAAAAAGTTACAGGGGCCCCTCAATTAAGGTGTGCCAATTGGCTACACTGGGAATTAAAGGGTTAACTGAATGCTTCACCACAACCACCGTTGCCTAATGGTTAGGGCAGAGGAGTAGTAATTTCGATTTTGTGGGTTCGATTCCCACCCTCTGCTAATACTATTTTTTCTTCTGCAACTGAACTGAGTGCAAGAAGGATCTTAATGGTAGCCACTTTAACAAGTCGAAATTGTGACTAAAACACAAAGCAATTTCACATTGAAAAGCAGGCACTCTTCGACGAGTGGGTGATGTAAAAGTGCCTACCACGTGAAACAACCTTTGTCAAATAGTTTTTAAAAATCATAAAAAAAAACCAACCGGGCTTTTTGCCTGGGTTTTTCTCAAACCTGCTTTTGCTACACTATGCCCCTCCCCCGGACAGGAGAATAACTAACTTTTATGATTTAATTTAGGGTGCTTTTAACAGAACATTTTTGCACGTAAAGCATTAAATTACCACTTTGGGCCCCTAATTTGCTCGCAAAGCACTCGATTACCTTTCTGGGCCCTTTTGCTAGATTACGGGGCCCCCAGGACTAAAGAATAACAACTTTTATGCTTGAAATCAGTCGTTTAGGATGGTTTTAACCAAACATTTTTGCGCGTAAACTATAAAATCACAATTTCGGGCCCCCCAACAAACACAGGCCTGGGCCCTCAAAGGTACGCCGTACCCTCTGTACCCCCTCTCATAGGCCTTGGTGGTGTGCAATGAGCTTAAACAAACATCACACTCTTTGCCCAAGACAAAAGGGGCCCGGAGTGAGAGGGGGCCCGGAATGACTCTTCGTACTCCTAGTGAAAATTTCTCTCAGAGGCCCTGCTAGTGAGTGCTCAGCCTTGTGCTGATAGCTGGGAAAAACGCTCCTTTCTTCACAAAGCTCACTAGTAGTGTATTAGGTTAATTTTAATTTTGGTTTGGTTTTGAACCTTTATCCTCGGACTGACAAAGCCTTGATAAGCTAGGTTATTCCTGGTATTTCCGCATACCGTACTTGTAGAGGCTCGTAATTTGTAATAGATCAGCAAAAGCTTGCCTAAGTAATATGCCAAAGGCATAATACAGTTCTTCCAAGACTTAAATGCCGTAAAAGAAAACGATTGCGTACTTTACAATTTTTCATGTTGACAACTCAACTAGGTTAAAATATGTACAACAAAACAGCCTCGCAAGCAGATACAATCTGTGAAAAACGGTATGACGCTTCATTGATTTCAGTTGCAAACAACATGTCATGCTCCACTAATCAACGCCACGGTATTGGCGTTGGCGAAGTTTCAGCATACTAGGTTTCAGCACAGTGGATTTTTATGGTATCTTTTTAAAGTTGCTTCCGGGCCGTGTCGAACTGGGCCTCGGGATCCCAATCCAAGAAACAGCGCACGATCTACCGATTCAGATGTAAAAAGCTCTTGAGTTTAGAAGTTATTTTCATCATTGCTTTTCTCTCATTTTTTGTGTAAACGATGATTACCTCATGTTTGAGTGAACGTGTGAATATAGCCTCTGAGGCATAGTAAGAATAACCACTGTGTTATTGATATGGGGTTGTGGGCTGTGGCTGACTAGATATGACCACTTATGGTCTTTCGATACCCTTCTGGTGGTGCTATAATCTAGCATGAAGTCGTACAATGCATTGTTTTGACAATTTTATTCACTCTACTTGTTTGTTTATGTATGATGCTTTGGAACAAAATAAATTCACTTGACTTCCAAGCCATTCCAGATAAAGTTGAGGTTTGATAGACAAGGCATGACAAAATAATGAGCAGCTGACTCAATGACTAGGTCTATTCACTGCTTGTTATCTTTTGTTACACTTGCATCTGTAACGCAGTGTAGTATTGTATGTTGTTGCAATGGGCACGAAATAAACATCATAGTTTAGTATTATTGCAGGTCACAAGCTCATACCCATTAGCTAACAGAGTTTCAGTTTTCAGACAGTTTTGAGCCTTCAATTTTGTTCTAGTTGAAAAGCCGGACTCATACAGCCTAACAGGTATGTGGTGGTAAAATCCAAATGATTTATTTTTACAGGCTTTGATACCGGTAATTAAGCATATATGGTGATTCCCCCAACCACGAATTTTTGGTAAAATAACCCGAAACACGAATTTCAAAATAAACAGGCTAATATTTGTTCAAACTCAAAAACTGAAATGGCACAGGCAAGAAGATTGCTATCCCTATTTCTGCACTAAAAATTAGACCAAAACCGCTTTTCAGATTTCAGCAATCAACAAATGTTTGACCTAGTCTTAAAACCCTGTCCCTAATAAAATTGAAAACTTTCTGACCGTCTGCACTAACTTTGCTGTTAAATCTCTTCTGGTGAACCTAGAATTGCCATTGAAACATCAATAAAATCGGAAAATAATACTCTAGCGCCATGTGGCAAATAAAAGTTCAAAACAGCAACTACTAGATGGCGATAGTAAATATCGCGCATTCGAGCGATTTTACCAATGCGCAAGAGCGGCCATGCTTTTATTATATCCGTTTTGATCTGGTCATTGAAAAGGTAAGAAAGTGTAATGAAGAGTTAGCCTTTGCCTAGGATGCAGATATAATTCAGATATGTGCATTAGAGAATGTAGAAACTTATTTAAACATGTTCATTATACAGGCTAGTGTGGGGGTGTTCACTGTTCAGAGCCGGAGACAAATTTACAAATGTCAATCAATCAATGGTTTATTTCTCAGAAACATAGTACATGTTTGAAATATGCAAGTATATTAATATAGGCTGTGGGTATGCCAAGGTCTCCTGTGGTCCAGGTGGGTCTGCTACTATTCGGTGAGTCCGATTCGGTGAGAGCCTTTTTCGGTGAGAGCCCTATTCGGTGATTTTCTTGAATTTTTTTTTGAAAATTATCGGGTACCGTAGCCTAATTAAAACCCATAACCCCAAACCCCCAAACCCTTAACCCCAAACCCAAAAACCCAAACCCAAAAAAAAAAACCCCAAACCCTCAAAACCCCCAACCCTTAACCCCTATCCCCTAACCCTATAACGGCAATGATAATTAGGCTACGGCGCGCAATAATTTAAAAAAAAAACTCACCGAATAGGGCTCTCACCGAAAAAGGCTCTCACCGAATAGGGAACTCACTGAATCGGACTCACCGAATTGGACTCACCGAATCGGGCCATTCCGGGTCCAGGTCGTGCTGACACAACAGTGTTAGCTTCTTGCAGTGCTGCCGGTGAAGCTCTTCCATCCTTGATCGTCTTCCAAGGCAAGAACCTCCCAAACACGTGGAAATTAGTGTTGGGCGATATATTGAATTTTCGATACGATATCTTTTCAATATCGATATTTATTTCAATTTCGTTCGATATTTTAACTATTACAGCCCTAACTCGTAACTGCAAACCCCTACAAAAACGTTGCCAAGGCCAAACGGCAAAAGTTGAAATTGCCTCGGCAATTGCTGTGAACGTTCATAACGAAAAAAATTGTACCAAACATGTAAAACGAGAAGTGAAAAATATACGATACTAGAGTAGTCTATCACGACCGCACTGTTTGATTTGTTGTGATGTAATAATACCAAAAAGTAGCGATAAAGCGAGCAACGCGATATGCACGCTGTTACGTTAATTCACGTTGAATAACTCACGGGTAAAAAATTAAGTTAATTTTGGGTTGATTCAACATTCGAGTCAGTATGATACAAATCGATTTCGTTTTCCCGGCGGGTTATGTTACGTGACAACAATGCTCAATAAGAAATTTATGTTTGTTTTACATTAATTCGACGTTGAATTATCATCCAATAACGTTAATTGCTCAACCAGGTACCGGTAACAAATCAATACCTCCCCGCGAGAAGATTGCCTCGATTTACGTATGCACTAACATAATTTCGGCACAATTGGGATACTGCGAGCAACACAAAGTCTGTTTGATAGAACTAGCTGTCAGAATCGGCATCATCAGATGCTGCATCGAAGGATGAGGTTGTCGCGTCATCACTGGAATCGGACACATTAAAAGGCTCATCGCTTAGCTGTAAATTTACACTCTCTTCATCGTTTGCAATGAAGCGTCCACGTTTTGCCGTTTTCGTACTTTGATACCAATCCACACGCCTCTTTCGCGGGTCTGCTACTATTCGGTGAGTCCGATTCGGTGAGTTCCTAACCTCTAACCCCTAACCCTAACTCCTAACCTCTAACCCTAAAACGGCAATGATAATTAGGCCACGGTACCCAATAATTAAAAAAAAAATTTGAAAAAATCCCCCGTTAAGGGATCGGACTCACTGAATCGGGCCATTCCGCTCTTTCGCAGAGCTCCATCAGGGTGTTGACTAAGGAGCAAATCTATGGCTGTGGCATAACGACTGGAAGGAATGTCTAACCCTAACCTTATTTTTATTGCCGACGCTAATGCTCGAGGTCCACTGCTGCGTTAAGGACGTGGCAACTAACCCGGGAATTTTGATAAATGTCCCGGATCATTTAAATCCGGACATCTCCATTTTTCCAGCATGTGACATAATATCTGTTGCAGCCATGCTCTCTCTATTAAAGGCAACAAATGGCAATGTACTAATTATGGCTCGGGTTCCAAATAGCGACTGTCAGAACAGCGACTGTCAATAGAGCGACCACACGACAGCGATTAATTAAAAACAGCGACTGTCAATAGAGCGACTACACGACAGCGATTCATCAAGAACTCGATTAATTAAAAACAGCGACCTCGAAATTTGGCCTCCAAGTCAAAACCTGCTGACTGGCATGATATAAATCCAAAAATTATGAAGTTGCTATTATGAAGTCGCTATTATGAAGTCGCCATTATGACAGTCGCTGTTTTGACAGTCGCTATCCGGCCTGGATGCCACTAATTATGATGCCATAGTACGTCTCGCCCGCACTCGTCACGATGTCTCGCCCTGATGATCCGTTAGGTGAAACAATTTGTAAAGGCTTCAGATAGTAATAACTATATTTGATTTAATTCGCTCTGCTTTGCCTTTTTGCTTGGCATTGAGCACTTTTTGTAGTATTAATAGTTTTCATTGTTTTTGGTAATTTATACATATTTTCCTACAGACCAACATTGTTTTCGGGATCCATTACGCCAAGTTTTTTTTTTTTTTTTTGGATGAAACTATGTGAAAATAATCAGTAGGTATGCAGGAGCTAACCATGTCAAATGGAAGCAAATGTATTCCAAAATAAATGTGCAATTGAAAGATTTGTTGTATCCACGAATTTCCCCAACTGCGCATTTACGCATGCATTAGGGATTTTTCCCCTTCCACGAAAATTCTTCTCCTATATCACGATCTTCTTCCGTATTTCCGAAGTTGATGGAATTTTCGCCTGAAATAAATTGTTTTGTAGAGTAGATGCAAGTAGCTAGAAGTGGATTACCACCAAAAAAATATATCTTCAGAATTAAAGAGTTGGTGATGAAAAACATTTCGTGTTTCAAAAAAAAATTCGTGGTTAGGGGAATGACTATACCGTATCTTTTGCTGGACTAAAGCCACAATTGATGAAAAAGATTTATTTCTTGATATCAATGCTTCATATTGCTATTTTTAGAACAAAGTGGCTATTTTTACACACTTGTTGCCATGGTTGTTTGTGACAGGTGTTGCCAGAGTTAGGATTAACTTTGCTTAAATTAGGGCAGAATTCCTTATCTGCAACATAATTACGTCTATGCCACAGCCTTTTTAGAAAGCTATTTGAGTTTATTAAATTTCACTAATAGTGCTAAATTTGAATTAACAGCAAAGTGGTTCAGAATCAAATGGTATCCAAGATGAGTAGGCTATGTTCTGGAAAGTACATCCAAACTCTTGCAATACGGGAACAAGAGACGTTAAATCATGTAGATAGACCCACAAACCTATCTTTTTCTTAATCTCTCAGCTTCATCAACAACTCAAAATCCTGTGCTGTTTCAACCTTGTGCTGGCTTGCTGTTTCCGGTTGATGCAACTTGTTAAACACATCCTAAACATAGGCATTTTTTCATAAAAGTAATCGTTAATGTAATCATAATAATAATGCTTGTTTTTATATAGCGCAGTATCCATCGCAGAATGCGTTGCTCGTCAGCGCCTTACAAAGCAGACAGTGTCAATGCAGCCGTATAGAGGCGCAACTGAGTACATTATTACTCGAATTCGTTCCATTGCTCAGTGCCAAGCAGGAATTTGATTCAGTACCATTTTAAAAAGTCTTTGGTATAGTGTGACCACTTGACCAGACTGGGTATTGAACCTATGCTACTGATTCAGAGGCGGATGCACTAATTGCACTAAGCCATCGAGCCGTTCTGTAATGCTCACCAAGCAAAGAACTCCCATATCTAAACAAATACTGCTTAATGCAGGATGAATGGCTAGTTTATTGGGAATAATCTGCAAAACTTTTTATGACATTTATTGCTATTATTACGGCAGCAATATGAGCGACAATGCAAAGGATATAGTTTTTGACAACTCTGTTAAGAACGAGCTTTTCAAAGAAGTGAAAGTCACCAAAGAGAAGCCTCCATGCAAAGTCACTATAGTTGGTTGTGGAATGGTTGGCATGGCTTGCAGTATCAGCGTTCTACTGAAGGTGAGATATCTTAGTTCACCAATCAATAAAATTACCATAAAATGTGGCTATAGTAAACAAAGCTTTCATGAATACACTAGGCTTAATGTGTTGGAAATATGACTTTCAAATGAATTTTTTTAGCATACTTTAGTTGTTTTTTTTGAAGCTGTTGATTCTTGTATTGTTAAAATTGTGTAGTTATATGTTGAGCAAGTTGAAAAAACATAAATTACCAAGTCATAAAATAAACCTTATGTTTTGAGTAAACCTGATAAGGATTTGTTCTCAGCTGTAATGCATTGCTATACCCTATACTGTACCAGTACTCAAAAGCTGTCATACAAATCATCTAAAAAATAGTGCAACATCATTTTACTGATTTTATTCATAAAAGCCAACACAGTTTACAATTTTTTTAAAAATATTTTTACCTTCATTGTTTTCAAATGACTTCTCCAATTCTTTTTGTGAAAAATTGTGATCAGTACGGTATGTAATAATGTACTCATTAGTGGCTTTGTAATGTATGCATTTCTGTGCTATTCTAAGAAAGCTTATTCAACAGAGTATAAAATCGGGTATGCGACATCCTGTCCTGGCTGACTTGTTGCTAGACGACTGACCACGGCCAGCCTGTCGCAAGAAAATTTTACTACAGGGTACATCTCACCACTAGATGACTTGATGCAAATTCCTTACTAATCCGACTAACGCTTCCTTATCATAGCATGCTCTTGGCTTGTTCGACTCGAACCTTGGAATCTGTTGATCCATTTTAGCAAACAGCAACAGAGTAATCTTAAAACTTCTAACTCCTATACTGGATGATTGCTCATGTTTTTACTTTGTATTATTGATGAACAATGTTTAATATTGATCATAAATATAAGCTGCCTCCGAATCTAAACCACACAAATGATGAGAAATAAAAAGTAAGGCACGATTTACAACCGAGTAAATATGGTATGTCATCAAACGTACACTAACATTGGTGTTAGTTACTCAGGCTAAACTTATTGGTTAATTTTTTTCCTTATAACTCTTATATACATATTATGTATTTTATTGGGAGATGACGTTCGCATTTTTTACATCAAATAGATGTTACATTGATGTGACCGCACCAAACATTATCATGCATTTTTTAGCTTGGAAGCAAAACCAACACCATGAAATTATTTGCTACATTAATTTTTATTAGCAAAGCTTGATTTTGTGATGGTGGTGCAAGCCTTAAAGCAGCCGGCGGCCATCGCGGCCATGGCCGCTAAGTAGTGCTTGAATGACCGCCGGTGCTACCTCCTCAGTCGGCCAATTCGGCCGCAGGTTTCTTCTAGCCTAGCCAGTTATTTAATTTCGCAATAGAATGATCGTGAATTAACTGTCGAAAATATGTAGCATCAAAGAGTGACGCAGAATTAGGTCAGCGCGTCATAATCACCACTGTTGTATTGTGCGGAAACATTTTCTATGGTATGGAAAATATCCAGCTGCGATCACCAGCTATACGTCTTGTTTGTAATTCTCGACGTTTATTTTAACAAAGTGTTAATCCGAAGTGCTAATTTACATCGGCTGGCAATATTGTCGTTTTTATGTCGATTCAATGTTGTCGGACATTGAATCGTTATTAAAAAGGAGAACTACCTAGACAACAAAATTCATCATTTTTACCCTGATTTAACGATTGCAAACGTAGAATCAATGAAAAAATGACGGATTTTGTAGTCTGGGTAGGTTAGTTGACATCTGAGGGGAAAACACGTGTCTTCAGTGTTGAGAAATGTTTCCGCTGTGGGTTAGTAACTTCACACCCTCAATGGAGACATCATAACGGTATAAATGGTCAGGTTTTATGAAAGGCGATATGCACTATATGCAGTTGAAACAATTTACTGAGCAGCGAGCAGTTGAAACAATTTAGTGTCGTTAGTTGGTTCCGCAATACTGGATTACGATCCCGATAAAGCAGTTATTGCGTGGTACAACGATTCTATTGTAGGACCTCGCTTAGACTTCAACAACACGAAGTGATCATTTTGGCATTGTAGCAAGTTTAATTCTATTTACTTGCGCCATTTTTATTTTGGCCTCCAAGCACGCAGATTTGGCCGCCGAGAAGGAGCTCTCGGTAGGCCACGATGGCTGCCGGAAGAAAACACGAGTTTTAAGGCCTGGTGGTGATGCTTCCACTGTTTTACAGTTTTTCTATAAAAACTCGAAAATTATTTCAACAAAGAAGTTTACATTGTTTCGCCTCAGCCCACGTCATGAATTTTGGAAAAAAATGTTTATTCATTTCATCACTCTAAGAGCATTTCTTTTTTTTTCTTTCATGAAATGTCGTATTAACTACACAAGATGACAACACATTAAGCTTACTTGGTAATTTCAAATGAACGATGTAATATATTACTTTACTGTATCTTTGTCTGGTTTGTAGCTGCTATAAAACTGCAGTATTCTACAATCCAATGATCACAGGCCACAGCGAGATGTTTTGAAATATTAAACAAGGTTTGTCTTAATTTTCTAATATTTTTGGAACAATTAAGTGTGAGAAGCTGTGAGACCATCTTAACATTGCGGGTGTCCAACGTTGCAATAGCCACTTGTTATAAACATTCAATTAAATGTACAAACCAATTGCAGTCACTTCAAAGGAGTGTTGGAATCGAAACGGGTGATATGAAGCGGACAGTGTGATATAAAGTTCAGTTAATGTCATAACTCCACAAACAATGGCCAGAACAAAAGTCACATTGCAACGGGGTTGCAAAAAGATTTGTAAAACTGGCTAGTGGTTACACGTATACGACTATACGTTTGATAACATATAATATCATAATTACTTGATTGTAAACCGTGCCTTGTTCATCACCGTGCATTAAGGGGGCAGTTCTACTGAGAATCGCATTTTTCGTACTTGTCATAAATAACAATATACACACAAAAGTTCACCCACAAACCCCAACAAACCATATATTGCTGGAAAAAAGGAGGAAAAAAGCCATTCAAAAATATTTACTTTGTTAGGCTGGGGCAATCCATTGAGGGTTTATACCATTTTGAATTTGTACATAAAATCAACCGATTGTCTCCATTGCAGCCCTAACAACTCGAAAATGGCTAGAGGTAGGGACTTCAAACTGCATGGTGATCTAGTAGGGTATCCTAGCCAATAGCCATAAATTGATAGAGGCGATTTCTTTTAACTCTTTTAATTTTTTAAATAAAAAAATTTGAAATTTTTTTTTCTAAGTAGAACTGCCCCCTTAAACATTGAAGCTTGAGCGATGGAACGAAGCTGTCCAAACCATCGACTTTTCACACTCAAGCCACAAAGCATGGAGCATCATCAACAACCTCACTGAGCGCTCAGCAAACTCCCCTCGTCAGTGCTCCGTTTCTGCTAATGCCATCGCTTCCCAGCTAGTGCAGAACGGGGTCTACAAGACAAAGGACCGCAAGGCATCCCGCCTTGTTGCCAAGGAAGTATCTGCCCTTTGGCGAGTGGAAACACCACAAGAGGAAGCAATCTCTGGAGACTTCACCCCAGAGGAAATCGCCACCGCCCTCCGCCTAGTGAAACCACACAAGTCTCCAGGGCCGGATAAGATCTGCCCTGAGCTTGTGCTCCATGCTGGCCATGCCCTAAAGTCCTGGTTACATAGATTCCTCTCTTCCTGCCTGTACCACCTCAAAATCCCAAAAATCTGGAGAAGAGCTTTAGTAGTTGCGATCCCTAAGCCTCACAAGTCACCAGAGGACCCAAGGAGTTATCGTCCGATATTCCTCTGTGTTCCTTTCAAGATCCTCGAAAGACTGATCTACGCACACGTCAACCCAATCATGGACCCGCTCCTTCCAAAAGAGCAAGCTGGGTTTCGGCTCGGAAAATCCACCGTAGATCAGGTCACACTCAAGACAAGACACCGAGGATTGCTTTGAGACAAAAAAGAAGGCCGGCACTGTCTTTCTAGATCTTACAGCTTCCTATGACACCGTATGGCATCGCGGCCTTACTTGCAAGCTGCTTCGCCTGCTTCCTGACCGACATATGGTTCATATGATTATGGAACTTGTCAGGAATCGAAGCTTCACCCTCACCACCGGTAGCTAACGGCGAAGCAGACTGAGACACCTGAAAAACGGCGTCCCGCAGGGATTGGTCCTGGCTCCACTTCTTTTCAACATCTACACCCACGACCTGCCAACTACGGTCTCCGCAAAATATGCTTAGGCGGACGACCTGGCAATTCTCCACTCCACAAAGTCGTGGGAAAATCTAGAAGACACCTTGAGCCAGGACATGAAAACTCTCTCAGCCTATCTCCAGAACTGGCGACTGAAACTCAGCGAAACCAAAACTGTGGCAGCAGCTTTCCACCTCCATAATCGGGAAGCTGATCGTGACCTACACGTCCAGAACAACGGAAAATCTCTGTCCTTCTGCCCCGAACCAAGATATCTTGGGGTGACACTGGACAGATTGCTCACATACCGCCACCATTTGGTGTCACTGCGCAAGAAACTCACATCCCGCGCTGCGCTACTCAAGCGCCTGGCAGGCTCTAGCTGGGGGGCGAGGGCTGACACTTTGTGTATAGCAGCTTTGGCCCTTGTCTACTCTTCAGCAGAGTACTGTACACCTGTTTGGTGCCGCAGTGCTCACTACCATAAACAGCGCCCTGCACACCGTGACCGGATCCCTGCGTCCCACACCATTGGACAATCTCTCCATTCTTGCTGGCATCCAACCCGCTGAGCTTCGTCGCGAAGAAGCCACTCTGTCCCTCGGTCGACGGGCACTGGAGCCTAACCACCTTCTCCACCACAAGATCTCTGCTCTCACAAACGAGCACCCCCGTCGACTGAAATCAAGACACCCATTCGTGCCAGCTGCTCAACTTCTTATCAACGAAGCTGATGTACAAGACATTTCTGCGGCTGCTTGGGCGGACCATAAATGGAGTTCTGAATGGAAGTCAAGCACCACCAGACTCTATTCGTTCATCCCCGACCCCGACACACGCCCCATCGGTCTAACACTACCAAGACAGGCATGGGTGCGCCTCAACCGTCTCCGTACGGGCGTTGGGCTTTTCCGCTCAACCATGCACCAATGGGGAATGGCCTCTTCCTCCTCTTGTGAATGTGGTGCCGAGCAACAGACCGCAGACCACATCATCAATGACTGCTCCATCGTCAAGCCACCTAACGGAGTGGAAGGTCTGCGTGTCATGGATGATGAAACCAAAGACTGGCTGCTCTCTAGTAGCCTTCTAGTGTAGTCCGGGAACATCGTGAATCTGGGGTGGTAAAAGGATAGACCCTCGGCCCCAGACGCTCACACGACGACGACGAAACATTGTTCACCAATAATACAATATCAAAAACATCAGCAATCAACCAATATTGGAATTAGAAGTTTTAAGATTACTCTGTTGCTTTTTTCTGATATAGATCAACAGATGTCCAAGGATCGAGTCAAACAAGCCAAGGGAATGCAATAATAAGGAAGGGTTAATCGGCTTAGTAAGGACTTCGCGTCAAGTCGTCTAACTCTAGTGGTGAGATTCCTTGCGACAAGTTGGCTTTTTGTCTCATTTGCATATTTCTCTAAGTGTAGCCATTACTGGTTACCGCGCGGCGCGCGTAACTGTTTTTACCGATTTTCGTCCACACAGCAGCCGATTTTCGCCCTCCATGTCCAAATCTAAACAGTAAACTTGAAAAAAAACGTAGCCTAGAGACACATCTAGTCTAGTCAAGTTTAAAAAAGTTGAGAAAAGAAATTGATTCTGGTCACTAGTCTAAAAGTAAGATTTTCCGAATTGATAAAGAATGAACCCTAAGAATTAGCCTTAACCTTACTTTTTTGAAAAGCTTTTGTGCACCACAAAAATTAATGTAAAGAAAAAAATTGGCTTCGATGGGCGTCGAACCGACGATGTCCTCACGAATATAAGGCAAATGACGAATCGACTGAACCAAAAACGCCAACGAAAAGCGTTTGCATTCACACAGTATAAATACAAACTCTATGTGAAGTAACAAAAAGTTTGTGGAAAAAAAATTTTCGCGGCCGGGACGCGAAATTTTTTTCCCACGAACTTTCTGTGTCATTGATTCTAGTCACTCTAAAAGTAAGGTTTTCGGAAAGTGTTTTGAGAGATTGGTTGATTCAGATTGCGAAATAACTATTTGCTAATGAAATTCTGCAATGATAATAAAATATAAGCTTTCCCTAACCCTACTTTTTTTGAAAAGCTTTTTGTGCACCGCAAAAATTAATTTAAAGAAAAAAAAAGTTTGACTTTGACGGGTGTCGAACCCTCGTTCTCACGAACACTAGGCAGAGGATGAAACCACTGAACCAACCGTGCCAACGAGAAAATGTTGCATTCACATGGTTTTAATACAAACTTTTACCAAAATATGTAATGAGACAGAAAGTACGTGGGAAAAAAATTTCGCGGCCGGGACAGGATGTCCTGTTCCCCATAGTGTCAGAGTTGGTCATTTAATAATATGAAGACCCCAAGTTGTGGAATGAGAATCACCATTCTTAGAGTTTTGTACGAAGCTTTCCGAAAAGTTTTCAATTATTGGTATGTTTGTTTTGATTAAAGGATTTGGCAACAGACTTAATTTTAATGGATGTGATTGAAGACAAGTTAAAAGGAGAGTTACTGGATTTGAACCATGGGAAGTTATTTCTTTGTAATGTCAATCTTAAAGGAGGTTCAACAGGTATGGGCATGAAGGAATCAGAACATTTTGTCACGGTCAACCTATCTCGAGACAACTGACTGCAGCCGTCCTGTTGCGGGGACATCTCACCGCAAGACTACTTGATGCGAACTTTACTTTATCCTCATGTACTGATTGATACTTGGTGAGATGTCTCTGCGATAGGTCGAATGCGGTCAGTTGTCTCACGATAAGGTGACAGAATGTCATGTACTCAAACAAAGTATTGTAAATTAACTTTGGTATTGGAACATGCGATGATAGGGTGGGTACACCAGTCCTTCAGTTCAACATATTTTGATACATAGTATTTTTTCATACTGTAACATAATAGGAAGCTTAAAACGTAGAAGATCCATATATTTTAATCAATCAACATAATGTAGGAATGTTTTAAACAGGTGTGGTTGAATCTTATCACAGTGTTTTATTTGTTTCATTCTGTAACATATTCATTCTGTTGTATTAACTGTGACATTGGTTGCATGTAAATAAAAACAACTTACATTGTGTAATGTGTATTGTTGCAGACTACAAACTGACTGAAGATAGCAAAATTGTCATCATTACTGCTGGGGCACGTCAGAATGTGGGAGAGTCACGACTGAGTCTTGTGCAAAGGAATGTGAACATCTTCAAACACATCGTTCCCAACATAGCAAAATATAGCCCTAATGCCATCATCGTTGTTGTTTCTAACCCTGGTAAAATATTAGTAAGATTTTAATTATTTTTTTAAAGACGTGTTGATTGCATCTTATTGTTGTATTAGATTTGGTACAAAATATTCACTTTTATTGTATAAAACGGATGTTGCCAGTTCAGCGCAGGTGCGTCTAACATTGCTCTGCTTTGTTGATTACTAAAAATGCAGTACATTTGACCCACGGTTGTACTTTGTAAAAAGACAAAGTTAAACAATGTTGCGTAGTTTGTTGCAAAGAAGAATCATTTTTTAATCGGATTCTAATGTATTTCAAGTTGACATCATGACATACGTCACCTGGAAGCTGTCTAACTTTCCCAGGCATCGTGTCCTAGGAACAGGAACGTACTTGGATTCTGCTCGATTTCGACACATAATTGCTGAACATCTCGAAGTGGCAGCTGAAAGTGTTCATGGGATTATTATTGGAGAACATGGCGACTCAAGCGGTGAGCTACTCTCCAAAAGTTTTGTAATCGAATCGTTTTAGCTTCTGAGCATCTCAGATTGTGGATGCTTGAGTGGACTACACGGATATGTTTAATCACAGAAGCTATTACTGTACTTTGGTTTGGTCACCCAGGACACGTTGATCTGCTACTCAATTTTATATACGAAAGGTAGGGAAGTCACTGCAAACATAGCCTACCTCTTGTTCCGCAGTTAAAAAGATGCCACTGCCCTTTGGTATAGAGATCTATGTTTAACACTGTATTGCAGTTATACCACTTATCTGAAATAATCAAGCCAGGCACCAAGGTATAACAATCACGACTTTTGGTGAACCAAGGTTGCATTGCATCGTGTCATTATTTTCCAGTTCCACTATGGAGCGAGGTGAGTGTGGCTGGCCGAAGTCTAGCTTCAATCGACCCTAAGATTGGTCAGAGCGATGGGCCAAAAGGTTGGGATGAAATACACAAACATGTAGTCAACAGGTGAGGCCACAGTTACGCGACCTAAATTTCCTTGTGTCCTTCGCATGTGGTGATGTATGAATCAACAGAAATAAGACAGCATCTGTCTTCATTTATCATAGTTTTAAAAAGTCACCAGAGTATTACAAAGTATTAAAGAGTATTAAAGTAAAACCGCAGGGGTAGTTGCTTCAGCAAAGGTATGCATGTCGCTTATCACCACAGTAAGAAATGTAATTGCAATTGTACTGGTAGAACTTCAAAATACTTTCAGATTATCAATTTTACTTCAAAAACCTTGAGGCTCAA
Organism: Aplidium turbinatum; assembly: GCF_918807975.1. Classification (NCBI taxonomy): domain Eukaryota; kingdom Metazoa; phylum Chordata; class Ascidiacea; order Aplousobranchia; family Polyclinidae; genus Aplidium; species Aplidium turbinatum. Next base: position 21,524,346 of record NC_137482.1, read on the forward strand.
ACCAAAGTCGAAAACAAAAACAAATCACGTGTTTTTGATGTCTTTGCCCTAACAACAAAATCGATTTTGATGTTTTTGGTCAAACATTTGTTCACTAAACTTTCTCTTTGCAAATACCGTAAACGAAACCAGTTATTTCAACGTTAGTTGATCTTCAAACAACGTTGTTGTTTCTGCAGTGCCCAGGACGTGATCCGATTGAAAGGCTACACAAACTGGGCTATCGGCCTGAGCTGCTCGGAAGTCGTGAAATCCATCCTGCACAACAAAAACTCGATCATGCCAGTTTCTTGCTTTGTAAAGGTAGGCCGAATGCTACGATTAAGTAAGGGAATGATGATTTTCTTTTATTGTCTTTTCCCACCTGACAAAATTCAACATTTGGAGACGTTGAACCAATTTAAATGTGACAGACTTTGGGTAGCTAAACTCTGGTGAAAGGCAATTCCGTTTTGTAAAGACTATGAGTAGAAGAGTGGAATGTGCAAAGCTGGCAAGAACAGTTGACATAATGTTTATCATTTGTAACATCGCTTTAACATCAATCGATGTAGCATGACTGCAGGCGTTGTGCTGTTGAGCATTTCTTAACTGTGTAAGTAAAGCAACCCGCTGTAATGGGGAATACCCGCAAGATATCGTAACTAATCGTGCATGACTCGCGCGCACAAGATGCCTACGTGATGTGCGGCACTGTTTCGTGTTGATGTGTTATGACCCAGCAGTGTTTTGCATGATCACGACCAGCCAATGAAAGTTGAAAGGTTGTTTTTGCTGCCACTTCCCAACTGTAGTTGTGTGTTGTACGTTTCAGAAGTCAAACGTGATGGATTAGTTTTTCAACATTATTTAATCAATGATACTTTTTCAGCTGGTAAAATCGATTTTTTTTACATTCGTTTAAAATCTGCAAGCGTTGTCATATACTGACGTAACAAGCACGGATTTTCCGAGCTGGGTGTATGACGATAGGTTTCGCGTTGCTTATATTTCCCTCACTCAAAATCTCACATTTTTTTACATTGATATGGCCTCTTGATGCTTTTGATCGATGTAACAAAGAACTGGGTTGCTGTTCTTATCATTCAGAACTTGCCTAGCGATGTTGTAACGATAAGGTGTAGTTTTATAAAAAGTTGTGCTTCCACATTTCAATGCTGCGGTACCTTCAAACGATGTGAAAATTTTTACCAATGTCACATTCTTTGAAAATCAAAGAAATATGTAGAGAGTATAACAAAAAATTGATAAATTCAAGTTGATTGTGGAGCTTTCGCAACACAAGTGTGGCTTCATCAGTACATATCATCTTATCTAAGAAAAGAATCTTATCAATGTAACATGCTTAAACTAATTGAGTCTTATGCCTGCGATTGTGCGTGTGTGGTGGCATACCATGGCAAGGTCATGTATTGCTAAGCAGTCGCCAGCCCTTATCTAACACTTTTCAAATAGTTGTCTACCCAGCCAACAAGTAGGGGAAGGTTTGGTTAGTTGAGCCGGGTAACGGTTGATCCATCCGGTTTTATCGCAACGTCGTGCATGATTAGTCAACCGTTTCATACCAAAAATATGGAAAAACTTGAAGTCCATCAGCACATGTAGTTTTAGGGATTTTCTACAAGCAGAAAAATTGTGAAGCAGTTAAATGTAAAATGGTAGGTAAAAGTAGTTTTGAAAAAAATAAGAAATGTGTTATTTTTTCCTACGATGTTTCATCGTTGTCTTAATGGAAATACTGGGATAGGTGAGGGTAACTTACTCTTTGTTTTAGTAGTTCTCGTTGCTTGATTAGCCAGTTGGTTCTTGGCAATTTTTCATGAATTTTGAAAATGGCGGCGATGTTAACAGTTGAGCCACTTGCAATGTTCACGGTTGAGCCATGCCTTTATCATAAGGAATGTAGTTTATGAGCCGATGGTCCTTACGTACTGCCCTAATTTTGTTGTACCGTACTGTAATTGATGCGTAAAACTGGTGTCCTACCCGGGGGCGGTCCACTGCCCCCCTTAAACTTCCATAAGAGTAGTTTTTTTTGTAATGCGCCAGTTTGAGGGTATTTTTTTTAGCACTACCTCCCTTATATTTTTCTCGATTGCAACGCCACTGGTTGCTAATGTTCGTTTTCTTCACAAACCTCGCGAAATCGTTTCAGAAAGGTAAAAACACCTTCGTGCAAAGTTTCCTATTCAATGATTCTCAGTGTTTTCAGAAATATAAATTTCTGTTCGTTCAGTGTTCACTGTTCTTTCATTTTAAGACACTAGACACAATACACAGTTTAAAGTTTTTTTGATTGTTTATTTGCAAGATGTTCAAGAGAAGAGTTTATTGTGTTTGATGCAGATTGAGCTCTGTTTTGGGATATCTTTTGGAAGTAAAATAATGGTGGATCAACCGTGAACAACGGGTGGCTCAACCGTGAAATTTAGGGTATCATTTGAGCCGGCTAAATTTCAATTTTAAAATGCCGATAAATGATATAAATCGGGGTCAGTCGCAAACACAAACATGTTCACAAGAACCGCATAAGACTGAAATTTATCATGATGGATTCGGATTTTTGGTAAAGTTTGTCGTTAAATTTTTATTGCAGAAAAATCGATTTCTGGCTCAACTAACTACACCTTCCCCTAAGTCCTTTTTAGATTGATTCAACCTGTACAGACATTGAATCTATGTAAAAAAAGGCTGCTCTGTTGGCCATGTAGCAGCAAATACACACGCTCTTTGCCTTGAACTAAATTTTGTATGAGCCTCAATGGATTAATATATTATATTTTGTGTCGCAAAGGGCCAGGTAGGCATAGACCACGACGTGTGTCTGTCTCTCCCCTGCGTGCTCAATGCTTCTGGGGTTGTCAGCGTTGTCCAGATTAACTTGAAGCCAAACGAGAAGGCATCTTTGATGAAGAGCGCCGAATTGATCAACAAAGTCCAGCAAGATTTGAAGTGGTGAAGTCGACGAGTCATCTAAAATGCAGTGAACCAACGTGTCAAAACTATGTCTAGTTGCTTGCTATATATGTGTGCACTGTATTTCATTCTGTCTGTGTGAGGCATCATAAGGCGTGCTGCGTTGTAGTTTTTGTTTGAAAAGTGATGCATTTAAGAAGTGTTTTGTTGAGTGTATGTACGCAGTTCCTTCCAGTTTTGTTGAAAATGTTAATTTACTCGCCAAACTCTCAAACATTTTTAGTGATCATCTAAAATGCAGTGAATCTTGAAACAAACGTGTCAACATTATTGCTGTAGTTGCTTGCTATGTATACGCTATGATATACCTTTTCTTGTGATCTATGTTTATAAACAGATACTGTAGTTTTCAAAGATTTCATTTGTCAAATTTTTACAAAATCGCCTATTCAACCACACTGTGTTGGTGTTTCAACTACAAAATGAATAAGTTCGAGAAATTCTGCCCCTGACGAATCTTTACGCGGTGTCTTTTGTCAAACGTTTGCACTTTCTGTGTTGCAACTAAATCCCACTATGTTTTGCCCGTATGTCTTATTTGTCAAAATTCCTTGCAAGAAACCTGAACAAAGTATTTGAACTTGTCTTGCATGTGCTGGACTGCTGGTCGTAAGGAGCTCATGTTTGATTCCATCTCAATGTGTTTCATTTGCTTAACGAAGCGACGTCATTAGTGGGATCGACATAAGATTATTGCAAACTTTATTTGACACCACTTTTTCTGCCAGTTGGGTTACCGTACTTATTATTTTGAACTGCTATGGTGGCTTCAGCTGCTTGGTAAAACTCAACTATTTGGGTACTGCATGTAGAGAAGAACGTTCTTTCCAGTACAAGGCCTTTCCAGTACAAACTGGAAAGAACGTTCTTTCCAGTCTCGTTATCACTAATGCAATACTAACTTCTATCAAGAGTCAGCAAGTAATTAACAGATGCAGCCAGCTCTAAGATGCTTTTCACACACTTGTGCATTCGTTCAGAACGACTCTCCTATAGTTTTAAAGACGATTCTGTTTATTATTTTGTATCTTCATTATCAGCATTTTAATAAATTAATCTAAACAGTTAACTTAAATGGCCCTACTTAATGGCCGAGTTAGAGTTCCATGTATTAAAGTTTCACATTGCAGTTTACAACCACATGCATGTTTAATTCCAGCACAGGCGTTTGCTCGATGTAAAAATACTTGTTACTTTCACGATGCTGGGATACCAGAGCCTTTCGTTAACAAGTGCTGATAAATTTCACTTTTTAAACCACAGGTTAAAATGTTCATAGCGTTTGGAGTATTTCTTCGTAAATTTCTGACCCCACGAAATGTATTCCACAGGTTGCATGTCTAATCTGACGTTAAACTGCGCTTGATTGCTGCCACCATATATTCGCATTTATATGTTGAGAATTATAATATTCTTGTTTGTCAAGAAGCTGGTGTTGTTGTCAACCATGAAAAAACAGGGTTTGTGATACTTATCCTGGACTCCTAAATAAATTTGAACAGTCTGAAGCCAAAAGAATCTTTGGTTCTGGTAAAAAAAATGTTTAATAACAAATCACAAAGCCGGCACCATTTAGCACAAGACGAAACTGAATTACTGACACGGAGTTTTCACGGGGAAGAGCGAATGGTGTTCAGCTATTTGCACTCAGTTTTACGTTACATATACGCTTAGTGGCGTTAGTTTTAAGAGCTAATCGATGTCTGAAACACGAACAAGGAAACGAAAAATCTTGAGGAAACCATTGAACTGTCGCACCAAGTAATATGCGATGGAGGGAAACATTGCTCGTTTATTTTATTCAGCAAATACACACGAACTACTAAAGCATTAGCCGTTTTGAAATTAAGCCCAACCCAATTGCTTCACAATGAGAAAACCCATCACTTTTGCATCTGGTCATTGAATCGATGCAAAAATGATTGATTTTAGCTCAATAGCTTTTCAGCAATTTTTTCAGTCAAACAAAAATGTTGCATAAAAGAAGACATCACATACAAAAGTGGCCGCTGGTTTACAGAGAAACCACGGCATTTTTACGTCGACACACGTTGATTGTACGTAAAAATGCAACTTTTCGACCGGAAAAAGACAAACACAAAAACATGCTTTTCAGTCCAAAGCGGCTTCAACTTCGGATAGCTGGTCGACTGCCGTCGGTGATGTACAATTTGTCGTTAACGCGTCACTTGTCGTCTTGGTTGCCAAGGCAACGAGTTTTTCGTTGTCGTTTTGCTGACGTTGCACTTCGTGACGTATCGCCTCCAAATCTTTTGGGCTGAGGTTAAAAGAAACAAAAATAACCAGAAAGAATCACATCAGGTTTGTGCATTTTATTTTATTCATGGTGGCTTATTATACGGCTAGTAGCAGGATCAATTGATGGCTGCAAAAAAAAATTTTTTTTTTCTCAATAAAGAACTTCCCAATATTCTTGTAATTTACTGCGGTATGTGAGAAAGCCAGATGTTTCGTGTTATGTTTTGTAAAATAGCTGAAGCACTTTCTCGCTTCTTATCCTTCGTTCACAAACCGATTGTTGGAAATGCGTTGAGTGGTTTCTAGACGTCGTCATGGACATAGAAACCTTTTATGATAAAACCTTCTCTACCCCAGAATAATAAGTCAGCTCACCTTAAAGGTATAAATATAATTCCATTGATCACATTCAGAAGGTCCAGGACGCTGTGTAGGCTTGGTGGGGTGATCTGGTATCGTGACAGAAAAAACGATTGTCACTCATCATCAAGATATTTGAAAATGCTTTAAAAACGTAATTCATAGGAACATAAAGTAACATTTCTATAATTCATTTAGAAACATTGGAGTTAATCAACGAACAAAGCAAAATATTTTCGGACTCACCTGTAAGGGAGGGATGGTGGCTGTGGAGCCGTTCTTGTATATTTCGTTCATCTGCAACGAAATTTCGTTCAAATGAAAGCTACTGCTCGGTGTAGTTAGTAAAAACGAAAACCGACCTAAGTTGACCCATGGCCATCTGCAGATGCGGCCTGATTTGTCACATTTTGCAGATTTTGATTACAGCTACTGCTAGTGCTTGACTGACATTTTTTGAGATGTTTTTACTTTTTGCGGTTTCCTAATGACAAAAAACTTTTTTGTTGCCTTGGGGAAGCAGTAGCAAATGAGAAAAAGTAAGTTGAAAAACGCAAAATCAGACTGTTATTGAAAATTAACAGTCTGACTAAAATCTACAAAATCAAATTTTCTTTGTTTTTCAACATGTGAAGATGTTAAAACCTATTGTGTCATCTGGGGAAAAAAATAAAGAAAGCGTAAAAATCTAATTTTTAGAAAAAATTATTTAAACGTTAGCCCAAAGTTAGAAAAACTTGGAAATTTCTGCAAAATGTGACAAATCAGGCCGTATCTTTAGGTGGCCATGGTTGACCAAAAACGAAACCTTTAGCAATTAAAAAAAATAACTCAAGTATTTTTCTACGAAGCAAACTGGCTTCAGGGTGGTAATGATTAAACAAATGCTTTCAACCGGTCAAAAACTTACAGTTCTCTGCAGAGTGACAGCCTGCTGGGTGAGGTGACGTAAACATTCTCCACTTTCCTTTGTCTTGTCATGTTCATCGCCAAGTTGCGCCCTGTACAGCTTGTACGTTTCTTTCTCGTGCTGCAATGCTTGCCGGAACTCGCCCTTGCAGGAGTACGCTCGCGCCACCAAGTGATGACTAAATATTGATAAAAATATCGTTGGAAACCCGTAAATTGGCTTGATCCGGAATTATTTGTCTTGCACATAGAAACTTCAAATACAAAAATAGTGAAACCCGTGACACTAAACCAGGGGTCACCAAACCACGGGCCGGAACCGGCCCACCACGTGCTGCGGAAATAACAGCTGCACTACAACTAAGGAAAAAAAGTTACGAAACTTTTTGTAAAGGACTGACGTTGCTGTTTATCATTAGGCCACCACAAATGGGGGCAGCCTAGGCCAAATTTGGAAAGATGTGATGTTTTTTCAAGATCAGGATGCCCTGTAGTGTATCACAGCAGGGGACAAATTTTCCAGCAGCCTTTCGCTTTCATCACAACTTTGCTATTCCACCGCTGACTTTGTTATTTATTGTGCTCAATTCAAGTCGATGGAGATTCTAAATAGTTGTATATCTTTTCGCAATTTGCATCCGGCCCGCAGCTGTTAATCTTGCAGCAATCCGGCCCTCAGAAAAAAGAGTTTGGTGACCCCTGCACTAAACTAATAAGAAAAGCTGAATTAATTTGATTTTTGCTAAACTATAAAACCCAAATTTGGAAATAATGGTTTTGTGTGCAGCTAAAGTATTCAATTATTTATCATTACTCAAAGTTTATTATCGACTAAAAATCACATTGCAAAAAAATTAAAATTTCTCTGCAAATGATTGAAAATTGCAGCAAAAATTCAAATACAATCCTAGTAATTTTTTTCAGCTTCTTGAAATTACAAGTCTTCCTTTTTAAAAAAAAAAAGTAATACCCATGCAAACAAAGACCAGAGTTATGGTGATTGCAAACAGTGTGTATTTGTTTATAGGTACTTGGGCTCTTTAAAGAGCCCGGGGCAGTTAAACGGATTTAACATAATCATTATCTGAGTAATGTTTTTTTTTAACCAAACGTTGAGATCTGCGCGTTACTGTCTAAATGACAATCCAGGCAGGCTACAAAATCGTGTTGAAAAGCTGAAACCAAAGAATCATTGAAAACATTTCGTGGTTCACCTTATGGCTGCTTTGAGACTTTTTTCTCCGTGATATTTTAAATTGATTTTCAAGGCCTCGTCCAGAAACTTCAAAGACAGGTCGTACTCTTGAACTCCGTGAAGCACCAAGCCAATATTGCTCTGCGCGTGAAAATACACTCCCAGTCAAAGTAAAAATCACATAAAATGTAGACCACATAACCGAGAGTCTAAAGTTTTAAACAACCAACACCGCGTTAAACAAAAATCAAAGAATCAGAGCTCTCGTGAAAGCAGCTTGAAGTTAGATATAGTTTTTGCCACAGGGCACTTTCGAAGACCTAACATCTGCAGGTATGTCTTTGTACATATGGTACACTTTGTATAGATCGATGGTGTCAATAAACAAATGATTAATCGTTTACTTAAAATGCAATATGCAGCGTTTATCGAAGTATGCCATACGCACACGGCATATGGCTTTCTCTCCATTTTGTTCAAAGAAGCCTGGTCTTCCTCTCGACCCTGATGCTTCGGGATGAAGACCAGGCTTCTTTGAACAAAATGGAGAGAGCCGTACGCCGAGTGCGCAATCAGGCAGCATTTTTCTTACGTCCAAAAGGGCAACTTCGGGATGGTCGTAGCCATGGGTCCCGAGGAAAAGGTAGCGGGCTCGGTAGAGCAGCTTGAGGGCAGCAGAGATCTTGTACTGGGCAAAACAGTACAAAGCCAAGCTGACGTAATCGGTGATGGTTGTGAAATGATCGATGCCTGAAACAGTAGATGGTTTTATGAGCAAGGTCGTGTATTTATTCGGCCCTGACTTAAGCAAAATGAAGTTTGAAGTATACTCCAGCAAGCAACTTTTTTTCTTTCAACGTATGTACATTGTACAGTACACGTTGATCAATGTTAGCTCAGCGGTAAAGCGTCCGACACAAAACCACGCAGCGCTGGTTTGGGGTGTGCTCTTGAGCAACGCATTTCAGGACTGCTCTCTATTCAACGATACCTAGTAGATGGAATGATTCCCTGACAACACTTCAACAACAATCGGAAAACTTCACTCTTCCAATCTCGGTAACCGGCCCTGCGTCAAAAGCCTCATCAGTCTACAAGTATGCGAAACTATCAGGAATAGCCTATCGGAGGCTTTATCAGTCCGAGGATAAAGATTCAAAACCAACCAAGGTTTTGCTTATTTAAAAAAAACGTGGTTTTACCTAAGACACGTTCATTGACAATCACCGCTCTCTGCTGGTTGCTAATAGCATCTCCATGGTCCCCCATCATGTAGTTGAGCCGCGCGATGTGCCGGTAGCATGCTGATATCTCCCAGTGGATGGCGCCATAGACATTGTTAAACAAATTCAACGCTTCACTGAACAGCTCGAAGCCTTCTTTAAGAAAACCTGAAAGGGTGGTTAAAATAATAAAAGGGAGAAGACTTTTCTGTCGTTTCTTATAATATCGAAAGTCGCTACGTATAAGATGTTCACCGATTGCACTGCCAGCAGTTTACTTGCATCAAACTCTTCTTTTGTTACTGCCACAGAACATTTACAATGTTACACACAAACACAAATTTATGCCACAAAAATGTGACGCAGTTATGCAAGAGAGCGCAAGTACAGTAAGTTGATCAACCCACCCTGCTGGACTTTGGTTTGGCCGCTCGTGTAAAACTGGTACGCATCACTGGCTCTGGGTGATGTGTGCTTAACTACGGGATGCAGATTGAGGATGTCTTCGTCGGCGAAGGTCGCCCTATGCCGGCTGTCGAAAGCATATTCCTTGACTAGAAGCTGGAATAATGAAGACGTTAGTTCGTTTGAAATATTTGCAAATAATTTTTTTGTTGTTGAAAGCTACGAAAGCAGTTAGCTTAGTTTAAGTGGCAAGAACAGTATTCAAAGATAAAAAAAGATGAATGAGGGTTTCGTTGTGTACGGGTGAGGTTGGTCCTCACAATTAAACCATAGTTAACCAGATAGACAATGTTTTGACTGACAGCTTGAAGTGAGTGGGAAACTGACATAGAATTCAGATTTTTTTCAAAAATTTTCAGAACAATTTGCTTTGAAAAAGTTTGAAAACTTAACGTTCTATTCCCCAACCAAACATCTAAGATTGGAAAGGAACCAGTGAGAAAACCACAGACAGTCGTCAAAATGACGACATACACAGTGAACAGTGTACTCGCGAGGTTTTCAAATCATTAGCCGCGTCAACTTTGCCAATAATTATCGTCAGAACGTCAAAACACTAAATAGTCAGAACGGTAAAATATCAACACGACCCACCTGGATTCCCATGACGACGCAGAAACGACGAAGGAAGGAGATTTTCTGGATGGACAGCTTGTCAACCAGGTCATCCATGCTCACCATGTCCAGTGTGAAGTCGTAATACTCGAGCGCCTCCGTCTGGATCTGAGTCCACAGCGTCTCGGGCGTGAGAGCGTGCCACGGCGCGCTCGTCGAAGCGCCTCCGGTGTGCGGGCGATTTCTTCTCGCTTTCTTCTTCCGTTTGTTGCTGAAGAATTCGTAAAAGTTTAGTTTCTACACCAGTTTATCGCTATGCTACGTTCGGCTGCCGAGAAAGTGAAGTTTTATGGGAGCTCGGTTCTCAAGTGTGATTTTCATGTAAATCGTATTTTTAGTGCACATGAAAATTAAACGTTTTTTCCGAAAGTTTGTGCAAAAAGTTTATTTAAAACTGCCAAGTAACATAAAATCTATGTATATTCAACCACCTGAATATTCAGCAATCGTTTCAGCTCTTGGAAAAATATTGTATACAAAAAAAATTTCTTAATTAGTACTTCTGCTTAGAAGATAATCCCAAAAAACCACCCAGAATAAGGAACACGGTAAGCTGCTTTGAATTAAGCTTTTAGTTGCATTTCTTCATTTTATAAATCAATACAAAGACTATTACAGATTATAAAAGCAATTCAGCCTCTAAACAAGATTTCCTCTCTTCGTTGATACGATGTCAAGATTTGTTAAAATAACAACCTAAGCATTTCCAACAAGCCTTTACTTAAACCAAAAAACATACTGTGTACGTTGATACAACGTTAGAAGACCGTAAATTAGAACAACAATCACGTTTTGACAACGTATATGACCCACCTAATCAATTCTTCTTCAGGCAAGGTAGGAACGGGTTGAGGGAAGCTGCCGAGGAAGCAGTTGAGGAAATGTGCGACGGCTGAAGAGATACTGGATTGATCGACTTGCTGGAGGTAGGGACGGACCAGATGCTTGACGGAGCGGAGAACAATTTCCATTACACCGATCCTCTGCCAGGAAAAAAAGAACTTACGACAACGAAACAAAATAATACACACTTCTCCAATAACGATGCATTGCGAGCCTGGTAAGACGTTTCCACTTGACTAACGACTACGGTAGTTTGTTAATGTAATTAAAGTAATTGTGTAAACCTAAATGCTTTATTTCAAAAATAATATGTGAGTTGTAGAACAAGAAAATCATTTTAATCTCCATTATGAGTTCATTTCCTTCAACTGGCAACAAGTCATTCCCACTCAACCTCTTGTACGGTCATTGTTGAGGTCAACTACATTACGCGAGCGTGATCATTAAAACTATTGATCGTATTCGTAAGCCAGGTGAAGAAAGCCAACGTTCCATCCACCAAAGGTGGTTTTTCTGACATTGTATCAATGTAAAAACATCAATTTTTGTCAGATATGATGTTAATAAATTTTCTACGCCGCAATAAATAACACTACTCGGAGTCAAGAAGGTGACGATTGACGATTTGTTCTGACGAGTGTAGAGGTTAACTCGGTTCGTCGGTCATGGTCAAACTACTACGTATGTCTTTTAAAGAATCCTTAAGGCTTAAGGAACATATGGAAACGAATACACTTTCTACTTCCCAAAGTTAATCAGTCACTATCTACATTGACCCATTGTTTATAGACGTTGAATCAAAGAAAAAGAAAATACAGTTTTTGAATGACTTAAGGTCGTGGTGCATGAGGTGCACACAGCCGCCACCTACCTAGTAGCAAGGGTAGATTTAATTTTATTGTTATAAAATATTAAATCTTTTAAAATGAGGAACCTTAGCCACCTGAATGACAGCCTGTCTGCTTCCCTTACATAAGCTCTGTTACATAATAACTACGTCACGCACTATCACGTCACTCTGTTATGTAACAGTCACAATAGACAAGTCAAAATAGACGATAATAGTGCGACGTGCCTGAGTGGTTTGACGGGAACGTTAGCATTTAAATGTGGACATTTCGCGTGACATTTCAAAGCTTAATTTGAATAAACGAACAAATCAGGTGTTTTTTTACATTGATTTAACATTTGCGCATGTTGAATCAAAAAAAAAAGATATAGGTGGCAGCGAGTGGAAGTTTTGTCTATGATACGATTGAACTGCCAAACGAAGGTAGGAATCGATGAACTTGTGGCAATTCGCCCTGTGTTTTTACATGAAAAGACGTTGAATAAACGACAAACGGCTAAATAAATAAGGACTATAAAACCGTTTGCAGTATTATTACTTCTTGCCGTGTGTGAGCTGTAGCCTGTATTTTAAAAAATTTCTCATCAAATTGAGAGTGAAAGCACTTTGCTGTGTTTGGACTAACAAATACTTTAAAATTACTTAATACTTCCTTACATAACATAATGCTACAACAAACGATCTAGCTTTAAACAATGGCACTAAATCCTTTAAAGAAAAACACAAATGTCAAAAAATATCATCAGAAACTATTTCCAAAAAAAAATTAAAAACAAAGGTCAACCACAGTTGTCATAGAACTTTAAAGGGAATGTAAACTCATACTCACATAGACATGCTGCAAGGCAGTGGCGTCCATGACAAGGTTAATTATCTTGCCAAGGTATCGAACCCCGATGCCTCGTTCGTGCAAAGCATCAGTGAGCGATGCTCCATCGCCGGGCATCACGGAATGCTCGAGACAATCTTTTATCTGGAAGGGAAGGAATACTGTCACACACAAGGCAGATTTTCCGGTGGTACCCAGGCAGGAAATCATCCGTTCTTTACATTGGTTAAACGTCTGCAGACGTTGATGTAAAAAACGGTTGATTTCCTGTCTGGGTACCACCGCACAATCTGCCTTGTGGTGGTGTCTCACTTTGGATAAAGGATTAGATTCACCATTCCATATTCGGTTATCAGTGCAATGCATTAAAAACAAAAGTTAATATGTTTGTTCAATCGATGCAAGTTCTAATCTGCAAAAACAGTTCATGCGCCTAGTGAACGTCTTTTGAATCAGGAAAGATTTCAAGTGTTAGTGATAACTGATAACAACTAGAGCATCCGGGATACTAATATGGCGCTTGTGCACTAATGTACAGCACATATGGACCTCACACGGTAGCTGTTTAAAGTGAGTGGCTGATGTACATCGCCAGCCACACGCATTTGACAATTGAACTTTGCTGAACAAGTTTGATCACAATGGCAACGTGATCGCTCTTTTCTCGGCTCTTACATAACACCATAAATAACTTATAAGCAATTCACATCTTATGAATACATTCTCCCCAGGTAGCGCAAAACTCACTTGGCAATAGATCGATGTAAGATTGACCATTGTGGATGTAAAATCAACGCATTAATAAAAGAAAATATGAATGATGCTAAGGGCCGTTTATTTCCCAGCAGCACAACATAAAGAAAACTTCATCCAGTTTAATATACATGATTGCTTTGAGCCCAGTATTAGAGAAAGGTAAATTGTCTTTAAGATAACTTCCCAGCAAACGAAGGCTAACCAATAACCATGTTACATCACCTGTCGTCAAGCGTTGAAGTGATGTAAGTCGATCAACTATTGCAAGCTGAATAGTGACAACGAAAGCTGATTAAAATAATTTCAAGACAAAATTGCTTCAAAACTTACAAAGGTGGGTATCTGGTGAGTAACAAGAAACTTTGCTGCGTTCTTGATTAGTTGCTTTTGCTTTTCGATTTCTTCCGTCGTTCCAACGTGCCTCACGCCAGGAGAAAAAATGTCCGGATTAAAGCGGATATCGAATTCCGTGTCGGAATAAGATCCCACCATCCTGGAAGCGTTCCTTACAGCCTCTTGCTGCCATAGCGACACTGGAAACAGAATAAACTTGCTGAAGAAGGCTTAGTTTTTTTGTAAAAGCGCTACTTCGCGAGATGTGGAGAGGAAGATCTTAACTCTTGGCAGACAGACAGGCCACACCCTCAACATGTGGATTAATTCATGACCTGTGTTATCAGAATTGGTTGATGATGACTTCACTGTACGTCTAAAACCAAAACCAACAACACTAGAAAAAATCAACAAGTAATGTTAAATGAGTGTAACTATGCTGGTATAAAGAAAAAAAATCTCACTTTTGTTCATATCTGTCGATTTGACTTCAGATGTTTGACCTGCAAAATAGAAAGTTGTAACACATCTGAGACCACATTATGTAAGTTAGTCATTTGAACTTAACAGGCGCTTATATCGCATACGCCTCACTTCTACCCACTTGTCGTGTTGGCAGACCATTGTAATTAAACCAACAAAACATAAGTGAATACAAATGGATGCAGTGTACACTACAATTCAGAGGCAGGTTACTCACGATGGAATCTATCTTCAAATGCAAATAGTAAGTTTCATTTTCTATAGAGAAAGATGATCATCTCTAAGATAAAGAATCTAGATTAGAGTCACCCCCCTGCAAAGTTTCGACCTTCCTGTATAAATCGTCTTCAATCTTAAACAAAAACTTAATAAAAACCTATATTTGGGCACGTGCTTCGGCGTTGTACAAGTTAATTGTTTGTATTTTAAAAATGATTAAAACCTCGGTTTTATTGTCAAGATCATTTCTATTACAACAGATAGGGAGAGTAAACCTCTTCGTGTCACGAGTAAAATCAAGCATGGCTAGTAATCAAGATACCTTTCTCCTGCTCAGATTGAAGAGCTTCTTTTTTTTCAGCCGCTGCGCTGTTCCTCAAGGCGACGATCTGTGTAGCGCACTGCCGCATGAAGATGACGTATCTGCGGTCGCAAAGTAAACAGTCATGCAGATGTACATTGTGTAAGAAGTTATAATATGTGCACGGTATTTTGTATTTCTGAACAAGCGACAATGATCAGTTTAAACCGGGCACAATCTTTTCGCTTTTTGCACTAATTGCAAACCTATAATGTAGCTGGTACTGTGCAGTACTTCTTGTACCACTAACAATGTGGTTACAAAATACTTAAAACCTACAGAAGGTTGTTTCCAGCAAAGACTCCAAAGTGTTCAACAACTTTGCAAACTTACAAGTGGTCGACAAAGGCTTCGACAAGTTCAGGGCGTAGGAGTACTAGTCTGTGTCGGTGGAGCCTGGGGAAGCCCATTTGTGTGCACTCTGGTGGTAAGGTCTCCCCCTCAATGGGAAGGAAATTGACATCCGCTGGATATGTCTTGAGTAAATCCAAGATGTAATGGCGTTGGTCGTTTCCTGAAAGTTAAAAGGTTTTCCAGACGTGAATAGTTTTAATGATCTATCGTTGTATCTCTATCGATTTCCTTTATTGAGAAAACGTTACAATTGACAACTGAGGAAAACACTGAAACATCACATCGAGCACATGCACAATATGGAGAATTCAGTTTACAGCAATTAGCTTCGGCACACGAGCAAACGCGATAGTAATTAAGAAATGTAACAGCCTAAGCAGCATCACTACCTATTATTCCTTTGCATTCCAGTGATGAAGACAACTCCACTGACTTCCCATCCTCGCTTTGAATTGAGTGAGGTCGAATATGCAGTTGCTTCATGGTCTTCGAGAGAAGTTCCGTATATTTATCGTGGCTCTGAGCGGTTTTACCGAAGTCAATAGACCCATAGACCACACTTTGTTCTTGCTCTCTCTCCAAGATGCCTAGACAATAACATAGCGAAGGATAAAATTAGTCCAAGAGTGGTGCATGAGGATAAAAACTAGTTTCGCTGTTTAAACATCGGTGTTTCAAATCATAATACGAGTCAAATTGATCTTTTTAATCTCTTGTCGGCTTTCATCTAAATTTGCTCGCATTAAAACAGCGTTCATTGCTTAAAAGAAATAAGTAGTTTGATTTTAAACCTGACGGAAGGTTCTTGCGGGCATTTGGTCTCCGACTGTTTTTTTTTTCGGTCAAATGTCTGAAAAAAATAGTCAATTCGGTCAAAATGTCCGAAAAAAGTGTGCAATAAAAGATGTCTGCGGCCGGGTGCTGCAAGGTTGAGTTTCGCTGATGAACGTTGAAGAAACGTTTGTCTATTCTAACTTTTCTCAGATAAAACACGACAACGTTTCTCAGCGAAACTTAATGTTGTAGCTAATCAAGAAGTGCAGATTTTGGTTTGTATCAGCTACTTGAAAGGAAATATTTTCATCAGAAAAAATGACCGAAATAAATATAAAATGACCGAATTTTTTCAAGTTATTTCGGACAAATGACCGAAAAGTCTCAGCAAAAAAAAAAACAGTCTCCGAGACAAAGGCTAAAACCCGGCAGCGAAAAGCTAACACGTTTGCCATAAAACACGAAACTTTTTTAGCCAATCAGTCTTTTTTAAGACGTCTGCAAACATTGAATTAAACTAAACAGGACTGATTTTTGACTGTTTTCTCACTTCAGGGTTCAAACAAACTTATCAATCTTGGCAACAGCAAATACAAGACGTGTCGCACCGGTAAGTTAGTCTAACAGATGCAAGCATCATCAAACGTCGTGGGACGTTGAATCAATGCAAACAACCAACCAGTTTCCACGCGTGACACAGCTCGAGTATTTGCAGTTGGCAAGATGAATTACTCAGAGTGTAAAAAAAATAGATCGCTAACCAGTTTTAACCACGTGGTGTAGCACTCCCAAATAGAACTCGTTCAACTTATCTGCTGACTTCTGGTCACAGACACCAACCAGCAAAGGAAGCACATTTTACACCGTTTCAATGTCTTCAGACGTACGTCAAGGGGTGAAAATAACGACTTTTTCTGGCCGAGAAGTCAGAAAAATTTAGTGACAAACAATTCGCGATCAGTGTTGATAAAAACTTAACAGGATAAAAAAAAGTTTTTCAAAATACATGAAGATATAATAACATGGGAAACTGATTTCCAAAAGCAATTGACTGAGTTCACGTCAGCAAGAAATAAACTACCAAAGGCTAACCACCATCGCAATGTAAGCTGAATCTATTCAACAAAAATAAGAACTACGCATGCTGGACGTTGAGTAGAACTTGTTCATCAACAAATAAATGTCGTTTATGAAGTGTCACATTGGCCAACCAATTCTCATGGTCATCTGGTTTTAGTTGAAACTGCCAAAGTTTTCAGGATCAAAGACAACATTTATCATCGTATCGGCTGTTGGGTTCGCCCAAACGTGTTAGAATTAATGCAACAAGGTTGTGATAACAATTTATCACAACATTCAGTGAAGAGTTAGCCGCAAGGGAAAATATATCGCCCCTTAAACATAAAGGCAAAAATCAGTCACTGTAAACGTCGAATCAACGTAAAAGCGACTTATTGTGGTAGCTTGAAAAGCCTGAGAATGACAGCGCGTTAAGTGACAGCCACTGTTGTGTCTTGTCACAATGCGTTGACGGATGTGATAATGGCTCATGAACAGTTGTGTTATCTTCAAGCAGCTTGGCAACGTGTACACACATAACCAGACGTTGGATCAACGTAAAAGAACCGTAATTTGCAAAAGTGGTCTAGTTCTGATGTGAAAGTCAGCAGGCAGGGTTGATGACACAAACAAGGGTGACAAAAGACCACGATGATTAAAACGTCATTGCAAGATAACAAGCTTTGCAATGTATTGACGTGAAATAAACAAAAGATAGACAAAACATGTAATGAAACTGAACTGCAAATAACAAAATGTACACACACATTGAAGTTATTACATTGAAGCATTTATATTCAAAGCTTCACATACTCATAGCTGTAACACGGCCGGCCATACATATTGGGATGACAAAAAAAAACATCAATCAAGTAGAAAGTGATATGACTGTGTGGTTTTGATATCTACAAAATATATGTCCAGCAAGCCCGTTACATTATCAGTTGATATCTAGCTTTGAGATAATTCACATGAAAATGCGCCATGTATCTTGACTCATCTCTGACGATATACAATCAACATGTAAAACATTAATCAACTTACCTGGGATGATGGACTGTGCAGTGACCCTGTACCCTCGATAGTCGACTACGACAGTGCCCAGAGTATGGAGGTCGGGTATGTCCAACGCGTTGTACGCTTTCACGCCACTTATATCGGCCGAGGGGGCGTAAAAAGCGGCGTAGTTGCCCCCCAAGTCCTTGTAGTGATCCCGAACGTCAAAACCAAGACTGAAAATGAAAATGCTAGAATGAACGGTTTGGTTTAACATTTTGTTAATTTTCATTTTGTGCTTCTTCCTGCCCTAGTAACTTGAAATAAACAACAGATCTCTGGGCATGTGTTCAGCACATGTAGATTTAATAAAACATTTCAGCTTTTACCTGAAAAAGATATTGTTCCAAATATACATTCTCATATTTTGTGGGTCTCCAGGGTTGATGGCCATCACGTTTCCATCCACCACCATCATAGCTCCCCTACTGGCCGCCGCTACAAAGTCGCTGTGGACCTGTGCGATGCAAGCAGTGTATCGTTGGAAATCTTGTAGATGATGAAGAAGCGTTTACTCAAAAGAAAATGGATATCAACACAGCTCCTCGCAAAATCTATACTTTTACATGTTTTTTTCACATGGTTCAAATGGTATTTCTTACTAGGAAGAGCAGAATAGCGATATGAATGCTTGCAAGCGTTTTTTTGTTTTTTATATAGGCCTATGCAAAGTAGCACTTGTAATGAACGTAAAAGCGATTTTGTATAAATCAAACTAAGAAAGCAGATAAAGCAATTTTATCAGTTCAGAACATTTTGGACGCATTTCACAAAAGTTGCTATCCCTTATCTGCTGTAGTATTTAGACCAGCAAATTTTTCCAGAAGAAACATATGTTGGGATGTTTGAAAGCTCAACTAGGATACACAAACAGCCAAGAAAGTAAAATAACGTGAAACAACGTTGAACAACTTCGATCGGTTTCGCTTAAAAAAGAATTTTTAACAATCGAAGGAGTCCCAGTCAACAAAGTAAGTCCTTTCCTACATTGATTCATCGTCTCCGGACTGACTTGGATAATTAATTCACCAGACATGCCACAGCGTTGGTGACATACAGCGCCAGCAAGGGAAACTATTGGCCGCATTGTGAACCATAGAAGGCCTTTGGGGAAACATTCAGACTTCCGCGCGTTATGTAATTTGTTTAAGCCGTTGATAGATTTGCGCCGATATCGAACGTACTGACGTAGTAGAAACGTGAAAAAGCTAGCACCTCGGATAAAAGATCATCAGCAACTATTATAAAACAACCTGCTTCAGAATTTACAAATTATGGCGAATCAGTTGTGTTAAGAGACAAACGTTATAGATTCAGAAAGGTCAATAGTCATTTTACATCTATTTAGCAATAACAAAGTTCAGTTATGAATTACATTTTGTTGTTGTGAGGGCAAAATCGCTATTACAAGTTTAAGTAAAAATTGTTACGTACCGAAACCTAACGTAAAAATACGTTTATTGTTAAACGGCTGTGCTGTGTTCGAAGGCAATGTAAAAATACAAAGTTTTGTTTAAAAGATGATGTTGCTTGCCTTGAACATTGCCCGTTCCCGTAGCAACCTCTCTGACAGTGTGGACCTTGGGAGTTCTCTGGTTGCAGAGATTTCCTCATTCCAGTCTCGGGTTTGCTGTTGACAGGCAAACATCAGCATAACATCGCAGAACGTTGAAACAATGTTGAAAACACATTCGCGAAAAACCGCTTTTCAATCATAACATATACAATGCTTGCGATAAATTAACGATTAAGTGATCAAAAAATAAAGGAAAATTTGAAAAAGCGTATACTCTGCGCAGCCACTCACTTGGCCAGGGATGTGCTCCTCCACGAGGAGTCTGGAGCTGAAGAGATCTTCCGCTCTCACGTGATCCACAGAATGATCCACGGCGGGGGCAGTCCAGCTGTATACCTAGAAGTCAAAATTAAATGGAAACCTTCTTCTGTAAATGGTATATTTTATTATTCACTGGATCAATTTTGTAAATTATAATGGGAAAACACACCTGGAAGGGAGTTCCGATTCGTTCAAATGGATGTTTGGCAAAGCGTCGTTTATTTAAAGATGAAAAACCCTTCTTGAATGTTGGGGATAGTTGGTTAAGTAAGTCAATCAGCGAATGAAAGATCTGCGCTCCAGGAGCTGGTTTAGGATTAAAGGTTTCCATGTCACTCCTAGAGAAGGAAGATAAAACAAATTTTCTGTTACATGGCGTGAAATGTTAAAATAAAGGCTTACTTAGAGCGCGAGCACATAGTCTATTAGTCATAGACAAAGTTTGATTGTGAAACAATTCACATAATGTAAACAAACTGCAGACACTGGCACATCGTTTCGGCCTTATGCCCGTCTCAGTGCAGTGGGTATTATACACTGCGTATCGCCACGAAGGTATAGTGTAGACTGTAGATGAACAGACACAAAAGAAGGACTATCCGGTTGTAGAATGATTTCTATGTAAAAAAAAATGAAGCGAACGCTACTCTGTGTTCCTGCGGTTAAGTGATAGAAAGATTACGTCGAAAGAATGTAACTTATTTCAGATAACCGGTGGATGAAGACGTTGATTATAAATGAATGAGGAGACAAAATACCAACCTAGCCAACAAATCAATCCTTTTCCATATTGATTCAACGTCTGCTGACGTAAAAAAAATTAATTTGTTGGCTGGAACAGTTTGGGCGACACTCACTGATTGACATAGAACCCTCTGGCACTCGCTGTGATGTGGAAGTGCTTTTGTTCCATGGTGACTGTGTAAAGATACAAGAGATCTCCATGGAGCTTACGATTGCCAGGAGGAGGATTCCACATGCTCATGGTGAGGACTTTCAAGCATGTGACTAACTGGAAATATATTGGATAACTATAAGAATAGTTAAGAAACTGTGGAGCACTTGATCGAGAAAGTTCAGTCATGTTTATTACAATCAACAATGATTTACGTTCGAACGAGAAAGATATTTCCAGATTTAGGACAGATGATGAAAGGCAGGGTGGCACAGCTGCCTGCGAGTGGCCCAGATAAATGTACTGCGGACCATGCTTTTTTTGAATATGCCACAAAGCAAACGGGATGCTTGGCATGGCAAAGCAGCACTGGACAGAGCCACCTTGACCTTGCCTTCCACCATCTGTCCTAAATCTAGAAAAATCTTTCTCGTTCGAACGTAAATCACGTAGACGGTCAACAATACATTTATCTGGGCCACTCAAAGGCAGCTAAGGGGGTGCATGAAAAGAATGATGAATCAGGGTTTTGGTAAACTTTTTTACTCTTGAGTAGCTTTAATATGGCTTTTGGCTATAGTATAATAAAAATTAAAATTTTCCTTAATGAATAATTTCCTTAAAAATTAATGAAGTAAGTTTTTATCCAGGTTCACTGGCGCATGCGGACATTTCGACCTTTGCAAAGAAGTTTCACACAAAAAAAACCTAAGAAACTTTTCAAAATAGCTCGTTAATAACCATACAACCCACAATTGTTGTTGCAACAGTGGTTTTCAACATTGTCATTAGTCTGGCAACGTTAAAACAATGTAAAAAGAAACTTCATGTTCGTTGAACTTAATACAGACAGGTAGGCCGCGTTATTTTATCGGTCCATTCGCCAGGAGTCCCAGGACAAGTCAAGGACTTCTACGTTGCTATTGAAAAGGCGTTGTTAAACTTTAGCTACAATTAGATTAAACTAGCTTGCGACAGAAGACATTAAAATTTGTTGAGTTCCAAAAACAGTGCCATCCCCAGAGAAATAGGACTAACTTGGCAATTATTGATTTCGCTCAGAGGAACAGATTATTACGGTTCGGTCAATCACAAAAGATTATCATTCAATTGAAAACAACGATGTCAAAAAAGAACTGGTAATTTTTTCTCGTTTATTTAACGTAACTTACTACATGCTACATTGAAAACAGACGTGTTCACGTTTAAGACTTAATGAACCAAGCAAAAACAATTTTCATTCCGCCTATTGAGCTTGCAGTCAATACTGCCTTGCATCTGCGGCTCTTTCAGTCCGAATTGAAATATTCTACTCCATCAATTTCATTCGTCTTTGAATTAATGCATATCGGCAAAAATGCAAAAAAAACTTTCGAACAAGTTGTTGAATTGCTTTTCGCTAATGTTAAAAAAATGTAACCACAAAAAATCCGCATAATAAACGTCAACTACCAATCTAGCTAATCTCTGAATTAGTTTGCAGACTGGGGTGGCATGGGTCTTGGGTTGATTGCTAGAGCAACCTAGAAGGGGAGCGTTCCATTCCATATTTGGTGATTAACGTGGCCGGAAACCAGAAGAACAAGCTGCACTGGAAGCAGAAATTGTTCCGTAACAAAGCAAGAAGTTGAAGCGATACAAAACTTACTCGTGTTTTATGGGAGAAAAATCAGTAATTTTCACATTGATTTCACACCTGCAGACGTTGAATCAATGTAAAAATGACGGATTTGCTGTCTGGGGGCGTTTGTTGACTAAGATATAACCAGCATAAAGTTCTATTAAAAATACACAAGTGCAAAAAATGAGTTACAGATCCCAAAAAGCCTTCAAATACCTTTGCTTCTTTTGGTACCGGATGCATCGGTGATAGCAACCTGTCCTTGTAACCAGGCATGACGAAGTCTGGAGGGGTGCAGTCGACTGAAGTGATTAACTGTTCCACATTTCGCGGCTGCTTCTTTCGCTTTGTCTCGCCATTGGTCAACGCTTTTGTCCCATCGTTGCTGGTGGGAGAGTCGGGTGTGTTGTGGCCGCTGTTACTTGGCTCTAAGCATTCGAAATCATTTATTCAGTTCCATTAAGGATATGGGATCTCCTGAGTATGAAGCAGCAGCAGGCCAGCGATTCTCCATCAAGTACCAGTTCAGAGTTTGATATTTTTTATTAAAAATGCATGGAGAATCAGCAGAGCCCTATTTGTGGAATATGCATTTCGCTCAACAACTATAGAGCATCATCAGTGCCTTATTCAAATAGAATCATTCGAAATCACTTTTAATCTGAAGTTTCTAACATCATAATAATGTTTGCCTGAAATTAGCAAGAGAAACATATTGATGCTCATATTGATGCTATATCTTCCAAACTCTCCAAATCTATTGGCATACTCTCTAAATTAAAACATTGTTTACCTACCAAAGCTATGCTTCAGCTTTACTATTCTCTTGTGCATCCTTACCTCATATACGGACTGACAATTTGGGGGTCGTCATACAAAACTCATATTGGAAAGCTTGGTGTTTTGCAAAATAAGGCAGTCAAAGCTGTTGTGAAAGGCAAATGGGCTGACCATGTCACACCCTTTTACAAACAACTAAATATCCTAAAGTTAAAAGATCTGTACAACTTTGAAATTGCTAAGTTTATGTATCAGTTTAGTTTTAATTTATTACCCGACACTTTTCAAAACTACTTTAAAAAATGTAACCAAATTCACAACTTTTCTACTCGAAACTCGACCAACCTAGATTACTATTATTATCGATACACAACAACAAAACTACAACGCTCAATAAAATACTCTGGCGCAAAAATTTGGAACAATATATCAGATGAAATTCGCAAATCCTCATTCACAACTTTTAAAAGAATGTACAAAAAGAAAATTATTGACTCATATTAAACAAATGCTAAATTAACCTACTAATCAGCTTTTTGATTTCTTATCTTCTTGGACAGCTTCACCGTTATTTATGTACTATTATCTCTTTGTCTCAATTTTTCAATTATAATTATCATTGATGAGTTAAGGGTGGCTGCTTGACTTGAAGACCTTGAACGGTCACTTCGCAGCCTCCCGCTGCTGTGATGCTACCATCATTTTTTTACTCGTTTTTTTTTTTATTGTAAACTTTTCAACAGTTTTATGATACTGTACATTGTGTTTTGATTTATTGTACATATTTTTTCGCAGCGGCCAATAAACAAACAAACAAACAAAAGCCCTAATTTTTAAAGACAATGCAAACCTGTAAATATCCTTAAACTCGAAAAGGTAGCTTTGATGGGCAACGCTCAAATAGAGGTTTGAAACCACCCACCTGCAGATAGATCTTCCTCTGTGACAACGTTGACGTAAGACAAGCTGCTGCAGTCGGCCCCATTGTAAGCATCGATATGGTCGATGGAGTGAAGCAATTCACGGACGTGGCGAATGTGCAGGCGAGCCTCACGAACGCTGTACAGCTCTGTGGTGGCGACAAAGCAACAATCAACATTTTAGACAACAAGACTCATTTCAACAGCGCGTCCATATAAAGTACAATGGAAGTCAATAACACTTACAGTCCTAAAAGTGACTCAGCCAAGCAAAATCTGCAGATATTCATCAAGGAATTGTCTCATCACATACAAAAAGCAGTAGTGTAACCTAGCCAATGTTATTTTTATATTATTTTTCACACACCATACATCTCTCATATATAAATTTTACAATTACGGTCAATCGTTTTCTTTTTCCCCAGATACAGTTAGTTGTGTTCTCCTGACGAACACGTAGTACTGCGCCACAAACGTTCAAAGTCATTTTTGCTGTCGCTTCAGAATCAGAGTTTATTTTTGTGCACAAAATAAAGCAGACTACAAAATGAAGTTTTGTTTTCTCAAAAACGAAATTCAAAAGCATAATTAACGTAACACGATGAACTCACATGGCAGTTTGTAGCATATCAAATCACCATTGGAGAAGGTAAACAATTTTTTTATAAATAGATTAACTCAGTAGCTTTATTCGTTTCATTTCTGCTGCACCGGTCCTTCCTACCTTCCACTACTTTTATTTCCGAGCCTTCTTTTATTCCTTCGACGTTTTTCAACTCGGAGAAATTGTCCAAAGTGGTTCCATTGAACTGGAGGGAAAAGCAGGTCCTGTGACACGTGTCTTCACGATCCATCAGAAGCTGATGTAACTCCTGAACCATTTCTTGGGGAGACACCTGCAATGCAAGAATGTAATATTACATAACACCCAACAATCTAGCATATGTATTGCATACGAAGTAATTTCTTTATATTAAAATTTACAAAAATCGCAAAAAGTCTAGTAGGCTACAAGGGAAAGCAAGTGCCATTGTTTTAGCAATGCTATGAAATGAAAAATAAACAAAAAAAATTTGAAAATAATACGCAATGTAAAGACGGTATTCTCTGTAAAATAGTAACAGAATTTGAAAAAGTAAAATACTGATCTGCCAAATGATGTCTGGCTTCAGTTGACTTTCCATGAAACTGTGGCTGGATAAAGGGGGGTTTAGTGTCACATTGAGACAACAGAACAAAGCGATTGGGTCTTCTTCACCGGTGTCTTATTTCAAGCCGATAACAACGGTCAATGAAACGTACAACAAAAAGAATTAGAATGCGGGCAATTTGAGAAGACTCAGATTGTTAGTTAAGTGATGGTTTGAGTCAATCAGTATCGTACAGTCAGCCACTTTCTCACAATAACAAAACTAAACCTAACATTTTAGGGCATTTTGTGTTAATAGTATCTACTCCGCTACACCAACAAAAATAGATATCTACTGCGTACATCACAAGATAATTTAACAATGTCAACAACATCAGAAATTATCCGCTCATTTGATAGTGTTGCGAACAAGCAGGCACACCAAACAATCCCACAAAACTTAATCACTACAAGTTAGGTGGTATGTTAATATTTTTCAAACAATGCTAGAATTCCAGATGTATCACCTGCACGTCAAAGGTCTCTGCTCCAGGGGCATTTACTTTTACTGTAAATAGGTTTTCTTGGATCACTATCAATTCTGGGTCTTTTTCGTTTTTCGAAGTCAACTTTTCCGCATCTTCTTTTTTAACAGAAACTTGTTTATTTGTTCCGTTTGTAAGTCGTGGTGCTACATCCGCACTAGCTTCTTCGGCACGGTCATCATCACTGTGAATTGCAGAATCATCGGAATCTTGTTTGTTAATGTCACCGTTTAAGTTCTTGCAGTTTTGCACAGATGGTTCAGAGAGCACGTTTAGAGGAGCTATGCTGTCAGCAACAGTTGCACCGTCTCCCAATGCACTTGAAGATTGGTCTGAGGTTTCTGAAAATAAGTAGAAATTTATAAACTTTGGGCCAGTAATAATCCGGGAAACATCTGGGTTGGTAAAGAATAGACTCTTGACGCCCAAAGAGATACAGAAACAAAGAGTTGTAGTTAATCAGTTAAACGTTTTGGATAAAACTTCATGATTACCATCTTTCATGCACTACAAACGTATAAAACCATTTTCAAATTATTTAACAATTCAACCGACAACATGATACAAAAGTAACCACAACGGTTAATGTTCTGGAGTCGTGCATATAAGATTGTTCCAAGTTTATGGTTGTTCCTACATTAGCGCAATGCGTAACTTCAATATTAACTCAAAAGAGAACAGTAGGTCTAACCAATAAGAAGTAGACCAATAACGCTGGGCATGTGTTGACTTTGACCAAGAGCTTGAACTTTAATTGGTGGAGAAATCAAGCCAACAATTCAAGATAACTAAGGTACGATAATAATCAATTATTAGCTAAGCTTGCATTGCCTTCTTAATGAAGGTCGTCCAAAACGATTGTTTGCTCAAACTTCATCGTTCCAGACACAAATTCTTTTCATTGATTCCAAAAACAGAGTGAAACATTCAAAAAAAAAGAAATTTCTGTAATAGTTTTTTAACTATCACTTGTTGCTTGACAAAACTTGGGTGACTGGAAACTTAGTAAAAACTTAGCAGGAAAAATTATTCACCATGAGTAACGGTTGTTGCAAGACACAAAGAAAAACTTTCTAAACAACTGCAGTGTTAAGATACTAAATTTGGCATGCAATCTCAGTGGTGGTGTGGACTCAAGAATGTACATTTTCATTTTCCTTCGTGATGTGATGCCCGCGTTGTTTAAGTATGATTTTCGGTTACAAATTGAGTTTCCACTTCATGACAAACACCCCTGATCTCACTAATCAGTGATTATGGTAAGCAAGCTCACAGACCACAGTTATACAACAAAATGGTATATTTTGGCACCGAGGCCACGAATTATACCAGTACCGTATCTAATGCTACTTGGATAATGGATATGAGCAGTCATTCTCAAGTAATGACAAAATTTGTAGTCAATACAAATTCGTTTATCCTGATATTGAACATGGGGTCAGCGACTCTATGCAGTCGCTACCCTAGGCTTGACAGTTAAATGGGTTCCATCAAATGTTTGAAACGGTTCGCATGTACTTCGTATTCTTGACAGGGCGCAGCAACTTGTTCTTGAGGGAAAAAAATATTGTGAATATATCTTTGACAATTAGGCCAATCATTGAGCTAGACTTAGATCTACTTCAATAAAGTAGCAAATATGCTTTAAGGTTTGCAATTAAATTCATCCTTCTGCACTAAGACAAAAGATTAATTGTTCCTTGTGTTGTCAATCAAGGTATGTCTTTTACTGTTATGGCAAGAAAGATTTCTGTAATGTTGTCAAGTTAAGGCATGGCTAGGCTGAAAGTTCTTTCTCGCATTCTTGTATTCCAAACACTGTGAGTAAACCTTGATACTAGATACAGCACAACCAAAAATGGCTGAAGAGGTTCTAACAATTGGCATGTTTTTTCTATACAAGGGCGCAGGGTGGCCCTGGGTGGGTCTCCCAATATGGAAATGTTTGCTATAAACAAAGCTGACAAGAAATTCATGGAGTACAACATTTCAGGATTGCTATTTTGGTGTATGTCCGATTGATGTTTTCACTTTGGCAAAGATTTGCATTGCCTTGTCAACACTCAGGTCATTGCTTTTTTAAATTAATGCAAATCAGATGCCATACTACAATATTTGCAGAGCAAAAGGTTTAGTTTCCTTAAAACAAAGCTTTATGCAAAGCAATATGACAATACAGTAAAAAGTAGTTTTTGAAAGCAAAAGTAGCTGGTCTCTTTTTTGGACCCAGCAATGTTACATGAATCAATAAATATAATTTAATGCTCTACTAAATATGAAATGAAACTAAAATGACAAATCAAAGCTCCAACAACCTCATTAAAACTGCAAGCGTTTGATTAAATTTATCAAGCACAACTAGACTAGGGTTGCCAAGTAATCTTCAAAGATTTCGAACAGCATCAGTCTAAAATTGTGACATATAGTAAAAAATGTTTCATTTATGGTAAAGCACTTCACTCATGTCACAGAAAATTAAACATTGGCACAAATGAAGGTGTGAATAATTTGGTAGCCACCGGTCACAGCTTATGAAGTTAAGTCAATTTATTATTTTTTTTCGAATTGTAGGCCACCTGGCAACTTCGAGTAAGACAACTAACACTATTTGACTGACAAGAGAGGCAAATCAGCATTTCACAATTTGATACAGACACCTCTCATCATCCAGTGAGCTAAACTTCATGTTCTCGGATGAGCCTGCTAAAACTTAGTGCAAAGAGTATATATTTGTTTCACAGGCTGATGTATGCAGCTGCATACTTGCACAGTTACACACTAGTAACTTTTGGACAGGGGGACATTAACAAAAACAGGAGGCTATATAGTAATAGAAATGAGCAACAAAGAGTTTTGTCAGTGGCAACTTTAGTCCAAGGTTTTATCCAACACAAAATTTGTTTAACTAAAATGCATATCACTATCATTGAAAACATGAGACTATTGGCAGTTACCAAAAATTCAACTATAGTTAAACCCAAAATCATGATTTATAAAGAACTCTAATTGATTATTTTAAAGACAAACATGTGATAAAAAAAACTTTGCAGTTTTTTTTTATGAAAACACGAAGTGTCAGGTTATCTCAGGTAAAAACTATATATTCCCTGGGTGGCACTTCAGAACTCTGCTCAGTTTTAGCTATATTTCGTACGCTTGAGAAGTGGTCTCATTATACTGTAAGTAGGTAGGTACTGTATTAACAACAGCATTTTTAACACTCTAACAAGACTAAGCATGACATCTAAAGTTATATTACCTTGATGTGACCAAGCATTTTTATAATTATAACTATCAAAACTTAATTAAAGGTAATGCTGACAGTCATACCAACTTTTGTATAACATGACTTTTAGACTTGTTCAGTTTGATGTTAACGTTTTGGCCTATATTCAGTGCATGTTGTTGACTATTACAGTATTTCTATATTTTGCATTCTGATCATAAAACATAAAATCAATTTAAGTTAGACTGAAAATACACTACTTTTGATAAAAATGGTAGTGCTTCGGTAGAGATTGTAATAAAAAGTTGAACAAAACAGCTCTTGAAACCTCACCTGTATCATCATCACTATTTGAAGGAATTTTCACATCTTGTGTCATCCTATGTCTTGTACTTGTACTACACCAACAAATAATTTATGCACAATAAATCTTAAAAACTGAAACTTTAACACTAGACTGCTCTGCTATAAATTGAAAAAACTAAAGTTAGTCTTAAGCACCAAACCATAATTAGCTACATTGCTTGTATTATTAAGTCGCTGAAAAGTAAACGTGTTAAGTTCAATGGAAGAAAATATGAGATCATAAATGCATAGTTGCACTTCTGTATATGCAGTTTTTCAAAACTTATTCCTTGGCAACCTCATGAACGTATTTGTTCTTTAGTATCCTTTTTTTAATTTAAAACCCAAAGTGTAGTCACCTACAATGAAAAACCACTACACTGAACTGTAAGCGAAAATCTTCTGTTTAGTTAGTTCTATGACCTGAGTAACCTTGAATTGAAGGAGAACACGTGTGAGCCGGTCAAATCAGCTGACCACGCTACTCACACACACCCACCTCATTTTGCACATGCACTACAAATATTTAACTACACGCGCTACTCAACTCGCTCATTCAATGCAACGCAAAAGAGACACCGAGAGCCTTTTTCGAGTAGCTTCGTGTGACGCGTGATCGCTCTCAATGCTCAGGCAATGTTTCAACCTACTTAGCCTGCTGGGCAACTGCAAGACTAGTTAGCGACTTCACTAGGTCACAAAACAACGCAGCAACTGCCTGCAAAACTATTGCGAGTGTAGTGGGTCATGCGGCGGACTTGTTTTACCTAGGCTGTTTAGTTTTTTCGAGAATATTTATGAAGTTCTGATGCTTTGTGTTTAGTCCAATTAATGTGAGGGCTATGAAACGTCTTCTGCTGATGCTTAAACAATATTATCGGCATTGTTATTTCTATTTGACCACAATAAATACTATTAATATATTACAAAAAGTGCTCAATGCCAAGCAGAGCAAATTGATTCTATTTGAATTAGGATCTTCCGATGATCACCTTTTAGGGTAAAACAGGCTGTAGAGGTTTTAAAAAGTAACTACTATTATTATTATTATTATATGTGATTTGATCTATATTTAATGTGATTTGATCTTGAATGTATGCAAGCTACTAAAACAAAAAAGCAGCTTCAAAAAACAATAAAGCAAGTACGTGTAACCTTTTTCAAATTTTTTTTTACAGCCACCGGTAGGACTATTGCTAACATTGGCATTACTTTGTCCGATAATTTGCAATTGGTAATTGTGTCCATTGATAAAAAAAATAAAAAAAAGTCGACTGATAAGCCCTTATCTCAATTTCTCTAGTCATCGTGCTTGATTATACCAGAAGGCTTTGGCCTAGTCTACATCGTTGCACTTTAGTTTAGTTCCTGGCTTCTTTTTCGTCACAAAATTCATGATTTGAACGAGAATTGTTCAAAGTATCTCCTTTCTATTAAAAGGAAAGTTTGTTTCAAAACGAAACAAAATCAAGACAAAGAATTCTACAGCGAAAGAACCGGCTACAAAATACAAATGTTTCAAAAACTTTAAGTTTTTTATGTGTTGAACGGTCAAAACTCGTTAGCCTGAATCATAGGCGAAAATCGAAATGTTTCTTGCACATCTACAACGAGTCGAATTTGCATCTGCTATCGAAACAAAATCACAAACGATTAATTTGCCTTGAAAAGAAGAGAATTCTTTT
Organism: Aplidium turbinatum; assembly: GCF_918807975.1. Lineage (NCBI taxonomy): Eukaryota > Metazoa > Chordata > Ascidiacea > Aplousobranchia > Polyclinidae > Aplidium > Aplidium turbinatum. The sequence continues at coordinate 21,555,248 of NC_137482.1, forward strand.
CATCAGCCTTACTCAATTATTAACATAAAAAAAAATTAAAAAAATGTAAGCTTAACCTCCATCAATACTAGCACCAACCTTAGGCACTACACCTGCTGCTTTGTCTGAACTTCTGAAGCTGCTTTGGTGACTGAATGGATATTTGTGAGCAACCCGACAGATAGGCTTGCTGGTGTTTTTCTATTATGACGTTGTTATTTCCGCGATGAACATTGATGACGCAATAGGCCATAGCTTGTGAAAAAGTAGGTTATGAAAGAAATTTCATTCAAGAAAGTTTTTAGTAAAACAGAGGTTGCTTGTTTTTGATTTTGCTAATGCGGGGATGACATTGTTTTGATATCACCTTTATTGAAAACTTAAGTTTGAGTCCATTGTTTGTACGTTGTAAATTGTTACGGTTTTGCCATCATTTTCTTTTGTTGGTTTTGTTTTTGTAGTATTTTTTTATAATGTTAAATGTCGTGTTGTTGCTGAGTTATGTCTGTTTATGGTTTAAAAAAGTTATCGGTCTATCCAAATTGTATATTTTTTTGCATTCCAAACTTAAAAAATTAATTTAATTTAATTACAGTAACCGACTGGATCAATTCGTTTTCAAGCTGCAAAAATTGATCGTGTTTTCTTGTGCCTACTGCCTACATTGTTTTGTTCAGGTTCGAGGGCTTTGCAGCAGCGCAGCACATTTTAAACGATGGAAATTTCCATGACGTAGGCTAGGTCAACCCAGCCAGTTACTTACAATCTTACATCACTGTTTCATCATCCTTTTGCCGTGTCACGTGGCGTCACTCTCTGTGAATGCCGAGACAGAGCAGTTACGTGACGTCATATGATATGAATCAGCACTTTTTCTGTTCCTTCTCACGTTGTTTCTCATTTTGGCGTTGTAAGAGCAATTGCCTTCTTCTTTTGCACTTGAAAGCAAACAGCATTTCGACAAATTGTTCGTGCATTGTTATTCATTCATTGACTTGCTAGCTGATTGTTCTCAAGCAAACAATTCAATGAATACTTTTTATCCTCAGACAATAGCACAAATATTTACTCAAGTCCGCTCCGTTAGCTCAGTGGTTACGTGCCCGGCTTAAAATCACGCGGCGCTGGTTCGACTCTCGGGGTGTGCGCTTGACCAACGTATTCTAAGGACTGCTCTCCATTCAGCGGCACCTAGTGAATGGAATAATTCCCAGCAACAAGACTTCACTTTGCTAATCTCGCTAACCGGCCCTGCGTCAAAAGCCTCAACAAGTAAGCAAAACTACCAAGAATAACCTATCAAACCTTTTCTGTTTGAATAACCTACTTGGTTGGTTTTGAATCTTTATCCTCGGACTGACAAAGTCTTGATTGATAGGTTTATTCCTGGTAGTTTCGCATACTTGTAGCCGGTTTTGGCGCAGGGCCGGTTACAGAGATTGGCAGAGTGAAGTTTTCCGATTGTTGAAGTCTTGTTGCTGGGAATTATTCCATTCACTAGGTGCCGCTGAATGGAGAGTAGTCAACAGTTCTGAATGCCGTTTTTGAACAACTTCGTCGTTCATGAGCATATAACTTTGGACAAGTCTTGTACCATCAACTGTTCAAAGATATTTTCTAAGAAAGCGAGAGCGTAATAATATTTCTTCTTTAAACTCCAACAAAACAACATATATTTACTTGTTTTGCTGATTTAAAATAGTCATTCCAAATGATGATCAACAATACAAAACCGATGGATGCAGTCTAAGTTATGAAATTTGAGTTTTTGTAGCAGTGCCAGTATTATCGCATTTTTTATTTAAAATCGGCAAAAAACTGAATATGCTCCAACTAAATATGAATATGACTGAGCCCACAAACCGGGATTTTGAAAGCGATAAGCCGGTAAATATGGCCTTGGTGATTTAAGGTATTGAATATCGAGCTGCTGTAGCAATATTTATAACATTTTGTCATTTCAAATAGCCAAGAAACATTAAACAAACTGAAATGAGTGGGCCCCTAAACCGCCGTGACCTCTTCCCCCAGACGGTACGAGGGGCGGTTAAAACGACCCTGTTACCCAAGACCACTCTTCAACAATAACATGTTCGCACTACACAATCACAACAAATCTAAAAAGATCAACATTTTTAGGGGGCCACGGCCCAATACCCCCCTGCGTACGCCACTAGATAAACTCTCTTGTACGCAGCCTATTCTTCAACGCTCAACTTTGAATTACCCCCCTACAACTGTGTCGTTCAGATGAAGCTCGAAGCTGACTGGTTTTGGTTGCATGACTGTTACACAATAGGCCTAATGTATACAAATGGGGAATAAGAATCCACCCCCTTTGTCCAAACCACGAAGTCGGTGAACTTAAACTTGTGATTAGCAAGGGTTTCAGTCAATCTGATTTCAACTTTTTATGGTCGTTTTGCCAGGTTAGCTTAACTGTGTGATTCACTTTACTAAGCCATGCTTTCACAACGTTGGTTTGAAAAAGATATTCGCTTTAACTTATTTAAGGCCTTAGCGGTACCAAGATTGCATTAGCCGTGCCCATACTGTAACAGGCTAGCCGCTATGATGCTGCACACTGAAGTCAAGTGAAAGAATTATGATTGCAATTTCCTCTTCAATTAAAATGCATCAGTGCTTCAAGTGTGGTTTCCATCAAAGTGAGCGAAATCATTTTCTTAAACCAGCCTAGTGCATACGGTAGCCTACTTGTTTTAAGTAGGCGCTGCCGTATGAGTTTAAGAAAATTTCTGATACGTTTTAAAACTTGAACCAGCAGTACATCGAATACGAATCCAATGCAAAACCGTAAATACAATCCACCCTAATGTTTGTTGAAGTCATAGCAAAACCCCTGTGCTGCTATCTAACGGTCAAAGTCATTAAAATCAATTAAGCATTAAAGGGCATTGGAGAAGTGGTAAATGTTTCCAGTGAATAAAAATGTAGCCTCACAACAAAAATGTAGCCTACCTTTTTTTTGTTGATATATGCTGCGCTTATAACGTTACTTGTAAATTGCTGTAGGCGACAATAAATATTGAGTTGTACTTACTGTAGTAGGGAAGTGTCATTTCATTACCCAAGCGATGTACAGTAGCTATTCTCGCACTAGCCTACCTATAGGCCTATGCTTACATGTTTGTAGTCTTTCCCCTGTAGTCTACGTGTATTTTTTTTTATTTAACTCCATATGGATGTAGACCATGTGTGCATACCAAAAGAAAAATATATAATAATAATAATTTGACACACAACAATGAAACATTTGTGTTGAAAGGGTGTTCTACCTGGCTGTATCCACAAGGCTGAGAACTCACTAGAACAGCGAGCAATTGCGATTCGCTGAGCATAACGGTGGTTGGCTGATTTTGAATTTATATCCTCAGACTGACAAAGCCATGATTGGGTATTCTCGGTAGTTTCGTATATTTGTAGAGGCTCTTGACATAGGGCCGGTTACCGAGATTTGCAGAGTGAAGTTTTCCGATTGTTGAAGTGTTGTTGCCGGAGAATTATTCCGTTCACTAGGTGCCGCTGAATAGAGAGCAGTCCTGAAAATGCGTTGCTCAAACGCACACCCGAGAGTCGAACTTGCGCCGCGTGATCTTGAGCCGAGCGCGTAACCACTGAGCTAACGGTGTAGTCTCGACGCTAGCCATTGTTAGAAGTTGCTTCAGAAAATGGAATGGGGGAAGTGACTAAAACAAAACAGGTTATGGTTGGCAAACTCAAATTAATGCATTTCCTGCTTCTTTCCCCACGGAATGTGAGAGGTTTTATACTTTACTAGTAGTCTACATCAGAAGTGAAAGTTTTATTTTTACTTGCATTGAAAAAGTTTGCGGCAAACCCCAATGCTTCTACGCTCCACTTTAGATCAGTCACATGGTTTGAGAAACACCATCGCAAAACGCTTTATGCGCCGTCATTTAAAAATAGCCCCCCCCCCCAGTGTTCAGGGGTCGAGATAGTGCTCACGGGGCACTGATGGTGACCATAATTAAGTAAAATCCTAATAAACCAAAAGAAATAAGAATCAAAGGCAAAATAAACCGAAACTCAAACACAGCTTGAAGACATCAGGCAATAACGAATCACTGAGTCACGATGAGTATGGGGAATGGCTTCTTCCTCCTCCTATGAATGTGGTGCCGAGGAACAGACCGCAGACCACATCATCAATGACTGTACCATCTTCAAGCCACCTAACGGAGTGGAAGGTCTGCGCGTCATGGAAGATGAAACTAAAGACTGGCTGCTCTCTAGCAGCCTTCCAGTGTAGTCCGGGAACATCGTGAATCTGGGGTGGTAAAAGGATAGACCCTCGGCCCCAGAAGCTCAGACGACGATGAGTTGTCAAATTCGTTTTAGAGGTTATACGGCAGGAGCTGGATAAATTGGCGGAAGCTTGCTCGCGCGCTGCTATTGTTCAAAGTCGAGCTCAGTGTGCTGAGGAAGGAACAAATAATACACTATATATTTTTTAAATTGAGAGAAGCGCCTAGGAGTAAAAAACGATTTGAATTCAAATCAATTGATTTGGGCTACACTTGACAAAAAATAATATTAGGCTTCGGCTATGAATTAAAAAGAAAAAACACACAAAATCGGAATTTTCTTTTCTAGTTGTTCATCCCAACCGCAATCAAAGACAATTTGTTGATCAATAAAATCACAGATGAGTGCTTTTGCGCTATTAAAATTGAAACAAAACATATGAACCAGAATTAGATGTAGCCTAAGCCTAACCTCGCAAAGATTGGGCAACGCTCAGTCGTCTTCGCACTAGAGTGAGGCGTTTTGACAGCAATATGTTTGAATGGGGTCTTGCCTAATCGCCATTCTGTGTATGTAGTTCAGCCTCCCAGACCGCACATCACTGCACTATTTATTGATTCTGGGAATCATTATCCTCGAACTGAAAAAATTTCTTTGAGAGCTTAATCCTGGCAATTTTGCATACTTTTAAAGGCTTTGAACCACTGACGCAGACCCGGTCACCGAGATTGACAGAGTAAAGCTTCCGCTTGTTGTTGTCTGTGAACGATTCATTTATCAGGTGCCGCGGTATGGAGAACTGTCTTGTAATTTGATGCTCAAGCGCACACCCCGATAGTCGAACCAGCGTCGCTAGATTTTGAATGAAATAAATAGGTGGCGAAATAGACAAACTTGGGTACAAACTATAACACAAAAGATGTAAATTCTATCGCGACTGACAAAAGCGTGACCAATAGAGCAAATGAACGATGACAAATTCTACTGTAATTTTTTTTTATTCGTAATCGGTACCGATACGGTAGCATAAAAAAATTTTTTTCAGGGAATTACCGAAACGAAACTGACCTATTCTTCTGTAACGTCACTAAAGCTCCAGTGAAGCAGATTCTATTTCATCATCTCTGAACACGTCACGGCCAAAGCAAAACTGGCTTCTTCTAAGTGCAGAATTGCAAAACGTTGCTCTGGAAAACGCAATGAAGCAATCATGACGTCTGAGGTGGTTCGAAGCGCTTTTTGTAAAAAAAAATCACCGCTGCAAGCAAATAGTTTGCGCAAGTCTGCTGTAGTTGGGCATACCCAGATAAAAAAATCCGTCGTTTTTTACATTTAAGACGTTGAATTAATGTAAAAAACGACTGATTTGTTGTCTGGGTTAAGTATTGGACAGCGAAAAAGTGATTACTCACTGTACAAATCACATCGAAACCATCAAACATTACAGTTTTTTCGATGAAATACAGTACCGTAGTTACTAAATTTTACCTATGTACAAAAATAACTCCACACATTTTGCGAGGGAAAGTTAGAGAGGGCTTTGGTATAATTCATAACATCAGCCCTTAGTAGAATGCCTTCTACAAAATTGCGCAGTTATTTTATCGAATTTACAAGTTGAAATAATCCAGACAGCAAATCAGTCGTTTTTTACAATAACTCAACGTCTTCATAATCAACCTAAAAAACGACTGATTTGCTGTCTGGAAACTTACAAATGCACACAAGAAAAGCACAACGGAAAACCAATCCAATAACGGTGTTATAAAAACTTCCAGCCACGGTTGTAAGCACCGTGAACCATGAAAGTGTCTATCAAGAGTGGCCAACCTTTCACCTCACACATTCACTTTATAGTCGATGAGAGAATTTGTACGACGCTCAGAACAGCGCCTGTTCGACACCGCACAAGAGCATGCGACTGTCGTTGGCGAGACACTTAACGACGTCATGGAAGCAGGACACGTGGATTGATTTCATTGGCTCCCTTAATCTTCAAACTACCCAATGTAAGGCTGGATACGGCAACCAAAACCTCATGATAATTCGGAGCTACTGTTTGAGTTATTGAGTAATAGCAGATACATTTCCAATTTAACACATTTTGTGGAGTTGAAAATAGAATAAAATTTATCAGCAAGTGTAAAAATATGTTGGCGCTTGGACGAAAGCTCATCGTTCATAACGCTGACCATTGATATATAACACCTTCCAATGAATCAGTAGGCAGGCGCGGATCTAGGAGTTTTTTTTGGGGGGGGCCAGAAAATTTGAAAATGAATTAAAAAGTAATAAAGATAAAACAGATATGAACAATCAGTGGCGTAGCCAGGAATTTGGGGAGTTTTGACGGCCGTCGGGCTAAGCCCGACGGCGACACCCAGCGGCGGGGGGTCTGGGGGGCCTCCCCCAGAAAATTTTGAAAAATTATTTTGAATTTGGTGCATTCTGAGAGCATTTTCAAAAAAATATGGGTATAAATATTCCTGTAAAATGGTGCTGTCCGGTGGCATAGCAAAAGGATAAGATCATGTTTTCTTCGGCATTTTTTCGGTAATAAAGCTAAGTCTCTATGTTTTCTTGTTGCTAATTCCTGGCTGAGATGTTTGGTATTGGCAAAACTTGCTCTTTCAATGCAGTTTCGCTTAAAATTAGGCAAACTTTGTTTTAGAGACATAGAGACTGAAAGCATCATTCTCAATATCGTGACGTCACACGCGTGCCAAAGGGGGTTGTAAGTCCGCTGTGGGACTAATATCAGCTGTTTAGAAGCATATCAAACCATTCAACAATTTCTCACAAAATTTCGGGGGGGGCCCGGGCCCCTTGAGCCCCCCCCATAAATCCGCGCCTGTCAGTAGGCACAATAAAACCTGTAACAAACGACTCATTTGCAGGCCGAAGAACGATATAAATGTATACAGGACCAGTAGCAGATAACCCAATAGAAGCTAAACCAATAGCGTTCAAAAATGTCATGGCGTTCCCACTTCAAGCATTCCATTTTTCCCACAGTAGTTTCAATCTTGTTTAACAATGTCACATAATTTTTTTCATCAAGATAGCTAAACAACTACCGGAATCATAACCCGGGTAGGAAAAACAATGAGAACAAACACATAGCTATTAGGGTGGGTCGAAATTTGAACTTTTTCTCCGATTTCATTGCTGCAAATTTTCTTTCTTGGGAATAATAATCATAAAACGACATTCCTGAAAGTTTGAGCTTGATCGGACATTGTTTTCATTTGCAAAAATCGCAGCGATTTTTTTTCGAGACTTGAAAATGCATTGCTTTTAATAGGGAGTTGTTTTTACGAGATTTGAAAACGTCATAACTTTACTTAATTCTGTATTTAGTTTGTTGGATAGGCGGCAGTTCGGCTTGCACATGATATTTATTAAACAAACAGAATGGTGAAAACGTTAACACAATCATTCAACCGTCGCAATATGGGGAACAAAAGACGTTGAATCGTATTGATATAGAATCAAGTTCCAAATGAAAACTCTACCTTCATTGACACATAAATTACACAGTTCCATGATAAGAGCATACAAAATCAGTTCTTTTTACATAAACCGAACGTCTGCAAACATAAAAGTGACGAATTTTGTTAGGTGGGACAATTCGTTGATGACTAATGTGACAAGAATTGGCAGAAATCCAAACAATCAGCGCAATGCAGCGCTTCAATGCAAATTGCTCTGCTTTAACCTCATGAGCAGACGCTTGTAACATATGGCAATCATGTGATGTATTGGACGACATGGCCAGTTGCAACTGTCACACAACAAAAAGCTTTATTTCATTTCAAAACAAAAAACGGAAAATTACAGAAAGCCTTTCATGGAAAACTACTGGGAAATTTCCACTCCAACACAACTGTACATGAATCTTTTTCATGTTTTTGTCAACGTTAAAAGCTCACATATTCCTTTGCAAAGGCAAGCACCAAATTAAGATGAAAATAACCGGATCAAATGGGGGATGGCTCCATCCGCGATTTGTGAGTGTGGCAAGGAGGAACAAACCGTAGACCACACCATTTGTAATTGCGCCATCTACCATGCGCCAAATGGTGTGCGTGGTCTGCGTGAACTGGATGACAAATCAATTGAATGGCTGCTCGACACCTGCCCAAACATCTAGACCGCGTCGCCGCCACTGCCCAAGGGTGGTAAAAGGCAGAGCCCCTCGACCCTTGGAGTGGCGAAGAAGGTTCAAACGAAGAAGAAGAAGAAGAAGAATGTTTTAACTCTCCCACAGGGTTGCCAGATTGTCCCCTGTCCGAGCAAAAACCGGAAGTTTGATCTTAGGAAGCGTTTGGCTGAAAATTATTTATTTGGCTTTTGTAATTTAATTTAAAACTAGACGGTTTTTCATTTAAATTAGCAACATTGAACGGTGCTCAATGAAACCTGTCCAATCACTGCTTTGGAGTTAATATCCAGGCTGTGAAGACACGATCATCTTGGAAAATTGTACAAAAGCAAGTTTAATGTTGTAACTAAATAGTAAACCAGCATCAATGTAGATGACGAAATGCGTTCATTGGATTGCAACTTCGTCCTTTTCATTTAGATATATGTACTGTTTTTGCCTTTTGCTGAAAAGTATCATTTGGTCTGATTTTTTTTCAATGATTCAGCCTTTTTTGAGTTTTTGCATCTGGTCACCCTGTTTCCACAGCCAAGACCAGTGCAGCGAAGTAATCCAGCCCTTCGGCAACCTGTGCAACTAGTGATGTAATGGCGGCAATGAGTCACGTACGCACCGAGAAAGAGGAACCAAATACAAAAGAAGGTGCCGTGCGGTTGTAAACAAAAGCATTACGTAATTGTTCACACGAGACGCTTCTTGTACTTTGGACTATTGGAAAAGAACGTGTTTGTTTACCCTGGACAGCAAATTGACAGTTTTTGCATTGATTCAACGTGTGCAGACTTTTAACATAATTTGTAATTTCACTAAAAAACTTGATTGTTGTCATTCAGTTTACATCAATTGTAAAACTATGAAAATAAAACCTCATACGGTGATGTCATCACTGAACAAAAACCAGTTCTGCATCCGGAATGTAGCCTACTGGAGGTGCAACACCAAGTTCAGAAACTGTTACAGTTGAACCAAATTCAAAATAATGCCTTCAAACACGTCTGTGAAACTAGTGCAACAGACTGAGATGCAAAATACGGATTTGATAGGTTGATGAACAACGCTGTTATCATTCTCCCAGCTGACAAACGTCTGAAAACGTTGAAACGACATACAAGGCATGGCTTGTTTGTCAACTGATCTCGCAAGGTAGGCCACACCAATACGGAAATAATAACTTGCGATATATTACCTCAATTCACGGTGAGCTAACAAGCGTTTGTTGCCAACGAGGTTAGCAAATTGATTCAACGTCTGCAGACGTTGAATCAATGTAAAAAACGACTGATTTGCTGTCTGGGAGTAGATTAACCATTTAACTAATACGGTGGTGGAGTAAGCACCCAGGAACGAACTCAGTCGTTTTTTACATTGATTTAACGTCTAACGACCAGTTTGTTAATTGCATATCGATATGTTAGATATAGATATAGTGATATAATTAAAATAAGTATTTGCTTGTGCGATTGTTAAAACATTTTTCAATGGAACAATTAGTAAACAAAAAAGATAAAAAGTTAGAATTGTTACTTTTAAAAGCATCTTTAAATGTAAATTCATTAGGATGTTAAGCATATTGTTCACTGTGCTGTGAATAATCAGCATATACTGTATATTAGTGATGCAAGCCGCGCCGCGCCGCGTACGCGGCCGCTTTTGACTTTTTCGCCGCGTGCCGCGCCGCGCCGCGTGGAAGGTTGAAATGACAAAGCCGCGCCGCGCCGCTTGCCGCGTAAACTTTCAAGAAATTAATTTTTCGTAAACGTAAACTTTCAAGAAATTAAACTTTCGTAAACGTAAACTTTCAACTTTTCAAGAATCAGCTATGAAACTTCAAATTTAAATTGGAAACACGGATCAGTTATTTTTCCCTTCGGAAACCCTAAGATGGAAAGCTATGCAAATGTAAATTGCAAATGGCTTGCAGTTGACAGGGTTTTAGGGCTTGCTTGTCAGGGAAGCTGTACGAATGTTTTTGGTTAGTAGCCTAGCTGATAAGCTCAGTTACCAGGCTATAGGCCTAGCGCAACTACCGCATTATTTACTATATCAGTTAGCCCAGTGAGTTCAGGCTATAAGTTTTACTCTTGTGTGTGTAGTTCATATAGCCACTGGCATTATAATTGCATTATTGCTTACAAAAAGTGTTCAAAAGTCCTGATACTGGATCCAGGAACATTCTATTTGTCTTAGTTTGTATTATGTCTTAGAACTTAGATGCATTGCTGATAAGAGAATATGATCTGGTTAGCCTGGCCAATTAGTGCACAACTGTATTGGTACTAGGTTACCAGTTATATGCCATGGATGCTTTTTCCTACAATTGACTTTCTAAACAATAACTCGTTAAAATATTTTTTTTTAATTTTGTAATTTGCGGTGTGCGGTGCGGTGCAGTGTCAAAGTTCCAGATAAATTGCGGTGTGCGGTGCGGTGCGCGGATAGATGAGTCAGTTGCGGTGCGGTGTGCGGATAAAAATTTTGGGTTCGCTGCATCTCTACTGTATATGCTATGAGAAAGAGTTTCTTCTCTCGGCAACGACAATTCATGTTAGAGTTTTAAAATATTGCTAACAAGCAATTTTTGTTATTTCATTATGTTCTTTAAATGTCCAGACAGTGACAGTTTGCAGAAGTTGGTTACTGGTCCAGGTTCCTGGCACCATTCGCACCAGCAAGTTCATGACTAACTTCTTCGCTATCAGTATCCATATCATCTGTGGGATGAGCTATTAGATTATTGTCCACTGGTCCCACAAAAAAAGTCTCTCGTCTGGATCGAACATAATGATGAAGTCTTCCGTTCAGAAATTCATGAAACTGTCTCTCCAGGTATGGGTCATCCTTGTCTCCTAGCGCCTTGTGCAACTTTTTGTACTCGTGGACATTTCTTCGGTTTGTGATTCTGCAAAATTGCACGCATTCGTTCACCAAGACAACATCTCAATCTGTTCAGTTACATGTTGAATGTTTACTGCTAGAATCCCGGACAGCAAATCAACCATTTTTATATTGATTCGATGTTTGTAGAGGTTGAATCAATGTAAAAAACGGTTGATTTACTGTCTGGGATATTTATTGCTGAACAGAAAAAAGGACAGTTAAGTCAGTTTGTTTTAAATTGAAATAACACACCTGCTGATTGAAGTTGTCAGTTTAAATTTTTTTCTTGTTATTTAAAGACCGCAAAGCTTTTAATACTTTTTTGGAGTATATCTGACTAATGAGATATAAATTGTACATCAAACAAGCAGAAACTATTAAGATGCTTGAAAAATAGACAAAATCATTTAAAGTGTGAGAAATAACAGTTGATTTCAGATTTATCCATGGAGTACGCAATGCAAAAGCGATAATGAAGAAAGCGTTAAAATAGTGAGTCTAAGTTGGACAAGAATTGTGGCGACTTGGGAGATGATCAGGTGCTGGTTGAACAGTCAGAGCAAGAATCACAAAATACCATTGTATCCAAACTCATTAGAGTGATAAAATGTTCGATATACACAAAAAGATAAAAGTGTTGCAAAATAGCAAAGCATAACGAACTACCTGATACAGTTAGTAACGTTTATTTTGCGTTATGGTCATTGCCTAGTGCATTGCACCGGGTCACGTGCACTTGACTACGTCGTGCTGCCCTGTGGCTGTGAGTAGTTGGTAATTATGGCAGCAGGACTTCTTGGTAGCTACAGAATGATTTGTCCTTAGTTCATTCTAGCTCTACTCGTGTTGAGACCTCTTTTCAATTCTTTTACGTTTACCTACAAACGTAACACTACCAATAAGCATCCTAAAAAAATAAAAGAATTGTACAGGCAGTTCTTTTAAATAATATATCTGAGAAACCAACTCATAAAAAATAAAATAGGGGGCTGACATGACAAGATCTGCATTTCATGAAGAAAAGAATGTTGATTAGCTCAATCGATAATACATCATATGCTTACGGTGCATAATGAGGGAAATGTATCTTATGCCCTTGGTCGGCATAAGTCCTTGAAGACACAACTTGTTCCACACTCTCTTGTGCATTATCATCAACCACCGCTGGCAATTTTGATGAAGACGTAACATCTTGCACTACGTCATTTTGCAGCACTCGGTTTTCACACATAACTGTCATTACAAGAAAGACATGACATTTATTACAATCTTATATTGAATAGCAGCAGGAGCCTGAATGCTTTAGAACAGTGGTTCCCAACCTTTTTTGGTGTCGGGGCCAAATTTCAAACTTCAGACTACGTATGGAGCCGCATGAAAACACTCAAGTAATTATAACAAAAATTTTAAAGCATGAAAGCATGTACCAACGAATAGCAACACCAACAAGAAAAATAACACAAATCAATTTAATGTCCAACTTGGCATTGGCTTTGAGCTTTAACAAGTTTGTCAAAGCGAGGCGCAATTGCAGAGGATGCAGTAGCTGCTTGAGGTGGTCATCGGTCAACCGATTGCGATATTTATTTTTGATTGTGATCACTTTGCTGAAAAGTGCTTCACATACGTAAGTTGATCCAAATACAGAGGCGTTTTTCTGGGCATTGGTTTTCAAGTTGGGATACTTTCCCTCTGGAACTCAACTCCAAAATTCAAGTAGGTCTTTATTTTGAAATAATTGTTTGAGCTCGATATTTGTCTAGCAACTCCAATTAAAAATTATCAGGAGCAGTGGCCACATTAACTGCAATAGGATTTGCAAACATGTTCATCATTGGAAAATATTAACGGAATGAATTTATTTTGATGAGTTCAACCGCCGCATTAACATTAACGGTAACGGGAAATGTGTTGTAATACCACCTGCAAGCTGCGTTTTCCAAAGACAAAGCTTGCAAAAGCAATTGCTGTGCTGTACAAATTGTGACAAAACTTGCTATTGCCTTGTAGAGTTCGATTTAGAGTAGAAAGGTGTGTAGTGAATCTAGTGATATCAACAAAAAACGCCAAATCAGCAATCCAAACTTCATCGCCAAGCTGAAAACTGTTAAACCGCGTGCTTTATGCTAATTGGTATTGGTTGCAAATTATTGGGCTTGTTTTTGTGTTGATTTGCCTGTTTTGGGCTTGTTTTTTAGATTCACTTGCTTGTTTTCAAAAAACAACCTGGCATCACTGTGTAAAATGAAAAGTTCAATGACAGTGCAACCTCTACGACACAACGACAATGTAGTTTGTAAACAATTTTGACTTCGTAAACAATTTTGACAAGTCAATAAATAGCCCTAATTATTATAAATACATTTTTTGTGGGATTTTCAGGGGTCAATGAGAGCCGCAAGAAGGCTAGCTTGGAGCCGCATGCGGCTCTAAGAGCCGCGGTTGGGAATCACTGCTTTAGAATGTACACAAATTTTGTAGCTTTACAACTTTACATAAAAGCAGCTCGAATTTTGATAGATTCAATTAAATAAATAGACAATTATGTTTATGATTTTGGTTTGTGATGTGGGAGCATTTTAACTACTCTTGTTTTGAGCTATCAGTTCAAAATATGTCAAGAGTGTTGAACTGTTGGAAGGCTTGCAGTCAAACCACTCAAACAATCAAGTTCCAATTTTTGTAAACAGCATGCAATATTGTAAAATTTACAAAATCTAACAACTTGTACATATGTAGCCTAAGGATATATTCTGTTCGTTGAAAAACAGCAAGTATATATAATGTATATTATAATAAAAAAACATCATATATTCATTAAAAAGCATTTCAATTATAACAGTGATTCAAGTTCAGCATCTTAAAAGCAGGCCTCGAAATTCACGGCGGACATGTCCGCCGTCACAGCATATGATGTCCGCGGGAAGTACCCTCTAGATCGGTCATATTTGTCCACCAAGAAATAACACAGAAACTAGCGATACAAATCGTCATTGCATAGCATGAACAATTGTTGTGAGAATATAATTTCCCTCGCGTTCTAGAAAATGTGAATACTGTATCCCTTAGCTTTCATTCAAGCTGAAAATCTGTCAATTTTTACGTTGCTTCAACGATTGATGACATTAAATCAGGGTAACAAAGGTGAATTGTTCGCTAAGAATCGATGGGAGCACGCGCAAGTTCAAGTTTTACGTCACAATGTCTGCCTTTGATCTCCGAGTAATATTGATAAGGCAAGGTTGGTTACAAAATTAGATTATACGAGTAGGCTATTACAGCAAGTTGAAGAAAAATTTGTCAAGTTTTGGTATTACAGTAAGAAAGAAAAGGCCCATAGAAAATTCACTTTTGCTCACATACCACGCAAAAATAAACCCAAAGAAAAATGCCTAGTGAAACTTTGCACAGCAGAAAATAGTGGCGTTAGCGTAGAAGTTTTCCGACTTGTGCCCAGAGCATTGTGACGCAAAAATCCACACGACCTCGTTCGGTGGAAGTTAATCAGTTATGTTATGCTGCGAATTAAGCAGCTACACCGCGCTTTGATTCTTCAAGCGCACCTTGTTGGTCTGATGAAAGCCTGCGCTGAAATTTTAAAAAGCCTTCTAAACCGTAGCTATAACTCTCAAATAATTATCAAGTGATTAAGCATGACGATCGACGCTAAAACTGGTGTGTCCGCCGTGAGACTTAAATTGTCCGCCGAGATAGCTGCTCAGACCGGACACGTTTGTCCGCCGTCAACAAAAACGAATTTCGAGGCCTGTAAAAGCATGTCTAATGTCTCATTCATGTTGTTTGTTGTGACTACGTCACCATCCTACTAGAAACTGTAATCCTTTTTGCATTGGTTCAACCTCTGAAATTGTGGAACCAACCTACAAAGCACCAATTCTTCCAGCGTTGACTGTATTTATGACAGAACGACACATTTGCTTTTTTGTGATTTTGAAAAAGTATTCTTAAAGTTTATTTATATACTGCAGACCTATAACGCAACTTGGAGGTTGACAATATCAACTGTAAATAAAATCATGCCGATTCTTACCTTGCGTTCAAAAAACGCTTTTAATCCAATTGGCAAAAGAGCAGTAGTTGTTGGAAATTGTATGCTAAAAAGTTCACAATCTCACAAAAGCGTTCTTGGATATGCTTGTCAAAAGACTCTACAACACCTTTCCACAAAATAGCAAATGCAAGCCATCGTTTCAGCAACAGGAGTAAGATGGCATGGTTCTTCAATTAATTCTTTTAGCATTCTCTAAAATTTTCTGCAAATAATAAAACTAGTGTTTTCATGTCAAGAAGTATTACACAAGTATTCATGCTACATTTGGTATCGTAACAAATGCAGAGCATTAAACACTTTTGTGCATTTTAGTAGAGGGCTAACAAACTACTGTATCATTGGAACACCTCTTGCCCAGACAATCAAGAACCGCATAGCAAAAAATGTTCAGGTTTTTCAGATCATGTCGGCTGTTGGGTGTTATTAAGCATGCGCACCCAGTTTCTGACTCTGTTGGGTAGCCTATTGTACCGGTACGTAATGAGAAAATCTAAGACGCTGATAGGGTTATATCGACCTGGTAAGGAAAAGTTTGAGCGTGAGTCTTATGTTAGCTTTACACTGTTATCCTGGCGCTGGCTAAACAAACTTTGGCATAAGACAGGATATGTCGTCTCTAATAAGCTGAACTATCGTAAGTCCAAATTTTTCAAAATTGCGTTTTTGATTGATTTGGTATCTTTATAGACTACAGTTTATTTTGTTAAAGCATCGTAACTCTATCTACTTTAGTTTTGATGATACAGAACAATGAACTATCGTAAATGAATGTACAGCAAACACAGCGTGAACTTTAAAATGCAATTTTCTCAAAACTGCATTTTTGGAGTTACGATAGTTCAGCTTATTAGAGACGATGTGATGTCTTGACTTTAGAGTCATTCCATGTATGAGAACTCATTAGCACCACCAAGTGATCAACAAATTTCAAAATGGCATATCTAGTGAACTGGTTGATCAATTTTCATAATTTTTTTTTGTTGCACTCAGAATTACATGCACATTAACATATTTAAAAACAAAAAAATTCCAAGAGGGGCGGGTTGCCTTCACTTGTTGAATTATAATGGAATGACCCTTTAGTTAATAAGACAACATCAGATATGGGAACGTTCAAATATTACGTAACGCTTTTTTTCCAAATTTTTGACCCCCCTCCCCCATGTAACGCCAACGTAACGTTTTTTTCAACCCTCCCTCCCCCATGTAATGCTTTTTCACTACAAATTCAGCACAAAAAACTACCATTCCGTACTCAAAAGTGTTACGTAACGTTTTACTTGAAACCCCTCCCCCCCGATGTGACGCTAACGTAACGCTTTGCATAACTCCTCCCCTCCCCCTCGAAGGAGTTACGTAATATTTAAACGTTCCCTAAGTGACTGCGACTGCGCAACTACCTAAAGAAACGCAATTCGTACTGCTCGCTGGAGCTACGAGCAGGCTACTTGAAAATTGAAATGGCAATCGCATCAGGGTTACCAGATACTCAAGCTATAGCAGGGATTCTTAAACTGGGGTCCGTGGACCCCCAAGGGGTCCGCGGACTAGTTTGAAGGGGTCCATAAAGGCCCTTTAAAATATTCAAAAAACTGAAAAACCTAAAGCTCTTCAGGACAAGTTCTCTTTGTGGAAAAGGAGATTGGAGACTAACAACTATTCCAATTTCTCAACGTTGGAAGAATTGATGCTTCAAAATGGAACTGCAGTTTGTAATGCTCTACCATCTTCTCTGCACACAGACAATTGGAAGCATTGCAAAACTCTTTCAGAGGTTACTGCTTAGCCGCAGAGCATATTAAAAATACAGTATGGATATTGGATACGTTACCCTTTTCTCATTGGACTGGAATCTATTAGTGATGAGGGCCTTGCAAAAGATGAGTTCATTGAACTAAGGGCAATGGAATCATTAACAATGTCCTTCAATTTAAAAAGTATTGGCAATTTTAGGAGTTCGTTGACGCAAGCATCATATCCTCTTTTGGTAAAGAGAGCCATGGCTGCTATAAACTTTTTTGCGACTACATATTTATGTGAGTCAGAATATTTATCCTTGGAAACTATTAAAACAAAGAGTCGAAACCGGTTGCAACTTTCCAAAAGGTACCATAAAAAAATCCCCCATGTTGAAACTTCAGAAGAACAAAGGAAAAATGCAAATCGTAGCTAAATTAAGTCCTCGGCTGACTTGGCGCAGAGGGTTAGGGCGATGGTAGTCATTTCATTGATGTTGGTTTGGTTCTCACCACTGTTATGCCTATTGATGTTTTTTCTTCTGTAATTATTAAACATAGTTCAAAGTAATAAATGTTAAAGTGTCTACCCTACTGATCAGCACGACTCTGATCAATTGGTCAAATTTCAAAGTAGAGACTTTTTTATGGTACCTTTTGGAAAGTTGCAAACCGGTCGCATGCAAAGGATGACATGCGTGTTGCCCTATCAAAGACGAAGCCACAATTTCATGTTCTTGTTGAAGACAAACAGCAGCATCCTTCGCATTAACGAAAGTAAATCGAAGATATTGAAAAACAATCTGCATTCGCTGTTTCTTAAATTTAATAAAACATAAATTTTGTTACGAATTCCTTTTAATTTTATTGCGCTATGTCCAATTCATGCTGATCAAAAAAGTTTCTCAGTCTAGTCCACAAAGGGGGTCCATGCAAATCAAATACTTTTTTAAGGGGTCCGCGTTAAAAAAAGTTTAAGAACCCCTGAGCTATAGTGAGGCCAAATTCATTATAAAATAAGGCCAAAAAAAGGCCAAATTTTTTATTTACTTCTATTAAGGCTAAATAAACGCTAACAACTTAATTGAAATATTTTTTTGTAAATGCCATTTAACGATCAAGCATAACAAAAAATAATTTAACACTGTCAGAGCATAATGACCGGTTTGTTTGGTACAATAGTCCTGGGGAACAATATGTTTGTACACTGTACAGTATAGGCTACTATTTTTTGCAGCAGATAAAATAAAAGGTTTCTTTCCTTTGCATAATCTGTTAAATAAACAATTACTGTAGTAGCAGAAAAACTAGAAACCATGGTGCTCTTCCACAAGACGCCCTGTTGGTCAACCAGACAAAATGATGACGTCACATACATTGGAATGGACTATTATGAAGGAGGAAGTGCGGGGTGGAAATGCAATGAAACACACCAGAAGGAAATTGTCTCCTATTTATTGATTTGTTGTTCAAATTAATGAAATTTACAATCGTTGAAAAGAAGCACAAGCATATATCTAACTAACTAAGTTAATACCAAGTCCCAAAATACTACTAGCTCCATCTGGTGGCCACCTAAACTTGACCAAATTCAAACCATTATCAAAAGTTTATTTGCATTGATAAACACATTAAACGACAACCAATTAAAAGAACATGTTACTGTTTATTGAAGTGCTAACTTTCATTTTTATATCTTATTCAATATGCGCGCAATCGTTGTTCGAAGACAGCCCCCCAACGAAGCTTTTGCCCAATGCATTTCAATGGCGAATCGATCGTCTTCCAGTTCACGCCCTGCATGATCACGACAATTAATTGTCTCCCATTTATTCATTTCTTGCTCAATTTCAACAGATTTGCTATCGTTGAAAAGCACAAGCATAGATCTAACCGACTAAATTAATACCAAGTCCCAAAATACTACTAGCTCCATCTGGTGGCCACCTAAACTTGACCAAATTCAAACCATTATCAAAAGTTCATTTGCAATGATAAAAACATTAAACGACAACCAATTAAAAGAACATGTTACTGTTTATTGAAGTGCTAACTTTCATTTTTATATCTTATTCAATATGCGCGCAATCGTTGTTCGAAGACAGCCCCCCAACGAAGCTTTTGCCCAATGCATTTCAATGGCGAATCGATCGTCTTCCAGTTCACGCCCTGCATGATCACGACAATTAATTGTCTCCCATTTATTCATTTCTTGCTCAATTTCAACAGATTTGCTATCGTTGAAAAGCACAAGCATAGATCTAACCGACTAAATTAATACCAAGTCCCAAAATACTACTAGCTCCATCTGGTGGCCACCTAAACTTGACCAAATTCAAACCATTATCAAAAGTTCATTTGCAATGATAAAAACATTAAACGACAACCAATTAAAAGAACATGTTACTGTTTATTGAAGTGCTAACTTTCATTTTTATATCTTATTCAATATGCGCGCAATCGTTGTTCGAAGACAGCCCCCCAACGAAGCTTTTGCCCAATGCATTTCAATGGCGAATCGATCGTCTTCCAGTTCACGCCCTGCATGATCACGAAATTTAATTGTCTCCCATTTATTCATTTCGTGCTCAATTTCAACAGATTTGCTATCGTTGAAAAGCACAAGCATAGATCTAACCGACTAAATTAATACCAAGTCCCAAAATACTACTAGCTCCATCTGGTGGCCACCTAAACTTGACCAAATTCAAACCATTATCAAAAGTTTATTTGCAATGATAAAAACATTAAACGACAACCAATTAAAAGAACATATTACTGTTTATTGAAGTGCTAACTTTCATTTTTATATCTTATTCAATATGCGCGCAATCGTTGTTTGAAGACAGCCCCCCAACGAAGCTTTTGCCCAATGCATTTCAATGGCGAATCGATCGTCTTCCAGTTTACGCCCTGCATGATCACGACAATTAATTGTCTCCCATTTATTCATTTCTTGCTCAATTTCAACAGATTTGCTATCGTTGAAAAGCACAAGCATAGATCTAACCGACTAAATTAATACCAAGTCCCAAAATACTACTAGCTCCATCTGGTGGCCACCTAAACTTGACCAAATTCAAACCATTATCAAAAGTTTATTTGCAATGATAAAACATTAAACGACAACCAATTAAAAGAACATGTTACTGTTTATTGAAGTGCTAACTTTCATTTTTATATCTTATTCAATATGCGCGCAATCGTTGTTTGAAGACAGCCCCCCGACGAAGCTTTTGCCCAATGCATTTCAATGGCGAATCGATCGTCTTCCAGTTCACGCCCTGCATGTTCACGATAATTAATTGTCTCCCATTTATTCATTTCTTGCTCAATTTCAACAGATTTGCTATCGTTGAAAAGCACAAGCATAGATCTAACCGACTAAATTAATACCAAGTCCCAAAATACTACTAGCTCCATCTGGTGGCCACCTAAACTTGACCAAATTCAAACCATTATCAAAAGTTTATTTGCAATGATAAAAACATTAAACGACAACCAATTAAAAGAACATATTACTGTTTATTGAAGTGCTAACTTTCATTTTTATATCTTATTCAATATGCGCGCAATCGTTGTTTGAAGACAGCCCCCCGACGAAGCTTTTGCCCAATGCATTTCAATGGCGAATCGATCGTCTTCCAGTTCACGCCCTGCATGTTCACGATAATTAATTGTCTCCCATTTATTCATTTCTTGCTCAATTTCAACAGATTTGCTATCGTTGAAAAGCACAAGCATAGATCTAACCGACTAAATTAATACCAAGTCCCAAAATACTACTAGCTCCATCTGGTGGCCACCTAAACTTGACCAAATTCAAACCATTATCAAAAGTTTATTTGCAATGATAAAAACATTAAACGACAACCAATTAAAAGAACATATTACTGTTTATTGAAGTGCTAACTTTCATTTTTATATCTTATTCAATATGCGCGCAATCGTTGTTTGAAGACAGCCCCCCGACGAAGCTTTTGCCCAATGCATTTCAATGGCGAATCGATCGTCTTCCAGTTCACGCCCTGCATGTTCACGATAATTAATTGTCTCCCATTTATTCATTTCTTGCTCAATTTCAACAGATTTGCTATCGTTGAAAAGCACAAGCATAGATCTAACCGACTAAATTAATACCAAGTCCCAACATACTACTAGCTCCATCTGGTGGCCACCTAAACTTGACCAAATTCAAACCATTATCAAAAGTTTATTTGCAATGATAAAAACATTAAACGACAACCAATTAAAAGAACATATTACTGTTTATTGAAGTGCTAACTTTCATTTTTATATCTTATTCAATATGCGCGCAATCGTTGTTTGAAGACAGCCCCCCGACGAAGCTTTTGCCCAATGCATTTCAATGGCGAATCGATCGTCTTCCAGTTCACGCCCTGCATGTTCACGATAATTAATTGTCTCCCATTTATTCATTTCTTGCTCAATTTCAACAGATTTGCTATCGTTGAAAAGCACAAGCATAGATCTAACCGACTAAATTAATACCAAGTCCCAAAATACTACTAGCTCCATCTGGTGGCCACCTAAACTTGACCAAATTCAAACCATTATCAAAAGTTTATTTGCAATGATAAAAACATTAAACGACAACCAATTAAAAGAACATGTTACTGTTTATTGAAGTGCTAACTTTCATTTTTATATCTTATTCAATATGCGCGCAATCGTTGTTCGAAGACAGCCCCCTAACGAAGCTTTTGCCCAATGCATTTCAATGGCGAATCGATCGTCTTCCAGTTCACGCCCTGCCTGATCACGATTCTTCTTCTTGCGTTTAAGATCACGATAATTAATTGTCTCCCATTTATTCATTTCTTGCTCAATTTCAACAGATTTGCTATCGTTGAAAAGCACAAGCATAGGTCTAACCAACTAAGTTAATACCAAGTCCTAACATACTACTAGCTCCATCTGGTGGCCACCTAAACTTGACCAAATTCAAACCATTATCAAAAGTTTATTTGCAATGATAAACACATTAAACGACAACCAATTAAAAGAACATGTTACTGTTTATTGAAGTGCTAACTTTCATTTTTATACCTCATTTAATATACGAGCAATCGTTGTTCGAAGACAGCCCTCCAACGAAGCTTTTGCACAATGCATTTCAATGGCGAATCGATCGTCTTCCAGTTCACGCCCTGCATGTTCACGATAATTAATTGTCTCCCATTTATTTATTTCGTGCTCAATTTCAACAGATTTGCTATCGTTGAAAAGCACAAGCATAGATCTAACCAACTAAATTAATACCAAGTCCCAAAATATACTACTAGCTCCATCTGGTGGCCACCTAAACTTGACCAAATTCAAACCATTATCAAAAGTTTATTTGCAATGATAAACACATTAAACGACAACCAATTAAAAGAACATGTTACTGGTTATTGAAGGGATAACTTTCATTTTTATACCTTGTTTAATGCATGAGCAATCGTTGTTCGAAGACAGCCTCCCAACGAAGCTTTTGCACAATGCATTTCAATGACGAATCGATCGTCTTTCTGGATTCACATTGCGTGATCGCGATAATTAATTGTCTCCCAATTATATAGAAAAAATGCTAAAGTCATAGAAAGGATTAGGATCAGGCACACAAATAGCCTAATTGGTGGTGTAATGGCTTGTCCGAATCAAATAATGTAACAAACACTGATCAATAGGAAAGCGATGTGTGCTCTAGAGCGGTGTAGAACTTTGATCCTTTCGGAGGTCGTGGAAGAATTGTTGTCACTCGGCTCGCAGTCGACATCAACTGGAAAAGCTCGGTTGAGGAAGCAAGCGATGTCAGCTCTAAGTGCAGGAGCCAGAAAATTGTTCCTATTTGGATGGAGAAACCTCTGCAAATAATAAAAAGCAACAACAACCAGCGAGACAGTGGGTGCGGATACTTATGTTTTGTTCAATGCTTAGCCAAGAAATTTTTTCACAACACTTAGGCTAAGCCTAATAAACCTAGGCTTAAATATGGATCAAAGGTAAGTAACGAAACCGTAATGAAATGACTTGGACTTGCATTCTCGTGTTCTTTCAATACCACACGAAGTCTTTTTCCTAAAGGCATCCGTGTGTGTAAACAAAATGATTCATAGGTCCAAACCACGTTGACACACAAAAATCACGTTACAAACGTAAGTTAAAAAAATTATTTTGTTTCATCTAACATTGCACTTTTGTTAGCCTAGTTTGTTTGTTATAGAATAAATATCACAAAGTATGTGGGCAGCAACCAGGGGCGCCGGAAGCGGGGGGACGGGGGGGGGGGCAAGGGTGCCCTTTTAAAGTCATGTTAGCTACTGCACATTTTGCAATATAACAATTTCTGCTATTCGCTTTTAGCCTAATTATAATCTTTCATTTTTGCCTCAAAATAATATTTACGGCACAAAATTTTGCAATACAGTACAGGCCTTAAAACTCGTTTTTTTTCGACAGCCATCGTGGCCTAACGGGAGCTCCTTCTCGGCGGCCAAATCTGCGTGCTTGGAGGCCAAAATACAAAATAAAAATAACGATAGCACAAGTAAATAGAATTAAACTTGCAACAATGCTAAAATGATCACTTAGCGTTGTTGAAGTCTGGGCCTGGGCGACGTCCTAAAATAGAATCGCTGCACCACGCAATAACTGCTTTATCGGGATTGTAATTCAGTACTATTCAAACGACACTCGCACGAGTGTCTCCAATGTGGTTGATTTTATAAAAGTTCGCTACTCCCCTAGAATTCTTTTTAGCAACGAAAAACAACGTTCGACATGTGTGGACGATGACGGCAAGGTAATAAAATAAGTATTTCAATGATTAAAACATTACTTGTAGGCTTTAACTGCCCTTTATCAGAACTGACGATGCACTAGCAAGTGCGAAATATTTTTTCTGTTAAATCTACTGACATCTGATCCTGTTGCCTTAGCAATTGAGGTTTTAGCTATTTCAATGATGTACATTACTAAAAGAAGCATAATTTTTGCAAAATATGATCAAAAAATGTTTTCCCATTGATGTCAACTAACTTTGTTCTCCTTTTTAACAACGGTTCAATGTCCGACAACATCGAATCGACATAAAAACGACAATATTGCCAGCCGATGTAAATTAGCAATTCGGATTAAGACTTTGTTAAAATAAACGTCGGGAATTACAAACAAGACTTACAGCGCTGGCGATCGCAGATGGATATTCCATCAATAACAAATATTCCCCACACAATGCAACAGTGGCGATTATGACGCGCTGATCTAACTTTGCGTCACTCTTTGATACTGCATGTTTTCGACAGTTAATCCACGATCATTGTATTGCGAAATTAAATAATTGGCTAGGAGAGACCGGCGGCCAAACTTGGCCGATTGAGAAGGTAGCACCTGCGGTTCATTCAAGCACTACGTAGCGGCCATGGCCGCAGGCTGCTTTAAGGCTTGACAGTAGGTTACATCATTATAAAATAGCATGATGCCCTTCTTTGTATACCGGACACTTGTAGGCTATCATTACTCAATGCATAGTGAGCTGATATGGTCATTATCGCTATGTCTTATCTTAAAACTTGAAAAAAAATTGGCCTTTTAGTAAACAAAAGTGCACTTTTTTCGTAATATTGCCCCCCCAGTCAAAAATCGTTCCGGCGCCCCTGGCAGCAACTGTTTTTATCATTAGGTAGCCCTGAAAAGGGCTGTTTTTTTTTGGCAAATGGACGATGTGGCGGCTACAGTAAGGGGTAGGACTCCCTTATGGCGCGGAGAACTTCCGGAAAATGTCGTCCCCGTGGAAACTGATGTCGCCACATAAATTCATCAAGATACCCAGGTATCATGTGCCTTGTGGTGCCACCCATTCTTTTAAATTTCCGTTTACAATTCAGCCACAGGTTTTCAATGTGGTTCGTATGAACCCCTGTGGCCGAAACATAATGATGGTGATGGTTGACCGTTTGGTGGCGATATCCAAGATCTAAAAAAATACGAAAGCAACTTTAAATAAATTTCAGCGTAAAATGCTTGCTGCAACGGTTTCCAAATAGAAATAACAAAAACATGTTAAATTGGTAAATTTATTTTTAGTGGATGTATAACTCTTTTGACATGAGCCATCGTGCGTTTTGAAAAGGAGCTATGCAGTTTAGTGGCGAGGTCAGTTGATTGTTTTTTCTTATCCCAAAGTAACTTTAATGGGTTAACTGTTGTCAACAGTTTCTACACTATGAATAAGTTGTATCAAGTGGGACCTGGCATGACAGTTTAAGCCATATGGTTGGGTCTGATGCTATCACAACAGAAAAGTACACATTGTACTGTGATATGTCTTCAGACAAGCTAAACACAAACTGGTGGTTAAATGAGCAATGGGACTGTGCAAGCAATCATTTAATTGGTTGTCGTTTAATGTTTTTATCATTGAAAATAAACTTTTGATAATGGTTTGAATTTGGTCAAGTTTAGGTGGCCACCAGATGGAGCTAGTAGTATTTTGGGACTTGGTATTAATTTAGTTGGTTAGATCTATGCTTGTGCTTTTCAACGATAGCAAATCTGTTGAAATTGAGCAAGAAATGAATAAATGGGAGACAATTAATTATCGTGATCTCAAACGCAAGAAGAAGAATCGTGATCAGGCAGGGCGTGAACTGGAAGACGATCGATTCGCCATTGAAATGCATTGGGCAAAAGCTTCGTTGGGGGGCTGTCTTCGAACAACGATTGCGCGCATATTGAATAAGATATAAAAATGAAAGTTAGCACTTCAATAAACAGTAACATGTTCTTTCAATTGGTTGTCGTTTAATGTGTTTATCATTGCAAATAAACTTTTGATAATGGTTTGAATTTGGTCAAGTTTAGGTGGCCACCAGATGGAGCTAGTAGTATTTTGGGACTTGGTATTAATTTAGTCGGTTAGATCTATGCTTGTGCTTTTCAACGATAGCAAATCTGTTGAAATTGAGCAAGAAATGAATAAATGGGAGACAATTAATTATCGTGATCACGCAGGGCGTGAACTGGAAGACGATCGATTCGCCATTGAAATGCATTGGGCAAAAGCTTCGTTGGGGGGCTGTCTTCGAACAATGATTGCTCATATATTAAATAAGGTATAAAAATGAAAGTTAGCACTTCAATAAACAGTAACATGTTCTTTTAATTAGTTGTCGTTTAATGTGTTTATCATTGCAAACAAATTTTTGATAATGGTTTGAATTTGGTCAAGTTTAGGTGGCCACCAGATGGAGCTAGTAGTATTTTGGGACTTGGTATTAACTTAGTTGGTTAGATCTATGCTTGTGCTTTTCAACGATAGCAAATCTGTTGAAATTGAGCAAGAAATGAATAAATGGGAGACAATTAATTTTCGTGATCAGGCAGGGCGTGAACTGGAAGACGATCGATTCGCCATTGAAATGCATTGGGCAAAAGCTTCGTTGGGGGGCTGTCTTCGAACAACGATTGCGCGCATATTGAATAAGATATAAAAATGAAAGTTAGCACTTCAATAAACAGTAGCATGTTCTTTTAATTGGTTGTCGTTTAATGTGTTTATCATTGCAAATAAACTTTTGATAATGGTTTGAATTTGGTCAAGTTTAGGTGGCCACCAGATGGAGCTAGTAGTATTTTGGGACTTGGTAATAACTTAGTTGGTTAGATCTATGCTTGTGCTTTTCAACAATAGCAAATCTGTTGAAATTGAGCAAGAAATGAATAAATGGGAGACAATTAATTATCGTGATCTCAAACGCAAGAAGAAGAATCGTGATCAGGCAGGGCGTGAACTGGAAGACGATCGATTCGCCATTGAAATGCATTGGGCAAAAGCTTCGTTGGGGGGCTGTCTTCGAACAACGATTGCGCGCATATTGAATAAGATATAAAAATGAAAGTTAGCACTTCAATAAACAGTAACATGTTCTTTTAATTGGTTGTCGTTTAATGTGTTTATCAATGCAAATAAACTTTTGATAATGGTTTGAATTTGGTCAAGTTTAGGTGGCCACCAGATGGAGCTAGTAGTATTTTGGGACTTGGTATTAACTTAGTTAGTTAGATCTATGCTTGTGCTTCTTTTCAACGATTGCAAATTTCATTAAATTGAACAACAAATCAATAAATGGGAGACAAATTCCTTCTGGTGTGTTTCATTGCATTTCCACCCCGCACTTCCTCCTTCATAATAGTCCATTCCAATGTGTGTGACGTCATCATTTTGTCTGGTTGACCAACAGGGCGTCTTGTGGAAGAGCACCGAAACCATTATCACTTTAATTCATCATCAGTATGCCTTACTTACTGTATACTTACTACTCATTTTCAATACTTGGGGAATAGGCTATACCTTAACCTTTAAAAAAAGGGATTAAAATATAACTGTTTGTGATAAAATTGGTTCTTTCACCGGTCAAAATTTGCAGCCATAAAAAGGGCCAAATAAGGCCAGATTTTCTGGCCTTATTTGCATCAATTTTTTTAAGCCAACTGCAATTTAAAAAGGCCAGATTTTTGGAATTTGGCCTAAAAAAAGGTCATCTGGCAACTCTGAATCGCAAACAGCATTCGCTTCAAAGTTGCCAGATATTTTTTTATCTTTCAGTCCAGTTGTTTTTATTTCTGATCATCACAGCCAAAACAATACAACAGCGAAAACAATACACGTGTCAACATAGCAAAGGTCTAGAACAGGGGTGACGAACCTTTTTGCGGTCGCGGGCCACTTTGTCAATTACACATGAGTTATCGGGCCACACAACTTTTTAATCGTAAGTCGTAACCAACTATGAAATCTTTTAGAAGCGACTCAAGATATTACTCATGAAAAGTAACAAACGGCAGATGAAAGTAATAAAACCCTCACGGTTGAAATTATCTTATGCAGAATCGAAACATAGGCCTACAACCGTACAAAATAAAAACAAATCAACTTGAGCAAAAAGGATAAAGCAACAGTACTTGCACAGTTGCACTGATAATGAAGACAGTTTAATTTTCGAAGCGTTTGCTTTCATGTGAGTATGATTTCTTCTTTTTTTTGGCTCTATCCTTTTTGCTCAAGTTGACTAAATGTTTCGACAATTATGCTCCGAAACAACAAATCAGTTAAAGAAATTTCTTTTTCGAACAACAAACAAAAGCCCATGCGAATCATACAGCTGAAGCTATTTAATTCAGCATTGAAGCATAAAATATTAAAAAATAACATTGAAGCATTGAATTTTTTTGCTTAGTGGGATTTTTGGAAAGTATTTTGCTTGACTACGCGTTCAATATTAGGTAGAACAGATGTGGCAACTCTCAACTGCATAGGCTACTAAGATTTTGATCTGCCAGCCTCGACCTGTAGCCTAACGACTTTTTGTAAAGTGCATTTTAGAAAAGAACTGTTTGCATAGATACGTGCTGCCGAAAACAGATAACCATTTGAGATTGTCAAATTGTTTTGCGGGCCGCACAAAATTATTTGACGGGCCGCATGCGGCCCGCGGTCCGGAGCGCCGCTCCGGAAGCTCGATCAAAAAATTGACTTATCCGGAACGGCGTTCCGGAAGCTCAAATATTTTATACTCTTATTAGCCTATGCTTTGCCCTGTTCAGTAAAAGTATGTCCATAATTCTTGATGAGTCGACCACGTTAAATCGATTATTCACTCTGATAATATATCTTCGTACCAGTCTTGACAGAAGCGAACCTGTGAATGTATTTGCAGATCTTGTTGAGCTCGCTAGTCTTACTACGAATGGCATCTTTGATTCCCTGAAGAGCTGCCTAAAATCATATGGCATGTCAACAACATATTTATTTTTTTGTTTGATTGGTGTTGTAGCCTATGTGATGGCGCGGCTGTGATGTTAGGTCGCAAAAATGGTGTAGCAAAATTGCTTCGTGATCAATTTCCAGACATTGTGGTGTGGTATTGTGCAACCATAGATTGGAACTATCGGTTTGTCATGCTGTAAAATCGTTCAGTAATTTGAATCGATTTCGATCTTTTATGGACAAACGCTATAGCTTTTACCATGCTTCTCCTAACAATAGCAGGGAATTGGGTGAATGTGCAGCGGTTGTTGAAGTGCAGTTGTTGAAAATCAGAAGGGTAGCCTACTGGACACACGTTGGGTAGCCTCGAGTTTCCGCACAGTTAGTGCCGTCTGGAATAATTTCCCAGCACTTTTCGAATTTTTCAAAAAGGGGGCTATTAGCGACACAAGAGATTCTCGGGAACGAGCGAAATATCAAGGACTCTTGTCGAAGATAGCATCCACGGATTTCTTGTTGGACTTGGCTTTGATGTACGAATACTCGCAAGAATTATCCGAAATAGCTGGTCACTCACAGCGGTAAACCATAATCTCTTCGTGGGAAAATTGTAACATAAAGTTCCCGGATCCGTTCGTCTGCATGTAATGACCGAAAAAGAAACACTCCTCGAAACGTCTATTCAAAAAGTGTATTCCTGTAAAATTAGCCCGCGGCTATCGAAAATGGGACGCAACACCGTACGCCTCTAAAACTTTCACTACAGAACAGATTAGGCCTACTTGGATAAAAGACGGAAAATTTGTCCAGCTAGCAAGCACCAAGCAAACAGTTAAATATGCAATTGACTTCCAACAAACAATTTTACGAATGACTAGAATAATTTGCGATATCTCAAATGCACGTACACAGTAACTGTGACGCAATAATGAAAGACATTGTCACGCAATTCAAACCCGTGTTCAAAGCGGCTGATGCAATATTTCATCAGGTCTTACGAGCGATGGTGCAATATTTGGACATTTTCTAGCAATTTTCATGACGTAAGATGCCAGCTAGGTTAAGTAGACCATAACGGTTTTTATATGACGTTTGATTTGGTGAACAATTGGCTGGAACAATAGCCTAAGCCTTGAACTGTAAAACAGAGCATGTAGGCTACTATTTGAGATGCAGATAACAAAATTAATAATCTTGCAAAATTATTTGAAACACGAAGGAACGAACCCGGACGACATTATGGCATTGCTAAGGATGCTGAAGAAAACTTAGAGTTCAAAGGTGTAGAATTATACATGTAAACAATTGCAGAAATAGCCCGCTAATCAATCCCCGCATCTTCTACGCTGTAAGTCAAAAATTGTAGTTTTAACCACTTTTTGGGGTGGTCTAAAAACTCCACTTCTACTTTTTCATTCCCACCCCATAACCTATTGGGAAAGATGGTCATTTCCACCCTACCAAAGGGTGGTATTTTCCACTCAACAGAGAAGGGTGTATAATCACTTAGGAAATTCCATCCAAGATCGCTTGTTGAATTCAACAGACTTGTCTTGTTTGTTTGTTTTATTATCTTTATCCTGCATTGCGGGAAAGCGGACTTGAGCGTTATGCATCGGTGTACGCCTTCCGACGTACACATGACCCACGCTGCAGCCGACTGCAGTGTCTGTTTCCGGTTGTCTACTCTACTCAGTGGCGTAGCCAAGGGGGGGGTTTTGGGGGTTACAACCCCCCTTTGGCACGCGTGTGACGTCACGATATTGAGAATGATGCTTTCAGTCTAAAAAAGATTGCCTAAATTTATACAAAACTGCATTAAAAGAGTGATTTTTGCCAACACCAAACATTCAAACATCTCAGCCAGGAATTAGCAACAAGAAAACATAGAGACTATAGCTTTATTTCCGAAAAATGCCGAAGAAAACATGATCTTATCCTTTTGCTATGCCACCGGACAGCAACATTTTACAGTAATATTCATACCCACATTTTTGTTGAAAATGCTCTCAGAATGCACCAAATTCAAAGTAATTTTTCAAAATTTTTTGGGGGAGGCCCCCCAGACCCCCCGCCGCTGGGTGTCGTCTTAGGCGAAAACTCCCCCCTTTCAAAGTTCCTGGCTACGCTACTGACTCTACTTATGACTGAAATTTGGTACTACCCATTCAGGGATTTATAGTATGAATCCCTGTACCCATTACTCGAAATCGATCACTGAGTAAAGGCAATTATCGTAAAGTTTCTTGCCAAGAGAAACAACAGCAAGTGTGGGTGGCTGAAGTCGAACATGCAGACTTATACCGACTGCTGTCTTATATTCGTCACTAGCCAATATTCTGCAGTCCAACGTTCTCATAATTCTGTACTGTTTAGCCTACTTACAAGTTTTAATATTTTTAGCATTGCGTCTGGCAGCACTCGCCAAGGGTGATTGATTTCGCCTATAAAACAGACTGGTGTGGTAATCTTCTCTCTTTTTCAATCAACACACTTCTGATGGAATGACGTGACGTTTCTGAATCCGCCTTGATAGCTTCAACACGTGGCGTAATACAAGATGTACTTCCTGATCTCAACAATCTAGTGTCGTTGTCACTTGTCATCCACCCCAGGAATCACCCCAGAAATGTTACAGGCTCTCGACTGCGAGCCCAACGCGCAAACCACTCGGCCACTTGTCATTTATTAACAGCTGAAAAGTAGCCTACTTGATCCAACTATTTGACCAGAGGACACAGTAATGACACACGGAGAAAACGAAATCATTGAAGTGGCAAAGAGATTGCGCTTAGATGAACGCGAAGCTGCTGTGAGAGGACTTCGTGAATATACAACTACGAAAGAAGATCTCAGAGTCTTCAAAATTTGATAACGTCACTATAATCCCTTCCAATTTCATCGAGCGAGTGTGAGCGCGGATTTTCACAAATGAACCTCATACTGACATCTGACCGTGCTTCTCTACACACTGTAACTGTTTCAAGTTTACTCTTTATACGAATGATCCGTCTTCCACTGAGAAATTTTTAACCACCGAAGTATGTTGGATCCTGATTACGCCATGGACGTAACCCGGCAATTGAGACCCGAAGTCGCCAGAGGTTATATGATTTTGAATACAATAAGTGTCTTAAAAATTGTAGGCTATAACTTGAAAAATCAAAAGTGGTAAAAACTAAAAACAAATTTTTTCTTTTTTTTTTCTAGGCTATAGGCCTAACTTGTATTTTTTTTTTTGTATTATTGTTTCACTAAAATATGAATATTTGCATTGAACAACGCTATACCATCTATAAACCATGATACTTACTTTAGTAACGTTTTAGGTAGGCTACATCAAGTGTGTTGTTTCAAAGTCTTATAAAGACATATTTCTGAATTTCTTCTACTGCACCTTGCGCAGTTGGAAAGTAAAAAACTAGTGCTCCGGAACCTAATCTTCTGGAAATCAACCACTGCCCATAGTTGATTCCTACATTCATCCCAACCCACAATATTTTATACATAATCAATAATCATGTAATAAAATTTAATCTAGCAACATTTAGTTGCAGAGGTCTCTTGTACTAAAGTAAAAAGAAACAACTATATATGATAATAGGCTATATGAAACACAACTGCTAAGATATTATAATGAGTTGAATCTTGGCAGAATTAGATGATTCTAAAGAGCTGGTATTTTATTTTGATGAAGATTAGGAAACAAACTTCGGTAATTCAGACATTTACAATCTCACATAAAATTTGAGGTACTCACAAGTCACATATACAAATTGATAATTAATCTGCTTGAATGGAACATTAGGCCTAAGGATATTATAAGTAAGGTCAAAGGTAGGCTCATAGCCTATAAGTTCTAAATGTATGCTGAAGCTTTCCATTTAGCTGTTCATTCTTTAACTTGGATAAAACTGGGATCTAACTTAAACAAAAATTAAGTCTTTAAAAACGGATAGGGGGGAAAGCAAATGGACTAGGTGGGCAATTGCCCACCTACGGTACTTTATATGTGAAAAGATTCTATGGTTGGTTTTGAATCTTTATCCTCGGACTGACAAAGCCTGGATTGGTTATTCCTGGTAGTTTCGCATAGCCTACTTGTAGAGGCTCTTGACGCAGGGCCGGTTATCGAGATTGGCAGAATGAGGTTTTCCGATTGTTAAAGTGTTGTTGCTATGAAATTATTCCACTCACTAGGTGCCGCTGAATGGAGAGCAGTCCTGAAATGCGTTGCTCAAGCGCACACCCTGAGAGTCGAACGTGCGCCGCGTGATTTTGAGCCGGGCACGTGGCCTAACCACTGAGCTAACGGTTGCAACACATTCAGAAAAATTTGAGATAATAATGATAATGCTTGTTTTTTTATATAGCGTTTTTTTTATATTGTTTTTTTTGTATATAGTGCTATAACGGCTATCCATCAGTGCCTCACCGACTACGAGAGAGAGAGAAGTAACTTTATTTGTCAATCAGATTCTATAACAGTAGCCTACGGTACGATAGACAATAAGCTTGCATCACAAAAACAAACAGTTCATGAACATAAAGGAACGCGTAAGTACGCTCAGTGTTAACAAATTCAATCTGATTAACCAGGAGCAGCGAAAGACCATTTGGTCGTCTGGTCAGCTGCTCCCAACTGGTCATTAATGAAAACACAAATGGATTGAAGAAAGCACTTGAATTACCTAATGGCATTAAACAATAAACAGCAATACCAGTAAGTCAGTGTTTGATATAATCAACTTAAACAGCGTAATTAATTGTTTGTAGTGTAGAGGTAGGCTAAATTGCTTTTCATGTAGGGAACTGGTTTGTCGTCGTATTTAATTTTAAATAATGTAATTTTCGTTTATCACTGAAGGCTTTGACGTTGGAAAGTGTGCGTATTTCGTGTGGGATTTCATTCCATACTTTTGGACCTTGCACTTTGAGGCTAGAGCTTGACTTCTTCGTTTCAACTCTTGGCAAAAAATAGTTAGCCTATTCCGTTGAGAAGATCTTGTGTTATGGTAGTGTATTTCTCTTTGAGTTTGGAAGTATCCAGCGCTGTATTCGTAAAGAGAGCACAGTGTATAGGCTACTGTCAGATTTGCCAAAATGATAAATAATACACAACTTGCAAAATACTAATCTTTATTCTGCCATAACATGAATTATCAACATCAAAATTGGACGAGAGGTACAAAATTATTTATTTTTGGAAAGCCAGAGGGCATAGGCTACTATTAGTTGCTCGAAAAAACAGAGAGTATACTGCGTATACCGCCGTAGCCTAGCCTATACCCTCGAATACAGCACTGGAAGTATCCAGTAGCTTAAAGATTGTTGGCAGATGTTCTTGTTCACTTTTGTATTAAACATAACTTTTGCAATTTCGTGTTTATAGATGAGGTTCACATGTAGGCTAGTACACAACACTTCTGATAAAGCGGAGCTGCTGTAGTTGTTCGTTCGCTAAATGTTATGGCCAGTGTTGTACGTTGACGGCGTCAACTTTTTGTTGACGCTGAGGCTAGCGCCGTCAGGTTATTTTTTAGTTGACGGAAGTGATAGCGCCGTCAACTATTTTGCCGATTTTAAGCGTCAACGTACGAAAAACGAAAAAACAATTACGAAAAAACAATTACAATACAGTCTCAAAACATAAAACCTGCTCTTTATTTATAGCTATTGTTAGCCTACACTTGGTTGAAATGCTTCCGTTTTGTGAGACCCTGGCTAAAATAGAGCTAGAAATTAGCGCTGACGCTGACGCCGCCAGTTTTTATAAGAGCTGACGCAGTAGCTTACTTTACTCGCTTCTACCTTTTTCTCGACCTTTGTTATGTTGACGTGTATTGTTTTTGATATGATGGTCAGAAATAAAAACAACTGAACTGAACTGAACGGCGTAAAGTTTTTAGCCAATTCGTGTTGACGCCGTCAATTTATTTCATTGACGCGTACAACACTGGTTATGGTTCGTATGATTCTGTTTTGCAAGACCAGATAAAAAGAAAATAATAAAATAAAGTTACCAACTAAACCAACAACATATATTCAGGCAATAACTTTGTAGGATCCCGATATATTATTCGTAGGCTACATTTATGTGTTATTAATGTTTCAAATTAGACTACCGTTGGGCAGTGGTGTAGCAGCGCAATATGCAGCCCTTGGACTTTTGCACGAAATGCCCCCCTCCCCCCCCCCTTTAACACCGTCGTAAAATCTGATTCAAATTCCACACAACAGAAGAATTAAAGCAGTGTTTATTCAATTTTATTGAAAGTTCATAATTCAATACGTCTAGCTTTCATTGGAGCAAATTCAGAAATTATCGTCAAAAGATAATGTCTGGACTAAATCACTTTCAATAGACAATATAGCTAGCGCAGACAGCCTGCTTTCCCCCATAGTCGATTTCAAGTAGGGTAATTAACTTAAGTTTTAAAAAACTTCTTTCACAGCTTGCGATAAAAACGGCAACAGTGAGGTTACACATCAGGGATATCTATTACACATGAAGATGAAGGAATCCCGTCTATCTACCACACACAGATGGTAAAGGTGGCTGTTGACTCATTGACTCCATGACTTCATGACCCCTTCCTGTCTCCTCGCAAAAGTGAAATAAAATGAAAAACTAATCTAAACTTAACTACTGAAGCTAAATTGACTGAACATGGTTATAGCTTACAAGTTACAACTGACATTCTATTATGATTTCAACAACATGAGTATCAGTATACATAGGCGTAGCCAGAGGGGGGGAGGGGGGGCGAAAGGGGCCATGCCCCCCAAAAAAATTTCAAAGTTTGGATTCCGAAGTTTGAACCCTTTGTTGAAAATATAATATAATTTGTATAAATTTATATCGTTTTCCAAGACATCTGGCTATTATAACACCCCCAGGACTTGTTTTAGACACACAGAAAGACACCAATAAATTTTGCAAATCGTAGCCTAAATACGCTTCTTTTAACTAATCTGTGGAAGCAATTTCAGAATCGCTTACTCTGTTGGGTTTTTGTGTAGTTTTTGCGTAGCTGAGTTTTTTGTGTTCTCTAATTTTAGCCGCAGTTTTTGCCCGTTAAGTGTAACAGCTAGCTTTAATGATTTAATAGCTGTTTATCTGCTAATAAATTTCATACAAATATTACCCTGAAAGTGTTTCCAGAAAGCGCTATAATCTATTATTTGAGTGTAATTTTGCAAAAATTTCCGGGGGAGCATGCTCCCGGACCCCCCTAGAATACGCGTGCCTTCGTCACGCTCTAACCCCCCATCAGCTTTATTGCTTCCCTTGCTTAACCCACCAGGATACGCCACTGCACATCAGGTGGCGATGTCTTAAATCAAACACTTTGTCGTTTTCTTCAATTCATCAAATATTTGGCCTCCCCAATTTTTTTTTCTGGCTACGCCACTGTCAGTATACCGTCACAATTACCACATAGTGAGTCTCAATCTAAAAAAGTTGCAAATTATTTGAGGCATAACTTGTATATAGTGTAATCTTTTGGCTTCACTTAGACCAGTGCTAACTTAAGTCGTTTAAGTCTGAGTCTCTCTGAGAATAAATTAATGTGACTGTATTTAATTATTAAGACAGATTAATCTGAATATGATGATGATATTAAGACAGATTAAGCTAACTTTTCCTCCAAAAACATTTTGAATTGTGGTTGGTTTCAAATGCGGCAACTGACAACCTTAGTTGACGATTTAAATATAATAAATGTCTGGCAACCTTGTGGAAGGCCAAGCCTATGAATTGAGGTAGGCACTTTAACATGCAGATATCCCAGGGAGTCGAACCGTTTGATTTTTCCGGTTCGGGTCCGGTTCTGGTTCAAAGATTGTTTCAAAATTGGGTTCAGTTCCGGTTCAGGTTCGAAGAAACTTAAAGCCGGTTTTATAAGTTCCGGTTCGGGTCCGATAAAATTAGGCCTAGGCCTACTATTGCCCAACTACTAACTAGCCCAATTGGGCGTGAAAACCGCAAGGTTGGCAACACTGATCTCAACACTGCTTTGCTCAATTAACTTGCCTTTGTTGTTTGTTGCACAAGTTACGATCTAACTATATTGTCTATGAAGTCACAGAACAGAAGTTGTTTACCTCAAAATTCCTCTCCAAAGCATCGATGATAGGGGATCGTGTGTTACGGAATAGGCTATAATTCATCCGTACAATGTGGCCTCCAAGATAACAACATGCTACGTACAACTTCACTTACCACAATGCGAACAATGACGTAATGCTGGAGTGAACCGCTTTTTTCAACCGGTTCGGGTTCGGTTAGGGTTTAAGCTAACTCAAATTTTCGGTTCAGTTCCGGTTAAGGTTCAGACAAAATCGCACCAAAACCGGTTTACAAAAATCCGGTTCGGGTTCGGTTCGACTCCCTGAGATATCCAATCCAAACAGAAACCATTCAGATGCCACGTTGTCTGTCCAATTGTGACCATTCCAGCATTTCTACGTCAATGAAATGACTACCACTCCCTAACCCTCTGCTCCAAGTCAACCGATGGCAAAGCGATGACTTAATTTAGCTAGAATTTGCGTGTTTCCTTTGTTCTTTCTAAACGCAACCTTGATGACGTCATGAACAACATAGCTTCTGATTGGTTAATGGTTTTTGTTTGGATTGGGAATCTGCATGTTAAAGTGCCTACCATGAATTGAGCTTGACCAAAAATTAATTGAAAATCATCATAATCGGCCATGATGATGGCCAGCCATCGGCCATGCCTGAATAAGGCGTCGGCTACCGTGAGCCTCCACAGCGATCGATTGTCCATGGTTCTTATTATGTTTTCAAAATTTTGGTTTGTCTATGTGGAAAGATTTTTAAAATTTTCCAAACGTGGACGCCCCCGGTGCAAATTGCAAAGTAAAATTGAAAATGCAAAGTAAAATTACAATTCTAGTTTGTTTCAGTTGAAATTTGAGAATTCTAATCTAGTCATGGAACACCATGGAACCACTAATTTTAATTTCCGTCTAATTTCAAAAGCTCTCCTTGTCCAAATCTGTTTCCAGACAGAAAATCAACGGTTTTTTACATTAATTTAACGCCTCTAGGGGTTGCGCACAAGGTGACGACAGGACAAGTGAGATTACGCAATTTCACTGAAAGTTGCGACATTGGTTTGAACAGCTGATACAAAGCTCAAACAAACAATATTGCCCAACATGCTGGCTTTATGGTGCAACTGCAAGAAACCAAAAAAGGTTGGCAGACGTGACATTTAAATATCACACGTCTTCTTCGATAAGAACTAAGCGGATCAAGTTGTTCCTCCTTCAAGGCGCAACGGACAATGTTCCTTATTCATTTTCATAACGTTACTGTGTTGGGGTAAGAGAACATAACAAGCAGAACTGACGTGCAAATGATTTCTACCTGGAATACTTGTAAATCTATTGATCTTGCAGTCAGGGGGGCAATTCTTTTAGGAAGTAGTTTTTTGTTGATGCAACCGACATGTGGGCTGTGAAAAAGCTGCAGAAAAGTTCAAAAGATGTCTATCAAATATATGTGACATTTAGCCATGTAGGCTAACAGTAGTCAGGGCAGTGATATGCAAGTTTGTTGTTTATTGCGTTTCTTACCGGCAGCCTACTGTACAGTCGAATGTTTGTTTTTGTGGATGGCGTTCCCCTCAGATCTAATATGAACATTAGGTAGGGAGTCTACAGTGTTGTATTTTGTGCAAAAGGTGTTTATTGACAAACCAAAAGCCTATCATATTGAACCATCCATTAGGCTACAAGGATAGGCCTACTATTGTTATGTTTGTTTTGTTGTAACTTCAATAAACTTTTCACCTTCTGTTACAGCATCATTTGACCATTTCTGATTTGACACAGTTTTACTGTTGATTTAGTAGGCTACTCTCAGAATGCGCGATTTTAAGGAAATTTTTTTAAAAATTTCTGTGAGAGCTCTCCAGGATGAATCGCCTTAGGCAACACGTTGCAGGACTCCCTCAAATGTGCCCCTCCGAAATTTAATGCTGGTTACGCCCCTGCTTGCAGAAATTTCTTAGTTAGCCTAATTGCTTACTCGGACATCATAACAAGGCTCATCAATCCATAATTACTATATATTACATTATCATTATTATTTCCTATCATCAGACAAGAATATACAACATGTTTGAATAAAAAAATAAAAGCCATAGCCTACAGTTGTACACAAAGTAGCCAGAACACATTTCAGCAATCATTTTATTTTTCGTCATTAACGCGTCCGGGGCGAAAAAGATACTAACTACAAAAATCGATATAGACCTACCAGCACGTTAATGAACGGGAAAAGGTGGCAAAACCTTGAAAGGTTTAAAACGTGCCTGAATGAAAAATCATGTACGATAGTAGGCTATATGTCAGTAGTTAGCACGGCCACAAATCCCAACAAACAAATAGCAAAAAATAAAACAGAAACAGAGAGAAGCACACAATCATGTAGTAATGAATGACAGCCTAATGAAAAGTGTTGTGGATTGAATTTGCCAGTTCCAATATTGATGCGGATGAGCAGTCATAACAATAACAGGATGGAGAAAGAAAAGCGGACATAAAAGAAACCCATCATCAGGCAAAAGCCCGTTTCGATGTGGCACAGGAGAGCAGGTGTTGAGCTCTTACTATGGTCAGACTGCACATCACACAGTAGCCTATAAGGGAACGTTCAAATATTACGTAACGCTTTTTTCCAAATTTTTGACCCCCTCCTCCCCCATGTAACGCCAACGTAACGCTTTTTTCAGTCCCTCCCTCTCCCATGTAACGCTTTTTCACTACGAATTCAGCACAAAAAACTACCATTCCGTACTCGAAAGCGTTACGTAACGTTTTGCTTGAACCCCCTCCCCCCGATGTGACGCTAACGTAACGCTTTGCATAACCCCCCCCCCCCCCCTCCCCCTCGAAGGCGTTACGTAATATTTGAACGTTCCCTAAGTTGATACAATACATTGCGATCGGCTCAGTAAAACTTTGCAGACTCTTTTTGTGTCAAAATGAAAGCAATACTACCCCAATAATGTCTCAAGTATTTGTAAAAGCAAAGCGACAGCATACGAATGAAAACTGCTATCAGCTAAGGATTTCGACTTGGACAACAAACCAGCACTTTATTTGAAAAACGTAAATTTTTGTTTATTAGAAAATGTCATTAATTTGGTAACTTCACGTTCCCAAATTGAATTTAAATTTCCACTACTCGACTTAAATGTTGCTCATTTTTAAGAAAGTAAAACTTTATAAAAAATCACAAGAATTCAAAAATATACAAAGCACTGCGGACGCCAAATGAAAAATCCATTGCCTCGGGAAGTTTTGGCGTCCAGTAATAATAGATGGTTAGCTATATGGAAATGAGCGTTAAACACACATCTAAGTCAATCAGCAAAAAGGATATTGAACACCGTCGAAAATATACGCAGCGATCATGTGACAAATTGTGAAACGAAATTAACACGTCAAGTTTTCTGCCGAAACGAAATATGTTAGAAATGTCTTCGGCTTCCACATCATCATCAACCAATTTTGATTATACAGGACATGAATTAATCCTCATGTTAATTGAGGGTGTGTGGTCTCTCTGTCTGTGGAGAGCGAAGTAATTGGTAAATCGTTTCGAATTAACAACCAAAGGAAATTGTTTTTTCGTTGGAAACAAAATCGAAGTAAAGAATTTTGAATCAAAATACATGATTTCATAACGTTTTGTTTCCAACAATTCCACTGTAGATAAAACACATAAATTTTATTTGTAAGTTGAACTGTCTTGTTAGGGATGTTATAAGATTCACAATGTACACTCGATAAGTTGAAGAGTTAGAGATTGCAGATGTCGTAAGACTGTTCTGCAAAAATCTTTAATGAAAAAAGTTCGGTGTGTTTGCCATTAAAAAATGCACGACTAACAGTGACTTTCAGCTACCCAGATCATTTAGACACCAAACTGTTCAACTATCACTGTTCATTTATACATACATCCAATAAGATAAAAAGTACAGTAAGAGCAAAGTAGATTTACCAACTCGTTTTCACATTGTTTTCAAAACTGGGTTAAATATTCAGTGAGATTTGTTGTACGTAGATTTATGATGCGTAGTACCGGCGATGAATATTTTTTCAACCATTGAATTAACTCACAATGGTGCAGTAACGCTGGTGAAGGTGATATATTGGGTTTGCAGGGTTCAGTAATAGAACAGCATTGTATGCGAAACGGCGATTCAAAGTGAACAACATTAGCCTTTTTAAAGACGGCTTGAAGCTAAAAAGCACAGAAAAAAACTTTTAACAGTTTCATAATTCGAAAAAAGCAAAACACCGTTTCCAATACGATATGCCTTCGAGGCCGGCAAAGGTCACGTGAAATTTTAAAGTATTTACGATGCTTTGTCAAGACAGTAACCAGAATCCTGAATGGTCACGAAAAAGAAATGAATGCTCAGCATCGACGTGGCTTCTCATTAGCAGCAACTTTTTCTCCAGACAGCAAATATGTTCTTCAAAATTTTAGTGATAACGTCTGTAAACGTTGAATCAACGCAAAAAGACTACTATGCCGGTGTGTAAGCTCATAGCAAACAACGGTGACGTCACTTGGACGATGAAGCGGAAAAGTGGAATATGGTTGTAACTTTTTGATATGATGTCGATAAAAATATGTAAGTTTCGTCACTTTGTTTGAAACTTGTTCCAAATTGTTTTTATACCAAAGTTTTTTCGTTTATTGCGTAATGTCGCCAACACAATTCTACCTGCATATATTGACGGTCGAAAACAAGAAAGTCGTAAGTGACATTTTTGAGAAATTCCTTTTAATTGGCATTTTCAAAATCTATGCATTTAAGGCTATCTACTACTATTTTCAGCTTGTTTCTATCGTGTTTGTATAACGAAATAGCCTGAGTCATTCATGAAAAAATTGGAAAATAAAAAAAAACATGTAACACATTTGCAATTACGTTTATATAACATCGAGATGAAATTTCTCTTATTCCTTTTATTTGAAAGTTTTATTGAAAAAGAAATTTGGCAATCACTAAAGTATAGAAATGTGCTTCATTTAATAGTTACAGATATTAATGCTCAAAGTAAAAGCATTAACAAAATTTAAAAAAAATGAGTTTTTTGCCTTTTACTCCAAAGTGTAAAAATGCACTTACGACTTTTTTGTTTTCGACCGTCGATATATTGAAATACGATCCATAAAGTATTCACGAATGCACATGAGAAAAAGCAAAAATGAATCTAAATACAAAAAGAATAAATGGCACAAGGTTCAAACTGCATTGAGCAACATTCCAAGAGGACTTACAACAAAACATAGTTTCGCTTCACAGAAGATACAACTGCTTTGCTGCAATATGAGAAAATTAACATGACCCGTGGCATAAGATTCATTGATAGAGATGCGATACGCTGATGATTTGGTTTTGTTGAGTGACACAATGGAAGATATGAGAGAGAAATTTGAGAAGTGGAAGGAGTCGCTTCAATGTAAAGGTATGCGTGTGAATATCAAAATGACAAAGGTCGTAATAAGTGAAACGGAAGGGAAATCCACAATGAGCAAAATTGACCCATGTGGAAGAAGAGTTGACCCCAAACTATCCGTTTTATTTTATGTATTTTTGTTATCTGGTATGCTTTTAACCATCGCTCCCTTTAACT
Organism: Aplidium turbinatum; assembly: GCF_918807975.1. Classification (NCBI taxonomy): domain Eukaryota; kingdom Metazoa; phylum Chordata; class Ascidiacea; order Aplousobranchia; family Polyclinidae; genus Aplidium; species Aplidium turbinatum. The sequence continues at coordinate 21,597,829 of NC_137482.1, forward strand.
TCTGATTGCAATCCATGATAACTTGTATGTTGTAAACTTCACTCAGCATAGAAAAGGTAGGCTACTACGCCAGTGGTTTTTCAATTACTACCAACAGTCCAACACTGAATATCAAATAACGGACGGCCTTCTTTGGAAGAAATCTAAACACAGCTCACAATTAGTTCCAAAAAATAACATCAGTTTATGCGCATGAATAGAAAGCATAAAAATCTAATGTCGTTGAAAATCAAATGTAGTGTGGACTGTGGAGTGTTGCTGAAGACAACAAAGCAGGCTTCGTTCAGAAACCTTTGAAAGGTATTGCTATAAAGCAATTTTTTTCGATGGAGTTGTATTGTAACGACAAGATTTTATGCCCTTAGCAAGGAATGCTGTCTCTCGTGGAGACGAGTCTTCTCGTTTTTAAAGTCAAGGGGATGCTACAACCTACAACATATGTAAGCTGGCCTACAACGCGCAAACGCTGTTTTGCAGGGAAAACGAATTATAGATTAAAGCTTCTAATATTTCCCCCCTTAGAACTCAGTAGAGCTAGGGCACAAGTTTCTCTATTTAAACTAGCGTGACATTCTTCTTTGCAGGGGACAATATGATCAACAACCTTCAAAATGTCAAGGTGTGCCAGCAACATTAAAACGACGACAGTTTCAGACTTCAACAGATTCACGTAGGCCTAAGTAATTGCAGAAGATCCAAGATTATTACCTTAACAATTTTACTTCCTCTACTACTGTACTTTGTAAAAGCGATTGACCATCAGTGTCTTCCTACAACCAACCAACAGCAGTATCAAATAAAAATAAACTTATTTTTGATTCTTTACTCACAAGACTACTATTCTGTGATAAAAACTGATCATTCCCACCCAGACGGCAAAATCCGTCATTTTTAATGTATGCAGACGTTGAATCAATGTAAAAATGACGAATTTTGCTGTCTGGACTTGCAGCTTTTGAAACGCCATGCAGTTCTTTCTCAGGCAGCAAATCAGTATTTTTACAATGAATAAACGTTCGCAGACGTATAATTAATATGAAAAGTACGGATGCCTCAGTTGTTTGACAGTGATTTGGCCAAGTTGGCTTTTCATCGAAAACAAGCGCAACAACTGGGATTGATCAAAACAAAGGCAATTGAAGAAGTTTCACGGTTTCTAGTTGGCACGGTTTCTAGAAACGATAATTGTCCGGATGAACACCCACACTTTTTGCATACCGTTTCTAGTTTACAAAAACTTGAAAAGTTTAATGAATTTGTGTCAAGATTTCATAATTTTAATTCTAATCGATCCAGGAAAGCTGAACAACTCACAACAGACACAAATCAAACGTCAATGTTCACCTAACTGATTTGTTTCATTGAGGCCGCAATACGCAAACTTTGCATAACCAAAAGCATGGGCCATGACGACAGTAATTCGCTGTTTGTTTGTTATTTGATGCTAAGATGTGATTGCTGTTTAGAAATGTTGCGTGATTCGATAAACCGCTTGTTGATAATTGTAACGTCCATCAACGTTGAACAATAGAAAATGTTCTTTGTTCGCTCGGCCTTTGTGCAAGATATCATAACAGCACCAACAGCTCCCAATACGTCATTGAATGTCGACGTGACTAACTCGGTGTCAAGAATGGAGTCATTGTTAGGTTCCTTTTCGGGTATTTAACGACAGGTCAGTGTGGGTTTTTTCCATCCACCGATGTTTAAGGAACATATTATGAGTATGACATGAATCTTTCTTGGAGCAAGAATATTACAATAAATATTTTTGCAGGATTTATTGTTGTTCCAGCCAATTGTTCACCAAATCAAACGTCATATAAAAACCGTTATGGTCTACTTAACCTAGCTGGCATCTTACGTCATGGAAATTGCTAGAAAATGTCCAAATATTGCACCATCGGTCGTAAGACCTGATGAAATATTGCATCACTACCTTTGAACACCGGTTTGAATTGCGTGACAATGTCTTTCATTATTGCGTCACAGTTACTGTCTACGTGCATTTGAGATATCGCAAATTATTCTGGTCATTCGTAAAATTGTTTGTTGGAAGTCAGTCGCATGTTTAACTGTTTGCTTGGTGCTTGCTAGCTGGACAAATTTTCCGTCTTTTATCTAAGTAATCTGTTCTGTAGTGACAAGTTTTAGTGGTGTACGGCGTTGCATCCAATTTCGACAGCTTTGAGGCTATTTTTACAGAAATACAATTCTCGAATAGACGTTTCCTGAAGAGTGTTTCTTTTTCGGTCATTACATACAGACGAACGGATTCGGGAATCTTATGTTACAATTTTCCCACGAAGAGATTATGGTTTACCGCTGTGACCAATTGTAAATGATGTTTCCCACTTTCCCATAGATTAACCGGAGAGCTTGCAAATGAATGTTGAGACTGTGCTTGCAAATGTACAGTGCGAATTCCGGCAATCCCATTTAGTCGGACTGAAAAGGTTAACCATACGCTTTCATATACATAGTAGTTGACGGTACAGCTTGTCAGTTTCAATGGCGGCTAGGACATGTAGTGTTCCTGTCGTGTAGTTGTAGTGGCTTGTATTCTATTAGGATAAGCATGGGCATTTTACACGATCAGTTTCACTATAAACTTGCCTTCCTCACAACCAGAAGAGAATTGAAGCCATGATCTTGGATACACGGTGAAGATACTCTCGCAGCGGTGGTGATGTTGAAGATTCCTGAATCCTGGTGATGTGCAAATGGCTTGCTGGTACACAACAACAAGCGATAAATCCGTATATGACAGAAATCTCGAATGAATCTATTCATTTCAAGGCTTTGCATGACATGCATTGACTGCTATCCTTTGCTTGACTGCGAAGCAACAATAATGTCAATTCAAGATCTTTGAGAAACTCAAAGATAACAATTTTTGCCACAATGAACAGGTCATACGTTTTTCAATAAACTTTGCATAATTTATAGTTTTTGAATTCTTAAATTCCATCAGCTTCTGTATGAAAGAAACATCGTCACACCCTTCATTGTAGGCCTACCATAATTTCATCACCCAAAAAGAGGACATGTTTCGTAAGCAAGTAAAATGCCAGTGGATTTTTACGTTTAAACAATTTTTACATCTTCTTATGATTATAGGCCTATGTAGCAAAAGTGACAACCAAAAAACATGACACATTTATTTGTCAGATTCAGTCAATGGATATTTCACTGTTCATTTAATTTTCCCCACAGAAAACATGCGATATACATTTGTATTTTGAGCCATAGCCTGTTGGAGACGAAGAATTGCTCGATTTTTAACGATTCATTAAAAAAATCTATAGTTCTTCAAGGTTTGAACTATTCTGTTCATTTTCTAATGTGCCATTATTTGAAAAAAATCGAATTTAATTGAAGCTATCAGGTTTAAGAAGCCTTTGCACTAGCTTTGGTGTAGAGCTTACGGATCGAACAGTTTATCATCAATGCCAACATTTTTCTCTGACAGTGACAGATACTTCACACACCGCTGAAAAGCGATATCCTATTCTTTAGTGTAAGACAAAGTAAGCTTCCAATCAAAGGATGTGAACTCGGAAAAAGAAATTAATGGTCTATTCATCGAAATAAGCAACACAAGAGTCGAACAATAAAAACAAATCTGACAAGGTCATCGAGCAACACTGCCTTCGTTTGCCACAGAACTAAATCTATCCACCATATCCACAGCAAGCAATGTAGGCTATTGTCACTTCAAAGTCAATAAACACTTTTCTTAAACAAGGATAGCCTACTTCTGCCACAGCTCACAGAAAACATACTTTTCCTTTTTGTTATTGTTGCTTAGTCTTATTTAGCTTTCGCCAAACGTCACATTAATATAAAACCCTGTTGAAAATAATAGCAATGCAAAAAAGAGGACATTTGAGCATTTTCAAGTGTCCTCGGAGGACAATTCACTTTTTATGAAAAAAGAGGACAAACCCCCTAAACGAGGACATATGGTAGCCCTACTTCATTGGCGATATTTTGAAGTCAACGAGGATTGTTGAAAGCTGGTGTGACTTTGATCATCATCGGCCATGCCTGCATAAGGCGTCGGCAACCGTGAGTCTTCACAACGATCGATTGTCCATAGTTCTGATTATGTTTTCAAAATTTTGGTTTGTCCATGTTGAAAGATTTTTACTAATTTCCAAACGTGGACGCCCCCGGTGCAAATTGCAAAGTAAAATTGAAATTGAAAATGCAAAGTAAAATTCTAGTTTGTTTCAGTTGAAATTTGAAAATTCTAATCTAGACACGGAACACCATGGAACCACTAATTTTAACTCCTGTCTAATTTCAAAAGCTCTCCTTGTCTAAGTCTGTTTCCAGACAAAAAATCAACGGTTTTTTACAATAAATCAACGCCACTAGGGGTTGCGCACAAGATGACAAGTGAGATTACGCGATTTCACTGAAAGTTGCGACATTGGTTTGAACACTGAACAGCTGATGCAAAGCTCAAAGAAACAATATTGCCCAACATGCTGGCTCTATGGTGCAACTGCAAGAAACCAAAAAAGGCTGGCAGACGTGACATTTAAATATCACACGTCTTCTTCGATGATGAACTGAGCGGATCAAGTTGTTCCTTTTTCAAGGCACAACGGACAATGTTTCTCATTCATTTTCATAACGTTACTGTGTTGGGGTAAAAGAACATAACAAGCAGAACTGACGTGCAAATGATTTCTACCTGGAATACTTGTAAATCTATTGATCTTGCAGTCAGGGGGGCAATTCTTCCCCGAAGTAGTTTTTTGTTGATGCAATCGACATGTGGGCTATTAAAAAGCTGCAGAAAAGTTCAAAAGATGTCTATCAAATATATGTGACATTTAGCCATGTAGGCTAACAGTAGTCAAGGGCAGTGATATGCAAGTTTGTTGCGTTTCTTACCGGCAGCCTACTGTATAGTCGAATGTTTGTTTTTGCGGACGGCGCTTCCCTCAGATCTAATATAAACATTAGGTAGGAAGTCTACAGTGTTGTATTTTGTGCAAAACGTGTTTATTGACAAACTAAAAGCCTATCATATTGAACCATCCATTAGGCTACAAGGATAGGCCTATTATTGTTATGTTTGTTTTGTTGTAACTTAAATAAACTTTTCACCTTCTGTTACAGCATCATTTGACAGATTTTTACTGTTGATCTAGTAGGCTAAAGTACTCTTAAAATGCGCGATTTTAGGGAAATTTTTTTAAAATTTTCTGTGAGAGCTCTCCAGGATGAATCGCCTTAGGCAACACGTTGCAGGACTCCCTCAAATGTGCTATAATACTCATGCCCCTTCGAAATTTAATGCTGGTTACGCCCCCGCTTGCAGAAATTTCTTAGTTAGCCTAATTGCTTACCCGGACATCATTACAAGGCTCATCAATCCATAATTATTATATATTACATTATCATTATTATTTCCTGTCATCAGACAAGAATATACAACATGTTTGAATAAAAAAATAAAAGCCATAGCCTACAGTTGTACACAAAGTAGCCAGAACACATTTCAGCAATCAATCAATCAATCATTTTATTTTTTGTCATTAAGGCGTCCGGAGCGAAAAAGATACTAACTACAAAAATCGATATAGACCTACCAGCACGTTAATGAACGGGAAAAGGTGGCAAAACCTTGAAAGGTTTAAAACGTGCCTGAATGAAAAATCATGTACGATAGTAAGTCATGTACGATAGGCTATATGTCAGTAGTTAGCACGGCCACAAATCCCAACAAACAAATAGCAAAAAATAAAACAGAAACAGAGAGAAGCACACATGTAGCCTAGTAATGAATGACAGCCTAATGAAAAGTGTTGTGGATTGAATTTGCCAGTTCCAATATTGATGAGGATGAGCAGTCATAACAATAACAGGATGGAGAAAGAAAAGCGGACGTAAAAGAAACCCATCCTCATTCCTCAGGCAAAAGCCGGTTCGATGTGGCACAGGAGAGCAGGAGCTCTTAGTATGGTCAGACTGCACATCACACAGTAGCCTATAAGTCGATACAATACATTGCGATCGGCTCAGTAAAACTTTGCAGACTCTTTTTATGTCAAAATGAAAGCAATAATACCCAATAATGTCTCAAGTATTTGTAAAAGCAAAGCGACAGCATACGAATGAAAACTGCTATCAGCTGAGGATTTCGACTTGGACAACAAACCAGCACTTTATTTGAAATACGTAAATTTTTGTTTATTAGAAAATGTCATTAATTTGCAACTTCACGTTCCCAAATTGAATTTAAATTTCCATTACTCGACTTAAATGTTGCTCATTTTTAAGAAAGTAAAACTTTATAAAAAATCACAAAAATTCAAAACTATACAAAGCACTGCGGACGCCAAATGAAAAATCCATTGCCTCGGGAAGTTTTGGCGTCCAGTAATAATAGATGGTTAGCTATATGGAAATGAGCGTTAAACACACATCTAAGTCAATCAACAAAAAGGATATTGAACACCGTCGAAAATATACGCAACGATCATGTGACAAATTGTGAAACGAAATTAACACGTCAAATTTTCTGCCGAAATATGTTTGAAATGTCTTCGGCTTCCACATCATCATCAACCAATTTTGATTATACAGGACATGAATTAATCCTCATGTTAATTGAGGGTGTGTGGTCTCTCTGTCTGTGGAGAGCGAAGTAATTGGTAAATGGTTTCGAATTAACAACCAAAGGAAATTGTTTTTTCGTTGGAAACAAAATCGAAGTAAAGAATTTTGGATCAAAATACATGATTTCATAACGTTTTGTTTCCAACAATTCCACTGTAGATAAAACACATAAATTTTAGTTGAAAGTTGAACTGTCTTGTTAGGAATGTTATAAGATTCACAATGTACACTCGATAAGAGAAGAGTTAGAGATTGCAGATGTCGTAAGACTGTTCTGCAAAAATCTTTAATGAAAAAAGTTCAGTGAGTTTGCCATTAAAAAATGCACGACTAACAGTGACTTTCAGCTACCCAGATCATTTATACACCAAACTGTTCAACTATCACTGTTCATTTATACATACATCCAATAAGATAAAAAGTACAGTAAGAGCAAAGTAGATTTACAAACTCGTTTTCACATTGTTTTCAAAACTGGGTTAAATATTCAGTGAGATTTGTTGTACGTAGATTTATGATGCGTAGTACCGGCGATGAATATTTTTTCAACCATTGAATGAACTCACAATGGTGCAGTAACGCTGGTGAAGGTAATATATTGGGTTTGCAGGGTTCAGTAATAGAACAGCATTGTATGCGAAATGGCGATTCAAAGTGAACAACATCAGCCTTTTTAAAGACGGCTTGAAGCTAAAAAGCACAGAAAAAACTTATAACAGTTTCATAATTCGAAAAAAGCAAAACATCGTTTCCAATACGATATGTCTTCGAGGCCGGCAAAGGTCACGTGAAATTTTAAAGTATTTACGATGCTTTGTCAAGAGACAGTAACCACCAACCCAAATGGTCACGAAAAACAAATGAATGCTCAGCATCGACGTGGCTTCTCATAAGCAGCAACTTTTTCTCCAGACAGCAAATATGTTCTTCAAAATTTTATTGATAGCGTCTGTAAACGTTGAATCAACGTAAAAAGACTACTATGCCGGTGTGCTAACTCACAGCAAACAACGATGACGTCACTTGGACGATAAAGTGAAATATGGTTTTAACTTTTTGATATGATGTCGATAAAAATACGTAAGTTCCGTCACGATGTTTGAAATTTGTTCAAATTGTTTTTACACCAAAGTTTTTTCGTTTATTGCGTCATGTTGCCAGCACAATTCTACCTGCATATATATTGAAATACGATCCATAAAGTATTCACGAATGCATATGAGGAAGGGCAAAAATGAATCCAAATACAAAAAGAATAAATGGCACAAGGTTCAAACTGCATTGAACAACATTCCAAGAGGACTTACAACAAACCATAGTTTCACTTCACAGAAGATACAACTGCTTTGCTGCAATATGAGAAAATTAACATGACCCGTGGCATAAGATTCATTGATGGAGATACGATACGCGGATGATTTGGTTTTGTTGAGTGACACAATGGAAGATCTGAAAGAGAAATTTTAGAAGTGGAAGGAGTCGCTTCAATGTAAAGGTATGCGTGTCAACATCATAAAGACAAAGGTTGTAATAAGTGAAACGGAAGGGAAAATCACAATGAGCAAAATTGACCCTTGTGGAAGAAGAGTTGACCCCAAACTATCCGTTTTATTTTTAAGTATTTTTTTTTATCTGCAGTTTTATGCTTTTAACCATCGCTCCCTTTAACCTTTGATTGCAAACCATGATAACCTGTACGATACGAACTTCAGTCAGCATAGAAAAAGTACTACGCCAGTGGTTTTTCAGTTACTACCAACACTGCATATCAAAAAACGGACGGCCTTCTTTGGAACAAATCTAAACACAGCTCACAATTAGTTCCAAAAAATAACATCAGTTTATGCGCAATTGCGCATGAATAGAAAGCATGGAAATTTAATGTCGTTGAAAATTAAATGTAGTGTGGAGTGTTGTTGAAGACTACAAAGCAGGTTACTTCGTTCAGAAACCTTTGAAAGGTATTGTTCAAAGCGATCTTTTGCGATGGAGTTGTATTTGCATAACGACAAGATCTTATGCCCTTAGCAAGGAATGCTGTCTCTTGTGGGGACGAGTCTTCTCGTTTTTAAAGTCAAGGGCATGCTACAACCTACAACATCTGTAAGCTAGCCTACACGCGCAAACGCTGTTTTGCAGCCTTGCAGGGATAACGAATTATAGATTAAAGCTTCTAATATTTCCCCCCTTAGAACTCAGTAGAGCTAGGGCACAAGTTTCTCTATTTAAACTAGCGTGACATTCTTCTTTGCAGGGGACAATATGTTTAACAACCTTCAAAATGTCAAGGTGTGCCAGCAACATTAAAACGACGACAGTTTCAGGCTTCAACAGATTCACGTAAGTAATTGCAGAAGATCCAAGATTATTACCTCAACAGTTTTATTTCCTCTTCTACTTTGTAAAAGCGATTGACCATCAGTGTCTTCCTACAACCAACAGCAGTATCACATAAAAATACACTTATTTTTGATTTTTTACTCACTAGTCACAAGACTAATATTCTGTGATAAAAACTGATCATTCCCACCCCAGACAGCAAAATTCTTCATTTATTTATTAATCCAACGTCTGATGACGGATTTTGCTGTCTGGATTTACACCATTTGAAACGCCCTGCACTTCTTTCTCAGGAAGCAGTATCAGTATTTTTACAATGAATAAACGTTCGCAGACGTATAATGCGAAAAGCACGGTCGCCTGAGTTGTTTGACGTGACTGGGCCGAGATGGCTTTCCATCGAAAACAAGCGCAACAACTGGGATTGATCAAAACAAAGGCAATGGAAGAAGTTTCACGGTTTCTAGTTGGCACGGTTTCTAGAAACGATAATTGTCCGAATGAACACCCAGACTTTTTGCATACCGTTTCTAGTTTACGAAAAGTTGAAAAGTTTAACGAATTTGTGTCAAGATTTCATAATTTTAATTCTAATCGATCCAGGGAAGCTGAACAACTCACAACAGACACAAATCAAACGTCAATGTTCACCTAACTGATTTGTTTGATTGAGGCCGCAGAACGCAAACTTTGCATACGGTAACCAAAAGCATGACTTACCGGGCCATGACGACAGTAATTCGATGTTTGTTTGTTATTTGATGCCAAGATGTGATTGCTGTTTAGAAATGTTGCGTAACTCGATAAACAGCTTGTTGATCATTATAACGTCCATCAACGTTGAACAATAAAAAATGTCCTTTGTTCGCTCCGCCCTTGTGCAAGATATCATAACAGCACCAATAGCTCCAATACGTCATTGATTGTCGACGTGACTAACTCGGTGTCAAGAATGGTGTCTTTGTTAGGTTCCTCTTCGGGTATTTAACGATAGGTCACTGTGGGTTTTTTCCATCCACCGATGTTTAAGGAACATATGACATGAATCTTTCTTAGAGCAAGAATATTACAATAAATATTTTTGCAGAATTTATTGCAAATCGTTCACTTTTCCACAGATTAACCGGAGAGCTTGCGGATGAATGTTGAGACTGTGCTTGCAAATGCACAGTGCGAATTCTGGCAATCCCATTTAGTCGAACTGAAAAGGTACCCATACGCTTTCATGTACATAGTAGTTGACGGTACAGCTTGTCAGTTTCAATGGTGGCTAGAACATGTAGTGTTCGTGTAGTGGTTTGTATTCTATTAAGCCAAGCATGGGGATTTTAACACGATCAGTTTCATTATAAACTTGCCTTCCTCACAACCAGACTTGGATACACGGTGAAGATGCTCTCGCAGCGGTGGTGATGTTGAAGATCTCTGATGATGCGCAAATGGCTTGCTGGCATACAACAAGCAGTAAATCCGTATATGACAGAAATCTCGAATGAATCTATTCATTTCAAGGTGCATGACATGCATTAACTGCTATCCTTTGCTTGACTGCGAAGCAAATGTCATGTAATAATATGACAATAACGTCAGTTAAAGATCTTTGAGAAACTCAACGATAACAATTTTTGCCACAATGAACAGGTCATACAGTTCTGAATAAAGTTTGCATAATTTACAAATTTTCAAAAATGTTCTTGAATTCCATCAGTTTCTGTATGGAAGAAACATCGTCATACATTTCATTGGCGATATTTTGAAGCCAAGGAGGATTGTTGAAAGTTGGTGTGACTAGTAAATACATCGACGTGAGCATGGATATGACACAGTGAACTGTTTTGGTGACTCTGTTAAATGTTGCTTTAAACTAATCAGAAACATTAGTATCATCGTTATCGTCATTTTCTTTCTCAGATTCAACTCTGCTGTCATCCTGGAGTAAAGAATCTTCAGCGTCGGGTGGTGCTGGACCTCTTGGAGACAGAGAGTCTAAGTATCCACTGCCCATGATATCTTCATCCGAGTTAAGTTCATCACTTTGTTCATCTTCAACGTGATGAAAAGGGTAGAGGGAATGATGGTGTCTGTCATCCGGGTGTCCCGTGATCATGTGGATGATGTAGTACTCGCGATTATTGCGTCCAGACGGTGTTCTGAAGACACAATTCAAAGATACAAAGAGTGCTTTTCACGTTTCAATATGTTACGGTCAAATGGTATTTTTTAACTGTCATGCTTTCAAAAATTCAGCTATCATGGCATTGCAAGCTAAACTGATATACATGGCAGTTAAAAGATCATTTTAATCTTAGAACAGTGACATTTTTACTGTTTCAAGCACTTTCAACAAAATTCGTTTCCAATACGAGGGCTCCTCAAAACTCCATTTGAACAGAATTACGTTGAACGTATTGAAACACAAAACTACAATATTTAGTTGGAGCTCAGAATAATAAATCTATGCCCAGTATTGATTCATTGAAAGCTGAAGTCACTAGGATAGCCAGACTGACAGGAGACCTATGCAACCATCTTAAAAACAGCCTCTATTAATTATGGCCCTGAGAGTATGTGAAACTGATCACACACAACATTGAAGTGTGAAATATGTTTTCATCATATCTAAATCTATGTACACAACTACAACACAACTGCAAGGTTGTGTTGTATTTGTGCAAGCTGGGTAATCGCTACATTGGTGGAGTTTTGAGTTGCAGTTCACTTTGATTACATCAAACCATACCGTAGCGATCAATAACACAGGCCTTATGAAATGATTTGCGTTCTTCTAGTGACTGTACCAAGCTACCACCTTTGGTGATACGAATGATATGGGAGCAAGTCTTTTAGGCGCTGACAGTTAGGCGCTGGTCTAATAGGCGTGCACACTGTGGCGTCTGGATTTTTAGGTGCGGAGCACTGTGGCGCCCGGTCATTTAGGTGCTATTCCTAGTAAAGTCTGTAGATTGTATCAGCATGGCAGCTTGCCAGAGAATTATATCATGGCTTCCGTGAGTGAAGCTGCTTAAACCGGCAATGCTTTTCACACAAAATGTTTCTCCATCAATTTCTCGATCAAAAAAAATGTAGACTAAATTAGGTAAACTTTTTGCTTAAATTTTTCCAAATTTCTCCATAATCATTCTGCTGTACCTCCTAAAGCATTGCGCGCACAAACGAAGTAAAATTTTTCTCATGTGCAGAATTGTTTTGGCATTCGATTAAACTACATATATTTTCATATTATTGTATCATGCTTGGGTAGTAAAGATTATAATGAAGTACACTTTTCTGCCAATTCTTAATTTTTTTAGAAATTAGAAAAAATACCGTATGGAAAAGTTGCTAGTTGTACATTGAATGTTTTAAATTTTATTGCAAAGCTTTGCATCTTCGGATAGCTGAAGATGTATGCTTTCATTTGGTGTCAAGATTGTGCGTCCAAGTCGATCACATGAGATGTTTTTACGGCGTAAATACAACAGATTTGTGTGAAAAATGTCTGGTTATTTACGGTACATTTTTTACTGATGTTTAGTGTAGTTATTATTTGACTTACATAACTAAAAGTGAACTCAGTCGTGCTCGGAAACTTGAATAATTTATTGATAAAGCTTTCGCCGACGCAAACCTGGACTAACAACAAATAAATGCTGAACACGCGCATTAAAAAAACAACATATTTTTCTGTTCAATATAACATTTTATGTGAAAATCATTGCCGGTTTAAGCAGTTTCACTCACGGAAGCCATAACATATTTTTCTGTTCAATATAACATTTTGTGTGAAAATCATTGCCGGTTTAAGTAGCTTCACTCACTGAAGCCATAACATATTTTTCTCTTCAATATAATATTTTGTGTGAAAATCATTGCCGGTTTAAACAGCTTCTCACCCATATATTTTTTCTGTTGAATATAACATTTTGTGTGAAAAAGCATTGCCGGTTTAAGCAACTTCACTCACTGAAGCCATTACCAACAACGCACACGCATTAACAAAACAATATATTTTCCTGTTCAATATAATATTTTGTGTGAAAAGCATTGCCCTACGCCCCTACCTGCTAAGCTGATACAATCTACAAACTTTACTTGGAATAGCACCTAATTGAACGGGCGCCACAGTGCTCCGCACCTAAACATCCAGACGACACAGTGTGCGCGCCTATTAGACCAGCGCCTAACTGTCTGCGCCTAAAAGACGTGGACCCAATGATATCCAGCTTTTTATTTCCGCGTTTTATTTCATTGTGTTGATTAAACTGGGCGGCAATCTTGTTGTTTAAACTTTGGTTCTTGCAACTTTCTTCCTGTTGTCAATATGACTTTGTGTTGGGCCATTTGCTGGTGAACAGGTTGCGTTTACCTGTTTGGGCTCCCTTGATAATGTTGGTCGAGCTGACTGACGAAACGTCGGAAACGAAAGCTGGGTATCATTCTTAGCATCAGATGTAGCCCAGTACAGTCACCAGAAGAACACAAGTTATTTCATAATCAATGCATGGTGATTGGTGAACAGTCTCAACATGCCTTGGCAGCATGCAAACTATAATCATGACTGGAGGCCAGGATTAAGTACGGGTAGCTGCCCAGTGCCCAGGAGGGCTAGGTTTTTTTATAAAGAAAAAATAAAATAAACAATTAATACTGCAAAGTTTGGGTGTTCAATGTTCATAGGAATTGGTATCTTTCCGAGCACTGGTTTTGTTGCAACTAGTTAGCATTAGCTTTGTTGCAACTAGTGCTAGAATTGTTAAAGTCTGTACAGTGTACAGTGTACATGAATATGAGCTAATATCAAATGCTTGTGACACCATAAAGCTGTCTCCAATCACAAATTCTTGAACCAAAAGGGCTCAACTACAAATTACACTTACGGAGGATTTGCATCAGAAAACACTCGATCATCATACTCATCATTTACAGAATCCTCATTATCCATTAACTCCACTTCTTCAATTGTTGGTTCATTGGGACTCATCATCATTGCGATTACCTGATAATTGAAGAAAAGTATTCTGCATTTAATCATGAAATTCAAACAATTTCTATTGTGGTAGTACTTTTATATCTTATGTTTTCTGTCAATCAAAAAAATTTGCACAAAAAAGCTATTCCAATGCACATGCACAAAAATATAACAACCAGCAAACTACGTACTGACGAAATCGGTTAATCGTATCAGCCGTTTTGATACAATTATCCAATTGATATCGTAGTGATGCACCGGAGGCAACATTTTGGACAAAGGCAGGATGTTCTAGCCAGAGAATTGCAAGGCTGAAGCCTCCGGCCTTTGGTAATATTTACTTCATATATGTAAACAATGTTCCAACCCAGGGGTTGTATACCACACTCACCAAGCACTCTAAAAGACGGAATGGCCAGTTTCGGTGAGTCCGATTCGGTGAGTCCGCTGATCCCTTAACGGGGGATTTTTTTTTTAAATTATCGGGTATCATAGCCTAATTATCATTGCCGTTTTAGGGTTAGGGGTTAGAGGTTAGGAACTCACCGAATAGTAGCAGACCCCTAAAAGAAGCCTCGAGGCAATTGGCAATGTTTAGGATCCTTTAAAAGGGTCCCTTCAAGAGTAAACCATTGGGTAGATTTCAAATTGGGCAATGTTTTCTATCACTCCGATATAGCATTGTTTTTAAGATATTGAAATTTTTTGATTAACATCATTGATCCCATTATCAATGTTATGTTCCCCGTCTCCTATATATGCAACAAAGAGTTCTGGGAAGTACAATGACTTTGGGATCGAGTAAAATGAATATTTGTCAAGAAAATTAAACAAAGAAATACTTTGAAGTGGCCCTTTATAAATCAATGATGCAAATTTGCAACATGTTGTACTCCTAAATATTTCGTGTTGGTTGTAGGCCTACTAGGTTAACATCTTTTGAAAAAAAATCTTGACTGATGTTACAGGTAACATGTGTCCCCTATTCTTGCATAATTTTGCATTAACACAATGATACAAAAAAAGATTTATTTAAGGCTAAGAACCTGACCATAGGCAGTAGGCACACACACCTCCAATCCGGAACCAAAGTTGAAAAATGTGGCTGGAGCCGGAACCGGAGGTCGTTTCATCACCATAATGATATGTTTAGCTAATTTGCTCAAGAGATTTATTGCAATCAGGCATTATTGGTGGAAATTTGCATATCTTAACTCGATTGCATCGGGCTTCACAACTGTGTGGTTTAATCCTACAACTGTTTAACCCAACAAGTCCAATTAAACTTGGAGGAGTTTATTAGTGCTTTGTTACACTTACACAACACAGTGCATTACCAGCAATCGGTAGTACGATGTACGAACAACGCATTTTCCCGCAAACTGTGACAAACAAACTCCTTTTATCTTTAACGATCTCTGAGAAGTCAAAGACGAACTTGGACCGCTTGCATCTTTGTTTCAAGCGTGTTATTTTTAGACCTGTTGCAGTGTAAATTTATGCCTTTGCCCCTTCTTTCACCTTAACGAAGTCCAGCTGTGTAAAGATTAGATCTTTGTGGTGCGATGTTAATCACATAACAGCAAAAAAAATTCAAATAAATATGTTGCGTATATGTATATATACATAGGCGTCGACTTTTTCTTAGAAGAGGGGAATTCTGGGTGGGCGAGAGTTTTCAAACAGATTTCATTGAAAGTGTATGTTTGCAAATTCGCAATGGTTAGTCTTTCTCACCAAGACTGCGTTTAGCGTCGCTGCAGCAATTAAGCTTTAATAGATTTGATGTTTGCTTTCTTGCGCCTTTCTTATGAGCGCTGCTAAACTAAACAAACTTTATTTATGTTTTCCTTTGCGACCTAAAAAGCGCGTTACTCGTGATCTGTTATCTTTAAAGTGGCGCCTTCGGATTTGCCGCATTTTGATTTGTATAAAGCGACTGTTTCAGCACGGGTTTAGTTTGCATCGGTTATTTTATTGTCATGTTCATTATGATGTCATATTCATATTCCCTTACGCCAGGGGTTCTTAAACTTTTTTTAACGCGGACCCCTTAAAAAAAATTTGGTTTGCGTGGACCCCCTTTGTGGCCTAGTCAAAGAAAAATTTTTGATCAGCATGAATTGGATATAACGCAATAAAATTAAAATGAATTGGTAACAAAATTTATGTTTTATTAAATTCAAGAAATAGCTAATGCAGATTGTTTTTCAATATCTTCAATTCTTCATTAGGGGAAGGTCGGGTTAGTTGAGCCACTTTTTGCATTTTTGCAATTTTTTTTTATATGAGTTGCTTTTATTTCTTCATTCACAGTGCTCTACCTTCTGCGTATATTAAACAATATTTGTAGGAAATTTACAAGCCTTATCGAATGACGACAACCGGGTCCACAGGTGTTTAAAAACCTGTAGTCAAATGGCTCAACTAACACCATGGTAAGGGTTAGTTGAGCCACAGACTGGGGTTAGTTGAGCCTCATTTATTTTTTTTGAAAACACAAATTTAACCACGTTTCTTTTCCAATCCTTAGTTCATATTTGAAGTAATCATATCAATGTATGAAAACAGGTTTACAATTGTTCCAAGAGTCACTTGTAACTCAATGTGCAGATAAAATAATGAAGGTATTGCTACGGCATCCAAATAACACCATTTCATTATTTTATAGCTTGACCACGTTTAAGAGCTTTTGTTGAGTTTTATGTAGTTCAAAGAGATTTACTGGACCGTAAACAGACTTATCCAACGGCTGCAATCTATGTAAGGTGTGTGGAGGTATCGTAAGCATTATAACGCCCTTTATACACTGGCTCAACTAACACCGAAGGCAGTGGCTCAACTAACACCTTAACTATACCGCCATGAAAATGTTAAAACTACAGCAAAACTTCATGGCACACCATGCCGCTTTTTATTCAGAACGTAGCTTGTTTGGTAAGCTACCTAACAAATTAAATGAAACTGTCTCAGTAACCAAGTATAAAAAAATATTATTGGACATACCTCTATTTTCAAAATCTACTTTCGAGAGAAATCGTGGCTCCTTGACGGCGTAGCTCAGCGGGTTGGATGCCTGCTAGGATGGGTAGGCAGTCCGTTGGAGTGGGACGCAGGCATCCAGTCACAGTACGCAGTGCGTCGTTGATGGCGGTATCAATCTGGTTGGTGTGAGAACTATGACACCAGACCGGCGCGCAGTACTCAGCGGTGGAATGAACAAGGGCTAGGGTAGCTGTACGAAGAGTTTTAGCACCAGCTCCCCAGCCGGAACCCGCCAATCGCCTCAAAAGTGCGACGCGTGTAGATAGTTTTTTGCGCAGTGACTTCAAGTGCCGGCGGTACGTGAGTGACCTGTCCAGGGTTATGCCGAGGTATGTAGGTTCGGCACAATAGGGCAAGTGTTCCCCATCAATCTTGATGTTTATCTCACGCTGTGCCTCCCGGTTGTTAAGGTGGAAGGCCGCCGACACTGTCTTTGACTTGCTGAGCTGTAGCTTCCATTTCTGGAGGTATGCTGATAGTGTTTGCACGTCTTGGCTGAGGTTCTTCTCCACTGACTGCCAGTTTCCTGCTGAGTGCAGGAGTGCCAGGTCGTCTGCGTAAGCATATTTCCTGGAGATGGTGGGGGGCAAGTCGTAGGTGTATATGTTGAACAGGAAAGGAGCCAAGACTGAGCCCTGTGGGACGCCGTTTTTAAGTCGGCGTAGTCTGCTTCGACGACCGCTACCGGTTGTGAGGGTAAAACTGCGGTTTTGCACAAGTTCCATCATCATATGGACCATGTGTCTGTCGGGGAGCAGACGGAGTAACTTGCAGGTAAGGCCGCTATGCCATACGGTGTCATAGGCAGCCGTGAGATCAACAAACACGGCGCCAGCTTTCTTCTTAGCCGAGAAGCAGTCCTCAATGTCTTGGGTCATAAGTGTGACCTGATCTACGGTTGATCGAAACCAGCTTGTTCACGGGGGAGCTGCGGATCTATTATTGGTTCGACACGGGCGTAGATGAGTCTCTCGAGGATCTTGAAGGGGATGCAGAGCAGTGAGATTGGACGGTAACTCTTCGGGTCCCCTGGGGGCTTCTTCGGCTTAGGGACTGCAACCACAAGGGCTCTTCTCCAGATTCTGGGAATTCTAAGGTGGCGCAAACAGCAGGAAAGGAAGTCTTTTAACCAGGACTTTAAGGAGGCAGCAGCATGGAGTATCAACTCCGGGCATAGGTGGTCAGGGCCCGGGGCTTTACCTGGCTTTATGTGCTGGAGGGCAGCAAAAATTCTTCCGGGGTGAACTCACCCGAGATGTTGTCCCCGTCTGGAGTTGTTACCCTCCAGAGGTCCGTCATTTCTTGCAAGACGGATCTATCTGATTCACGGTCTCTCGATTTGTATTTCCCTTTCTCCACAAGTTGTGAGGCGATGGAATTTGCTGAAACGGGACATTGTTGACGAGAGGCACGTGATCTGCCAGTTAGGTTGTTCAGTGTACTCCATGCTATGCGGCTGGAGTGCGTGAAGTCGATTGATTTAACAGCTTCTGTCCAGCGCTCCTTCCTCTTTAAGTCCAGCCTTGCCAGCAGAGCTGTTGGTATCATTGCCCTGAGGGGCGTGGAGGAAGTCGGAGTAGAGGCTTTCGCACTTCTTATCCCAGCACGGTATGTAGGTCTTTCGTCGGCCGCGAGAGATGGATTGTTTTGCCGCTGATGTTATTGCATCACAAAAGTCCTGGTAGGCTTCTTCCACGTTGTTGGTGTGAGGGGATGGGAGATACTGTGTGGCTTCATTGGTGAGGAGGCTATAGTACTCCCAGTTAGCCATTCTGAAGTTCCATCGATTAACAGGCTTGCTTGGGACAGGCATTATGAGCGTTGGAGCCGTGATAATCGAGGATCGATGTTGGGACCTGGGGAACTTCTCTAGCACACGTCTGTCCGGTTGGCAATTATCGGGGTCATCACTTGCGAAAGCCAGATCGGGGTTTGTACCAGTGTTCCAGCGTTCGGAGAAGAAGCTCGCTGCACCCTTGGGATCATGCAGTAGGGTGAGGTTGTTATTGGCTGACCATGAGGCCAGGCTTTCTCCGTCGGTGTTGGTGGTGTTGTAGCCCCAGTCAACGTGGTGGCAATTAAAATCGCCAGCATAGAGGCTGGGTTGGAGGAACACTGGGATGGCTGTTGGTGTTAAGCGTGAGGGTGGTGGCTTATAGAGATTGATGATGTGATAGCCTGATATGTCTATGCATAACCACTCTATCTCCGACGGGGCACTGGACTGGTCTATTGGCGTCCAGCTCAGTTGCTCATGGACAAACGTGGCGAGGCCGTGTTTCCTGCTGATGGTTGCGCCTGCGAGTGTGAAGTTGGGTAATACCAACTTATCCACAGATGTGCAGTGGGTCTCCTGGAGGAGAATAACGAGGGCCTGATGTTTTGTGGCCAGATACTCGATGATACTGAGCTTGCTGGCCGTAATGCCCTCGGTGTTCAGCTGCAGTACGGTGGGTCGTTGGTACTTTTCGACAGAGGAGCTGCCACGCCCTGAGAAGGGCATTTCCCTATCCACCCTGGGCTGAACCTGGGCCTGGTTTGCTCGAGTGTGACAAGCTTTGTTTCGCATATCTTTTCTCAAAATTTATTCCATTTTTGGAATTATACACTAAGATTTCCATTGTGCCTTCATGGACCCCCTAAAACTAGTCTGCGGACCCCTTGGGGGTCCACGGACTCCAGTTTAAGAACCCCTGCCTTACGCTGACCCGGAATTGAAGTTTGATTGTGACGATACGAAAATAAGATCATTCGGAGAAAAGATCAAACGTGACTTTCTCTCACCAGGAATTGCCAGCGTGTGGCAGTTGCTGTAGCAACAACAATGCAGTGAGTAGCGCCTTTTTTCATCGCAGCGTTGTTGCGGAATTGCTTTGTTCTGTAGGATACTTAGCGAGAGACATAGCGTAAAACAAGAAGTTGCACTACAGTTGGTTGGATAATTCAGCATTTAACAAAAACTTAAATAATCGTAACGAACACTTCATAAGTGTCATGAAAACAGGGTGGGCGAAACATATTTTGCCCACCCTCGTTTCACGGCAGGGTGGGCATTGCCCACCCGGCCCACCCTATTTCGACGCCTATGTATATATATATACATTTAATACTACATGTGATCATACAGGACTATAAAAAGTCTATCGTATGGTCATATAGACTGCATGGTCTGAATTAGAATTCAACAATTATATTATAATAGCACTTAAACACTTATACTTACTTAAAAGACTTTTCTTTTGAAGAAAATGATTGGATTACAAAAGGCAACTTACAAAAATTACACAACATAATATCGAAATGCCAAATAACCAGAAATAACTTGCATCGTTTCTGGTTGTACTCGATAATATCTTGGGTTCTTACAGATCATAATACATGAAGTAGACTCAATGCTATGTTTAAAAATAATAACTAGGGTAAGTTTTTAGTGACCTAAAATTGAAAAAGATTGACTTTATTGACGTAACAAAAATTTGACTGAGTGAAGCATTGTTTTATATCTAAAAGAAAATTGCATCAACAAACAACATTGAAATCCTCAACAGAACATGTTTGGACCAACTAAAGGCTATATAAGCAGGCAACTAACTCTGCAATAAACATCACGCTCACCAAGAACAAGAGTTGAAAATGTAATTGTAGCATAATGTAATGTGTCACATTTTCTGCATTAAAGTTTCTGTCCTTAGCCAGAAGTTTGTAAATTATCGAAAAAATTCTTTCTACAGAAGCACAGTGTTGGAGTAAACTGTACACAGCTGATCAAATATATGGTCTTTACATGTTAATTGTCAGTGATGTACGGATTGTACGCTAGGGTGCATCATCTCCCCCTTATTTTTTAAATCAAAGTTGTGCCATTGAGAAATGGTGTCCATTTTAGGTCAGATTCAGCCAAAAAAATTATGGGGGTTGTGGGACCCTCCCTACCACCACCTCCGCAACCCCCCAAATCCGCTTCACTAAAATCGCAATAACTCAAAAACCAAACAAGATAGACAAATGGTGTTTGGTATCAACATCATCGCAACTACTTGATTTAATTCAAATCTGCCAAAAAAATTTTCAATTTTATGTGAATTTTAATTTTCAATTTTGTGACAGGGTCTGTGTTCATGTGTAATACGAAAAATATGAAAATCAATCTTCATGTTGACTTTTCCGGTCGCTTGTAGATTTCTGGCTGGTTAAATTTAAGACTGCTCAAAAGTATTCCAGTCATTCTCAATAAATTCATAATCATTTGAACTATTGAACTTATTCTATTACAGGGATAAGTACCCGTACTGTAATTAAGCACGGCTATCAATCTTGTTAAATTCTAGAGCACACTTCTTGTTTATTTTGTTGCAAGTTGTGCTTTCATGGCTTCAAATAGAGCATTATATGATGATAACAACAAGCTTGGTGGCAAGATATCATTTGAGGATGCAGTTTTGAAAGGAGCTAAACTTTCAACAAACAAGCAAGTAATTCGATGCATGAAGTACCACCAGCAGTTTACAAAGCTAAGTCAAAGTTGGGAAAGTGCAGAAGCTGTACTACAGCAAGTAAAAGTATATTACGCCAAAGCAAATTTGGAAGACAGACTCATTACAGACCTAGCAGCAAAAAAGAAGTTAATTTGATATGTAAAAAAAGATAACTCAACAAGAAAAACAAAATCAACATTACGGAAAACTGAAAAATTCAAGCATCATTTGAAACAACATGAAACTTTCTTCAACAAAACTTTCATTATTACAACACCTGACGCACTTTCAAAATCATTTACATATGAAGAAGATAGACTGTTTTTGACTTCAAGGTTGGGAGATCGAACAGCAACTCTTGGAAGTTATGACAGATCAAATTTAGTAAAAATTCAGCAAAAACAACTAAAGAAGGCCAAACTAGTTCAAAGGAAGAATGCTACAACAGCTGCAACAAGAAGCGCATTTGAAATGGTCCCATCAGAGAATATTCCATGCTCATCATCATCAACTGATGGTGCAAGCTCTGAGGACGATGTGCCCAGCTGTAGCACAGCAACAGAGGTTCACAGGAGAAAGTTAAAAACTGGTGCACTGCTTAAGGTGCCTTATGATATCCTGTCAAGAAATTCAGTTGTTGAAACTATGACAAGGTGCGATATTTCTCCAGCATCTGCTTCAGCTTTTCTACAGAGCATCATAATGGAATCAACAGGGTACCTCTAAATACCCATTGTCAGGCACTGTAGGCATTGTCAGGCATTGTCGGGCATTGTCGGCTTTTCGGGGGTTGTGGAGCATTTCTAGGGGTTGTCGAGCATTTTCAGGGGTTGTCAGGCATTGTAGAGTAGCTACTTTCAGGCATTGTTGGGAATTTCCAGGCATTGTCTAGGATTTCCAGGCATTGTCGATCATCATCAGTGGTTGACGGGCTTGTTAGGCATTATAGAACATTTTCAGGCATTGTCGAACATTTTCAGGGGTTGTGGAGCATTTTCAGGGGTTGTCAGGCATTGTAGAGTAGCTACTTTCAGGCATTGTTGGGAATTTCCAGGCATTGTCTAGGATTTCCAGGCATTGTCGATCATTATCAGTGGTTAACGGGCTTGTTAGGCATTATAGAACATTTTCAGGCATTGTCGAACATTTACAGAGGTTGTCGAGCATTTTCAGGGGTTGTCAGGCATTGTAGAGTAGCTACATTCAGGCATTGTTGGGAATTTCCAGGCATTGTCTAGGATTTCCAGGCATTGTCTAGGATTTAAAGCCATTGTCGATCATTATCAGTGGTTGACGGGTTTGTTAGGCATTATAGAATATTTTCAGGCATTGTCGAACATTTTTAGGTGTTGTCGAGCATTCACAGGGGTTGTCAGGCATTGTAGAGTAGCTACTTTCAGGCATTGTTGGGAATTTCCAAGCATTGTCTATAGGATTTCCAGGCATTGTCGATCATCATCAGTGGTTGACGGGTTTGTTAGGCATTATAGAACATTTTCAGGCATTGTCGAACATTTTCAGGGGTTGTTGAGCATTTTCAGGGGTTGTCAGGCATTGTAGAGTAGCTACTTTCAGGCATTGTTGTGAATTTCCAAGCATTGTTCAGGGACAAATGTCGGATGTGGACAAAATCAAATCGTAGCGGTGCCACTCCTAACGTTTTTTCACTAGATCTAGTGTTTTTGGATTGCATCTAGTGTTCTAGTGTCTTTTTGCTATCTAGTGTTTTTATTAGTGATTTAGCGCTATGTTGGTGAGTAACGAAAACGTAACGAAAATAACTGATTTTACAATAACATTTAGCCTACATTGAAAATAACTGATCTACACAATGAATCGAAAAAACGAAATGCACTGGTTTGCAATTTCATTCTTGTGCATTTCGTTTTTGAATTCATCAGTTATTTTTATTTTCGATGTAGATGTTATTGTAAAATCAGTTACTTTCGTTATTTTAGAAGGGCTACCTTGAGTATGGCCGATGAAAGCGTTCGTAGTTTATAGTTTTATGTTCACTCTAATTGTATGATGTTAAATGTCGTGTGGTTGCTTGGTTTTAAGTTTATCTGTTCTTCTTGAAAGTTTTTGATACAAACTAAATTAAGTAAACGAATCGACGTCACCAGCGTAGCTTAGTGGATTAGAGTTTGGGCAAGAGATATAGGCTAGTCATTTTGATTGCTTGGGTTTGATTCCCACCTTTTGTCCGCCCAGTGGTTACGCGCTCGACTCAAGATCAAGCGGCGCTGGTTCGACTCGCGAGATGTGCGCTTGAGCAGCGCATTTGAAGGAGTTCTCCATTCAGCGGCACCTAGGGAATGGAATAATTTCCCGGCAATAACGCTATAACAACAATCGGAAAACTTCACTCTGCCAATCTCGATAACGGGCCCTGCGTCAAGAACCTCTACAAGTAGGCCTATGCGAAACTATCAGGAATACCTTGTACAATGCTATGCCCAGGGCTGGATTTCAGCCGGAACGGTCCGGAGCGCCGCTCCGGAAGCTCGATCAAAAAAGTTGACTTGTCGGAACGGCGTTCCAAAAGCTCAAATATTTTATACTCTTATTATGCTTTGCCCTGTTCAGTAAAAGTATATATTAATATTATTCTTGATGAGTCGACCACGTTAAATCGCGTATCTACTCTGATAGTATATCTTCGTACCAGTCTTGACGGAAGCGAACCTGTGAATGTATTTGTAGATCTTGTTGAGCTCGCTAGTCTTACGGCAAATGGCATCTTTGATTTCTTGAAAAGCTGCCTAAAATAATATGGCATGTCTAGTTGTCTACAACATTTTTATCTTCTTGTTTGATTGGTGTTGTATGTGATGGCACGGCTGTGATGTTAGATCGCAAAAATGGTGTGGCAAAATTGCTTCGTGATGAATTTCCAAACATTGTGGTGTGGTATTGTGCAAACCATACTGTAGATTAGAACTATCGGTTCGTGATGTTGTAAAATCAGTCAGTAATGCGTATCGATTTCGATCTTTATGGACAAGCGCTATAGCCTTTACCACGCTTCTCCTTAATAGCAGGAAATTGGGTGAATGTGCAGCGGCTGTTAAAGTGAAGTTGTTGAAAATCAGAAGGGTACTGGACACACGTTGGGTAGCCTCGAGTGTCCGCACAGTTAATCATAATGCCATCTGGAATGATTTTCCAGCACTTGTCGAACACTCCAAGAAGGGAGCTATAGTAGCGACACAAGAGATTCTCGGAAACGTACGAACTATCAAGGACTCTGGTCGAAGATAACATCCACGGATTTCGTGTTGGACTTGGCTTTGATGTACGAATCCTCGCAAGAATTATCCGAAGTAGCATAAGCCTCGAACTGCAAAACAGAGCATGTACTATTTGGGATGCAGATAACAAAATTAATAACTTTGCAAAATTATTTGAAACACGTAGGAACGAACCCGGACGACATTGTCGCATTGCCATGGATGCTGAAGAAAACTTAGAGTTCAAAGGTTTGGAATTGCATGTATAAACATTGCAGAAATAGCCCGCCTATCAATTTCCGCATCTTCTATCATCACTTAGAAAATTCCAACCAAGATCGTTTGTTGAATTCAACAGACTCGTCATTTATTAACAGCTGCAAATACTTGATTCAACTACTTGACCAGAGGACACAGTAATGACACACGGAGAAAACAAAATCATTGAAGTGGCAAAGGGAGTGCGCTTACAGTAGATGAACGCGAAGCTGTGACTGTGAGACAGCTTCGCAAATATAAAACTACGAAAAGAAGATCCCAGAATCTTCAAAATTTGATAACGTCACTAAAATCCCTTCCAATTTCATCGAGCAAGTGTGAACGCGGATTTTCACAAATGAACGTCATACTGACATCTGACCGGCTTCTTTACACACTATGTAACTGTTTCAAGTTTACTCTTTATAGGAATGGTCGGTCCTCCACTGAGAAAGTTTTAACCAGCGAAGTGTGTTGGATCCTGGTTGCGCCAGGGACGTAACCCGGCAATTGAGACTCGAAGTCGCCAGAGGATTTATGGTTTTGAATTCGATAAATGTTTTAAAAAATTGTAGGCTGTAACTTGTATTTTTGTTTCACTAAAATACGAATATTTGCGTTGAACAACGCTTATCATCTATGGATCATGATAGCCTACTTACTTTACCAACGTTTTACGTAGGCTACATCAAGTGTGTTGTTTCAAAGTCTCATAAGGGCTGTTACGGCCAATCTCTGTACAAATCAAACGTCATATAAAACCGTTCAAGTCTACTGAATATTACGTCATGGAAGTTGCTAGAAAATGTGCCGAAATTGCACCATTGTTCATAGACTTGTTTCAGACCTGTTTAAACATGAAACTTGGATTACTAGCTTTGGACACCTGTTTTGAATTGCGTGACAATTAATTTCATTGTTGCGTCACACTACTGCATACGTGAATTTGAGATATTGATATCTTTTCTGATTCATTCGTGAAATGGTTGCTTGAAAGTTGGCCGCACATTTAACTGTTGGCTTAGTGCTTGCTAGCTGGACAAAAGTTCCGTCTTTTATCCAATTAATCTGTATTGTAGTGACAGTTTTTAGAGGTGTACGCGTTGCACCCCAATTTTTCGGTAGCCGCGGGCTAATTTTACAGAAATACACTTTTTGAAAAGAAGTTCAAGTGTGTGTTTCTTCGGTCATTATATACAGACGAACGGATCCGGGAACTTTATGTTACAATTTTCCCACGAAGAGATTATGGTTTACCGCTGTGACCAAGGGCATATTTCTGAATCTCTTCTACGGCACCTAGCGCACTTGAAAAGTAAAAAACTAACGTTCCGGAAGCTAATTTTCTGGAAATCCACCACTGGCTGTGCCTATACAGTAGAACTCGGTTAATCCGGATTCGGTTAATCCGGATCTTCGCCTAATCCGGATAAAACTGGAAGTACAAATGATTTGTAATCTTTTTCTTGAGAAACAGCTTCGGATTATCCGGATTATTTAATCTGGATCATCGCCTATTCCGGACAAAAGTTGCTCTTTCTCTATCGCTTTATCCGGATTTGCCCGACAGTTTTGCCATTTTATGCTAAAACGTAACGTTTTCTCGCTTATTGCGAGAAATTATCTATTATTCCGTTAATGTGACGCAATAAATTATTACGAAATTCTTCCTTTCATGAACATTAATCACTCCTAACGCAAAACTCGTGCGCAAATGCCCAAAATCGTACTGTAACTTGAAAAGATGTCAGTGGAATTTTCGGCGGTATGTCGGTGACGTTTTTCCAATAGAAGACTTTGTTTGACTGTGATTTTTTGTAAGTTTTCCATAGAAACTCGTCTTCCGTAACTGTTTTCAAAATTTTTGAGTGACTACAGATTATTCCGACACGCATGTCTGAAGATATAACTTTTGCCAGTGTGTTTTTGCGTTAGACGCAGAGTCTACAAATACATTCGTTTTACATGCATACTGCATTTCAAAAGAATTCTATCGCTAATGTGGTGATCGCGCGTCTCGGAATTGGCAGATGACCACACTAATGCGTTCAATTTCGGTGATTTTTACCGATACCCTTCTGTCTAGGTAAAGTCAGGCTTGATAGAACCGTCATCGGTTAATCCGGATCTTCGCCTAATCCGGATGGAATCGCCGGTCAAATCGAATCCGGATTAACCGAGTTCTACTGTATATGATAATTATGTATGCTCTAGGTAGTATTGAGGGATGGCGACCTTGTCGTCCCCTCATACATCGGGAAGCGCAATCATTTACGCAGCCATAAAAAGCTTCATATGCGGCGGATTGCTGAATTTCAAAGGAAGAGACCATTCCCCATTGATGAAAGGTTGAGCGGAAGAGTCCTACGCGAGTACGAGACAATAATAACAATAATAATAATCGTGTTTTTATTTGCGCCCATTGCGATAACATATAGTAGGCTACACTGCGATTACAGATGCGATACAACAGACGACAGGATTCAGCGAAGTGACATATAGTCTTCGAGTCAGCTGCTCTCCTTATTTTGGCTTGCCTTTAAATGTCTTGCCGAGACACAGCCGCGTGCTCTGGAGCGGTGTCGAACCCACGTCTTTTCGAACGTGGTGCAGACGTTCTCACCACTCGGCTACGCAGCCGACAACGGTTGAGGCGCACTCATGCCTGTCTTTGTAGTGTCAGGCTGGTGGGGCGGGTGTTGGCCTCGGGGATGTCCGGATGAAGTCTGGTGGTACTTGACTTCTATTCAGAATTCCATTTATGGTTTTCCCAACTAGCCGCAGAGATGTCTTGTCCATTAGCTTTGTTGCTCAAAAGTTGAACAGCTGGCACGAATGGCCGGGTGCCTTTATATCAGTTAAAGGGGGTGCTCGTTTGTAGAAGCAGACAGCTTGGATTAAAGAAGATGATTGGGCTCCAATGCACGTCGACCAAGAGTGGCTTATTTGCGACGAAGCTCAGCAAGTTAGATGCCAGAAAGAATGGGGAGATTGTCCAATGCTGTGGGACGCAGGCATCCGGTCACTGTGCGCAAAGCGCTGTTGATGGCAGTGCCAATATTGTGGCAGTGGGCACTGCAGCACCAAACATATGCACAGTAGGCCTAGTCTGCTGAAGGGTAGACAAGGGCTGAGGCTGCTATACGCAAAGTGTCAGCCCTCGCCCCCCAGCTGGAGCCTGCCAGGCGCTTTGAGTAATGTAGCGCATGATGTCAGTTTCTTTTGCAGTGACCCAAATAGTAGCGGTATGTGAGCGATCTGTGTAATGTCACCCCAAAATATTTTGGTTTGTGGCAGAAGGACAGTGATTTTCCGCTGTGGACATTTAGCTCACGATCAGTTTCCCGATTGTGTAGATGGAAAGTAGATGGAGACCGTGTAGATGGAGACCGTGCTTGGCAGGTTGTGGGTGTAAATGTTGAAAAGAATTGGAGCCAGAACCGATCCCTGCTGTGGAACACCATTTTTAGGCGTCTCAGTCTGCTTCGCTATGATTTGCCGGTGGTGAGGTAAAGCTTCGATTCCTGACTAGTTCAATGATCACATGTCAGTTTGGAAACAGCTTGCAAGTAGCCTAAGGCCGCGGTGCCATACGGTGTGGTAGGCAGCTGTAAAATCTAGATAGACAGCGCCGGCCTTTTTTTTGCCTCAAAGCAATCCTCGATGTCTTGGGTCAAGAGTGTGACCTGGTTTACAATGGACTTGCTCCTTTGGAAGATAAGCGTGTCTGTGATTGGGTTGACGCCGGCATAAATTATCCTTTCAATGATTTTGAAAACACAGAGGAAGGATATCTGGCGATAACTCTTTGGGTCCTCCGGTGGCTTGTGAGGCTTAGAGATCGCTACCGCTAAAGCTCTTTTCTAGATTTTTGAAATTGTAAGGTGGTGCAAGCAGGAAGAAATGAATCTACGTAACCAAGACTTGAAGTCAGGACCAGCATGGAGTACAAGCTCAGGGCAGATTTTATCCAACCCTGGAGACTTATGTGGCTTCACTAGGCGGAAGACGACATTGCACTCCTCTGGGGTGAAATTTCTAGAAATTGTTTCTTCGTGTAGTATTTCCACTCACCACAGGACAGGACACTATATATTTATTTTGCGAGATGCCATTGCGTTTCTTTGTCTTGTAGACCCCGAACTCATACTGAAAGAATGCAAATGACTTTATCATTAGCATAACCAACACAAGTGCCGCAGGAAAACCAAGCATTTTTGTAGACTTCTGCTATGTTTGGCTTATAGGCTATTGTTTTTTCGTTGTGATGGTCAGATATAAAAACAAACTGAGCTGAAAACTGACTTTATCAAGCTTTGTTCGGTTACTTACTATCGACACCAGTAAAGAATTTAAAAAAGTGATGAAACTTTGTACAACAATTATGGCGTGTCCCATCATCAGCAGTAAATCCAGGGGAGCGATTGGGGCGATCGCTTCTTATAAATCACAAAAAAGTAACTTTATTTACGGTGTAATTAGCAAGTTCTAATGTAAGCTTAGATATCATTGTATTTTGATAAAATCGCTCCCTTCTCTCCCCAAGTAGGCCAGCCATCATAACAACAGTACAAGACATCGTCCGAGCAAGTTCAAGAACAAATACTTTTCTGTGTTATTCTCTTAATCTTGTCTAAGCTTACAATAAAAATAAATCCTTGACGGTTAATGCAGTTCTAGATGCGCAAGTGAAACCAAGTTTTGTACTTCATCACTGGTACCGGTAAGCTGTAATATGCACACCAGCTGCATAACCGAGCGGTAGCAGCCCTGGTACGCACTCAAAAGAACGCCGCTCAAGAGCATGCGACTGTGTCTCTACCTGGACGCGAAATTGGCTTCCCACACATTGAATTGAAATTTTCAAAAATAGAATGTAGAACTCGGCCACTAGATGACAGTGATGAGCTGAAATATGGCAATCGTTGTCATTCAAATAAAATCATCTATCTATTTCAAAACATGTGCTCTACTAAATCAATCAGTCATTTTATTTATCGTCCTTTACGGGTTCGGAACAAAAAAAATATACTACCAATTACAATAGTCGAAATACCAACACGTCAATGAACGGGAAAGAATCTCAAAAGGTTTGAGACATGCCTGTATAGTGGTTCATGTAGTTAGTAGCCTAGGCCTACTAGTAGATAACCCATGTCTGTAACTATACTAGCTAGTACGGCCACAGCCCACAACCCCCCCCCAAAAAAAAAACAAAAAAAAACAACTTATAGGTGACTAACTCACAAACTCATGTGTTGATAATGATAGGCGCTGATGTTCGAGTGAAATGAGGGCTGATTTTTTAGCCTACTTATTAATCTTTTGCAGACTTGGATTTCTAAACACCAGTCAAAGAAAAGAAATATTTTTGCTATAAATGAAGTCTGTGGTGAGACATGACGAGAGACATTTTTACTTGTAGGCTATCTATCATGGCGTAGGAAACAGAGTTACTGTCCGGTCGTCTACATATGCCCCGATAGCTCAGTTGGTTAGCGCGTGACTTCGTGAACGAAGAAGCTTCAAGATTTAGCGGAGCTGGTTCAACTCTCGGGGTGTGCACTTCAGCAATGCACACTAAGGACTGCTTTCCATTCAGCGGCACCTAGTCCTAGAGGGTGAAATAATTCCCCGGCAACAATACTTCAACAATCGGAAAATTTCACTCTGCCAATCTCGGTAACCGGCCTTGCGTCAAAAGCCTCTACAAGTAGGCCTGTGCGAAACTACCAGGAATAACCTACCAAAGCTTTGTCAGTCCGAGGATAAAAGTTCAAAACCAAACCCGTTAGTTCAGTGGTTACGCGCCCCACTCAAGATCAAGAGGAGCTGGTTCGGCTCTCAGAGTGTGCGTTTAAGCAACGCATTTCAGGACTGCTGTTCATTCAGCGGCACCTAGTGGTTGGAATAATTCCTCTACAGCAACTATCGGAAACTTCACTCGTTAACCGGCCCTGCGTCAGTGGTTCAAAGCCTCTACAAGTAAGAGAAACTGCCAGTAATAATCTATGAAAGGCTTGCTCAGTCTGAGGATAAAGATTTAAACCAACCACATCTTGAAAGCAAATCAGAGCCCATTCTTTTTTCTCTTACGGCTAAAGCCTTCGAAGCTTTCAATTCTACAGCGCAAGCTCTTCATCAATAGTAGATTGATGAGCTCTGGAACGGCAATCGAAAGGGCGCCAGTTCGACACCACTCAAGAGCATGCAGCTGTGTCTTTGGCAGGACACTTAAAGGCATGCCTGAAGGTGGACACGAAGATTGGCTTCCTTGCCTTCCCGTCCACTTAATCTAAATCTTCAATCACCAGGTGTAAGCCTCGATACGACAAACAAAACAATAGTAGATTATATTTCATAGAGTAGGCTAGACCGCAGTTTACGCATATGGTTTCTTTTCCGCCGATTGAGCTTCCCTGGTATGTTTTTAAAGTAGGTTATTTAAGCTATCTCTCTACCAACTTTGGAACAGCTCTAAAAGGCAATCAAAATGAGTGGAATCATGCTGAGGATGAAATTTAAGTTGATGATTTAGTGAAACACCACTCTGTTATACAATTTTAGTAAAGAGGTGACTTTCTTCAACCATAAACAAATGAAACCAAGCAACCACACGGCATTTAACATAATATATTAAGTTGAATGAGTTTCGCTTTTAGCAGCATGATCGTTGCTTACTGCAAAACTGCCAACTACGGAACGACAACATGTGCAACACCAAGAACTGTGTCTATAAGATTATATGTAAAAAATGCAAGGAAAGCTACATAGGCAGCACGATTCGCCCACTCCATTTCCGCCTCAAAGAACATCTCAGCTCGGATAAAAGTTCGGTATTTGATCACCAACAACAATGCCAAGCAGACTTTGAATTTAAAATTATTGGAAGAGAAAATGACGCGGTACAATTACGTTTCAAAGAGGCCATACTCATTAGCAAACAAAATCCTAAAATCAACAACCGCGCCGAAAGGGAAGAACTACGTCACCTAATCTACTAATCAACTGATCCAACAAAACCTCACAGCAATAACGCCTAACAGCACAGAAACTCAACAGCCGGCAGCCTCAAGCTAAAACAAAGAACCATTTTAAAAAACCACTCACTGACTTCAACACCATTCGTCATAGCACATGACTAGGGAACTGTGTTCCGAAAGCTAGTGTAATTTGATATTGCCAAAAAGAACCCGCAGCATAAGGCTATAACAGATCGTTTGAATCTACACTGTGAAATAATATATTAAACTGAACATAAACTATCTGCGAACGTTTTCGGCCATACACATGTTAGCCCTTTTCAAGTAACGAAAAAATAACTGATTTTACATCTACATTGAAATAAATAACTGATCTTCACACTAAATTGAAAACGAAATGCATAAGACTCTGTTACACACATAAGTTCTGTTTCCATCGTTTGTTAGCGACGTTAATACGATATAAAAGTTAACTTTTACTGGCTAGGCCAGGGTATAAAATAGTCAACTGCTTACCTACCGGTACCAGAACGCATGGGCTCCGTTTGAGGGGGGGCCGCGGGGGTGATTACCCCCCCACCAATTGGAGTGGGGGGGGGGGTAACTAATGCAAAATTACCCCCCCACTAATGCAGAAATAAAAAATTAATTTTTATATTTATTTTACTCTTGTGTTTTATTTTCATTTTTTTATGTTGTTACACAACTTTTTAGATGTTTGCTTGGAAACTCTGACTCGCAAGACTACGCAAATATGCAATAGAGACCTGCATAATGCTATGGGAATTGTTCAGGAGCTAAGTAGTTTGCAAAATCAGTCTGGCAAGTTCAAAATCGCCCTGCAGGAGGAATCCCACCATGGCTTGCACACTTTGTGCTGAACAAGATGGCTGACACGTGTACCGGGCATTTCTTCAGTGTTGTCAAACTGTGAAGCCTTGCTAAACACACTTCAAAATTTCAACAATGTGAAATCATTAGGCTTTTATTCCCAATTATTGCAAGGCAACACATACCTACTTTGCATTGCAGTTTTGCCAAGTTTTATTTAAACCACTTGAAAAGATAACTGGCTTTGTTGCAGACCAAGTCTTAGCCTACAGCGACATGATGGAGCTGGTTGAAAACTCAAAAGTTAATTACCAGAGTCTTAGAAATGAAGAACAATTTATGCAGTTATACAAGAAATTTCAGCAGCAAGTAGATAGCTTAGGCTTAGCTAAAGTCCAACTTTCAAAACAGCGCTGTGAGCAAAGTGCTTCACATAACCTCGATTCTCATTACAGAAGGCAGTTCTATGCATCTATTGACAGCATAGTGCAAGGCCTCACCCACCGCTTCAATGGCAAAGAAATTAAAACTAACCAAATGCTTGAAGATGTTTTAATATCTGGCACAGTCAACGACAGTGCTGTTACAGCGTTGGAACGATATGGCTTCAACGTGAAAATTTTGGGCCAAGGTTTAAGCCACTTCCATCACAAATTTGGCCCAATCAAGTATGTGTGCGATGTTCGAAACAAATTAATGGGACTTAGGCCTATTATTGTCAAAGAGTTTTATGCCAGTGTGAAAAAACTTGTAAAATTGCTATTGGTCAATGGCCCTTCTTCTGCAGAAGCTGAAAGATCGTTTAGCTCGCTAAGCCGCTTAAAAGCATGGCTCCGAAGCACAATGACTGCTTCAAGACTCAATTTCATTGCCATGTGCCAAGCCCATTGAGTGTATTTGGATGAACTAAGTGTAGATGAAATCTGCAAAGAATTTTTTTTCAACAATGCACAAAGATTTAAAGTCTTTGGCGACTTCTGACGGTAGGCACTTTAACATTACCCACTCGTCGAAGAGGTACGCAATCATGCGTGACATGTTCACTCGCGATTCAGCTGATTTCAGTCATGTGACTCGACACGTGATATTGTGATTGAAAATTTTTGATACAAAGAAATTTAATTGAATGCTTTGCCACAACCACCGTTGCCTAATGGTTAGGGCAGAGGAGTGGTAATTTCGATTTCGTGGGTTCGATTCCCACCCTCTGCTAATACTATTTTTTCTTCTGCAACTGAACTGAGTGCAAGAAGGATCTTGACTGCGATCAATGGAGTTTATAAGGAAAATTGTGACTAAACAAAACACAAAGCAATTTCACATTGAAAAGCAGGCGCTCTTCGACGAGTGGGTGATGTAAAAGTGCCTACCACTTCTGACTGTTCTGCTTAGAATAGAAGCAGAGTGCACACAGTGTTTTGTTTGAGTTGAGGTGTTCGTTTATAATGTTATTTCTCTGTAGTTTTTGTGTGATTTTGGCACAAGGTATTACCTGGGTGTTATGGCATTTTTTGTTTAGTGTTATTTCTTATACGGCCCAGATGGTAGGCCTTCCTGTAGTATCGATCAAGATGTTTCCATATGTTTAGTTCTTGCAAAAGTTAACGCATTTTAACTTTTATTTATTTTTTCTGAGTTGAATGTAGGCCTAACCCTAGATGCGGAAACGTTTCATTTTACTGTGGATGTTATGGCACAGGTTGTCGTGCTGTATTCATGTAGGCCCCTAATTGTAAATTAAGTTTTATAGATTATAGCTTTGACCTTAACGCTTTTGGCCTTTTAAATCTAACCTTTTAGCGTATGAAGTGCAAAATTTGGAGGGCTTGAGCCAAGGAAGAATACAAAGAGGGATTTTGTGTACGTCCCCTCTTCCAGTCAAAATTGTCTCAAAACCTCAAAAAATGTGGCATATGTTAAAAAGCTTTTGCTCGTGATTTCAGATTTGTTGAAAGAATTTTTCGATTTTAAATTCTGCAGAAAGGCAAAAATTTTGCGCCTTCGGCGCAAAACATGCAGCTTAATACGCTGTATAAGTAACTGAAGCTTTCAGTAATGCGAACGGGGTCTGGAGAGCAACCTTCCAGAAGTATATGTGATGCGATAATCTAATAAGCCCCTGTCAATGTCAAAACATCGTTCTCGCCCCTGCTTAAATACTGCCCACTGAATTGACCACATGCTCCGACGGACAGCTAACTCTTCCTTTTCAGCTAACATATCTCGTTTTGCATAAAGTTAACTTTGTAGACGTTAAAATCATGTATTAAGGAACTGATTTACTGACTAGGTTAACTTTACTGACTAGGTCAGCACACTTTCTGTTTAAGACGTGGTGACAAATTCTCATTCAGTTTATTGTAGGAATTTTTAACATTTGATAAAGCAAAAAGAAATTATATCACTTGCACCCAAGCCGGGTCGCAACTTTCTAAAAGGTACCATTAAAACATCCCCTTTGAGCAACAAAGGAAAAAGGCAAATAATACCTAAATTAACTGATCGGTTTGCCACTGGCTGACTTGGCCCGGAGGATTAGGGCGGTGGTAGTCATTGCCTTGACGTGGGTTTGATTCCCACCACTGCTATGCTCTTTTTTCTTCCATAATTACCAAACAAAGTTCGAAAGGGATTTTTTAATGGTACCTTTTCGAAACGTGCAGCCGGGTCAATGGCACTGTTTGTGCTTATTGCGGAAAGCAGTGAAAATAAATTAAACAAACATTAATTGGCACACATCGTGCATATGAATACCCTGAAAGCAAATCAGTCGTTTTTTACATTCATTCAACGTCTGCAGACGTTAAATCAATTTAAAAAACGACTGATTTTCTGTATGGGTAATAACCATAATAATGATATAAATTGAAAACTTACGATCGGTATAACAGATATGACGCAAATCGTAAAGCCATGTCAGCACCACAGACACTTATAAGCTACAAGAAATGATGAAAATGAATTGGCCCTTTCTGTAGTTCACAAGCATTCACTTGTGTAAACGAGGAAATTACAAGGCCAAGCAACAATGGTTTAATTCTCTGAATGAGCGACGCATCTCAAGAACAGCTTTCTATTCGGCCACACGAACTAGTGGTGAATTAATTTAAACAAGCGGGAACTCTAATCTAATCTGTCAGCGACAGTGCCTGTAGTTCCAAACCTTTACGAGCATGCTGGACAGCAAATATCAAGCTTCAGAATCAAGGACGAGTATTTCCTTTAATCATTGGATACCACAATCAAACTTGTCAAAACTAGCACTGATCTTGCTGTTTTACTTTGCACATTTGCAAAAGATTATCCAACTGTCAATTGCACTTGCAGAGTTGTCAGCCACACTACACAACATAAATCAAGCATGCTACAATACAGACAAGAGGTGTGACAAACGAAGCAAATGTATTGTTTAATCTACACACGCCCTAAGTCTAACACATCACACTCTAAACATCAACCGACAATTTCGCACATCTTAAAAAATACTGATGTTGAAGATTTGATAAGAAATTAAAACTATTTAAAAGCATTAAAACAACACCAAGAGAAACAAGTACATCTAAAGTGTTAAGCTACATGTAGTTCAACTAAACACCACAAACTATCAAGCACAACACATTTAGATCACATACCACTGACATTGTTTAGTTAAAAAAACACCTTGTGTATTACTATCCGCGCAATTCACACCAAGTCACCGAGGTGCCAATCGCGTGTAACCCACAACACAGCTGGTTAAGAATATAGGTCATGATAGAAAAAAGTATAAATAATAAAAAAAAAATAAGCACTAAAAACAATCGTGCTACAGAACCAAAAAAATATGTACAAAAGAACTTGACTACACAGGTGCTTTGCAAGCAAGGACAGTAGGACACTACCCAGACAAAAAAAATCCGCCATATTTACATTGATTCAAGGTCTGCTGTCTGGGCAGTTGCCAACATGGTTATTGTGAATTTGTGAAAGTCGTTTTTAGGATGTTCGCTTTCAAAGCTGATCTGCCAAACAAATCCGAAAAAAAGCAACGGCTAGCAGCGGATGAATCCAACATGTCAACATGGAAGTCTTGTGACAAATCACGTGACGCCAAGCAGTGTCGGTAAAAGAATTTTGTCAAGCTAACAAGAGTTGTTATTTTTCCATCGCTTCCGATGTCTAGCGACGTTAAAACGATGAAAAATGGCAACTTTTACCAGCCGGGTGAAAACAACATCAGCCGAAAAATATACTCACACTTCGTAAACAGACATGACGTCATGGAAATATCTTTTCTGAGCCAGCAAAAGTGCCATTTTAGCTACAATTGCCATTATCAAGAATAAAGATACAACTTTCCACAATGCCATTTCGGAAATAAAAATTGCCCTCTTTTTTGTTGATTCAACAACTAAACATATCAAATCAACTTCGAAATATATCAAGAGTCAGCTTGAAGCTGGCGCAATATCAATTTTTCACAATGTCATAAATATTTAAATATAAAATTAATAATATCATATAATAAATATTTAAATAAATTATAACTATCTTGATTGAGATTAGTTGGACAGAAAGGCTTAAAAGCTCTCGTGTCCACGTTAAAGAATGCAATTGCTAAGACATTGCCACTTTAGTTTTGGTGGGCTTTGAAATGACAACATTTTTTAGACGTTGGTTAAACGTCACTAATCAGACGCCCAACTGAAAACTCAGAATCAAAAAAGAACTGGTTTCCTGGTGGGCAGTCAATTGGTGCTCTATTTTTGGGTAAAGCAATCAAAGTGAAACATCTGATAATTTAACAGTTTCTATTTGGAAGACATTAACCCATATTCATACCAATTATGCACAAAGGGCAGCTCTAAACCGTTCTCTCGAGATGCTAGCTTAAGATATAAGACTCATACCACAACAAAACTTACTTGGAAGCAGAAATTGAACCCGATCAGACTGCGGTTGGGCAGGTTTAAACCTGCTAACTCAATTGTTTGTTTAGGTTCAAACGAAGTCACGTTTTGCAAGCTCACAACAATTGTAAATACATCATAGCAAATTTAACCAGCTCATCACAACTTCCCTGCGGTGGCAAGTGACGTAGTTTTTGAATAAATTGAAGATCGCATGCAAACAGTTTATGACATATCATCATGATCTGCAACTTGGTCATCTTTGGAATCATCATTGTAAAGCAAGTCAAACATTCCACTATCATTCGAGTTCTCAGCTGCAGAAACCACAACACTGGTTTTCTCAATATTGCCATCTGTTTGATTTACGTCATTTTTGAAGACAGGGGTTTCTATTTCAAAACTCTCTTCTGCATCACCAAACCCTTCTTCCAGCTCGGCAAAACTAGTATCATTTTCTTCAATATCATCATAAATATCAATATTTTCATTTAAAACTTCTTGATTACTTTCAATATTCTCTGATGAGATTTGGTTGTCATCATGAGGTTCTATCTCCAAAAGGTCTTGTCCAAAATCTTCATCGTGCGGCTGAGGGCTCCTAGGGCCAGGAAAGTAGTAACGATAATATGTGTGACGATCCTCATCATCAATATCACCCATTGCCATGTAGATTGAATAATAAATATGTTCGTTTTCTTCTGACGGAATCCTGAAAAAGACAAATATTGTAAAAGGATGCAAAAAAAAAGCTAGCACCTTGCCAAAACGAGTAAATTAATTTAAATCACCATCAAAAATTTTTTGTTTCAACTCAAAATTTCTTGGTGCTCATTTTGACTAGCAGTTAAGTTTTGGAGGAAGCTAAAAAATATTGTTTTGTAGTTTCCAAGAAAACTAGTTTTTTGCATTTCTGGTCACCATCAAGTTAGTCCAAAAATACATTTAAAACAAAGTTCTCCACTTTTTCAAAATTTCCAAATGTAATATATTTGCAAAACATCTGCACACAAATACCAATTTAAAGCTTAACTTAGTTGTTAAACAAGCCATGGTGCACTGTTTCTTATTGCTTACTGTATATTTTAAAATAAAACACTGCAAGTTTGTAAGTAAATCGTTTCTCATTTATCCCCCCAAAAATTTTTTTTTTTCGAACACCCCTAGTTCCTTCTGTGTTCGGTGAAAATTATGTAAAACAATAATTGCAGTTTTACTTGTTGACATCTGGCATTACTTGTTAGCATCCATTTAAACTTTGAAAAACAAACGCAGATTTATTGATAAGATTGTGAGCACAACCAATCATACACATGGCATTACAATGAACAAAACATACAAGCTAGTGTAGAAAAGACAAAATATTTTGTATGGCAGTGGTTACACTTATAGTATCATAAATGCAGCCCCTTCCAAAATTCAAAGCTGCGCATGTGCACTGTGCAGCCTCCATCAATATTTCATCTAGAACATGAATAAACCTGAGAATGCTTACGGGAGAGCAGGAGGAGAAAACCATTTTTGATCCATCTTTGTGGCCTTTTCTATTAAACCACATTTAAACAGTCTATTTTTCCCAGAGCAGGCGATGTGTAATTCCAAGGATTTTGACAAATACAGAAAATTGTTTATTTTCTTTCAGTTTTTATTAAGATAAAAATGTGTACCGTATCTGAGCCAAGGTATAAAAGTATCTTTAACAAAATATTTTTCTTTTATTAGAAAAGTAGCTTCTTTTATAAGCATTTAAGAATATAAGTACATCTGAAAATCAATAGAAAACTCGATAACTTATTGATTCAATTTTTTATTCTGGTGCCAGGGATATCTAAAAAGGGGATATGAAGGCTCGCAGCGATTGCCATATTCTCATGACACTACCACGGTGGTAGTTTGTATCTTGTTAAAACAGGCGGTTCTTTTTAAAATTGCAGAAATTTTTGTAGTACAGCAGTCCAGTAAGCTGTTTTTCTTAACAAAGATTTTGCAGTAGGCTAGATGTAAAGCAAGTAGGCTATATATGGATCTGCTACTATTCGGTGAGTCCGATTCGGTGAGTTCCTAACCTCTAACCCAAAAACGGCAATGATAATTAGGCTACCGTACCCGACAATTAAAAAAAAAAAATTGAAAAAATTCTCGGTTAAGGGATCGGACTCACCAAAATGAGCCATTCCGGCTTTATATACAGGTAGTTGATTTAACAAGTAACCATGAGCTTTCAGTGATTATTCAGGTTTAATGCTAATAGCGCAATGCAGGTTATCATAACAAGATTTATTAAACTGCTATCAGTGCCAATTTTTATTTTATGATAAACAGAGATTATTTACGATAAACAGAAGCCCTTCTATTGTCTGAGTATTAACAAAAGCCTTTGTATCACCTTCTTTAGATATCCCTGGCTGGCACGAACATAAACAAATGACAAAGTAAACACACGAATAGTCGGATATAGCACCTACAAAAGAAAAATATAGCAAAACCAAAAGGTTTAAAATATGCATTGATAAAACAGTGATAAGAAATCACTGTGGTACCTTACATTTGCACAGCGCTCCAAACCTAGAAGAGAGAGAGAAAAACTTTAACTATGATACCACTTGCAACAAGGGCAATTTAAACTTTATTACCCACAGGAGTTTTTGAGTTTGATAAGAGATGTCTAAAGCAGACTATGAATAAAAAAAAGATGATCAGAAGAAATTTGGAAGATGCAAACAAGAAAAAAGGATTTAAAAAAAAAAGTTGAAAGTTTAGTTCACAACGATGTGACTGATCTTTCAAGGGGATACTTCAAGAATGGAATTCTGCAAGCTTGTGATAAAATTTGTGTGAAAACAAAAGGCAGAATGGATCGAGGAAATACGTGGTGGTGGAATGAAGTAAAAGAAGTGATTGGTGAGAAAAAGGTGGCATAAAAGGATTGCAGCAGAAATAGATCAGAAAAAAATTAGAAGTACAGGCAATTGAAAAATCTGACAAAGAGAGTAGTTGCTAACAAAGTACACAAGTTGAAGAAGGTTCTGAAGAAAGATAGAAAAGACGTGGAAGGTGGACGACATATCAAAAAAATGGAGCTAATATTGACAGACTAACAAGAGTGGAAATTTATTGGGATCCGACCTTCATGACAGTGAGAAATGGAGATCCGGGGTGAAGTCTGTTATACGTGCTACAAGTCAGTCAACTGGAGCTGAGCTTACTAGTGCAGAAATTCTTTGTAAATAAAAACCCGACAATGATGATAAATAATAAAATTGAAACATGTACATGTGGGCATTTCTGTATACTGTACTGTAGCCTATATAACTTATAAGGTTGTAACACAAGTGTGAACCACCATCAACAAGCCTAAGCCAACATCAATCCAACAATGTGTAAAAAACAAAATTTAAATGTTTATCTCATCATCCCACTACACTACAAAGATCAACTGTAGGCAACCAGGCTTTGCTCATTATTATACACTTGTAATGATATAACAGAGCAAGCACAAATAGAACATTACGTAATGTTGTGTATGGTACCCAAAAAACTGTAGTAATATATTCTAGGCTTATACTTTCAAAATTAACATAAACAAGTAGCTTTTAAATTCAAAACAGAATATAGTGCTTTAAACAAACAAAATAATACCATAACCGCCACACGAAGCAGATCCAGCATGTAGGGGGTGGCATTTCAACAAAACAATAAAATCCGTAGCTTACATCAAATTACACTGGTCAACAATTTTTTTAGTGCCACAGGAAAAAGCTGTTAACATTTCAGAAGTCAGTTAAAAAACTTCAAGCCTAATGAAGTTCATTTGAAAACG
The DNA here is from genome assembly GCF_918807975.1 of Aplidium turbinatum. Taxonomy (NCBI): domain Eukaryota; kingdom Metazoa; phylum Chordata; class Ascidiacea; order Aplousobranchia; family Polyclinidae; genus Aplidium; species Aplidium turbinatum. Next base: position 21,639,311 of record NC_137482.1, read on the forward strand.
ATTGAGCAGCATTATAGATCAAATTAAACAAGCAACTTGCATTTAATTTCTAGTGTCATTGAACTACAAAAGTATTTTCCAAACTTCCAGAAGAACATGATAATCATACAAAAGGTGATTTGCAAAATTTCCCACGAAAACATCACTGCATCAACAAATTCTTCAGTCAGATTTAGAATTCAATTTTTCCTCTCTTTGAATTGCCCGCACAGCTAAAAATATTTCTATGCACATCAGCAGAATTCCGATTGCAAACCCTATGGCACACCGCAGAAGGAAGTTGGGAACAAGGTCGCTGAGCAGAAAGAGAGTACCGATTATGCTCGCTAAAACGGTAACTGCAAAACTTAAACCACTGGTAATAGGTGCACGATAACCTCCAGTAAAAGCTGTTTGCTTGTGAGTCACATTCTCGACCATTTTATTGTATTCGTGCTGGCTTTGTTGTGCTTGTAACCGAGCTAGCCGGGTCTCGAGTTCAGGGTTCCTGGTCGGGGGCTCCAATTGGGGAAAGGACAACTCAGCTCCTTGTAGAATACGGTTGAGGCGGCCGCAACCTTCATTGCATTTTCGCTTCTTTGCAAATTCTATCATTTTTAAAAGCGGCACTTTTGATGGGGATTCCTTGGTAACTTCGAAACCCAAAAGATCCTTCAAAATTACTTTATCTTCAAAATTTTCTACTACATTGTTCCAAGATGAAGAGGAAAGATGAATGTTGATATCTTTACTCATGGTCAAAACTAACTCTCTGCAAATTTATGATATCACCTATTAGTGCATATCCCTGGAAAGGTAATTTAATACTAAAAAATCCGATGCATATCATACAAAATTTAAGTGGCACGTGTTGCGGATTATACAACTACCACAAAATGACTTCAAACCTTTCTAAATTTTCCAGAAAAACAATCATTTTGTATACAATGAAACCTTTTAATAAAAACAATTGACCTTTCTGAATATTTTTTCATTATTGAAATCTTCTTCACATTTTTCACAATCTTTGCATTATTAGTCATAATGCTTATTGTTAGTCGTATGATCTGATGTAAAATGCACAGCTACAAACCTGGCGTAAATTTTGCTGTAAGCAAAAAGGTCCGAAGTCATTTTGCGGTAGCTGTAGTTTTATTCGAAGATGTTTGGAGAGGTGTCAATTATGCAAAAATTGTATTATTTTCTTGAATATCGTAAAAATATCCTCCATCTTTGAACCATTCTGCTGGGAGTTCCTTCCAAATGCCCACCTATTGGTGTACATCCTTGGAAAGGTAATTTAATACTGAATCCGATGCATGTAAAATTTAAGTGGCACGTGTTGCAGATTATAGTTTTATTTAAGATTTTTCGAACGTGTGTCAAGTCGCATTTTATGCCTCGCTCTTATTCACGGATAACTTTTTTAGGCAGAAAGAGGAAAAATTATTCTGCCAGAATGACGGTGGTGCATTTTAAACTATTTTCTTCATTCACATTTGGTTTAAAAAAAATTTCTTTTCACTCACATTTGTAACCTTTTTTCACAAACAAATCAAAGTCTCTTACACACCACAAGAAATATTGCTGATCAATACAAGTTTCACAAAAGTCTGAGCGTCGGCCTATAAAAATTTGAGTGCAGTAACCTACTACTGACTCAATGCATTTTACAACTGCAACTATGTTTCAGAGCCTTGTTTTTGTTGTTCTTACCTGAGTAAACGCAAAAACATGATATTAATTAACAGATTTTAAAAGACACAAAGTTTTAACTGTCCATGAACTGATTGTAAAGAACTGTGATCAAACATCAATAAAAGAAAAGAAAGTGGCTATTTTTCCACAATCAGGTTGCCAGAGTTAGGATTAAAGTTAGGAAGGGTTAGAGTTAGGAATAAGATTAGGGTTTTGATCTTCCCAGGACTAAAAAAAATTCCAAAATACAAGTTTTTGTTTTCAACAGCTTAAAACCTTTCTCAAATTGGGGAAGAAGTCCTTATCTGGCAACACTATTGAGGCTATTATTACATTATATAGTGTAAATATAGCCACAGCCAAAAGAAAAACAACAGCAGTTGGAGATACTTTCAAACAACTAAATCGAAGTTCAACTTCAAAGCAAATATTTTTTTTCTAAATTATTGGGGGGGATGCTACCAAAATATTGGGGGGGATATATCCTCCCCATCCCTCCTATTTTGGCACCACTGCCCGTTGGGCAATAGAGCCAAAAAGCGGCCAAAACAAGGTATAATTAAGCTTATAGTAACAATAAATGTTTGTCAACAGCTGATTGTAGCAAAAATTGACAGCAATAGACACCAGTGTTTCGTGGTCTGCAGCTCGTGCGAACTTTACTTGTCATTTCTACGTTCTATAATAGCCTAAGCACAGAAACAAATGGAGGCCTCATGATTGTATCGGAGCCCCAACTGACGAAGTTAGGCTACGGCCTTGATTGAATGGCAGTCCAAGTCCAACTTATTAGCCTACTTCAGTTGATTCACATTCAGTGCAACTGTGCAAGTAGGCCGTAAGTGATAGGCTGCATTGCTTTCACGAAGAAAGAAGCAAAACAGGCTACAAACTGAAACCCACTTAGCCTACTTATTGTAGCAAATAAGACAGTAACTCTCACTTATTATTGTAAAGACATAGTAGCTAAAGCAGAAAGAAATTTTAAGTCTATCAGAATTGCAGACCAACAGCGTTTTGCTTAGACATAAACACACCACCAGCAATTTCTTCAAGCGCCATAGCTTATGCGCAGTTACTAAAGGTCCCATACTCAGATACTGAGCTTTGGGGAATGAGAAGATAAGGTTCTCATTATACTAAGCCTTCGGCACTAAGGAGAGTAGAGTGGCCAGTTCCTTTCTCTCGCCCGCTTTTACTTCAGCAACTACACCCGCCCAAATTATTACACCCTGGGTAGAGGTGAGCGGTGTTTTTCAACAACCAGCATAAGCCACATATCACGCTCCACTGATCAGCACGAAAGTTGCAGCCGGGAGGCATATTTACAAAAGGTTCCCTGTTTTGTGCCTATCTCGAAAACTGACCAATCAGAAGCCGTCTCGCTTTCTTACGTCAACTCATTTGCAAAGTTTCTTTGCGTGATTGCGTCGAGTTCGTAGGTTTTCTCCAGGTTTGCCAGTTCTGCGGTTTTCCCATGGAGTTAGGCTAGTTTTGTTTCAAAGTCGCGGAAAAATATTAGCAGTAGCGTTTTTTATTTTTTTGTTCTATATTTATAAAAAAAACTTTGGTTATATTCTGGACTTACTTCATCACTTTCGACGACTGGGCTAGTTTTCAGTAGCAATTGAGCTATAAATTAAAAAAACATCTGGCAACCTTGGTTTGCTCGCTGTTTACGATATATTTACGATAAACATTAAAATAATACGATTTTTGCATAATAAACACCACTCAAACATCTTGGAATAAAACTATAATCCGCAACACGTGCCACTTAAATTTTACATGCATCGGATTCAGTATTAAATTACCTTTCCAGAGATGTGCACCAATAGGTGCGCATTTGGAAGGAACTCCTAGCAGAACGCTTCAAAGATGGAGGATATATTTACGATAAACATTAAAATAATACGATTTTTGCATAATTGACACCTCTTCAAACATCTTCGAATAAAACTATAATCAGCAACACGTGCCTTTCATAGTTTAATCATTTTCAGATTCAAGCGTTTATGACGTCAGTGGTTTTTAAACTTTTTTTGTTGCGATGCTTTTGAAAATTTTTGTTGGACTTGCGACGCATTCAGCGATAGGAATTTCAGTCATTTTTATTTATTTGTGTTTCTGTAGCCTTTATTTGTTTTGCGACGAAACGAATCTAGATTTGCGCTATGTGATTGTTAAACCATAAGCAATAGCTACAGTTTCGCAATGATGAGCAGTGGTGGCCTTTGGGGAGGGCAAGCTGGGCGACCGCCCAGGGCCCGCAAATTTATGGGGCCCGCGCTTTACTCAAAATATGCACAAATAAATTTGTATTAACACACGATTATTTATCACATTGAGGTTAAACCTGTAGGCTTGTTTTATAGGTGATAGTTTGCAGCATTTTGCCGCAATGGGGCACTTCTTCCCTTCGAGTTCCAATCGCTAACTCCATCTTGCGTTGTGTATCCCACGAGAAACATGTCAATTTTCTTGCAATGGAAATTGATGACGACGATGCTTGTTGGCATGACAACGTTCACCTCTCTGATATCGGCCTCAAGCAATACATGGGACGTTTAAAGGAAGGCGTGAGAAAGATTTTTTACGGACCAACATTGGAATCTTCTCAATTTCCTACTCTTGGAAATCTCTGTAAGTACCCTACCAGCTTTTAATTTATAATACATCGTGCCTTTTTATTCATATAAAAATGAAATGGATTTTAAGTTATATACATCATGCAGCGACATAACGGTACAAAGATTTTTGAAGAGAAAGATAGTATTGCAGATATAAGTATTTTGAATGGTTAATGCAAAACATATTTTAAATTAAAGTAATTGCATGCAGTCTATCCGTATGGTCGAAAACTTTAGATAACAAAGCGTAGTTTGGTAAATCTGATGAGGAAAGTTAATATCCTGATAAATTTTGATACGATAAGAGTTATAGTTGATCTAAGGATATCTAAAGAAGGGGCTACGAAGGCTTTTGTCACGTCTGACAAAAGAGCTTCTGTTTACCGTAATAATGTATGTTTTTCGTGAAATGACAATTAGCACCAATAATAATTTAATAAACCTTAATTGTTATGATAACCTGTATTGCGCTACTAGTATCAGGCCTGGATATTCACTGCATGTTCATGCTGGTTACTTGTTAATTCAACTACCCGTATACTTGCTTTACATCTAGCCTACTGCAAAGGTTTTTTTTAAGAAAAGCAGCTTACTGGTAACTTTTCAACTGTCTTTCCAACAAGTATTCTTTAAATGCTCTACGTCTACGTAACTTGCTCTACATAGGCTAACATTTGCGAATTAAAAAAAGGACAGCATATTTAACGCTGACTGTACCGGCTGCACTACAAAACTTTTTGCAATTTAAAAAAAGAACAGCATGTTTAACGCTCCACAAACTACCACCCTAGTAGTGTCGTTAGAATAAGGCAATCGCTGTGAGCCTTTGTATCCCCTTGTTTAGTTATAAACAAGGGTCAAGGGGATAGTGTTGCGGATTATAATTTTATTTCAAGATGTTAGAGTGGTGTCTATTATGCAAAAATCGTATTATTTTAATGTTTATCGTAAATATATCCTACATCTTTGAAGCGTTCTGCTAGGAGTTCCTTCTAAATGCGCACTTATTGGTGTACATCCCTGGAAAGGTAATTTAATACTAAATCTGATGCATGCAAAATTTAAGTGGCACGTGTTGCGGATTATTGTTTTATTCGAAGATGTTTGAGTGGTGTTTATTATGCAAAAGTCGTATTATTTTAATATTTATCGTAAACATATCCTCCATCTTTGAAGCGTTCTGCTGGGAGTTCCTTCCAAATGCGCACCTATTGGTTCACATCTCTGGAAAGGTAATTTAATCCTGAATCCGATGCATGTAAAATTTAAGTGGCACGTGTTGCGAATTATACTTCTATTCGAAGATGTTTGAGTGGTGTCAATTATGCAAAAATCGTATTATTTTAATGTTTATCGTAAATATATCTTCCAGCATGTTTGAGGCGTTCTGCTGGGAGTTCCTCTTATATGCGCACCTATTGGTGCACATCCCTGGAAAGGTAATTTAATACTAAATCCGATGCATGTAAAATTTAAGCGGCACGTGTTGCGAATTATAGTTTTATTCCAAGATGTTTGAAGAGGTATCAATTATGCAAAAATCGTATTATTTTAATGTTTATCGTAAATATATCCTCCATCAGCGTTCTGCTGGGAGTTCCTTCCAAATGCGCACCTATTGGCGCACATACCTGGAAAGGTAATTTAATACTGAATCCGATGCATGTAAAATTTAAGTGGCACGTGTTGCGAATTATAGTTTTATTTCAAGATGTTTGAGTGGTGCTTATTATGCCAAGTCGTAATATTTTAATATTTATCGTAAATATATCCTCCATCTTTGAAGCGTTCTGTTAGGAGTTCCTTCCAAATGCGCACCTATTGGTGCATATCCCTGGAAAGGTAATTTAATACTAAATCCGATGCATGTAAAATTTAAGCGACACGTGTTGCGGATTATACTTCTATTTGAAGATGTTTGAGTGGTGTCCATTATGCAAAAATCGTATTATTTTAATGTTTGTCGTAAATATTTCCTCCATCTTTGAAGCGTTCTGCTTTGAGTTCCTTCTAAATGCGCACCTATTGGTGTACATCTCTGGAAAGGTAATTTAATACTGAATCCGATGCATGTAAAATTTAAGTGGCACGTGTTGCGGATTATAGTTTTGTTCCAAGATGTTTGAGTGGTGTTTATTATGCAAAAATCGTATTATTTTAATGTTTATCGTAAGTATATCCTCCATCTTTGATTGATTGATTGATTGAATCTTTATCCTCGGACTGGGAAAGCTTCTTGCAGAGCTTAATCCTGGCAGTTTCGCATACTTGTAGAGGCTTCGGATCACTGACGCAGGCCCGGTCACCGAGATTGACAGAGTGAAGTTTCCGATTGTTGAGGTCTTGTTGCTTGGGAACTATTCCATCCATTAGATGCCGCTGAATGGAGAGCAGTCCTTAACGTGCGTTGCTCAAGCGCACACCCCGAGAGTCGAACCAGCGCCGCTTGATCTTGAAGTTTCTTCGTTCCAGAAGTGACGCGCTAACCAATTGCAAATGAAGAAGCGTTCTGCTAAAAGTTCCTTCTCAATGCGCACCTATTGGTGCACATCCCTGGAAAGGTAATTTAATATTGAATCCGATGCATGTAAAATTTAAGTGGCACGTGTTGCGGATTATACTTTTATTCGAAGATGTTTGAGTGGTGTCAATTATGCAAAAATCGTATTATTTTAGTGTTTATCGTAAATATATCCTCCGGCATCTTTGAAGCATTCTGCTGGGAGTTCCTTCCAAATGCGCACCTATTGGTGCAAATCCCTGGAAAGGTAATTTAATACTGAATCCGATGCATGTAAAATTTAAGTGGCACATGTTGCGAATTATAGTTTTATTTAAGATTTTTCGAATATATGTCTGGTCGCATTTTATGCCTCGCACTTATTCACGGATAACTTTTTTAGCCGGAAAGTGGAAAAATTATTCTGCCAGAAGGACGGAGGTCTTACTGCTTGCCAATGAAGCAGCCTGCGTGATTGTTTACATCGTCACGCTTTATTGCACAGTCACGCTTCATCGTCACACTTCATTGAGATGGACGACAAGTGGCTCCTCGTGCCCCATCCTGTGAGTAACATCTGCACCCAAGCAGATGCGAAACGAAACTTGTCAACCAAGAACCTCCACCCGGACGGCACAGCTGCAAGGGGCAATGGACAAGTTCAGACGCCCCACCATTCTGCAGCTCAACATAGAAGGCTACACAACAAGCAAGATCAAATTTGTGGAGCAGATTGCCCATACCAACCGGGCACTCGTCATCCTCCTCCAAGAGGCCCACTGCACCTCTGCAGATAGGCTAGCTATTCCCAACTACACGCTAGCCAGATCTACCTTAAGCAGGAAGCACGGCATTGCCACGTTTGTGCATGAGAGCCTGAAGTGGACCTTTGTCGACCAATCTCCAACTGATGCCGAGATTGAGTGGGTGTGCATTTTCATCTCAGACTACAACATCGTCAACATCTACAAGCCTCCACCCTCGCGAATGTTGCCACCATCTCTTCCAACGTTCCCCTCCCCCAGTCTCTACGCTGGCGATTTCAACTGCCAGCACATCGACTGGGGCAACACAAGCAACACAAGCAGCGACGGAGAATTGCTGGTTGACTGGGCCTCTACAAACCATCTTGCCCTCCTATTTAATCCAAAGGAACCAACCAGTTTCCACTCCGGTCGCTGGGGAACAGGGACAAACCCTGACTTGGCCTTCGCGAGCGTCGACAGCTCTCTTCCAGACAGACGTGTGCTTGAGAAGTTCCCGCGGTCCCAACATCGGCCGTCCCTCATCATCAACCCAAAACTTGTGGCTCCTGTCCCGAGTTTACTGGTGAAGCGATGGAACTTCAAAAAAGCCGATTAGAATCAATACAGCCTCCTGACCAATGAGTCTGCTGCAAAGTTACCATCGACTGAAACATTCAACGTAGACGAGGCATAGCCTACCAGGACTTCTGCAATGCCATAATAACTGCGGCAAAGGCCACAATACCACGTGGCCATCGAACCAGTTATACACCATGCAGGGACTCTGAGTGTGAAGCTCTCTATCGCTCATACCTAGCCGCCACAAGTGGTGCTGCTTCTAACACCGCCGCCACTAGACTACTTGAGCGGCTGGACACAAAGAAGCTTGAGCGATAGAATGAAGCTGTCCAAACCATCGACTTCTCACACTCAAGCCGCAAAGCATGGAGCATCATCAATAACCTCACTGGGCGCTCAGCAAACTCCCCTCGTCAGTGCCCCGTTTCTGCTAATGCCATAGCTTCCCAGCTAGTGCAGAACGGGGTCTACAAGACAAAGAACCGCAAGGCATCCTGTCTTGTTGCCAAGAAAGTATCTGCCCTGTGGCGAGTGGAAACACCACAAGAAGAAACAATCTCTGGAGACTTCACTCCAGAGGAATTCGCCACCGCCCTCCGCCTAGTGAAACCACACAAGTCTCCAGGGCCGGATAAGATTTGCCCTGAGCTTGTGCTCCATGCTGGCCATGCCCTAAAGTCCTGGTTGCGTAGATTCCTCTCTTCCTGCCTGCACTACCTCACAATCCCAAAAATCTGGAGAAGAGCTTTAGTAGTTGCAATCCCTAAACCTGACAAGCCACCAGAGGACCCTAGGAGTTATCGTCCGATATTCCTCCTCTGTGTTCCTTTTAAGATCCTCGAAAGACTGATATATGCCCGCGTCAACCCAATCATCGACCCGCTCCTTCCAAAAGAGCAAGCTGGGTTTCGGCGCGGAAAATCCACCGTAGATCAGGTCACATTCTTAACCTGAGACATCGAGGATTGCTTTGAGGCAAAAAAGAAGGCTGGCGCTGTCTTTCTAGATCTCACAGCTGCCTATGACACCGTATGGCATCGCGGCCTTACTTGCAAGCTGCTTCGCTTGCTTCCTGACCGACATATGGTTCATATGATCATGGAACTTGTCAGGAACCGAAGCTTCACCCTCACCACCGGTAGCTCACGGCAAAGCAGACTGAGACGCCTGAAAAACGGCGTCCCACAGGGATCGGTCCTGGCTCCACTTCTTTTCAACATCTACACTCACGGCCTGCCAACTACGGTCCCCGCAAAATACGCTTATGCGGACGACCTGGCAATTCTCCACTCCACAATGTCGTGGGAAAATCTAGAAGACACCTTGAGCCAGGACATGAAAACTCTCTCAGCATATCTCCAAAACTGGCGACTGAAACTCAGCGAAACCAAAACTGTGGCAGCAGCTTTCCACCTCCACAATCGGGAAGCTGATCGTGAGCTACACGTCCAGAATAACGGAAAATCTCTGTCCTTCTGCCACAAACCAAGATATCTTGGGGTGACACTGGACAGATCGCTCACATACCGCCACCATTTGGTGTCACTGCGCAAGAAACTAACATCCCGCGCTGCGCTACTCAAGCGCCTGGCAGGTTCTAGCTGGGAGGCGAGGGCTGACACTTTGCGAATAGCAGCCTTAGCCCTTGTCTACTCTTCTGCAGAGTACTGTGCACCTGTTTGGTGTCGCAGTGCTCACTGCCACAACATCGACACTGCCATAAACAGCGCCCTGCGCACAGTGACTGGATGCCTGCGTCCCACACCATTGGACAATCTCCCCATTTTCGCTGGCATCCAACCCGCTGAGCTTCGTCGCGAAGAAGCCACTCTGTCCCTCGGTCGACGGGCACTGGAGCCTAACCACCTTCTCCGCCACAAAATCTCTGCTCTCCCAAACGAGCAGCCCCGTCGACTGAAATCAAGACACCCATTCGTGCCAGCCGCTCAACTTCTTATCAACGAAGCTGATGTACAAGACATCTCTGCGGCTGCTTGGGCGGACCGTAAATGGAATTTGAATGGAAGTCAAGCGCCACCAGACTCCATTCGTTCATCCCCGACGCTGACACACGCCCCATCGGCATAACACTACCAAGACAGGCATGGGTGCGCCTCAACCGTCTTCGTACGGGCGTTGGGTTTTTCCGCTCAACATGCACCAATGGGGAATGGCTTCTTCCTCCTCCTGTGAATGTGGTGCCGATTAACAGACCGCAGACCATATCATCAATGACTGTTCCATCTTCAAGCCACCTAACGGAGTGGAAGGTCTGCGTGTCATGGATGATGAAACCAAAGACGGGCTGCTCTCTAGTAGCCTTCCAATGTAGTCTGGGAACATCGTGAATCTGGGGTGGTAAAAGGATAGACCCTCGGTCCCAGAGGCTCACACGACGACGACGACGATTGCACAGAGCTGCGGGAAAGGTCTATTGCAGTGGTGCTCAACCGGGGGTCCGCGAAGAGATTTCAGGGGGTCCGTGAAAGTTTCTGAGTTTGCAGCATGATTGATAAATTTCGAAATTTAAAAATTGGTTGGTTGTTTGTGCTTTATTGTTGGTTGTTTGAGTAACGATGGACCACAAATTGAATGACCTTTGTACAAATTGAGTAGAGTATGGGGCATTGCTTACAAAATCAGATAGGCCTACTATGTCCCATTATCCACATTACGGTTAATATACTTTTCATTATTTCAATCACATCTTCAATGTTCGATAATTAATTGGGGTAGGGCAAACAAAACGTTAGTACACAAGGTGGAAGTAGGCCTAATTCAAAACAAATTTATTAGAGCGTGTTTGTTTGGTGACAGGAAAACCTCGACGACATTCATGTACAGCAAATTTCAAGCATTAAAAGTGAGTGATCTTGCAAAGTTGGATAGTTCATGTTGGACAGACATATGCACAGTTCATGTTCAAGTACGAAAATAATTTTTTGCCAGCATGTTTTTCTGGCTACTTTGTTAAACTAGACGACATACATCAATATGGTACAAAACATAAGGCTAAAACCAGATTTTTTCTTCCCAGGTTTGAAACAAACTTTGGCAAAAAAGCACTCCATTTCTTGTGTGTGCAAGTGTGGAGTGACATTTCACACCACATAAAAGATTTACTGTTCCATCGCTTTAAGAAAAATGTCAAAAACCAACTGTTACATGAATATACATGCGTACCTTAATCACCACTATGGAGAAACGATTTTGCATTTTTCACATAACTAACGAAATAAAGGCAGTTTCGGAGCCAACTGCTGACAATTGGTAAGGCAGAATTCGACGTCATTTTTGTCTTTTGCTATCCTAGTGACATGATTGGGCAGTCGGAGGCTATAAGTATGCCGTGGCAATGAGGGTGCCATTAGGTTGGAAAAGTTTTCGAAAGCTCATCCCTATTTTATGGACAAGGATATTTCCTTCGGTGGTCAAGGTCACATGCATAATATTATGTGCAAGGGGTATTCTACTGCATGCACGTGAGACCTGATCCACCACTCTTGAAAAGCGAATCGGCCATGTTGCAATGATTTCCGTGGAACGATGGATCTATTGCAAAGGCCTTTCTGATCGGATGACAATAGAAGATCTGAGATTCAGGTTTGGCATCCATCAGCTTGAAGATGTTATAAGATGAAGAAGGCTGCGTTGGTACGGACACATGCAACGCATGAAATAAGACGCGTGGCCAAAGAAAGTTTAGTTCTTTAACGTCCATGGATACAACCCTTGTGAGTGTCCTAAGAAGCGTTGACTAGACTACATTCGAGAAGTAGTTCAGTTCAGTTGTTTTTATTTCTGACCATCATATCAAAACAATACACGTCAACATAGCAAAGGTCGAGAAAAGGGTAGAAGCGACAAAAGGCGAACGTTAAAACGTGCATGAGACCGAAGTAAGTTATTGATTTGCAAGAAATTTGGCACGGTCGCAACACCTTCAGAAAAATTTAAGAAGATCTACGGTTCTTGGCAAAACCGCAGATGTCGTCTCGGTGGACCCTCGGGGCCGGTGGAATGAAGAATGCCATCACAGAATAGAAGATTGTTGGCCACCAATACGAGGAACATGGACGTTAAATGGTAGACATGAATAGAGACACAAAAAATAAAAACACAATTTTAAGATCCCCGTATGAGGAGCATCACATTGTGATATTTTATTGTCAGTTATACGAATAAGGATTAAAAAAACACACTAATTTTTTATTTACCCATGCAAACAACATTACTTTTGAGTAAATTTAGAAGGTGGTGCGAGAACTTGTCGGTGGTTTCAAAGAGGTGCCAACAGGAAAAAGGTTAAGAACCACTGTTTTAGAGTGAAATAGAGAGTGGCCCTATCATTCGTATTACATCAACATAACATACAACAAATTAAACTTCACAAATATTGACTTTACAAAAAGATCTACACACTTTTAAGAAGCTCTCGAAGCAAATTCCAAAAAATTGGAAGATCGTCTGCAGATTCGGGAACTTGCAACATCGAAGTTTCGTTTCGTCTTTTCTTTCTTCGAATAAGTCCTCCAGCTTGAATGTCATTTTCAAACGTTATCCAAACACTGCGACTCAAGCCACTCTCATATTCAAGGTGCTCTATAACTGAAATAATATACTTTCCTTCGTGGCTGTTTGAGTAGTCTCCACTGAGCACCATGATCACTTTTCTGCTCGCTTCTATTCGATGAAGAATTTGCTTTAAACAAGAAGACCCGCATTCAACATCTCTCTGAACTACACCAAGATTGTAATATGGCGACTTGTCACAAAGGTTTGGGATCAAAACATTCTCCACCCAATCACCCACTTTCGCGTTGTGTTGATTATAAACCACAAATCCATGATGAACGAACATCGTTGGGTTTGGTCGAAACTTTTGATTGGTAATATTTAAACGCACAGATTTAGTAGCATAGCTAGCTAGCCATATTTTCCATTTCTTAGATGAAACCAGTAGAGACACAAACATTGAAAAAGTTGTAAATGTTGTAAATCCGATGCACAGAGCAATGCATAGAACATTGCTACAAGCTACAGTAGATGAATAATCAATCAAGGAACGACCATATAAAGAATGAGGTGAAAGACATTGGACGCATCCTCCATAATAATTATCAATAATCGTTGTACATTTTGAAAAGAAGCCAGGAAATTTATACAAACTGACATTTGTATTCTTGAAATGAAATCCAAAGTTTTCACTTAAATGACAATCACACTCCAAAGCATTGAAGCGCAAGTCTAAGAATGTAAGTTGTTGCAAAACTGAAAGTGGAATAACATCAGGCCCAATATTTGTGATGTAATTGTTGAATAAATTGAAATGCAACTGGACACTAAAGTTGCTTTCAAAGATCCCTGGAATTATGTGAGTGATTTTATTGTATGAAAGATCTAATATTTCCAGTTTAGGGAAGAATTCGAGAACATGACTATCAAAAAACTGCATCTTATTTTTTGAAAACAGAAGAGTTTTCAAAGCAGTGAAATTCCTTAAAGTTTGGATTGAAAGAGAAGTGAGTAAGTTATCGGTTACATCAAGATACGTCACCTGGTAATTGTTCAAATGAAACAATTTATCTTCAAGTTTACAAGATTGTAATACAATCTTATGTACAAAAGGAAATGCTCTGAGTATAGGTTCGTGAAGCAGTGGAACTGTTGCGTCCAGAAAATTGCCCGAAAAATCTATTGCTTCTGTTTTTGCGATGGGTAAGTTGGGAAACGACAATAATATCGTGAATAAATACATTCCCGAGTAGGTGTATTCAAAATCGATCAATTGATTTAAATTTTGCAAAAATGCCAAAGCATCTCGAGTTGAATAAAGCTGTGTGCTGTTGAAAAACAGGAACTGCAGGTTGCTTAACCTGAGAAAAGCCTTGTTTCCCACACTGGTAATGGGATTAGAACGAAGATCAATGTGGCAAAGGAAAGGCATTGAATCAAAATCGTGATTCGATATAACTTCGATAAGATTAGATGATAAATCCAACCAATGAGTAAAAGGAGCAAAATCAAACAAAGATTTGTATAGTTTGGTTATTTTATTTACAGAATAGTCAAGTATTGCTTTGGAATCACACTGAATTTGCTTGAGGTTTTCATGAGCAACTTTTTCATGTTTAATTGGTTCCTTCAACAACTTGTCATAGTGACCTCTAATATATCCAAGAAGCGTGTTTCTGTTGTGTTGTTTGACAACATTGTTCCGAGAAATGTTGCTTCCATAAAAAGAATCCTTTTTATCTTCCAAGTTGTTATGCGAAAGAGTCACTGATGTAATATTTGAAAAACCTAAAAGAGCTCCTTTATCCAAACGATGAACATGACAAAAGTCTAAGTTTAAAGTACATAGAAATGGTAACTTTTTTAGCACATCTAAACTACTAACAGTTACGTGGTAAAGATGTAAGCCATAATTAAAAAAATAACGTTGAATAGGTTTTATTCCTGAATTGCTCAATGTACCGAAAGACAATCGTTTCAAAGATTTCATAGTTCTAAAACTGTCACCAAGAATAAATGAAGTATTAAATGTAATATTTAGGTTGTAAGCACAAACTAGATTAAAACCAAGATACAAAGATTCTATTCTGGTGTATGATACAAACTTTGGATCAGCAACGTACTTCCACAAGCAATTGCAGGATAAATCTAAAGTTTTAAGGTTAATGTTTTTGATAAAAATCTTGTCAGGTAAGAAGTTTATAGCATTTATAGATAAGACTAAAAAAGTTAAATTAACTAAATTATCAAACGCTCCTTTTTCTATTACCAAAGAAGTGTCACCTCCTGATGCCGCAGCTTGCAATATTAAAAGCTGTATTTGAGAAGCTCTGAGGAATGCCTTAGTTCTTATTACAGTTATATTGTTTAGTGATAAATCCAAAGCTATTAAGTTTGGAGTGAAAATATTTGAAGGGACTTGAGAAAACATAACTCCTTTTAAATTTAAAACAATTAGAGAATGTCTTGCTGGGAAGAAGACATCGTTATCCAACCAGAAGTGTGGTTCCCAACTAGGTGGTTCAATTAACGAAGCAAAAAGCATTTTTAGTTTTGACAAGTGGGTAACATCTTTCTTTCTTATTGCAGGAATTAAAGTTTTCGATATGTCCAAAATCTCCAAAGAAGATGGGAGATTTTGTGGAAACACTTTCAAAGCATTGAGTTTCAACGATAGAAATTTTAAGAGTATTAAGTTTTTAAATGCGCTGGGTTCGATTAAAAGATGCTGTGGACAAGGAGGGAGTGGCTCATAGTTATCATTATAACAGTTATATGCTAAATCAAGAAATGTTAGATTTGAATAACATTCAAAGTCATGTTTTGTCAAATTCCAAATAACGTTTTCCTCCATGGTTAAAACTTGCACTTCTCTTGGTATGTTTTTTGGAATGGATGTTAAACCTCTAAAAGAGCATTCAACATATACTGAAGGAACTTGCATCCATGCCAAAGTCTCAACTTGAGGTAGACCCCAGTTGCGATAGTGAAGTAATTCCTCTATAGTGGTGAATTGAGATTGCTCACAAGGGCATCTTTCAGCTGAAAGCTTGACAAGCAACAAACGAGCAGCTAGTAAATACAAATATAATTTCAACATTTTCCTTGAAAATTAAAAAGAAAAAAAAATCATCAAAACATTTTCTGTCTAAACTCTAGAACAGTGTTTCTCAACCTTTTGTGGTTCACGACCCCTTTTAGGTGTTTAATACATCCTGCGACCCCCTTCCTGCTAGGTTTTCTATAGATATACAAATTAGCACAAAAAAATACATTGCAATAACATTTAATTTCAAATAATTGGTGAATGTCACAACTTTTAATGCGACGGTTGACTCTGCAACTGCTTGGCCAACTTCGAAATTAGTGGTTGAGTGCTTGATAACTCCAATCTCATATCATCTTCAACTTTCCTTCGATTTCTTGCCTTCGTTTTGATATGGACAAGAGCAGAAAAACCACTTTCGCAGAAGTATGTTGCGACAAATGAAAATAATATTCGAAAAGCTAGTTCAAATAGTCGTGGGTATGATTTACGAATAGCACACCAGACCTGAGAGAGTGGCATTTCATGAAAAACGTCACATGCGGAAGAATCATTTTCAAGATCATAAAATCGGTCTTGTAATTCATCTGGAATATCACCAACATCCAAAGCAGTAGAAAACGGGTTTCGTACAAACGCTGCATCTCTTCCTTTGAGCTCAGAGAAATGTCATTCTACTTGAACAAACGATGATAAATTGGCCTGCAACCGAGCTACCCGTTCTCTTTCGTAACAGTGTAACCAATCAGTCACTTGCTACGACATTAATGTATACTAAAGTGATTTCTGCAAACATTTTTCATTTATCTGAACATTTTTGCGATTTCGAAATTTTTATGAATATCTTTGCGACCCCCTTGAAATGACCTTCGCGACCCCCAGGTTGAGAAACGCTGCTCTAGAACAACCGTAAATCATGGAAGGCCTCATTTTTTATCATATGCAGCGTTGCCCGTTATTGAAATAGAAAAACTACTGCAAAAACCTAATTTTCCTTAGCAAAACTGCACAACTATAGATTGATTGAGGTAGGAATATCGACCTATGGAAAGACAAGCTTCTGCAACTGCAGCTAGACTATTGACGTTATAAAATATTCGGTTTGATTCTTGATTGTTTGTTCCTTCACAGTATTATTCAATTACTACACTCAGGGTCACTAATTTGACAGTTTTCTTGTTAATGTGAGTAATCTCACAGTTTTTAATTATTTAGCAAAAAAACGGTTTTTAAAATCAATCCATGCACCTGAAAACGAACCTATGTGTTTGGATCTGCAAGTCAATGTTGATTATGCCAAATTAGCATTAGCCTAAGACAGAGCAAACACTTCTGCCATATCGAATTGCATATTTAGTTAAAATGTGCTTTTAGCGCCATTACAGACATTTTGACAATAAAAAACAAGAACAACAAACGGAACACTCCGAATTCACAAGGGTGAAGATACTCGAGTAAAACTTACAAGGTTGCACACAGTTCTCGCGAATGATGAACAACAATTTACTTATAAAGTTGTTTGGTTATGTTGCTTTTCAATTGTGTTTGGCAATGTTTTAATTTTATCTCTATCCTTCAAAACACACCTGGAACCTAGCTAGATGGTGTGAGATTTGATAAATTGCTTCTTTCCACTGAAAGCTAATAGTGGAAATGCTCTTGTTTCCAACGTAGATAATGATTGATGTTTTGACGTCATAATGCATCTTAATTTTGTTAAATTTAAGATAGCGTACTAACATGCTATAGGCCAGGGCTTCCCAAACTTTTTTGCTCGCGACCCCTTTTAATCTCCTAAAACTTTTCGCGACCCTTCACGGTTAAAATGATAAACAGTGCGAAATATAGCCTACATTGGTGATATTGATGGAAAGGTTTTCAAATGAAAACTTAAAACCAGCTGACGGTACTCAACTACTTGACAGTTTACACGCAGCCTACGGGAAACAAAACAAAGAACCAAATACATTTATTCAGATGGATATGAGTGTGGTGGATGCGACCGTTTTTTGCTACAAAGCAAGTCCAGCCGTGACTCAATTGGCTAATGCTGGTCCCAAGGCGGTTTCAATGTTGCTTAGTTTTGATGGTGTCTGTTCATCAAAGTTAAACACGCTGACTCGCACAAATTGTCGTCGTAGGCTCCAGCTCTTGTCCGAGCATTGGTTTTGTTTCCAGTCGGATGTGGCTTTGGAGGCCTACTCTACAGTGGAAAAGACGTGGCCAAAAGTCACATTGTATGGAAAGTTGGGAACGTGGTTGTTAGCTTATTTTCTAATGTTTTATTTTTTCTGAACCTTTCGCATCCTGTTTTTTTCTCGAAAAATTCCGTGCCTTCCCTCGTTCTCTTCTTCCAGATTGACTTATCACTAGCAAGTTGTTCCCACTATTCTAGATCAATGTTTGCTGGGTTGGGGGAGTCTTTAACTGGTCTTAGTAATTGCGTCATTGGTGAGACGATCCACTCAACGAGTAGCCTACCCAGCATTTGCCTCAGTTTACTCTGCTGGAAATTTTCAAGACAAATACGTCAAAACAAACGACAGGAGTGCGATTAGCCCTACTGCTGAATCAGGTCATGGTAGATATTCCGCTCTAACGTTAACAAAAAGTGTAAAGGTGTTTGCATAACATTTATAAATTTACACAAAATTTAAACTTTAAGTCAGAAGATAGATCAGTAATTTCTTTCTGAGAGAAGTGCTCGGTAGGTTTAGGTTTTGGATTTAATAAAATTTGGTATTGTCCAATTCTGGAAAAAATACTTATGACACTGTCAAAAGATTTGACAAACGTTTAATAATAATCAAAGGCTTAACATTTGATTTCACATCATTGTTAACCAAAAACTTTTCAGTAGGCTAAATGAGAACATTTCAAATGAATCATTTTCAACTTCTTGTTTCCAGACGTTAAAATATGTTCATGAACGCTTTAATTTTAGATTTCAATGTAAAAACATAAATGTTTTCTCTATTGAGGGACAAATTACGTTCGTTCAGTTTTTTAAGAAAATCTGATAAATAGCTTAATTTCAAGAACCAGATGTCATTGCGAAAATGATGGGCAAAGTCTGCATTTTCTTTTTCTTTAGAAAAATCACGACTTCAGTGTTCAACACTAATAGGCAGTGCCGGATTAAGGGGGGGGGGCGGACTGGGCTGAAGCCTAGGGCCCCCACTTTTGGGGGCCCCCACCTCAAAGAAAAAAATCTACTAATTTTTTTAGTTGCACAGCTGGAGATTACTGCTTTAATTCGTATCTCAAACAAGCAAGGGTGGCTCACCCAAATGTGCTGCGGTGCTGCAGCACCCCTTCCCAACCCCAGTTATTCAATTTTTCTTCTTTTTTTTTAACAAAAAACATATTTATTTGATACTTTCATAACCGAAAATGGTACGGATTACGGGTCAAAGTTATGATAATGCTGCCAATATGAGTGGCAAGTATAACGGTCTTCAAGCTCTTCTGCGCGAGAAATGTAGTGTAGCTCATTATGTCCCTTGCACAGCACATTCACTTAATTTAATCGCCAGCTTAAATGTCCTGTAGAAACATGCCGTTCTGCCGCTGAGCTTTTTGAATTGTTGCAAAGCCTTTATTCATGGCTCGTCTCGTCTACTCATCGTTGGCAAGTCCATCGAAAATTCCTAGATGGTTTGCCTGTTTTGAAGACATTATCTGATACAAGATGGTCAGTTAGATATGATGCAGTTCTTCTTCTATCGAGTCTTCTAAAGTTCGTTGATACACCACAGATTGACACATTCTTCCGCAACGGAGTTATACACTGACAGGTCCCATCTACTGCACCGTGTTGAAAGCCGAGGGCAAACAAGAAGGTGATCCACTGCATAGGCGTAGCCAGGGAGGGCGAAAGGGGCCATGCCCCCTCCCCAATTTTCCAAGTTTGGATTCCAAAATTGAGCCCTTTGTTGAAAATTTAATAAAGTTTGTAGAAATTTATATCGTTTTCCAAGACATCTGGCTATTAACACCCCCAAGGACTTGTTTTAGACACACAGAAAGACACCAATAAATTTTGCAAATCTGTCTAGTTGAATTGATTGAAGTGATAGATAAGGCTTTTGATCAACGGCATACTTTTTCCCGTTGTCATTTGATATAAGCCGACGGAGTAATTAGCAATAAGAGAGACGTAGACCCGATGGTCTCGGCCAGTAACTCTTGCCGCCTAAAGGAAGCAGTAACAGATACGGTTAACTGTCCAAAATAAAACTATAAAGACATATTTAATTTCTCACACTGTTTGCACTTTGCAGTAGGCCTAGACATAGCCGTACGAGACCAAACCATTTTGGGGGGGCAGAACGTAAATTTGCCCAAATGTGCACGCTTTTATAGAAATTGCCCAAATATAATGTATGCGGTGCGTGATAACAATAAAAAACTAACATAACAAGATCACCAGCAGTGGCGTAGCCAGTAATTTTGAAAGGGAGGGAGTTGACGGTGTGTTTCGCTTATGGCGACACCCAGCAGTGGGGGGTCTGGGGGGCCTCTCCCAGAAAATTTTGAAAAATTACTTTGAATTTGGTGCATTCTGAGAGTATTTTCAACAAAAATGTGGTTATGAATATTCCTGTAAAAGGGTGCTGTCCGGAGGCATAGCAAAAGAATAAGATCATGTTTTCTTCAGCATGTTTCGGAAATAAAGCTACAAGTCTCTATGTTTTCTTGTTGCTAATTCCTGGCTGAGATATTTGAATGTTTGGTAATGGCAAAACTCGCTCTTTGCAATAGCCTACCCACCCCCCCCCTCTGGCTACGCCACTGATCACCAGCTAGCTAGAATTTCTTACCAAAGTAGGCTAATCAAGATAGAACAACTGAATTCATCTCTGATGATACCTTGCTTGTGCATTGCTCGATGCTTCTGCACTTTGGCATAGTAAGTAGGAGTAACAAATATTGTTTTACACACCACAAATAATAAACAACGCCACTTAAATATTCAGTTGTGATGTCACAAAAGACTCAGAAAAATAAACATTGCAGGAAACCGGCTCAGGGTGACCATGCGGATTCAGAAAAAACTACATAACAATAGATAAATTATAATTAAATGTAATAAAACACAGACATACTACTTCTGTTCAAATAAACTTTGTTCAATCAATTAAAGTAGTTTTGATGATACGAATTTTAGTACAAAAATAAAAAGGTCTGGCAGCACTACTTCTAAAAATACTGTATGGTTAGGCTAGGTAATTTGATGACAAAAATAACTAATATACAGTATTCTAAGTTTGCATACAGACGGTGACGTAGGATTCAAAGAACCCAATTAGCCTAACAGTACGTATTTACATTGATTCAATGTCTGAATATTGAATAATATTCAATCATCGGATTTGCAGAAGGCGTCGTTGGATTTTCAAAAAATCGCCAAATAGGCAACTCGCCGAAAAAGGCTCTTGCCGAATAGGAAACTTTCGCCGAATAGTAACAGAACCTTTTATAAAAGTAAATAAACAAAGCTAAGCAACACCTTAACATTACTTTTAACAGGTGTAACATGTTTTTGTAAAATGTTGTGGTGTTGCTTAGCTATGTTCGTTTATGGTTGAAAAAGTACAGTGACCTCCCCACCCGAATTGTTTTATAAAAGTAGGCTAGGCTATTCACCGGATTTATATAAATTCATATTTTGTAGTTGCCCAAATCAAGATGATGCATTTATTAATATTATGAAAAAAATTAAAGACTGTAAATTTTGATGCCGAGGCAACTGCATCATGCCAATTTGGGAAGTTTTATAAATAGACTATGATCAGATATTTTCATATTTTTTTGTTGCCCAAATCTAAACGATACAGTTATGTAAATGGGAAAAATTAATGAATTTGTTCATTTTGGGGAAACTGCCTCACGCTAATTTGGGCAGTTGCATAAACAGACTAATCAGTTTCATCAAATAGCCTAATTTCATGTTTTCAGCTGCCCAAATCAACACGATGTATTTGTGAAAATTAATAAAATTAGCTATAAAGGTCAAATTTTGCCATTTGATTTGTTCAGTTTCACAAAACTATTAGAGACATATTTTGGTGGCTGCCCAAATTGGCATGATGCAGTTGGTTAAATGCATTTCGTACTACAATTTGATCACCATGGAATACAATACATCAATACGGGTGTGCCAAATGACAATTTTGCGGCACATTTCTTGTGCAAATAAGAGGCTGTACTTAGTTTGATAGGTAAAAGTTACTAATTTATAGTTTTTCTTAATTCATGCAATTTTGTAGCTTTTTATATAGCAATTTTTGCCCTAATAATTTCAAGATTTTGCCCGAATTCGCGACGTTTTGAAACAACAGGGGGGGCGGCTGCCCCCCCTGCCCCCATGGCTCGTACGGCTGTGGGCCTAGATATCTTTTTAATCTCATCTTTTAGCCAAAGCTTACCAAAGATAAGATGAAAGTAGCTAGGCTATAAGTGTAATGCATTTTAATTTTGTAATTGTCTATGCAGTAGCCTATGCAGGGCTTCCCAAACTGGGGGTCGCGTGACAAACTTCAGGGGTCGCAGAGAGTGTGCCAATTTTACTCAAAGTAGCCTACTGCATATTAACACTTCTGTGCAGCAAGTTATTAACTGTAGCCGAACACGTTTACGCGATTTACGCAAAATTTACGCGATTTACGTTTCTTTGAACTAATTTATGGAAGCAATTTCAGAATGGCTTACTCTGTTGGGTTTTTGTGTAGTTATTGAGTTTTTGTGTAGCTGAGTTTTTAGTGTTCTCTAATTTTAGCCGCAGCTTTTGCCCGTTCGTGTGTATGAGTTATCTTTAATAAGTTAATAGCTGTTTATCTGCTAACAAATTTCATACAAATATTACTCTAAACGTGTTTTCAGAAAGCACTATAATCCATTATTTGAGTGTAATTTTTCAAAAATTTTCCGGGGGAGCATGCCCCCGGACCCCCCTACCACTCTAACCCCCCTACCACTTTTATTGCTTCAACCCACCAGGATACGCCACTGCACATCAAGTGGCGATGGCTTTAAATCAAACACTTTGTTGTTCTCTTCAATTCATCAAATATTTGGCTCCCCCCAAAAAATTTTCTGGCTACGCCACTGGTCCGCTGTTTGGGGCTCGGTGCCACAGATACATGCAACTGGGCCCGTGTCGTAGCCCCACTCCACCATTCATTTTTAGCGAAAAATGTCACTTGATAAGGGCCCCCACTTTCAGCTCAGCTCAGGGCCCCATACACCCTTAATCCGGCCCTGCATAGGCCTAACCTTTCTAGCTTCAACTTTCGAAAGCCATCTTACTTCACATTGCAATACAAAGGGTCTTGAATTCCAATTCCGTTTTACCACACCAATTTGCTAAAATACGCGTAAACTAGGTGCGTTACTCTCAACGTGTTCGGCTACAGTTAATAACTTGCTGCACAGAAGTGTTAATATGCAGTAGGCTACTTTGAGTAAAATTGGCACACTCTCTGCGACCCCTGAAGTTTGTCACGCGACCCCCAGTTTGGGAAGCCCTGCATAGGCTACTGCATAGACAATTACAAAATTAAAATGCATTACACTTATAGCCTAGCTACTTTCATCTTATCTTTGGTAAGCTTTGGCTAAAAGATGAGATTAAAAATATATCTAGGCCTACTGCAAAGTGCAAACAGTGTGAGAAATTAAATATGTCTTTATAGTTTTATTTTGGACAGTTAACCGTATCTGTTACTGCTTCCTTTAGGCGGCAAGAGTTACTGGCCGAGACCATCGGGTCTACGTCTCTCTTATTGCTAATTACTCCGTCGGCTTATATCAAATGACAAAGGGAAAAAGTATGCCGTTGATCAAAAGCCTTATCTATCACTTCAATCAATTTAACTAGACAGATCGCTCACATACCGCCACCATTTGGTGTCACTGCGCAAGAAACTAACATCCCGCGCTGCGCTACTCAAGCGCCTGGCAGGTTCTAGCTGGGAGGCGAGGGCTGACACTTTGCGAATAGCAGCCTTAGCCCTTGTCTACTCTTCTGCAGAGTACTGTGCACCTGTTTGGTGTCGCAGTGCTCACTGCCACAACATCGACACTGCCATAAACAGCGCCCTGCGCACAGTGACTGGATGCCTGCGTCCCACACCATTGGACAATCTCCCCATTTTCGCTGGCATCCAACCCGCTGAGCTTCGTCGCGAAGAAGCCACTCTGTCCCTCGGTCGACGGGCACTGGAGCCTAACCACCTTCTCCGCCACAAAATCTCTGCTCTCCCAAACGAGCAGCCCCGTCGACTGAAATCAAGACACCCATTCGTGCCAGCCGCTCAACTTCTTATC
Organism: Aplidium turbinatum; assembly: GCF_918807975.1. Taxonomy (NCBI): domain Eukaryota; kingdom Metazoa; phylum Chordata; class Ascidiacea; order Aplousobranchia; family Polyclinidae; genus Aplidium; species Aplidium turbinatum. The sequence continues at coordinate 21,663,335 of NC_137482.1, forward strand.
AACGAAGCTGATGTACAAGACATCTCTGCGGCTGCTTGGGCGGACCGTAAATGGAATTTGAATGGAAGTCAAGCGCCACCAGACTCTATTCGTTCATCCCCGACGCTGACACACGCCCCATCGGCATAACACTACCAAGACAGGCATGGGTGCGCCTCAACCGTCTTCGTACGGGCGTTGGGTTTTTCCGCTTAACATGCACCAATGGGGAATGGCCTCTTCCTCCTCCTGTGAATGTGGTGCCGAGGAACAGACCGCAGACCACATCATCAATGACTGTACCATCTTCAAGCCACCTAACGGAGTGGAAGGTCTGCGCGTCATGGATGATGAAACTAAAGACTGGCTGCTCTCTAGCAGCCTTCCAATGTAGTCTGGGAATATCGTGAGTCTGGGGTGGTAAAAGGATAGACCCTCGGCCCCAGAAGCTCAGACGACGACGACGACGACGAATCAATTTATTTCACAAAAGATATTCGTGATTGTGTATTTTAGGTAGAAAAGGTGATAAAGACTCGGTTTTTGACCTATTTTCGCCATTTCTTGGTCAAATTTCTCAGTTCATATTTTATTTTGAAAGTCTTCTTGCGTTGAACACAGAATTTCATCAATTTTTTTTCCCCGTTTCTGTGCAAACAGTATTCCATGCACTTTTTGCACTACAAAGCAATTTGCGCAAATAACAAATTACCTTCCTAATTATTGTCTGCCAGCAAAGAATGACTCATATCGCGTCAGATCGCGACTCCCTACCCAGACAGAAAAATCGACGTTGAATCAATGTAAAAAAGACGGATTTTGCTGCCTGGTTACAGAATGGAGTTTTAGCGCCGCCGACAAACACAAAATGAAACCGCACGCTAATAGTAAACTGTCAATCAAGCTATTGAATATCAGCAAATTTCTTGCATTTCATAACTGGCTGTAACAAAAGGTTTATTGTGAACTTCACAATTATCCGATACCAACATAATCGGGATTAAAAGTTGGGGCAAGAAAAAAAAAGTAAAAGTCAAGAAATCTCAGGTTTCTAGCGTCACTGCTTCTGTGTGAAATTGCTGAATTAGCAGAGGGCGAGACCATAGGGTCTACGCCAGTAACAGATACGGTTAAACTAGAACAACTGGTGAACTTTACGACTGTCATGGTTAGGTTAAGCCTTAATGAATAAGCGAATACCTGTCGAGCACCTTCTGACGATCCCGCAATGGGAGAAACAGACTGGAGTCTAAAGGTACTTTGATAATAGTGATTCAAGCTAGACTACTTGAATTAGCTCTGCTTAGCGTTGCGCTCGGTATTAAGCCTTTTTTGTGGTATCAGTAGCCTACCATACATCGTAGGAGTTTCGACAAATAAACAGACCTACGCATTTTAAGCAATGACGCGATCGCTGTATTTTCAATTGAAATGCAGCATCTCTTTCAATGCAGAGGAAGCACAATGGAGAAAATTCTTATAAAGTCCTTTCCAATGCCTGTCTGTTTTTTTAAGGAATTAGAGTGTTGTTGGATACACAATCTATCAATCAAGGCATTATGGAATGTATTGTGCTTTGCAGTTTGTGCTTTTCAGTCCGGACTGTCGTTACAGTTACAATGCAAAGTCAAATTTATCTTACAATTTTTCATTTTATGTATATTACAGATTTTTAGTAATTCCTGATGAGGACACACGTACGTGTCGAAACCGATTGAGTTATTTTATTATGTTATATATTATATATACCGTACAGTATAAGGCCAAATATATATATACTGTACTTACCGTACAGTATTAATTTTGTAATTCATTTTGTTAAACCCGCTAAGGTTACTTTGTTTTGTTTGTCTGTGGTTAAATAAAATAAACAACACAACAACAACTCATTTACTTTTAGTTTTTGTCATTGCGATACCTGGGCCTGTTCGGATGTTCACACGCGAAGCTCTTGTGATTTTAATTTTCGACCGGTGTTCCATAGAACACTAGTCAAGCTAATAAGTTTCTTGCGGAACACCGGATGATCTTTCACTAAACACCGGTTGAAATTCACTGCATCAGGGAAGTTTCAAGAAACAAACCCTTCATTCTCTCAAACTTCAAGTCTTGAAAAATCTTGTAGGCTATAACGTTTAACGTATAGGCTACTGATAGATCTTTGCCAACAAGAAATTAAAAGTGTGAGTGCGGCAAAAGTGAAAATCAAAACATGCCAAACAAACAGAAATAAATTTGATACCGGTAATAACTTTATTGTAACATCTGTGTATGTACAATTTTTGTTTGCACGAAACCATCAGAACAACGACTCATTCAATAGTGACATTCGTGCCAGTCACTCAATTTCTGCTCAACGAAGCTGACGGAAAAAATATATCTGTGGCTAGTTGGGCAGACCATTAAAGCAACTCTTAATGGGAGTCAAGCACCACCAGACTCCAGACTTTCGTTTATCCTCGACGCCGACACCCGTTCCATCGACCTGGCATTACTTCGTCAGGCGTGGGTGGGCCTCAACCGCCTCTGTATGTCGGACTTTTCCAAGATGGGTTATCGTGCTCCCAAGAGTCTTCCATCACAATATTGTTATCAAAGTTGCAATGGGATTATTCAGTGTGGTTCATTCATCAGCCAGACTTTGTTACGCTGTAATAAACACTAACATATCGTGTTGGTAGTATTATTTGGTTTTACGTAGTTAATACTGTTGAGACAAATTGATCCCGCCAGTAAATACTGTTGGGACAAAATCATCCTACTTCCGGTGTGGCAGTCTAGGAGTTACTGCGAGCCAGAAGTTACCAGGGTTTCCAAATATTTCATGTAAATTTTATTTAATTTTGTTTTGACAAATAACTGCATTTTTAACCTCTCAAAAGGTCGGGTAACAAACAATTAGAAGTATTTTTTAATGTTAACTGAAAAGCTTGCATTAGTTTGAGAGCAACGACTTGATTAAACTTAATTAAAGGAATTTTCGGCTTTGTATCGTTTGCGAAAACACCGGGCACCCCTGGTAACTTTTGAACTGACAGGAACTTCTGGACTGCAACGCCGCAGAAGCAGTCCAGAAGTTACGGCTATTGTAGCCTACGTGGGTGTGCTTTTTCGAAATTCGTTTGGGAAAACTTGTAAATGGACTCAAAATTCTGCAGTTAAAACTGTTTTTGAATGATACTAGCCTACAAAGAAAATTGAAAAGGGTAATAAAGTTATTGACAATGTAGAGAAGTACGAAGAATTTTGCAGATACATGGAATGTATAAAAAATTATCTGCCGAATAACAAAAAACATTATTGTTTTACGGATGAAAGAACAAAACGAGCAGTGACTAAAGCCACTTCGAAAGGACAATATGAACTTGATGGTAAATTAGTCTAGCCCTATGTTTCATTTCTAGCATTTGTTTCATGGGCCAATGAAGGGTAATTTAGAATATTTTGTATTGGAACTTGAAGGTAGTCTATTATATGTATGCTGATAGTAACGTAGCAAAGGCTTACCGTTCCTATTTCAAACGATGTCTTAAAAATTGACACAAGTTATGTTCTAGCACTTTGTCGACAAGCCATTTTTATAACAATTCGGTGCTTTTCATTTGATCACCTGATCTTTTTGCTGGAATAAAAATTCTAGAGTTATTTACAACCCTGTTTTAGTAACTTCTGGACTGGCAGTAACTTCCAGACCGGGTATACGCCGTCCAGAAGTTACGGTAACTTCCAGACCGCAGTAACTTCTGGACCGTTACACCGGTATGCAAAAAAAAAGAAATATGTAATGTTTTTATTTAACCAATCAATGTCTATTTCACTTCAAACAACGTTTCAAAAAAAGTTTTATAACATCCGTATTTAAAGGGTTAGCAGGGGTGTCCAAAGTCCGGGCTGCCGGCCAAATCCGGCCGTGGTACGATTTTGTATGGCCGCGCCTGTTGTTTGCACAATGTGTTATGTTTGGCCAACAGACACACATAAATCATATCAGTTCAACTAGCATTTTTAAAAAGATTAGTGAGGACAATATTTCTCATTGACACTGTCTGCTTTGTAAAGCGCTGAGGAGCAACGCATTCTGCGATGGATACAGCGCTATATAAAAACAAGAATTATTCTTATTATAGACAAAAGCCATGTGAGAAAGGTTAGAATCATTGTACGCCATAATTGCAAAATCATCTATTATTGCCTGAAGAGTAAAAAGTGATACAGTCGACCATTCATTCATTTTCTTGCAAGCAATTTCAACAACCGCTTTCGAGATTTTACTGCAGTTGTGACGGGCTGGTGGCTATTCACTTCTTTCCGCTTGAACCCTGAGTGATGAGGTTCCAGTTCACCTGCAGCTAATTGAGCTTCTCTGCGACGCCGACAGTAACATCTTTCTCTGGTGCCTTTTAACCAGCAGCTACATAAAAACAAATTTGGCCAGATAAAGTGGCTGTCTGGGAAGTTTTGTCAAGCAAGCAAAAATCTATGACTGATTTAACAATCACAACACGATGATGATTGTAATAACTTAGTAGATGGTGCGATATTCTAGCACACGGGTCGGCAACCAAAGAGCCATTTGGTCTCATCTCCATTAAGCTAAAACCTCGCTCGGAGCCGCACCATCTAACTGACTGCTTACAGCAAAAACCTAATGCTTACAGGAAAGCCTTTTGTTCGAGTTATTCGGCCAACCCTGTGTTCGTGTCACTCATGACTGGTGTTGGTGTCACTCTTCTCGGTATCAACCTGGCTTGATGTCTCCCGCAACAGTCGAATTACATCTGTCTTGACTTTTTCTCGCAGTGCGTCAGCATCATCCGTGGAAACGTAGTGCAGAAATTGTAGCCACGACGTCTTGAAGGAGGGATGAAGACATGATGCCATAAGGCATTTCATGTTGTTGAAGCACCTGTTGAATCGTTTCTTCACCCTTTCAAGGACTTTCACTTTCAACTCCTCACAGGTCACAAGATCACTGATCTCGGTCAACTTCTTTCCGCAAATTGTGATGGTTGGCAGTAGGGACGGTACATCACGGGACGCGCAACTCCGTTGTTCCTTCAACATTAGAAGGGTCAATTGCCAATTTGACATTTTTTTACGCTTTACTGCAGGCTTGCTTTCAACTAAAAACCTTAAATTACTTTAAAGCCAACTTAACTCTTCTTATATAACCCATAAAAAGTAAAATATTTTGTAAATTAGAAAAAAACGTAACCCTTCTAGTGTTGCGGATAAGCCAAAAGCGGATGAAGTTTCGCATCCCTATGATCTACAATCCCTAGTTGGCAGCAAGACTCCGTAATATGTCTTGGACTCGCCCTGGAGAATGTCTAAAGCCTGGCAGATAGGCTTCATCACACGGAGATATTCGCCGAAGAAGTTGACGTTAGAAAAGACCGAAACTTTGCAACCAAGCCGATTATAATAGCTGCTTGACCACGCCAGTATTGCAAAAAAGAACAAGCATTTTTTTCATTAAATTAAAAAGTAGCGGTAGCGGGAGTGCGACTGAAAAAAAGTAGCGCCTCTCCCGCTACTTTGGAATAAAAATAGCGCCGCTACTCCAACTAAAACGGAGCGCCGCTACCGCTACTTTTACTAAAAAAGTAGCGCCGCTACAAAAGTAGTGCGCTACGGCCCACCCGCACTTGCTGTTGTTTCTATGGGCAAGAAACTTTACGATAATTGCCTCTCTACCCAGTGATCGATTTCGAGTAATGGGTATAGTACCAAATTTAAGTCATAAGTAGAGTAGACAACCGGAAACAGACATTGCAATCGGCTGCAGCGTGGGTCAGGTGTACCGACCGGAAGGCGTACACCGATGCATTGCGCTCAAGTCCGCTTTCCCGCAATGCAGGATAAAGATAATAAAACAAACAAAAATAAAACAAACAAACAAACCCTAGTTAAATATCTAGAAAAATATCTTTAAAACTAGTTAAAATATAGTTAAATATCTTAGAAACATTCAACTTATTGCAAAGCTGCCTGAGATCGGATTTTGTAAACTGACAACCCTCGTGCGCAATCAGTACCCAATAGAATTATAATAATAATAATCGAGACACGACTCATCAAAAACATGGAAATCTATCAATGAACTTCTTCAAAAAAGGAAAACTAAAGCGAATACTCTTCCCAATGAACTTATTGCAGAAAACATTTCATGCAAAAATCGTGAACAAATATGCAACCAACTTAACTACCACTTTACACATATTGGTGAAAAACTAACTTTACACTTAGCCTAAAGCAAAAGCCAAACTTTGATTCATTCATGGGGCCTCCTTTAAAACAAACATGTGCGGTATATGAAACTGATGAAAGTGAAGTCGAATGTCTAATAAACAAACTAGATGTTAAAAAATCAGATGGACCAGATGACATCTCTTCTCGAATGCTAAAGTTATCAAAAAGTATTATTGCACCTCATTCATAACCTGCTCAGGGTGACCGTGCGGATTTAGAAAAAAAAAGTAAATAAAAATAGAAATATAACGAAATATATGCAATACAGATATACTACTTTTGTTAAAATAAATTTTGATCAGTGAATTGCAGTTTCAATTTCCAAAGATTTTACAAAAGCTGCAAGTAAAACAAATTTTTGGCACTTTAAATGTAATTATTATTTCACTGCTAGGTGGCCGCTCTGGCAACACGTCATCTGCGTACCTCCTCGTGGTGTGGCTGGAAACAGTGTAGCTGGCTAAACACTGAGGCGCTGAAGAAAGGATCTGGCCTACCTACGATATTTCAGTATTTTAGCCAAGTCTACAATGGTTATAGGCAAATTGTTGGTAAGCAATTGTTCGTAAAGCAATTGTTCGTAAGCAATTGTTCGTAAAACAATTGTTCGTAAACTGTTTTTCGTAAAATGAAATCCGTAAAACTAAAACAATTCTTCGTAACGCATTTCTTCGTATACACATCAAATTTTAACTGCATGCACGAAAAAATGCTTTAGGAAGAATTGTTTTACGAAGAATTAATTTTACGAACAATTGTTTTACGAACAATTGCTTACGAACAATTTGTCGGACACCGTCTACAATGATGCAAAAGTTTAACAAAAATATGAGAAACAGAGTAAATGGGTCTCCAAGTTCTAGCAACAAGAGCCCCTCGCCCGGTAGTTGGAGTGGAGTCGACAATGTAGGAGCTTCTTCGATCGTCATTCAACAACTGCTACTAATGCAAAAAATACTCTGACAACAAACTCAGAGAATTGTCACTTGGAACACACGAACATTATACCAAGAAGGAAAGCTGGACAATATTATGCTGGAGATGGACAGAATGAGAATTAACTGCTTGGGTCTTTGCAAAGTAAGATGGGCAAACACCGGTCAATTTATGAAAAATAATTATATATTCTGGAGGTAACGAACATCAGAGAGGTGTTACTGTGATTATTGACAAACAAATTCCTCATTCAATCATAGGAAGCTGGCCAAAATCGCAACGCTTTCTTCTGGTAAAACTCAAAGCTAGCTCTTTCAATGTCAATTTGATTGTTGTTTATGCACCAACAACGGACGCAGATAAATCAGAATTTGGTGGTTTTTATGAGTGATTGGATGAACTATACAAACAATGTAAATCACAGAAAACAAATATTGTAATGGGTGATTTTAATGCTAAAGCTGGCTGCAAAAAAAAAAAACATGGAAAAACTGTAGGACCTCACGGTCTTGGAATACAAAATGATCGTAGTGAGATACTTATTGGCTGGTGTGAAGAAAAAAAGCTTGCTATTATGAACACACGGTTTGTGCAGTGGCGCCGGCAGAGGGGGGCAGGCGGGGCAGCTGCCCCCCAATATTTTGGGCATCATCTTTTTAATTTTTTTATATTAATAAGTTACATATTTTTCTCGGCAGCCGATTTGTAGCAAGCATTGACAGCGATAGACACGTGTTTCGCCCATGAGGCTGGGCTCATCAGTATCGCACCGTATTCTGCCACAAATTTATTCGACCACCGCTTTACCAGTCAGTTTAACTCTTATCTTTGTGGAAACAAAGAAAGAGCCAACAAAACCAGCAGGCGCCAGGGCAGAGGACATTGTGAAGAAAGGGACGTTCTTCCCGGCTATCAGCACAAGGCTGAGCACTCACTAGTTCAGCGAGCAGCTGCGATTCGCCAACCATAACGGTGTAGCTTCCACGCTAAGCCATTCAGACCATCCAATCAACAATATGTTTCTCGGCAGCCGATTTGTAGCAAGAATTGACAGCGATAGACACGTGTTTCGCCCATGAGGCTGGGCTCATCAGTATCGCACCGTATTCTGCCACAAATTTATTCGACCACCGCTTTACCAGTCAGTTTAACTCTTATCTTTGTGGAAACAAAGAAAGAGCCAACAAAACCAGCAGGCGCCAGGGCAGAGGACATTGTGAAGAAAGGGGCGTTCTTCCCGGCTATCAGCACAAGGCTGAGCACTAGGGTGATGACTAAAAAAAAAATTTTTTGCCTGCTATGGGAATTGATGAACTTTTTCATGTGTACCAAGAATGTGAAATTTTTTTTTGAAAATTTTTCAAAAACCTCCCCCACCAATTGATATTTCTGACGTCACTTGGGTACATTTTTCTCCTTTTTTATTCCTCATACATTGTTTAAACTTGTTACAGACTCCTTACCATACTAAAAAGGTGGCCCACAGTACGGTGGAGATTTTGAAAAAAAAATTGTCGAAAAAAGTCAAGGGGGTTCTGAGATTTTACTCTTTTTGTCATTATTTTTCACAACAGCGCCTCTAGCGGAAAATTGTTAATTAGTGTAACTTCAAGAATTCTTAAGCGATTTCGGTAATTTTTTTTGTCAATAAGCTCATGTTGAATGCTGAGGAGGTTTATTGTTACTTTATTTTGATATATTTTTGTCACTAGAGGGCACTAGTGCTTTATATCTGAACTGATAGCCTATAAAGCTAGACCAGACAAAAGTTTTTAATAGCATTGGAAGTTGCTAATAATTTAAAAGAATAATTGAAACCATTTGATCTATTTATTATTAGCAGCTTGTTGTACTGTACATAAAATCTTGAAAGTGTAGCCTAGTCTGTTTAATGGGCCTATATCATGCAATTTATCATGCAATTGAATTCAAGTTAGCCTAGTTATCTGGTTAGTCTTTTAGTTACCGGTATTGGGTTTTGGAGTTGGGAGTGCTTAACTGGTTGTTTTGGATTGCATATCATGAGTCCAGCAAAGATGGCGATTCTGAAAGTGACAGGGCCTCTAGTTATTCCGAGAGCACAATATCAGAAGAAGAAGAAGATGGGTTTGAAAAGATGAGATCGTCAACATTGTCAGCAACAAAAATGGTGGTTCGCCATTCTTTGTCCACGCACAAAGCATCGAGTGTGTGCTCCACTCTGAATGAAGAAGGGGTTACTCTCCCTACTCCATCGCAGTCTGGCGTGTGGCGTAGTGTTATATGAGCTGGAAACAACAAAAAGGATGAAATAAAGTTGCTGTTGAAGGAAGGAAAATGTTACTGTCTCCATTTTGATGAAAAAAAGATTGTCTGGGGAGGAGTTTCAGGTGGTTTGCCTCCAAAGAGAAACCAGTGAGGTCAAACTTGGAATGCTAAAGTGGATCGGCTCAAGATATTTATAATGAATTAGAACGAATTTTGAATAAATGTGAAGCCTGGTCCAGTATCAAAATGATTATTTGTGACACAACCGCTGTGAATACTGGTCGACTAAATGGTATTTAGAAAGATATGAAGAATTGCAGAGATATTACAGTGGAGAAGTTTGTGTCAACATCAATGAAAATCCTGGTTGGAGAGATGACTTCAAATTTTTATATGAGCTGTGTCGTTCTTTTCAATTTTATAAGGTGAGCTAAAATTTGAACATGCTGTGCTGTAAGATTACTAAAGGTACATCTTCTAATAAATCAATTTAAAATTCATAATTTTACAGTTGCATCATGTTTTTCCTCTAATAAAATGGAGAAAACTACCTTCTTTGCACAATGCTAGATGAAATTCACGAGCAATTTAGGCTATACTTTAATTGCATACTTCTTGATCCCGCAATGGAGAGGAAAATTAAAAATCCCATGTCACTTTATTGCTAATGGATGGCAAGAGCAATGGTTTTCTGACCAAAGATACTCAGAGGAGGCATACCCAAAATTGTCATTGGCTGTTGAAGGAATCAAAGTAAGTAAAACTAGTGTTTAACCATAGTGAACCGTGATATTTTGAAGTAAATTTATGGTACCGGTACTATTTATATCATAAAAGCATCATCCTCATCAAATTTGTACTCTTGAATAGCCAAAACAATGTTTATGAAATAGTTCAAGGTTATACCGGACTACCAATACCAACAGTAAATTAGGCTTTAACAAATATGTTTTATGTTAAGTGTGACGGTGCACTGAAATGCTTGAAAACACATTGGAACCAGGATTGCTCTGTTCTCGACATCCCTAGCTCGAATATGATTGCTGAAAGAGCTGTTAAGCTGATGGAAGAACTCCATAAGAAGTGCACCAAAGAAAAATATTTGAGTGTGAAATTTGTTGCATGCAACAAGTTGTGAAGCTGTTAAGGACAAAGTATTGTGTGTATTAATAGCCTACTTTGTGCACCTGTACTGCATCTAAATGATTTTGTCACACTAATACAATTTGCCATTCATATTACTAAGTAACTGATTGTGAGTCATGTGTAGTACATTAGGAAAATAAGTAGAGTAATTTTTACTGATTACATTGAAACATTGCAAAAGAACATGGAAATATATATACGATAAATTTGGGTATCATGCAGTCGATTTGAGGATTATGCAAGTTTTACACTAAAAAAAACAAATTACTGCCATCTAGTGGTAAAAATGTAACAACTAACAAACTACCAAGTCACCCAGTATCAAAAATAAACCATCTGACAAAAAAATTGTCGAAATCGCTTAAGAATTCTTGAAGTTACACTAATTAAAATTTTTCCGCTAGAGGCGCTGTTGCGAAAAATAATAACAAAAAGGGTAAAATCTCTGGAACCCCCTTGACTTTTTTCGACAATTTTTTTTTTTAAATCTGCACCATACTGTGCGCCACCTTTTTAGTATGGTAAAGAGTCTGTAACAAGTTTAAACAATGTATGAGGAGTAAAAAAGGAGAAAAATGTACCCAAGTGACGTCAGAAATATCAATTGGTGGGGGAGGTTTTTGAAAAATTTTCAAAAAAAAATTTTACATTCTTGGTACACATAAAAAAGTTCATCGTTTCCCATAGCAGGCGTTTTCGATTTCCTCAAAAAAAAATTTAGTCATCACCCTACTGAGCACTCACTAGTTCAGCGAGCAGCTACACCGTTATGGTTGGCGAATCGCAGCTGCTCGCTGAACTAGTGAGTGCTCAGCCTTGTGCTGATAGCCGGGAAGAACGCCCCTTTCTTCACAATGTCCTCTGCCCTGGCGCCTGCTGGTTTTGTTGGCTCTTTCTTTGTTTCCACAAAGATAAGAGTTAAACTGACTGGTAAAGCGGTGGTCGAATAAATTTGTGGCAGAATACGGTGCGATACTGATGAGCCCAGCCTCATGGGCGAAACACGTGTCTATCGCTGTCAATTCTTGCTACAAATCGGCTGCCGAGAAACATATTGTTGATTGGATGGTCTGAATGGCTTAGCGTGGAAGCTACACCGTTATGGTTGGCGAATCGCAGCTGCTCGCTGAACTAGTGAGTGCTCAGCCTTGTGCTGATAGCCGGGAAGAACGCCCCTTTCTTCACAATGTCCTCTGCCCTGGCGCCTGCTGGTTTTGTTGGCTCTTTCTTTGTTTCCACAAAGATAAGAGTTAAACTGACTGGTAAAGCGGTGGTCGAATAAATTTGTGGCAGAATACGGTGCGATACTGATGAGCCCAGCCTCATGGGCGAAACACGTGTCTATCGCTGTCAATTCTTGCTACAAATCGGCTGCCGAGAAACATATTGTTGATTGGATGGTCTGAATGGCTTAGCGTGGAAGCTACACCGTTATGGTTGGCGAATCGCAGCTGCTCGCTGAACTAGTGAGTGCTCAGCCTTGTGCTGATAGCCGGGAAGAACGCCCCTTTCTTCACAATGTCCTCTGCCCTGGCGCCTGCTGGTTTTGTTGGCTCTTTCTTTGTTTCCACAAAGATAAGAGTTAAACTGACTGGTAAAGCGGTGGTCGAATAAATTTGTGGCAGAATACGGTGCGATACTGATGAGCCCAGCCTCATGGGCGAAACACGTGTCTATCGCTGTCAATTCTTGCTACAAATCGGCTGCCGAGAAACATATTGTTGATTGGATGGTCTGAATGGCTTAGCGTGGAAGCTACACCGTTATGGTTGGCGAATCGCAGCTGCTCGCTGAACTAGTGAGTGCTCAGCCTTGTGCTGATAGCCGGGAAGAACGCCCCTTTCTTCACAAAGTTACATATTGTTATTTTTTTTAAATATTTGGATCCCAACCTGAAGTCAACTCAAGTTGTAGGGTGGGGAGGGGGGTATTATTTTAAACTTGCTCTTCTTGCTGCTGTTATAATTACGATTTTGTGATTCTATTCACGTATTTCGCCTGCTGCCTGTCACGTAACAATTGTTACCGGCTGTTCAGCAGATTGGCTCTTGCTTGGTTCTTGAGTGGTGGCAGTGCATACAGCAGTGGGTCATTCAATGTTTCAAGGAAATAATGTACCATTGTAGATTTAACTCAACGAAGTCTACTAAAGTAATGCAGTAAGTAACCAGTGGTTTGATGACTATCTCTGGCTGGAGTACAGTATTCAGAAGCTAAGGCTGCCACATTTTGCTTTCCCTGTCGAGTTTTCAACTGCTTGGTATGTTATAGTCCTGTTAATATTAGTTAAAGTTTATACTAATAAACTGCAATTATGCTCCACCGGTGTTAAATGGTTTTTTATTCTTAAATGCTTCTTTATCCTATCCACGTAGTTTTCATGCGCAATATAAGGACGATAAAGTTTAAAACACAAAATGAGCGAACAATTATATTATAAACGTATTAAGATGCAAAAAATGCAGTATGACGAAATAATGCAACTGAAGTCAACATGTTCCTACGTTTATTGGACGTTAAAATTGATACAGTTAGTAACGTTCATTTTGCGTTATGGTCATTGCCTAGTGCATTGCACCGGGTCACGTGCACTTGATTACGTCGTGCCGCCCTGTGGCTGTGAGTAGTTGGTAATCACGGCAGCAGGACTTCTTGGTAGCTACACAATGATTTGTCCTTAGTTTATTTCTAGCTCTACTCGTGTTGAGACCTCTTTTCAATTTCTTTACGTTTACCTACAAGCGTAACAGTGGTGTCAGAAGTAAAATAGAATCCACGTTGCAGTTTTCTGAAGTGAGAAGTTATTACATTGTCGCAGTGGTTTCTGCACAAATTAGTCATGGAAGAAACAGTCAAAGCAATGCTAGCCACAATGGAGAAACAGCAGGAACAGTTTTTATCAACGTTAAATGACATTAGTCGAATGCAAACCAACGAATCAGCGCCAAAGTTTGAAAGTTTCAACCAGGATAAGGAAAAATGGAAACAGTATATGCAAAGGTTCTTGCATCCCATGGACATTCACAATGTTGCAACTGATGACAAGAAAAAGGCATGTTTGTTATCCTGGGTTGGACCCGAGACGTATAGCTTGATTGAGAATCTTTTCGGCGACAAAAACGTACGTGATAAATCGTTCAACCAAATTTCAGATAAGTTAGCATCGCATTTTAAAGAAACCATCCATGTTCAAGCAGCGCGCCATAGTTTTTACAACTGTAAGTTACAAGTGGGTCAGTCTTATAAAGATTGGACAGCAACTTTACGAGGGCTTGCTCAAAATTGTGAGTTTATATGCAAAAGTGAGCAGTGCAATCATCTCAGTTATGTCGACGAGCAGATTAGAGATGTTATTGTATTAAACACCCCACACCCTGAAGTCAGGCGTCAATGTTTAACGAATTTAAATTTTTCACTTGATGATGTTCTCAACAAAGCTGAAGTTTATATCAGAACTGTGCAAACCGATAACATCCTAAGAGGGGAAGGAACGTCAGATGAAGTTGTCGTTAATAAGATGTCCGCAACCTACATGAAGAGAAAGACGCCCTCAGTTGGTTCCACGAATCAAGGTCGCAAGGCGTGGAAGTCATGTCAGGATTGTTTTTCTAAACATTCTAAGGGTGAATGTCCGTTCAAAAGTTACGTGTGTTACAAGTGCGGAAAAAAAGGGCACATCAAATATGTGTGCCAGGCAAAGGGGTTACAACGCCAGCAGAAAGACCGAGTAGAAGCTATAGGCCATGTAAGCAGTTGCAACCAAATTCGAAAGACACCTCCATGGAAGGAAAAGCGGAACTCAAAAGCTTACCAACGCATCGGAAAGCAAATTTGGATCCGTGCCGAAGTTAACGGCAAACCATTCACGTGCCAGTGGGACACTGGCTCAACATGTTCCATGGTTGGATTAGATGGATATCATGAGTTAGGTTCTCCCACGTGCTATCCATCAGAAACCTCACTACATGCTTATGGTGGCAGGCCTTTGCATGTTAAAGGTCAATGCTTCGTAAATGTTAAAATAGGTTGTCAACTAAAGTCAAGGATGAAGTTAATCGTACTGAATGAAAACAAAGGCACAAACCTAATGGGTCTAGACTGGAGTGACAGTTTTGGCTTGACCAGTCAGGGTATTTCGGTGTTAGATCAAGTTTCAGACAAGAAAAAACATCTCGTATCTTCACAAGTTCAGCAGACAGAAGAATCCTTACTAAAGCAGAGGGAAAGGCAAGTTTCAGCTTTAACTTGCAAATTTTCCAGAGTTTTTTCGTCTGATCTTGGTAAATGTGTTAAGACAAAAGTTTCTATACACTTAAAACCGGAAGCAAAGCCCGTTTTTTCCAAACCAAGACCAATTCCATTTTCCAAAAAGCAAGCTATCAAAGAAGAATTGGACAGACTTGTGGAGCGTAACGTTTTGCAGCCAATAAATTATAGCGACTGGGCAGCTCCGATCGTAGCGGTGTCGAAAGCAAATGGAAGTATACGAATTTGCGGCGATTTCAAGGGACTGAACCAGCAAATACAAGTGGATCAACATCCGTTGCCGACGTTGGAAACGTTGCTGGAATCGCTGGGAAAAGGTCAGTACTTTTCTAAAATTGACTTGTCGGATGCTTACTTGCAATTAGAGCTTGATGACGAAGCAAAAAAACTGTGTCATAAACACACCTTTTGGTCTTTACCAATACAATCGTATGTGTTTCGGTGTGGCGTCAAGCCCAGCCCAATTTCAACGTTGCATGGATAAAATGATTTCGGGAATCCCTGGTGTAGCAGCATATCTAGATGATATCTTAATTACGGGACCGACAGAAAAAGATCATTGGAATAACTTAGAGAAGCTTATGGATCGTTTAAGCGAGTATGGGTTTTGTGTTAAAGTACAAAAATGTGAATTTTTTAAGGATTCGGTTGAATATCTTGGTCATGTAATCGACAAAGACGGAAAGCGACCGTCGAGCACATCAGTCGAAGCAATAAAACAATTACCCCAACCGCAAAACCTTCAAGAACTTCAAGCTTTTTTAGGGAAAATTAACTATTATGGTCGTTTTATAGCAGATCTTCCAGACAAGGCAAAACCTCTTAATTCTTTGTTGAAGAAAGGAGCAGTGTTCAGGTGGACACAACATTGCAAACTCGCTTTTCAACAACTGAAGGAGGACGTGATCAATGCAACCACGCTAAGTCACTACGATGAGAGCAAACCACTCATACTAGCCACCGATGCATCCCAGTACGGAATAGGAGCAGTTTTGATGCAGAAGCACGATGGTGTGGAACGTCCACTCGCCCATGCATCGAAAACTTTGAGTGAAACGCAGAAGAGGTACTCACAAATTGAACGAGAAGCGCTCTCTATCATCTATGGAGTAACGAAGTTTCACCAATACCTGTACGGTAGGAAGTTTACTTTAATTACGGATCATAAGCCACTAGTTTCGATTTTCTCACCAAAAAAGAATCTACCAGTCCTAACAGCTCAGCGTCTTCAACGATGGGCTATTACCTTAATGGCATATCAATATGATATTCAGTACAAACCAACTAATCTACATGGTAATGCAGATGGACTGTCTAGATTGCCTATGGGGTTAGACAAAACGTTTGATGAAAACGAGGAGAGAGAGAATGCAGAGGTTTCTCATTCTGTAGAGGAAACCATGGACGGTTTACCTTTAACTTCGAACGAGCTTAAAACAAAAACGCTTCACGATCCGATCTTAAAATTAGTTCGTTCGTATATCCAGGACGGTTGGCCTAGAAGATTACCTGACAATGATAAGCTGCGCTGCTATGCTTCGTATAAAGACTCGATGTGGGTAGAAAACGATGTAATACTTTTACAACGTGACGGTTTTCCACGAGCAGTAATTCCGCAATGTTTGCAGGCACAGGTTTTAAAACTCTTGCATGAAGGTCACTGGGGAATCACCCGAACGAAGCAGATGGCACGCAGATACGTATGGTGGCCGGAGTTGAACAAAAGCATCGAAGAGATGGTGAAGTCGTGCGGACTTTGCAGGCTTGTTGCAAAAGCTCCGGACAAAGAGTACCAAGCATGGCCGAAAACTACAAAGCCGTGGCAGCGGATTCATCTCGACTATGCTGGACCTTTCTTAGGAAAGATGTGGCTGATTTGCGTTGATGCACACTCAAAATATCCTTATGTTTCTATGCAGAACATCGGACAGGCAACTTCTAAAGCAACGATCAGCGCACTTCAACAAATCTTTGCGATAGAAGGCTCTCCGGACACGATTGTCTCGGACAACGGAAGCCAGTTTACGTCCGGAGAGTTCAAGACATTTTGCATCAAGTTAGGAATACATCACATCACCTCGCCAGTGTTCCATCCTGCATCAAATGGCGAAGCGGAACGCTTCGTCCAAACCTTCAAAAGGGCGATGGAAAAAAACTATAAGGGAGAAGTGAGCAAGCAAAATGCTCATCTCTTAGTAGTCACAACGTACAGAAGCACACCTCACCCATGCCTCGACTGGAAGACTCCAGCCGAAGTTCTTCATGGGCGCCAGCCGAAAACGCTATTGTCCTTGTTCTCGCCAAAGGAAAAAAGTAATTCAAAACAAGAACCTGCATCTCATAAGCGAAGCTATGAAGAAGGTTCATTGGTTTATGCTCGAAACTATGCATCTGGTTCGAAGTGGCTCCCGGGTACGGTAATTAAAAGACGGGGACGTGTCCTGTACAACGTACGAACGGAACGAGGCGTTTGGAAGAGACACATCAATCAACTTCAGCCCAGGTTTCAAAACGTTCATACTGAAAGTAAAAGTGACTTTTCTGATTCACGTAAAGTTAAGGTTGCACCAAGTCCGAAGAAAGATTCCGAACCGACCGATACCAATGAACACTCTGGGCATAGTAAAGCTGTCCCACAGAGACGCTATCCAGTTCGAAACAGACGCAGACCTGATTTTTATCAGGCTTAGTCAATACGTTTGTTAGTCGTATGTGCTTCTGACCCTAATTGTAATACGACCATTATTGCAGTGATCTGTCAGAAGCACTATATATATTGTGTATGTTAAGTCGTGAATACTTGGTTAGTATCACCCTCCCTTAGCTGTAGGCTAATGTTTTATTTCTATTGCTAAGTGTTAATTTATAAGGGAGGAGTGATACAGTTAGTAACGTTCATTTTGCGTTATGGTCATTGCCTAGTGCATTGCACCGGGTCACGTGCACTTGATTACGTCGTGCCGCCCTGTGGCTGTGAGTAGTTGGTAATCACGGCAGCAGGACTTCTTGGTAGCTACACAATGATTTGTCCTTAGTTTATTTCTAGCTCTACTCGTGTTGAGACCTCTTTTCAATTTCTTTACGTTTACCTACAAGCGTAACAAAAATACGTTTCACTTGTAGTAAAATTCTTTTCTCATTCTTTTATTTCTGAGAATATTGCCCTTTAAATTGGAAGACTTGCGTCCCCGCGAGCAAGATTGTGCATTTTTTTTACATCAATTCAACGCCCTACAACGTTGAATCGATGTAAATTCAGCAGAGTTAGCTGGCTGGGGTTGGCGTTTTAATTGATTATTTTTACTTTCAGTGAAGCTTGTTTTTACGTCTAATAAATGTAGAAACATGTTGACTTTACTGTATTGTTTCGTCATACTGTATTTTTGCCATCTTAATAAGATATATAAAAATTGTTCTCTAATGTTGTGTTTTAAACTTATCATTTGATATTGTGCATTTTTCTGATGAAATTTTCGTGGATAGGAAGAAGAAATATTAAGAATAAAAAAATCATTTAACACCAGCTGAGTATTTATGGCAGCTGAGGAGAAAATTGATAAATAATAAAACTGTAATAATCTCGCAAAAAAAAAGCAATTAACCTATGTCTCTAAAACAAAGTTTGCCTAATTTTAAATGAAACTGCATTAAAAGAGAGAGTTTTGCCAATACCAAACATTCAAATATCTCAGCCTGGAATTAGCAACAAGACAACATAGAGACTTAGCTTTATTTCCAAAAAATGCCGAAGAAAACATGATCTTATTCTTTTATGCCACCGGACAGCACCATTTTACAGGAATATTCATGCCCACAACTTTGTTGAAAATGCTCTCAGAATGCACCAAACTGAAAGTAATTTTTCAAAATTTTCTGGGGGAGGCCCCCAAACTCCTCGCCGCTAAGTGTCGCCTTCGGCGAACACGCCATCGGGCTTCGCCCGCCGGCCGTCAACACCCCCTGTTTCAAAGTTTCTGACTACGCTACTGTCTTGCACTGTCAATATTTTGCCCCCCATTGTTGAAGGTCTGGCGGCGCCACTGGGTTTGTGGCACACTATCGGCGTCGAATGTTATCAAGGCCTATTACAAAAACAATGTTGTGACTCCATTATAATTTCATTGAAAGATAAACGTGATATGTGTTGTGTATCATTGATTATTTTGTATGAATATCGAATAGCTCATGTATTGCAGTTCACAACTAGTACATACAGTCATACAGCATATCTAGCAAACATTATTTTGAGTTATGTGAAATTGCAACACTTTGCCTTGATGACTTGTTTTTATAGCCAACAAACAAAAATTATCTGCAATCGTTGGGAGCAAAGTTTCAACTTACCAAAACAAAGTACAGTATAATGCATTTAATAGGATTGCATCCCTGGATTGCATGAAGGTAGCAAGCCACGCGATTCAGTTGTATGACTTTTGAATTACAGGATTGATTGAAACTTAAGATCTATTAGATATTTTATGCAAAGTACGATTCAACTTACTCAACCAAGAAACTAGAACAAATGAAAGGCATGATGGATGCAATACAAGAATGGACTTGCACTCTTGCAGACCCAAAAATAGAAAACATATTTACAAAACTTTGTAACTTTTCTGTTATCCAGTCTAATCGCATTAATGCAACAGAGACGCATTTTGATACAGAAATAATTTGATCAAAAGCAGCAATATTCAGACACAAATAAATTTCATGGCTGGAATTACAAAAAATTGTTCTTTGGAGGTTGTCCGTGTCCTAGATTTCAAACGTAGAAGTTAAATTTGCAAGCTTAGAAAACTTTGCAATAGCGAATATGATTGGTTAACTACATTTACAAAAGTAGTGCACAAGAAGCTATATGCTGTTTCTCAACTATTTTGTGAAATGCCATGAAAAACCAAGTTTAGTATTTAAATAAAGAAACTTCATTTTCATGAACATTTTTGCCGAGTAATGCTTGAAATAATAAGCACTTGAAAATTAAGAGCGTATTCAAAAAAGCAATATCAATACACGGGAAAAGAAAACCTTTTGTGGGATATGTGTATCAAAGACGAGAATCAAAAAAAAACGCTTGAGCATGAGGCTCTGCGTATCTGGTCTAAAGAAAAATAGAATGATTACGAAGCCGACTAAATTCAAAATAATTGCAGTGAAAAACACAAACATATCCACAGCACAAAGATCTGCAATACAATTTGACCGCGCAAAATCCGTACCATGGACCAGGGATGGATCCAGAAAGGAGCCTGGGGGGGGGAGATTTCAATAAAACACAATAAAGAGTATGTCGACATGAATCCGACCTTGCAAATACACCATGATTAAAGATGCTATTCTTTGTTTTTGCCTTATCGCCCCCTCCTCCCTAGATCGGCTACTGGCATGAATATGATGTTCTTTGCTGTACCGGTACATAGGCTAATGCAGAAAAATATGAAAAGCCTTTTGTTGGCTTAAAATGGACTTACATGACCACAGGTCCTCATTTCTGATGAAAACAAGAATGTAAAGCAGTGTGGCATAAAATAGTGACTTTTGCAGGAACTCAATCAAAACACCATATGTTGCTTTGATATAGAAATAGCTTTAAATAGTGATGGAAATAGATTATAAGATAATAAAGTGTTTTGTGACATCAGCCTACCACAGTGGCTGGCTTTGCATCATTTATGTATTTTAATAATGATCATAAAAACACCTTCTCAGAACCATAAATGGGATCACGCCCACTTCTACCTTCTTCTGCTTTCTCACGATTCATTCACCGCTTCTATTTGCCTCAAGATGTTGGCCAATTTACCAATGATCATACCTATTTCCATCACTATTGGGACAGATAAATTAATACCAAGCTAATATGCCCTATTGACTTTTATGTGTCACCCTACTGGAACTGATCTGTTTCCAATGTCTTGAGCTGATGAAGGATTTTCTTCTTCAATGCCATCCATATGATCAACATGTTCATCCATGCATTCATTATTTCTCTCAGAATTCTCCCTTTCTTCATCCTCATTTTCTTCATGGCCCAAATCATTATCTTCCTCAGAACTTTCTTCGTCATAATCACTTCCTTCTGCAAAGTTGTCATCTGGTAAAAGCATAGGAACATAAATGTTTTCTTGGTAATCCACTTCATTTTCGAAGTCAGGAAAACACTCATGAAATTGGCGTATTGAATCGTCATCTTCTCTTAACACCATATAAAGAGCAAAGAAATGGTGGATGTTTTGTCTTGACGGTTTTCTGAAATATAATTTAAAAGGTTGTTTAAAATGCTTTTAACAAAACACAATAGATCAAACAGTGAAATGAGATGAAATATCAGTTAACAGTGAAAAGGATTTTGTATCATGTTGTCTTTAAATTAAAATTTCATACATTTTGTCAAGTTCATATGAAGATTTTTTTTTCGCTGACTGTTGTTACTGTTAACTGGTTGTTTGTTTCATTGAAATACTTTGGAGTATGAAAATAAAGATTAAGCCACTGGAAAACAATAAATTCTATAATGTTATTAAAGACCTTCCAGGTCACTTCGCAGCCACCCGGTGCAGTATCTACACATTCTACGTTATCGTTTGTTTTATCTGACTTTGCTGAATGTGTGTATTTATACTGGCAACAAAATAAATGTCAATCAATCAATACTACAAAAAGTGCTCAATACAGTATCAAGCAACAAGCCAAGTTAATTACATCAAAATTACTTACTAGTTCACTAAAAACCTTAACAGCCTGTTTCTCCTCAATAGGATCATCAGATATGGAGACAGTTATTCAGAGTCGCCAACATAAGCAGAGCAGACAGGTAGTAGGCTATGTTACACAACATGTAGGCTACCGTACTCCTTAATTCTACTACATTTATGTTTAGAAAATAGTGCACACTATCATATCATAAAAAGTATTGTTATGAAAGTTATATATTCTTACGGTTTGCAGGGCAAAGAAAAGACCCTTGAGAAGTTCCTTATACTTTCACATTGTTCATCCATGACAAATTGAATTGAACTCACTTCTTGTTTTCAATTACAGATTTTCAACCAAAACGTTTGAATTACAAGCCAACAGTAATAACAACAACTTTAAAAATCAATAACGTCTGCAAAAGTTAGAAGCAATAACCATACATTGTCTGCAGTAGGTCTCTTTTTTGTCATAAAATTAAGAATTTTTATTTTTACCACTTGCCAGAAACTTGAGAGTTAGATTTCATGCAAAAACAGTTAAGCTTTCGGAGAAATCTTTCACTGTAGTGTAGTATATTTTTAATTATTTTATTTTTGGTCATTAACACGTTTGTAAAGACAACAAAAAAAGATAGCCTACTTACCCTACTATACTAGCTATAATATTGTCGAAATACCAGCACTTCAATGAATGGGAAAAGGTTGCGAAACCTTGAAAGGTTTAAGACATGCCTGAATAGTAGTTTATTTTTATGTAGTAAGTATATGTATGTAGCACAAAACCCCCCCCCCCCCCCAAAAAAAAAACCGCAAAAAATATAACGTAAAAATAAAATATAACGTATTGTCAGCTATCAACACTTGTTAATCTTAAAACACCACACAGCATCACACTCTTTCCAATACCATTCGTCTCAAAACAGCCAAAATCAAAATTCTGCTCAAGTTTAAAGGGCCTCAGTTGCTTGACCTCAATCTTTAAAATTTTATGTGGGCTGCGTTGTGGTTAAACGATAGGTTAAACAAGTTTATTTCAAGCTCTTCTTCCGCTTGACTTCCCTTCGTCACCAGCGTCGCTCTGATTGGACAAACAACGTGACCGAGAGTAACCCCAAAGCAGGCGTTTCGTGGGCTGCTACCAAATTACTCTTTCTTTATGAACGATCGTCCAGTCAAAAAATCAGTATTTTTTTACATTAATTTAACGTCTCCAGTTGTAGAATCAATGTGAAAAAGGACTTACTGGTTGGGATGCTTTTATTTTGCGCCCATTGCGACGAAGTACATTGCGATTACAAATGCAATGCAGCAACCAGCAAAGAAAAATATAATTATCGAATCAACTGCTTCCATTATTTTGGCAGCCTATTCGTTAGCCAAAAAAAGTCCTCATACATTTATCTTGCTCATTCATAGCAAAATATAGTCATAAGTTTTTATCAAAATGTTTGAAAAGTAACTACCGTAAGGCCTACATTTTTTAACACATAAAAATAAAAAATCAAGTTAAAAAAAATGTAGATACCTATAAAATACAAATGCACTAATTACTCATAGCATCTTAGCCTACGCGTGGACGGTACAACGGCGACGTCCACGGCCTACAGTACTTAAAATAGAAGAAAATTCCTTTTTGTTTTCATTTGTTGCTTCTTTTAATAGCTCAAGTGCAAACATAAGATGAAAACTGTCTATAATTTTGTTTGTGCTACAAAATATTGACAGAGCAAAAGAGAATTTATGCAAAAAGACTGGAAGTTTTGGGCAAAACCTTGCAATGCGGACCAGTAGGTAGGTAGGCTATCACCTCTGAAACTTGTTATTCTTTCAAAAACACAAAACCGCATCGCATAACTTGACTTTCTCTATTACCATTCGTTCGTCTTCAAGAAAAAGAAGCCTTGATGGAACTAATGTAAATTGAAGTTGAAATTGTTCTCTGAAGGAGACTGCGTTTAGTCATTCCTGTATTCAGTCCCTGCTCTCATGTCTGAATTTCACCTTGTTCGCACTAGCAGTCTAGCACAGGGTTGCCAGATCCAAAATAGCTTTGCCTGCCAAATGTTTCATAAAAACTGCCAAAAAACTGCCAAATTTTTCAGGGTTTCAAAAAAAACTGCCAAAAAAATGCCAAACTGTTAGTGTTAGTAGTTACTTGTCCTGTTAGTCAGAAAGGTCATACACCATACTATTTGGTGCTACATATAGCTCTGTCTGATGGTATAGGTCTACTGTCTCAATTTACCTTGATAAGCCACTTAGTATGAATAATAAAACACAAACTGCATGTATCAAGCTAAATTAAAACAAACTTTCAAAGGTTGTACGCGGCCACATAGTTGGAGCTATCAAGCATCAACCAAGCGCAATCAGAGGAAGGTGATAAAGACCAAGTGGCCTTGTAGTGGATGTTTTTACAAGTGGATTTGGAGCTATTCTGGCATCCGATGGGTTTTCACATGCATTTATAATATCAAACAGCTGTCTGAAACTTTTGTATTGCAAATATTCTGTTTGAATAAGCTTAACTGAAGGTGATCTACAGTGGCGTATCTAGGGGGGGTGGGGGGGCTGACCACCCCGGGTGGCACGTCTGGGGGCGGCACTTGCAGACTAAAATTTTAGATTTTGATTTTATAATCTGATAAAAAAACGCATTTCATTTTCATCTGCATTTTCAAATGCCATATATAAATTATAATAGACTGCATGTACGGTACTGGTGAGGAACTTCCGGTACCAATTCAGCAGCTCAAGTCAACGAAATTCCTGGTAGGTTGCACAGTGACCGTGTGCTCTTTGAGACAGTAGCCTCCCGTATAGGTTTATAGCCTACTGCCTATCTGTATGTCAACATGTTCAGCCCAGCCAGCCATTCATACACAGTACAGCATACCGGTAGGCCAAATACGTTCCGGTTCAAATTTCTACAAGACCTCTGACCTAAGCTATGCTTTCAACTCATACGGTCCGACTGCGCATCATTAACCATACTCTGTTAACACTTACTATTGGCAAGAAAATAAATGTCAAATCCGCATCCCTCCAGCTGCCCAGTCCAACTCCAACTTTGGTTGGTGATTGGTGAATGGTGACTGGTGTGACTGGCCAGTGGCCTCTGGTCTGGAGCTTCCATTTCAATAAATTAGGAATCGGAGTTTCCAGTCCATAAATTAAAGTTTTTTGATGGACTTTCATTAATAAAAGTTTTTTAAAAAACTGTAGTGGTGAGTTGTACCGGTACCGTAATAATTACAAAAAAATGCCAGACACAAAAATAAAAAATGCCAAAAAAATGCCAAACTGCCAAACGTAATTTTCTCCTGCCAAACGCTTTCAAAAAACGCCAAATTTGTGGAATTTGGCAGGAAAAACGCCAATATGGCAACCCTGGTCTAGCACGTCTCTGTTCTCTGTGAAAAAAAAAACAAAAAAACTTGTAATAAGCGCTTTGGCTTTACGTCATCGTGACCTAGAGTAACCTTTTTCAAAGCTTATTGAAACTTCTTAACCCCCTTAGTCGCGCTGAACCAACGTGCGAGTTGATCACAAACGCCTTTCTCTTGCGTTCGACTCAAATGTGAGTTTTTGCGTGCAACATTCTTTTAGGCTGAACTTGCATTCGAGTGAGTTCTAAACATAAATGCTTGAACAAATTGTGTTGTAAGTTAGCTGGATGCATTGCAGAAATGAAGGGCGTCGTTGTATATCGTCACGCCATAAACAAACATGACATCACAAACGAGTCTGCTCGTTGGTCTGCTGCAGCATTACAGTGTGAACTGAAAAGTTTGCGTGATTGATTAAAATTTGAAGTTGTGTTAAGTAACGGAACATTTTGCAATGAAAACATTACTTTCAAATTGCTCTACCTTACTCAAGTTGTTTTACTTTTATCACTCGAGTCATTATTATTTAATGTCAGATTCACCACCATCAGTTTCATGGCGAGTAAACAATTATTTTGATGCTTTATCGAAGTTCGAATAAGACAGTACGGTAATGATTACAATCATAGATTGTGAGCGACAATTACTCAGTCAGCAAAATTTGTTATTTTTACATTGATTCAACGTCTAAGTGACGAATTTGCTGTGTGGAAAAGAATCTACCGAAAGCGCAATAGTTTTCTGGTTTGATACATAAAGAAAAAAGTCCGCACTGCCTTGCCGACTTTCGCTAAACAAACACGCAATGCTTTATCACTCATGTTTCAAAATGCTGCAGCCAAAGGGTTAACCTTTTTCAAAGCTTACTGAATCTTCTCAAAGTTGTATTTTGCTCCGGTCACGCACGCTAACGAGATGTAAGAAACCCATACCTGACTTTTTTATAGTTGTGGTTGCTTTTCTCAAACGACGTAAGGTTGAATGCTGAAAAGCTTGGATGCTCATCCGGACTTGGCTACTATCTTTCCTACCAATAATTGTTGCAACGTTGATCTGATAAATGCAAAATCAGAAACATGAGCGCTGTTTTATAGCTTCACTGAAGTTTCTCGCTCCATGGCAATGAACATTTTCAGAGCGAGTACTGTTACGTGCAAATTAAATTTCAAAATTATCCACCGCAGTGCGGTTGAAGATAAAAAAAATGTACACTCCGCGAGGCAGTAGCCTACTCTGTTTTATTCGTGTCATTTCGTTCTAGCAAGGCTAGCGAACAACAACTTCTTTCTGTAGTGTTGAGTTTAACAATTTTACGTTGTGTATTTTGTTGCAGAAATTGCGATTCGATCATTTTTTTTTTATTAATGTAGTCAAGAAAAATAACCGTTTTTGTTCAAATATGACTAGTTAGATTTCTACTTGGTCTCAATCAACCGCTTTGGCCTGTAGGCCTACTAACTTGTTCGAAAGCGTTATGTTTAACCGTTCTCGCATCTATACTTTTCTACATAATGTTATTTTCACCTTTTTCTCTTGTCTTCAACCGCACTGCATCAGTGCACCATAATTATGATTTCTAAATTTAGTTTTACGTTATTTGCTCTGAGGATGCACATTGTCATTATGGCGAAATCTCAGTAAAGCGATAAAACAACTTATCTATTTTTGCTTTTACTTCCGCATTAATCAGACGAACGTTACAACTGTTGTTATAAAACGACGTGGTGTCAGAATGTTAAATATTAAATTGCGATATCGAATACAAACCAATGTTTTGGTAAGTTTTCAGACACAAAAACGTAAAATGTTACAGTATTATGTAATTCTTTTATTATCCTGATAACCAAAAATCATCCGAATATCAAGTAATCGAAAAAGGTTGGTAAACATTTACCGAAATCTGTATTATTATTGTAACTGTCTCCGCCGCCAGTGTAGCCAAATCGTTTGGCATCCGCTGGCTTCGATCAGTCTTTCAACAAGGTTGATAGGATCTCCATTCTGTTTTGTCCTTTGCGATGTTTTGCAATCGATGGAGATGTGGTGTGCTGAGCAAGGATCCCAGGCCAGCTTTTCTGATGTCAGATCTCAGCAGTTGTAATAAATTGGTACGGTGACGTCCGGTTCGGCCTTGGTACTTTTTGCTGCCAATTATTGCAAATTCAAGGGCTTTCTGAGGAGGTGTGTCCTGGTGAAGTCTCAGAATGTGTCCAAACATGTTCCATCTCATGGTGGAGATCTTGCAAGACAATGGTTCACTGTTGCATATTTTGTAGAGATTTTTGTTCGAGATAAGACTGTTTGGCCAAGTATGACCAGTTATGACACGTAAATGTCTTCGATGACAGGCATCCAATCTTTCAAGACTTGCTTTGGTAACAGACCAGCTATTACAGTTGTAGATCATAATTGGGATGCAGTACGCGTTGTACAATCTTAGTCGCAATTGTAATGGGATTCTCGATCTCTTGCTCCATAGGTTCCAGTGTGATCTGAAAGCGACATTGCCTAAATTGCAGCGGGATTTGACATCGGCAGTGCTGCACAATAATGATCCCAAAAGTTTGTGTGCACGCCATTTTTCGTTTCCTCGAATCGGTAGGCTATCAGTATCAGTTTCATTTGTGTCTGCAAGAAATATGTGGGTGAATTCAGTTTTAGTCTCATTCATGAAAAGGTTCATTGAAATGGTCCACTTGAGTTGTCTTACTTAGAACCAGAGAAAGTTTGACTACCCCTACATCAGAAGTGCGGCACTTTGACAAAGAAGAAGCAGATCTTGAATCACAACGTTGAATCGTCTGCAAACGTTGAATCAATGTAAAAATGACGGATTTTGTTGTCTGACCAATGCCTCTGTTTTAGCGTAGCTCACGCCTTTGATAATGGCGGCCAAAATAAATCAAGATATTTCAGAAACCTGTCGGTTGCTACATGATCTCATGACACGTTCAGAACGAATTGTTGCAAAGGAGAAGATTTTAATGAAAAAGCTAAATGACCGTTGTACCCAGCTATGAGTGTTGTAACGTTTCATCATCTTCATAAGACCTGTGCTTTACGTTCATGCTTCCAGCTGTTTCAGGATGTGAAGATGACTCACTCAACCAATTCATCAACTTATTTGTTTGAACTGCAAGGTTTAGTGTCCCTGCCAAAATTACTCTTGTCTCTACATAAGCTTCATGGGCACATTTTAGTTTTTTGAAATTTTCTTTTTGTTGGTGTGTCCCTGTGTTAGTTTGCTACTTATCTCTCGTTCTATTTCAACAACGTTTCTGTTGCATTAGATTAGAACTTTCGCCTTCAAATCTTGCCACTTAGTGATGCGGTACGCTGATGAAAAACCTATTTGGGGCACTTCAATTTATTTACAGGCATAATTGTTACAACACAACTACGGCGTAATAATAACTGTTTGTGATGTTATAAGCATGTGGAACATATGTCTTGAACATGGCATGGGTGTGACAAAGGACAAAGCTCCTGTGATGACAAAGAAGATTTCTATTAAGAGAAAGAAAATTGGAATACCAAAAAAGAGATGGCTAAAGTTGGTGAGAGAAGACATCAGCGCAAAGAACATGGATAGAATCAATCCCAACAACAGGGAAACATGGCAAAGGGGCTTTAAAAACTGGCGAACCTCTGCTAGCCGGGACAAACGCCAGGTCCCATCTACGAAAGAAGAGACAAACGGATGATGATGAAATAATAGCAAAAATATAAAAACTAACAATTTTGACATAACCGTCATGGTAAACTTGGGACCTGCAAGTCACAAGAAAATCAATAAAAGGTTAACACGGATCGCATGGTCACTAAACTACAAAGATTTTAAAAACATATTTGTTACACAATCCCGCCCAGTAAAATTTGATTTGTTTACATTGATAAAACGTGTGCAAATGTCAATCAGTGTAAAAAGGATTTTTTTTTCTAGTTGTAAATCAGAGTCTTTCCTGCATCCTCAAAACCCACTGAATGTGCGTCTATTGAACTGTTGCTAAAAACTGGAAATCACTGCCATTTGACACTATTTGCTCGAGCAGATCTTTCCAAAACAGTATTCCATCGTATTTTTCATGCGTTTACATCCGAACAATTGGTGATAAAAAGAGGTGTGTTTATTTACTGTATAGTTGACTGGACAGTGGTGTCATCAATGTTGTCGAGCCCGAATAAACGTTCGCATTCGCACACAAACATCATGTGAGAAGTGATCGTATGTTTGAATTGACCGAAAGTAGCCTCATCAGGTTCCGATTGGTCATGACACGATAGTTTATCGTGACATGACAAAAACCATTAAGATTTAGTTTAGATCAGGGTTGTAAATAGGTATATTGACGTTATTTAACATAAAAAAGTTGCTAAGCATAATATATGTTTTGTGGTGTTCAGAAGGTGTTATAATTTCAAGCACCACAATAATCTAGGCTACTTCTAGACATGAAATTATTTTCAATTGCAACAACACTGCTGAATTGGTTCATCAATGTTGCAGGTTTGAAGTTTCAACTTTCCCGTCTATAAAAAAATACAATGTGCAAATTAAATTTGTTAGCTAAGCGAAACATTTAATAATGCTGCTATGATAATACTAAATGCTAGCACAGATAATGCTGACATGAAAAGGCATGTAGAATTAATTTAGACTATTTTGCTGCCAGTCCGCCCAACCAGCTCTGCCAAAGTTGAAAAGGCAATATAGCCTGCCAACCGTATTGGATACCAATGTTTTCCGCTATGGTGTAATCTTCTACTTTACACGTTGCTTTCAATAGCAGTTTCCATAATTGGTTTAGATAGGCGACGATAGTGCTAGAGCAGTGGCTATCAACATTTTTGTTTTGGCGATCTATAGGCTGATTTAATGTTTTTCTATAAATTTAATCAAAAATTTGTATAATTTTTGCGATATTTACAGAGAATTACTCTCATTTTTCATTTGTAATCAATATTTTGTTATAATCACAGTCATTGTAAAACTGTGAGTGCCATAAATTGGCTATTGATTAACGTTTGCGTGTAAGCATTGATCAACATTCTGCTGTCTCAAAAGAATTAAGCTGAACATAATTAATTAAGCCTTATATCAAATATAGTTGCTACTTTTTAAAGCTTTTTTCACCCTAAAAGGAGGATCGTCCAAAGGTCCTGAAAACAATCCAAACACAATAAATCGGTAATAATAAAACAGCAATAAATAGGTGATTTTGGATTGGTCGATCGTGACATTGTCATTGCACGTTACACAAGAGACGATGTGCTCTTTAATTGCACTTTTAGTTGTTAAGTCTGACTATGCAGTATGCACTATAACTTAACACAAATTTAACAATTAATCATGGAAGCCCTAAGAATGAAGCCGTAATAATCCGCCTCTCAGGCAATTGTTTGCCTGTGGCTCGTCTTTCCTTTTGTGTGCGTTCTAATTGTTTGTCACATGCTTGTATTTTACACCTCATGTGATATGTTTTCCGCGGTGTTATTTACTCGTAATCATGCTTGTATCACTTGCTAAGTTTGTGCTTTTCAATCCGGAGGGTCGTTATAGTTATAGTGCATAGATTTAGCCTATTTCATACAGCAATTCTCATTTTATGTATATTATATTGTAGATTTAAAGTAATTCCTGATGAGGACACACGTACGCGTCGAAAATTTTTGAGTTTATTTCTAATGTTTGTTTGTTTTATATTTAGCCTGCATTGCGGGAAAGCGGACTTGAGCGCTATGCATCGGTGTACGCCTTCCGACGTACACCTGACCCACGCTGCAGCCGACGGCAATGTCTGTTTCCGGTTGTCAACTCTATTTATGACTTAAATTTGGTACTACCCATTACTCGAAATCGATCACTGGGTAGAGGCAATTACCGTAAAGTTTCTTGCCCAGAGAAACAACAGCAAGTGCGGGTGGCTGGAGTCGAACATGCAGGCTCTCGACTGCGAGCCCAATCATGTTATATTTCCTTGTGCAATAAAATATGTTAAACCTAGGAAGTAAGTTATACTTTGTTTTTTCTGTGTTCCTCTTTAGTGACCAACTGTATTGCTGTTACCGTCATCCGAAGCTATATCTGTCACCAACACGCCAATGCCGCAACATTACTTTGATGATTGAAATTAATATAAATTAAGTAACTAACGCTACATATGATGGGAAGTTAAACATGGCAACTGCCTATTTTAATAATCCCTAAAAATTCTCTAAAGTAACAAAAGCCGTCGCAAGATTTTCAAAAACGTCTACGCGGAATCGGTCGTCTCCAAAAAAGACCGTCTCCGAATCGGTTGCACGGGACTATCGAAGATCACAATAAAGCTTAGTCCGCCCAGTTAGCTCAGTGGTTACGCGCCCGGCTCAAGATCACGCGGCGCTGGTTCGACTCTCGGGGTGTGCTTTTGAGCAACGCATTTCAGGACTGCTCTCCATTCAGCGGCACCTAGTGAATGGAATAATTTCCCGGCTAACACACTTCATCAGCAATCGAAAAACTTCATTCTGCCAATCTCGGTAACCGGCCCTGCGTCAAGAGCCTCTACAAGTATGCGAAACTACTAGGAATAACCTATCAAGGCTTTGTCAGTCCGAGGACAAAGATTCAAAAATCGAACCACATCCAAGCTGCTGATTTTATCTGACGTCCCCATATGTTAATTTTTAATAATAAGCTCCCCTATGTTTATGAGGTACCAATGTAGATGTGCCGTCTCAGGTAGCTGGCTGCAGGTGGAGTAATTAATGAGGGCATCGACATAACTTAAGCCCCTAGAGTTGAAAGCATCACTTTGGGGACTGTTATCGCCTCCTTCTTTTTTGCCATCAACCAATGACGCCACTATTTCAATCTTAATTGAAACGTCATAGGCTACTCTGCATCCAGATTCCATTCATCCACACCACACCGATACCTTTACACAAAAAAAAGTGCTTCAAGCACTTGAAAGTTAGTCTCCGCTTCTTCATCAAGCAGTTTGTTCCAAAAATTATGAGAATTGCCACACTGATGTCCAGTGGTGGCCTTTGGGGTTGGTAAACTGGGCAACCGCCCAGGGCCCGAAAATTTATGGGGCTCACGCTTATCCAAAATACGCACAAATAAAATTTACATTAAACACTAGCAGAAAGCAGTAGGCTAACTTAAACTTTTCCACCATAGTTTATAGTCGGCATCCCTATTTTTTGTAGACTCAGCTTTGCATATTTTTTTAATGGTGCCTTCATGAATGGGAATAATGTGGGTGTGCAAAAACGAATAGGCTACTCGATTTGAATCCGAAGGCATTTTTTGTCCCATGTGCCTGCCACTCTCCTGTCTTCCATCTCAAGTTGTGCAGAGACCATCAGACAAACGATGGAAAAGCAAAATTTCCTGTATCAATGTTCTTCTGAAAAATACTCCTCAAGTGTAGCCTATTCTGCGATCCAAAAGATGCTTCTTGATACATGATACATCCAGTCTAATTCCTCAAACATTTCAGAAGCACAAAGCTTGAATAATAAGCTTCATTCCTTCACGTTTATTGTGAGCACGGTCATATGGCATACCGTTCTCAATCAAATTAATATGGTCAGAAAGCTAATGCAGAGTAGACTACCAGCATGTCACTTGACTCTGCAATCACATTAATAGCCTACAAGGAACAAGAAACTTTCTGTTGGAATGTAGAGAAAGTGGCTTCGAAGATTCTATAAGGATTGCTGAAATGAAAGCAATATCTTTTGATGACCCTGCGCATTTGTGCAAGCTTTCTTTCCCGAAACCCGTCGACAGAAACGCAAGAAATTCTTGTTTGAAGATATAATACAGATGAGGATGCTGAAAGCAACATCAATAAGCAACAAGAATATGGTTTTGTGTGTGATATTTGTTTGCCGACCTCCATAACAGAAGAAAATCTGTAAAAAATGCTCTGAAGCATCCCCAGAATTGCTGGAGACCTTGACAGTGAAGAACTTTCCACTGAAGTGCAGAACTTCACGAGAATATATTCACCATTGAAAACAAAAAAAACCCACACTTCTCCCTGTTCTACAGTATCTGTATCAAAACAAACTGAATGCTGTGTACCCTTTAGGCGAATGGGGTTCTTATGGTCGGATAGTGTTCGCTGAGCACTACCGATGTACGACTCTAAGCACAGAAGGGGCGAAGTTCTAATCTTATGTCTTCTAGAGTGCACTGCCTATTAACAACACACAAAAGTAAGCTTAAGACTATTTCTTGCTGTGCCAGTTACTGTAGCTTCAGGGGAAAGGTCATTTTCTAAACTAAAGTTGATAAAAAATTACCTTCGCTCTACTATGAGCCAAGAACGCTTGGTGTCACTAGCTGTTGTTTCATTCGAGCACAAGGTGGGCAAAACATTAGACAATGCTTCTCTTATTAAAGAGTTTGCCGCAATAAAAGCTAGAAAGGTGCATTTTGTGTAAGTGCTGCAGACGGGTAGTGTAGGACTCGGAGGGCACTGAGTGTGGTGATACAACATAGCATCAGAGTGATGTGAAGACGTCACAGCATGAAATACACATTTCTCGCTTCTCATGAAATACACCATCGCTGTTTGTTGTTGTATCATGTTAATTCCCTTTTGTATTATTGTCATTTATGGTTATTTGAGTTTACGTACTATAATTTGTCGATACCGGCATAATTTGTAAAACGCCATAATTCATTACAACAGAAGCAAGTCATGAGACCATCATTTTAGTTGTATGGAGTGACTTTAACTATTTATAAGTCAGGTGATATGCAGTCAGATATTTCATATCTTAAGATCAATGTTATTAATTTTAGATACTCGAAGTTTACGAATCAAGTGATGATGATAACGACGATGACGATGGACGGAATATCTTTGATTTATTCTAATATAAAATATGCAAATGCCAATAGGCTACTTGGACATTGGTTACGAGATTTAAAAAAATTTATGAAGTGAAATTTGTTATAAGTGATCCTTTACTATTTAGGTCGGTGTTTTTTTTGTAGTGTCCCAAAATGTAAAATCTTGTATTTCACATTTTTTGATATAATTTCTACAATTTTTCTATTTACCGGTCAACATTTGTTCAGTGTGGTGTATTTTAATGTCAAAAATATGTCAATATTGGTTTAGGAGTAATTCAGGATAAAATATTCCAAAAATTATATTCAGCAACTTTTAAATTTCTACACTATATACAATTGGTTTTAATTTTCCACTGTTTTGGAGACTTGTTGTTTATCTATTGAGTTTTCCAAAATCAGTTTGAAGAGTAACGTCGGATGGGAAATAGTACACTTTTTCGTAAGCTCTGGTTTAACCATGGAGTAATTCATTGCTTGTCACTTCTCACAAAAATCCACCAGGCTAAAGCCTAATGGTGGATTCTGCCTTATAGTCCGCATTTAATGGCTGATAACTTCAAATGTGTGTATTTTTGACCATAGTTCTTTTGTGAAAGTGATCAGTATGAAATTATCTTTCGAATGAGGTATAAAACATCAATTTTAGACAATTTTAAATTTTTGGCCTATGGGGGCTGCGGCCATTATGGAAAAATGGCCAAAACTCACTATTCCCAAAGGGGATTCATGGGGCTTTTTTTTGGTGACTCCACATCACCAATCGAACCTTCTGACAAAGTTTCAGCTTGG
This sequence comes from Aplidium turbinatum, assembly GCF_918807975.1. NCBI lineage: Eukaryota > Metazoa > Chordata > Ascidiacea > Aplousobranchia > Polyclinidae > Aplidium > Aplidium turbinatum. The sequence continues at coordinate 21,697,894 of NC_137482.1, forward strand.
TATTATTTTTTTCCGGATCAAATCATTCAGCGACTGGACAACCGAAAAAATCCCGATTTGAATGCAACACCTCAAGTTATAGCAATTTGATAACGTTTCAAAGAATAGTTGTAAGTTTGTATTTTAAACAGTTTGTACGACGGTAACAGTTTTTCAAAAATATTATGATCGACTCATTCAACCCGCTCACTTCTTAACCTTAATAAACTACGCGCGCAGACTATGCCATCCAAAAGTAATGAACATATGTTTGTATAACATAGTTGTATTCGTACAACGTAAAGCAGAATATCAATAACGCAAAATTAAACTGGTTTTCTCCATTTTGCTTCAAAGAAGCCTGGAGGTCTATCATGGAACATCATTTTCGTCTTTTATAAATTGCAACTTGTTCAAGGAGACCGGCAATGGAGTTATTTTTGTGTTTATCGTTTTGAAACTTTATCAAAATTGGTTGCACAGCCACGTGCTCAATAAACGTTAAACCGATACAGAACCAGCCAGATTAGGTGCTCCGCGATTCAGGGACCAACACCATTTCTTCATGGCACTCCACCGTGGCTGATGGTTATCAGAATATTTTATAGTGTGGCAATACTCCAACACAGAAGCAGGTCGAATTAATCGCAATCTGAGGAGCTGTTACTGTCGCTGCTATAGTTCGATAAGAGGCCTAACCCACCAGCGGGGCGAGAAGCAGTGTCGGTAGTATCCGTTTTTATGGAATTGCTTTTTAACGAGTCGGTACTTTCTTCAGTCTTTGTGTCATCTTTCTCAAGGACTTCTCGAGACGTTGTTTCTTTGACATTTGGAGGTTTTTTTCTGATTATACCAAGAGCGGCTGCACTTTTCTTGAGAGAATTTGAGGATTTTACGGCTTTCTTGGGTGGTTCTCCAGATGTGAGTTGATCATCCTGACAAACAACGTCACAAATAAACAAAAATACGAAGAGAAAACACATAGTCACATCACACTGCATGAAGAACAGCATCGGAAACGATGCTTCGGCACATCGCACGGACTTAACATCCGTTCACATTTCTGTATGTTTCTATTAATCAACCCTGACAGCAAAATCCGTCATTTTTGCATTGATTCAACGTCTGCAGACGTTGAATCCATGTAAAAATGACGGATTTTGTTATCTGGGAATTCCATCGCAGAAGAATTATTGACGCTACAAGAGTGCTCGGTGCCGAGTAAAAAAGGAAAAGCAAACAAAAGCAAAGTTGCTATTCTCCTAAAAACCTCAACCTGGTGTAAATGGTTTTCTGACAAAAATACTTGTAATTTATTAATAGCCACCCATATGAGTTACACCAACCAGTCAGAAGATAGAGTCGTGGACGCTTTCTAGCCATTCGACAAAGTGGAGAAAGTTAAACCTTCTAATTTTCAGGTTAAACTGATCTCGAACAGACCCAAGCGCAGAAACAAATTGTCAAATGCCCGTTAGGGTTGAAAGTTTTGAAATACCCGAGTCAGCAGATCTGTGGATGTATGGTGACGTTTGTTGGATGAGTGAGCTCCATTGGGAAGCTCCTCCTCATCGCTGTCATCCTGCAACCTACGGACCATGTCGTTATTGAATATCTTCCTGCAAGGGATAAAAGATTTGCATTTAAAACTATGTCGGAAGATTGGAAGTTGGGAAACAAAACCGAGGAGACCGAAGAAAAGATGGGGATACTGTGTGGCAGAATACCTTGAAACTATAGGAGTGTAATAAGAAGATACTGTTGACAAAGTGATGTGGTGTCCTCTAATTTGCACCGATGTTTCTACTTGAAACGGAAATAAAACCAGAAGAAAATCTGCGGTGAACAATGATTGACAAGCAATTGGAAAAGAAATGGACATTGCTCTACAATTCAATACATCTATTTATGGAAGCAATGGCGTAAGAATACAGTAAAAAAGACCAGTGGGTGGGAAATGTGTAAGAATCAATGCAAGACAGCACCGAAAATAGTAGCTTTATATAATGATGAGAGTCAGGTCAAGATGCTTATGAAATCGAGACCAAAACAAGGATAGAGGCAGTTCCACTTAATCCAGTGCTCGCAACAGGGGGTGAATTTTCTCACTGTGGGTGACTTTCATCTGTCATCGGGAGTCAGTAGACGAAAGCAAGAAAAAAACTGCCCCGTATATGCTCAAATGTTGACAAAAGCTGGTAGAGGGGACATTTATCATTTATGAAGTTGGCAAGGGGTGTGAGGAAGTGAAAATATTGAATTGAACCATAGAGTCAATGTGCCACTGATATTATTGACAATCGACCACGCAAGTTCTTGATACACACGCATTGGATCATAACTTGAAAAATATATAAAAAGCAAGTTGTCTGGAATTTATTTGCAAGTTGTTGGTTAAAAAATCTCATTCTTCACCTTATTTCTTCATTTTCTTCTTCTTTCTCTCGAGCAAGTCTCTCTTCTTCAGTTTCCTGTCTTTTGAGCAACATCCCATCGTAGTCCAAACCGGCGTGTCTTTGGTTCAGCTCCCGGATCTCTTCCAGGCTCTCCATCATCTCCATCTCTCGTTTCGAATCCCGAGTCCGGATTTCCAGCATCTAAAGAGTTGATCAATGGACGTTATAAAAGCCATGAGCAACACTTGGAATAGCTTGTGCAATCGTTCGGAAATTAAAATTTGTGAACAAAGATGCGGCAAGATCAAGAGTTTAAAACTGATTGTGTGCTGATGAACGACACTTTCCAAGAACACCGCTCCACTCAGCAGACGTTTTGACATTAACAAACCATACAACAAACGTTCAATCGTGTCGTTTGAATCGCTCTACCCACAATATCCTATTGTATGACAATTACATAACGCCTGCTACAATAAGATATTGCATCGCCCCCTTAAGACACAAGTGATGCGAGGAATTGGACTCACTTTCATAGGGTTGGCTTCATCTTCCTCTCGTTTCGCTTGCAACCGCTTTTCCTCCTGCTCCAGAAGCTTCTCGGCTTCAAAGTTCCTTGTCGCGCCATGCTCTATTGCGTAGTCTTGGTTAGCAGGGTCTGTCTGTGATGACATAAAGGTTGGTGAAGTTGGAGCAACAACATATTTCGACATATGACCAGCACTTTCTTATATCGGTACCGACGGTAGCCAACCACTATATCGGTACCGACTACTATCGATATCTACTGTACCTATAACGATAACTTAAACACACATGGCTCGGTGACCATAGAAAGATGAGATCAACTGACGGTGTTGCAATACCTAGTTTGTGTTGTTGAGCAGCGCAGTTTAAGAACATCTTTGCGTTCAGCGGCATTTATTGGACAGAATAGTTTAGTGGCAACAAGCACAGTGATCAGCCAAGCTCGGTGATCAAGCATTGATCATGTGGGGTTTATGCACGCGACGAGAAACTGTCCGGATCAAGCTTCCAAAGAGGCTGAAGACAACTAGATATTCTCAAAGTCAACCACTCCATACAAAGCATAAAACCTAAAAGATGTTTGAAGTCTTCTGATGGGGGGAGTGCAATGCTTACCGTGAAAGTGATTTCAGCGACGCATTTAGTGCATTTGATATAGAACCGGTAGATTCTGAGCCCGAGATAATTGTTGTCTTGGACGGTTTCCATCCTGGCATTGAACTTGGTTCCTTTGTAAATATAATTTCCGCAAGTCTTGCACCTGATGACGAAACAATGATGTCACGCGACGACCTTTTGACGCTAAAACCTAAGCTAATGTAGTATATAGCGTCTCCAGCTTTAGAAAACTTATATTTAGTCAGATATACATTGCAACATGAATAAAAAAGAAATCACAGCACAACCGAACTAAACTTAATGTTCAGGAAAGAATTACTTTCCACGAAGAAGCCACGCATATCTGCGATGGATACAGCGTTATGTAAAACATTATGATTATTACCTCATGTTGAACGGTGCCATGACACGAATAACATATTGGCGATCTTTCGCGCGCTTGAGCTTGGGGATCTTAGAGGGATCATAATCAGGAGGGTAGTATTTCTGAAAAGTACAAATCACTTTAGGATGCCATTCTACGATGGGTCAAATGAGGAAATACTGTTGGAGAATCTCAACTACTGGTATGCCACTAAAAATACCAAATAATCCACACGTGCAACTACATGGCATTGAATCACAAGGAACTATGATTCCAACATTAGTAATGTGAGTCCGTGTCTGATTGACAAATCGTCTGAATAAACGCAAGTTATCACACTCACCTCCTGGAAACAAAGTTCTAAAGAAACTGCACACCAAAGATGTGTGCAGGTCCCATTTCAATTTCTGAAGCTCTCGTCACAAGGGCCAGTAGTTGACCGCAAGGCTTAGTGTACCCCAGATAGCAAATTAGTCGTTTTTACATTGATTCAACATCTACATACGTTGAATCAATGTAAAAAACGACTGATTTGCTTGTCGGCTGCATAGCCGAGTGGTGAGAGCCCTGGAACGGCAATCGCAAGGGCGCCGGTTCGACACCGCTCAAGAGCATGCGGCTGTGTCTTTGGCAGGACACTTAAAGGCATGCCTGTAGGTGGACACGAAGATTGGCGTCCTTGCCTTCCCGTCTATTTAATCTAAATCTTCAACCACCGGGCGTAAGCCTGGATGTCACAAACAAAAAAAATCCCGTGCTGCAAAGTCTCGCCGAATCAGATGGGTAACAAAGTCAACGCTCTAAAACAGTTGTTATTACACATAGTTACACAGAGTGTGAAATAATTAAATTGCAACGGTGGAAGTTGCACTCGTCATACTTACATTCAGCACTTTTCTTTCAGACATGTCTTTTTCTTCTTAGTTAAATTGTAGCAAAAGTAATGTTACAACAACGTAATAAATGACAACAATGTAAAAACCTAAACGTATCGTTCTCCAGATAACCTGCACAATGACAAATCAGTTACTATAAGAACTTTTGCACTGAATCAAAACAAATAGAGGCTGCTACTTTGTTCTGTTGAAGTGTAAAAGATCCTTCAATGACTTCACTGTTGAGACACATTATTATCTATTTCACAAAACATACGCCAAAATGTAGAAGCAAAGTGACGATTTCGCTGTTTGTATATAATTGCGACGTCCAGCAATGATGAATTTATGTAAAGCGATTGCAATTAAACCAGGAATAGTTCATAGCAGAATGGACACATTGGCATAAGCGATATCACGTGGAAAAGTCTGGAAATGTTGGTTTTGTGAATTTACCAGATAACAGCATAGACTTGGTTAGAAGAACCAATAGATTCAAACGATCGAACACAATTACGGACAGGTAAAGATTTTTAGGTTGCTTGCACGAGTTTAAAGCAATCACAAGTATACAACGTTGATTATATTATACGCACAGCTAAGAATTTCACTTGGACGAAATCTTTCGTTTCCGATCTACATGAAACTGCTAAAACAACGAAAATCTGCAATCAATAGACAATAAGCTAGCTAATACCACGATTTAATAATGAACAACTCCAAAATTGCCAGACAAAAATTCTTAAAGCAGGATGTATGCAGAGACTACGCCTTTGTTACCAGCAGAAGGCTATGATATATCATGTCACCTATTCAATGCGAGGTGCAGAAGATAGGGTTGCTTAGTTAGCTTTTGTTTAGAGCTAGTTTTACGTTTATTAGTTCATAAGCGCATATTTCAGAAAAACACAGTAAATAGTTTGGAATAGGCCATGAAACGGGGTACACAAATCTAGTACCTAAATTGTGACAGTGCCGACAGTAATCAGCACTTCAAAAGTGCCTCAAACAAGAGGTATACTATAGTATATATGCATAATACAGAAGTAAGATTCATGTGGAGTGGCAAGTGCGCTTTCTGCTGTCCAATGCTATTGAATGATCAAAGAAGACAGACGAACATGTCCAATGTCCAATCAATGAACTTCGTGCATAACCCAGACAGCAAATCAGTCACTTTTTACATTGATTCTACGTCTGCAGACGTAGAATCAATTTGTTTTATTTTAACGTCTTTTTTTAACGTCTTGTTTTAACGTCCCCAAACGTAGAAACGATGAAAGAATGTTAGTTGCACAGACACAACTACCTACTGATACATAGTTTCAACAAACAACACTAAGAATCACGTATGAACAACAGTCAGCATCGTACTATTCTCAGCCATGTAGCTGCTGATGCGTTTTTTCAACCACATTTATATCAAGAAATTTGATGATTTCAAGCCAACGTTAGTGAGCTAGTAGTAGCAGTGGACTGGTGGTAGTAGTAGCTATCTGGTGTCTAGGTAGTAGCAGTGGACTGGTGGTAGTAGTAGCTATCTGGTGTCTAGGTAGTAGTAGTGGACCACTACTACCAACTCACTAACGTTGTTTTGTTACACAGTTTGACGACGTTGGAACCAGAGCTTTGCATTTTTAAAAGGAACTGGAGCCATTTTTAATTGGAGCTGGAGCTCCAATTAATTTCATGAGATGCTATTTGCTGATTTCCGATAATTTAGCAGCAACCCATCACAAAACTGATAACTGCAGGCTGGTATTTTCAATTGTTGGATAATATTATTGTTGTGCGTCTGCTATTTCGTAAAACTTAAAATTTGTAGTGATTACTGATCGAGGGCGACCATTAATGAAGTCGTATATTATTCGAGAAAATATGGTAATGGAGCTAGAGCAGTGGTATGAAAGAGCTCCACAGCCGGAGCTATGCTCTGATAGAAGAGAGATCCTAAGCTGGAGCAGTTTCATTTTTATGTCGGCTCCAAAGCCCTGGTTGAAACTATGCATAAAAAACAACTTTTGCTGAACGGAAAACATAACGCTGAAAAGGTTGGACCAACCCACCTCAAACAGTAAATCGGTCGCGTTTTACATTGATTCAACGTCTGAAGACGTTGAATCAATGTAAAAAACTACTGATTTGCTGTTTGGGACACTGGTTAACCGGAAAACAACTTGACTGACACCAAACAAAAACAATAAACGAATGAAGATTTCATTTTCTGGAAACTGCACATAAAAGAATGAAAATTAAAACCAAAAATTTAAAGCTGATCGCAAATATCTCGAAAACTCAGTTGATGATGCACAAGATGGGAAAAAATTGCAGCAACTATGGTACTTAAAAGTAACCTGGCTTACCTCAGTCGTGGACGAAGTACGTGTGGCAAGTAAGTAACTTTTAAAGAACCTGTTTGGGACTGCGCAAGTAACATAAATTACTTTGGTAAGTGCAATTGTCTTTTATCGTAATTTTTGCTCGTTGTCGACAAAGAAACATGGCTAGTTCATAAAAAAAGTCAAATTACCTGATTGGGAAAAACCGAAATCAAAAATATTTTGTTTTTGTTCGTTATCCACGCGGTGGATCGGATCCGTCCTTTACTTTGTTTCAAGGATTCAAAAAGATAATTAAAGAAGTTTAATTGAAGGCATCTGGAAAAAACTATCTGTCGCTGCTCTCAGATGAAGATAGAATAAAATAAAAATCTAATTATGAGCAATAAGATTTTAAAAGATTGTTACTGCTCCAAAGTTAGAAAAGAATTTACTGCTTTAAATTTTCAACTAGAACACAAGTCAGTATATTACTTCAAAAGTTACTAATAGCTAACGACAGTCACCAAGACCTGCACGCAGCACACTACGGGCTAGTATATAAAGTACATAATGTGAATGTAATAAATAGTTATATATAACATAATTATTATCCAATATAATGCAAATACGACAATGTTGTTTACTAGACAGCATGCAAAAGCACAACGAGCAATTTCCTAAATGATTACATCAAGTTACGCAATATCGATTGAAATAACAAAAGTAACATGCACAAAATTGTATAGGACGGTATAGCACAAGCGAAACAAGCCGCAAATCAAACAACCGGCGATGCATATCAACTTTTTCAGTATTCATTTTCGGGGAAAAATAATATCTGAATATTCATTTAGACCAGTTTTTCACGGTATGACAAATTCGAAAAATATCCCAGCTACAACAGACAACAAAAATATTTTGGGTTTTATTTCTCGAATAGAATTGTGGTATTAGGGCGTGTTGATTTTTTCAATTGCCAAATCCCAACAATGACTGGTGCTAAAAAGTTGTGGCTTGGTGTAAAACTTCTAAAAATACCCTTTTAAACGAAAAATAAAGCAGTTTAGCTCGGTAAATAGCTTATCGAAATCTTGCTTCTTCAAGTTTTCCTCCTGCTGATAGGAAATAGTAAGTTTTCTTTTCCAATTGTGACGTAACACAGAATTTTTTTACAACAACTATATCTACATCAATGCTAACCTTACTGCGTAATAATGATGCATTATTTGCATCTGTTGGGGGCTGGTTGTAGCAAAAATAAAAGTAGTTAGCAAGCGTTATGACGTTTTGTGAGAGTTTTACTATTATAAGCGTGTGAGAAGTTTTACTATTGTTGGCAAGGTAAGTTTATCTTTGCAATTAAGACTTACAGGTTTGCGGTAGCGTTACTGTTACAATAAACTTTGAAGTGGTGAGGGTGAAACACCATTTTCTTAGCTTTAATTAAACAATGCATAATCCAAAAAGTGTCATGTCCTTTTATGAATTTTTTGGTAGGACGTGAATTACTTCGAGTTAAGTTAAAACTACTTTCAGGAGTAGATTTATGTTGGATTGAGTGTTATATACAGCTGAGTTTACCGAAGAGAACGAAGGCATTTTGCTGCTGTGCTTCTTAAAGTTTTCGAGTTCAAAGATTTCTGTTACTGTTTGAATGGCTTCCAAGAGGACGAGGCTAAGTGCATTCACACATATGAGTAACTTCATTGGTACAAGCAGGGAGTTGTTGCCGTCAGAGCTTCCAACTCTTCGAGATGTTTTGCGATTTGGTTTACTGGTAAGAGAACAAAGTTGCGAAGATGTCAGAAATTATCCGACAGCTGCTCTTGCTAAAGATATTTACCCACAAGTTATAGAAAAATGGCAACGAGCAAACAGGTTATTTGAAAGTCCTGTGCTAAATTCGCAAGCTACTGTTCTCAGAAAGATTCGAGAGAGCTGGGAGCAGGCAAAAAACATTTCTCTTGGGAGAGGAAAACTGATGATCAAAGAAGAGTTTACTGCAAAACTTGACAAACTCTTCGACATTCTTAACTGCAAATGTAAAATTGTTAGCTGTTTTGAATTTGGTTGCCCAAAAGATGGTGGATGTAAACAAGAAACTCATGTTATTTGTATTTGCCCTAACCAAATGAAGATCCCTCTGATAGAACTAACATTCATCAAAGGTCAGAGGGAAAAGACTGGTTCAATTGGACCACATCAGATTGCATTACCAGATCTGCCAGAGCATAAGAGGCAAGTTAAAAGGCAGAAAAGGGAAGAAGATGAGAAAAGAAGGATAGATAAATACAGGCAAAACTGTCAGTCAGATGTTTCGTTTACTTTCTCAGATGATGAAAGTGACAGTGCTCATACTGCTCAAACTCAAGATGAGGAAGTCACAGTTCAAATGCCAAGTACATCGGCATCTTCCGCTTATAGCAACAAGCAGTTCTACAACACGTTAGAGATACGTAATGTTGCCATGCAAAGTATCAGATATGGTGTTGGCCTACGTGCCACAGCTGCCATCTCCACCGCTGCCTTAATAGATGTTGGTTTGATCAGTGAAGAAGACAAGAGTCTTGTAATTGATCATAGTAAAGTCAAGAGGGCCCAAGAAAAAGTTATGAAGTTTCTAGATCAAGAGTTTGATGATCGTTGTAGCAGGGGTGAAATTGACTGTATTTTCTTTGATGGTCGTCAAGATATGACTAAAGTTATGCTGAAAGCAGATAATTCCGATCGTCAGTTCCCCAGCGTCATTAAAGAAGAGCATTATTGTGTATGTAGTGAGCCAGGTGGAAGATATTTGTACCATTTCACTCCTGAGAAAAGCTTACAGAAAAAACCAGCAGAAGTTATTGCAGACAATCTCGTTGATTTCATTAAGAAGAAGGGTATTGATAACAATCTGCAAGCCATTGGAGGTGATTCAACGAACGCTAATACTGGTTGGGGGGGTGGTTGCATGCACTGGGTAGAGGTGAAACTTGGTCGTAAGCTGGTCTGGTTGGTTTGTTCTCTACACACTAATGAGCTACCCTTACGTCACTTGATCACAAAACTGGATGGGAAGACATCGTCTCATAACAAGTGGACAGGCAAGATTGGAAAAATGCTAGACACTGCTACTGAACTTGAAGTGGATCCTTCATTTACCAAAATCTCCATTGGAGAGCCTCTTATTTCACTGCATGACGATGTCATAAGGGATCTCTCTACTGATCAAATGTATGGATATAGGATCGTAAAGGCCATAAGGACAGGGCAACTTCCCACAAATCTTGCACTTCTTGAAATAGGTCCCGTGAACCATTCCAGGTGGCTGACAACAGCAAACAGACTGTGTCGCATATGGGTTTCAAAACATGGTTTAAAAGGTGAAACCCTCAACAACTTAAGACTAATAGTGGAATACGTTGTTGGAGTTTACTTTCCGTGCTGGTTCAACATCAAGATAAAGCACACTTGGACAGAAGGTCCTCGTCATATCATGTTTCAGCTGCAACTGCTAAGGATGCAGAAGGAAGTTGTGGTGGACGCTGTCATGCCATCAATCAAGCGTTCAGCATGGTACGCGTTTAGTGAAATGGTGATTCAAACACTCTTGTGCTCAAAAGATATTGAAGAGAGGAAAGTTGGAGTACAAAAGATTGCTGACATTAGGGGTAGAGATGGCTGTACATTGGGTGATCTTTCCGTTCGTCCCAGAAAGACACCTTCAATCAACCCCGATGCTTCTTCTCTGTTGGAGTTAATAGACTGGTCTGTGGGGGTGTATGAACCACCTTTGAACTGCAAATTAACAACAGCTGAAGTAAGGCAGTTTATTGATGAGCCCATGCAAGTTCCAAATTGGCCCTGCCATACCCAGTCAATAGAAAGGTGTGTGAAGCAAGTCACAGAGGCAGCAGCCAAAGTGTATACTCACGAGAAACGTGAAGGCTATATCAGAGGGCAAGAGGCAAGTCGGCGGCTGATGTCAAAGAACGAGTCAAAGCAAGACTTGATGAAACTTGTTGTGTACCGTAAATGTTTTAATTGCTACAAACAAATTTAATGTTCTCTTCAGTTTCTTAGCATCTTTCATGCTTGTAGTAATTTCCGATGTGTTATCCACAGGTATATACACTATACAATAAATAATGTTTCCGAAGTGCCAACATATTTATCTGTCATTGCAAATTCTAGAACAAATTAAATTGAAGTTAGACAAATGTTACTCCTTGACCAGCTTAACAGAATAACTACCGTATAATCTCTGTAATGCTGCACAAATTACATATAGAATTCAGAATGCCTACAACCTATGGTGGCCTCACATTATACAATAAAAACAACAATGGACAAAATCTTGTAGGTCCTAAGCAAGAACAATGTTGATAAAACTCTGGAAATTGCCTGAATAAGATTGTTTCATGTTAAGAAATGAAACTGTTGTTTTAATGCTTATTATCGTGAAAAACCAATGCTTTTTCCCATAGCAATTGTTGCTATTTTTTGAAACGCAGATTTACCAAGCTAGACGTTTTGCAAATGCGAAAATATTAACAGATTCGTGTTTTTCAGATCCAAACACATATTTTTAGACCCCGTCATTGGAGAAATTTGCAAAAAATTTTTTTTTTTCCCAAATCAACACGCCCTATTGTGGTATTGGTCGTCGGGGCCATTGGTACTGTACAGTGTACAGAGACGTTTCTGAGAAGGCGAGTGATTTTCCGTACAAAAATCTCAATGAAAGATTTTCCAAAAAACGACCGAATATTCTGTTGGGCACATCGCAAAGCATGACACACAGAAACAATGTAATTTCATATCGCATGATTCAAAGATAATCTTAAGTAGCTACTGTATGAAACAATAAACACCTCATCACTAAATAAACGATGCCAATGCTTCACGCAATTCCATGTTTAGTGGTTTAACTAATTTGACGCAAAACGCATGACAGATACCTTGCAAAACACAAATTAACATTATCACAGAGTATTGATCACTGCAAAAAACTGAGGATTTGCATTCATAAAGTTTACAACATCAATGCCTTCAAAAAAAGATATATATATGTATTATTTAAACTTTCAATTTTGTATTTAATATTATACATCAGCATAGGAGAGAGTCTTCGGCTGTTATACAGTGGTTTGACCTGAAACACTGTGAACGCTTCTTGTTAAAAGATAAAATGGCTGTAGAGCATACAAGATACGGTTCCAATGATCGCCATTCCCCCGTAGACCATCCTTCCAATTGGAGATGATAAAAAGATGTAGTGGATGAACATATACAGCAGGAATGACGGAAGAGTGGAGGAGAGAGGGAGCACAGATCTCTTCCAGGATGAAGAGACCGGTGGCGAACTCTTCTCCGAATGATCCGGCTTTTCACCACCTGCATCATTATCAGCACTGTAAGCTGCTTGCTAATGTTATTTTTTAAACCTTAGCCCTGGAGGTCTTGAGACCAGAGCCAACCAAATAAAGGCGGACATGTAAAAAGTTGGACGAGCCCTTTTGAGTAACCGCTCTTAAATCACAGACAAATATAACCTCGCAACTACACGGCACTTAACAATACAATAATGCAATAAAGTGAAAATAAACTACTTATACATAAATTGAAAATCCATAACTGATCTACATACATAATTACATATCTAAATCAAATATAGTTATTACTATCTGAATCTTTAACAGCCTATTCAAATATAATAAATTCTATTTGAATAAGGACCTTCTGATGATCCTCCTTTTGGTGAAACAGGCTGTTAAGGATTCGGATAATAATAACTATATTTGATATAATTCGCTCTGCTTTGCTTTTTTGCAAGCTAATCATAATATAAAATAGAGATGTACCGATATATCGGTATCGGCATCGGTATCGGTGATATCGGCCAGTTTTTGAGTATCGGCATCGGTATCGGCAAAAGTTGGCCGATACTGTGGCCGATACTAAACATGTAAAAAAAAGGAGTTTGCTGGGGATTTTCTGCAGAAGCACAGATATAGATTTTTTAAAGTTGTAACTAACGTCACATTGATGTAGAAAAATAAAAACCTGTTCAAATTTTTGATACCTCACACTCCCATGACTTCATGCGCGCACCTTTTGGCATTGTCTGCTTACAGTGATTCTTTCACTCAAACAAAACGTTTTGTTTCAGCAGTTTTGCGTTGTTTGATTCTTAAGTTGTGAAGGAGACTCAATTTCTCCAATATTTATCATTTGTGTTTCTCTTTTACTCTTATCAGAGGATAAAACCAGGCCAGGACTGCCCAGGTGGCGGAAATGTGTAATTTTGCATCGTTCTAGCGTTGCTGGACGTTTGGGGGACCCGTGTAACTTGGTTGTTTTTGGTGGTCTGGTTCTGTCGGTTTGTAATTTGGTTTCCACTTTTCGTTGTGGTGGACTCGCCAAGCTTGGGCAATGTCGTGGCGGAGTGAGTGGGAGCGGTGGACTGCGGGTCCTCGCTGGGCTGGTCAATAAGTGGCCTTGTTGCGTCTTGGATGGCGGCCTCGTTGTGGGGGGAGTGTTCTTCCGGGCTGTCGGCGCGGGGCGCTCACTGTTGCGGTTCACTGGCCATAGCGGTGTGGCTTCCACACTAGCCATTTAGACCATCCAATCAACTATATGTTTCTCGGCAGCCATTTTGTAGCAAGAATTGACATCGACAAGAATTGAAATGGCTAGTGTGGAAGCTGCACCGTTGTGGTTGGCGGGTCGCGGCTGCTCGCTGTGCTGGTGGGTGCTCGGCCTTGTGCTGGTGGCCGGGAGGGGCGCTCCTTTCTTTGCGGTGGGGTTGTCGTATTGGGCGCGGCAGGACCGTTTTGATCGGTTTGGTGAGGATTCGTGGTCCCATTGCTTTCGTTTTGGGCCTGCTTGTTCTGCCGTGGCATTGTTTGAGCTTGGTTGGTTTGTTGCAGCGAGGGGTGGAAGTTGAGTCGCGGACTGGTGGTGCCGGCTTGCCTGGGGGTTGCAAGAGTTTTTGGACCTTTAGCAGTGTGGGGGCGATGCGGGATTGTGCATTTTTGCTGCCTGGGTGGTCTTGGCCTGGCAAAAGCTTTTCAACCAAACGACAAGCGCCCTTAGGTTGCACATTACTTGTCGAATAGTTTTTGTACGACTACACAAATCACTTGGTTTACATTTTACATCTTATTATCAATTATGATTGCCTATATGGAGAGTTTGCGCAAACACTTTATTTAATTTTTCAGAAACCCCAATTATGATGTAATGTTTCTTCCCTTATACCCCAGTCCTCAATTATGGTGGCTTTTCATTACTAAAACCTACTATTATGACACAACAATGCGGTTGAGATTGGATTCTTGAATCTTTAATAAATAATGCCAATTGAAAGCTTTTTTTAATAGTTTTATGCAAATAAGGTAAAACTTAGCATTTGATATAATTCCTTGCAAATACCAAAATTGCTTCTTTTTGTAACACCAAAGTATCGGCCAAAATATCGGTATCAGTATCGGTATCGGCCTAAAAAAGTGATATCGGTATCGGGATCGGCCAAAATATTGGTATCGGTACATCTCTAATATAAAAGCTTCATTGTTTTAATTACATATCTACTAACATTTTGATACTTGATAAAGGCTAACATGTATATGGCCGAAAACGTTGGTAATTTATCGTTTATTTTCACTTTATTGCACTCTGTTAAATCCCGTGTAATTGCTAGGTTGTCTTTGCCTATGGTTCAAGAAAATTACCTCTTTCCCCTAATTGTACCACTATTAAATGTTAAATAACGTTAACAACTGAGCAATCCTATTGCCGAAGTGGCCTGAGTCTCTAGGCAAAATTTAACCACAGTAATAAACCTGAAAAAATACTTAAACTTAGATACGGTAGTTATGTTCATAAAAATAAAGTAGCACCTTTACCACTGATAGCTCCACGTTTCTGTTCGGCAAAAATCGACTCTATGATGTCATCCTTGAGAGCGAAGCGCTCATGCAGCCACAACATGGCAGCAGAGGTACTTGTAGTGACGTCCTTCTCTCGGCTGGCTATAGCGCGCGTGACGTCACCGATTGGGATTCTGGTGAAGTGGATGTGGACTTTCTTGCAGCTCCCAGTGAGAAAGCGGATAGCATGCGGCGCATCATGCCTGACGCCTGCATGGAAGTGTGTTATGATAATTTTTGTTTGATAATCTACCATGTTCCGTTACCGAGTTATGGGGAATCCCCTATTTTTAGCCCCACACGAGTTTCGACCACGCGGTGCCACATCTAAATGACGTCATAATGGAATGAAAATGACATTTTTCAAATCAGTGTCCCAAATCCCATCATACGCAAACCCGAACGTTTTTTCGACTTTCTTTCGTTTTTTTTATGTCATAAAGGCGTGTTTTGCCTGCTGCTCCCAGCAGATATAGGTTGGTATATGCGTCGTGAAAGTTGAGTTGCAAAGCAGGGTATGGCTTCGCTGAAAAGCCTGTAACTTCAATATGAAAAAAAAACATTGAAAAAACTTGCTCGAAATTTATTTTTTGCATAACTGACTTGCCAAAGCCAAAAAAAACGTTAACCAAATGTGAAAATTCCACACAATCAATATTATTCAATATGCACATCACGTAACTGCAATCAGTCATCGCATCAACCTGTTAAAATGCAAATAATGCAGTGGCAATTTTTTTTATTGGAACCGATTGCTGGCGTTTTCATTGTGAACAGCCAGAAATAAACTAAAACTAAACCACCCTTACAAACCATTCTTATAAATGTAGAATTAATCTATTTAAATAAAGATCTAAAATAAACTTGAAGTTATCAATTTATTGTGATACTCTTTGTTTTTTTGGTTAGTGTTTATCGCGCTACGCATTTTTTTGGATCATTAAAAATTCAAAGGAAGATTTTTAATGCAAGTTTAGTGACAAAGTTTTATTATGAACTTTAAGCGGTCCTTGTTTGGATTACTTCTTCAGCTCCACACTCTTGAACTCGTTTCCTAGCTAAAAAAACAAGTTTTTTCATTCTACAGACGCGAAAATAATTTGTTTTGCTACCCAGGATACGAAAGAACATTTTACCTTCTTCTTTGCCTCGGAATCCGCTGTAGACAACTGTGACGTCATAAACAGCATCGACGTAATCTTGGAGGGTTTCCAAGGCGCATTCGAAAGCTTTCACTCTCGGGGTTAAAACCTAAACAACGAGGCCTGGGTTACTTAGTTACTTACACACTATCAGTTCCAGTTGTGGTAACTTCAAAAGAGAATTTCGTTCAAAGCTGTTAATTGGCTAATGCTTAGATGACGTGCTGGTAATTTAAAAAAATGGAAATGAAAAAAAATATCTGGAGGACAAAGGAACATGCTCCACCTGCTGTAGCGGTTTCAGCCCCATGTTTATGGCAAAGTTCTGGCTTTTGTCCAATATTGCTTTCCTGCTGGGGTTGGGACTAAAACGGGTGCCTTCTGGGTAGATGAGAAAATATAACCCTGTTTTTCTGGAAAATAAAAATCAAGAGCAACATTAAACAAAACGCCACGAAACAGCGAAGGTTAGCTTGAGAGTTAATGTCGCCGTGGAATCAAAATCTTCAATTGAAAAAAATCAAACGGAAAACGATGTGGTTATTGAAAGGGGTCCACGTCTTTAAAGTGCAGACACTTAGGTGCCTGCCAAATAGGTGTGCGTACTGTCGCGTCAGAATATTTGGGTGCGGCGTCTAGTCATTTAGGTGCTATTCGATGTGTTAAATTACACTCATAATCATTGTCAAATTATATCGAATGCTCCCTTCCCCAGTAACAACATCCTGCGTACGCCACAGAACGTACCCTCAATACGCGTGGTTCACTGGGTTGAGCAAGCCAATTACATTAGTGTAATCTTATACAATACAACTTGCCGGTTATAAATAGCATCATGGGCGTTTTTTAATTCGTTTTCATTCGAAAAGCATTTCGAATGCCAGATCAATAACAATAACTGCACATCGTTTCGTTTATTTTAGGCCTCGTCAGTGCAGTATATACGCTGCACGAAGGCACATACCCATGTGCGGCGATTTCCGATTTGTAGCACATAAAAAGCTACAAAATGGTACTTCAAACTTTTATGTTTTTTATCAATGCTCGTACGGACGGAAAGAAGGTTTAGAAAGTTCTATATTTACAGTTCAGCAGGCCATAGCCCTGAGAAGAGCCGTATGCATTTCTCTCTAGAACAGTGTTCTGTTCATAATCATGAGAAATTAAGGGCTATAGTAGAAGACAATCGTAGGCACACCTTTAAGTGTCTTGCCGAAGACACAGCCACATGGTTTTGAGCGATGTCGAACCGGCTGCCTTTCAAAAGCCAAACCATGGCGTTCACCACTCGACTATGCAGTCAACTATATTTACACGTATTCGTAAAACAATTTTTAATCAAAAGGTTTTTGAAGATCTCCTTCAAATGCAGTTAATCGTGATCACATGCGCTTGACTCTATATTAGAGCACCAACGCTAAGCGGTTACTGTTTCACAAATCACCTTCTAATGAGTTTTTGTAAAATCTTGCGCATATTTTCAATATTGTATTTCCCATCTCTCCGAACAAACACACCACCATGCACGCCGAATGCAAACCCATACAACGGGTAGTACTTGATTGAGTTCTTGAAGACATATCTCATATATCCAGCTGCGTTTTGCCTGGATAAAAACAAGTTTAACAAATTTGTTTTCGTTCTTTTAGAATCTAGAGTTCTAGACTAAAATAAGGCGTACATTCGATGCTCGTGTGACATCTGCCACAACTTGTGTGGTTTTGAGTCGGTTAGATAACTTACGGATGTATCATTGTATCTCTTGGTTAAAGCAGGGGCGGGGTGTTAGCCAAGCATTCCCAAATTCAAGTTTTGCCTGATTTTCTGACACAACAGGATATTCAAAGGCCTCTGATATTCCTCGAAATTGAAATTAACACCCTTCTCTCAGAGACCACGATACCACGGATATTTATACGTCGAAAATCAATACCTAAATAATAATGACACACAGAAATGCACCAACTGAAGAAAAGAAACCACTACCCACCTCACGGCTAAGAAGTCAGCGATGATCCAGTCGATCAAGCATTGGTGGTTGCCCAAGAAGAGGACATTTTCCTTCACAGATGGAATGACACCGTCAATGTAGACCTGTACACCTGTGAAGCAATTCGAAATAGCATCAAGGCAAGAATCTGTTGCGTTGATGTCAAGGACTGACCTTTGCACAGAATTTAGGCTGAACTTCGCACAATTACAACTTATCGCCCGACTTGTGCTAACAAAATACATGGCTACAAATGGAAACTGGAACCTTCTATGGCAATCTTTGTTTAATGATATTGCGTCACTACCACACAATGGAATCATCAAGCTGGCCTGTTTTAGCAGACAGTTTAGAGAGAAAATAATATCACAGTCAAAGAAACAAGTTTGTCATTAAGTACTGATAATATAATAATGCCAAGAAATAACAAGAAACTTCATCTTGTTAAGAGAGGGTCGTACAAATGAGGTTGTTACTCACCAGTGCAGTGCTCAAAGAAGAACACAACCATACGCTGGTAACTATCCCATAACCTGTTGTCCACTATATGAAACCAGGTTTCCGGCAATAAAGAAGAAACAAGCATCCAGCTGCAACAATTCAATGTGCACATTTAGCGTAAACCAATCCAATCATATCTCACTTTTCTCAGCATACTAGCTCTCAAGAAAAATACAAAAAAAATCCATATGGCCAAGATTTCAGTCTTTTCCTGTTGTAATTTCGATCAATTTCGGCTTTGTTGGGTGCTCACTGATCACCTGGTCCAAACTCGTTTACATTGCTGATATTTTCGTTAATGACAGTGCATCAGAAAATTCACGGAATGGCCCGTTTCGGTGAGTCCGATTCGGTTAGTCCGATTCGGTGAGTCCGATCCCTTAACGGGGGATTTTTTCAATTTTTTTTTTAAATTATCGGGTACCGTAGCCTAATTATCATTGCCGTTTTAGGGTTAGGGGTTAGAGGTTAAGGTTAGGGGTTAGAAGTTAGGAACTCACCGAATCAGACTCACCGAATCGGACTCACCGAATCGGACTCACCGAATCGGACTCACCGAATAGTAGCAGACCCGAAAATTCAATACACAAACTTTGCAAACTCCTTGGTCTTGGTTCTGTTTCAAAAAAAGGAAAGTTTCGCAGGCAACTCGAAAAGGAAATCAAGGATTCAGCTTGCGTATACTCATTACTCAGGGCAAAACTGTTTGCTCTGAAGCAAAATAATTTATTTTGATTTCATTTCAAATTAAATTGGTTTGTGAAGAACTCCATTTAGTTTTGATCAAACAAATATGCTTCCAACCACTCACTTATACACATAAAAGTAGATCCACTCAAACTATATGCAAGCACTCACCATATCAAGACAAAAACATAGGGAATGCAGGAGCAGAAAATTATCGCTAAGGCAACCACCGCCCTTATGTAGCCAATTACCAATTCTACCCACATAGCTACTGACGGGTAATCACAACATTCCTACTTGCTACACTAACCTGGAAAAAGCACAAAAATATAAACCAATCCTGGAGAGACACATAGTGAGTTGTTGTTACAGTCACAAAGCTCGCAGAAACAGAGGAAAGCAAAGCCATATAATATACGAGCATAATACACATTGTTGGGTGTTGTTTCTAAAAAACTATCCGTTTTAATGGCACGTTCACATTCAAAGTTTTTTTTTCTTCTTTATGAAGATGTAAGCAACGACAGCATATCAAAGTTAAAACACATTTTCAATAAGCTCAGAAAAAATGAAAATGACAAA
The DNA here is from genome assembly GCF_918807975.1 of Aplidium turbinatum. Lineage (NCBI taxonomy): Eukaryota > Metazoa > Chordata > Ascidiacea > Aplousobranchia > Polyclinidae > Aplidium > Aplidium turbinatum. The sequence goes on from NC_137482.1 coordinate 21,717,793, forward strand.
GTTATTGATTTAATTACTTCACGAAATAATGAAACGTTATTCTGATGCAAAGCGCACATTAAAATTGAACTAAGGAGCAAAATGGTTGGAACACCTGTTTAATCTAATCAAAAAATAAAGAGCCTGAAATATAGATACTAAACTCATGTTCAGCAAACAAACGTTTCGAAAACTACACTGTCTTCATTTTTATTGCTACAAATGTCATTTATACATCATCTGTAGCATTGAAGATGAAGACAGTGTAGTTTTTGAAACGTTTGTTTGCTGAACATGAGCTTAGTATCTACATTCTGGGCTCTTTATTTTTTGATTAAAATTGAACTAGTTCATCATTGTGTAGCAAGATATCTTTAAAATAGATGCTTTTAATTGAAGTAAGCTTAATAAATGTTGCAGATAAATGATCACTTAGGCGTTTGAGCCATGTAACATAGAAAGCCTTTCTACAGATAACACAACAACACAGCCAGCAAAGGTCTACAGGTGTTGAAACAATGTAAAAAGAGATGATCTGCTAGCTGAGAATGGCAGGAGTGTTATATCAGTGAATTAGAAACAATCTAGCCCAAGCTTGATCCAGCGTTTCATCGACCTTGTACTTTGGAACGATGTAAAACAGCTGATGTTGCATGGGAGCGACATTTCCAATTGTGGTTACGTCATTGTTGCTAACTTCCGCACAAGAAATGATCGATTAGTTAATACAGTATGAGATAATATGAATCGACCATTTTCCGCCACAGCATGAAGCCCGTCATTGAACCTTTAGGGCTGGAAGCACCAACAACAGATCCATCGATTAGCAAATTGGCCGATTATGTAGATTTGTTCGTGAGCTGTTTTTGCCTTGTGCTCCAATCGTAATCTGCTGATTAACCTTCGCACAAACTCACCGACCATTAACAAATTAAACAATTGGCCTAATCGATAGCTTAAAATATCGGCTGTTGATGCATCTAACTCTAAATCAACGCATCGTCACTTAAATGTGTGCAAAAAGCGTTACCTTTAATATTATTAAAAAGACCAACACTTGTATGGTTACAAAGCTGAAAAAGCATTTTTCAGACAGTTTCCTTTCAAATGTTGTTTATTTTTCTTTATCAATGAGCATTTTTATATTCTGAGGTCAATGTAGCAATAAATTGAGCTGAATAAACACCCCCGTTGCTTCTTCTGTTAACTGGAACAGTAAAACCAAGAAAAAAAGCAAAACAAAGTAAAACTGTCCATCCTCAAACAAGCATAACCCGATCAGAGGTTACAAGATCTACGTCCAACATGTTCAAAATAAATCACTCCGCAGTAATGTGAAGATAGTCCTTCCCATGTCAGCATTATTACAAAGAGTTGTAGTGAGCAAATAATCACTATAGAAGCAATTTGTTGACAACAGGCATTTGTAAGTACGGGCTTTTCATGCGTGATGTGTTGTATTCCAGGTTCCAATCCTTATGACGACATCCACTGTCACATCAAGAGTCGACGGAATTCTTACTTCACGTTACTACCATCATAGAAAACCTCCACTATGGCATGGTAGAAGGAAAACTTCAATCCAGATCAGCAAATGCTTCTACTGAGTTGATTCGAAGCACAGTGTAGGTCGGTGTGTAAACTAAACAAAAAAATAATTTCGTAAAGACAGTTAGAGGACGTAAATGAAATGCTTGAAAAGGCACTACTGTATCAGTAAAAGGTACAAATCATCTTATTACATAAAACTCTTCAGTTAAAACTATAGGTACAATATAATTTATAAACAAAAAAATCTTTAAAAATAGTCTTAAAAGATTGCTTTTATCGTATTGTATTAAAAAAGTTTGACATTTTCCTATATATATTTTTCAGTTTGAGCCTGATATCGATTCGGCAAGAAAACCAGTGTGGAGCTCAACTTTTTTGTGTCAGCGTTTTGCTGTTATTGCTTCTTCTATGATGTATAAAGAACTTTTGTTTACAACTGCTGCATCATATGATATTGCTGAAACATCTTATTATCTACTTTAAAGTACAAAAAAGTAGTGGAACTTCCAAGATAAATGGCAGCATATGTGTTGCCATCTATCTACAGATAGAAGTGGTACAATCCTCAGCCTCACTATATCTTCGCTGAAAGCTCTTCCGAGGAACAAAGCGTTGAATGATTTTTTCTGCTCCAGGGGTTTTTTCTATGACTGTTGCTTCTACTTTCACAAGGCTTCGTCTGACTATTGGACGACCCACCAAAGTGAAGTCCTGCCCACCAACAAGTAAAACCTGGGATGAAAAATCCAAACAGGCAAATTAGAAACACAGAATTTAGACTAGAAAAATTACATTTAGATTGAATAACCAGCACACACTTGGTAGCCTACCAATCACGTGCATGTCACTTGAAGAAACGTGAAATTAGTGGAATCTTTACCCAGACAGCAAATCAATCATTTTTTTACATTGATTCCACGTCTGCAGAAGCGTCTGCTGTCTGGGCATCAAGTCTTCTCAGACTGCACAGTGAACACTGTTGCGACCTATTCAGAAAGATGAGTGGACTAATAAGATAAACAAACTTAATTAATCAAGCGTCAGTATGATGTTTATAGAATAAAATACAGGAAAAAAATACTTATTACTTCCATAGAATTTTTTCCATACACACACACACACCTTTTCCAAACGAATTTTTTCACCAAGATCAGTGCCAAGCATATCCCCGGTTACTTGAATAAGATCATTGTCGGTTACTTTGAATTGCACTCCCCCTACAAGCACGACAGCAAACAACCTTCCTCGTTCTGGATCAGCTAAGCATTTATTTACTTCTTCAATGACAACTGAAAAACAAGGGATAGAACTAGAAGTAACATCGACTGTATGGCAATGTGGTACATAGTTGGAACAATTACAATTGTAATTAACTACACATTTTTTTTTGTAGGGTACACGACTAGGGATGGGCAATATAGAATTTCGAATAGTTGCAATCCGAATATCTAATTATTCGAATTGAAATGACATTTCGAATCGAATTTTCCAAACCGAAATGGAAATACCTGCTTTTCCAGCTACCAACATTTTTTATCGATTTTTTGCCGATCAATTACATTCGGCTCAGCGATAGCTATTCGCTCTAGCGAAAACGGCTAGCCAGCTCTCTACCAGTGCGGTTTGTAGACGTCGGAAGGCCGTTGTGCTGTGGGTTTTCATCGTAGGCTACTAAACATGGAACACAATGCAACTCTGGGTGAGGCTGCCGCTACACCTAGTGTCATAAGTTCTGCAACAATGCAGCAATCCAATCAAATGGATGATCTATTGAGCTCCGGTGTTGAAGCGACAAATACTTCAGCATCAAGTAACGACTCGAACAGCTTTCAGCTGCCGAAGAAAACCGATCGTACCAAAAAAGTGCCAAACAGCGATGCAATTGAATGGTGGAACAAAAATCAAAAAAAGTTGCCGCTGTTGTTTGATCTTGAGAGAAAGTATTTAGCCACTTGTGCATCCTCAAAAAGATCCTTCTCGAGTGCTGGATTGACAGCATCAAAATTGCGATTGCGGCTAACTGGCGAGCAAGAAGCTTTAAACATTCTTCATTGCAACAAAGACTTGCTCTCCTAGACAGTTACTGCTGTTTATTCGTTTCGTTGCCACTTTTCAATTATGTGTCTTCAATAAAACCACAATAAAAACAAAGCTTTTTGACATTTTCTGAAATTAAAAAAAAATTATTCTAGAATAGGTATTCGAAATTCTAAAAATTATTCTAGAACAGCTTATTCTTCTATTTCGCCCATCCCTATACACGACACAATGCAGCCACCCAAATCATGTGAACACATGACGCCATCCCTAGGCCACAAATGACGCCATCCCTAGGCCACAAGGCACGAATGCCACAAAGCATTAATGCCGTAAGACCTAAATGACGCAAAACTTGGTTATTTCTTACTAAAATTAATTGGTTATTTGAATAAGATGTAACTGACCTACTGTGTTTGTTCATGAAGCAGCGACAAAAGAGATTAACTGCAGGAAGCCAGACTAACATTTAGATATCTTCAGACTGTGTTAATTGTTAAAGTTTCTCTTCAGACTTGTTTACAAAGGTAAATTAGTATGAAATGTTATAGACAAAAAAATTACCTATGATTAAATAATATTTATCTCAATTTAAATATCACTGTTTGACTGTGCATCCGAGCCTGATCGGTTGTCTTCGAAAACAAAAGAGTGTAACTGGCCTTCTGTGTTGTTCAGCAGCGAGGAACGAAAGCCAACTGGGAAAGCCAAACTTACGCTTCGAGTTTGCCAGATATTGCTGATTAGTAAGATTTCTCAGCAGGCGTGTCCATTAAGATTAGAATGCAACAAATGAACTTGTGGCACTTCATCCTTACTGTGCATCCGAACCTGATCGGTTGTCTTCGAAAACAAAAAAGTGTAACTGGCCTTCTGTGTTATTCAGCTGCGAGGAACGAAAGCCAAACTTACGCTTCGAGTTTGCCAGATATTTCTGATTAGAAAGATTTCTCAGCAGGCGTGTCCATTAAGATTAGAATGCAACAAATGAACTTGTGGCACTTCATCCTTATTTTGCTAAGTGCAAGAAAACAATTTTTATTTGTGTAAAAAATGAAATTTCAAATTGTTACCATGAGAAATAAATCATTGCCGAATTAAAAAAAAAAACGTTTTAGTGAAAAATAACCGACTCATCTTTATTTTGTTAAGTGCAAAACAATTTTTATATTTTTGTGCACGCATGTACTTTTATTGAGCCTCTAGTTGGGGTTCAAAAGGGTTTCTACATTGCAACATAATCTGCATCAAATGCAATTCTACTTGTGTTTGATAAAATCAAACTGTAAAAAATTATCGATGAACATAAATATTGAAATATTTAATTTTTGCATTTGAAATGTGTAATTTATTACATCACAATTTCATTGTTCTAAAATTTTCCGATGTAATTAAAAATTTTGATGATGTAATTGTAATGTAATTTAACTGAAAACTGTGTAAATGATCCAACTCTAAATCGTGGTATGAGTGCCTGCAAGACGCTTAAAACATCAGCTAGACAACAATTGAAAGCATGTGACTGTTATAGCAAAGCACTAAAGATGTGGACATGAAGATTGCTTTCGTTGCCTTGCCTTCCACTAATTTGAATGTTCAAGTACCTGACCTGAGCCTGAATGTGACAAAACCCATGCAAAATGTAAAAGTCCAACAAATAATGAAAATCAAGAGAATGATAAAGCGGCACCATGACTACCTAGAGATACGGCCTGATATGCCACATTCTCCAAAATGTATTACACACAAAACAAAATATATAACGTAATAACTCAAATGTTTTCGACACATACGAAGTACGTGTGTCCTCGTCAGGAATTAAATAAAAATCGTAAAATAAATTTGACTTTGCACTATAACTGAAACGTAACTGTAACACTCTAGACTGAAAAGCACAAACTGAATGAATGATACAAGAATGATTTCAAGAAAAAGAAAGTAATCATGAAACTAATTGCACATAAATTGATTTCTCTTAACAACATCTTCCACCACTACAGATCAAAGTTATTGAAGAACATGCTCTTCATAGAAACTGTACAACTTACAATTGTACATTGCTAATCATGCAAACAACCTACTGTTATGTTCTTCTTCTGAAATTAATTCTGGAGGCTCAGGAAAAACATATCGATCATAAAAGGATGTGACATGCCCTTGATTCGCATCTTCCTTAAGGTCAGAGGTAGAGGATTTTTTCCGATTAATGGTTAACCATGAGTTACTGGTAATGCTGGGTTTCAGAAAATTCCTTTCATCACTAAAAGTAATTTATGCAATGTTTTTATATCATTAGTTTATCCGAAGTACCGTAGATTTAAAAAATATACTAAATCAAATTTTTACACTATTTTTCACATTTGCACAAACATCAGAGCCTAATTTCACATGGCCAGCTAAATGTCTACAAGATTGGACTACAAGATTGGATTGGACTACACAATGTACACATTTACCAATTTATCACGTTGCTCTATTAAATACAACATCCTCATTCCTTCCACTGCTGCAATGGAGAGATTCTTCTCTGTTGGAAGACGTGCTGAAGCTAATGCCCACCTCAGTTTACAATCGAGTGAATATGGTAAATAGTGAACAGATTTTAATGTTAATGTGAAAGAGTAAAGCAAAATTAAAGAATAAACATCTTTAAACTCAAATAACTTTCAGGTAGTACGAAAAACACGTACTTACTTTGCAAATAGAAAAGTTTTGTTACTGAATGAGAGTGAACTGAAACAGGATGATGTTATTCGGTGAGTGTTTCTTGGACTAAATGAATTGCCAACAAATGTCTTTGTTTGAGGAAACAAATGTTTTGCAGTTGATACTCCAAATTTGAACATTGCATTTGGTAAATTGATCATTGCATATACTACTAAGTTTCATATAATCACCAGTACCTATAGCCTATATATTAGAGATGTACCGATATATCGGTATCGGCATCGGTATCGGTGATATCGGCCATTTTTTGAGTATCGGTATCGGCATCGGTATCGGCAAAATTTGGCCGATACTGTGGCCGATACTAAACATGTAAAAAAAGGCGTTTGCTGCGGATTTTCTGCAGAAGCAAAGATATAGATTTTTGAAAGTAGTAACTAACGTCACATTGAAGTAGAAAAATAACAACATGTTCAAATTTTTGATACCTCACACTCCCATGACTTCATGGGCGCACCTTTTGGCATTGTTTGCTTACAGTGATTCTTTCACTCAAACAAAACATTTTGTTTCAGCAGTTTTGCGTTGTTCGATTCTTAAGTTGTGAAGGAGACTCAATTTCTCCAATATTTATCATTTGTTTCTTTTTGGCCAAGACTACCCAGGTGGCGGGAATGTGTAGTTTTGCATCGTTTTTGCGTTGCTGGACGTCTGAGGGACCCATGTGGCTTGGTTGTTTTTGGTGGGCTGGTTCTGTCAGTTTGTGATTTGGTTTCCGCCTTTCGTTGTGATGGACTCACCAGGCTTGAACAATGTCGTGGCGGATTGGGTGGGGGCGGTGGGACTGCAAATCCTCACTGAACTAATCAATGAGTGGTCTTGTTGTGCCTGGGGTGGCGGCCTCATTGTGGGGGGGAAGTGTCCTTCCCTGCTGTCGGCACGGGGCTGGGCGCTCACTGGTGCGGCGGGGCTGTTGCGACTCGCTGGCCATAACGGTGTAGCTTCCACGCTAGCCATTTAGACCACCCAATCAACTATATGTTTCTGGGCAGCCGTTTTGTAGCAAGAATTGACATCGACAAGAATTGAAAAGGCTAGTATGGAAGCTGCACCGTTGTGGTTGGCGGGTCGCGGCAGCTTGCTGTGCTGGTGAGTGCTCAGACTTGTGTTGGTGGCCGATGGGGACGCTCCTTTCTTTGCAATGAGGTTGTCATCTTTGGCGCAATGGGACCATTTTGATTGGTTTGGTGAGGATTCGTTTTCCCATTGCTTTCTTTTTGGGCCTACTTATTCTGCCGTGACATTGTTTGGGCTTGGTGAGTGTGTTGCGGCTAAGGGTGGAAGTTGAATTGCCGACTGGTGGAGCCTGCTTGCTGAGGGCAGCCAAGTTGCATGGGTTTTTTGAGCGTTTGGCTAGGTGGGAGCGATGCAGAATTGTGCATTTTTGCTACCTGGGTAGTCTTGGCCTGGAAAAAGCTTTTCAACCATACGTCAAGCGCCCTTAGGTTGCACATTACTTGTCGAATAGACTACACAAATCACTTGGTTTACATTTTACATCTTATTATCAATTATGATCGCCTAGTTGGAGAGTTTGCGCAAACACTTTATTAATTTTTCAGAAACCCCAATTATGATGTAATGTTTCTTCCCTTATACCCCAATCCTCAATTACGGTGGCCTTTCATTACTAAAGCCTACTATTATGACACAACAATGCGGTTGAGATTGGATTCTTGAATCCTTAATAAATTATGCCAATTCAAAGCTTTTTTTAATAGTTTTATGCAAATAAGGTAAAACTTAGCATTTGATATATGTCCTTGCAAATACCAAAATTGCTTCTTTTTGTAACACCAAAGTATCGGCCAAAATATCGGTATCAGTATCGGTATCGGCCTAAAAAAGTGATATCGGTATCGGGATCGGTATCGGCCAAAATATTGGTATCGGTACATCTCTACTATATATATTATCGCCGTTACAAGTGCTGTCACACATTCATAATTGCGCTTAGCTATCTTTAGTCTCCTGAGAACTGAAATCAAAATCAGTCAGATCAGAGATCAAGTCAAGGATCAAGTCACGGATTTTAATGGGCTACAGAAAATTTTGACATTGGAACTTCCTGTCTCTTGTTTGCCTGGGATTGGCGTGTTGATGCCATTGTTTCTTGAGGCTTCAGACTCTAAAGTTCACTTTTAAAGAACTTCTTTTTTTTGGATTTGTTGTTTGAGAGTATCCATGCAAGGGATTTTATAACACCACGTCCACCGCATTACTTTTTTTGATTATTATAATTTACCTTTAATATTACTGAACATCAGCCTATCTTGTTTCAACGTACTTTGCCGATGCTTGACATTTGTCACATTAAGAACTGGGAAGCAGCTGACTCGATGACTGATATAGTCTTTCGCTGCTTCCTGTCTGTTGTGGTATTTAGATAGCTATGGTACTATTTTATTCGTATTGTTTATAATTGTACCGTACTATTGCCGCAACAGACGAAATAAACGGTTTCTCTCTCTTTCCCTCTCTTTCTCTCTCAAGTCGACCTGCAGTCCTGCATGCAAAAAAACTGTAATGAGGGTTGCCAGACTAGGAAAAGGTCTTTAAGCCAAAATAAGACAAAAAAAGGCCAAAACAAGGAAAATATTAGATAAAAAAGGCCAAATGGGTATTCACCTGTTTCTATGTCTATAATATTAGTATTTATCGATATTCTATGACTTTTAGCGGATTTTAATAAATTTTAGCAAAAATAATTCTGAAAGTAGCCCGAAAAATAGCACGTATAAAAGAACTGTAGCGTGGCCTAACGTGGCCGTGGCGTGGCAGCGTAGGCTAATGGGTTAAGGTTAGGGCAAGGGAATAGTCATTTCGATTGCGTGGGTTCGATTCCCACCCTCTGCTAATACTCTTTTTCTTCTGCAACTGAACTGAGTGCCAGAAGGATCTTAATGACTGTAATCAATTGAGTTTATAAGGAAAATTGTCCTACCTTTCTTAACCAATGTGCCGCGGTCCGCGGCGCAGTAGTGGTAGCTGGTTCGCACGGAAAACTGTCCTATGTTAAAGTGCCTACCGAGCTCAGTCAACTTTGTATTGAACAATGGTGAATATGGTTTCATATGGTGGTAAAAGGATAGACCCTCGGTCCCAGAGGCTCACACGACGACGACAAAGAGTAAATTTAAAAAAAGCCAAATTTAAGTCCAAATCTAGAAAAGGGCCAAATGTATAATTTCTAAGGCCAACAGACTTAAAAAAGGCCAATCTGGTAACGCTGCTGCAATGGCGTCTACCAGTGTTGCGCACGCAAAGAATCACTAAATCCCCACAAGCGTCATTCAAGAATTCCACATGTCCAACGCAAAACTGATTAGACAGCGATGTCTTTTAAAAATGGAGATTTTTCTGCTACAAATGTGCTTTTTTTCAGGTAGAGAACTTCGGAACGTATCATAGGCGTCAAGGTGTACTGTAGCTTGATAGTCTGGTTTTATTGGACCACCAAATTTAAGCAACAGAAAAACATTGTTTAATTCATAAGTGATTAAATAAAGTCCAATCAATTATTTACACAAAATTACTAGAAATAAGCAGAGATTAAATTTTCATAACATAGACAATTTACGATTATTTATAGCTTTGCAAAATTATGGTTTTTACCTTATTTTTAAGCAATGGAATGATAGGCCTAAGTTTTTCAAGCTTCTTGGACCTATAACACCTCGTCGCCTCGGGGTCTATATTTCTGTGTGGTCGTTTTAATTAGCGTAGTTTAGTTAGTCTAAGTAGGCTATGTTGATTTGCTTAAGGCTTTTAATCGAGTCCGTTGTACAAACGTTTGTGAGTTCTGATTGTTGTCTTGGCGCTTAAAGTTTTCTAGACCAGTGGTTCTTAACCTTTTAACAGTGGGGGACCGGCAAAATTTTTAAAAAATGTTGGCGGACCGGCAACCAAAGATCGTAGTGAATAGAATGAATATTTGTAACGTTTTGTTAACCAAAGTTGTCGTTACGCACCATAATGCAAGGTTTTAGCATATGATTTGTATTCAGGACAAAAATTAGAATAAAACGGCAATCAAATCATCTCAAACAGAAAAATGTCAATCCATTTCCATACAAAATCAATGTCAGTGGGAAATTTACTACTGTTACGCTGCCAGTAGGAAAACGAGATATCAAAGAAGTTTCTAAAACACGTAGCTCTGTTTCGGTATCCAGGCGATTTCTTTGCTTTGTAAAAGCTAGACATGAAAAAGAACTGTCGTTTCTAAATAGGAGAAAGCCGTGTAATATGAACTGTTGTGTATTACGAACCCCCTGTTGTTTTTAGAAAACGTGGCAATGAAAATGTTTGACTTTTAACAGCTTGACTTAAGTAAGTTTGCTGGTCATTCGACCGGAAAAGTTCTTGTTGAAAGTTGGCGTGTTGCTGAAGTTTTGAGGGTATGAAAGTTTAAAGCTTGTGTGATATTATTTTGCAGATGGAGAAATTGTTGTTTTTTTTTATCAGTATAGCAATGGACTTGTATTTTTTTGATTAATATACCCTCAAATGAACGTGATGATGGAAATCATAACAAGTTTTGTTTAAAAAGTGCATTATTTAGTTGATTATCAGCATTTTACTGGAATCACCACAAGTGTGTAACATGAACCCTAGCTGAATGTGTAGTATGATTGAACCCAGGTTCATATTACCAAGGGCTTTATGATGGTGTAATGAATTTTTGTAAATTGGGGTTCTGTAAACTGGGGTGGTTCTGGATTCTGTAAACTGGGGTTCAGACTTCAATTTTGCCAGCATTCTCAATGCAGTGCACGTCATGCGATTAATGTTGCATTAGGGTGGCTCTTATTTGGCAAAAAATGAAAAAAAATTGAATTTTGTGTGGGACACCCTTTTAAAAGGTGAGGTTGTAAGAAAAAATAACACCTGTAAAAAATTTTTGAATTTCAAATTGATTTAGAGGTGGCCCTCCCCCCCTAAAGTTTTGCGCCCTCCTCCAAAATACCAAACCTGCATATCTCAAAAACTGCTTGAGCTAGAGATACAGTTTTTGTGTCAAAAGATGCAGAAAGCATGATTTCCTATCTGCTTTCTGAACAGTGATTGCGTCTATCTTGAGTAGAAAAGCAGTTATTTAGAAAAAACCTGTTTTCGGTATTCTAGCACAAAACAGTGCTAAACAAGTATTGTGGCCCAAACTATTCAATAAACAAAGTTCATAAACTAACCTGTAAAACTGGTAAAGCATTAAACGAAATAAGTTTTCTTAAACTTTTATGCATTCATGCATAGCTAAAATGCCCGTTTTTTATCATATTCCTTGGAGAAACTCCTGAGCGTGGAATCCGCTTTCAAGCTTCAGGTGCTATGCATCGCACTTGTTGGATGGCGAAGGCGATTTATGCAAAAAGCTTGATTTGCATTCATGGTATCTGTCCAAAGAAATGGTTGGACTAGCCTTGTTTGACTCTCGATTGTCTGTGGAAAGTAAAAAGCTAATGGTGGCAACCATGTTAGATGAAACAGGAGAACGTCCACCAAGGAGACCAAGCATCAAAGTAGATGCGTTTCTTAGCAATAAGGGTCTAGAACAGTATTACACCTCTAATTCAAAATGGCTTCTTCAGCTGTTGGGTGAAGATGAAGCAATAATTATACTTTCAAAGGATCTTGCTCATTGGACTGAAGATGGTGGATTTATTCAAGCTTTACACATGGCGAAGGTACTTTCAGTAGTGAATGACAGAGCAGAGAGAGGAGTTGCTTTAAGTCTAATCCAGGATTTTAACAAAATCTTAACTGAAGATGAGCCACAACTTCAGTTTCTTTTGCAAGTTGTTACTGAACACAGGAAACTGTTTCCAAATTCCAACAAGAACAATATTGTCGATTCTTCTTCGTTTAAACCTTCTTTGTTACTCCAGGGGTCAAGGGCTCAGTCTTTTACCACTCTTGGGCAGTGGCGATGCGGTTTAGATGCTTGAGCAAGTGTCGAGCAGCAATCCTTTGATTCGTCCATTGATCCATTGATTCGTCATCCAGTTCAAGCAGACCACGCACCCCATTTGGCGCAGTTACAGATGGTGTGATCTGTGGTTTGTTCCTCTTTGCCACACTCACAGATTGCGGATGGAGCCATCCCCCATTTGTGCATGTTGGAGCGGAATAGTCTGACTCCTGTAGGCTAGTCCAGTACGCAGGCGGTTGAGCCGCACCCAGGCCTTCCTTGACAAATTATGCATTCCGGTTGGATGGGGGCTGGTGTCGGAGATACAACTTTAGAGTCTTGAGGAGTTCTTCTTCCACTCTGAGCTCCATTTGTTGTCCTCCCAGGTAGTCGCGCTGATGGATTGGTCTTCAGCGGTTTTCATCAGGAGTTGTGCGTCACATACAAATGGTTGTCTCGATTTCAGTTGCAGAGGATGCTCGATTGCTCGCTCACAGACTCGTAGAGACTTGAGTGGAGCAAGTGGTTGGGGTTCGTAGTGCGGCGAGAAAGAGACAGGATGGCTTTTTCGCGACGAAACTCAGTTGGTTGGTTGCCTGCAAGGACAGGGATATTGTCCGATGGTGTAGGTCGCAGACATCCTGTCACAATACGCAAGGCAATATGTAAAATATTGTCGATAATATCGCTTCTTCCAGTACTGACCAGAATTACATTTTGAAATGAATATCGTTACCAGTGTTCCCCCTAAGGTGCAAAAATTAAGACAAAAAAACGAAATTTTGTAGACGGTTTCGTGGTCACAAAAAAGGTTGTAAAATCAAGATTTGGTCAAATGCGTTTTTTCTAAATAACTGCTTTTCTACTCAAGGTAGATGCATTCAATGTTCAGAAAGCAGATAGAAAACCATGTTTTCTGCATCTTTTAACACAAAAACTGTATCTCTAGCTCAAGTGGTTTTCGAGATACGCAGATTTGGTATTTTGAGGGAGGGCACAGAACTTTAGGGGGGGAGGGCCACCTCTAAATCAACTTCAAATTTAAAAAAATTTTGCAAGAGTTATTTTTTCTGACAACCTCACCACTTGAAAGGGTGTCCCAAGCAAAATTCAAAAACTCAATTTTAAGAGCCACCCTAATTGTTGCATATCTTTTTGTGAATTTAATGCTTACATTTAAAAAGTAGTGCATGTTTACTAAAATTGGTGTAAATTATTTGAAAACCTTATGGTAATAAATTTTGTTATGCTGCACATGTAATGTGGCTTGCTTTAGTGCAGTTTTTGTGTAGTCAATCCACCTCCATTCAGTAATGATTCAAAGCGATTCATATTACACATCACAGGGGTTCATATTACACAGAGGGTTGTGTAATATGAACTCTTTTGGTAAATTAATAAAATTGAAATAACTTTTTTATTGCAAAATATCACATACTAATATATTGATGGGGAATAGGTATGCATGTTAGCTTGCTGTTCTGTAAATATTGTCCAGATTTTCATTGAAGTTGTGAAATTAGGAACATTTATTGTTAAGGGGTTCATGATACACGGCTTTCCCCTAGCTAGTTGAAACAATTAGCCTACCATCAAATCGATTGTTTTGAAAGTTAGGCACGAATTCGTTTGCAAGAGATAACCAGAAGTGTGACGATGAGGTTTTTCGAATCTGGACTGCAAAGTAGAAGCATAACATATTGTAATTCAATCAGACTTTCTTTTTCATGAAGATTAAGGTCGCATGTGTTGACATCATCGATGCATGGATTGTTTATCCAAAAGTTTCCATGTCGAGGATCTTCATGTTACGCGAAATGAATCGTTAAAATTGTTAGCCAACTCTTTCAATTGTTGACTCACAACGCCCAGCACCTCTTTTTACTTTTTTCACCATTCCATTTCACCAGCATTTTCCACAGCAAATCGGCTTGTCTTCATTCCATTCTTTGAAAAACAAGATCTTTGCTTTCTCAAAATCCGGTTCTGGCAAATTTCCATTGCAAGCCTGACTTTATCCCGGAACTTCAAACTTATGTAATTCCAAATTTTCGTCTCCAACGACTGTGAAATTTTTCATAATCAAGGACAAAATTCCCCATTTGTTTATGTATTCCTGTGTTTCAAAACTTTTTGAAAACTATTATGCAATTTGTCACAAAAACATTATCAACGGCACAGAATTAGGTCATCAAAAAGTTCACCTTTATTATCAAACAATTTTACGTGGAGATATGTCAGGTTTACAGCTGTGCATGTTTCACAGTGCGATCACAATTTTACAATATGCTACTCCACATTAAAATAAGCTTTGCAGAAAGTAAGATCTTTTGCGGACCGGCAAAAAAATTACACAGACCGGCACCGGTCCGAGGACCGGCGGATAAGAACCACTGTTCTAGACAATACCACCACACATATTACACCATAAATTAATTTTATAATAATACAATAAAACAATCTAACACATTTGAGCCAGCCATGAATAGCCTACACGTGCTGACAGTGGTGCCGAAGTAGAGGGGATGGGGGGATATATCCCCCCCAATATTTTGGCAGCATCCCCCCCATAATTCAGAAAAAAATAGTTGCTATGAAGTTGTACTTCGATTTAGTTGTTTGCAAGCATCTTGAATTGCTGTTGTTTTTCTTTTATTGATGTTTGAACTTTGATCACAGTTCTAAATTATCTTGGATTTGACGCCAGACAATTAAATGAAGGACCTTCATTGAAGGTATTAAGGACGAGTTGGACCAGGCCACTGGCCGTGGCACTGCAGTAATGAAGAAACTGCAGAAACGTATTTGGGACTTGTACTGATTTTGAAGCCTTTGGCACTTATAGAGCAATTTAGTAGCCTATCACGTTGTAGTCTAAGGAGAAAAGCTTGACATTGACTCTTGAGAAGAGCTGCTGTTTCAGACCTTGAAAATCACTCGAGAGAAATATCGTGATTTGGAGTTTGAGAACAATTACAAAAATGCAGTTTCACTTCCGGAAAAATTTGCTGCTAATTTTATTACGCCTTTGCAAGCACCACGGCAAAGAAGAGTCCCTGAAAGATTGAGTGGAGGCTCGATGGCAGCTACTGCAGACACTCAACTGCATTAAGTTATAAAATACCGTACTTTACAATCAGTTCATGGACAGAGTTATGTCTGAACTGACCGAACGGTTTGAAAGTAGCCTGAATTCCGATTCGGCAAAGTATAAAGAACTTGCACGAATTTTCAAGACCGGCTTAGTTCCTGAAACGGTCAAAAATTATCCAGAGCTGAATTGACAGTCGATGAGTTATCAAATTGATTCATTCAGCAAGGCAACAGGAGCAAAATCTCTGTAGCCTACGATGCTAAAAGAGCTCACCAGTCACCAGGCATTGTCCGAGTTAGAAAAACCTCTATATTCTCAAATACTTCAGCTGATTAAGATCCCCTTTTTGCCCGATAGCTCTGCTGCTTGTGAGAGGTCGTTTTCCAATCTTCGTAGATTGAAAACCTGGCTGAGAAATATTTTGGGACAGGAAAGGTTAAATGTTAGCATTGTTTGCAACATTCACCAAAATATTCTTAGCATAAATGACAATGTTAATGTATTTTCAATGCGCACTACCGTGAGACGCAATGCGGTTGTAACAAGTTCTTGTGATGTGTTTGAAAGTTAGCATTTTTGTCATAAATTTGCGGATGTTCTTCTGTAGCTTCGATTGTTTTCAGTCTCCTGACTAGTGACTTTGTCCTATAGCGCACTAAGTGTAGTGATTTTAGTGAAGAAGAGGGCAAGAAGAAAAGTATAACTTCTGTTTGTTTTTTTGGAAAAACTAAGTATTCATTGGAAGGTCATAGGTTCGAATCCCGCTGGAAGTACAAATGTTTTCTTTGCTTGTTTCTTAATCTTGCAGCTGTCATTCACAAGAGCACTGATAGCGCTTTTATCTCCACGATTTCTTGTCTGTATATTATGCTGTTAGCAACTAATTTACCGAGGTCCGGTGATTGTTTAATAAACTTACTACCAGAACCACTAAAATTGTGTAGGGGAAAGTAGGGCAAAATGGGATACTTAAGCCTAAACAGTCATAAAATTCTAGAGACTTAAGAAAAACGAACAATTTCTGTTTTAGCAGAAAGGTCAGGCATCATGCTACACAAATCAAACAAAAAAATATCAAAAATGGTAATGCTCATTTAAGTAGCCTATCAAATAAATTCCAGAGGTGCCTTTTTTCCAATTTTGCCCCATGGGTGGAGCAAAATGGAATGAGAGAAGTGAATCAGAAATTTGCACAGCAACAATGCATTGACAGTCTAGAAACAAGTTTATCGTTGATCATTGAACAATAAACATGCCAAATAGCAGAAATAACATTTGAACCACAATTATGATCAGTTTTGTTTGTTTTCGTTATTGTCATTTCCATTCTTATTCAATGCATAAATCACAATTTCTTACCATTTTACTTTTGTACCAAAAATATTAGCTAGGATATTCCTGAATGATAAGCTATAATTTAAGATCTATTAATAAACAAATAATTTAATTCTTCTATGTCCTGTAGCATATATCCAGAAGTAGGCTAACAAAAACGAATAAACCCATTTCACATGTAGTTTCATGCAATGATGTAACTATCCCATTATGCCCCATTGCACTACACAGAAAAAACTGGCTGTAAAACACTTGCAGTGAAAGGAAATTTAAATATTTTCCTTCTTATGCTATCACTACTTCCTAAAGTATTATGAGAAAAGCAACAACTGCAACAAATAATAATTTAGTATAAAAAAATCACGGAAACATTTGGCCATTTTTTTACCGAATTACCTGTTTTTTTAAATCTGCTGCACAAAACACCTCTGTTCACTAAAATTACAGAATTGAACTAAAAACTGATTCAATTCCAAGATGGCTACTTCCTACCAAAATTTCAGCTATGTGGCATAAGTAGTTTTTTTTTTAAAACGAGAACCTCGTTTTGCCTTACCACCACATTTTGCCCTACTTTCCCCGAGCTATAAAAGTATGCATCCCCCCCAATGTCCAAAATCATCTAATACTTGATACAATTTTGATTTATCCCCCCCAATCCTCAACTAACTTCGGCACCACTGCGTGCTGATGCTTGCCGCGCATCTGAGTTGGTCTGATGCAAAGCCCAACTGAATTTTGGACAAGTGGACACCTGCTTCTATGCCTGGCCTGGCCAATCAACTATAGTTGTCACTATTCGATAGCGTTATTTGTTGCTTTCTGAATATCGATTGCTTATAGGCCTACTCATTCCTCTTGAAAACAAATATCGAATGCGCGTTATATTCACTGCTTTTTTTATGCAAGCAACGAAATCATTACCGGTATTTGTTTATCACTAATCGATATTTAGGAGAACTGCCAAATCATTTTTTGTTGTTCAGCACTTACTTCGTCGTCAAAACGAATTTAAGAGATTTAGTTTTCGGATTAGGCTACTATCTAACCTAGTCCCCTTCCGGTTTTCGAACTTTAAAAGACAAAAAAAAATTTGCGGCAACACAGTTCAGAAAAACCATGCCAGTGAGACTTGTTAACAGTGTTGCCAACCTTGCGGTTTTCTCGCAAGTTTGGACTTGTTTTTTTTCGAGTTTTCGTATTTTTTTTGAGTTTGCGGGTTGCTTGTTATTTTTTAATTATTTTTAGTAATTGCTATTCACTTGCTTTTTTTAAGTATCGATAGCAGAAAGTCATTGCTTTTTTGGGCACTATCGAATAATGAAACAGTCATTGCTTTTTGACTAACGACTTCCAACCCTGCAAATAATATCAACACCGAGATCAGAGTCTCAAAGAACAAACAACCTAGGATATGTTTTTAAGCGCCCAAATTTATTGGCTGTCGACTCATAAACTACTTATAGCCTTGTGAGCTAATCAAAACGATGGAAGGCATTGCCCTACAGACTAATATTAAAAACACGGGTAGCGTACGACTACTGGGAACATTATGGCGTTGAGGGGGTCCAGAGGGTATAGCCTACTTTTGGACCCGAGGCCGAATCATTTTGGAAGAGGCCTGAAAACTTGCAAAAACCACGGCTGATTCTTTGGATACCAGTACGCGTTTATCTTGAAATATTTTGATTTGAGGCCTGAAGAGCTAATTGGTACCGGGCCCAAATTATTCTCTTAACGACCCTGACTGTGAACGCACCACAAACACCAGGCAAAAACCAAAAATCTTCATTTTCCAAGAAAATAAGTTTATTGTTTTTGAATGTAAAATGCAAACCTTTCACTGAAGATTTATCCTAACCAAAATTAACATATTGCAATAGACCGAGCTCTTAGGCTACAGTATTTCAATCATCTGAAAGTCTTAGTTAAGACTCTTAAGTGTCTAGGGTAGTATCCTAATTTTTGTTTCCGTACTTTTCAAATGCAGTTGCAAGGAGATTCACGATGACAAAATCGGTATTTACGGCATGGAGAGATTTGTAGATCAATTCAACTAGAAATAGTCAACGAAAAAATTGAAAAATAACAAAACTATACCTAATGATTATGTGGCTTGGAGTGTTATGTTGCAGTCTACAGCGATATGCACAGACCGAAAAAGAGGTATTTTATTACAATAGTCAAGACAAGCGATGTCTAAAGAATGTTAAGAATGTGTAAAGAATGTTAACTTGACCAAACCAATATTGGCTACAAAAGTGATTGTTGAGGAAACTTGACACAAAAGAATATTTGATGGAAACAAAAAGAAACATTCATGGATCAAGCACACTTTTCGACTTGAACGAAGGTTACATGAAAAAAGCAAAAGAAAAATTGGATAGTAATGAAGATGGATCACTGGTCAACAGCAAATTTTAAACGGAGATCCGTTTAGAATTGAATGATTCTTGAAGGGTTTTGACGGTGATGCCGAAAATGCCCTTATTTTTTTTCCACTAGCATATCCGGTTTTTTGAGATATTTGATTTTGTTTGTTTAAATTTGACTTGCAGCGACTTACTGCAAGTTATATAAGCTTGAGCAATATGAGTTTCACCATGCGTTAGTGATTACTAGTTACACTTAAGCAACCTATTATTTAGGACTAACTACGAAAATATTAAAATGCAAATAACCTGAAAACATGATGTGCTGGAGAAAAAACGAGAGCAGATTCGGAACCAGCCCGAAAGATACATCTCAAATGATTTAACTCGTGTTTTTGTTTAAAAAATAAAGTGAAATTTTTTTTGACGAGTGTAACTGAATGTGAAAATAGAAAGCAGAAGGTTGTATGGAAAACAAAAAACGAGGTCTTCCCAAAGAGGAAAAGAATTAATTATCACCATGCATAAAAAAAGTTTCAGTTTTTAGTTATCGAAGGGAGGTTATTTCAATACAAGTTTTATTAATTTTTAGCCCAGTGTTGTATCAGATTTTACTGACACATGATAACCTGGACTGGAGATGTTATTTGTGTTGAAATGGCTGTAAAGGTTCAATGAAATCAGACGGATTAAATGTTTTTCGCAGCGAGTTTAGTCTTAACATCCATGTGTGCATCGCATTATACAGACTAGCCAGGTAAGTGGCAAAGAAATCTAACAAAACCATTTGCCGAGACAATTTGCAAGCTTAATTAATCCCTGTTTAACAAAAAGTTCAGTCTTTTGATCATCTTTCAATGAAGTCTCCAAACAGTGAATATTGCAAAAGTGATAGTTAGCCTATCAACGTACTGAAATACACAAGAAGTTAAGTTGTTCTTCGCTGACCAAAGTTGCTACTAAACGTTGTCGGTCGTTCATCGACTCAATCGTACATTGCATTAAATAAAGTTATTCTTTTCGTGACGAGTTGATGGAAACAAGAGCTTCTCCATCCACTACAACCAGTGGGCGAAGCGGCAAATAGCTCTTTATTATTTTCATGAAAAGTTTTTGCTTTTGTTTTCCTGGTTCTTCTTTTATATCAAAAAATTGCACGATGGCTTCCTCTCCGTTGATTTGCAGTGCAACTCCGATTGTTAAACAATGCCTGCCAATAACATAACAGAGATCCTTCTCCGGCGTATCCTGAGCCACGTACAAGATATCCGCTGGACTTTCGCTGACCATGCAAGCTGATCCGAAAACAACTTTGATCAAAGCCCCACCGCTGAAACAAGGAATTCAGTTTGATGCAGTCTTTGGCTATCAAAGCTATCGAAGTCTTGGTTATCAAGTGTATTTACTATTTTCCACGTACCTCCTGCATTACCTTTAGTATTACCAAGTTCAATTTACAGACAATGATAATGAACATTAAAATGTAAGTTGTAGGGTTTTTATTGAATAATTACAAGACAGCTTAGTGTCCACCAAGCATCTAATTCTCAAAATCACTAAGTTACATTTTAAGTGTCGATGCGTTTTAGGTAACTAAAAAGAAAAATGGTTCTAGGGCTTTTCCATGTATTGTTACCACAATGATAGGCCTCTACTAATAAAAGAAATGGCATTTGACGTCAGTTAGAATGACAATGTAGCCTACAGTAGGCCAGGGGCGTTGACAGGGGGGTCTAGGTGGTACTTTTGGACCCGGGCCCGGAATATTTAAGGGGCCTGAATTTAAAAATTTCCCCACGACTTCAAGCATTATCAATATCTTAATATAATCAGATCTAAAAGAATTGCCATCACAGGTTAAAACAGCCATTTCAGCCGTCAGATGGTAAAGTATCCGGCCCCCTTCTGGGTACCGGGCCCACTTCAGCTTTCTGGTGGTAAAATAGCCACTTCAGCCACCAAACAGTAAAATAAGAATTTAGTTTAGTAGGCCTATAGTGATTTCCCTAACCACAAATATTACCCGAAACACGAATTTCAAAATTGTCTGAACAGGTTAATATTAATTCAAACTCAAAAGCTGAAATGGCACAGGTAAAAAGGTTGCTATCCCTATTTCTGCACTTTAAAGGAGACCAAAACCGCTTTTCAGATTGCTGCAATCAGCAAATGTTTGACCTAGGCTCAAACACCTTTCCCAAATCAAATTGAAAACTTTCTGACTGTCTGCAGTGCTGTAAATTCTCTTCTGGTGAGCCTAAAATGACCAGTGAAACATCAATGGAATCAGGAAGTAATACTCTAGCGCCATGTGAGAAATAAATGTCCAAAAAAGCAACCGCTAGGTAGAGATAGTAAGTTTTGCGGTTCAAGAAATATTAAGATTGCGCAAGATTTGTTAAATGACCATGCTTAAGCGACATTAATAAAAGTTTGTACGCAACCTTTATATTCATAACAATGTCAATGAAGGGGGCCCGAAAATAAATTGGTACCGGACCCGAGAAATCCTGTCAACGGCCCTGCAGTGGGCTAAAGTAATGTTAGGCTACGTTAGTTGTACTTTTATGTAGGCTAGGCCTATAGAATTTCAATGTGGATTTTCCGCCTACATCAATAGAAAAAACTCTTGTCAACTGATGCTGTAACAGAATGTGAAACTTTATAAAAAAATATTTCTGGGAGAGGGGGCAATTGCCTCCTTTGCCTTCCTGACTACGTCCCTGGTGAATATCCCTCGATTTTGTTACTGGATGATATTTTAGATTAGGTGTGGTATGACAAAGTTTATGGTTGGTTGGATGGTTTTGAACTTTTATCTTCGGACTGACAAAGCCTGGATAGGTTATTCCTGGTAGTTTCGCATACTTGTAGAGTCTCTTGAAGCAGGGCCGGTTACCGAGATTAGCAGAGTGAAGTTTTCTGATTGTTGAAGTCTTGTTGCCTGGGAATTATTCCATTCACTAGGTGCTGCTGAATGGAGAGCAGTCCTGGAATGCGTTGCTCAAGCGCACACCTCGAGAGCCGAACCAGCGCCGCGTGATCTTGACCCCGGGGAGTAACCACTGAGCTAACGGGGGGACAGTATGTATTATACATTATTAGAACACAAGGCAAAACTTGAAGTTCCGGCATTCAATCAAGAAAATTACCTGACATAGTTTATACTCCCATGCAACTTGTCATCAGATGCAACATTGGAAAATCCAATTACCAACTGTTTAGCTTTGTAAGAAGTCACAGCGATTTCCCAGTAGTGGGTACCAGCTACGTATGCGATGTCTCCTACATGACAAAACATTTTATTCAACAGCCTATCGCTATAGTTTTACGTTGTTAAATAAGTTTGTAATAAACTAAATTGAAAACGACAAGACTCTTTGCTGACGAAACCAAATAGCACACTGTTGCACTTGCACATACGTCAGGGATGTTTTTTGCATCGCGATGTTTATGCAGCCAGTAGAAAAAAAATTGGCAGGTAACAAAGTTACAAGTAAAACTTTTGAATTAAAATTTGAAAATACAAAATTTAAGGTCGAAAACAGAAAAGATTTTAAGTGGAGTTCTGAGAACTTGTCGAAAAAATTTTGACAAGTTTTACCTGGTTTGGTTGATGTTTTACCTATTCTGTGGTTTAATAATAACGACTTTTTGCTTATGATGCACAAAATTGTACTTCACCACAATTAGTCATCAAAGTTACATTTCTTTAGAAGTTTGAAATAAAGTTTTGGTTCAACAGTAGAGTTAGATTTTAATTAAGATGACAAGCTTGAGAATCAAGATGAAACCGAAGAAAATTTTGCAAAATCCGAAAAAAAATGAAAGTTTTGTTTCTTGGATTTGGAAAGGGGCAGATGACCAAGTGACCCTCCCGCATCCGTGACTGTATGCAGCAACAACAAGCTTCTGTAGGGTTGTGCTTTGATAAATTTTCAAAACGCATTCAATTGATATTCCAATTTTGTTAACATTCCCATACCTTTCAAAACATATGGCGCCATTAAATTTCGGCTAATTTTTGCAGTTTTTCCGTTGTTTTCCAAAGTGACGAATCTGTTGTCTTCAGGCAAGATCCAACGCATATTATCACCTAAAGACAGCATTCAAAAAGTGAATGACGTCATTGGATTAGCCATTCCACGTCATACGAATAACATAAACTACCAACAATTTATTTGAGTCTTAGCAAGGTATCTTGGTACTTCTTTGTTTGTTGCATACCCAATTACCTAGCCGATTTCAGCTTCATCCACGTTACACTTTTGTGTTATTGATCTAACACAGAAAGCAAATTACTCATGTACAGGAGGTAGGATAGGAGGTCCAGGAGGCGTGGATGAATTAAGGTAACATTTCCAAGAGACCTAGGCACTTGAAAAACCACCACATATTCATCGGATAAAGGACATTTTCATTAAAAGTGAATTGATTTAGGGGCCAAATATCTCATTGTTACCGGGCCTAACTTATTGTCTCAACTGCCCTGCTCATATATAAAAACTTTTACGTGGAGCACCAACCTTTACTTTGGCTTTCATTTGAGTGAAGATTTTCTTCAGGTTGAGCAAGGTTGCCAGTTGAAACGAAGTCCAAGTTCTCCAATAAATTTCTCGCGTTGCTTAGATCAAGGTCATAAGATGTTATTGCGCTGGATGGGCGCTGATTGCTAATCTCCGATGCACTGGCGATGGCTTCTTTCAACCTGGAATTTTTTGACAGGGTAGTTATGTTAAAGTAAAATCTTTATCCTTGCTGTAGCTAACCGCTCATTTTTTTTCACTATTAAAGACAGTCTCTACAAGTAGCAGGCTTTATAATAATCATTCGCTATCTCCGCTTGCAGCAGATTGCGCATCAACATGGCTTACTTGACAGGGCTCCATGTGATTTTATGAGCCGTACTGCTTCCATGCTGGCTCAAGGCAGATTGGAAGAGGGTGATGTATCACCAGACTATTACCCGATTTATCCTCACTGTGTTATGCAAGAAAGAACACAATCGGTACCCTTTTTAAAGTCTTTGGTATGACCCGACCTGAAATCGAACCCAGGGCTACCAGCACCAGAGCCGAAGACGATTACCACTGAGCCACGGGTGCTGGTAGCAGGCTTTATACTCGACATCAACCATTTGTTATAAAGGAATTCGTCGCTGTACGTACAGTGTACAATAACTGGCAGATATGTTTAGTTTAAAATCATTACTTGGTAAAAATTGTAGAGTGAAGAGAAAAGCTGTGCATGGTGGGTTTCAATGTAGCATGCACCCTGCACCTCCTATTTAACCTGATACAAGTGAGTCTTGTAGTTAATTCTCAAAGCCAAGCAAATGATTGTGAATAAAGACGGCACTTGCAGCTGAGTAAGAAATATCAAAATAGCTCTTTTTTGATCAACAGCGTTAGTGTAATGCTGCAGAGCTATCATAATCTGTGATGCGCGTCAGCAAGACCATCTTGTTTTCAAAATTAAAATATCCTTTTCAAAATTGCAATTTTTTTTAAAAATTTGATAGTTAGCTGTGATCAGCTTCAGTTACATTTTATTTTTAACAATCTAGTGCTATGTTAATTGTTTAACTACCAAACACAAGCTCGGCGGAACAAAGACAAAGCACTTTAATACAAAACATACTTCATCTCCATCATTCGAGAAGTTTGAAGGAAAAAGTTGGGATCAGTTTCCTTTAATATTTCCTCAGCAAAGCTTGAGATTGATGTTGTCATCAAGAGGTCATGACATGTTTGCATTTCTGAAAATAATATTAAGTTGATGTTGATGATCTTAAAAAAAAAATGATCTTACAATTAGTTCCGAAAACTTTAATTCTTTTAAGCTTAGCCCAATGTAAATAATGGCAGAGTTTTTTCGATGTAGACCTACTTGGAGTCTTTTTAAGGTCTAGTTGTGCACGCAAAGGCCCGTTGCTTGTTTTACAAAGACAAGCTTCAAGACTACTTACCTAAAGCTAAAGCTAAGAAAACTACTCACCTTGCCTTAGCTCGTGTTCTTTCTCACGAGAGTTAATTTCAACTTTTGATAGCAGATCGTTTCGTTTGGCATCCAAAACACGATGCATGTCATCCAGCGACGAATGAATTTTTTCTCGGGTTTCCGCATCACGTCGCTACAATAGCAGTTAGGAAATCTTGAATTTTGGAAAGGAAACATCGCCTATGTGGCCTACATATCTTGCAACACAGTATAACTTATTTAATAACCAAATTTCGTGTCATGGATAACTTGTCTGTTAAATAAGCGGAGCAAACTGGCCCTATATTTTCTTTACCTCATATATTTCAACAAGTACTGTTAGCAAATTTAAATAAATCGTAAGACCTACATACTGTTTGTGCTTGCTAAAGATGCAATGTTGTGCAAATGTAAGAATTTGTTTGGTTTTTCAATCTTTATCCTCGGACTGACAAAGCCTTGATAGGTTGTTCCTGGTAGTTTCGCATACTTGTATAGAGGCTTTAGACACAGAGCCGGTTTCCGAGATTGGCAGAGTGAAGTTTTCTGATTGTTGACATGTTGTTGCCGGGGAATTATTTCATTCACTAGATGCCGCTGAACGGAGGACAGTCCTGAAAGTGCGTTGCTCAAGCGCACACCCCGAGAGTCGAACCAGCCCCGCGTGATCTTGAGCCGAGCACGTAATCACTGAAGTAACGTGGCGGACAGCAAACAGCATTCGATGAATGCAAATCAGCAGACCGTTTGTAAAACGATTCAAGTTGTAAAAATGGTTGGATGATAGCCTATTAGTTCTTCTGCTGCTTTTAAATCAAATTAGCTTTTATCTTACCTCCAATTCTGTGAAAGCTTCACCGAGATAAACAACTTTTGCATCGATTTCCTTTTTCTTGCATTTTAAGATCTCCAGATCAGCAAACAAACGATCTCTCCCCTCTCTGTTGGAAAGGTTGAGAAAACTTTTGGAAATGTTAACTACGTTGTAATTTGTTTAAATCAAACATCGGTCAAGAAAAATCTTAAAACTTCACACGCGCGTACTGCGTAGGCCCATATGACTGAAAGTTTCATTTCTTTCTCAATCTTTGGTTTCAGTTGAAATGTTGTCGTTATGTTTAAAAATATTAAAGCGATGATCAATTGCGAAAAGAATGTGGTGTTCTAGAAATTGCCAAGCTATGCTTGATGTCTTCTACATCGATACCATTCTATGTGTGTTTGCAGGTAATGTTTCTATTGTAATTTCTTTAAGAATGATTTTAATTTCAGTAAACAATCGAATGGATTTATTAAAATTTTAAATCTCATCATTGTAACCTAGACAGTAAATCAGCCGTTTTTTTACAATTTTTTTACATGTAAAAAAATGTAAAAAACAAACGGTTGTATAAAAAATGTAAAAAAACGGTTGATTTATTGTCTGAAAAGTTACCTGTAAGCTGACTTTGCAGATGACACTGGATGATTGACATGCGACCCTCCTCTTAGTTTGCATTGACGGCAGACAGATTTTTTACATTTGTTGCAATATAAGCTGACTTCATTTGAGTGCTCTGGACACAGAAGAACCTAAATAAATACAAAAAATATGCCATTATAGTGTGATAATTATTTTTCATACAACAACCCTGCTGCATAATAACCGAATTGAAACAAAGCAAAATGATTTTCCCAGTAGTGCATGAAAGGTGAGTCCCATACTTAAATCTAAGCATTGGGAGGTAAGATAAGGTTCTCATTATACTAAGCTCATTGTGCTAATTAGTGCATACCAGCACGAAACTATGTACTTTGACTTGGTGTTTTTTTTTTAGCCCACTTGAGTTGACAACCCACTGGTTACACGTTGTTGTGAACGAACTTCGTTCTGCCGTGCGTTCATGTAGAAAACAATGACAGCGTATCAACGAAAACTTACCTTTGGGCGAGTGAAGTTATTGGTCGGGCCGACAAAGTCGTGTTGGGCTTTTTTAGTGCCCCAGATGTGAACAACTTTAAAGCACTCGTTGCAATAGCTGAGCTGGAATATATTGTTGATGTAACGTTAAAATATTAAAACATTAATAATTTAATAATAGCAGCAAATATCAGGGGTCTGTGCACATCGATGGTTAGTAAACATAAATTGAATCCGTGCGGTGGTCAAAAAGGTAGGGAGAGAATTACTAACCTCTTGTTAAGTCATGCGTGACGTTACGGTTCATCAATGATATAAATATTCATCAGCAGTGTTGTTGACGCACTAGCAATAGTGACATAGCACTTCTCATATGGTTGGGAGAAGACAAGAATAGCAATTAGTGAACTATTTATCATAGTTATAGTAAAAATAAAAATAATTCAAAAGCTTTTAAAAAGTATGTTGAGATTAAAAGGGGTCGCGAGCAAAAACGTTTGGGAAGCCCTGCAGTAGACTGTATAGTCACAGTGTATAGTGTATATACCTTGCAGTCCAAACATGACTTTGTTGCGTCACAGGCAGGGGGCTTGCAGTAGCCACAGCGCACTGCAACTACTGCTCTGGCGGCAGACCGAAACCTTTCCACAATGCTCTCCAACGCAAAATTGCTGCAAAGATGACAGAAAAGTTAAAACTCTCATATTCAAGGCTGTTGAGAGGACACTTTCGCCCTCTAGCCTACCAATGAGATCCTTGAGCTCTAAATGAAGATATTTTTTTGAGAAAAACGCACTACATCCAAAGAATACGCGGCGGTTTTTGCAAGTCCCAAGGCTCTTTGAAAAGGTTTCGAGCTCTTCAAGTTATACCGTGTCAGAGTCCAAAAGGACCCCCTGGACTCCCCTGTCAACGCTAATGCTCATAAGTGGAGTGAAAACCATTCTTCAAAAGATTGACATAACAGAAGTTGATTACGATGCATTTGTGCAGTAGGCTATACATGTATCTGCAAAATGTCCTTTGAAGCCAACGATACAACTAATTTGTGAATGAAAGCAAATAAATTACCGAAATAGACCCGATATTCCTAGTTTTCCTAGTTCCACCTTCTGTTCGCAGTTCGGACAAAATAAACTTTTTACTCTGCTTCGTTTGAGGCTTCCATAGTTCTGAAATACAAAACGACCCTTGTAAGTCTACGATCTTTCTCAATTATGAAAGGTTTTGCGATCTTAGAACTTTAGCTAAGTTTAGTTTAGAATCTTTATCCTTGGACTGACAAAGCTTTGATTGGTTATTCCTGGTAGTTTCGCATACTTGTAGAGGCTCTTGACGCAGGGCCGGTTACCGAGATTGACAAAGTGAAGTTTTCCAATTGTTGTTAAAGTGTTGTTGCTGGGGAATTATTCTATCTATTAAGTGCCGCTGAATGGAAAGCAGTCATTAGAACGCGTTACTCAAGCGCACACCTCGAGAGCCGAACCAGCGCCGCGTGATCTTGAGTCGGCGCGTAACCACCGAGCTAACGGGGGGGGGGGGGACTTTCAATGTTGTGTCGTCATATTTCAGTGGTAACGTTTAGTTTGGTCGTTTTTTGTTTGTTTGAGTTTTATTTTAATACTTTTGCTTAAGTTTGGCGAGTTTTTTTGCTGTTGGACAGGAATAAAACTAACAAGACTAAACTTAAGTTTCGACTCGGTAACTGTCAGGGGGTGATGAAAAAAGAATCGTTTAATGTATCTGTCCTTGTGAGCTAAACATTAAGTCACCTGACGTTGCTTCAGTTTTTGTAGAGACTTCGGTTTTTGAACCGACGAAGCAGATTGACTGCGACGCAGGTTAGACTGTTTGGAAGTAGAATTGAGAACGGCTGATGGTTGAAAAGAGCTGGATGGAGGGGACCGGATTGCGATTCTTGGTGTCCCCATCCTGGAACTTCCTTCTGGCTACAAAACAAAATTTGTAACAGGTATTTCATTGTTTAAGAGCGTTCTTCCTATGTGGCATGAATTAATGGTGCGATACTGATGAGCCCAGTTTCATGGGTGAAACGCCACTGTCTAGCGCTGTCAATTCTTGCGATAATCGGCTGCTGGAAAACATGCGTATGAAGCTTATACTTGAGAAATTGTGCTACGCCTACTGCACTTCTAAGTCTTGAACAGAACAGTGGTGATGCATCAAAAGCACACATTTATATTAAATTACATTCAGGAAACTTTTTTCAGTCAATATTTGCTTCTTTCAAAAGAAACCGGAGTTTTCTTCAAGCCCGCAGAAGCAGACAGTGACATGTTTTACTTTGCGATGGTTAGGGGATCAAGCAGCCAGCATATTGTGCTTTTGTTATTAGAGTTTAGTAATAGGCTATCATTTATAAAAATTTGCTGCGCTTGCCATTTTGGCCGAAAACTCGGTGAGCTTGAATCTCAAACCGGAAAAGAAACACACCAAAATTTGATCAATTACAGTTATAATTGAATGTAATTACACGTTTTCATCTAATTGCAAATATAATTAAATTTGTTTTTTTGGCGTAATTGTAATTTTAAAAAAATTTGGTCCAAATTGCAATTGCATTTGGCAAGTTGCACACACATGGCATCAGTTACTTTTGTTGAGCCGCTTGTAAGGATTCAAAAGGGACTTCTACATTGCAACTTAATCCTTATCAAATGCATTTCTACTTGTGTTTGATATAAGTTAATCAAACTTTAAAAAATTAGCTACGAACATAAATATTGAAACATTTAATTTTTGTATTTGAAAGGTGTAATTTATTACATGTGGAAGTAACTGCAATTGTAGGCTACTTGTAATTTGAAAGTTTCAGAACCATGCAATTGTAACACAATTAAACTGAAAACTGTGTGGTTAATCTAACTTTGGAACACTTCACTTTCCTCAAAATGCAGAAGGTCATTTGTTGATAACACAAATGAGGATAAACTTTCGGTGTCTTCGCTTTTGGATGTTGTGTCGGATGAATGGTTGCTCCTCGGATCAACAGTGTAAGTTCGTTGCCTCAACTGTGGGGATGTGGGAGGTGACGCATTGAAACCTTTAAAAACAATTTCCTTAGACAGTTTATGTTAACGAATCTCCAACTAAAAGTAAGGTGACTCATTTGGTTGGAAATAGATATAGGGCAACTAACAAACCTCCAAGTATGTAAATACTCTTTTTGATACGTTTTGATTTAAGTTAAACTTACACATCATCTACATTACCATGTTCAAAATCACACTATATGTTTTACAAGCAGTTCGCTCATATAAATGTAAGCCATAACAGCACAACCACTAGCAAATACAGTAAAACTTAAATTCACAAAATTGAATTGCTGAATGTTGTGAAAAGCAAACAAGTTCTATAAAGTAGACAATCTTCTGAAAAGCTAAGCCAATTTTCGTTTTTAGCGACACCAAGAAATAATTGACTGATGGATTGTGGGAATTTTTATGTTTGGACTGAGAATGCTTGTTGGAGAGCTTAATTTTGGCAGATTCGCATACTAGTAGAGGCTTTAAACCACTGACACAGGCAGGCCGGTCACCCAGATTAACCGAGTGACACCCAGATTAACAGAGCGACACCCAAATTCAGTTCAGTTGTTTTTATTTCTGACCATCATATCAAAAACAACACACGTCAACATAGCAAAGGTCGAGAAAAGGGTAGAAGCGACAAAACGCGAACGTTAAAACGTGCTTGAGACCGAAGTAAGTTATTGAGTTGAAAGAAATTTGGCACGGTCGCCAAATTTCTTTCTTTGGTTTCACGGTCGCCAATAACAGAGCGACACCCAGATTAACAGAGCGACACTCAGATTAACAGAGTGAAGTTTCCGCTTGTTGAAATGTTGCTGTCTGAAAATTTCCCTCCATTAAGTGCCCTTTAATAAAATGCTATCTTGGAAACACGTTAATTAAGCGCACACTCCAAGATTCGAACCAGGGCCACCAAACTGTGCAAGTACCTACTGTTATCGGCCATGCAAGGACTGCTACGTCAACAGTTACTGCGTTTTTGTAATTCATTCAAGGCTAACACAATATGGTGTCAGAAGTAGGATTATAGCCCACGCCTCCATTCGGAGACCAGAATGATCTAGTTAACCACGGAGCTAATACATGGACCAGCGACGTCCAGTATACCAAAACAAGAGCCGGCAGTCCTTAGAATGCGTTGCTCAAGCGCACACCCCGAGAGTCGAACCAGCGCTGCTTGATCTTGAATCTTCTTCATTTATAAAGTCACGCGCTGACGAACAGGGCTATTGGGGAGGACATGTTTGAAAATAGTTGGCTGTGTACCTTTATAAAGTTAGCAAATGTTATTTCGCACTTGCACAAGTAATTAAATATTGTAGTAATAAAGACATTAAATTGGTAAACTGTCGGATATATTGAAATAATTGGTATGTCTTACCTGTAGCGTCCGAACACGAAGGCTTTCGTGGTCTTCGTTCTACAGACCAGTCCTGGAAGTCATTTAACGTTTCCGAAGAAAGTATCTGAGCCCTTGCACAGCCATAACATAAGCTGTGTTGACATGGCAACAGGACTGGGTGTGTGTACAGCTCCTGACACAGTGGACAATGTAGAAGATGCCCATAAGTCTCCATCTGTATGTAAGGTAAAGGATATAGATCAGTGGTTATCAAACTTTTTGTCTTGATGTACTTCTTTTGATACCCTCGAAGCGGTCGCGCACTCCGATAAAAGAAAATTTGGTATATCGCGTCTCCTAACAAAAACAAATGTTTCATTAGCTTGAAAGCGACACACTTAGAAGAATTTGTTGAACTCGCGACGCACTTATGACGATTGATGACATTGACAAAGTTATGTTATGAGCTATATGCTGGCACACAGAATCAAAAATCGGTAATGTATGTGCTGATTTGGTGTTTTTCTATAAATTATATGAAAAATTGATAAAATTTTTGCGACCTTTGTGGTGGTGGTTTGGCACGAGCTTTTGGAACACAGTTCCCTAGTCAATAAAGTCATGTGCATTTTGCAATGACGAGTGGTGTTCGAGTCTGTGAGTCAGTGTGTCGTTGTTATACAATTTTTTTTCTTCGGCTTGAGGCTGCTGTAGTAATTGCAGTCACACCTGGCACTGCTCTAACATCATTGCCACCAGACCACTTGAGCGCTGGATGCAAAAAAGCTTGAGCGATGTAACGAAGCTGTTTAAACTATTGAATTCTCACACTCAAAGCTGCAAAGCATGGGATACCGTTAACAAACTTACTGGGTATTCAATAAATTTTCCTTGTCAGTGCCTCGATGCTGCAATTGTCATCGCCTTCCACCTAGTGTAGAACAGCGTCTACAAGAAGAATCACATGACATTTTCCCTGCCGCTGAAAGTATCTGCTCTGTGGCAAGTTGAAACACTACAAGACCAAAGAGTCTCTGGAGATTTTACTCCGAGTTTACTGCCCTCCTCTGCTTATTCTCTAATGCACAAGGTCGTGGGAAAATCTAGCCACACCCTTTCAACCTATCGCCAGAAATAACGATTGAAACCCATTGTGTCCCAGCGGCTTTCTATCCACAAATGGGGAGGCTGATTGTGAGTTGAATGTGACGATCAACGGAATATTATTGTCTTTCTACCCAGAGCCAAAGTATCCCAAGTTGACATCCAAAACGCTCACGTATACTGCCACTACTTTATGCCACTGCCCAAAAAACTGTGTTAGAATTCCAATACAACCAAATTCGGTTCATCCCTGATGCCGACACCAACCTCGTTGGCCTGTCCTTATCTAGACCGGCATGGGTGTGCCTCAACAGTCTTTATGCTGAACATCGTTATTTTTTTTGGTCAAGCATGCATTAATGACTAGTGGAATCTTTCTCTTCTTGTAAATATGATGGAAAGGCGGCGAGGTTTGGATAATGAAACCGGAGACTGCCTGCTTTCCAGTACCCTCCCAATGTAGTCCGGTAAAATTTTCCCAGAAGTTCAAACGAAAACGTGATCCTACACTTTAGGATTACAAATATACCATGATCAATACTTTAGCAAAGAAGAACCTTAAAGAAGTTTTGTAAAAACTACGTGTGATAACCGAGTGACACATTAATTTTTAAAGATCTTTAGCTAGGTTAACTTATGATTGAGACAGCAATAGACAGGACAGTTGGTGGACTTTTACTGTCATCGGAATTCAACGTTGCTCAGTAGAAGCCTAAAATGTACTTTACCAGCAGATTGTACTTTTAGAGAATTTATACGAGTCTGTTTGCACCCTATTTTTAATACTAATGCAGCAAGTTTCCAACTTCCAAATCATGCATAACGAAAGCAAATCCATCAAATACTTCAAAATCTAAAAAGTTCCCGCTGAAAATACTATTAACATCAAATCATTACGACAAACATCGAAACTAACTTCAGAAGAGTCGATGGAAGAAGAATTACGACAAAGCATATAAAGCTTGAGATTGCACAAAATAAAAGATTATACAGTATATAGTACATAAACACAACAGTAGTTAATAAGCCACTAACCACCGAGAAACACTATTTCATCTTCATGACTAACCTCATCTTTAAATTCTGAGCAACAAAGGTTAAGTTTAAACTTGCAATTCATGTCTGGAAATACCGTCAGTGAGCTGGGAAATGCTTACAATGTTATCACAAATCTGTTGTAGTGTCTGCTTTTTTACTTTCAAGGACTTATTATCGATTTGCGACCACGACACCAAAGAAGCTTAACAGCCAGCATTCATACAGCATCAGAAAGGTAAATATTTGCGGTCGTCAATTCAGCATCATCTGATGTTAATTCGACGCAATAGTTTCAGATTTCAAGCGCGACCTAATTAACTGCCTATGATCATAATCACTTATGGCCAGATGGCATAAAACATCTGTCCTCAAACAAATCAATCCAACAATGCGCAACTAGAACCATTTCGTAGCTACCTTGAATAAGCTTGCCAGACAGCAAATCAACCATGTTTTACATTGATTCAACGTTTACAATGTAAAAAATGGTTGATTTGATGTCTGGGTAATTACCTCAACATGAAACAAAAATGCGATTACGTTTTTCAGCAAATATACCGTAACAATGAGCTTACACCAACACGCTGAACGTCAAGTGCTCTTGTAATCAATTCTCTAACAGAGCACTTGAAAATATTAACTTTGTTTCATTCATATTTTCTGAAACGAATGAACATAACAAACAAAAGTTAATAATTTAGAGAGCATAAAAGTTTAGGCTTTCAAGAGCAATTCTCCTCGTCTCTTTTTATACATATGATTCCAACCTAACTCACAATTTGTGAACGAAAACCAGCAAGATCAACAAACGATAATTTTACTTATGGAGTGTGAGCATGAACAATGCATTGAGGTCAGCCAATCGGTGGATAAAGTAATTCACAGACAGCAACACTTCAATGACAAGAGGAAACGTCTCCTGCCAAACGCATTGATCAGGCCTACGTCAGTGGTTTAAAGTTTTTACAAGCATGCACAACTACCAAAATTAAGCTTCCATACTTTTTTACTCCAATTCACCAGAAAGTACCTTGTAAAAATAATTAAAGCTCTTGTAAAGTGCGTTAATAGTAATTTATGAGGCAAAAATAATGTTTTTCATTCAAATTAAACGCATAACAGTTGGAAACCTTTGTGAAATTTCGACAATAGGGATTTTAAAAATTAAAACTTCAGAATTGATATGAAATCGAAAATGTTCAATTGGCTGCTCTCTGACATCCTCGCAAATAATATTTGCGCAACAACAACCGGGAGCGGTGAAAAGGAGGTTAGATCATAGATGAAGCAGTCAGAAAGGGATAGAACAGCAGTTTAAATAAAATTAAAATGTAGCCTAAGTATTTAAGTATCTTGTAAGTATTTAAAAAATAAAATATTTAATGACCACGCTTCAGTTTACACTCCCCCCTCATTGGCTTATTTACGTTCAATCTCGAGATCATGGTTTTGAGCCAGTATTGCGTTAGATTGTAGCAGTAGCGTACGCAAGGGAGAGGGAGGTTTAGGGTTAAGAGTACGCCATTAGATCGTAAACTAAGTAATATCAAAAAACGTAAAAATTAGCAGTCGGTGATAATTGGGAAGTAAAAATTGTGAGCAGCAGAAATAGGGTGGAAGAATAATTTTTAGATTTTCATGTTAGAGGTCCAGCTAAATCCAACGGCTTTTCCTGCAGCACCCGAAAAAGCTGGAAGGAGAGCGAAGGCAAACTGATCGTTGAGAACAGGAAATAAGAAACACCACCGAAAATACGACCGAAAACACGGCCGAAAACGATCATGACATTCAGGAGCAGCTGTTTGTGAAACCGTTGGATAAAACGATGACTAGCTCTTAAATGGCGACGAACAAAAAAAGAAAAGCGTAATAACAATGAGCAAATTCTTTCACACAAACCATTTTAGTGCTTTTTTTTCTATGACCGTTATTATAAAAGGAATCCATTGTGAATGACATTCAAAAGAAACTTTTAATACTAAATGCAATTACAGCCATAACATCTCATTAAATTTATCTTTAATTAGATGCTTTTAAAGCCACATCAAATCATTTAAACAAGACATTATGCAATGCAGGAGGTGCAAACAATGCTCTTATCTATCCTTTCCAATCTTTGTCTTTTGAAAGATTCATATCAGTTAATTCATTCACTAACTTTAAACAAGTCTCTTAACCCATTTCTTCGTAGCGTGTTGGGGTACACAGCTCGCAGCGCAAGAACCCAGCTAGCAAAGCAGTCTTTTTTACATTGATTTAACATCTGCAGACGTTAGTAAAAAAGAACTGATCGCTGACTGGGGAGCTTTTGTTTTAATGCTGTTTTGTAGTTTTGGCTTAATTTTGTCATTTTGAGGAAGTCAATATTTGACTATTGTTTTCTGATGTAATCGCATTATTACTGCATTCTTTCTGTCAGACTGCAATCGTCATCGGTTCCTCGGTTTTTTCACACGCTTTGAGGCGCTGTCCAGACCAGCGCTTCCACTTTTGTGGTAATTACCACAATTGTGGAATTTTCATCATGCTTGTAGTAAAAATGTGGTAATGAAAAATTTGTGGTAAAAATGTGGTAATATGGAAATTTTGTGTGGAAATGTTGCCAAAGGGTGGAAATTATAAATTTTGAAAATTTGACATAAAATACTATCAATAAATAAGAGCATTTAAACTGTTGTCCTCCAAAATCGAACAGATATGCAAAAAACTACTTATAACAGCATGTGACTAGCATGTTCCGCTGTTTTCGGTTTGATTGTGGAATGCGTCCTGACTTTTGACTTTGAAGGTAGGGTGACCATGTGATCATATTCATAGTCAAGATGTCTTTCAGATTCTAGCTGCGGTGTCAAGTACAGTACTTTGCAGTGGCGTAACCAGGGGGGGGGGGGTGGGGGGTTACAACCCCCCCTTTGGCACGCGTGTGACGTCACGATATTGAGAATGATGCTTTCAGTCTCAATGTCTCTAAAACAAAGTTTGCCTAATTTTAAACGAAACTGCATTAAAAGAGCGAGTTTTGCGAATACTAATCATTCAAATATCTCAGCCAGGAATTAGCAACAAGAAAACATAAAGACTTAGCTTTATTACCGAAAAATGCCCAAGAAAACATGATGTTATTCTTTTGCTATGCCACCAGACAGCACCATTTTACAGGAATATTTATACCCATATTTTTGTTGAAAATGCTCTCAGCATGCACTAAATTTAAAGTAATTTTTCAAAATTTTCTGGAGAGGCCCCCCAGGCCTCCCGCCCCCCGCCGCTGGGTGTCGCCTTTGGCGAAGAGGCCGGCGGGCGAAGCCCGGCGGCCGTCAAAACCCCCCCTTTCAAAATTCCCGGCTAAGCTACTGGTACTTTGCTTTCTTATTTCGGACGTTCTGCTAATAAACTGAGTAGTTGTTTTAGGCCTTATTTTACACTATATAGTGTAAATATAACCAAATAATAGCGTTGCCGGATAAGGAATTCTGTAGTAATTTGAGAAAAGTTTAAAGCTGTTGAAAACAAAAACTTGCATTTTAGAAAAATTCTTAGTTCTGGGTAAAGATCAAAACCCTAACCTTATTCCTAAGTCTTACCTTAAAACCCTTACTAACTTTAATCCTAACTCTGACAACACCTGATAGTAACTATGGCAACAAGTGGGTAAAAATAGCCACTGTGTTAATGTAAAAGTAAGTCGAAATACGGTTAAGATCGGGTAAAAATCTCAGTAGAAAATGTGGTAATCTGAGGACAAATGTGGTAATACAAGTGGTAATCTAGCTTTGTAAAAGTGGAAGCACTGGTCCAGACATACTTTCGTGAGATAAAAACACAACTTTTAAAAAATTGCAGTCGCAGAATCATCAACTAGCAGCCTTTAACCCTTTGAGGACCGTTGGTATATATGTGTACCATGAACTTTTTTCACGATTTCTAATCATTTTCTTGTAGTTATCAAAAAGTATTTGTCTCTAAACGTTTCTTAAATAGATAATCTATTTATGAATAAAAAAAATTTGGAAATTGTATTTTGTTTTAGCTTTGCTTTAACTGGTTTTGTTTGGTGAATTGGTCAGGGTTTGAAACGGTAAACTTTGAAAGATCAACAAGACAAGTAAAAAATAAAAAAAATATATAATTTTTATTCTACATCAATGTTTAGTGATTAATCTGACTTATCCCATCAGTAAAACCATAAAAAAATTAAAAAACATGTTGCTAGACAATGCTAAACTTTTATGGTACACATATGTACCAAAGGTCCTGAAGGGTAAATTCTATTAGTCTAATGGAGGGATATAGTGATGTGGGAAAAGCTTTAAAATTAAGACTGTTGTTGTGAAATTTTAATATAATTAACACGTAATATTTTAGGAATGTAATTTAGAGCTACATGCAAAGATAAATTTAACTGATAGCATTAATTCCGGTTGAAAAATTTCTATAATTTGGCGCGAATTATGTCAATAGGCCTACTGTACAAGCAATTATGATTTTTGTCGTCGTCGCCGTGTGAGCCTTTGAAAACAGCCCCACCTAACCGAATATCATAACTTTAAAGACTTTTTGAAGCTAGTTTTTATTTCGCAGAGTAGCGATGATCCATGAATGTAGAAGTGTTAGCTGCAGAGTTAGGGTATTCAACAGGTTATAGGAAGTGCTAGTCCAGCCTAGGGCATCTCAAAATCACTTGAACCTTGCATGCAACGGCTATAGGCTAGTCAAGACTAAGCTCAATACCAGTAAAGTTTGTCTCCAAAGCAATACTATTAGGTTTTTTAAAATACAGCTTAGGAATATCAACTTTTCAACAAAGTTTGAATGCATTTTTTCAAAATTTGGGGTAAAAACATGCTCAGAACGCACCAAATTTAATGTGATATTTCAAATTTTTCTGGGAGGAGATCCCCCAGACCCTCCGCGAAGTCGTTCGCCTTCGGCGAACTCAGCGGCAGACTTCGCCCCCCCCCCAACTATTCATTGCAGCCCCACTGCTCACAAACATCACCAGCCGCCACTGTGTAAAACCATGCTAGCAATGATACTAAACACATTACCCTTAAGGACCAATGGTACACATATGTACCACAGCGTAACTTCTATTTGAAACAAATAAAATTTAATTTTTTTTCAAATACCTCTTTAAAGTGATAAACTTGTAGTAAAAATCATCAATATTTCAATAAAACATGTCTCAAAAGTTTATGGTCCTCAAAGGGTTAAACTTAGCTGGCAGAGTCATTCAGTTTCAAATAAAAAATTAGACCTGCTTACCTTGGCATTATTTTCTTTGTCATCATCTGAAGAATGCGCGTTTAGTAGAGACTTTGACTGGTATCGCACTGGACAACTTGTCTTTTTTTGAGGCGAACTTGTAAACTTTGAACCCAATGCCCATACTTTGATTGCACTTAGCATCTTCTTTAACGAATTGCTCAACACAAAACCAAAAACTGGCTCATGCTATCAAATTGAAACTGCAGTTCTGGCACATTCACAGTAGTTGCGGTTTGTTGCGGGCAATTGTTGCGGGCAATTGTTGCGGATTGGTTTAGTTTACTGCGTTGCTGCAAGCAAGCGAATGTCTTCCCGAAGTAAAATACTTGGAGGCAATCTTTCGTTGTTATACGTTAGTCAAACGTCATGCATCCTCAATGAAACATTTCAAGCTGACAAGTTAGAAGCGTTTTTTTGCATTGATTCAACATTTTCAGACATTAGATCAATGCAAAACATCATTTTGTCCTTTGTTTCTGTCCGGAATGTTCACTGAGTCCCTTTGCAAACAACGCCAGCCTAGCCAACAAAATTGATTTTTCAGACATGGATTTAATGTTTAAATCCATGTCAAAAAACTCATCTTGCTTGATTGGCCAGCTTAGTGACCGAGTGGATAGCACCTTTGGCTCTTATGTTGGTTAATCTAAGATTGATTTCAGGTCGGGCCAAAGCGAGACTTTAAAAACTGTACGGATTGTGTTCTTTCTTGCATAACACAGTGAGAAGAAGTAGGGTGATAATGTGATGAGCTGATGACATCATAAACGCAGCAGTTGCAGAGCGACAATAAATAAAACCATATAGACCGGGAGCCAGGTCGATTTATTTGACTGTCAGGGTCAGTAAGGTTTGACAAGTGTTTCTAGACTGAAATTTTGTGTAGATTTCAAAAATAAACCTCTTACTTGCACTAGCCTGACCGTTTTTGTTATATTAAGCATTTTCCGAGATGATACCTGTCAATATCGCTATATCCGTTAGGGTGCACCATTTGCCCTCTGACCTTTAGCAAAAAGCCTGAACTTTTTTTGCTGATGAGGTTATCTTAGAAAACAACTTTTGCAAAGTTTCATTTTGATTGGACAAAGTTTAACCCCCCACCCGGCCATTTTCTAAGGAGACTAACAGCATTTTCTTCACATTATCGCCACTAGATGGAGCTTCTTACAAGATGCAACTGCATATTTACTTTGGAAACATACCCCTCTTCATTCTGCATAATTAAAAAAAAATTATCTGAATTGGCCAATGGGAAGCAGAAATATGGGCAGTTTTGTACTCTCCCATAGCGCAATACTGCCTCTAGTGGCCAAAACATAACAACAATTATCTCCTTAAATGTTCATCCAATTGAAGCAAAACTGGTGTCTAACCCCCCATTTTCAAGGGCGGTGAGTTCATTTTTGCTGCTAGTTTTAAAGATTCTAACCACTAGGTGGCAAAAAACCTGCTTTTCATAAGTATAAGCTAATGTAACCGCTTGGACTTGACTTCAAATATGCAAAGTTTCAACAAATGCAACTCATTGAGATGTATATCATTGAAAACAAGCGCTTGAGCAACGCATTTTAAGGACTGCTCTCCGTTCAGCAGCACTTAATGGATGGAATAATTCCCCAGCAACAACATTTCAACAATTGTAAACTTCACTCTGTCAATCTCGGTAACCGGCCCAGCGTTAAAAGCCTCTACAAGCATGCAAAACTACCAGCAATAACCTGTCAAGGCGTTGTCATTTCGAGGATGAAGATTCAAAACCAAAACCGAACCAACCAAAATTATGTACAGTTTGCCATCTTAGTGGTAGTAACTTATCGTACAATCACCAAACAATCATGTCAGCTGTAGAGTGATAAATCTGCAACAACAAAAAATGCAAGATCAAGCGGCACTAGTTCGACTCTCGGGGTGTGAGCATAAGCAACGCATTTCAAGGAGTGCTTTCCATTTAGCGGTACTGTACATAGTGGTCCTAGTGAGTGGAATGATTTACAGACACCACACTTCAACAATCTGAACTTTTACCATGTCAAACTATAAGTGACAGAGCCTGCTTCAGTGGTTCAAAGCCTCTACAAGGATGCGAATATGCCAGGATTAAGCTCTCATAGAAACTACCCCAGCAGTTCGAAAAAAGATTCAATCAATATAGCTTCTGTGATGCCCTTGGTACATTTTTGCATTTCAAACAGCTCTTGTTTGCATAATTCAACTTCTTAATTTATTGTATTTTACTAGACCTACAGGAAATGTTTGTGTGTCTTGGTCTCCATGGTCAGGTGACTGCAAAGATTAGTGCGAGTTGTAAAGGTTGCAGATTTTGTATAGGTTCCAATATTAGACGTTCATTCCTGTCTAAACAGCAACACATATTTCTCGAATCTTACAAACTTACATGTGTAGCAAAAGATAATACTTAGCCAATATGAGCTGGTCGTATGGAAAAAGATTGGTCGAAGTCAGTAGCGTTGACAAGGGGGTCCTTTTGGGCCGGGGATGATTTCTTCTCAACAACTGTGGTCGGAGTTAGTAAAATAAATCGTGACGTAAGATGCCTTTCAGAAGGGTTTTCTATAGCCACCAAAGTCTCACAACATCTGGTACAGATTTTACATACGAAATTTTGCATTCGTTCAAAAATGAGTACCTTGTCTAATGTCTATGCATCACTCATCTATATTAATATAATTAGATAATTGTCCATGGTTCAAACATGCAAACTCTCTACCAAAGTTTAATATAAGTAGTAGCCTACTATCATTTTGCAAAAATTGTTCGTTGCTTACCAAGCCTAGGCTACTCTGTATCTTCCGGCAGCCCACGCAGAAATCAATCTAAAGCAAATCCGAGTTTCCAAAAGAAAACATACATGATAAATGTAATGCTCTTGCTCACCAATTGAGCACTTTGCCAGCAGACACCTTGTTACTGCATTGCGCATAGCTCACCACTCTGGCAGTTCGAGCACTTTGGCAAGGTGGGTGAAAGTACCCAAATATGGTTCCTTGCGTAGGCTACCACAAATGGAAATTCACCACGCTAAATCACTCATATAGTAAAATAGCGTTCAAGTCTAGTGTACCTCTACTGCACTGATAAAACCTAGGGTCGAAACAGCGGCGTCCTGTCTGCAGTTAGTTAATTTTCAAGATATATTCCACACAAATTTACATATGTCGCAACCCAACCGGCAACGTTAAGAATAACTTAGGCTTTCCGCACACTCATTATAGGCTACTGCATATCAACAACCACTGATAGAATATGCCTGGACACAACAAAAAAATATAAACCAATAAATCATGTAGTTATTTATAAAAAAAATTAATACAATTCCCTTGAAACTGCTGTGGGCTAGGGACGAATTCAACAAGTAGCTTTGAAGGGTGATTACAGCAATACACATTACACAATGATGTCTACAGTAATCCAATCTTGCAAATACAATACAACGTGAACAACTTTCCTGTGTTTTAGAAAGGCAATCGCTTCAATCGCTCCCTTGGATGCGTTACTGATGTGAACACCCATTTATGGAGCTCTTCATTGGTAAGTTGTCGGA
This sequence comes from Aplidium turbinatum, assembly GCF_918807975.1. Classification (NCBI taxonomy): domain Eukaryota; kingdom Metazoa; phylum Chordata; class Ascidiacea; order Aplousobranchia; family Polyclinidae; genus Aplidium; species Aplidium turbinatum. The sequence goes on from NC_137482.1 coordinate 21,760,048, forward strand.
GCTCGACACGAAGAACATCACTCTAAACGTTGTCTGTTTCTACTAAAGAATAATTGCAAGTACTTTTTTATTTTGTAATGTATACAATATATATTTGCGTTGAACTCCGACACCGTTCCATGTCAAATAAGCTATGACACCACACGGGTGTGGCAGACTTGATGACCAGTTCGGTCCTTCTGCCACTCCCATCATCGTCAGCAAACATTAAAATAACCTAGTTCACATTATAATCTTGTATTGTTTTTTCCACATGTGCTGTTGATGCAAATATAAGAACTTCTGCAAACGATTCTGTGACTTTCGTAAACTAAATCAATTGGAAATTATTCGAGGATGCATATAGAATTAAATTCAATTCAAATACAACAAGGTGTTTGGAGTAAGCCTACAAAGAATAAGTGGTGAAAACAACACATTATTGATTAAAATAATGGCATGGCAAAGAAACACACGCGGATGTATCAAAAATTGAACAAATTTCTGCAGACCACAAATTTTCGAGATCATAAATGACATTACTCTAATGCAGAATAGATGATACTGGTAGCTTGATAAAATAATACTAAAATTATATCGTTGTGCATGTAACTAAAAAATTTATTTAGATCACCATGCCTTTTTTCTGCTCGCTTATGCACTGAACTATTATAAACACCAAGCAAAGACATGATTATGATGCAAGTCTTTGTTGGCAATCTGTAGCCTTTCTATCAGGCTTCGGGGTTGAGTTATTCAAATCAGCAAACGATACCGTTGACAAGGGGAGTCCAAGAGGTACTTTTTGACTCTGACCTGGGATGATATTAGAGGCCGGTAACCTTTCCAAGGGGCCCGAGAACTTAAAAATACCACCACGTATTTTTAGGATATACAGTAATGGGTTTTTCATCAAAGAGTGTTGATTTGGAGTACGAGAACCTTAGTACCGGGTCAAAATTATCCTCTCAACGGTTCTGCCAGATGGTCAAAGTTTGTTAAAACCTCTAACGTTCTTCTCTGGAACATGCTGCTTTGAAAACGTTGTTGACCAGTGATCATTCTTTTGACAAAGGAGATTGTTCTAATGCTCGAAATGATTTTAAATATTTACTACGATTCTGTTCTTTTTGATCTCGCAGCACATCGGCTTCATTGCTTCCATCTTCTTCAGAAGCCGCGTTCGGTAAGTCAGTCTTCAGATTTTTGTAAAGAAAAAGAGCATGCAAGTACAATAAAAAGCATACAAGAATAAATGCAATATTTATACCAGTAAAATCTTCACCCAAAAGGTTGGTTCCAAGAATCGTTAAAGGATATTGCAGGAATGCGAAAAGACCAGCTGTGACAAATTGTAGTCCAAACAACTTTCCAAAATGTGCAATTGGAAACATTGTTGTCAAAAGCATGATGGCGGTAGTTAAAGAAAAGCTTTGCAAAAACACAACGGTTATGAATGTTAAATATTGCAATGGCAACACGTGAATGGATGCAAACGCAGACATTATAACAGCAATAGTGGTAGTACTGCATGTAGATATCAACAAGGCCTTACGGCGAGCCAAATGCTCATTTGCCTCTTTCATTTCAAACCTTTTTGTCATAAAATCATTAATCGCACCATTCAATAGCGATATTGCTACTCCTGTGATAACTACTATGTTAAACGCATTCGTATAACCAACAACGTCGTCACGTTCTGCCAATTGGTTTATGGAGATGTTAAAAGTTGCATAATAAAAAGACGTACGAAGGGTGCAAATTGCAAAGAAAAAAGTTCCAGACCAATACAAAGGATTGCAAACACACGCTTTAAAATTTGCTGTATTCTGCGTTTCTATAAATGTTATTCCTCTCATGGATCGCACACGACGACTATTCCACTTCTTTCTTTCTGGACCTGGTCTTCTGAGAGTGACCGCAAAGCTTTCTCTTCTTTGTTTTCTGCATTCATCTATAATTCCATATTTTTGTGCTTTCTCGGGTTGCGGAAAAAGAAGAAATGTGCGTGGCATCAAAAAAAATGTTTTCAGCCACAGAAAAGATGTACAAGCAAGCATGAAGTAAAAGCATTGTTTCAATTCAACTCCATTTGCATATGCTGTCCTCACAAGAAGGAATACACCGCTAGATGAAAATATTGCTCCAGTGATGAGAGAAGCGACTGAATTTCTTGCTTCTCCAAAGAGATTACTTACTTGTATGTTCGTACTCAGTAGGCTGTTGCCACCACTATTTAACAGCGGCATGGCAATAAATAAAACCCACGATGTAGAAGAATCGGACGCTATTAGCAAAATTAAACCGGTTGTAACAGATGCAATGCTGACTGCTTTTGTAGCCCAAGTCCCGAATTTATCAAACAAAGTACCATACGCAAAGCTGAAGAGAAGGGTGAGAGCAAACATGATAGTGTACACAAGAGAGAAGTTTTCCTGTTGTCTGGTACATTCTGTAGCGTTCCTTAATGATAAAGTCGTCCATCCAGGAGGTATAGAAGTTGTGGCAAAGCTGCTGCTTCCATTGTATTCGTTAGCCGCCATAGTTGTTGCACTCATTGGAGTCCTTTCTTTTGAGGAATTTGACATAAAATCCTCTAGTGCACTTGGTAGGCATAAATCTGAAAAATATCCTTCCGCGATCAAAACTGAAACCAACGACGGCCAGCCATAAGCAAGTCCAGCAAACAGCAATGTCTCCAGCACAGCAGCAAGTAAACACAAAATGTTTTGTATTTTCATTGTCAACAATATCAGTGCACAACCTTTTGTGCAATTGCAGTTGGTTGTTGATTAACAAAAGAACAACCTTCGTTGATAAAATTAAATATCTGAAAATAAAAAGCTTATTTAACCTCAATAAATTCACTTAAGAAAACTTTTAACTTTGAGTTTTTAAAATCAACAAGTAGACTTGCTGAGTGCCTAAGCTTAAAACGCTTTGAAATTTAGATTAGTGGGAAAGTTTATCCTTTTACCTTTTACAAAAAGCACAACAATTTTCCCTTAATACAAGCAGGCATGCGAAGTGCTTTGACTGAATTTCGTAACCCGTTCCATTGTTGCGGGTGTTTCCACTTCATCTAACCCGAGCTGCGCAGAGAATTCTAGCGTTGAATCGCTGATTATACAGTAACGGGGTTTCGACAACTTCTTTTCGAGTATCGTATCGCCTCTCGTATAGTGGCTTTCGTGTTACATTACCAAAGCAAAAATAATATAACCTAACCTGCTTCGAAACTTTTATTTTCGACCGCAAATCGTGTGGCTGCACGGCTATACTACACTATGGCCCAAGTTTTATCCAGTACACTATGGCCCCATCTATCCAATATGAATATAGCAAAGCTTTAGCCTAACCCAGGGGTCACCCACCTTTTTTGCATGCGGGTCACTTTGGCAATTGAGAGAGCTGTGGCGGGCCGCACTAATAAAATTTTAGGTAAGTTGACTCTTATGCTAGAAAAGAACGCATTTCGTATACCCAGTATCAGGCATTACATATTATTAATAGCCTATTTATCTTAGAATACCGCAGCAACAAAATTAGTCGAACAACGCTATTGCCAGGCCAAGCTCCTTTAACAACACTTTTGACTTCTTTAAAATTGCCAAATAAACGAGGCCACTATTGTGAGATGAATAACAAAATGTTTGTTTGCTGGAGATGCCACTACTGTGAGATGTTGCAAAATCAATTCTTTTGCCGTCAACAACCAGCACAGATGATAATTCTTTGAACATGGTAACATGTTCAATTGTTCATTCTAACTTTTCTCTTTCAATTATTATCAAGCTGGCTGGTGAAAGCTTCCAAAGCATCTTTAAATACTGAGCGGTACTGGCATCTGCTCCTGGAAGGACCACTCAAGCCAGGCTGGTCGAAAGGTGGAGGCCAGACAAACGTAGGCTACTCCCCCTGTGACCAGGACAGCAGAGCTTTCTAGTACCTTAAGACAATCTCCTAATGACAGTGACATAAATTAATCACTCTCTTCTAACCTTCCTTGAGCCAGCATGGAAATAGTACAGTTTGTAAATTCCCATGGTATCAATATGTCAATGGCTCATGGATACAGATAACCCATGTTGATGATTGAATATATACAGTATATTGGTGTTTTTCCCTGGCATTTTCAGATTTAGTTTATTCAATGGACCAAACATATCAACCAAATAAGCAAGGAATCTAATCCATCTGTCATCATTCAGCAATGAAACAAATTCAAACTTTATTTAAAGGTTAAAAAATAATTTAAGCTCGTCTCTGAGCTCTAACACTCGCTTGGTTACGTTTCCTCTTGAAAGCCATCAAGTATTTGCATGAAACAGAAGTAGGCATACGTGATGGATTGCATCCATGTCAGTGCACAGTTACTTAAATAATCGGGAGTTAATCTAATAATAATCTCCTCTTTAACACTCTAGTCTAGGCCAACTTACTAGGCTTAAAAAGGTTTACAATCCTAAAACCAAATTCCCCATGTGAAAAATACGTAATTTGCCGACAGACTTGTGAAAGATTGGCTTGTATTTTTAGCTTGAGTTCTCGCTGAACCATGTCACTAAATTTGCGGTTTCATAAGAAACAATGAAAATTGCTGGGTCAGATGTGAAATCAACTCAGCAACGAATTTACTTTGGTTCAGATCAAGCTAGTCCCTAAACTACTTCTTTTTTACTGAAGTGCTATACATTGAAACGAAAAAAATATTCTACATTATTTTACATGTACTTTACAGGCTTGCACGGGATATAGCCTACTGCTGTTGCTGATAGTAGCAATCACTTAGGTCTGAAACGTTCCATTTGAAGGCAGCCAATACTGATGACTTGGTTATAACCATTTAAAAAAAAACAATTTTTGCAACATTTACCCTTGTTTTAATAATGCAAAAAATATTGCAAATCTTGAAAGTCCGTGGCAAGGACGAAAGAAGCAATAAGTGTTATTCCAATTCGTTTCTCGTTTTAGTGTCAAACAAATATCTGTTGAAGCTTGAAAACGGCTTGTATGAACTTGGTTCATTTTCGCCGTGTAATTTTCGTCTTATCTCATAAATACCTTGCATTTTTTCAATTAATCAACTTGCGCATTCTAGACTTCAACAAGGTTAAAACTTGTTCGTTTTGCATCATTTCACTATAAATTAATGTCGTACTCTATACTAATGAAATAACATCAACATTACGTCTTCGGTCATTGAATTAACGTTATGCTCCAACGCTGTAGTTCTACGTTGTTTGTTTAACAAAAGATTTTAGAAGGCATTCGTCTGGAAAAAGTTGAATCCATCCCAAAGTTGAACAAAGCGGATACCGATGATGATGCAGAGGCATAGCATTACATTAGGGCTACGACACAAACTTAGCGTTTCGTGAAAGTAGTTTTAACTTTATTCAGTAGCGTAGCCAGGAATTTAGAAAGGGGGAGGTTTTGACCACCCAACGGCGGGGGGTCTGGGGGGCCTCCCCCAGAAAATTTTGAAAATTTACTTTGAATTTGGTGCATTCTGAGAGCATTTTCAACAAAAATGTGGGTACGAATATTCCTGTAAAATGGTGCTGTCCGGTAGCATAGCCAAAGGATAAAACCATGTTTTCTTCGGCATTTTTCGGAAAAAAAGCTAAGTCTCTGTGTTTTCTTGTTGCTAATTCCTGGCTGAGATGTTTGAATGTTTGGTATTGGCAAAACTCGCTCTTTTAATGCAATTTTGTTTAAAATTAGGCAACTTTTTTTAGACTGAAAGCATCATTCTCAATATCGTGACGTCACACGCGTGCCAAAGGGGGGGTTGCAACCCCCAAAAACCCCCCCCCCCCCCCCCCCCTTGGCTACGCCACCGACTTTATTGAATGTCTTTTATTTCTGACAAGATTACAAGTTGGCAGGTAAAAGCTGGCAACTTGCTGTAATGCAGTGATAAACCAGCTAGGAAACTACTCAAGCCAAATCATCCAAGTCAAAATCTACTTCGACCATACATCAAGTTAGTGCAACTGCAAAACAACGGTCGCTAAAACCTCCAACTACAGTTACTGTCAAAGATTTTCAAGCTCTGAGTATGAAGTTTTCATCGTAGCCTACAGTGCTTTTAAAAATTTTACTGCTCCGCCCCGATAGCTCAATTGGTTAGCGCGTCACTTCTGGAACGAAGAAGCTTCAAGATCAAGCGGCGCTGGTTCGACTCTCGGGGTGTGCACTTGAGCAACGCACGTTAAGGACTGCTCTCCATTCAGCGGCATCTAATGGATGGAATAGTTCCCCGGCAACAAGACTTCAACAATCGGAAACTTCACTCTGTCAATCTCGGTGACCGGGCCTGCGTCAGTGGTTCAAAGCCTCTACAAGTATGCGAAACTGCCAGGATTAAGCTCTGCAAGAAGCTTTCCCAGTCCGAGGATAAAGATTCAATCAATCAATCAATCAATTCACGAATTGCTTTCTTCATTTTCTCTTGTGTATCTGAACATGATGAATATTCTCTTCTGCTGCATAGCCTTCTTGAAACTAATGGCGTATCTGAACACTATTTTGTGAAGGCTGCAGTAATATTTGCCTACGCCATTTCATCTTCCGGTTACAACATTGATTTTGCTTAAAAATGTTTGTCAGTCTTGGTTGATAAGCAAAAGAGACATTGCAATCTCATCTAAATAGCTGCTATTTGAAGCTACATCAAGTATAGTAGCCTACTTGAATGAAATTATTAGCTCATAAGTTTCATCAGGAAAAAAAGAGAACATCTATTTCCGCCTTTTGAATTGACTTGTGAAGCAAGTGGGAAAGTCCGGTTACCTTGGATCAGAAACACAATACAATGCACGCATAGGTTTATCACTCCAAGTAGCTAATGTAAGTTTCGCATTGATCATCACAACACCGAAAGTACAAAAACAAAAAAGAACAAGTACAAATAATTGTCTGTCTTGCTAACTTCCTTCAGTCTTCACCAAGTCCTTCATTTCTTTTTAAATGGCTTCCTCAGTCCTCACTGGCTACACTCACGCTTTAAAAAGAATTCTAACTGAAATGTAAATGAAGTGGAAAGCAAAAGTCGGCAACCAAACCCAAAAAGGCAACACCGATTCGACTCATTAGCGTAACATCAAACTGTGATGACGCTTTTCTCCGTTACGGTGTAAGAAAATATTTTCTTAGCATGCAGAATATATGTTGCTATGTTGTGGAAAGAAATGAAAAATATCAGAATTGGACAAAGTTAATGCAATTTAACTGCATAGATTCGGAGTCTGTTTTCTTATTTCAACTGACAATCTATCAACTACGTTGCGTCTTTGCAATGTAAGGCTATGTCAACGTAAAGCATGGAAATAATGTGCTTTAATTATATTTATACTAATTCCCATAACTAAAACAGATTTACAAAAAAAAAATTAAACCAAACGCCGAAATATCGTCGAAGCGTTTTTCTAAAGTGAAAGTTTATAAGTAACTTTTTAACTTGAATATTCCGATGACTGCTACTCAACCAATTACAGAGCGAGCTCATCAGTCCGGAAGTCGTGGCACTGGATTAGGATCGCGTCGCGTATAGGTATCTTGCTAGTTTGTGTTTCTCTGACTAATGTTACAGGGCCACTGTTAAGGGAAAAGTGGTGGGGGCAATCGCCCCCTCAACTTTTTAGTAACCTTTTTCACCTCAGGTTAAGTAATATCAGTAACAGTCGCGTAAAAGGTTTATTGCTCTGTCTGTTCGACTTTTTACAATCTCCTCTCAGAGTTAAGAGCCTATTAGTTTGGCATCATTCCTTTGCAGTTAAATATTTTTTATATGATAGACGTGATTATCGGACCTATAAAAACTATCTTATAAAATTACAATCATATCAGTTAGTCTTGTTGGCACTTATTAGCTGTCACCAATTAGAGTTTCCAAGGTCTTCTGTACAGTCAGTTAGTATTCGTTCGTTTATCTGAAACACAGGCAGTCTATTCATCCACGAATCGAAGTAAAGTCAGAACAAGCAATTTTGCTTTAAAACGAAGAAAAAACATAAATTTTTTTGAAATTACGAAACAAAATTTTGAAAAATGAAATGAAAAAATTGCAAATCAGCAAAAAAAAAAAACGATTTGCATATTCTGCATTGTAAAAGCGTGATGATTCAGAAGTTGGAATTTCATCCTTTCATGAAGATCCAAGCCGAACAAGTACAAAATTATCTCGTGTAATAATGCGGGATCAATTAATTTTAGAATAAGATGAAAGTGTAGAGACACCACAAAAAATGTAATTCAGGAAACTGGGAATGTAAAAAATAAATTTCATATCACTGAAGAAACTGATGGTGTATCGGCACCAGCTAGAGGCGTAGTCAGGGGGAGCAAAGGAGGCAATTCGACAGAGTTTCATTGCTTATTTAGTTTAAAAGTAGCCTCTTTTTAGAATACGCAATTCTCAAGCATTTTTTCAAAAAATTCTGGGAGTGGCCACCAGACCCCTTTTGATTGCTTCGCCTTCGTCAACTTGCCGGGTTCACTGATACGTGCACTGGTGTTTATTTCCCCCTCTCCAAAAAAAGAGAAAAATGCTAGCTACGCCCCTGGCACCAGCACATCATACACTGACAATGCGTTTCATGGGACTGCAAAGCAAATAATATTCTACGCAAATAAGATGGTATCAAAGAAAAACTTGGAAATAATGAAACAACAGTTTGCTAGTGAATTATGCATCAGAGAAGTCAACAAAGAGTTGGGGAGTCGGGCGAAGCCTTCCAGCTGTTACGACACTCACAGATAAAATTACCCCTCTGGTGGAAATATGTTAAAAGAGGCCCTGTAATGTTAGTATACTTACTTCTAAGAAATTTTTTATCACTGCACATTTTCTTACAAAAACAGTTAGGCTATATAAGGTCATATGCCATGATAACTATGAAATTGCAAACTTAGGCAAAAGTGGCTTTTCCGGTTACTTCGTTCTTGGTTTTTCCTGCTATGCATCACAGTTTCTGTTACACTTGTAGGTAGGCTACTGCCAGGGCCGGATTTAGACCATAAGAGGCCCTAGGCTATTCCATTTGTGAGGCCCCTTCCTATCTTCGAGCTCAGAATTTCTCTCTAAACAACATCGCATGTCATTGCTTAATGTTAAAAATATGAGTGCATTAAACTCTTCGTTCTTTTCATTTTTTACATTCATGGGTGCAAATTTTTAATTAAAACAATAAACATTTAGTTAAAGCAGCTTTGCTTTCAATTTCTTTGATCAAACAACCGTTACAATAATTGTAAAGTTTATTTACGAGTAGGCCTACATAAGAAATAGTTACAGCCATCAAATAGACTAATAGAGTAAGAGTAGGCTACCAATTTTTTTTTTCTAGCTTTCGTCAAAGCAAAATTATGCAAAATTTCATCAAAATTTATCTGTTTAAGTTTGTCCCTCTCAATGTACAGAATGCTCAGTGCGGACAACCTTTCTTGAGACATTGTCAATCTCAGTTTATTTTTGATGCTTTTGAGCTTTGAGAAAGATGTCTCTCCTGAGCAGTTAGTGACCATTAAGCTTAGAAACAGTCTTAATATTGCTTCCACATTAGGAAAGGCAGTGTTAATTTTTTCCTTGCACATAATCTCATAAAGGTCTCCATGAGGCAAGGAAATAAATTGCGCTTCTGTAGAGGACTACGGTAGCCTACTTTAACATAGAAGCTTCCAGCAGAATGCGCGTAATAATTGCCTTTATTATGATGCCAACGCCGTAATAATGACTGTTTACAACAGGAGATCCCAACCTTTTTTACACCATAGCCCCCTTTGAAAATTTTGAAAAGTTAATGGCCCCCCTATTGTTTTCAACCTTTTGAAAAATTAAGAAAAGTCATTTTAATGAAAAAACTTGTTTACACAGTAAACGATAAAGACCATTTCATGAAGATTGGGGCAAAATGTACTAGTAATTTTATTAAATTTTAATTTATTTTATTTGTTATACAGTGTTAGAGTGGACTTAGAAATGATAAATTAAAAAAATATGTTATTTTTCAAATTTTTTCACAGCCTCCTTGAAAAAGGCTCATTGTCCACTAGCATTGTCCACTACCATTGTCCACTGCATTTACCATTGCCCCCAGGTTGGGAAGCCCTGGATTACAACGTGGCTGAAACCAGTTGTGTATAGAATTTTCTACTCTGAAAATTTTGATATATATAAATACTTTAGGTAGGGTTTAAACTTGTCAAGTTGTTAAAAGAATTACAAACTTTGAAACCGAATTTCGAGGCCCCTGGACGTTGAGGCCCTAGGCTTCAGCCTGCCAAGCCTATTGGTAAATCCGGCCCTGGCTACTGCAGAATAGCTACAGAAACCGACAAACGTAAAGAAATTGAAAAGAGGTCGTAACATGAGTAGAGCTATGTGTACAAGAGACAAATTACTGTGAAGTAGGTACCAAGTCCTGCTGCAATAATTACAAATTACTTACAGCCACATGGCGACACGACGTAATCAAGCGCAGGTGACTCGGTGCAATGCACTAGCGCTAAGGCAATATCCATAACGCAAAATTAACGTTACTGAACTGTATCAGTTTCATTTAGGCTACTGGAATTTTTTTTTGAGGAGAAACGAATTAATGAATCAAGTTATATTTTGATAAGTAAAAGTAAAATCAATAATAAATTTAAAACGTACTTAAATTTGTTTTTTGAAGCCAGTCAAAGCGCTTAATTGGTTTATAGTACAGGACAACTATGGGTTACTTATTCAGAAACCGTGTCAATGTACTGTACATTGTATAGAATCTTACGAAGGAAAGAGAAAATTAATCTTGCTTATACATAACAGGCCATTTTAAACAATGAAAACTAATAACTTTGTTACAAACACATCGTCGTTTCGGGCCGGTTGTAATGCTTTTTCTCTGATTTTAACGTTACGTAGATATTGCTTAAATATTCGTCTTGACAACGTCATGTTTAGGTCTCCTACATTTGTCACCAAAAAGGCGGCGTTTGAAACTCTCGATACGAATCATGTGGAGTCATAGGACAGCGACTTTCTTTCTCTCTCGCTATGATGTCTGTGTTTTGTTGTTCAACGTAACTTCTATGTATTTAGGAAGATATGGGCCACTGCTTTCTAAGCGCACAATTGTCCAGTAGAACGCGCTTTCCATCCATCGTCCAATTTATTTGACCAGTTTAGTAGCTTGATGTGAGCCTAGCATGTATTCGTACTTTTAGTGCAGCTTCATTTATGGCATGAATATAAACAGTAATCGTTTCGTTCTATCTTTCAGATTTAAGCTCGTTGTAGGTGTTTGCCACAACTATTCGAAATCTCTCTCTCTCTCACTTTCTTTATCTAAATGCCAATCTCAATTTGATATAGTTTATTTCGAATTTGTCTATTGGAAGCGTACTGTCTTTTGAGTGGAAGCGTTGGAAATTAATAGAAATTATTTGAGAGCATTTTGTTTGGCACCTGCAGACGAGAAGATTAGCGACCCAATTGTCTAATGCCTAAGAAAGCCGCACCGTCTTATCTTAGCTATTCGGGTTCGGCGAGAGATCTCAATAGGTGAAATCGCTTGCCACGTAGAACATAGGGTTCTACAAACTTACTACAAAACGTGCTCAATGCCAAGCAACAAGCAAAGCAGAGCGAATTAAATCAATTAACTATATTTGATTTAACAGATCATTTTATATACAAGAAAAGCTGTCCCATTTTTCAGGCTTGCCAAGATCTCTGTCAATCTTTTTGACCACATATCTGCTTCAAGCAGAATATAGGTTTCGTCACTGTAGTGTAGGGCTGTAGGCTACTACAGCCCACACTCAAGTCACCCCTGTGTTTGGGCTCCTTTGCTATGAGCGCTAAAGTAGAGAGCTGCCTTTCCAACTCTTAACGTTGACTCCACCTGGTGAACCTAGTTCGAACCTAGTTCTGCCTCTATGATGACGTGTAATCTAACTCCAAGCCCATTGCGTGTGAGTTTACCTGTGAATGAGCGGTATTGCGGCGTAAAATTGCCGATTGTTGTATTTTTTCTCGTTGGCTTACACTTTTTCTGACACCATAGCCTGCAATGACTCAGGCTACACCTTCTTAACCTAAGTCTTGGTGCCATTTATGGCGTTTGTTCACATTTTGTCTGCTTACCAAACATCTTGCAACAAACGAAAGCAATTCGTTTGCTAAGCTTTAGGTCGCGATCACCATGTTTAGTATAAAACATGACCTAACCCAACCTTAACAAGATTCAATCTTTCTTGTGACACGCAACAATGAGCAAGCTTTTAACACAATAATTTCTGCCAAGGCTTTCCTGCAATACAAAGCTAACCAATAATAGCTTACTTGATTTTTGAACTTTTACGTTTCAAAGAAATGTTTACAGCTTTATTATGGTCGCTTAGAAAGCATTGCAAGCAGTTCAGCCCATACTAGGCCGTTATCGGTTTATTGCAGGTAATATGTTTCTGCTACTGAGAATATAGTTTTTGTCATATTATATAGAATAAGCTGCATTTAAATAAAAAGTTAGAAAAATAAATATAAGGGGGGGGGGGGGGACAAAGTTTAATCCTGAATAGCCTACGGTATATTAATAAGCTAATTGCAAGTTATGAACAACAAAGCATTTGAAGAAAATTACAATCAGTAGCGTTGACCGGTGGGAGACCAGTGGGTACCTTTGGACTGACTGATTCGTGGCCAGCACTTTCGCTATGTTCGTATAATTTTTTTCCGAAGGGAACTTAACTGTTGTGATTTGGTAGTTCCATTGTAATTTATGTTTATTTGGCTCCATTCTAGTGAAATTCTTTCCCCTGCTGTTTTTTCTACGCCTAAATTGCCAACTTGTTCACATTTTACACAACCAAGTTTTTCGCCTTTGGCTGTGAGCCATTTGTAAAAGTCCAACAATCAGGCCATTCATTAGTTGAGGACAGAGCCGGTAGATCAGGAGAAATTGAAGCATCCACAGATGTAGACACTTGTGCAACAGAAGTTGAGGACGAAGATGGTAAGTCAGAAGGGATCGAATCGGCAGGAGTGGAAATGGCTTGTTGGCTGTCTTCCACAAGTTTTCGCTTCCTGGCAAAGCTAAAGAAACTTGTAATTTTGTTCATTTCTAACCTAAACTGATCACTACTTCTATTGGAAAAATAGTTTATTAAGTAAAATATTTGATGTGTCAAAGATTTTTTTAATGCGCTACGAAATTATACACATTGATAAATACCGTACATTTGGATCAGTCATGTAACGTTGACCCCTTAGGACACAATAAGGCACGTCAAAGCTGTGAGGAGTTAGTCGAAGTAGCCTACTAGTACAACTTGTCGGCTAACAATACACTGAGCGGTCCAGCATTGAAAGTTTTATAAGAAGCTAAAGCCAAGTCGTAAAACTTTCGACACTGGACATAGCTCAAAGACTTTGTCAGGGGCGTATCCTCAATGGAAACAGAAGTGCAACCTGTCAAAATTGAAAAAAGAAAAGATGATATTTTTCTGTACAAGGGTTTCGTAATTTTTTCATTGAACTCGAATTAAAACAGCTTCTAACTCATGCAGGAGCGCGAGAAGTAGCGGTGCTCAAGGGGCTGCAGTCCCCCTAGAGCAAATTCAGCCCCCCCTGGAATTTTTAATAATTGTTTCAGTCCCCCTTAGAAAATTCTGACAATTTAAGGTAGGCCTACATAACATAATTTCAGAAATTTTTCGAACAATAATTGCTACGATGAATCGAGTTCCTGTTACGTGTCGCGCTCATCATTTGCAATAAAAAGTCGTCAATCACAGGGAGCTTTACCTCTCAGTAGTGGTGCTAGCCACCCTCCCTACTAACACGGCAGTCCATCGTTTATTGGACATCATTCTGCAATATTTACATTTCATGCGTACTTCTGAACATTACAATATTACGATACATAATAGCCTATTGCTTTGTCATGTCTGACTGACATGACAAAAGACACCGTAGTGCAACGAGAGGAGACGCACGTGCAAACATATTCGGCTTGGTAAAACAAGCACGCACGACGCGGCTTTATTTTGCCATTACCTGCAGCGTTGAAGTTTTTCAGCCTGCAGAAGCCGTCGCAAGACAGCTCCAAAGATCTTTGCTTCTTCAGCTTTGGAATCAATCACCATTCTCCGCGAACGTATTAAAAATCTCAGAAAAGATGAATCCGTTTCCAAGCTTATGGAAGCATCGAACGTCTTTGCGTCTGTCAATAATCTAAAGACGCCAAAGGATCCCCGAGTGAGCAAAACTCCAGCAAGATTTCGAAACACAGAGGATTCGGATGCTTTGTCGTCTGCGGGAGAAGGAGCGTGGAAACGGCAATACATCGAAGCCCTTGATTTGGTTCAAGCTGGGCTTAATTGAAGATTCGACCAGGCGGATCTGCTTACAGCAGCCAACAGAGAGAAGGCCCTTTTGAGCTTTGCAAACGATGAGGAAAGATCTGATACTGAGATCAGCTCATCCAATGCCATCAAGAAAGATCGCCTAAAAACGGAACTTACTTTGCTCAGCGTTGTTGTAAGTGGAAAAACCGCAAACTCCGTTCGAAAGGTTGCTGAGATATTATCGCAACTAAACCCTCAAACACTAGATCATTTCAAAGAAACGCGAAAATTCGTGGAGCTCTGCTTTTGCCTCTCGGTTTCAGCTGCATCATCACAACGTCCTTTTTCTGCTCTAAGACGCCTAAAAATGTGGTTGAGAAGCTCAATGACACAATAACGACTTACGGTAGGCTACTCATCTTGCGTTGATGCATGTCTACCAAAACATTTTGGACACTGTCGATGTCAAAGAACTCATGACACAGTTATAGAGAAAACACATGAGCGAAAATCAATCTTCGGAAGCGTGTAAAAGCTCATTCCCACAAATTGTTGTTTTCATAACTTATAACTTTCTAATTTGTTCGTTTTCATTTTAATTTCCTGAACAGCTGCTTTGTTGTTTGCCGTTCTTCATTTGTTACAATTTACAATGTGTGTGTTTTGGCGCTGCCTCCCAGAAGCTGACAACACTACGGCAGCTTCAGCCCTCCTAGAGGAAAATAGTTCCGGCGCCACTGAACTCATGTCCTTCCCTATGATTTCAGCTCTGTTTTACGTTTAAAATAGTTGGAAGCTTACGGAAGCAGAGATTCGTATCGCATCCCTTGCTCTCGTTTTTGCTATACGAAGAAACAAGTAAGAAACAAAAGAAAAAAACAGAGCAAAATTTACGTGATTTATGGTTCTTTTAACTAATCAGTGGAAGCAACTTCAGAGCTGCTTACTCTGTTGGGTTTTTGTGTAGCTGAGTTTTCGGTGTTCTCTAATTTTAGCCACAGTTTTGCCCGTTCGTGTGTAAGAGCTAACCGCTACCTTTAATAAGTTAATAGCTGTTTATCTGCTAATAAATTTTATACAAATATTACTCTGAAAGTGTTTCCAGAAAGCACTATCCATTATTTGAGTGTAATTTTGCAAAAATTTTCCGGGGGGAACATGCCTCCCGACCCCCTAGAATAAGCGTGCCTTCGGCACGCTCTAACTCCCACACGAGTTTTATTGTTTCCCTTGCTCAACCTGATACGCCACTGGACTTTGTTCTAAGGTTCAACACTTTGACGGCACTGAACTTCCACGATATTCTTCTGTGGGGATCTTGACTAATAGGTCGCGGAAAAATGGAAGAATACAGGAAAAAGTAATTGTGACGTAATAAGGTGGCTCAATAAAATATCGGAGTGTAAACATCAGGATGTGGTGCTAGCTGCTAGGACAATCAAGTTGCCTCCAGGTTGCACAATAACGAATCAAATGAATGATACAAATAATGCTACTCTGAACAGAGCAAAGCATAATAAGAGTATAAAATGAAAAGAGCGTCTTTCCCAAAACAATAACGCAATCATGCGTGACTAGAGTTGTAAATGCAAAAAAAACGGTTAAAAAAACTTGGGCCAAAAAAACACGCGTTTTTTTTTTTTTTTTTTTTTTTTTGCTTTTTTTCATATTTTTCTGGAAAAGTTGCAAATTATTTGCAATTTGCAGCTTAGTTTCATTATAGTGCTCTTGAAAAACAATAAACTAGTAAAATTGGTTTTATTGGTGTGCTGAAATTCCAAAGTGTGTGTGCTTGGCAGCAGCATATGTTTTTTGCATAGCCCTATAGTCTACGTTGTTTCACTTTCTTTTTCATTCTCAGGCATGTTTGTGGCAGTAGACCTGACAAACATTTAATTAATGCAATTTGATAGGTTACATGACATAATGTAGATGAGTTAATTTCTTTTTCCTTTTATGGAAGTGCCCTTTATGGAAGGTAGCCTACGATGCTAGTATACCGGTAGGCCTACTGGTTATTCTTGTACACACTCAATGGGTTGACGAAAAAACAAGATGGCAGTATTCAGAACACACATTACCTTGTTTGTGGTAATTTACTAATGCAAACTATTGCCAATAGCTTGTTTAAACATGTTTTTAACTGATAGCTTAACAACGATGTATAAATTGTATATGCTTTGTAAATGTTGAAACAGAAGTATTCTTTTCGTGTGTTGTAAGGTCTTAGACACTTTGTCATTGATGCTTCCTGCAGATCATTTGTGACATAATGCAAGAGATCTTATCACTGATATTTTTAGCTGTCAAAAGTAAGCGAATTTATCAGAAAAGGTTTAGGTTAATGTTCCTTTCAAATGCCCACCACCAATGCTGTGTTAAACCCTTTGTGGGCCCCGGGGCCAGAATAATTTTGGGCCCTTTATCGTCAAGCAGACCTATAGTATTGTGTATACTTTCACTGCACTGACATGGAAATATGGTTCACTTCAATAGACTTTCTCACCAGTTTAGAAAACAACACAAGTGTAAGTAACCGCAAACACAGGTCTATCATTTCTTAGCTACACCTTTGCTCGGAATGAAAGCCAAAAGTGTTAACAATTTCTAGTAAAAAAAATACTGGCAATAGAGTATAGTCACGAGTCACGACGCGGTAATACCACCGTACCGCGCAGAATTTTGACTGTTTGAACTTTGTGTCGTGGTACCGCGATAAAGTCTGAGGATAAAACCAAAACTGAAGAAATTATTAATTTTCATTCAGATTTGGTCATCTGGTCTGGTAACATTATTGTTTTTCACCATTTTTATGGTTTATCTGGCAACACTACTTGTTCTGTCAACCAAGGTAAAAACATGGCAGTGGCTATTTGACCGGCTCCGGTCTTTGAATCTGAAACACTATTTGACCGGCATGACGTCACTACATAAGTACTTTTTTCTTTTTCTCTTTCAAAGCAAAAGACGATAAGCGCCGATATAAACTTCTAAATTCAACACGCTTTGTTCAACTCAGTCTGTGGCGCATACGTTGCGTCTCGGGTTGCCATGCTGACAGCACCATTTTACAGGAATATTCATACCCACATTTTTGTTGAAAATGCTCTCAGAATGCACCAAATTCAAAGTAATATTTCAAAATTTTCTGGGGGAGGCCCCCCAGACCCCCCGCTGCTGGGTGCCAATTATTCTGCCGACTATTAACCGACTATTATTCGGCCCATTAACCAAAATCCCAGGTGGCTTCGAAACTATACACGAGTGTGGTACTGCATTTAACAACTGGCTGGACCAAATTACAGACAATACTTGAGATGTGCCAACCATAGGACACTGTTACTACTATTTGAGACAGTGAGAAATCTTTATGGCTCGTGTGTTGAGACTTGGGATCTACAAAATTGCAATGAAAAAATAGGCCTATACCAGACACATAGTCTGATTTAAAGTAAGTTATACGAGTTATGAGACTGTTTCTTTGTTGAAAGAGACGCTATTGCAATGAGTTTACCCTAATTGCTGCATATTATGACATTTAATGTCAAAATAAGTAAAAAAAACAAATAAAAAACAAAAAAAAACGATAAAAAAAAAACGAGCTTGTTTTTTTTAAAAACAAAAAAAACCGTTTTTTTACATCTCTATGCGTGACATGGTCTACAATTTCTCACGAATCAGCTGATTGTAATGTGACTCAGCACGTGATGTTGTTAGGGTCATCAGCGTAGCCTAGTGGATTAGAGTTTGGGCAAGAGATATGTCATCTCGATTATATACTTGGTTTCGATTCCCACCTCCTGTATTTACTCTTTTTTCTTCTGTAACTGAACTGAGTGCAAAAAGAATCTTTAACTGCAATCAAGTGGTTTCAAACATCAGTAATGTCATATGTCACGCATGATTGCGTTTCTCCTGTAGGAAAGTGTAACCCGTTGAAGTGCCTACCCATTCCATCAGCAAAGTTGACTGATAATAATTTATAGTACCGTACGGTTTAGCAGAGATGAAAAAGACATAGTTTTATACCTCATCCGGTGGCACGCCCCCTGTTATAGACAGTCCCCAGGACCGACTTGGGTGAAGCTCACACCGTCACACAAAAGAAAATCAAAAGATTGTTTTTCCTTTTGCAATAGATTGTTTTCAAACAAGCTTCTGTCTAGATTCTAGAAAGTAGTCTACTACACGTTTCTCATTTTTAAATGTATGTTAGCCTCGTTTATTGTTGGACTAATAACCAGATTTGGATTTTACATTCAATATCGTCTGGATTTGGATTTTTAATTTAAACCTTGAAATGGGTTTAGATTTGAAATTCTAAAATCTGAACATAATCTGAACACGGTACCTGCTTTTTGAGGAAAATTTAAAATTGGGGAAATCTTGAGAAATTCAAAAACTGGAACGGACTGTAAGATTTGCCTCCACAATGTGTTAAAAGTGTTGGTGATAAGAAACTTAATTAAGAAGTTGAATTTTTTGAAATTTGCGCTCGGTAGTGGAAAAATCATTCAGGGATATGTGGCAACGCTGCTCTGCCATTCTGTTCAATCAATTCAATCTGTTGATGCGAAGCAAGGTTACCAGGTAGGCTTTTTTCAATCCAAATTTCTCAAATCTGGCTCTTTTTTAAGGCCTTTGGCTGGAAGATTTACGGTTTGGCTTTTTTTTGTAATTTAGCTTCTTTTTAAGTTTGGCTTTTTAACCAGTCAAGTTATAGATTTTTTTAAACTTTTTAAGTACTAAACATTCATTCATTTAATTTATAGGCTACATCTGCAATTTACAGGCTACATCTACAATTTTTCTCGTTGGTAGTGCCGTAAAATCCTGACTAAGTGTAAACATCCCAGACAGCAAAATCCGCCATATTTATGTTGACTTAACATCTGCAGACGTTAAATCGATGTAAAAATGAAGGATTTTGCTGTTTGGGATTTACCCTAGTCCCTAGGGTGACTACTGACCAGCCTTGTCTAACTCTCGATTGTTTGGAACAGTCTTCGAAATTAGCATATTTTTACTTCGGCAAAAACGTTGCCGAGGCCAAATCGCAAATGTTGAAATTGCCTCGGCAATTGCTGTGAACGTTTATTACGAAAAAATTGTAGTCTACCACAACATGCAAAACGAGAAGCGAAAAATATACTAAAGTAGTCTATCAAGACCGCATTGTTTGATTTGTTGTGATGTAATAATACCAAAAGTAGCGATAAAGCGAGCAACGCGATACGCACGCTGTTACGATAATTCATGTTAAATAACTCACGGGGGGGGGGGGAATATGTTAATTTTGGGTTGATTCAACGTTCGAGTCAGCACAAATCGATTTAATTTTCCCGACCGGTTGTATTTACGTATTGCGTAACAACAACGCTCAATAAGAAATTTACATTAGTTTTACATTAATTTGACATCTAGCGACGTTGAATTATCATAAACTAGCGTTAATTCCTCAACCAGGTGCCGGTAACAAATTAACAGCTCCCTGCGAGAAGATTGCCTCGATTTACGTTTACACTTACATAATTACGGCACAATTGGAATACTGCGAGCAACTCAAATACTGTTTGATAAAGAACTAGTCAGAATCGGAATCATCAGATGCTGCATCGGAGGATGAGGTTGTCTCGTCAATGCATAACATTAAAAGCAAATGATCGTCTACTTCTGCCTTTTGCAAGTTGAACGCGGCCTTGTTCACGCTGGCTCTATCGGACCCAATGCCTATCAGTCGGCTGTTTTTCGGAAATTCGAAGTTCCCCTTCAATACGCTTCGTCGAATGCATCCTTCAAACCTTTCGCATTACGGTCCTCTGGTTCCTCGACAGATAGCACGTGACAGGTAGGTTTTCCCAAAGAACACGTCTTAATGACGAAAACTTCTTTTTGTCCATAGTTTTGGCATTTGACGACCCATCGTACAAAATACTGAAATATTGCTTGCTTTTACTGTTTAAAGGCACAGTAACCTCGTCTTGCATTAATGCGTTGGATAAAAAATGAATCATTTCTCTACAAGCCTTATCAGTAGAGTACCGTATCCAATTCTCAAGTCAGCATGAAAAACGTTTTTTTTTCAAATTTATATAGTTCTTTGTAAAATTTGAAAGATTTATTGTTCAAAGCCAAGAAATGGGCCATTTGGAACTTTTTCATGAGTTGGTCCCGTTGCTGCAAATTTTGTACTACCTTTTTAACTGGGCCCCGTAGCTTTTCTAATTCCGATTTGTTTTCGTCATAAAATTCTTTACAAATTTTGCAAAATACTACACTAACTTTTCCTTCGGTCCCCTCTGTTTCATAACCTATAGCAGGTAAATTCCACTTTTTAACTGTATCTTCCTTTACCATAATGTATATTGGCAATGACACTGGTAAAGAACAAACATTCGATGAAACAATAACTTTTGCGTAACAATTAAGCCAGTATTTATAAGGTTGCAAACTTTTTTCGCATAAAATTGCACCTGTTGTTGTTATACAATCAGACATGGATTTCTAAATAGTAGTATATTTAGAAGTCCATGAACCAGACATCTATCACAAACCGCAATTAACAAAGCTCACTCTAAAGGTTAACGCGTTAACCTATTACTTACATGTATTCGACGTCTGTTGATGTTGTGTGGTTCGTTGTGAAAGCGACGCGATCGTTTCTGATACAGCTGGACGAGATAACGGAAGGCGAAGCGCGATAAGGAGTAAATGCTTACAATAATTTGACGTCTACTGGCGTTGAATCAATGCAAATAGGGTGATATGATTCAATTTTCCCTGCTGGGCACGTGTCTAAGCGCCGGCGAAGTAGAAAGTAACCCAAATAAAAACATCAAGCGATAGTAAGATTGAATCAACCTCCTAGTCTGGTGTGGTCTAAGAAAATCGGGGTTATTTTTGTAATCTTGTGGTCCTTACAAGCGCTCGTGTGGCCTCGACATTTTTATTGCCGAGGCTAATGTGCCATTCATGCATCTGCCTCGGCAATTGCCGATTGCCGAGGCTAATTTTGAAGACTGCTGGAAAGTAAAAAGCTAATGACGGCAACCATGTTAGATGAAACAGCAGAACGTCCATCAAGGAGATGAAGCGTCAAAGTAGATGCGTTTCGAAGTTAGACTGTTTCGTGGTCACAAAAAAGATTGTGAAATTAAGATTTGGACAGATTTTACGAGTCCTAATTTCTTAGAGGGAACACTGATCGTCACATATTTTTTATAGAGCTAATGCTATCATACCTTTTGTGTTAAAATGTGTTTTTTCTAAATAACCGCTTTTCTACTTAAGATGCATTGAATGTTCAGAAAGCAGATAAGAAACTATGTTTTCTGCATCTTTTGACACAAAATCGTAGCCTACAGTATCTCTAGCTCAAGTGGTTTTTGAGATACGCAGATTTGGTATTTTGAGGGAAGGCACAGTAGCCTACTTTAGGGAGGAAGGCCACCGCCACCCCTAAATCAACTTCAAATTTAAAAAAAGTTTGCAGGAGTTATTTTTTCTGACAATCTCACCATTTGAAAGGGTGTCCCAAGTAAAATTCAATTTTAAGAGCCACCTTAATGTACACGGAAAGTGAAATCGTGCAAGACTTAACTGATGACTTATAATTTTTTTCAAATATGATTCAAGATTTCATGCCAGCACCAAATGTTTCCGCTTATATGTTTGGGTGCACCATGCAAGGTGAAGAGTGTAATTGCCCCTCACGTCCTAAATTGTAAGTTTATTTTGACTGTGCAACAGTTTTCTAAAACAGGCTTTCTAGGTCTTTAATCAATATTTCACACTCTTTTTAAGAGTGCAAGATTTCTTACTGTTTAATTGAAGAGTATTTTGAAGAGCCTTTTCTTAGCCAAACATACTTTTGTTCTGGCTATTTTTTGAAAATCCAACGATAATCCTTCTGTAATCCAACAACGACGCCTGTTTATTTAGAGAATTTTGTATTTTATTCCACAATAGGCTATCGTTTCTTTTGCATTCTTGCATTTTATCCAGTGTTTACCTTTGAGTGCCCTCCCAGACGGCAAAATCCGTCATTTTTGTTGTCTGGGTTCGTTCAAAATATGTGTTTTACATCAAAACAACATTTTTCATGATTAACAATACAGGTTAATGAGATAAACAGAAGTATTTTGTTAGTTGTTCGAGTGTGTTATTGTTCAAAATCATAGGCGCCTAACTATTTTTTTGGCCGTGGGGGCGAAAGCGTGTTTCATTAGCAGCAACGTAAATTCAGCAAATGTCACTCAGATCGATGACGTAATTGTGCCGTCACACTAGGATTGCTTTTATTGCCATACTCGGAGTTATCGCTACGTTCGACCTACCGTTAATTATTATAAACAAAACTCGACCACTTCAGTTAAGCAAACACATGACATGCGTCTGCTTTAGCTAGCGGTTGATGGACTGCGACTCTTTAAGCTAGGCACAACATAAAGTTTAGCAACGAACTAGATTTATTAGCATGAAACAAGAGACGAAAAGGTTTACTAAAAGGTACACTGTAAAATAAATGGAATGACAATGTTTTGAAAATGGAATGCAAATACTAACTTGATCATACGCTTGAAAATGTATTTACCTGTGGAAAGTAAAACCATTCATGTTTACATCAATTCAGCAGCACGTCACCTTGAATAAATTTAAAAGTTGCTGACATCCGTAAGCAGCCCTTGAAAAATAGTTACGGAGAGGCGTTTGATTAAGTTTTCGACTTGGCATTGCTCCCTTTTCACTGCAATATCGCAACTTATGACTGACCGCTGTAAAACGCCCGTTTTCGCGTTGCAGATGAAACAAAAGATGCGCATATTCCACCTTTGATCGGGATTCTATGGCAACGGTCGCGTGTGCGCCATTCAGTTTGCATGAGTCCGTTACTACGTTGATTATGCGGCGTGTGCGCAATGCGGTTTGTACCAGCCCTTGTTGCGTTGGTTAGTGGTTACCTCGGGCCGAGACTTCAAGTTCATTTTCACAGCGAGCGATTCACTGGGCACCGCGCAATTCACTGCAGTGCAGAGGTTTCAACTTTCGAAAGCGACATCAAGTCTGTTTGCAAGCTCATAAAGCTAAACGCACGCTCCGTCTACGTAGCAAATTATGTTGTTTTTTTTGGGTGCATTCAACATCTGATGACATTGAATCGACACAAAATGGTAGATTTTTGCTATGTCCCAGGCAGCAAAATCAATCATATTTACATTGATTCAACGTCTCAATGTAAAAATGACAGATTTTGTTGTCTGGTGTGGGATTGTAGCATCGCTACTCGTTCTAGTGATTATTTATTGCGAAGCTGTTGCGGTTTGAATCAGGGTTGTCGGTATTTTACCCGACCCAAAAAAACCCAGGTGGTTTTTTTTTAAAAAACCCACTTAAAAAAACCCAAAAAAACCCATAAAAAACCCAGAGCATCATATTTGTCCAGTTTTTATTAGAAAATTAAAAAAAATGAACAAAAACACTGCAAGGAACTTAAAACAAACTTTAAATTAGGACTTAAGGATGTGATTGTGAAGTAAATTTCCAAGAATAAACTGAAAACGCAGTGGATATTGTACAGTATACAAAATCAAGTAATGCCACTTTGTGTATACTACACTAAAGCTTATTTATGCAAGAAGGCCTTATAGTTAAACTGGTGAAAGTACTACTCTACTGTAGTCTGTATATATGATGTGAAATGCAATTTAGGAGGCTATTTTCCAATTACAGATTCTGGATTCTAACGCATA
The DNA here is from genome assembly GCF_918807975.1 of Aplidium turbinatum. NCBI lineage: Eukaryota > Metazoa > Chordata > Ascidiacea > Aplousobranchia > Polyclinidae > Aplidium > Aplidium turbinatum. The sequence continues at coordinate 21,784,113 of NC_137482.1, forward strand.
GCTGTTTCAGAGCATTTGCCTAAATGGCCATTGGCCACGCAATCACTCAATTGCTCATCCATTGCTATATATATAATATATTTATATAAATGATAAAAAATATTTAAACATGATGGCATAAATGCTCCTTGCCTTCAAATCTAAAGCAAATGATCCAATAATGTGATTTCTACCGCGGTAGCATCAACTTGGTATAGAAATCAGTGGATGATGCAACATCCAACTTGATCTTGAAATTAATGGATGATGCAACATTCAACTTGATCTTGAAATTAATGGATGATGCAACATTCAAGCAACAACAACCCTAGTGCATTATTTTATTGAGTTATGCAAGCATGTACTGTGCGTGAAAGGCACTTCATTCGTAAAAAGTAGTTTTGAGGTGAAATAAGCATGAATCTACCTTTTTTTGCGTCTTTTTTAAAAAAACCCAAAAAAACCCGGGTTTTTTTAAAAAAAGCCGGGCGGGTTGGGCTTTTTTAAAAAAACCCGGGTTTTTCTCAACCCTGGTTTGAATTCAAAGAGTGTTTTCCTGCTGCTGATCGCTAGTTCATCTATTGTTTTATGTATCAATACAGCATAAAAAGTTGCCCCCACGGCTTAGGCGCCTAACGCCTATGTTCAAAATATATGTAAAAACTTGCATACGAGTTATTAATTACGGAGATAGCATAAATTTAATGCTCTAAAACAAAGTCATATATTATCATATATAGTCAAAGTGGCAAATGCGCGGACGGACAGTTTTTACGATAATGCACGGTCCATCAATTTAGAGATTTAACCGGTGGTAAGTATTAACCGGCGATTCAATTCGATAATATCAAACCCCCATCTTTACACTCTGACTACAAAAAAAATTAGACCTATATCACGTGAAAGTTAGGAGTAATTAAGCATTGATTTCAACCACCTAATTTTTGGGCAAAATCAACTTTACGACCGGTTTTGCGAACTTTGATCTTCCGTTTTGCAAGGCAACTTGATAGTTACTTTGAACTTTAGTTCAACGTAGAGTGGTTTCACTTTACCTGAATAAAAAAATGTCTACTTTTGGCTTTCTTTCCCAATTAAAATCATTAATAACGTATTCGAAAAGGTTTTCCAGAATTTCGTTATTGCTTTGTGACAAGCATTTCTATGGTAAACAACTTTACCTCGCTTCCCACTTTTTTCTCCGCTATTCTCTTTTAAATACCGGCGCGCGTAGTCTTGCTGCTCCGTCAAGGGGTGGTAATTACACGCAATTCATTATGACGCAACTGAAGGCTGCGGTCATGCGGCTCACCCAGACAGTAAAATCCGCCATTTTTACATTGATTTAACGTCTGCAGACGTTGAATCAATGTAAAAATGTTTGATTTTGCCATCTGGGAAGGCACTCAAAGGTAAACACTGGATAAAATGCAATAATGCAAAAGAAACGATATTGTGGAATAAAATACAAAAATTCTCTAAATAAACAGAAGGTGTCATTGGATTTACAGAAGGATTTTGTTGGATTACAGAAGGATTATCGGTGCAATTTCAAAAAATTGCCGAATAGGGAACTAACTGATAAAGACTGTAGCCAAATAAGGAACTAGCCCAATCGGACTAGCCAAATCGGGCTGTAGTTGAATAGGGTAATAGCCGAATCGGACTAGCCCAATCGGACTAGCCGAATAGTAGCAGACCCTGATAGTCATGCTTTGTTTGGCTTTTTTTTGGCTCTTCTCAAAAGAAATTTGGCTTTTTTATTTTCATTTTTGCTGGAGTTTTAGTCAAGTTTGGCTTTTTTTGCAATTTTGATCTGGCAACCCTGTGTCACTGTCAGGTCCATACTCAGTAGTCACTAGTCAGTCAGTTTAGTTTTGTCACTTTTACCCCTATTGCGGTCTCTGGTTAAGTTTGTTTTTATTTCTGACAATCACACGATTTACAACGAAGAACGATATATGCCAAACATAGCAGAGGTCAAGCAAAGGTAGTAGCAACAAAATGTGAATATTATAATGTGCTTGATACCAAGACCGGACAATCAGTTTGAACTACGGCATGTCACAATACCTTGTCAGTGCTGGACTGCTGGTTCTATGATCACCAGAGTTTGTTAGTTTTTTGCAACGAAGATGCTTGAACTATTTTAGTTGTTATGCATATTTGTTTCAAAAATACCATGAAGTCATTGCATTCAATAAAAGCTTGCCTTAATTTTTTGAATTCAATTGTAGAAAACAATAAGATTTTACTAAAATTCAATCAGAAATGTACCAGTCCAAGGCTCTTCCTATCGGTATTGAAGTGTTTGGAGTAGATTTAAACAAAGCAGTGACTGATGACGTGAAGATACAAATAATGCAAGATGTTACAAGGCACAGAATTGTAGTGTTTAGAAATCAGGTTAGCAATCCTATCTTGGTTTTTCATTAGCCACCTTTATGCCTAATGTGTTGCCAAACATGGAATATTGAAATTTGTGATGGGCTATCTGTTAACATACATCTACATGCACATCTGTTTGTTTTTTTGTAATTTACCTCTCCAGGTTTTTTTAATCCATATTGTAGCCTATGGTTTATTACCGTACATAGCGATCTATATTCACTGGCCTTGATAACGTGTGTAGATTTACCGTATCTATATGTGCAACAGCTTTACAAGACAATAGGCTACTGTAAATTTTTTATAGTTTTAAACCTTTTTGTCGGCCTACTGTAACCTTTAAAAACTAATTTTTTTAATTTTTATCAATTGCAGTTATAAAGTGCAGAAAATTTGATTACAAACATTACATAGTCTAGCTGTGTTTCACTATGTTCTTCTTTAGGCCTAATGTGTTGCATGATTGTTGATAAGTGTTTGCAAAGTTAAATGATTACAATGCTAAAACTATTACAATAGCCTATTAAGTCTATCCTCATCTCATACATTTTTTTAAAAAATATTGCAGGGTAAAATATCTGGTGCAAGACAGGTAGAAATAAGCAAATGGTTTGGTGATATCGACAATGTAACTTATACAAAACATCCACTTTCTCCGAGTATCAACATTTTTCGAGTTTCAAATGATCCTGAACAAGGTGAAAGTTCTATATTAGCAGCGGCTAGGCTATAGTTACCAACAAACGAAACCATAGCTTTTAAGCAGGGTTGATCTTTAAGTGGTCAAAATTGGTTTTGACCACTAAGCGGTTTAAACCTGGTTTTAACCGGTGAAAACTAGGTTTAAACCGGTCAAAACCCAGAAAAATATTTTTATGTAGTGAATGGTCGGCTACCTGGGCTATGGGCTATTTAGAAAATATAAAAGCAGTTGTGACCATTTTGATATGCAGGCCTCAAAAATATACTTTGCTTCAAAGAACGAATCATAAACTACATTGTCTTTGAAGTTCTCTAGAAGTAAACTGATGGAGGAGATCTGCCTGACTATCTGAGCGGCTACTATGCTGCGACGATCCTTTGTCCATTACTAACTAAGTTGGTTTGTCTGCACTGTGTAAGTACCAAAGGATCGGTCAACAGTCTCAATATTTTAATAGAAATCGATTTCATGAGAGGCCGTACCCATGGGTCTGCTACTATTCGGTGAGTCCGATTCGGTGAGTCTGATTCGGTGAGTTCCTAACCCCTAACCCTAAAACGGCAATAATAATTAGGCTACGGTACCCAATAATTTTAAAAAAAATTGAAAAAATCCCCCGTTAAGGGATCGGACTCACCGAAACGGGCCATTCCGCGTACCCGTAGCCCTCACATCTTCAGTCTCGTATGAATGAAAGAAGTTACGGTTCGTGCGAAGAAATTGAAACAAGCTGTAACTTGTTTCATTCATACGAGACTGAAGATGTGAGGGCTACAGCCTCTCATGAAATCGATTTCAATCAAAATATTGAGACTGTTGACCGATCCTTTGGTACATACAGTGCAGACAAACCAACTATCTTGTCTTTATTTTTAAGGCATTTTAGAATATGCATTCGCATTGTTTTATTTTAACTGGATAAAATTTGATGGCAAATGTTTTTCATAAAAAAATTTGTTGGAATAAATTCTTGTACTTCAGTTGGCTGTGCAAATTGTTCATCATTCTACCAAGCATTTTTTGGTTCATCAGAAACTTATTTTTAGAATTTGAATTTTATCATTAATTAAAATAACCAACTGATGGAAATATAAAAATAAACAGAGAAATTGAATATTTTTTGTTCCAAATCCAGCATTTAGGTTATTGTTGATCAAAACAAAATATAGTTGAACATCATTACTAAACATGGATGGTAATATTTTTAATTCAATTGAAAAGCAACTTGATTCATACACTAAAGGGGTTTTGACCAGTAATAGGTGGTCAAAACTGCCCGGTTTAACCCTGGTTTTAACCGGGTGGTTTAAAATGCCCTGGTTTAAACCGATCAACCCTGCTTTTAAGTTTACAAATATAAAGTTTGTAAGCCTACTAATTCTCAATACATGTTTTCGTTCAAGTGTGTAGTGATCATTTGAGCATGCAATTGTGCGGTCATGTTCACGTTTATGTATTGTTGTGTATTCTTAAAAGTGTGTCACACAAGCCTAGCCTTAGACAATGCCCAGGACCCATTTTGCCATTCAAAATGAACCTGTCCATTGCAAGGGTTATTGTGCAATGTGCATTCCCTACCACTGCTATACATTCACTAATTTTGGATTGAACCAAAGTACGCTTAATAAGTGGGTGGGCCTAATAAGCGGGGACAACTGCACTACAAGCGATAGTGTTCATCAAGTAGCAATCTCAGTCCTTTGTATAATGGATTTGGTAGCCTACTGTATAAATTTGTCAGATTTGTGCATTGACATTATTTTACAACCAACTATTGTAAAATTAATGAATAAAATTAGAACAGTGTTAGTGGATGAAGTATAAAGTAATTTTAAACTAATAGTCCTACTGGTACCAAAGTAATCTTAACAACCTGCTTCTCTCTCAGTAGATCTTCAGATGATTTTTCTGATTCAAATACATTATAAAAGTTTGTGTTCACTACGGTATCTTTTACATTCGCCACTCGAAAGTCAAGCATAGTATATATTGAAGATAAATATTTCTCCCAAAACATTTTATACACTGGCTTCTGTTGAGCACATGGTCAGATGAGTATAACAGTATATGACATGATATAGTACAAAGAAAGAATCACCTAAAATTTATGAATTTAATACATTTATAAAACTGCAGCATGGAAACATGACGATGTATCTGTAACTTGTGTTGTTTACCAGGTTGCACAGGTGTGGGTATTTCGGGTTGGCACATTGATGGCACATTTAGGAAGATCCCTTACTCCTATTCAATCTATCACATGATCTCTCCTGCTTTACATGGTGGGGATACAATGTTTATTCCGCTAACAGAGATTGTGGAGAAGTAAATAGATGTTGATGGATACTTCTGAACACAAAACAACATTTTGAACACAACAGTGGCGTAGCTTGACCAGGTTTTTTTGGTGTTCACTTTTTCAGTAAAATTTAAGCATTTTGTCTGTTTGTATTTAAAAACAAACAGTGAAGCGGCCTCGGTTGAACCGCACCCAGGGCATTTTTAAATACAAGTAGACTAAAATTTGCTAAAAAAAGTAAACGCCCCAAAAGATGATGGTCACTCTATGCCACTGCAAACCAGTGTCTGAAAAATAAAATTTGTTATATGGAACTGCTTTGGCTTGAGGTGGTAAAGAGTTTTGTTCAAAATTATTTTATTTGAAAGAAAAAAATTAGATTACCAATTATATTTTAATATGTCTAGCTTGTTCAACTACTTTATGCATCTTAAACACGAAGAAGGTTACACTATTGTGCGGCATCAATGTTTGTACATTTACACATAGTTTGACGTTAATCTGGTTACAGTATCTAAATATTATGCATACATATTAATAATTTCAGTACGGTAATTGATTTTAATTGCCACCCAAACCAGTGGAGTAGCCAACATTTGTCCTGAGCGGGCTTAATCTGTGTAAACACTTTCTGCTTTTTAGCGAAGTTAAATTTGTATTCCAAAGTTTCAAACAGTAGGAAGGAAGGATGTTTTCTCATAAAGACATTACGTTTAAAGATAGAAAGAAGAACCATGCTCGTAGAACATGAAAGAATAAGTGAAGGATGAGGCAGATATGGTTTTGACGAAATGAGAAAGACGCGGTACACAGAAACAGACAGAAAAAAAGGATAAAACGATCGCTTGAAGAAAAGGGTCGGCCCATCCCACTAGTGGAAACAACATTTACCACTGGCTGCAGTTGCACTGCACCATTCACACAGGATTAAAAGTAAAAAGACTTATATTAACAACTATCAACAGCGTAGTTTTTTACAGGTTATCCCCTGAAAAACGAAAAAACTGGGAAAGACTTTGGATGTTGAGTGATCGTCTCGAGGAACGGAGCCAACCTTTAATATACGCCCATCCACGAACGGGACGACCGACTATGTGCTTTCATCAAGGAATGACACAAGGTTTTGTCAAAGATCATGACTCTTTGACTGAAGGAGATAAAATTGATCAACATACTTTGAGCCAAGAGGTGCGTTACAAAAGCATGTTACATATAAGAAAATGTGGCAGGGTTCAGTCAAGTGGTTGTAAGTTAGACGGCGTTGTCAAAGCTGCCTGATTTTAGGCTACACTAGAGGTTCTTAACCAGAGTTGCCCACACCACCAAGGGGTGTAAGACTTGTTGCCAGGGAGTGCAAGTATGCTGAATCATTAAGGTTAGTTATAAAATAGCATAAAAAGCTATGCTTGTTTACCAGGCATGGTACCAACATCCTAAATTGTAGGTGATTTTTTAACCGTTCTAGGAGGAGGTGGGAGAACTGATTGGTGATTTTAAGGTGGTGCCAACAAGGCAAAAGGATAAGAACCACTGGGCTGCACCATAGCGTATTCAAGACTAGATTTACAGGCCCACGACGGTTTGTTTAGTTTACAAAGATTAGGTTTTCCGGCAATAAACCCCTTTATTCAAAGTACTAATTCCCTTATTTTCCCATAATTGTCGTTTCATGACCTGTTGTTAGACCTGTTCACCTGTATAAACTGTTGTTTGAAATTAAGAAATTGTTAACATAACAAATTTTCTTAATTTTAGGAAACAAAATCTGTGAAAGCTGAAATACAAGCTGCGATAAACGCTGGCACCATATACTCACACAACTGGCAACAGACTGGCGACTTTATCATTTCCGACAATCTGGCAGTCGGGCATATGGCTGGCCCTATACCACCAATAGACAAAGCGGGGCTTCGTGTTCTTCATCGTGTCGTCATAAAAGGAACCGTGCCTCCAAACAAACATACCGATGTATTCTTTCCAGATAAAAATAGCTGCGCGTATTAACTAGTTGTCTAAAAGCCAATGATAGAAATTATCGTTTTAATTTTGTGTTTTATTGATCTGCTGTAATTGCAATTTAAATGAGTTGTGATAACATTACCGGTCCATACGTACGAATTGATTTGTCATATTTTGCACAATTTTGTAACTATCGCAAACAGTAGAAGGGGAAGGGTATTTTTTTTCAAATCCAACTTTAGTCCTGCTTTTAGGAGGCTACTGTAGGCTATTTTAAAAACAGTAAAATACCGAGTAGAAGGTTGCTCGAAGCTGCAGTTTTTCGTCTGACTGTCTTCATAAACTGTCGTCGGCACAAAATCAACCTGAATGTGGTGAAGTAGGCTATTTAGTAGGGTGTTTCATTTTTTCACCATTTTTGAATTTCAAAATGCCTGGGGTCCCATCTGGTAGTATTTGGGGAAAAAAGTTTTCACCCAAAAATTTTTTCAATTATGACGTCATATTGAGGTGGTCCACGAGGTTTGAAATTTTTGGGCCTCAAAATCTCGAAATTTGGCCGTATCTCCGGAACCGCTCATCATAAATCGACAAAATTAGTATCAAAATGCGCAGAAGGGTCGGTTTCCTATACCTGATGTAGAGAATATTAAGCTCTATCTGCTTCAGAAAAAAAGTTATTTCAAAAAATCTGATTTTCGGTCTATTTTCTCCTGATGAACAGAGATGAGGTGATCAAGATAATAAGTTTTTCTGTATTTTTCCACTCTGGAAGCTGCTATTGCGTAATAATAGTCCTTGTTCGTTTTGCAAGAGATGAAATGGTAATAATTGAACTATTATAATGTAACCGATGAGGTTGGCCTATGCTGCTCAGTGCTCACCTGCTCTAGATTAAGTGTCATTATGGCATTAAGGTCGGGCATTAGCAAGTCGATGCAAAACTTTAAGGAATTGGAGAGAAATGTGCTTCCCCTTAATTCAGATGTAGTCACTAGTCAGTCACTATTTTTACTTGAGGAAGAAAGTAGCCGAAACTAATCCTAAGTTTTAGAAGAAAATTCCCTATTTGAAAGATGAACTGCAGAAAGATGTAGTTGGCATGTGGAACAAAGATGGTCTTCCAGTGCTTAGCAAACAGAGAATTGAAGCGAAGTTAGGGAACGTTCAAATATTACGTAACGCCTTCGAGGAGGAGGGGGGGGTTTATGCAAAGCGTTACGTTAGCGTCACATCGGGGGGGAGGGGGTTCAAGCAAAACGTTACGTAACGCTTTCGAGTACGGAATGGTAGTTTTTTGTGCTGAATTCGTAGTGAAAAAGCGTTACATGGGGGAGGGGGGGATTGAAAAAAGCGTTACGTTGGCGTTACATGGGGGAGGAGGGGGGTCAAAAATTCGGAAAAAAAGCGTTACGTAATATTTGAACGTTCCCTTAAAAGACGTGATAGAGAAGTACAATACAGCAAAAAGAAGGAAATGAAACGCTGAGGTTAATCAAGAATGGTTACAGAACTTGTTCGATATTATTATGTGCATGCAAGTGTTCAATCTCTGAAAATGCGGTTGTTTTACAAAAAAAAAACTCTCTTGCAGCTGTGAACTCGAAGACCGAGTCCAGGAGAAAGAAATCGCTTTCTTGAAAGATCAGCGATTCCATAGGTCCCCTACCTCCCCTACGCCTAGTCGTAAAAATTTTGATATTGTTAGCTCATAATTGGAACAGTTGGAAAACAAGCTGATTCCTTTTCGTGCGAGTGAATAACAACGATCAAGACAGTGCAGTTATCGAAATAAAACTCAAAAAATCATGATTTCAAGCAGAGTGGAAACCCGCTATCGGTTTTATTAACCTCGTATTGCACGTTTTGCTAATTACTTACCTTCAAAGCGTTGCACTGAAAAACACCTGAAGGAAATTGTCTCCCATTTATTCATTTGTTGTTCAATTTCAACAAATTTGCTATCGTTGGAAAGCACAAGCATAGCCAACTAAGTTAATAGCAAGTCCCAAAATAGTACTAGCTCCATCTGGTGACCACCTAAACTTGACCAAATTCAAGCAATTATCAAATAAGTTTACTTTAACTGTGAAGAAAGGCGTTCTTCCCGGCTATCAGCACAAGGCTGATTACTCACTAGCACTTTAACTGATAAAAGCATTAAACGACAACCAATTAAAAGATCATGTTACTGCCTGTTACTAACCCTAACTCAGTGCATATATAACTCAGTCTGGTACAGGTTTATAATTATTTATATTAGGTTAGCCTACTGGTTGATGCAGCCCCCCCATGTTTTGAGACCACGAGCCGCCACTGATCAGGCTTGCCAGATTGGCCCTTTTTAGAGGTAGTTGGCCCCCAAAAAATTGTTTGGCCCTTTGTTTTCAATATTTGGCTCTTTTTGGAAGCAGTTGGCACATACTATCAAACTAGCTATTTAAATAAATGTCTTTCGGAAATTGAGACTGAAAAGTGTTATTACGATTTTTTAGACAGTGTTTAGCTGACAATGTTTATGCCAATGCCAAAGATTCGAGTCGAAACACTGTAGAAGATGAAGATTTGGAATTGTTCTTGTAGAATGTAGTTTGTGTTGTCGTAACGTTATTGACGTTGTTAACGTTATTATGTTTTATTAGCAACATTATTGAACAATTTGGCTCTTTTGTACCCAGTTTGGCCCTTTTTTTGACATTGTTTGGCTCTTTTTCTCAAAAGCTGTCTTCTAATCAGTGCTGTCTGCATTTTTCTGGGAGTTACAATAAAATTACATCACAATTTTTGTTGTAATGATGTAATTGTACTGCGCCAGAACAAAGTAGCCTAGTCATGATGATATTGTTCTTCTGGCTTTATTCCCACTCTGCAGCAGCATATTCCTGCTACACTCCCACTATTTCCGTATCTTCTGCGACAGAGTCTCTCCATCTGTTTTTCGGCCAATCTCGCTTTCTTTCACTAACTTCCAATTGTTTCATTGTTCTTCTGACATAATCTTCGTCTCTTTTTACCAGTGACGTTCGGTGGCTTAAACCGTTGGGAAAGCAACTTGTAAATATGCTGCAGCAAGGTAGTAGGCCTAGGCACGAAGGGCGTAACCGTCGGGCGAAGCCCGAAGGCGTGTTGCCAAAGGCAAAACTTCCAGCGGGGAGTCTGGGGGGCCTCCCCCAGAAATTTTTGAAAAACACTTCCAATTTGGTGCGCTCTGAGAGCATTTTCAAAACAAATCAAACATAAAAATCTGTCAAATTGTGCTTCGCCTATGTCGTGATCATACATCCATTTAATGTTTAGAAGTCATGAACAATCTTAATTTTAACGTTGCAGGACCAAAATCCAGTGTTAAACATGGAATAATAGTTGTCTAAATATTTAATTCGTCATGAATGTTCATTCATTCTCAGATATTCAGTTAGGCCTACACTACAAAAACTAACACTTAGGTCTAAACATTACAACCGCAAGCAATTTGTACAAAAAGCTGGATAAGTTTGCCTCCTGAGTATAGAAGCTTAACAAACTAAATATTGCAGCCGCACCTGAACGTTCATTGGCGAAGTAACGTTATATCAACGCTGTAAAAAGGGCAAAGGCATGACTATGAAAGTTAGTAGGCTAAAGTACAGTACATGGCGAGGAGACATCAAAAAACAGCAACAATTATTTCGGCATTATGATGCTTGTGCTGTGTACCGTGACGAGCACCATTCTGACGAGTTAGTCTAGCCGCTCTAGCGAATGTATGCATTGACGTCACTGGGAAAGCAAGACTCACCTGGTCTCACCATAACACATCTGATTGGCTAAGCAGCTGGTGACGTTTTGCAAAACGAGTGATGATTGGATAAAACGAAGGCGTTTTTTGACATTTTTGAATCTGGGTAAACAAGTTTGATAGTTGCTTACCTAGAGCCTCAGTGATTGTTTCTGACAGAAGCGTTTGCGTTAATTGGCATTTATAGGCAAGACATGCGGTTTGGTGAGGATTTAGACTACTCACAAGCGTTACGAGTAATTCTAGTCACGAATACAGTAATTTTCAAGTTAAAATAGACATGATAAAAATAATAAGAAGTTAAAGTTAGAATTCAGTCATTATAACCTACTTTGCATAGTTTTCGCTCAGGTAAGCACTGCTTTCCTTGCTTTCCCTCACCGATCGTCACTGCTTTTTACCATGTGTCCCACCCATTTAAGGTGTGTCTCTTTCAGCTTATATCTTTCAATTTGCATTCATTTTCTGATCATTTCATTTTTTACTCAGTCCTGCTTTGCCAACTCCAGATACTATCGCAGCATTTTTATTTCAAAAACTTGTATTTTCCACTTGTGTGTTTTCAGCAGGGCTGCCTCCTGTATCTCACACAACACTGCTGGTCTAACCATCGTTTTACAGTAGAATTCGCCTATAACGGCTTCATGTTTATAACTGTCAATTCGCCTATTACGTCACATTTCGCTCGGTCCCGGCAGAATTCCTATCTTTTACGTACATTGTAGTTCGGCTACAACAGCATCGCCTATAACATTAATTCGCATGTAACAGCACCCTTTATTGGTCCCCAGACGTCTTTTGTTCGTTTATAACGTCACTTTAAGCCATCACCTTCACCACGAACGGTCAGTCTTTTAATCCAGGTAGCGCTGCTGCTTGCACAATGTCTTCTCTTTATTTTGCTACGTCGTTCTCAACAGGGACTTTAACTAAATTATTTTTTTCCCCGCGTGAAAAACTATCATGTGTAAAAAGCAGCTCTACAGCTGTGTCAAATCCGAAACAGCTCAAGATCAATGCCTTTTTTGCTAATAAACAATGAACTTTTCTACTACTGTATGTAACGAGCTATAGCCTATTGCGCAAATTTCCTGTACTTTTCGCTGTAGGTTATTTTTTTAAAACAATTTCTTTGTTTACTGTATTTTCTGCGTGACTTTTGTCAGTTTAGTGGTACACAGTAGCCCTGATTGCATTATACACCTCTTTCTTTAATCAAAAGACGGTTGTGGAATAGTTTGCGGTAGTTCGTCTATAACGTCAATTCGGCTATAACGTCAGTTTTTGCAAATCCCCTAGAGGTGCCGTTATAGGCGAATTCTACTGTATATAGTTTCCCTTCAACTTTTCTGGCACCTTTGTGTCACACATGACTTCTGTTTCTTCCATACCATCCATCCTGATTGACCCCTTATCACCTCTCTGTCGCTTGTTCCTTTCTAATGTAGCCTACTGTCGAGTCAAGATATTTGAACTCTTTCACTTGTTTCTCCTTGCAATTGTATTTCTGTCTCATTGAGTACATCATCATCTTTTCATCTAAGTTACTAGCCTATCAATGATGATATTTACTTTATCATTCTTTCTGTGTTGTAATATTCTCCTGCATTTTATATTTTTTCAAGCACATGACAAAGCCTAATTGCTGCGAATTCAAAATGGAAGACAAAAGTTTTTCTGTCTAAAATAAAATTGTGTATTGAAAACTTTTTAACATAAAACAATTAGCTAACTCACTAAAATCAAATCTCGTAGAAAAGTCAAGTTGGCCATTTAGTAAAGAGAGTTTACTGTACCCACACATGAGAACTGTTAGACCGGGAGCCAGGTCGATTTATTTGACTGTCTGGGTCAGTAAGGTTTGACAAGTGTTTCTAGACTGAACTTTTGTGTAGATTTCAAAAATAAACCCCTTACTTGCACTAGCCTGACCGTTTTTGTTATATTAAGCATTTTCCGAGATGATACCTGTCAATATCGCTATATCCGTTAGGGTGCACCATTTGCCCCCTGACCTTTAGCAAAAAGCCTGAACTTTTTTTGCTTATGAGGTTATCTTAGAAAACAACTTTTGCAAAGTTTCATTTTGATTGGACAAAGTTTAACCCCCCACCCGGCCATTTTCTAAGGGGACTAACAATATTTTCTTTACATTATCGCCACTAGATGGAGCTGCTTACAAGATGCAACTGTATATTTACTTTGGAAACATACCCCTCTTCATTCTGCATAATTTAAAAACAAATTTATCTGAATTGGCCTATGGGAAGCAGAAATATGGGCAGTTTTGTACTCTCCCCTAGCGCAATACTGCCTCTAGTGGCCAAAACATAACAACAATTATCTCCTTAAATGTTCATCAAATTGAAGCAAAACTGGTGTCTAACCCCCCATTTTCAAGGGTGGTGAGTTCAGTTTTGCTGCTAGTTTTAAAGATTTTAGCCACTAGGTGGCAGAAAACCTGCTTTTCATAAGTTAACTGCTCTTGAATCAGGAGCAGTTAGCCACCACGGGATATAACAAAATACAACAAATTTCACAAAGCGGCGAAGTTTCAACAATGACCTCTTCCAAAGATTTTTCCTGAACAATAATATTATTTATTCATAAGAATATGCTTGCAGTAGGCTACCGTATCAAACGTTAGTCTAATACACAGATAAATTTGCATAAAGGGTAAGGTTGTTACAATTTCTTGTCTGTGCTGATTTAATGTTCGTTTGGTGTTGTTTATCTAATTAAACAATTTCCTAATTAACCATGGACACTGGACAGTGCTGTTTCGACCTTTCGGGTCTCTTCAGCATGGTGAATATGATCTAGAAACAAAAATGCACAATTTCTTAATGTTGAAGGTCACTCACCTTTAATATCACATATTTTGGATCCCAATAAGTCCAGCTTTATAGGGTATAAGAGCTTAGACATCCACCGCGCTTTGTGCAAAGCACCAGGTCTGTTGAATGATTTGAAAGTTTTTTTTTGTGCTATCATCACCAAGGTAAAGAAGAGTTAACAGAACCAACTCCTTGTAGTCTCCTCTGCTAACTGGGTGTTCAAGAAGTCTGTTACATATTTCAACAATTTCTTCTCTTTTTTCAGCTAACTCATGTGAATTGTGAAATATCAAAAAAGTCAAAGTTTTTGTCTGCTACTGGAATGGCAGAGAAACATTTCTTAAACCTTTGGAAAATAGTAATTTCAGGACTCTTTGATGGTTAAATTTGTAAAGTGTCTCAAACATTGGTCAACACAATCTCACCAATATGGTGACGACCAGGGCCTCTGAGAGAAATTTTCACTAAGGGTACGACGAGTCTTACCGGGCCCCCCTCTCACTCCGGGCCCCCTTTGTCTTTAGCAAAACGCCTGATATTTGCTTAGGCGTATTACACACCATACAACATTTTACTGCAGAATTGGACATCTGTGCGCAATAATAGCATCAGGCTGACTTACAGTAGCGTAGCCAGGAATTTTGAAAAGGGCGTCTTCGCCAAAGAAGACACCCAGCGGTGAGGGGTCTGGGGGGCTTCCCCCAGAAAATTTTGAAAAATTACTTTGAATTTGGTGCATTCTGAGAGCATTTTCAACAAAAATGTGGGTATAAATATTCCTGTAAAATGGTGCTGTCTGGTGGCATAGCAAAAGGATAAGATCATGTTTTCTTAGGCATTTTTCGGTAGTAAAGCTAAGTCTGTATGTTTACGTTTTTTTTTTTTGTGTGTTTAATAAAAAATATTAAATCCGCTAACGTTACTGAGTGGTATAGCCTAGCCTATGTATCTGGTACAACAAGTCAAGCTCTCTATACCAAGGCTCAAACATAACATCTTGTTAAAACATAATCAAATTAAATCATCTGACCAATAACCTTTCTTCATTAACTTTTGCATTCACCACATGCCTAGCAGAGGTGAACGAAGTCACTTTTTTTTACTCCGGTTCCGCTCCTGCTCCGAAAGTATTTACTCCGGTTCTAACTCCGAAATTCATTTTGAAGTGAAATAAGCGTGAAACTACTTTTTTCAAGTAATTTTTAAAAAACACAAAAATCCCAAAAACACCCGAGGATTTTTAAAAAAGCCAGGGATTTTATGAACCCTGTTTTTACTACCCTATGCCCTTCCCCCACCTGAACAGGAGAATAATCAACTTTTAGGCTATCATTTAATTTAGGGTGCTATCAACAGAACATTTTTGCATGTAAAGCATTATATAACCACTTTGGGCCCCTAACTTGCGCGCAATGCACTCAATCATTTTTCCGGGCCCTTTTGCTACATTACGGGCCCCCCCAGAACTAAAGAATATCAACTTTTATGCTTGAATTTACTCGTTTAAGATGGTTTTAAACCAACATTTTTGCGCGTAAAGTATAAAATCACAATTTCGGGCCCCCCAATAATCACAGGCCTGGGCCCTCAAGGATACTTCGTACCCTCCGTACCCCCCTCTCGTAGGCCCTGGTGACGACATGCAAACCAAAGCAAAGGTTTTTAAATAATCTTTTGCAAAGCCACACATGCAGCTGTTTTAGCTCCAGTGTTAGAGCTATAGTGGTGTCAAACACCATTCCAGACAAGCTGCTTTTACAGTCCCATACCTTTATGAGCTCATTGGATGCTTTTGCAATGAGCTCACCTACTGGGTCAGATTTGTGTGGGATAGCTGGTACCCCTAGCAACTTTGTACCTCCAACCCCTGACAAAAGGATTGGCAGTCTTTCTACTTTCTCATTCCCTTCTAATGTATCCATAAGCTTACCATCCCAATGGATGTTGGCAACTGATGGAGGTTTCCAATTTCCTGCAATCCTTTCAGAGATTGTTTGAACTGCTTCAACCCGATATCTCTCAGTGGTAGTGTAACTTAAGTTTACTTTTGACATATCACCATCTGCTGTATCGATGACTGCATGCAACACAGCAGAAGCAGCAGAAGAAAATTGTTGAAACTTCGCCGCTTTGTGAAATTTGTTATATTCCGTGGTGGCTAACTACTCCTGAACCATCAACTGCTCCAAAAAATGACCAACTGTTCATTCACTCCTTCCTTAATTATCAAGCAATTGATGGTGCTATTGCGGGTGTAGCTCTGAAAAGTTTTGGAAAACATATGTGCAATCTAGCAGAAGAGCTTGTACCGTTGGCTTTTTTGAGTCAGAGTGTGAAAGCTTCAACCAAAGAACTGATGGCACAAAAAATGATCTGAGTTAAAAATGACGGTGTGTGCACAAAAAGGTTTGGCTCTGAATTTGGAAAACCTTGTTTCCCTGAACTCCCAGCAGACATATCCAGGGATCTCCAGGACTATATTGGAGAAGAGTCTTGGTCATTTTTTAATAGGAAAATAGATTCAGCGTCATGGTATCTGACAATCTAATTGCGAGTTTACTGTTTCATTACCTGTGTTTGTCGTATCCAGTAGGGTGGATCGTTTTTCAACTTTTTTTCTTAATCGCTTATTAATAGTGCGGAAAAGTTGTGCACTGACATTGTAAGCACAACACAAAAAAAAATATTCAAAAATTTTAATATCTTAGGTTGCCCCAAAGAAGTTGAAATATTGGAAAAAGTGGAAAATGTTCAAAAATTTTATTTTTTGTTTTAGTTTTTAATCGCTTGTTAAGAGCGCGGAAAAGCTGTCCACTGACATTGTAAGCACAACACAAAAATAAAATTTCAAAAATTTTAATATCTTGGGTTGCCCCAAAGAAGTTGAAATATTAGAAAAAGTGGAAAATTTCCAAAAAATTATCATTTGTTTTAGTTTTTAATCGCTTATTAAGAACGCGGAAAAGTTGTGCACTGACATTGTAAGCACAATGCAAAAATAAATTTCCGAAAAAATTGATATCTTGGGGTGCCCCAACAAAGTTTAAAATTCAAAAAGAAATTGCAAATTTTTAAAAATTTCATTTTTACACATTTGCAACTGCGAGGGCAACCCGCGAATCATTGTATTTATGCAGAAAATCAATATTTACAACTAGAATTACAAGTACATATAGGATACGCAAACCTTTTAAGAACATAATCTAAAATCTTGTTTTGTACATATTGAGACGCGGCATGTCTTTCCTGGATTGTAGCCGACTTCTGTGAATCCGTCGTGCTTGTTAGCGGCACCACATACCGCAACAGAGGCCTCTGTGACAACCTTGACACCTCGCTCGACTGCTTGCGTGTGGCAGGGGAAATTAAGAAAATGTCTTGTGTTAATGTTTTTGACCGACCAAAGTTCTCTGTTGTCATTTTTTGTCGTTATCGGTTTGCCAGCATATCATTATCAACATAACTGACAGCAGTGAAATTGAATTTTGGCAGTTTGAAGCGCCGGATTTAAGTGCAAACGGGAGTTTCTCGTGTAAACAGTAGGCTATACGACGTATTCCCAGCTCACGCATCTGTGATTCTTTGTCAAACAGCATTGATCAAAGTATGTTTTTGCTGTGGCCAAAAAATCCACTTCTTTGAATGACAGGATCGACAATGGCCTTTACTTTATCCGACAGGTAGTGAGATTTGCTGATGGTTTGACATAGATGAACAGCACCACTGATACAGAGTGAATTGCACTTTGTTTTGAACCACATAGGAGCATATACCTTCATGACAAAGGTAGCCAACGTTTTTCAATAATTATCAAAGGGTTCTGTGGTCCCTATATACAGTACAAGTGTAGGCTTACAACCGTAGAATGCGATTTTCCGCAGTTAGCCAGCGTGAGTGATTAAGCTTACCTGGACTTCTTGTGGCGAGTCAACTGGAAATTTCTCCTGTACAAACGCAATGACAAACGTCCCAGAGGTATCTTTGGTCCGTGCTTAAATTGGTCACACCCATATGAGGAAAATTATTTGGTATTGACTCAAATTGTCGGATAGGCATTTTATCACATGTAAGTAAAGCCTTTCCAATCTGTCCGGAATAACCACGATGACCAGTTGTACTGCCATCTAAAAACTCAAAAAGATGTTGCAGGGGTAATTTGTTTGCGTGGAGTTGATATAATAACCATTGCCATAGGCGCCGACTTTTCAAAAAACCTTGGGGGGCGAGAAAGGTGATGACGTCATAACCATAACGCTATTTTACTCAAATAAAGTAGTCTTTGATTAAGCTTAGTGTCTTGTTTATATTGACACCTAGGTCGCAAACCGAATTTATTACAACCGCTGCTGGAAACGATTAGTTTTACGCATGTAGTACGCCTAGTCGTAAAAATTTTGATATTATTAGCTCATAATTGGAACAGTTGGAAAACAAGCCGATTCATTTCCTTTTCGTGCGAGTGAATAACAACGATCAAGACAGTGAAGTTATCGAAATAAAACGCAAAAAAATCATGATCTCAAGCAGAGTGGAAACCTGCTATTAGTTTTATTAATCTTGTTTCGCTCGTTTTGCTAATTAGGCCTACTTACCTACAAAGCGTTAACAACGGCGAAGTGTTTTCTCTTCTGTTTTTTTATCGAATGTTTTTATAACTTAGTCTTTTATCGAATACCGTATGTACTCGAGTATAGGTCGAGATTTTCGCAGGTGATTTTCACCTCAAAAACACAGGTGCAACTTGTACGGGTCTGCTACTATTCAGTGACTCCGATTCGGTGAGTTCCTAACTTCTAACCCCTATCCCTAAAACGGCAATGATAATTAGGCTACGGTACCCAATAATTTAAAAAAAAATTGAAAAAATCCCCCATTAAGGGATCGGACTCACCGAAACGGGCCATTCCGAACTTATACACGGGACAAGCTGTTGTCCCCAGCTCGGCAGTTTTCAAAATGAACGCATTTTTGCTGCAGCAAAATAATTGCCGACGTAGATTACGGATTGTGAAATGGCGTCGGCCGAAGTAAAGTTTTGAATACGTTTTTTTGCATAGATTCAAACTTAATTTTCAAATTTAATGATTCCTTGTCAATTCTAAACGTTATGCACTTTTGAACAATATGCAAGCTCACGAAACAAAACAGCAAAATGAGCTGTTTTAAGAGATCAATTTTTTTATTTTTGCTTGTAGGATATAATCGTTTTTATTACATAACATTCCATGATCGTTGAAGTCGATGTCACACCTTAGCGGCCGCATAAAATGATGTCAGGTTGGCTAGGCTAGGTGATATTAGCGGTAAGAGACGTCGTTAAAGTGCCCCTGACAGGTTGGATCCAAGTAGGCCTATAGTAACTTTTTAAAGCATTTCTTAGCGCAGAATTATACTTAGCGAACTTTTTAATCTTAACCTCGTAGCTCGACTGGTTAGGGCGTGATTTAATCAAACGACTGCTCTGCAGCGCCACCACAGGCGAAACTCCATATTTTACTGCTCTGGGACGACTTTGGTGGTATTACGTCATCCTAAGTGGACGTCGTTAGCAACGGATGAAACAAACGCTTCCTAGATGTAATTGGTGGATCACAGTTTGGTCGGAGTTGGTACAAGAGGTTGCTTTTTTCGAAGATTTATTGTTTTTTGCAGTTTAATAAAACTGTACTGGATACGTTCCTACAAAACCTAAAGTATACTTGAAGTGAAAAAAGAAGAAATCGTACGAATCATCATTCATATTTAATTCATCATCACTATTCAAAAATAAATAAAAGTTCTCTCTCTCTCTCATAATGTGCCTTCAGATGGCCATTGAAATCCTGTGTAACTGCCATCTGGATCTGGAAAATTGTTTCGGATTTGCCAAACAATGCATGACGGCATCACAATCCGATTGTTGCTTCCGAGAGCACCACCTTGTAGTATACACTCCAACACATGCTTGTAGGCATTTTTACTTGAGTGGTATTAACAAAATCATCTTCAGTGAAGTGAACATATACGACTAGTTTTGTATGGCCCATCCCACTTTCGAACACTTGAAGAAAACTTTGACCATTTTCTTTTCAGTACCTCGTTTTGTGGGAAAAGAAAGCACACGGTCTTTGTCACTGACAATGTCACATAAACAGCAATTTGTAGGCATTGCCTCAACCATAAATTGAAGGTACTGTTTGTGAAATACTGTTGTTACACTGCAAATGGCTATAGCCAGATTAGGACAAATAAAAAAGTATGAAAAATGTAGCCCTATGAAACTACAATTTCAATTGAATTGAGATGCTGTTTGATAAAAGTAAACTCAACCTATTTGATCGAAACCTGATAGTAATAATAAGTTCACTTTTTCATTTCGATAATTCTTAATTTGCACATGCTTTAGACCAACAGAGCCCCACACATTCACGTTTTGCAGTAGCCGTACCATACTTTACCAAGTCATCACAGAGAAAGAATGTATCCTTCCCGCTTGCTGTGACGTCACAGCGGTGTTGCCGTTTTTATTTTCGCAATTGAATGAGTGCCAGATTCGCCGATGTCAACGAAAGTTTGCAAGCGTGTAACTTAGTAGCCTGTTGATATTTTTTACGATTTGCTGGTCAGGGAAGTTTGTTAATGTCATCTTTTTGGTATCTTAGGTAAATTTAGCGAATTTATTTACCTGTCAGAGGCACTTTAATGCAGGCAATATCTGCGACCAAGACCATTAAACATCGTTTTTTTTATCGGTTTTCGATTTAATTCTCACTATTGCGAACAAAACAATGTGTTCTGTTGAATCATAATTGATCTCACAGCGGGAAGACCTCGTTGACAATAGCGCGTCTAATTTAGTTGGTTTACTTAATATTGCCGTGAATAGTTACGTGACTATTCCAGCAGCGTAAGTTACTCTACGCTCTACTTTGAAATTTCCATACCGTATGATTTTCAAGCTGTATTTACGTAATTGTTCGTTGTGTCATAGTTTCAACTCGATAAAGTTTGCTAAAATCGATTTCATGTTTGAAGTCACAAAAAATCTAACGGACGTTTGGATAACTCGTGAAATGAGAAAAAACGTTCAACCTCGCATTCGCTTTTTCACTACCACGCGTTTTGACTTTGAAGTTGCTCCTCACGCGCGGAAGATGCGCATCTCAGTAGTAGTTCACGTTCCAGAGAAAGCCATGCGATCAGCTGCTGTTTTGGGGGCAAGATCTTTCTCCTGATGTTTCACGAGTGTAGATACAAACGATTTGTTTTAGCCTGATGTTGCGGGTTGGCTGTGGTAGTAGCGGTCACTCGTCATTTCACATTAGTACGGAACTGTGTTTCGAAATCGAGACAAGAGCAGCGTAGGCTGTTTTTCGCTTTCGGCATTCTTTAAGTCCGTTTAAATGATCTAAATCTCTTGCGAAGTATTTTTTCTTTGAAACACCACTTGTAGTAGCCATTTTTGTTGCTCCTTAACCATAAATTTACGGGGGGCGCCGGCCCCCCCGGAAGTCGGCGCGTATGACCATTGCAACGGTTTTTGAAAGACTAATTCCAACAGTCGGATAACACCGCCTGCATGACCCGTATTTACCACAGTGCCATCACACCCCACGGCTGTTATTAAGCTGGTGTCTGTTCCTCTATCATGAACTGCTGATATTATGGAGTCGGCAATACTTCTGGCTGTTCCTGCGGCTGGACTTAAATACTGAGATCCAGGTTCGGGGATAATACACATATGCTCTTCAACAACAGATCTTCTGTGAGACACCCCATGATCGTCTACTTCAATCTTTAGTGTCTTGTCTTTTCTGCCATCAAAATACAAATCGAGTAAAACGTCCAACCTGGACTCTTGCAATTCTTCTCGATTTCTACTTTTTGATCTCCGAACTTTGTTTCTATCAATAATAGCCTACCAGTTTTATCAGCACTAACCATTACCAGTGGCGCCGGCAGGGGGGGGGCAGGCGGGGCAGCTGCCCCCCCAATGTTTTGGGCATCATCTTTTTAATTTTTTTTTTTTATTAATACATATTAATATTTTTTTTTAATATTTGGATCCCAACCTCAAGTAAGTCAACTCAAGTTGCAAGGGGGGGGGGGGGGGGGGGGGGGGGGTAAAAGCTCTTTCTTTAAAAAAAGTATGGAAAATCTTGATGACTAAATTGTACAGTAGATTAAAAGATTTTCTACAGAAGCAAAGATGTAGACTTTTTAAAGTTTTAACTAACGTCACATTGATGTAGAAAAATAACAACCTGTTAAAATTTTGATCCCTCACACTCCCATGACTTCTTCCGCGCGCATTTTGGCATTGGTTGCTTGCAGTGATTCTTTCACTTAAACAAAACGTTTTGTTTCAGCAGTTTTGCGTTGTTCGATTCTTAAGTTGTAAAGGAGACTCAATTTCTCCAATATTTATCATTTATGTTTCTTCTTTAATCTCAGCAGAGTATAAAACTTGTAAAAGTTTTTCATCCATACGACGTCATGAATGAAATTATATCTCAAATCAGCGTAATGACGTGACATCATCTAAACATTTTAACGAATAATAAATTAACAAATTCGATCGTCAAAAGTGGTTTGGTGGTGGTAAATATTACGTAATGAAAAAAATGTGATAAGGTTGGAAGACATTACGTCATGTATTTTCAATACAAATACGAAGTTTAAAATTTATTCTTTTGTTCATAGTCGTAATCCACCTTCGAAGCGGTACTACAAAGAACAATTTTCGATAAGGGGGGCATCAAGAATAAGTCGACATGACTTTTAACCCTTAGAAGGCTGGGCTCCTGGAATCTTGCTCAGTTTGGGGGGGGGGGGGGCTGTCAATTCTTCTTATGCTTTAGGAGTGATATCTCTGTTATTTTGGCATGGTTTCAAAATTTGGGATTCACTTTGTAAAATTATTCACGCTGAGCATATCCGAAAATTAAAACTATGTGAATTTTAAAACTGCTCATATACGTTGAAATGTTGAGGTCACTTATGAGTGTAATTTGTAGCGTGAGTTTACACATTATTTTTTGGTAGAGTAATGAAGAACGTGCATAGTAATGTTGTGATTAATTTTTTTTACATTATTTTACATACAGCCAATGCCCTTCACGCTGTGAAACAGTTAGGATTAACGAGACATGGGCCAAATTAATTAGGCTACTTTCATCCAGCTGGTGGGAAAATGTTTCACAATAGAATATGAAATATTTCAGAGGATGTGCTGAGAAATGCCTTATATCTTTCAATTTATAACCTTTATTCGCTCAAAATTTCAGCTCAATAGAGGTGAATAAAAGTTAGGAAAAGTCAAGAAATTTCGTAGTTGCAGCCTCAGTGGTTTTAGAGATACAACTGTTGATACAAAAAAGTTGAATTGACAGCCCCCCCCCCCCCCAACCTTCAAAGGGTTTGCATTGAGTCAACAGATCTATGCCTGGTTTACGTCAGTTCCGGGGATCAATGAAATATAAGGTTGTCATCTTCAGTGCAACAAGACCATTGATTGATTGGTTTAGTGAGGATTCGTAGTCCCATTGCTTTCATTTTGAGTGATCATACTGATTTTCAATTTATTCCTACAAGACGTTACGTAATGAAAAAATATATAACTAAGGTTGGAAGACATTACGTCATGTCTTTTCAATTCAAAATGAAGTTTAAAATTTATTCTTTTGTTCATAGTCGTAATCCTCCTTCAAAGCGGTATTACAAAGAACAATTTTCGATAAGGGGGGCATCAAGAATATGTCGACATGACTTTTAAGGTTTACGTCAGCTCCGGAGATCAGTAAAATATAAGGTTCTCATTATCGTGATTGTAAACCGCGGGAAATTTTTTCTCTAAAAAACAGATTCCCGGGAAGTTAAACATTTTTTCTAGCCCTGGTAGAAAACAAGAGAAATTAAATAATATACCACTGTCTTGCATGTCTTGCACCAGTGGCGTAGCCAAGGGAAGGGGGTTCGGGGGTTTCAACCTTTCAAATTGAATTTACGGATGTTAATACATTGTTTACAAGAAAAGTTGTAGCCTATGATGTAGTTTCTCGTCAAACTGTGCAAGGATGCAAGCCATCTGCAACTGCTGAGATCGCTTGTTCGATCTAGATTAACATCTAAACAGCTATTCGTTATACAAAACTTGAATATATCAGAAATAGCCTAAAGTAACTTCATTGTCTCAAAGCTTTTTGTTTGACACTCATCAAGATGTATGACCTCTATGACGCTACATTTTCTAAACTTTGGGTTGACTTCAGAGCATAAAAGTTAGTGACTTACCGGAATAAGATCGTTTTTTGAATCAACCAAGGAGAAA
This sequence comes from Aplidium turbinatum, assembly GCF_918807975.1. Taxonomy (NCBI): domain Eukaryota; kingdom Metazoa; phylum Chordata; class Ascidiacea; order Aplousobranchia; family Polyclinidae; genus Aplidium; species Aplidium turbinatum. The sequence goes on from NC_137482.1 coordinate 21,808,365, forward strand.
ATTGACCTACTAAAACTGTAATAATCTCGCAAAAAAAAGCAATCAACCTATGTCTCTAAAACAAAGTTTGCCTAATTTTAAACGAAACTGCATTAAAAGAGCGAGTTTTGCCAGTACCAAACATTCAAATATCTCAGTCTGGAATTAGCAACAAGAAAACATAGAGACTTAGCTTTATTTTCGAAAAATGCCGAAGAAAACATGATCTTATCCTTTTGCTATGCCACCGGACAGCACCATTTTACAGAAATATTCATACCCACAATTTTGTTGAAAATGCTCTCAGAATGCACCAAACTGAAAGAAATTTTTCAAAATTTTCTGGGGGAGACCCCCCAGACCCCCCGCCGCTACATGTCGCCTTCGGCGAACACGCCATCGGGCTTCGCCCGCAGGCTGTCAACACCCCCCCTTTCAAAATTTTTGACTATGCTACTGTCTTGCACTGTCAATATTTTGCCCCCCCAATGTTGAAGGTCTGGCGGCGCCACTGACCATTACCATACCTACGTCGTGCAATGCAGCAGACGCTACAGGTCAGGTGGTTTAGTATGGTGGGACGAAATTAGAGTCATGGTCGTCGTCATGAGATCGATTTGCGATCCGTGTAGCTGCGTGAGAGAGATACAGCTTGAAACCTGCAGTAAGTCAAGTGTGTGCTGTGTTACCTACACATAACACACAAAAGGCCGCACTAAGCGGAAGGCAACAAACGTTGGTGAATATTCATGTTATTAAATAAGATACAGACAACCATGAGATCAGCAATGCTAAAGAAATATTGATTTTGGAAAATTTTCTGAAGCGATTAAAAACTAAAACAAAAAATAAAATTTTTGGAACTTTTCCACTTTTTCCAATATATATTTCAACTTCTTTGGGGCAACCCAAGATATTAAAATTTTTTTTTGTGTTGTGCTTACAATGTCATTGCACAACTTTTCCGCACTATTAATAAGTGATTAGGAAAAAAAGTTGAAAAACGATCCACCCTAGTATCCAGGCTTACACCCGGTAGTTGAAGATTTAGATTAAGTGAACGGGAAGGCAAGGAAGCCAATCTTCGTGTCCACCTTCAGGCATGCCTTTAAGTGTCCTGCCAAAGACACAGTCACATGCTCTTGAGCGGTGTCGAACCGGCGCCCTTTCGATTGCCGTTCCAAGGCTCTCACCACTCAGCTATGCAGCTGACAAAAAAATAACCTGTGTGACCTTTATGATGTGAAATTTGTGTAAGGTTATTGCTGTACAATATCTATCACAATTACAATAGATGTTGCACTGTTCTTTCTTTGTTTGTTTTCAGAGGTGGGAACCTGCTACTTTTAAAGTAACGCGCTACCGCTACTTGGGCCAAAGTAGCGCGCGCTACTCGCTACCAATTTACAAAAGTAGCGCGCTACCCGCTACCGCTACTTGGGCCAAAATAGCGCGCGCTATCGCTACTTCTTCTGCTACTTTTGTCTAAAATGACACTAGGAAACACTCAAGTCCCTATAGTAACGCAAAAATGACCTTGAAAACGAATGTTATCATTCATTTACGCTGTCATTTTAACGTCGTTATAGAAAACACATTCTAAGGGAAATTTATTGTTACGCATCTTTCAAGAACACGAGCATTTCAAAATGAGAGTCACTAAGTCCTGCCCGCTATCGCTTAAGCACATCTTTTCCAACAAAGAAAAGTCTCTCCACCGCAGCACTGGAAGGAATGGGGTGTTGTATTTAATGAACAGATGTTTTAACTCGGTATTCAAAAAGCTCAAGGACTTGCTCTTGTCTGAAAAAAAGGCATCCACAATTGTTGCTTCCTTCTGCACCGACGTTTCACGGGATGGCGCAAACACTCCAAAAATACGTCCTCAGAGTCATGACTGGTGTTGGTGTCACTCTTCTCGGTATCAACCTGGCTTGATGTCTCCCGCAACAGTCGAATTACATCTGTCTTGACTTATTCTCGCAGTGCGTCAGCATCATCCGTGGAAACGTAGTGCAGAAATTGTAGCCATGACGTCTTGAAGGAGGGATGAAGACATGATGCCATAACGCATTTCATTTTGTTGAAGCACTTGTTGAATCGTTTCTTCACCCTTTCAAGGACTTTCACTTTCAACTCCGGTCACAAGATCACTGATCTCGGTCAACTTCTTTCTGCAAATTGTGATGGTTGGAAGCAAAACTCCGTAATATGCCTTGGACTCGCCCTGGAGAATGTCTAAAGCCTGGCAGATGGGCTTCATCACACGGAGATATTCGCCGAAGAAGTTGACATCAGCTAGAAAAGACCAAAACTTTGCAACCAAGCCGATTATATAGCTGCTTGACCACGCCAGTATTGCAAAAAAACAAGCATTTTTTTCAATTTAAATTAAAAAGTAACGGGTAGCGGGAGTGCAACTGAAAAAAAGTAGCGCCTCTCTCGCTACCGCTACTTTGGAATAAAAATAGCGCCGCTATTGCAGCTGCTACTCCAACTAAAAAGTAACGCCGCTACCGCTACTTTTACCAAAAAAGTAGTGCCGCTAATAGCGCCGCTACAAAAGTAGCGCGCTACTGCCCACCTTTGTTTGTTTTCAATGATATACATCTCAATGAGTTGCATTTGTTGAAACTATGCATATTTGAAGTCAAGTCCAAGCGGTTACGTTAGCTTAAACTTATGAAAAGCAGGTTTTCTGCCACCTAGTGGCTAAAATCTTTAAAACTAGCAGCAAAAATGAACTCACCACCCTTGAAAATGGGGGGTTAGACACCAGTTTTGCTTCAATTCGATGAACATTTAAGGAGATAATTGTTGTTATGTTTTGGCCACTAGAGGCAGTATTGCGCTAGGGGAGAGTATAAAACTGCCCATATTTCTGCTTCCCATTGGCCAATTCAGATAATTTTTTTTTTAGTTATGCAGAATGAAGAGGGGTATGTTTCCAAAGTAAATATACAGTTGCATCTTGTAAGCAGTTCCATCTAGTGGCGATATTGTAAATAAAATGCCGTTAGTCCCCTTAGAAAATGGCCGGGTGGGGGGGTTAAACTTTGTCCAATCAAAATGAAACTTTGCAAAAGTTGTTTTCTAAGATAACCTCATAAGCAAAAAAAAGTTCAGGCTTTTTGCTAAAGGTCAGGGGGCAAATGGTGCACCCTAACGGATATAGCGATATTGACAGGTATCATCTCGGAAAATGCTTAATATAACAAAAACGGTCAGGCTAGTGCAAGTAAGAGGTTTATTTTTGAAATCTACACAAAATTTCAGTCTAGAAACACTTGTCAAACCTTACTGACCCAGACAGTCAAATAAATCGAATTGGCTCCCGCTCTATGTAGTTTACCAAAAATTAGATTAGCCACCAGTGAAAAATATACCAGTTAGCCTATTCAAGAGGGTGGTTTACCTGGATGAATGTTAGCCTAGTTTTGCTTCATGCAGCCCAACTAAGCAAGTAGGCACAAAATTAAGAAATTTTGATACTAGCTAGACATTTTTTGCTTAAATTTCTTCACAGAAAGTATTAAACCAAAGCTTATGTCTTAATGTCGATGTATACAAAATGATTAACAAACTTTGTTGATGAATGATAAAGAGGACCAGATAATAACTTATGTAAGAAAGCCATCATGGCAATAAAACAATCAAAATTTTTTTAGATATCCTTCTTGATGGATGTAGTTGACATGTTTGCATTGAAGATAAATATTATTATAGCAATGCAGAAACGCACACAAAATCTTTTTTTCCTTAAAATTAGTTAAGTCTGCAGGTACTAGCAAAACAGTAAATCCTTACTGGACCGAAAGGTGATAATGATGTCATAAATGCATTTGTTAATACTTGTAGTTGAATGAGTTTCGCTTTTAGCAGCATGATCGTTGCTTACTTCACAGTGTAGATTCAAACGATCTGTTATAGCCTGATGCTGCGGGTTCTTTTTGGCAATATCAAATTACACTAGCTTTCGGAACACAGTTCCCTAGTCATGTGCTATGACGAATGGTGTTGAAGTCAGTGAGTGGTTTTTTAAAATGGCTCTTTGTTTTAGCTTGAGGCTGCCGGCTGTTGAGTTTCTGTGCTGTTAGGCGTTATTGCTGTGAGGTTTTGTTGGATCAGTTGATTAGTAGATTAGGTGACGTAGTTCTTCCCTTTCGGCGCGGTTGTTGATTTTAGGATTTTGTTTGCTAATGAATATGGCCTCTTTGAAACGTAATTGTACCGCGTCATTTTCTCTTCCAATAATTTTAAATTCAAAGTCTGCTTGGCATTGTTGTTGGTGATCAAATACCGAACTTTTATCCGAGCTGAGATGTTCTTTGAGGCGGGAATGGAGTGGGCGAATCGTGCTGCCTATGTAGCTTTCCTTGCATTTTTTACATATAATCATATAGACACAGTTCTTGGTGTTGCACATGTTGTCGTTCCGTAGTTGGCAGTTTTGCATCCGGCAGGGTTCGGGTTTTTGTGGTTTTTTAAGTGCGTTTCGGAGGGTTCGGGAGCGCCGAAAGAGGCGGACTGGTAAGTCCAGGTCTTTGAAGATTTTCTTTATTTTACGGTCCGCGTTGTCGCTCATATAAGGAAATTCGAAATGTATTGGGTTGTATGATGTCTGAGGGGAGGGTTGTTTGCTTTGTCCGTGTCGTCGTCGTCGTCTGGGTGGTTGTTTAAGGAAGTCTTTTTGGGGTATCCGTTTTCCCTGATTGTCTTTTCGAATTCAGTGAGGTGTGGTGCTGCTTTATTGGGTGAAGAACATCTATCCCTTCTTCTCTGTATTTCGTTTAAGAGTATGGTCTTCTTAGTGCTTGTGGGTAGGGCCGAGTCGAAGTGTGGGAGTAATTTTGCCTTTGCTTTTTTCTGGTAGAACTCATGGTGGACTGTGCCGTCTTTGTCGATTTTTATGGTGAAATCCAGAAGTGAGATGGTGTTGTCTGCTGTTGGTAATTCTATTTCAAAGTTGATGGCTGGGTGCGCTTGGTTGAGAGCATTTTGGATAGCTAAGGCTTCCTTATTGTTGACTGTCAGCAAGAATATGTCGTCAACGTTAATACTTAGTTAATACTTGATTGGTAACAATATTTTAAAAACACCAACTTCATTAATAACGCATTCTTAAATGTCAGTATATCACTGCTATTGTTTGTCTTGCATTCGAGTTTTCAAAACAGAAACGTTTCAAAGAAAAGTTTTGCATGCAGCCTTGCACTGTGCAATTTAAATGACTGTTTAGTGATTATCGCCATACCCCCTCCCCCCACCAGAGGCCCACACTCCTGATACTTTATAATTTAGAAAAAAGTCAAACCAACTTTATGAAAAACATTTTTTTATAAAGAAAAAACAAAGTCTATTTAAAATCTTGTAATGTCAAAATGATTGGGCGCCTGACACCTGTGCCCTCTTTCCCTTTCATAGGCGCCGAGTTTTCAAAATAGCTGGGTGTGCGAACACATACTGTCACGTCATAAAGGTTATTTTGTGCGTTTTTTAAAAGGGCGATTTTGCTAGGTTGTTGGGCTAGCCTAGTTTTACATTTAAGCCTATGTTTCCTCTAACACGATTTGGAAACAATTAATAAATACAATTGGTACGCAACAACGTCTGGTCCTGGTAATTCAGTTCCGTATATTTTTTGTGATTGGTAGCCTATGTGCGGGTTGCGGGACGAAAACTGCAATACTGTACTAGTTCCATAATTACATTACTATTGTTGATACAACACGATAACACACACACAATACATCGGTGGGTTCATACGATAAGTCGCTCTTAGCGGGCGCACAGATAAGATACAAGATGCTGTAATGCAACGCAGAAGCGATTTTACGGCAATTCAGCTCCCGAGAAGCCATCTAGCGATAAACTGCGCTATTAAACCGAGCTTACATTGAGTCTACAAAACAGTTATATGACGAAGGAGCTGAATTGCAACTAATGACAACCAACGGTTTCATCCGGCCAAACCAACAGGTGTGCAAACCAACACTGTGCACAGTTTAATATCAGTGATGTAACAGACACAACTGTGATGATTGAGACGACAAAATAGAGCATTTTGGCAGCAGAGTTAATTATTGACAACGTGGTTTGAGAGAAAATTTTACTCCTTTGAAGAACAATGCTACAGTTTTTACACCGATTGAACATTTGGCGATGTTAAAACGATGTAAAAGCAGTGGAAATTGCGGTCAGACTTTTGCCACAAATGAAGTTCCTCGCAGGTTTGCGTAATTTACTTGATTCATAGCACTGGGCTACGATTGGCAGAGTGGAGACAAACGGCGCGGCTGGACACTTTTGCTCGTTTAACGGCAAATCAACGTTGTTTAACATTGCATGAATGTAACAATGGCAATAATTGACAAAAACTAATCGCTTATTTAGTAGGGCCTATCATATGGCGACAAAACCCTGCGAATAAGGTAAGTAGGCTAGTATCAGAAGGTGGCAGATGGTTACAGAAATTTTGGGACTTAAAATTGCATTAATTTTTTTTTAATTCCTGAAGCCGGTGTTCCCTTTAGACATTACGCTACTGTGTGTTGTGTAAGACAGGTTAAGAATTGATTGGTTATTGAAAGTTCAGTTTGTTTTTATTTCTAACTATCGTATCGAAAAACAATGTATGCCAAGCATAGCGGATGTCTAGAAAAAGGTAGACCTCTGCTATGTTTAGCATAGGAAAACGTCTCTATAAATGGTCTCCACATTTCTATTAAAATTTGACTTAGCTAACCTACCAATATAACAATAGTGGCCTTTGTTAAATAAGCTGATCATGCAGCTAGCCCATTGAGCTATATTTGACAATGTTATCTATGATAGGTCCTACAATCTTGAGGGCAATTTTTTTTTTATTACAGAATTACATGAAAGTACGTTTTGAAAGCATAGTATTAGGACTTTGAAATGAACAATGGGCCGAGTTTTTCTTGAACACATTGGTGGTACCCGTTTGTTTGTATGTTCAACTTGCTCTGCATTTCTGACAAATCGATCAGAACTTATTTCAACACGTTTTACTGGAGCAACAGGGAGAGCTTTTCTTTTCAACAAAGTAGTAAACTTAATTTACAGTGAAGTCCAAGATCGTGTAATGCTTACAGGACGTCACATGGTTCGAGATGTTGCCTGCAAAAACTGCAAAAATAAGCTTGGTTGGATGTACGAGTATGCTACTGAAGAAACACAAAGGTACAAAGAAGGTCATATTATTTTAGAACGAGCTTTAATTGAAGAATGCAATGGATTTGAGGAAATGCCAGTCCCATCACAAACAGAAAGGCAAAGACCTGCTGAAATAGCTGCAGAGTAAAAACCAATTTTGTAATCTTTTGTTTCGCTTAAATGTAGTAAAAAGTATTTCACACTGGTTTATTATTTATGTTACTACAGTAGCAGTCCTCGAAATTAGCGGCGGCACACGGCAATTGCCGTGGTAAATGCCGCCGCAAACGTCGTAATGGCCATTCTGCTACGGCAATAAAAATGCCGTCGCAAAATGAGCATTTAATTTGGACAAAAATTGTTCAAAATTTCTTCCTGTTTGATTTACTCGCAGCGGGAGTTTAATCAGCAGAAACATCGCACCAAGAATTAACCTCGGACTATTTTACTTGCTGTGAACACTCACACAGTCTTCGCAATTAGCATATTTTACTTCGCAAAAACGTTGACGAGGCCAAACGGCAAAAGTTGAAATTGCCTCGGCAATTGCTGTGAACGTTTATTACGAAAAAATTGTACTAAAACATGTAAAACGAGAAGAGAAAAAAATAATCGAACAGTCGATCACGACCGCACTGTTTGATTTGTTGTAATGTAATAATACCAAAAGTAGCGATAAAGCGAGCAACGCGATACGCACGCTGTTAAGGTGATTCACGTTAAATAACTGATTGGAGGGAAAAAGTAAGTTAATTTTGGGATGATTCAACGTTCGAGTCAGCACGTCGAATTATCATGAAATAAGGTTAATTGCTCAATCAGGTACCGGTAATAAATCAATAGCTCCCTGCGAAAAGATTGCCTCGATTTGCGTATACAGTACACTAACATAATTTCGGCACAATTAGGATACTGCGAGCAACACAAAGTCTGTTGGATAAAGAACTAGTCCGAATCGGAATCATCGGATGCTGTATCGGAGGATGAGGTTTTTACGTCGTCACTGAAATACTTGAAGACGCAAAACTGCCCGTTCATGAACACGCGATGCCATATGATCGGAAGCATTACTTTTCTTTACTGCCGAAGAACCATTTATCCAATTTTGCACCACTTTTTATATTCGCAACGACACCAGTAAAAAATAAGCATTCGATGAAAGAATAACTTTTGTGTAACAATTACGGTTAGCCAGTATTTATAAGGTTGCAAACTTTTTACAGTTCACAAGAGCATTGTCAGCGCATAAAATAGCGTGCGTGATGCTCTGGGCTACCGCCGTGTGACACACACTGAAGAAGCGCATAAAATTTCGTTTGATTAAAGCATACAGCAATTGCCGCCGCAATCCAAGGTTTGTTGATTTGGCGACGGCAATGTTTTTACCGTCGTAGATGGAAGCTAATTTCGAGGGCTGCAGTAGTATATACTTGTTCTTTTGTCATGAGGTCACAATGTTTATGAAAAAAGCACATTTGCTCATCACAATTAACAATGAATCATGCAATTGTTTTGAAAAAATCCTCATAATTGATTCTTGTGATAGTTTATTAATGACACAGTACTATTGTAATCTTACATTTTTTGGTCTATCATTGATAATCTGACAAAGTAAATGACTTACCGTTTTGTGAATTTAAAGTGTTAGAAAGATGATACTGCATTTACGACTTTACGTGACCATTGCATCAGAAAATAATGTTGATGCAAATCGTAAAAAATATGCTACAGCAATGGTTTTCAAACTCCTTTGCTTGTGGCAATTTGTGGTGGCTCTTGAGTAATTATGTATGTTATCATGACAACAACCTGTGGTAGGTATATATTTCATAAACTGTTCTGACAAGCTGCCATTCTATTTTACATTCAATTTTAAAGTCGTTTTTTTTTTTAAACTTAAATCTAACCGTTTTGTAACGTCATTGCACCAAAGTCCAATACTGAAGATAATGTATATAGATCAAATCAGGCATGTAGCATTGTTAAGCAAGTGTTGTGTCATAAACATGCAATTAGGTTATGTTTGTTCGCCAATTGTCCATCTTATTTGATCACAAGGACATAATTCAAGATTCTAATTGTGTGTTAAATTGTTTTAATCAAGTATCATATTGCTTTCGTTCTGTCAAGCTTTGTCTACCTGTGGATTCTGAAAATAGAGCCTTGGCACACCGATTAACAACCATTGCATTGTAGCTACTGGTGATTGAGACTGATGTAGAAATCCTAAACTACCTCTTGATAATATCAGTATTATAATGATATGTAAGTCATAAAGTCATATATGCAGGGGCGGCTCGCTAGTGTGTGCTGCGGTGCAGCAGCACTCCCATGAAAGTTTTCACAAGAAGTTTCTCAAATATCTTTGCATTTCTTCTGCCCAAAATGCATTTTATGTTCTCTGTTCACAGAACTGCTGACTGTTATAAGTGTAAATTGTATGTGGAAACTCTGCGTGCTGTGAAATATTTTGCGCAAGGTTACAGCAAAAGAGACACTCGACTGTGATGTCATAGTGCCGCATGATTTCTTAAATGGCCTGTACAAGAGAAGAGGAAAGCGATGTGCTGTGTTTGAAACAGCACATCGGCAAAAAGGCGAACGTTGAGGAAAAAGGGCAATGTGAAAATGGTAACGTCAAAAGCCGGTTACGGCGCAATAGCGACACCAGTTTGAATCCGCCTTTACGTTGTGAAATTACACATTATTAAAGTGTTACGCAATAAACCAATTAGTAGTTTACATTTTAGCTGATTAGTGTTATGTTACAATGTTAGTTACAGAAGAACGCAAATAGGGAGGCACAAAAAAAACTGATACTTTTTAGGATAGGGGTACTTCCTGTCTTTGGAAAAAAACTGCTTGAATTTAATATGTCATGCAATAAGCAACGTATCTACCAGGGTTGAGAAAAACCAGGGTTTTTTTGGTTTTTTTTAAAAAGGATGCAAAAAAAGGTAGATTCATGCTTATTTCACCTCAAAACTACTTTTTACGAATGAAGTGCCTTTCACTCACAGTACATGCTTGCATAACTCAATAAAATAATGCACTAGGGCTGTTGTTGCTTGAATGTTGCATCATCCATTAATTTCAAGATCAAGTTGGATGTTGCATCATCCATTGATTTCTATACCAAGTTGATGCTACCGTGGTAGAAATCACATTATTGCATCATTTGCTTTAGATTTGAAGGCAAGGAGCATTTATGCCATCATGTTTAAATATTTTTTATCATTTATATATATTATATATAGTAATGGATGAGCAATTGAGTGATTGCGTGGCCAATGGCTATTTAGGCAAATGCTCTGAAACAGCCATGCGTTAGAATCCAGAATCTGTAATTGGTAAATAGCCTCCTAAATTGCATTTCACATCATATATACAGACTACAGTAGAGTAGTACTTTCACCAGTTTAACTATAAGGCCTTCTTGCATAAATGAGTTTTAATGTAGTATACACAAAGTGGCATTACTTGATTTTTGTGTACTGTACAATATCCACTGCGTTTTCAGTTTATTCTTGGAAATTTACTTCACAATCACATCCTTAAGTCCTAATTTAAAGTTTGTTTTATGTGTCTTGTAGTGTTTTTGTTAATTTTTTTAATTTTCTAATAAAAACTGGACAAATATGATTATTTTTTGAATTTTCTAATAAAAACTGGACAAATATGATGCTCTGGGTTTTTTTATTGGTTTTTTTGGATTTTTTTAAGTGGGTTTTTTAAAAAAACCCACCCGGGTTTTTTTGGGTCGGGTAAAATACCGACAACCCTGGTATCTACATCCAAAATGTAAAGTGACATAGACCACGGGAGTCCGCAGCACCCCCATTTCTAGGACTCACCAGCCGCCACTGCATATATATATGACTGTTATACATCATTAAAGTCATTTACAGAAAGAAAAACTTTTAAACTGGATGTGCTATAAAAAGAAAATTACATCAATTTTACAAAAACTTGTGTTTGCTAATATTACTTATCTTCTGGCTTTGCCAAAAGCTTGGTTTTAAAAAGCGAACGTACTTTTTTCTCCTCTACAGGTACCAGCTAATAGCAATGTAAAACTCAAATAGTTCAAACAAAATGTAATTTTGTCAAAATTTCTGCATTTATTTGATGTGATTTTGAGTTTGAAACAATTCTAATTGCTCATGTCTTGTCTTTCTTGATTTACTTTCTACTGATATAATATAAATTTTTTGGATGTGTTAGAGATGAAAATATTGTTAAACTTGACATTTGGTGTTGCAAATGACATATATATATATTCCTACTGGCACTTCATTCCATCAATTTAAATTTTCAAACACACTTAACGTTATTCTTTTCTAGACCCTTAAAAAACTTTTATACGTGATCTACTATAACCTGATCTTGCATGATTTTTTCAAACATATTTTAAGATTTTTTTGTTGAACCACAAGGAGCTAAAGTTAGATTCATTGGCTTATTAGATTCAAGGAGCTAAAGTTAGATTAGTTAGATTCATTGGATTCATTAGATTCATTTAATTTTTATGTTATTGATTTATTGCATCTCCAAAGATTGAAACTTTAAATGTACGGTAATATTTGTAGTATTGGAATTATGCATTGTATGACTGTTTTTGAAATATTTGATGATTTGTTTGTCATTTTTCAGGAATGGTAGTTCAAATAGAAGTGCTGAATGTTGAACACATTTTTTTGAACTTCAATTAGAAATTCCTGGTTGCAGTGCTTGCTGCTATTGGATTACCAGTTGGTAGAAAAGAGGACATTTTTAAATTAATGTAAGCTTTTCCAACTTTGGCTGGCCAACTTCACGTCTTCCTGGAATCTGTAGATTGCATGCCAAAACTGCATTGTTGGATGGTAGGCCTCTTTCCTTTGAAATATGATCGATGTCAACAAAACCAATCAATCTAGCAATATGGTTGATTGAACTGTGTTCAGGTCTTTGGACTTGAAATTGCATGTTTATCTAATCATAGTTTATCGTTTTATTGTAGATAATATATATATATAATAACTATTTGGTCTACAGTATTCTAGGCCTCTTGCATATAGCATGGCACTCCACAGTCCAAACGCAAGTGTTATGCACTATCCTGTGGTGTGATGTATAGACCGGCAACAGTTCTATGCATGTTTTCCAAGCCGCTTTAACCTGTGACCTGGCATGTAATTGCATCCATGGTCTTCGAAATCAAACTTGTCATGACTGACTTAGAAATATTTTTATCAAAAATCATATACCGTATACAATTAGGATATCATTAGCTTTCTAATTCTGCAAAGACATTTACTTGTTTGTTTGAGTTATAAATAGGTTTATCTCAACCAAGTGCTTCCCCTCTCCTAGGAAATATCTGCTTCTCCAAGCATGCAGATATTTGAGAAACCTAATTCTTCATTGTAGCAATGGTAATGCTTTGATTAAAGATTGCGTTTGTGGCTTCAAAGTTATAGATCAGTGCAGTATTACAAGTTATTCAGGAAGTTGCCATTCAATGAATAAATTGTGTCAATGCTGATGATTAATTACTGTTGGTGCAACACTGCTGAGTTAGAATGTCATTGACCAATTTTCCATACAAGAAACCAAATGCGGCTTGCTTAATGAAATGATGATGGCGTATGAGCGATCATTCTAGGCTAGATTGGAGGGCAGGAAATCTTCAGCCACTCAGCAGTCTCGTCGTCCAGGACCCTCAGACCATGCGCACCGTGTGGAGGCCGTGGGTTAGGCAGTGGTAGATGACATGGTCTGTGGTCTGTTCCGTGGCACCACACTCGCATTCTGATGAAGGAGCCAGGCCCCACTTGTGCATGTCCGAACAAAAGCGGCCGACGCCAGTTTGCAGGCGGTTAAGCCTGACCCACGCAAGCCTTGCGAGGGACATCCCTGGTGGACGGGAATCGGCGTTGGGTATGAAGTCACGGAGCGTGGAGATGTGATTTTGCCACTCCGTGTTCCACATGTGGTTCGTCCAGTGTGCCGCACTTAAACCAAGTTCTTCTGCATTCTTAAGGAGTTGTTGTGCGGCAGGCACAAAGGGGCGTCTTGATTTCAGCCGCTGCTTTATAGGTGGTGGTCTCTTGAATGTTGCATGGAGGAGCTGGTCCGGGTCCAAAGCGCGGCGAGCGAGAGAAATTGTGGCAGAAATGCTTCTACACATCGTGGCAGAAATGCTTCTACAACATAGTACATGTACAACGCACATTTTGATTTAGTTATGATGTATTACTTATTTTTAGCAATAAGATGTTGTACATATGGTATGTGTACCGTATTATACTGTTTTAGTTTCACACATAAGCTATATTGCATTTTTTTTTTATAAATTATCAAATTGACAAATATTCTTTCTTCAGATAGATTCTTTTGCTAGTTTTTCAAAATGGCAAAAGCAATTGCTTTGATTCTGCTAACCGTCCTTCCAGTATTGTTTGGTTTAAAAGTACGTCACTTTGAAGATATAAATCTTCAAGCGTTTGAAAAAGCTTTTGTTTCCAAAGAATATCACAAACAAGTTTCAACCTATAAGATTGATGACATTTCTGGAGTCAGTCGTACATTTGATGGAATCGGAGGTCTTTCTGGTGGGGGTGCAACAAGTAGACTGCTTGTTAACTATCCGGTTAAAGCAAGAAATGAAATTTTAGATTATTTGTTTTTACCTGGATTTGGCGCATCTTTGCACATCTTGAAGGTTGAGATTGGTGGTGATGCTCAGAGTACTGAAGGAACGGAACATTCTCACATGCGAAGTGCAACTGATGAAAATTATACCAGAGGGTATGATGTTTGCACAGTTTATAATTGAAGACATCACGGTTTCCACCAAGTGTTACAATAGCTCATTTGTTGTAAAAGCAAAAACACTGATGTGCATCAATAAACACATGAGTCCAATGGAGTTTGCTTGTACTGTTGAAGATACATACAGTTTAGGGCTGTTGCAAATCTGAAAATATCAATAGAAACTTCTTGACTTCCAGAGTTACAAAACAGATCTATAGATATCACGATACTACTGTATGTTATGGTCATAACTTCAAATTTAAACATACTTTTTTTGCAGCTACGAATGGTGGCTTATGAAAGAAGCAAAACTTCGAAACCCAGATATTAAGTTAATTGGCCTTCCTTGGGGATGGCCAGGCTGGATAGGACAAGGAGGGATGTGGCCTTATGACAATGTAACCGTCACAGCAACATATATCCTTAAATGGGTCCAAGGAGCTAAAACGCATCATGACCTCACAATTGATTACGTTGGCATTTGGAATGAACTATCATATGATGTTGGTTACATAAAAGAATTGCGCAGGGTTTTAGACTCTAATGGCTTTCAGTAAGTATAATTTGGCTTCTAAAGATCAGTGGTTTTCAACTAGTGGACCATCTCGCTATTATCAGTGAGCCACAAAGCTTGACAGAATGAAAGCAACATAAAGCTTGATTAGAACACTTTAACACACAATTAGAAGCATGAATTATGTCACTGTGATCCAATAAGAGAGGTAAAAAACCTGACAGCATGTTTGTGAAGCAACTACTACTTAACAATGCTACCAGCCCATGGCGATCTATATTACTGGCCTTCCCAACGTAGCAACAGCCAAATAATGTGGGGGCCTATACGAAAATTTAATTTACCAACTGAGATAAGTGTTACAACATATAATCAGCAATTTTCATTGGTCAAGTAATGTTTTTTAGTATAAAAATTGTAAATACAGTACCAAAACGTAATTAAGATGTAATATTATTGAATAAGTGGCAAGAAAGCAGGACAATAGCTATATTATGTTAAGAATACCATGAGAACCAAGATATCAACAGAATCAAGATACACAAAATCAAGAGTGACCCAACTTTCAAAACACTCAATATGTTAAAAAAATTATTTTCCAATCCAGAAGTATTTGTTTGTTACTAATAATTCATGCAAAGACGCCTTTTTGTGCGCTGTGCGGTAAAGATTTTATGACTTCAGTGGCAACAGTCAAAATGCTCTTGTGGGATGTTGAGATTGAAATCATTTATTGACCTGAAAAAGTCCTTGTCAAGCATCTGAACAACAGATTTTCTGCATACATACAAGAAATGAAAGAGTGAATAAGCTACACTTACATTTGGCTATCCCCGGAAATGCCTCGTATCTACTTTGTGTAGTGACACTCTCATGTGGTGTGCCGTATTTTCTTTTGTCATATTTGTTTTTGCACTTATGTCATTGTCATGTATACTGAATGCGTATCAGTTGTCCAGATGCTTGACATGCTCTCTAGCTGAAAAAAGTTTCCAATTTCTAACTTATATCCGTATCTTATGCTAAATGCCGTATCGTTGCTCGCTTTTTTGGTTACAAATATTCAAATGCAAAAATTTATTGTAAAATTATTATTTTTTGCAGCCATGTTAAAATCATTGCTGCGGATGGATCCTTCGGCGCAATTTCTAATGACATTTTAAATGATCCTGAGTTAGCAAAAGCTGTTGGAGTCATCGGAGCCCATTACCCTGGAACATTATCAACTGCCAAGGCTGTGGAAACTAACAAACCATTGTGGGCTAGTGAAGACTACAGCACTTTCAATGATGAAGTTGGTGCCGGCTGCTGGGCAAGGATATTGAACCAGAATCATATCAATGGAAACATGACAGCGACCATTGCATGGAATTTGATTGCAAGTTATTACGACGATCTTCCATTTAAAAGGTAGTTGTGATGGAAGTTAACAGAACACATCAAATTGCATAATTTCTTTGTTGGTTCTGTCTGCATTTTCTTAATGTTTTCGTTGTTGGAATTTATACGAATAAAATTAGGATGTTTTATTTACAATGCACCGTCCACTAAAAACATTTGTTGCGTTTTGTTTTAGATTTAATTATTATAAATAATATTCTTGCAGTCCGATTCAAAAGAAGATTTGCTTCAGTTGGTATTTGTATTCGTTTGTGTCAGGGTTGTCGGTATTTTACCCGACCCAGGGTTTTTTTGAAAAAACCCACTTAAAAAAACCCAAAAAAACCCATAAAAAAAACCAGAACATCATATTTGTCCAGTTTTTATTAGAAAATTAAAAAAATGAACAAAAACACTACAAAGGCACTTAAACAAACTTTAAATTAGGACTTAAGGATGTGATTGTGAAGTAAATTTCCAAGAATAAACTGAAAACGCAGTGGATATTGTACAGTACACAAAAATCAAGTAATGCCACTTTGTGTATACTACATTAAAACTCATTTATGAAAGAAGGCCTTATAGTTAAACTGGTGAAAGTACTACTCTACTGTAGTCTGTATATATGATGTGAAATCCAATTTAGGAGGCTAGTTACCAATTAGGCTACAGATTCATGATTCTAACGCATGGCTGTTTCAGAGCATTTGCCTAAATGGCCATTGGCCACGCAATCGCTCAATTGCTCATCCATTACTATATCAGGCCTTAAAACTCGTGTTTTTTTCCGGCAGCCATCGTGGCCTACTGAGAGCTCCTTCTCGGCGGCCAAATCTGCGTGCTTGGAGGCCAAAATACAAATAACGATAGCACACGTAAATAGAATTAAACTTGCAACAATGCCAAAATGATCACTGTAGCGTTGTTGAAGTCTGGGCGACGTCTTGCTGTAGAATCGTTGTACCACGCAATAACTGCCTTATCGGGATTGTAATCCGGTATTGCGGGACCATCCAACTACACTAAATTGTTTCAACTGCATACCGCCTTTCATAAAACCTGACCATTTATTCCGTTATGATGTCACCATTTAGGGTGTGAAATGAAGTCATTAACCCACATGGGAAACATTTCTCAACTCTGAAGACACGTGTTTTCCCCTCGGATGTCAACTAACCTACCCAGACAACAAAATCCGTCATTTTTACATTGATTCTATGTTTGCAGTCGTTAAATCAGGGTAAAAATGACGAATTTTGTTGTCTGGGTAGTTCTCCTTTTTACCAACGATTCAATGTCCGACAACATTGAATCGACATAAAAACGACAATATTGCCAGCCGATGTAAATTAGCACTTCGAATTAACACTTTGTTAAAATAAACGTCGGGAATTACAAACAAGACTTAGAGCTGGTGATCGCAGCTAGATATTTTCCATACGATTGCAAATGTTCCCACACAATACAACAGTGGCGATTGTGACGCGCTGACCTAATTCTGCGTCACTCTTTGATACTAGATATTTTTGACAGCTAATCCACTATCATTCTATTGCAAAGTTAAATAATTAGCTAGAAGAAACTGGCGGCCAAATTGGCCGACTGAGGAGGTAACACCGGCAGTCATTCAAGCACTACTTAGCGGCCATGGCCGCGATGGCCGCCGGCTGCTTTAAGGCTTGCTATATGATATATAATATACAGTATATATATAAATGATAAAAAATATTTAAACATGATGGCATAAATGTTCCTTGCCTTCAAATCTAAAGCAAATGATGCAATAATGTGATTTCTACCACGGTAGCATCAACTTGGTATAGAAATCAGTGGATGATGCAACATCCAACTTGATCTTGAAATGAATGGATGATGCAACATTCAAGCAACAACAGCCTTAGTGCATTATTTTATTGAGTTATGCAAGCATGTACTGTGAGTGAAAGGCACTTCATTCGTAAAAAGTAGTTTTTGAGGTGAAATAAGCATGAATCTACCTTTGTTTGCATCCTTTTTAAAAAAACCCAATAAAACCCAAAAAAGCCCGGGTTTTTTAAAAAAACCCGGGTTTTTCTCAACCCTGGTTTGTGTTCGTGTTTTCACGCATCATTGAGAAATATGTTATATTTTTCTAAAAAATAAAGACTTGGTTTTGCTGTGTTACTTTCCACCACCGCTCAACAACTCCGTTACCGCAGATGCAGCCTAATGACAGCCAACGAGCCATGGAGCGGATACTATGACCTTGCCGACCCTTTGTGGATCACAGCTCACACCACTCAGTTTACAAAGCCCGGATGGTCGTATCTACACACTGTTGGCCACTTGGCTAAGGGAGGTAGTTATGTGTCATTGACAGATGGAAAGGGCAGTTTAACCATCATTATAGAGACAATGTCACACGATCGCTCCATCTGTATACGGCCTCCTTTGCCAAAGTATACAGTGGAAAGTCAAAATGCATCATTTCTGATCGGAGGAAGTTTCAAGGGGAAAATCAATAAATTAAGATTCTGGATGAGCAACCTTGGATCATCTTCCACTCGAGAGCAACTTTTTGTTGATAAAGGTAAGGAGGAAATACAAATAGGGTCAATTACTAATCTATTTTCGTAAGTCTAATAAAACCTTTCTGTTCCTGTAAATCAACCCAGTAAACTGTCCTCTTGAAGCTGTTGACTGTCGCGTGTAAGTCTTGTTAATCAGTTTACCAGCTTCATTTCCAAAAAATGACATAAATAAATTAAAAAATGAGGCTGGTAAACTGTTTGTTGCGTGAGTAGCAATGTTTATACTATTTTCGTAAGATGACTTGATACCAAGCTCAGGACTCAGGAGAATGAAAAGCAAAGGTACATCATACTAAGCCATTGGCACTGACGAGGGTAGGGTGGCCAGCTTCTTTCCGCCACTTTCTTCAGCAACTACATCCACACAATCTGCCAACTACCCTAGATAATAGTGAGCGATGTCATCAAAAACCAGTTTGAGTTTACCAAAGCTCTCATCACCCAACTAACCAAAGTTAATGATACCTCAGACAAATTCAGAAGGTTGGCGCCTTTTCCTAACGTCTTTAATGGTTCATCAAATGTGGATAGTTGAGTAATGAGAACCCTGGCACTAACCTCGAAATAGTCCCGGTTCGACACCGCTCAACAGCATGTGACTGTGTCTTTGGCAGGTCATTCAATGATATGCTAAAAGTGGATGCGAAAATTGCCTTCCTGTCCGTTTATTCCAAATCTCTAACCACCACGAGAAAACCTAGATACCACAACGACAATCAAATATGCACAATACATACACTATCTACAAGATTTAATGTCTCTTGTTCCCCGTATTGCGAGGGTTACAGTTATAATATAGTTTACAAGCAAACTTGAACACAAGATTGTAGGCTATGTTATTCATGTGATTGTATGAGCGGTATTGTTCCAGGTGTTATCACTGCCGACTCACAAGGGATATTCAGCTTGCATTTACCACCGGATGTTGTTGTAACGTTATCCACGGTCAATACTGCCAAGAAAGGAAGTTATCCTGCTCCAAGTCCATCGAAGCCTTTTCCGATTCCTTACCATGAGAACTTTGATCCCAATGGATTCAGTGAAGCAAGCAACTTCGCTGACCAGTCGGGAGCTTTTGAAACCCACTATAATCCTGATGGTGGTGATCACCAGTGGACGTTGAGACAGGTGACGGTGTGATACAAATTATCTTGCTTTGACAGTGAAAAAAATACTGAGGTCTTATCACAAAATTTCACTTTAAAACTTTTAAGAATTGGGATAGACTTCATGCATTTTGTTTCGTCGTATTGAACAAAGACGGTTATTTTTCTTGAATGTATTAACAAAAGAAAAATGATCGAATCGCAATTTCTGCAACAAAATACACAACGTAAGATTGTTAAACTCAACACTAGAACTAGAACAAAAGAAGCTGTTGTTCGCTAGCCTGCCAGAATGAAATGATACGAATAAAACAGAGTACTGCCTCGCGGAGTACACGTGACAAAAGGAGTGCAGAAGTAATCAAGGAAGCATGCTAACTGCAGGCATTTGTGCATCCCCCCCAGCTCGTAAGGCGAAACTGTAGACTTACGAGCTCGACCCCTTGATTACCCATTGACCAGAGGATGCGTCTAAATCCAATGCCGGCCGTCGGGACCGCGTGGAACGGCGCAAAACAGGCGATTTTTCAATGTGAGGGACTCCACTTGTGGGTTCGGTTGGTTCCACTGAATCGAAAGGTAGCGGCTGCTTTGGAGGTTCAGGTGAGTGCTGTGGCTCACAAAGCTTCGGGCTTGAGGCTGGTGTCGGGCAGGTGAGTGCCGGCGGACTGTGATCTGCATCGAGAAGCAACATCGGAGATTCTCCAATTTCTGGGCTAGGGCCTATTTCGTGATGCGGAGGGTGGGGAGGGCAGTAGTCCGTTTCAGGAGGCTGGGCAAAAGAAGATGATGGGAGGCTCTGTGGGTGAGCAATGATGTTTGGTTGAGGAGGGATGGGATCGGCACATGCTTTAGTATGTGGAATTACTCGCAAGAACCGTCGATTCCGTTTTGTGATTCTGCCCGACCCGTCAACTTTCACTACATATTTGTCATGCGGCAACGTTTCGACAACCATTCCCACTTTGTCCCATTTTCGAGGATAGTTGCCGTTTTGGTTTTGGATAAATACGCGTTTTCCACATTGTAAGGTACGTAAAGGACGAGTATGCTGAGACAGCGCCTTATCGGTTCGACCAGCTCGCAGGCGAAGGGCGTCTTCCTTTGCCTTCCATGTATCCCGCCATGTACGACGAATGTGACGATTGGAGAACTTGACTAGGCGGTTTACAAAACCGAATGCGTCGCGCAGAGGGTGACCGAACACGATCTCTGCTGGAGAGATGTCACAGTCAGGATCAGGTGTGTTTCGCAACTGTAACAATGCACGTAAGAAGGAATCGTTGTTCAGGTCTCCGTTTGGGCTCACATTAGTCATGAGCAAGCGTTTTACAGTTTTGACAGCCACCTCAGCTCGACCATTAGATTGAGGGAAGTAAGATGACGATATGCGGTGCTGCACACCCCAATTTTTAAGAAAGAGTTCAGTAACGGCAGCCGTAAATTCGGGACCCCCATCTGTAGATATTTCCTCAGGAACACCAAACGTGGCAAAGTACGAGCGCAAGAGTTGAGTCAAAGCAGCTGCTCCTGCGGCACTCGATCCTGATGGCGTGGCAAATACATCCGACCACCCAGAGAATCTGTCCCCAATGACCAAAAAGTGACGGCCCCCATAGTCAAAATAATCTGCAAAAATTTTCTCAAATGGTGTAGCTGGGGGATCACATGGCGTCGGGGGAGGAGCTGCTTGAGATGGAGCATTACGATTACATGAAGTACACGAGTCACGAATAGCATGGATATCATTAGTCATACCGGGCCAAAATACTATAGCACGTGCCCGGCGTTCCATGGCAGACACACCTTGATGACCAGCATGCAACGTTGAGAGTACTCTAGGCCTAAGCGATGGTGGTACAACAATACGATCATGATATAGAATAACGTCGTCTTCAACAAAGAACCCGTCACGATAGGGGAGATATGGGCGAATGTCGCCGGTGTTGGGAAAGGTGAATCCCGTTTCAATAGCTACCATTAACTTGCTAAGGTTTGGATCGGCGGCTGTTTCCCGAACGATTTCAGGCCATTGCAAGCAAAAGGCATGGGCGGCATCTGCCTGTATGGCAGTAACCAGCGCCATTTCTGCTACATTATTTTCTGCACACGACGCTACAGCAATGAGATCGCATGATACTGGGTGACGTGAGGCAGCATCGGCTGCGCAGTTGGTTGTGCCAGGTAAGTGTGCGATATCAAAGCGCCACATTAGTGTACGCTGTTTTAAACGAAACAGGCGAGTGTTAGTGATTTCGTCCAACGTACGGTCACCGAATATTTTTACCAATGGCTTATGATCCGTTACAATAACCAAATTATCACAGCCTTGCGTAAAATACTTTGTCTGTTCTAGGCCCCACGCAACTGCTAGGGCTTCGCCTTCTATGGGAGCATAACGTCGTTCGGCCGATGAGAGGAATCGGGATCCTGCAAGAGTCACTTTCCAACCTGATGAGCAGCAGTCCGGTATAGTGGAAGCACATACGCAATGTTTTTGGAGAAGGAAATATCCGATGCCTTTGTTGGACCAGTCAGGGCGCAAACATGTTCGACGGCAGGGGTCAAAGATTTCTACCCCATGGCGAATAGCATCAACGATTGCCGATTTGGAGGCGGCAAATGCGGAATCCAGCTCCTGAGACCATTCGAACTTATGCTTTGGGCTAAGGAACGGCTTGAACGGTGCCATTAGGTCACGCAGTTGAGCATAGTTTCCTACTTGGTTGATTAATCCGAACCAGCTGCGTATGTCTGTGATATTATTCGGGACTGGAAATTCTTGGATGGCGAGCAAGTATTTAGGGAGGGGCTCGACCATTGCTTCTGAGATACGGAATCCAGCGAAATCTACGGTGCGTTGGGCAAATTGAAACTTGTCAGGGTTAAGGACAATGCCCGCCCGTCCCACTAAAGTGAGGAATTTTATGGTTCGCCACCAATGTTCCTCCAGTTGGCTATCATAGAACACTGTGTCGTCGACACAGCGTTCTTTGCGCACAAAATCAGTTAATATGGTATTGAAACGGCGATTGTAGCCATCCCCAGAGGATAGGAATCCTTGCGGTGCCCTAGTGTAGCGCCATCTTCCAAAGGGAGTGATGAAAGTTGTGAGATGCCGATCAGAAGGACGCAGTGGAACACTGTGATAGCCGTTCCATGCGTCAGTCACCGATTTCCAAGTGTTTCCGGGGACACGACGGGACAGCTGGAATGGAGCTTCGGAGGCGAAGGTTTCTCTCTGGCAGAATTTGTTTAAGGGGGACAGGTCGACAGTACGGCGTGGTGAGCCATCATTTTTGCGTGTGATAACCATGCGATGACACCATGTGGTGGGTTCGCCGTGGGGGACTTTTTCAAGGATTCCCAGAGCCTCGTCGCGGAGGAGATCAGCGTGTACTTTTTCTTGCCAATGCAAGGGGATAGACGCTGGTGTATGAACGGCCACTGGTTTCGCGTTGGGGTCAACATGTATTTCTATGGGAGGACCAGCCATACAATGTAGCGCGCGGTGCGGGCAAGTGTTGAAAGTGGATGCGGCGTACCTCTGGAGTAGCCAGTTTGCCATCTTGTCATTGTTTTCAGGTGTGCATGGGAACGGAAGCTTGGTTGGGGGAGCTGGAACTGCACCACGTTGAGGGCAAGTGCACGACTCCAGTTGCTTGCTGGGTAATGTGCATCCACCGTTGACAAGTCTGACGACGTTGATTTCTGGTTCGATAAGATTGTGCGCCATTTCTTGCTTGATCTGATGTTCCCCTAGAGTTGGGAACTTCGGGGATAGGGCACCTAAATGCAATAGTGTGTCATGAGATAAGTATAACTTGTCAACGTCTGGACTGATGTAAATCATGCACCGACGTTCAACATTGCAGCCGTGCGCTGTACCCCGAATGATGGCACGAAATGCTCCTGTAATGGAAATAGTAGAGCGATTTGCAGCTATTAGGTTTGGTGCGGGTACAAGGGTCTCTTGTCCAAAGCCGGATTGCACAAAGTTCTTCAGTGACCATACATTTATTTGGGCACCAGTATCTGCGATTGCTGTTACTTGTGCTATCACGCTAGTGTACCTGCCTTGATGACATGAGTCATCCATAGATATGTCTACCCGAACTGTGGGATGTTCTCGCATGCGGGATGGTGTCCAATGCCCTTTTTGGAATGTGTGGTGAGGACCACGAATTGTTGAGAACATTGGGTCTCGGGCTGCGATGTCAGTTTGTGTTGAGGCAAATGTGCCTATTTGAGGTACAGTAGGTGCTACACAGAGTGCTCCGACTGATGCATCTTTAGGAGGAGCGCCCCATTTGTTTTTATGACGAGATGACCGAAAGCATTCGAGACAAAGGGAATAAGGCGTAGTGTTCCAACCTCTGGGGCCTTCTCTGTAACGATTGAATAATCTATTGCATTTAGGGCAGTGAGTTTTTTGTGACCAATTGGGAGAGGAAGGTGCTGCCTGGATGTGTCCACGGTCTCTTGGAATAGGGCTTTGGCTTTTCTTGCGCTTGAACGTCGACACTGCCGAAACGTCATGAGATGGTACCGCATTGCGAGCCATTTCTTTAATCTCGACAAGGGCGATGATATCGTTGATGGGAATCGACAATACTTTGTCCATTCCCATCATTTCGCGACGAATCTCACTGTCCGAAATTCCACTGAGTAGTGTGTCGCGGATCATGTGATCTGTATAACTAACTTTCAGCCCGCAGGAACATTTCGTAGTGAACGCACATATATCCGCTTTTCCTCGAGCACGAGCTGCAAAAGCGCGAAATTTTTCGTCGCGCATTTGGTGCATCGCCATAAACTCTGACCGTAACACCCCTGTGGCGACAGGTATAACGGCCAGTTGTCGCATTGCAAGCAAAAGTTCATCTACAGGTTTGCTCACTGTCTCAGCGTCAGCTTGGAGAAGGCTGTCCCCTAGGGCTTGGCCGGTACATTGAAATAACTGGACTGAAGCTGCTTCATCAGAAATGCTGCAACCTTCTTTAAAAGCCTTCCATCTTCTGGTGAACACGCTCCATTCTTCTGGAGAAACTCCAATATCTACAGTAGGTCGATTTAGCTTCGGGCCAAGGTTTACGGGCGCTGGAGCGTTGCGCGTCGTAGCAGCATGACTGTACGTGTGACTTTGCAGCACCACACAAGCAACCGCTTCGGGCACGTCGGCTGTTTCAAAATTACAGTTGGGAAAGGCGCATGTTATCACCACCATTCCACAAATTTCTTTAAATTAACCTTATCCTATTGCGATTCGATCATGAACAAAGACGGTTATTTTTCTTGAATGTATTAACAAAAGAAAAATGATCGAATCGCAATTTCTGCAACAAAATACACAACGTAAGATTGTTAAACTCAACACTAGAACTAGAACAAAAGAAGCTGTTGTTCGCTAGCCTGCCAGAATGAAATGATACGAATAAAACAGAGTACTGCCTCGCGGAGTACACGTGACAAAAGGAGTGCAGAAGTAATCAAGGAAGCATGCTAACTGCAGGCATTTGTGCACGTATACTTATCATTTTCATTGTTTATGGTGTGGTTTATAGAAATTGCATGGGTTTGCTGATACGTTTTTTGTGCAAAAATTGGTTTGTTTTTTAGGTTGTCACTCAAAGGCCAGTGTCTTGGTGTGACGACCCTAATCTGGCAATAAGTCTGATCGGAGACTATTCCTGGTCGAATATAAATGCAACTGTGTCTGTGAAGGTAGAAGGAACGTATGCTGTGTTTTTAGCTTTAAGGTAACTTGAAACGTGTTTTGATTGTAATGTTCAATTGTTCATGTTAGAGAAACACTTTGCAGGAAACTCCATAGTCACTAAATTAATGAAACAAATATCTTTTACTTTAGGTTGTCTTCCTTGGTCTATTCGCAATTTAGTTACGCCAAAAGAAGTTTTATGGCATACATTTAGATTCTTCAGCTCTTGATGCAGCCTGTGGCGTTTAATTGATGTTATTTTGCTTTCGATGGTGGTAATTTTAACAAATCCACATTATGCTCGGTAATAATTACATCAACTGCATTGAAAATTGTATCTATATCACCGGCCACCCCCACTAGTGGGGAACAAACCGACGATGGATTATGATGATGATGATGATCTATATTCTATATGAGACGGCCCCGTTCTTAGATTTTAAACCCGTTTTACTGAGCACTCTGGTCGCGGTATATACTTTCCTTGCATATATTGTGAAGAGTCGATAAAGGAGGTTGCGCCACTCGCACAACAAGTGGTTTGTTCTTCTGGCTCCGCATTGACGGAGGTCGCATCATCAGCACCGATGTAGGGAAAGAACACGTCATCACAGCCGGCTATACAGACCAACAATACGGCAAGGTAAAATACTTGAGCATTTTCGTTTTAAGTGTCTCCACAAGTTTGCCTACTAAGTTTGAAGTGTGTGATGTGCGATTAGTTACTGTTGTGACTTCCCTTCGGATATGTTTCATGGCGACTGATTGAAATAGCTGTCAATTGCAGTTTTATTGAATAACATTTTATCTTTTTCATCTTGCACGCTCAAAAAAATTGCTTATCAAAAAATAGATAGAGGATAACAATGTACTCAGATGCGCATACGGCCGCTCTGACAGTGTCTGCATTGTAAAGCGCTAAGGGCAATGCGTATCTGCGATGGATACAGCGCTATACAAAATACATCACTTCTCGCATCTCCATCTCAAGTTTATATCATTGTAGTAGCCTACAACCAATATACGTTCAGAAGGTTATGTTTCCAAAACATTGTGACTTTTGATTGTTGTGACTGCTGTGGCGCACTCAGGCCCGTAGCCAGCCGGGGGCCAGGGGGGGCCTCGCCCCCCCTGGCAAAATCCCAACATTCTCGAGCAACAGCTACAATTGTAATGATTTTGCCCATCTTTCCCGTTGCAGAGCTCCAACCTAGGCCTAATTAACTACAAGTGTTTTGTTTAGTTAACAGCTAAGATGATTAAACAATTTCGCCCCCCCTACCCCCTCCTTTGGCAACCTCAACATGTTCAATTCAACCAAGGCCAACACGTGTTAGGTTGGTAGAAAAATTGTCAGAAACTGTGCAAAATAAAAATGTTTTGGGAAAGAATGATAACCTAACAAAGAGGGAATGGTTTTCCAGCAGGCCTACAAACCGGTACAAATTAGGCTATTTGATATCAGCTGTCGCTATTCTCGGTACCATATTCTAAGTGCAACCCCCCCCCCCCCCCTTTGGCACGCGTGTAACGTCACGATATTGAAAATGATGCTTTCAGTCTCTTTATGTCTCTAAAACAAAGTTTGCCTAACTTTAAACGAAACTGCAAAGAGCGACTTTTGTCATTACCAAACATTCAAATATCTTAGCCTGGAATTAGCAACAAGAAAACATAGAGACTTGTAGCTTCATTTCCGAAAAATGCCGAAGAAAACATGATCTTATCCTTTTGCTATTCCACCGGACAGCACCATTTTACAGGAATATTCATACCCACATTTTTGTTGAAAATACTCTCAGAATGCACCAAATTCAAAGTAATTTTTCAAAATTTTCTGGGGGAGGCCCCCCAGACCCTCCGCCGCAGGGTGTCGCGATAAGCGAAACTCGCCGTCAGCCCCCCCCCCTCTTTCAAAATCCCTGGCTACGCTACTGCTCATAACAAGTAGCCTAACGCTATTTATACGACAAGTCAACAATTGCTGTGTTATGTTGGTCATTGTAATATGGTTGCCGTGATTTAACTAGCGGATAAAATAAGAGACCAGTGTTGGTCTTAACACTAATCTGATATATTGCAATTTTTGTGGATACCGGTATTTAAGAGGTCAAAATGCAAAAATCATTTAAATTTTTTCAGCCCCCCCTAACAAAAGTTGGCCCCCCCTAGCTCTGCGGTCTGGCTACGGCCCTGGGCGCACTAAACACTGTTATTTTTTGAGAATTATTCACAATTTTTGTTTAACGTCAAATGTTTTAGCTGAACGCCCATGAATGGAACATTATCGCGCTCTCTATTGACAAAAGTAATCAGATGACAGCTTACGTGAATGGAGTCGTCGTGTGGAAGAGGAAAATGCAAGATTCAGATGGGATCCCAGCCAATGGTTTCGTAGCCATTGGAACAAGTGATTTTGGCTTAGCACAATTTGACGATTTTACCGTGCAGCCTATGCAGTAAATTTTCATGATTATATGTTTTTTGTCTGCAATGTTTGAATTTTACACAATAATGCGTAATTTTACGTTTTTGATAGTTTACTTTTTGGTTTTATCTGCATCAGTTTGATTTCATTTAAGTTATCCTACCTCGCTACCTGTAGCCTATCAACGCAAGTTCGGTGAGTACAGGCTCGCACTCTAAACATGACCCACACCAAGCAAGTTCCATGTTGAGCTCGTAGTCTTGATGTTCAATAAGTTTGAACCGGTGTTATCGTTTATGAGTCGTAGCAGGATCGTTGTAGAGGATTAGTACCACAATTCTTCACCATCATTGTTTTTTGCTAGTGGCTTACCATAAACATATTTTTATTATCTATGTGCAGATTTGGTGTTTTCGTATTATGAAATTCTCACTTTTAATCATACGGTACTGCTTGATTATTTTATTCTCTCAGCTTAGCTATATTTTTTACAAGCCTAACTGCTGTAGCCTACTGGCAAAAAATTGTGGAGCAACAACAAAAAATACAATCAAAACTTCTTGCAATCACTATGCTCTTTTGATAATCACACTATTGTGTAGCCTATGTTGCATCTTGGAACTAACAAATTAGTGGTTAAGCTTGCCACAATCGCTGTCTGCCTTGCATTAACCTATTGCATAGCTTGTCAAAATGTACCATCATGTGCTTCATAAGTAAACGATTTTTCACCAATTAACTTATTTGGGCTGTTTTTTTTTCAATTGCTTAACAGTCATTGCGTGCATTATAGAACTGACTTACTTAACTCGTTGCTAAATTTGCATAGCCTACCAGCACCAGGCTATGTGTTTTCTGAGTAAATTAATAATAGACTACAAACAGCAACTGTTGTTTTAAAAAGTTTGTCTCTTTAGGTGTTTTATTGGTCGACTGCCATGCTTACCACACACAATCATGCGTATTGTCTTTCAATGCCTATCATTTCTATCAAAATAGATATGTTTGTTTGGCAAGTTATAAAACAAGTTTGCCCTTTTTTGTCAATTTTTCATTTTTATCTTACACAATTCCATTTTAAAAGTGGCACAATAATGCATCTTTTTACAACCTAACATTGACCATTACATTGACATTGACCATCTTTTTACAACCTAACAGAATTTACTTTTTTTAAGCTCTTGTTTAGGCGGTATGCAATTTTGATTTATCTCAAATACATTATGCAATGCATTTCAAGAGTTTGTCCATCAAATTAGTTGAAGGTCTATTAATTTTCGCGTCATGATTAGAGAAATATTCAAGCTTCAAAAGCCTAAATGCAAGGCAATGATTGTAGGCACGTTGTGTACTCACTTTGTTTTCACTGCTGACATGAAAAGAGGCCATACACAATATTGGTCTCTGCCGAATTCAATCTTTAACTGGTAGATTAGATATTCGAAAGCAAAACAAATTGGCTAACAAGGAAAACCGATATTGTGCTTTTTCATCATCATCCATTCGCTCGTACCCGGACGCGAATTTTTTCCCCGAACTTTCTGTCAAGGAGATAGTTAGCACATGATCATAGATTTAAGAAACGAAAAGATAGCTTGAGAGATGAGAAAACTTTTTATTTCGCCTGTTGCGAGAATAGTAGAGAAAGTTATAAACAATACGAATAAAATAGCACCATAACAATATATCGTGTCAGCCGCTTCCGTATTAATGTGTCTAACTGTCTAATGTGAAGCATCGGCAAATTACTTTGAAACAAGATAGGCTGAAGGTTAGTAAAATAAAAAGGAGTTGTTTACTGCTACGATAGTCGAGTGAGGTCCTGTGGTTTTATTTAAATATCATACCCATCCATGGTCCAGTGGCGTAGCAGCCAGGGGCGGCAAAATGAGGCTGCACACAGCACGAGAAATGAAGTAGGGGAAGGTGGGGCAGGACAGGACACCGTGGATATTTTTAAAAGTATTAGCTTTAGCGTCCTCTACCCATTTAGATGTTACAGGACACCATGATTCTCGATGACTTGCAAAAAAAAGAGATGTTCAGAGAAAAAACGTGGTCGTGGCAACAAGATAACTGATTAGAGGCTAGTTGCTATAAGAAATCTTATCAAAACTTTTCACATTTTAGCATGATTTCAGAAAAATCTGGAAGATGATATGTGGTCTGAAGATACAGTAATAAAAGTGCTTTTTGGGGTATCTGACTTTTTAGATGTGAGTTGCATATATAATAAACAAACAGAAAATTTCAAAATGTCAGTCATTGGGGCAAAACGGGACAGAGCTGCTTGGGGCAGGATGGGACATTTGTTCTGCTTATAATGGGCGTGGCAATTTTGTATGTGATTTTTATGGAAAAAAGTAGTCTGTCATTTTGCTCTGATGTAATTACGTGTAGGCTACTGTAAATGCAAGTCATTTTTGAAATTACAAGATATTATCAGTAGATTTGAGGTTTTACAGGTGATTCCTCATATGAACAATACGCGTCCCGTCCTGCCCCAGGTGTGGGGCAAGATGGGACAAATTAATTTTTTTTGCTTTTGTTAATTATAAGGTCATGCGATACTAACTGAGTCTTTGTATCTTGCTGGTTGGTAGTGGTGTGCAATAGAAATAACATGATACCAAAGTTACCGATATTGATAAAAAGGAATTCTGCAAAACATCGATTAAAGTTAAGTGTCCCGTCCTGCCCCACCTTCCCCTAATGCAAAATTGAATGAAGAAATTGACAGATTTAAGAGGTTGGTGCAAAGCAGTGAAACCACGTTTGATCGTAATGTTACAGTGGTTAGCTAAATCACACCTAGGCCTACTTGATTCGACACCATATTTATGCTTGTGTCTGAAACTTTATCTTACCATTGGTGTTTCAATTGCGAGCTGTGAGAGGAGTTTCTCACAGGGATCTCTAAAGAACGGGATGACTCACTTGTTTTTGCTTCGGACACTGGTAGAGTAGATTTTCAAAACCCTGCAAACTTGTTAATGTTTTTTTAAATTAATGTTTTAAGAGTTCAATACATAACATTGATCCACTCTTTTTGAGGGCAACTTAACCCACTTCGTCAGACCACGTTTTAGAGATTATCACAAGTACGGTAGCCTATATTACCAATAGCCTAAGTGGTAGCTAAGTGGGCTTCAAAAGGAAATAATACGATTTTCAGTGATAGTGATGTAACAGTGAATGCGTGAAAGGGAAAGTTTCTTTACATACCGGTAGGCCCACTATAATACAACTATACAATGTTGATTTTATAATGACGTTTAACACTCCCAACCATTTTGGTGCAATAGGCCACATTTCTTTAATAAAAATAGTAAGGAGGTGTGGATAGGTGAAGCTCGGGTTAGTTGAGCCACTGGGTTAGTTGATCCATCCCTTTTAATTCTTAAATGTGGTGAGGTAACCAATCAGCACGTGATCTTAAAGTTTCTCATCGCGTGGTCTCCCATCTGGTTTGAGTTGACGATTGATATTATATGTGGTGCTGAAGTTAAAAAGTTGTGTTTTGACCTTGGAAATTAGATTTTGAATATAGAGGTATGTCCAATAATATTTTTTTATACTTGGTTACTGAGACAGTTTCATTTAATTTGTTTGGTAGCTTACCAAACAAGCTACGTTCTGAATAAAAAACGGCATAGTGTGCCATGAAGTTTTGCTGTAGTTTTAACATTTTCATGGCGGTATATTTAAGGTGTTATAGTTGAGCCACTGCCTTCAATGTTAGTTGAGCCAGTGTAAAAAGGGCGTTATAATGCTTACGATACCTCCACACACCTTAGGCAGTGCTGTGTTAAACACTTTGTGGGCACCGGGGCCAGAATAATTTTGGGCCCTCTATCGTCAAGCAAACCTATAGTGTTGCGTATACTTTCACTACACATATATGGAAATGTGGTTCACTTCAATAAACTTTCTCACCAGTTTAGAAAACAACACAAGTGTAAGTAAACGCAAACACAGGTCTATCATTCTTAGCTACACCTTTGCTCGGATTGAAAGCTAAAAGTGTTAACAATTTCTAATAAAAAAAATTCTGCCAATGGAGTATGGTCACAACGCGATAATACCACCATACCATGCGGAATTTCGACTGTTTGAACTTTGCCGTGCGGTACGGCGCAGATAAAATCTGGGGATGAAACCAAAACTGTAGAAATTATTTTCATTCAGATTTGGTCATCGGGTAACATTATTGTTTTTCCCCATTTTTATGGTTTATCTGGCAACACTACTTGTTTTGTCAACCAAAGCAAAAACAATGTGATTGTAATTTGTAAACAAAAACAGTGTAAAGCGTTTTGAGGATCAGGTGTTCAATTATTTTTATTCAACATTATTTCATTCCAAGGCAAAGCTCATTATTTTATGCAGGCATTCAAGTTGATTAAAGCTTTTAGGAATGGTAGCCTAGGTTTGCGGCAAGAATAAACAAGTCACTTGTGGTAAGAATGATTTTTGTTTGGATCAAAGCAATTTCAGCAGGCTACCGTACAACATGTGATATGCCAGGCCTATAAGGTATTTGAAGATAACAGTAATTTCATGTGCTAATATTCAGAAAAAAGTAAATACAGAAGAAGAAGAACGTCTGCTAAACGTACCCAGTATTCAATGAAAGGCAACTCAGATTAGCTATCAAAGGTGGATAATAAGTGCTGCAAGTTACCCAATTGCCTAAATAGGCCCTAAATTTTTTCCAAAGTTTGCTTTTATTTAAAAGATTCCCTTGCATTTGATGTGCTCTTGCGCAAGTGCACTTTTTTTGTGATTGCAATTTTTTGTGGTGCAGGGACAGTGTGACATTTTCAGATGTTTTGCGTTGCAGTGTACAGGAAGACATCACTAGTCAAGGATATTTATAATTACGGTAGGCTATTTTAAATGTTAAAATTGAAATGATACGGTAATTAAACTATCAGAAATGCTATTTTGGCTACACCAAACAATTTTTTAAAACAAAACACTTTTATTGATGAAAATAAATTGAATAGCCTATGTGAATTCACAAAGGGGCCAACTCCATTTTTTTTTCATTTCACTTTTTATGCATTCCGATTTCTTTCAATGAAAAGAAATTGAATATGTGAATTCAAAAGGGCCCTCCAGTTTTTTTTCATTTCACTGTTTGTGCTTTCCGATTTCTTTCAATATCTTCTAAATAATATGCTTCTTACCAGTATGTTTAAGAATATAATCATTATCGAAGTTTCACCACAAAAGTAAATGACCAAAATAATTAAAACGGTTGTGTAAAAAACACTTTGTGGCAATTGGGCCCTTCTTGATTTCACATATTTAATTACATCCCGATCCCACCATTCCCACCTGTTATATGTTAAATACATTTCTACAGATCATGGTACTAGTTAACGTTATCGCATTTTTACTTTCTTTTAAGATAGTAACGGTGTTTTTAGAGATATTTCAGTCTAGTAAGGGCCCAAGTTTGAGATGTTTTAGTTTAATAAGACCTAAACCATCTTTTGAATGGACAAGTACACGCAGTGTACTTTAGCAGCTCAAGAAAAACTGTACTGAAACGCAAAAGTTTATTATTTGTGGGCCCCCTGAGATGGTGGGCCCGGGGGCCAGGCCCCTCTTGGCCCTCCCCTTAACACAGCACTGACCTTAGGCCTACATAGATTGCAGCCAATGGATAAGTCTGTTTACGGTCCAATAAATCTCAACAAAGGCACATAAACTTGGTCAAGCTTTAATGAATTGGCGTTATTTGGATGCCGTAGCAATACCTTCTTTATTTGATGTGTACATTGAGTTACAAGCGACTCTTGGAACCTGTTTTCATATATTTATTGCTTTAAATATAAACTAAGGCTTAGAAAAGAAATGTGGTTAAATTTGTGTGTTCAAAAATAATAAATGAGGCTCAACTAGCCCCAGTCTGTGGCTCAACTAACCCTTACCGTGATGTTAGTTGAGCCATATGACTACTAGTTTTTAAACACCTGTGGATCTGGTTGTCGTCGTTCGATAAGGCTTGCACGGTATGGTCACAGCGGTAAACCATAATCTCTTCGTGGGAAAAGTGTAACATAAGATTCTCGGATCCGTTCGTCTGTATGTAAATGACCGAAAGAGACACTCTTCTGAAAACGTCTATTCAAGAATTGTATTTCTGTAAAAATAGCAAGGCTGTCGAAATTGCGATGCAACACCGTACGCCACTAAAACTTGTCACTACAATAGTTTAAATTACTAACATAAAGACGGAAATTTTGTCCAGCTGGCAAGCACTAAGCAAAACAGTTAAATATGCGACCAAATTTTTAAGCAACAATTTTAAAATGAGGAGAATAGATTGCAATCTTCCAAACGCACGTAAACATCTTGTGTGACGTAATAACGATAAGCATTATGAAGCTATTCCAGCACCTGTTAGCTTTGGCTTACACCATATCTCGTAATTCAAGATTTAACGATGATGTAATGTTTCAACAGGTGTGACCAGAGGTGATGCAATTTTTGCTAATTTCTAGCAATAGTCCATCACGTCAGACGCCAAGATTCAGTAGATCTGAACGGTTGTATGTGACGTTTGATTTAAAAATTGTCCGTAACACGGTACTTCCTACAAATATTGTTTAATATACCCAGCAGGTAAAGCACTGTGAATGAAAAAATAAAAGCAACTCATATAAAAACAATTGCAAAAAGTGGCTCAACTAACCCGATCTTTCTCTACTGGATAGCCTGAACATAGCAATACTGGGACATTTCCGAAAAGGCACAAACAGTTATTGTAACTTATCACTGTTTTGTATCTATTATAATAAAATTTCACATCATAAAGTTTCATGACTTGCTTGCAAAAACAGACCACTACCGACCTCAAAGAATCACATTCATAACTCTCAAAGTCATGTGTGTTTTTTTTTTACCCTACTAGTATCCACTAAAACACCGATAATTCTCAAGTGAGTTATCCCGTTGTTCAGAGATCCCTAGTTTCTCAAAGCTCAAAATGATAAAGTCGTATTTACGTTATAGGCCTACTGTTGTGTGCGACGCGAACACAACAGGTGCGGTAGTTAATTGCGCCGGTGACGTCACGATTTTCCTAATCCACCCGGTAGGACTGAGCAACTGTTAAAGCACGCCAACTTGAAGAAATCACCCGGTTTCCAATGACTGCTTCGCAGCAATGAAGTTTATACGGTTTTTCTGTCAAGAAATAACACAACATAAGACACTAGTCACAATTCAGCAAGCACAACAGTCGAACTGATAAACGTACCAAATTTGTTGACAAACAGTTCTCAATCCACTTTACGGTACACAAGTTCCACAGGTTGGCCAATGACGCACTGAATAAATAAATTCGCGATGTTACCTTTCACAATTATTACGTAGGCTACCGTACCGTACAACCATAACGCTAGGCCAATAATCATAAAAAAAAACAAAGAAACGTGGCAATTCACTTGGCCTAGTTAAGATCGGTTTACGAATTGATTGCCATGAGGCTGACAAATTATTAGTCGATAATTCAGTAGTAAACATGAATCCACAATTCACGACACAAATCAATTGATCATACAATTCAGAATAACAAACATACCGGTAGTATGACCGGATCAGTAATGCCAAATGATGCACTTGTACGCGAAGGATTCTATAGTGATTGACTCTGCAATATTTAAGTTTGAAGTATTAGCCTAACAACAATTTACGCACATCAGAGATACGTTACGTTTGTTTATGGTAGACAGTCAACATTCAGTTATACAAAACATTATTACATCACAAGTAAGTTGAACTTTGAGAGATAGCAAGCTGCAAATATGGAATTCAGCCTACACGCAAATAAGTATTACCATAGCAGTTGTCAAACTTAAGTCCTGTAGAAATACATAACAGAGAAGCAGCTAACAAAGCATAAACATCAATCAATCAACTTTCAGTCACAAACTACAGTAACTAACAAGTTCGGCTAGCTGGCAAACTAGCAGCAAAAAACGAAAACGTCTCAAAAGCAGTGCTTCCACTTCTGACAATTGATAAATCCTCTTCAATTTCCTTTTTTGTCCTGAAAAATCCCTTTTTTCTCAGTCAGAAATCCTTCAAAATTTCTTTGATAGGCGATGCTATTTTTGACGTTATTTAAGTTAAAAAAGGTGCCAATAATACAACTTTAAAGTTTTTAATCTCACCTAAGTTACGTTTTAACCTGAAAGAACAGAAAATCAGTGAATTGAAGAAGTGGTACGGTAGGCTATTCAAATTGCTACAAAAAACAACACCTTGCAGGCAGTAGCATGGCTGATTTAGTTGACAAACCCAATCTAATACCATAAATTTGACATATTAATGTCTAGTGGCATTATGGCAGGAAATATAAATAATACACCACACAAGAAGTATCTCAACACATTCACACCTGCTGTAGTATAAACACTAGGGTGGCTCTTATTTGGCAAAAAATGAAAAAAATTTGAATTTTGTGTGGGACACCCTTTGAAAAGGTGAGGTTGTCAGAAAAAATAACTCTTGCAAAAAATTTTTGAATTTGAAATTGATTTAGAGGTGGCCCTCCCCCCCTAAAGTTTTGCGCCCTCCTCCCAAATACCAAATCTGCATATCTCAAAAACTGCTTGAGCTAGAGATACGGTTTTTGTGTCAAAAGATGCAGAAAGCATGATTTCCTATCTGCTTTCTGAACAGTGATTGCGTCTATCTTGAGTAGAAAAGCAGTTATTAGAAAAAACCTGTTTTCGGTATTCTAGCACAAAACAGTGCTAAACAAGTATTGTGGCCCAAGCTATTCAATAAACAAAGTTCATAAACTAACCTGTAAAACTGGTAAAGCAATAAACGAAATAAGTATTTCTAAACTTTTATGCATTCATGCATAGCTAAAATGCCCGTTTTTTGTCATATTCCTTGGAGAAACTCTTGAGCGTAGAATCCGCTTTCAAGCTTCAGGTGCTATGCATCGTACTTGTTGCATGGCGAAGGCGATTTATGCAAAAAGCTTGGTCTGCATTTATGGTATCTGTCCGAAGAAATGGTTGAACTAGCCTTGTTTGACTCTCGATTGTCTGTGGAAAGTAAAAAGCTAATGGTGGCAACCATGTTAAATGAAACAGCAGAACGTCCACCATGGAGACGAAGCATCAAAGTACTGTAGATGCGTTTCTTAGCAACAAGGGTCTAGAACAGTATTGCACCTCTAATTCAAAATGGCTTCAGCTGTTGGGTGAAGACTGAAGATGAAGCAATAATTATACTTTCAAAGGATCCTGCTCATTGGACTGAAGATGGTGCATTTATTCAAGCTTTACACATGGCGAAGGGACTTTCAGTAGTCAATGACAGAGCAGAGAGAGGAGTTGCTCTAAGTCTAATCCCGGATTTTAACAAACTCCCAACTGATGATGAGTACCAACTTCAGTTTCTTTTGCAAGTTGTTACTGAGCACAGGAAACTGTTGAATCCAAATTCCAACAAGAACAATATTGTCGATTCTTCTTCGTTTAAACCTTCTTTGTTACTCCAGGGGTCAAGGGGCTCTGTCTTTTACCACCCTTGGGCAGTGCCGATGCGGTTTAGATGCTTGAGCAGGTGTCGAGCAGCAATTGCATTGATTCGTCATCCAGTTCAAGCAGACCACGCACACCATTTGGCGCAGTTACAGATGGTGTGGTCTGTGGTTTGTTCCTCTATGCCGCACTCACAGATTGTGGATGGAGCCATCCCCCATTTGTGCATGTTTGAACGGAATAGTCTCACTCCAGTAGTCTAGTACGCAGGCGGTTGTGCCACACCCAGGCCTTCCTTGGCAAACTATGCATTCTGGTTGGATGGGGGCTGGTGTCACAGATAAAACTTTAGAGCCTTGAGGAGTTCTTCTTCTACTCTGAGCTCCATTTGTTGTCCTCCCAGGTAGCCGCGCTGATGGATTGGTTTTCAGCGGTTTTCATCAGAAGTTGTGCGTCACATACAAATGGGTGTCTCGATTTCAGTTGCCGAGGATGCTCGATTGCTCGCTCACAGACTTGTAGAGACTTGAGTGGAGCAAGTGGTTGGGGTTCGTAGTGCAGAGAAAGAGACAGGATGGCTTCTTCGCGACAAAACTCAGCTGGTTGGTTGCCTGTAAGGACAGGGAAATTGTCCGATGGTGTAGGTCGCAGACATCCTGTCACAATACGCAAGGCAATATGTAAAATATTGTCGATAATATCGCTTCTTGCAGTACTGACCAGAATTACATTTTGAAATGAACATCGTTACCAGTGTTCCCTCTAAGGTGCAAAAATTAAGAAAAAAAACGAAATTTTATAGACGGTTTCGTGGTCACAAAAAAGGTTGTAAAATCAAGATTTTGTCAAATGCGTTTTTTTCTAAATAACTGCTTTTCTACTCAAGATAGATGCATTCAATGTTCAGAAAGCAGATAGAAAACCATGTTTTCTGCATCTTTTAACACAAAAACCGTATCTCTAGCTCAAGTGGTTTTCGAGATACGCAGATTTGGTATTTCGAGGGAGGGCACAGAACTTTAGGGGGGGAGGGCCACCCCTAAATCAACTTCAAATTAAAAAAAAATTTGCAAGAGTTATTTTTTCTGACAACCTCACCATTTGAAAGGGTGTCCCAAGCAAAATTCAAAAACTCAATTTTAAGAGCCACCCTAATAAACACCACATGATTACATCATAGGAGCACAGTAACACTCAGTTAATACTCTTAACACTCAGACTCAGTTATTAAAAACATTAGCCTATTAATTGTGAACAGTGAACACTGGCACTGCATATGTAGCCTAAGTGGTGAAAAAAAAGGCAAAATGAACCAAATTACACTCATTCAGGCTACAGAGGAACAATAGTCATTGGAACAGACTGAATAGTGAATAGGTGATAATCTTGATACAAAATTAAATTTCTAAGACTGACTCTGCATCAGCGTTGCCCTTGCTGTTCATGAAATTTATTACCGACTGGTACTTCAAAAGTATGACCTGAATAAAGGTTGTCATTTTAGTTACTACAAGAAATTACACATATTTCATAACTTTATGAATCAGTACATACTGTTGAGTAGGCCTGCTATAGGATGGAATCTGAGCATCATTTTATTTCAATGTCATTAGATTTAGTGTCATTATTTCTTTCGAACATTGCCGAGACCCCTACAGTGTTTCTTGTCGAATTAAAGTTAGCTTGATGCTTTTCTGTAGCAGCGTACCGAATTAACCCTGTTTTGGTACAGTACACAAAAGTGCCACATACTTTGCAATATGGTTTGCTGTCTTTATTCAATATCCAGCCTGAAAACCGCTTGTCAGTTTGCTATCCTTTAACAAATTTATTTTTGTATGCAGTTTTGGTTTTATTTGATGCACTAACTTTATCAACTCTACATCTTTTTTCTCTGTCTTCATCAGTAACATATTCACAATCATCTGAAGCTGATAAAAATTCAGGCCTAGGCCTATTCATGCCTATTGTTTATAGCTCAATATGTCGAAGCAACGTTGTTTTACTAGAATAGTAGGCTACACATATTTTACAATAACATGGTTTACTTCCTTTGTTCACTGTCCAGCCAAAAAACTGCTTGTCAGTTAGTCGGTTCTGGGACATTTACCACCGGAGTCCTGGACATCATTTACCAATTACGGTGCCGGTACCACTCTAATCTTTCCCACCCAGACTCCTAACTTTTCCCTAACACTGAAAATGTACAGGTGGTAAATGTCCACTAACGAATTACCGTATCCAATATCCATCCATTAATAAATTTATTTTTTGTGTCTAGTTTGGTTTTCCTTGATGTGCTAACTTGTTCAACTCTATAGGCTAGGCTATCTCTTTTTTCTCCTTGTCAGTAACATCTTCACAATCATCTGAGACTGATGAAAAACTTTAAGATACTAGGCCTATTCATGATACTGACTCGGTCTGACTTTGTACACTATACATATCCTACACACAGCCTAGCTAGCTCTAGTATTATCACGCCATAATAGATTAGCATAGGCTATAACTAACTTTTCTAAACCGGAAGGATACCACTAGCCTAAGCTTATCACGCCACTGTACGTCGAAGCTCACTAAACTTTGTCATTGCTATTCAAATTCAACAGTAAATCAACGGACTACCAAATTTTAACTAAAAGAATTAAAACTAACTCACTCACTGAACTTACGTCTAAACTCCAATTCCCAAAATGCGAGAATAGAAATCAACCAAGCGAGAAGCGACGGAAAGGCGAGAATGGGTGAAAGAAGAGAGAATGAGAGGGTTTCCGGATGGCGAGTGGCGACGGAAACCAGCTGATCATCGTTATTCCAGTCGTTTTTAGAACTTTTGAAAGGGAATATGAATAAAATTTTCTTTAAAATTGCTAAAAAGAACAAATCCCTTTTTAAGACAAAATTTCCTTGTAAAATTGTAAAAAATCCCTAAAAAATCCTTCTTTTCTTCAAATCCCTTTTTTATCCTTCGAAGCGTTGAAAAATCCTGATTTCGGGATAAAATCCTTCAAAGTGGAAGCTTCAAAGGGAAAATCCTCCCCCAGAAAATTTTGAAAAATTATTTTGAATTTGGTGCATTCTGAGAGTATTTTCAACAAAAATGTGGGTATAAATATCCCTGTAAAATGGTGCTGTCCGGTGGAATAGCAAAAGGATAAGATCATGTTTTCTTGGGCATTTTTCGGAAATAAAGCAAGTTTCTATGTTTTCTTGTTGCTAATTCTTGGCTGAGTTATTTGAATGTTTGGTATTGGCAAAACTCGCTTTTTTAATGCAGTTTCATTTAAAATTAGGCAAACTTTGTTTTAGAGACATAGAGACTGAAAGCATCATTCTCAATATCATGACGTCACCTGCGTGCCAAAGGGGGGTTGTAACCCCCCCCCCCCCTTGGCTACGCTACTGCCATATGCCACTTTGTTATATTTAAATTGTGTCTATTTCATAACTCAGTTTGAGCACCTGACTTTATGAACAAAGAAACTAGATCAAACGATACTGGTTTGACTCTCAGGGTGTGCGCTTGAGCAACGCATTTCGAGGACTTCTATCCATTCAGTGACACCTCGCAGATGGAATATATAATTTTTGGTGCAAGTATAGAATCCGCCACCCTAGTCAACATGACGTCACAAAATGGACGCAACTACTACATAAAGGGTGAAAAAAAGGATGCTGAAAAGCAGCGGAATGAAGGTGATAAAGCGGAATGGATATGGATTTTTTAACAATTTTACTGTGTTTTTACAATAAAAACATTAAACCAACGTCGAGTGTTGAATATAACTACCTAGAATGACATAAAATT
This sequence comes from Aplidium turbinatum, assembly GCF_918807975.1. Classification (NCBI taxonomy): domain Eukaryota; kingdom Metazoa; phylum Chordata; class Ascidiacea; order Aplousobranchia; family Polyclinidae; genus Aplidium; species Aplidium turbinatum. The sequence continues at coordinate 21,849,361 of NC_137482.1, forward strand.
TACCAAATTGCATCAATTCAGCTAAAAATTTACCCAATTAAACTTTAAAAATAAAAATATGAAACGTTTGCAACTAAATGTGTTGTAGCTATCTAAGTTCAGCTCGCATTTTAATTTTTACAATAAAAGTACCAATCTAACGCAACTGCAAAAAGTATGTCTTGCTTTATGCACCTGGAAAGTTTCAGGTTTATATCTCATCTACCAAACGAGCAATCGTCGTTAAAACTTAACCGCCCAGCGAAGCTTTTTTCAATGCATTGTAAAGGCGAATCGATCCTTGTTCAGTATAAGCCACCCCCTGTTTGCTGTGATCGGTAAATAGTGCTTCCACTAAACTTGCTGTAGTTTTCTCGTTTCTGCTCGGATATGAAACGTTTGCAACTAAATGTGTTGTAGCTATCTAAGTTCAGCTCGCATTTTAATTTTTACAATAAAAGTACCAATCTAACGCAACTGCAAAAAGTATGTCTTGCTTTATGCACCTGGAAAGTTTCAGGTTCATGTCTCATCTACCAAACGAGCAATCGTCGTTAAAACTTAACCGCCCAGCGAAGCTTTTTTCAATGCATTGTAAAGGCGAATCGATCCTTGTTCAGTATAAGCCACCCCCTGTTTGCTGTGATCGGTAAATAGTGCTTCCACTAAACTTGCTGTAGTTTTCTCGTTTCTGCTCGGATTTTAACAATTTTGCCATCGTTGGAAAGCACGATCATACATCTACACGAATCAGTTAAACAGTAGCACAAAATAGGTACTATCTTTATCTTGTAATAACTTAAACTTCACCAACTTGTAACGATTCTCAGCAATTTAGTTTTTACAATAAAATCATTAAATCTTTGCAAACTAAAAGAATATGTCTTGCTTTACGCACATGAAAACTTTCAGGTTTATGTCTCATCCACAAAACTGGCAATCGTCGTTCAAACGTAGCCGCTCGGCGACACTATTTTCCAATGCATTGTAAAGGCGAATCGATCCTTATTCAGTATACGCCACCCCCTGTTTGCAGTGATCGGTAAATAGTGCTTCAACTAAACTTGCGGTAGTCTTCACATTTCTGCTCGGATTTTAACAATTTAGCCATTGTTGGAAAGCACGATCATACATCTACACGAATCAATTGGCTACAAATCCAAAACAAGTACTATCTTTATCTTGTAATAACTTAAATTTCACCAACTTGTACCGATTCTCAGCAATTTAATTTTTTTAAGAAAATCATTAATATTCTGCAAATGGAAAGAGTATGTCTTGCTTTATTCACCTGAAAAGTTTCAGGTTTATATCTTATCTACCAAATGAGCAATCGTCGTTCAAACTTAACCGCCCAGCGAAGATTTTTTTCAATGCATTGTAAAGGCGAATCGATCCTTATTCAGTATACGCCACCCCCTGTTTGCAGTGATCGGTAAATAGTGCTTCCACTAAACTTGCTGTAATTTTCTTGTTTCTGCTCGGATTTGAACAATTTTGCCATCGTTGGAAAGCACAATCATACATCTACTTGAATCAATTGGCTACAAATCCAAAACAAGTACTATCTTTATCTTGTAATAACTTAAACTTCACCAACTTGTACTAATTCTCAGCAATTTAATTTTTACAATAAAATCATTCATTATCTGAAAATGGAAAGAGTATGTCTTGCTTTATTCACATGAAAAGTTTCAGGTTTATATCTCATCTACCAAACGAGCAATCGTCGTTCCAACTTAACCGCCCAGCAAAGCTTTTTTTCAATGCATTGTAAAGTCGAATCGATCCTTATTCAGTATACGCCACCCCCTGTTTGCTGTGATCGGTAAATAGTGCTTCCACTAAACTTGCTGTAGTTTTTTTGTCTCTGCTCGGATTTTAACAATTTTACCACTGTTGGAAAGTACAATTATATATCTACCCGAATCAATTAAACACAAGCACAAAGTAAGTACTATCTTTATCTTGTGATAACTTAAACTTCACCAAATTGCACCAATTCTCAGCAATTTAATTTATACAATAAAATCATTAATATTCTGCAAATGGAAAGAGTATGTCTTGTTTTATTCACATGAAAAGTTTCAGGTTTATATCTCATCTACCAAACGAGCAATCGTCGTTCAAACGTAGACGCTCGGCGAAGCTTTTTTTCAATGCATTGTAAAGGCGAATCGATCCTTATTCAGTATACGCCACCCCCTGCTTGCAGTGATCGATAAATAGTGCTTCAACTAAACTTGCTGTAGTTTTTTTGTTTCTGCTCGGATTTTAACAATTTTGCCATCGTTGGAAAGCACGATCATACATCTACACGAACCAGTTAAACAGTAGCACAAAGTAAGTATTAGCTTTATCTTGTGATAACTTAAACTTCACCAAATTGTACCGATTCTCAGCAATTTACTTTATACAATAAAATTATTATGCTTGTGCAATTTGAAAGGGTATGTCTTGCTTTATGCACCTAGAAAGTTTCAAGTTTATATCTTATCTACAAAACTGGCAATCGTCGTTCAAACGTAGCCGCTCGGCGACACTTTTTCCCAATGCGTTGTAAAGGCGAATCGATCCTTATTCAGTATACGCCACCCCCTGTTTGCAGTGATCGATAAATAGTGCTTCCACTAAACTTGCTGTAGTTTTCTCATTTCTGCTCGGATTTTAACAATTTTGCCATCGTTGGAAAGCACGATCATACATCTACCCGAATCAATTGGCTACAAATCCAAAACAAGTAGCCTACTATCTTCATCTTGTAATAACTTAAACTTCACCAATTTGTACCAATTCTCAGCAATTTAATTTTCACAATAAAATTTTTAATCTTTTACAAATTGAAAGAGTATGTCTTGCTTTATTCACCTAAAAAGTTTCAGGTTCATGTCTTATCTACCAAACGAGCAATCGTCGTTCAAACTTAACCGCCCAGCAAAGCTTTTTTTCAATGCATTGTAAAGGCGAATCGATCCTTATTCAATATACGCCACCCCCTGTTTGCAGTGATCGGTAAACTTGCTGTAGTTTTCTCGTTTCTGCTCGGATTTTAACAATTTTGCCATTGTTGGAAAGTAAAATTATATATATATACTTGAATCAAATAAATGCAAGCACAAATTAAGCACCAGATTTATCTTGTGATAACTTAAACTTCACCAACTTGTAACGATCCTCAGCAATTTAATTTTTACAAGAAAATCATTAATCCTTTACAAATTGAAAGAGCTTGTCTTGCTTTATGCACCTGAAAACTTTCAGGTTTATATCTCATCTACCAAACGAGCAATCGTCGTTAAAACTTAACCGCCTAGCGAAGCTTTTTTCAATGCATTGTAAAGGCGAATCGATCCTTATTCAGTATACGCCACCCCCTGTTTGCAGTGATCGGTAAATAGTGCTTCCACTAAACTTGCTGTAATTTTCTTGTTTCTGCTCGGATTTGAACAATTTTGCCATCGTTGGAAAGCACAATCATACATCTACTTGAATCAATTGGCTACAAATCCAAAACAAATACTATCTTTATCTTGTAATAACTTAAACTTCACCAACTTGTACCAATTCTCAGCAATTTAATTTTTACAATAAAATCATTCATATTTTGCAAATGGAAAGAGTATGTCTTGCTTTATTCACATGAAAAGTTTCAGGTTTATATCTCATCTACCAAACGAGCAATCGTCGTTCCAACTTAACCGCCCAGCAAAGCTTTTTTTCAATGCATTGTAAAGGCGAATCGATCCTTATTCAGTATACGCCACCCCCTGTTTGCAGTGATCGGTAAACTTGCTGTAGTTTTCTCGTTTCTGCTCGGATTTTAACAATTTTGCCATTGTTGGAAAGTAAAATTATATATATATACTTGAATCAAATAAATGCAAGCACAAATTAAGCACCAGATTTATCTTGTGATAACTTAAACTTCACCAACTTGTAACGATTCTCAGCAATTTAATTTTCACAAGAAAATCATTAATCCTTTACAAATTGAAAGAGCATGTCTTGCTTTATGCACCTGAAAACTTTCAGGTTTATATCTCATCTACCAAACGAGCAATCGTCGTTAAAACTTAACCGCCCAGCGAAGCTTTATTCAATGCATTGTAAAGGCGAATCGATCCTTATTCAGTATACGCCACCCCCTGTTTGCAGTGATCGGTAAATAGTGCTTCCACTAAACTTGCTGTAGTTTTCTTGTTTCTGCTCGGATTTTAACAATTTTGCCATCGTTGGAAAGCACGATCATACATCTACACGAATCAGTTAAACAGTAGCACAAAATAGGTACTATCTTTATCTTGTAATAACTTAAACTTCACCAACTTGTAACGATTCTCAGCAAATTAATTTTTACAATAAAATCATTAAATCTTTGCAAACTAAAAGAACATGTCTTGCTTTACGCACATGAAAACTTTCAGGTTTATATCTCATCCACAAAACTGGCAATCGTCGTTCAAACGTAGCCGCTCGGCGACACTATTTTCCAATGCATTGTAAAGGCGAATCGATCCTTATTCAGTATACGCCACCCCCTGTTTGCAGTGATCGGTAAATAGTGCTTCAACTAAACTTGCGGTAGTCTTCACATTTCTGCTCGGATTTTAACAATTTAGCCATTGTTGGAAAGCACGATCATACATCTACACGAATCAATTGGCTACAAATCCAAAACAAGTACTATCTTTATCTTGTAATAACTTAACCTTCACCAACTTGTACCAATTCTCAGCAATTTAATTTTTACAATAAAATCATTAATATTCTGAAAATGGAAAGAGTATGTCTTGCTTTATTCACATGAAAAGTTTCAAGTTTATATCTTATCTACAAAACTGGCAATTGTCGTTCAAACGTAACATTTTTTGGTAATAGAGCTAAGTCGCTATGTTTTCTTGTTGCGTATTCCTGGTTGAGATATTTGAATGTTTGGTATTGGCAAAACTCGCTCTTTTAATGCAGTTTTGTTTAAAATTAGGCAAACTTTGTTTTAGAGACGTAAAGACTGAAAGCATCATTTTCAATATCGTGACGTCACACGCGTGCTAAAGGGGGGTTGTAACCCCCACCCCCCCACCCCCCCCCCTAGGCTATAGAACTGGTAGGAAGGCTATGAGCTACCCTCCAAACAATCCCAATTCAAAGGGTTTAAATTGTGTTGCGTGTTCTTTGAACTGGACGAATGACAAAAACGGCTAGCATCTTGCTCTTTTCCTAGATGTGACATGTATCAGTGTTGTCCAAATACGAAGGACGATTGCTCGCTTTATAGATAAGACACAAACCTGAAACTTTTCAGTTGCATGAAGCAAGACATACCCTTTCAATTTGTTAAGGTTTAATGATTTTATTGTAAAAATTAAATTGCTGAGAATCGGTACAAATTGGTGAAGTTTAAGTTATTACAAGATAAAGTTAGTACTTGTCCTGGATTTGTAGCCAATTGATTCGTTTAGATGTATGATCTTCCTTTCCAACGATGGCAAAATTGTTAAAATCCGAGCGGAAACGAGAAAACTACCGCAAGTTTAGTGGAAGCACTATCTACCGATCACAGCAAACAGGGGGTGGCGTATACTGAATAAGGATTGATTCGCCTTTACAATGCATTGAAAAAAAGCTTCGCTGGGCGGTTAAGTTTGAACGACGATTGCTCGTTTGGTAGATGAGATATAAATCTGAAACTTTTCAGGTGCACAAAGCAAGACATACTCTTTCAATTTGCAAAGTAATAATGATTTTATTGTAAAAATTAAATTGCTGAGAATCGGTACAAATTGGTGAAGTTTAAGTTATTACAAGATAAAGTTAGTACTTGTTCTGGATTCGTAGCCAATTGATTCGTTTAGATGTATGATCTTCTTTTCCAACGATGGCAAAATTGTTAAAATCCGAGCAGAAACGAGAAAACTACCGCAAGTTTAGTGGCAGCACTACTTACCGATCACTGCAAACAGGGGGTGGCGTATACTGAATAAGGATTGATTCACCTTTACAATGCATTGAAAAAAAGCTTCGCTGGGCGGTTAAGTTTTAACGACGATTGCTCGTTTGGTAGATGAGATATAAATCTGAAACTTTTTAGGTGCATTAAACAAAACACACTCTTTCCATTTGCAAAATATTAATGATTTTATTGTAAAAATTAAACTGCTGAGAATTGGTAAAGTTGGTGAAGTTTAAGTTATCACAAGATAAAATTGGTACGTACTTTGTGCTTGTGTTTAATTGATTCAAGTAGATATATAATTGTACTTTCCAACGATGGCAAAATTGTTAAAATCCGAGCGGAAACGAGAAAACTACCGCAAGTTTAGTGGAAGCACTATCTACCGATCACAGCAAACAGGGGGTGGCTTATACTGAATAAGGATCGATTCGCCTTTACAACGCATTGGAAAAAAGTGTCGCCGAGTGGCTACGTTTGAACGACGATTGCCAGTTTTGTAGATAAGATATAAACCTGAAACTTTCTAAGTGCATAAAGCAAGACATATCCTTTCAATAGGCTATAGTTTAATAATTTTATTGAATAAAGTAAATTACTGAGAATCGGTACAATTTGGTGAAGTTTAAGTTATCACAAGATGAAGCTAATACTTAGTTTGTGCTATTGTTTACTTGATTCGTGTAGATGTATGATCGTGCTTTCCAACGATGGCAAAATTGTTAAAATCCGAGCGGAAACGAGAAAACTACAGCAAGTTTAGTGGAAGCACTATTTACCGATCACTGCAAACAGGGGGTGGCGTATACTGAATAAGGATCGATTTGCCTTTACAATGCATTGAAAAAAAGCTTCGCTGGGCGGTTAAGTTTTAACGACGATTGCTCGTTTGGTAGATGAGACATAAACCTGAAACTTTTCAGGTGAACAAAGCAAGACATACTCTTTCAATTTGTAAAGGATTAATGATTTTCTTGCAAAATTAAATTGCTGAGAATCGGTACAAGTTGGTGAAGTTTAAGTTATTACAAGATCAAGATAGTACTTGTTTTGGATTTGTAGCTAATTGATTCGGGTAGATGTATGATTGTGCTTTCCAACGATGGCAAAGTTATTAAAATTCGAGCAGAAACAAGAAAACTACAGCAAGTTTAGTTGAAGCACTATTTACCGATCACTGCAAACAGGGGGTGGCGTATACTGAATAAGGATCGATTTGCCTTTACAATGCATTGAAAAAAGCTTCGCTGGGCGGTTAAGTTTGAACGACGATTGCTCGTTTGGTAGATGAGATATCAATCTGAAACTTTTCAGGTGCATAAAGCAAGACATGCTCTTTCCATTTGCATAAAATTAATGATTTTATTGTAAACATTAAATTGCTGAGAATTGGTAAAGTTGGTGAAGTTTAAGTTATTACAAGATAAATCTGGTGCTTAATTTGTGCTTGCATTTAATTGATTCGGGTATATATATAATTTTACTTTCCAACGATGGCTAAATTGTTAAAATCCGAGCAGAAACGAGAAAACTACAGCAAGTTTAGTGGAAGCACTATTTACCGATCACTGCAAACAGGGGGTGGCGTATACTGAAATAAGGATCGATTCGCCTTTACAATGCATTGAAAAAAAGCTTCGCTGGGCGGTTAAGTTTTAACGACGATTGCTCGTTTGGTAGATGAGATATAAACCTGAAACTTTTCAGGTGAATAAAGCAAGACATACTCTTTCAATTTTGCAGAAAATTAATGATTTTATTGTAAAAGTTAAATTGCTGAGAATCGGTAAAAATTGGTGAAGTTTAGGTTATTACAAGATAAAGATAGTACTTGTTTTGGATTTGTAGCCAATTGATTCGGGTAGATGTATGATTGTGCTTTCCAACGATGGCAAAATTGTTTAAATCTGAGCAGAAACAAGAAAACTACAGCAAGTTTAGTTGAAGCACTATTTACCGATCACTGCAAACAGGGGGTGGCTTATACTGAATAAGGATCGATTCGCCTTTACAATGCATTGAAAAAAGCTTCGCTGGGCGGTTAAGTTTTAACGACGATCGCTCGTTTGGTAGATGAGATATAAATCTGAAACTTTTCAGGTGCATAAAGCAAGACATGTTCTTTCAATTTGTAAAGGATTAATGATTTTCTTGTGAAAATTAAATTGCTGAGAATCGTCACAAGTTGGTGAAGTTTAAGTTATCACAAGATAAATCTGGTGCTTAAGTTGTGCTTGCATTTAATTGATTCGGGTATATATATAATTTTACTTTCCAACGATGGCAAAATTGTTAAAATCCGAGCAGAAACGTATAAACTACAGCAAGTTTAGTAGAAGCACTATTTACCGATCACTGCAAACAGGGGGTGGCGTATACTGAACAAGGATCGATTCGCCTTTACAATGCATTGAAAAAAATCTTCGCTGGGCGGTTAAGTTTGAACGACGATTGCTCGTTTGGTAGATGAGATATAAACCTGAAACTTTTCAGGTGAACAAAGCAAGACATACTCTTTCAATGTGCAAAATATTGATGATTTTGTTGTGAAAATTAAATTGCTGAGAATTGGTACAAGTTGATGAGGTTTAAGTTATCACAAAATAAAGATAGTACTTACTTTGTGCTTGCATTTAATTGATTCGGGTAGATATATAATTGTACTTTCCAACGATGGCAAAATTGTTAAAATCCGAGCAGAAACGAAAAAACTACAGCAAGTTTAGTGGAAGCACTATTTACCGATCACTGCAAACAGGGGGTGGCTTATACTGAATAAGGATCGATTCGCCTTTACAATGCATTGAAAAAAATCTTCGCTGGGCGGTTAAGTTTGAACGACGATTGCTCGTTTGGTAGATGAGATATAAACCTGAAACTTTCCAGGTAAACAAAGCAAGACATACTCTTTCAATTTGCAAAATATTGATGATTTTGTTGTGAAAATTAAATTGCTGAGAATTGGTACAAGTTGATGAGGTTTAAGTTATCACAAAATAAAGATAGTACTTACTTTGTGCTTGTGTTTAATTGATTCGGTAGATATATAATTGTACTTTCCAACGATGGCAAAATTGTTAAAATCCGAGCAGAAACGAAAAAACTACAGCAAGTTTAGTGGAAGCACTATTTACCGATCACTGCAAACAGGGGGTGGCTTATACTGAATAAGGATCGATTTGCCTTTACAATGCATTGAAAAAAAGCTTTGCTGGGCGGTTAAGTTTGAACGACGATTGCTCGTTTGGTAGATGAGATATAAACCTGAAACTTTTCAGGTGCATAAAGCAAGACATGTTCTTTCAATTTGTAAAGGATTAATGATTTTCTTGTGAAAATTAAGTTGCTGAGAGTCGTCACAAGTTGGTGAAGTTTAAGTTATCACAAGATAAATCTGGTGCTTAAATTGTGCTTGCATTTAATTGATTCGGGTATATATATGATTTTACTTTCCAACGATGGCAAAATTGTTAAAATCCGAGCGGAAACGTATAAACTACAGCAAGTTTAGTGGAAGCACTTTTTACCGATCACTGCAAACAGGGGGTGGCGTATACTGAATAAGGATCGATTCGCCTTTACAATGCATTGAAAAAAATCTTCGCTGGGCGGTTAAGTTTGAACGACGATTGCTCATTTGGTAGATGAGATATAAACCTGAAACTTTTCAGGTGAATAAAGCAAGACAAGCTCTTTCCATTTGCAGAATATTAATGATTTTCTTAAAAAAATTAAATTGCTGAAAATCGGTACAAGTTGGTGAAGTTTAAGTTATTACAAGATAAAGATAGTACTTGTTTTGGATTTGTAGCCAATTGATTCGTGTAGATGTATGATCGTGCTTTCCAACAATGGCTAAATTGTTAAAATCCGAGCAGAAATGTGAAAACTACCGCAAGTTTAGTTGAAGCACTATTTACCGATCACTGCAAACAGGGGGTGGCGTATACTGAATAAGGATCGATTCGCCTTTACAATGCATTGGAAAATAGTGTCGCCGAGCGGCTACGTTTGAACGACGATTGCCAGTTTTGTGGATGAGATATAAACCTGAAAGTTTTCATGTGCGTAAAGCAAGACATATTCTTTTAGTTTGCAAAGATTTAAAGATTTTATTGTAAAAATTAAATTGCTGAGAATCGTTACAAGTTGGTGAAGTTTAAGTTATTACAAGATAAAGCTAGTACCTATTTTGTGCTACTGTTTAACTGATTCGTGTAGATGTATGATCGTGCTTTCCAACGATGGCAAAATTGTTCAAATCCGAGCAGAAACGAGAAAACTACAGCAAGTTTAGTGGAAGCACTATTTACCGATCACAGCAAACAGGGGGTGGCGTATACTGAACAAGGATCGATTCGCCTTTACAATGCATTGGAAAAAAGTGTCGCCGAGCGGCTACGTTTGAACGACGATTGCCCGTTATGTAGATAAGATATAAACCTGAAACTTTCCAGGTGCATAAAGCAAGACATACTTTTTGCAGTTGCGTTAGATTGGTACTTTTATTGTAAAAATTAAAATGCGAGCTGAACTTAGATAGCTACAACACATTTAGTTGCAAACGTTTCATATTTTTATTTTTAAAGTTTAATTGGGTAAATTTTTAGCTGAATTGATGCAATTTGGTAAATTTTATGTCATTCTAGGTAGTTATATTCAACACTCGACGTTGGTTTAATGTTTTTATTGTAAAAACATTATTGTACAAACTTCACTCTGTCAATCTCGGTGACCGGGCCTGCGTCAGTGATTCAAAGCCTCTACGAGTATGCGAAACTGCCAGGATTAAGCTCTAAAAGAAGCTTTCCCAGTCCGAGGATAAAGATTCAATCAATCAATCAATCAATCAATTGTTAAAAAATCCATATCCATTCCGCTTTATCACCTTCATTCCGCCGCTTTTCAGCATCCTTTTTTTCACCCCTTATGTAGTAGTTGCGTCCGTTTTGTGACGTCATGTTGACTAGGGTGGCGGATTCTATATTTGCACCTAATTTTTTTGGTATGAATGTTGTTCAACTTGTTTCAGTCAGCTATACATTTTAGGATATTAGTAGTTTGGTACAATGATGAAAGTAGTTGTAGTTGGAAATTTAGCCATTTTGCATTTATCGCTGGGTATAGAAAAATGGAAATTTGGAAATCCAGGTGTTCTTAATTTTCAAAGATATTTTGATTTTAAAAGTTTTGATGGTACATTAGTTTCATCCTACAAGATTGATGATATTTCTGGAGTCAGTCGCACATTTGATGGAATCGGAGGTCTTTCTGGTGGGGGTGCAACAAGTAGACTGCTTGTTAACTATCCGGTTAAAGCAAGAAATGAAATTTTAGATTATTTGTTTTTACCTGGATTTGGAGCATCTTTGCACATCTTGAAAGTTGAGATTGGTGGTGATGCTCAGAGTACTGAAGGAACGGAACATTCTCACATGCGAAGTGCAACTGATGAAAATTATACCAGAGGGTATGGTCTGCAAGCTTTTTTTATTTATATGCATGGTTGCATACTGCATAGGTTATGAAATTTAGTATGTTGCTTAATTTGTATGTTTACTATTAAACTATTAAAGCATGCTTCTGCACTCAAATATTTTTGTTAACGTAGGTGTTAATGGTCCTCTTTTAACTTGCAATGCAGTTAATTTAAGGTTTTATTCCACACTTTTTCAAAAATTAGCAGATATTAGAATATTAAGACCCATTTCATTATGTCCATTTTAATTTTACATGTTTTTTCTCCTTAGGTACGAATGGTGGCTTATGAAAGAAGCAAAACTTCGAAACCCAGAAATTAAGTTAATTGGCCTTCCTTGGGGATGGCCAGGCTGGATAGGGCAGGGGAGTTCTTGGCCATACGAAAATGTCACATTAGCAGCGACATGCATTGTCAAATGGGTTCAAGGTGCAAAAGTTTACCATAACTTGACCATTGACTACATTGGTATTTGGAATGAAAGGCCGTATAATGTAGCATACATAAAGGAACTGCGGAAGATTCTAGATGCTTTTGGCTTTAAGTGAGTGAGTATATGTAATATCACTTACCCTTGCTTTACTACATGCTACAATCATGTATAATATATTAATAAAGAACATCCTAACCAGAGACCTACCATTTTTGAAAATCAATGTAGTTTTTGTAGTCATTACTGCACTGATGAGACTTAAAAAGTCGAAACAGTTTCTGCAGTGATTGTTCTTCAAGATACAAGTTTTGAAGTTATTGCTATTTAATTGTAAATTAATTGGTTGTGTGCAACTGCATTGTAAAAAAGAGTTTACATCATCTGCACAGTAGGCTATTCATTAAGTTCAAAGTATGGTTCGCAATTGTTGCAAAATTGGTTGTGAAAATTGTACTCTGATGCTGAGAAAGCTTCAAAAGCCCCACCTTTGCAAATGGCATGCTTATGTAGGTTGAAAATATCTGACACAAGTTGGGTCATTGACAGTGTAAAATTTTACACTTGTATCTTACAAAATATCACATCCCTTTAATGCTGCTGAATAGGGTGGAGTGAAAAATAAAAAAATTGAATTTCAAAAAGTGGTTTTGATATATGGCCCCAAATATCAAATGAAATACTTCTATCATAATTTTGGGTTCTTGCACCCTCTAGTGGCCGTGCAATTTCACCAAACGAGCTGAAAATAGCTAATTTTGCCATATCTCGATAACCGCTTATACTAGAAAGTTAGTTTTTGGCTTAAATGCTGCAGAAGTAACATGTTTCTATCTTATTTCCAAAGAACTTTCTCTTAAAAATGTACAGAAAAAAAGTTACAAGCAAATTACTGATTTTTTAAAGTAAAATCAAGCACTGATACAGTGGGTGCGATGTCAAAAGTGTATAATGATTGATCTTATGACTGTGAAACATACCCCATCAAGTAGAACTACTTTTAAAAACTTACTCAAACAAATGAAGTCCTCTTCTAGTATAAATGCACTTGATCTTAGCAATCAAAGAATCAATAAAACAGTCTAGTTTTAAAATGGACTTCGGGTAACCCACTATTTTTATGGCTGATTCACACTGTCACAGTTCGGCTTCGATGAGGCAGAATATAGTTTTGTTTTAGAAATTCTTAAATAAACTAAATTCATTGTGTGCATATTTAATTTGTATTTCAAATGTCATATTGAAGTCAAAGCGCTTAGTGTGAATCAGTCCTTCACATTCTTACAGCTGTTGTATGGTTTGTATCACACAACTCCATATTGAAAACACAAAAATTTCAAAGCTGGTTTCAGCATCACACAGTATTAGTCTGCACAAACATTAAAATCATGTTTGGTATTAAAGAATTTCGTCAGCTTTCGGGACTTTAGTTTTTGTCTGATAGTGATGAGGCCATCTCTACGTTTTAATCCAGATACATGAGCAGATGCTTCAGTCACCACTTTCACATGTCTTTCCACTGCCTGGTTGTGGCAATGATGATTGAGCCTTAATGGTGATTTTCTCAGATTTTTTAGCTCGAAGTCTGACAAGTTCTTGATTACTGGCGGCTGTTCAATATCTTTGAGGTTTAAGTTGACAACTTGGTGAAAAGATTTAGCCTTGATGTTAATAACTGGAATTTGGAACAATCTGATGTTGGTATCAATGTTGCTGTTTGGAGGTTTGGGTTCATTTACATAGATACCCACCTTCAAAGTTGTCAATTGGAATGTGGTATTGTGCGTTTGATTTATGCATATCTGTGATCTTGTTTATTGCAAGTCTTCGGAGGCCTTCATCATTATCACCAAGCATTCCCAGCAAAACATTTTCTGGATGTGCAAAATATGCATTTCTTTGTAACACAGATAGTGCAATGGTGCGAATTCGTGTATTAGGCAGCTTTGTGACAAGGAAAACAATATTGAAGAAATTCTTAGCACTATCAACAATGGAATTGTGCATTCTGATTTCAAACCACGATGGAAAATACACCTCCATACAAAATTGTGCAAGATATTTCAGATTGCTTGATGGCTCACTCTGTCCCACATAGAACCTCAATATTCGACATGCAAGAGTCAATCATCTTGAATGAACAATCGACCCAACCTCTAAATATTGAAGATCTAGTTCAACTCAATCATATTTAGCAACATTGACACCAACATAAGATTGTTCCAAATTCCAGTTATTAACATAAAGGCTAAATCTTTTCACCAAATTGTCAACTTAAACTTCAAAGATATCGAACAGCTGCCAGCAATCAAGAACTTGTCAGACCTCGAGCTAAAAAATCTGAGAAAATCACCATTAAGGCTCAATCATCATTGCCACAACCAGGCAGTGGAAAGACATGTGAAAGTGGTGACTGAAGCATCTGCTCATGTATCTGGATTAAAACGTAGAGATGGCCTCATCACTATCAGACAAAAACTACAGTCCCGAAAGCTGATAAAATTCTTCAATACCAAACATGCTTTTAATGTTTGTGCAGACTAATACTGTGTGATGCTGAAACCAGCTTTGAAATTTTTGTGTTTTCAATATGGAGTTGTGTGATGCAAACCATGCAACAGCTGTAAGAATGTGAAGGACTGATTCACACTAAGCGCTTTGACTTCAATATGACATTTGAAATACAAATCAAATATGCACACAATGAATTTAGTTTATTTAAGAATTTCTAAAACAAAACTATATTCTGCCTCATCGAAGCCGAACTGTGACAGTGTGAATCAGCCATAAAAATAGTGGGTTACCCGAAGTCTATTTTAAAACTAGACTGTTTTATTGATTCTTTGATGGCTAAGATCAAGTGCATTTATGCTAGAAGAGGACTTCATTTGTTTGAGTAAGTTTTTAAAAGTAGTTCACAGTCATAAGATCAATCATTATACACTTTTGACATCCCACCCACTGCATCAGTGCTTGATTTTACTTTAAAAAATCAGTAATTTGCTTGTAACTTTTTTTCTGCACATTTTTAAGAGAAAGTTCTTTGGAAATAAGATAGAAACATGTTACTTCTGCAGCATTTAAGCCAAAAACTAACTTTCTAGTATAAGCGGTTATCGAGATATGGCAAAATTAGCTATTTTCAGCTCGTTTGGTGAAATTACACGGCCACTAGAGGGTGCAAGAACCCAAAATTATGATAGAAGTATTTCATTTGATATTTGGGGCCATATATCAAGACCACTTTTTGAAATTCAATTTTTTTATTTTTTACTCCACCCTACTGCTGAATGGAGTAACTGTCCTTAAAGTAAGCTAAACTGCATACCCTGAGAGTTAGTATCATTCCTTGATCTGATTGTAATTAATATTTCTGTAATTAATAATCTGATTGTAATTATACTGAAACAACAAAAGCTCATTACAAGACTACTGATGTTATAACCGGAATGGCCCGTTTCGGCTAGTCCGATTCGGCTGATCCGATTCGGCTAGTCCGATTCGGCTGTTACCCTTTTCGGCTACAGCCCGATTCGGCTAGTCCGATTTGGCTGATCCGATTCGGCTAGTTCCCTATTGGGCTACAGTCTTTAGCGGTTAGTTCCTTATTCGGCAATTTTTTGAAAATCCAACGATAATCCTTCTGTAATCCAACAAAATCCAACATCGTTTCTTTTGCATTCCGACAAATTTAGCGAAAACTGTTCGAATTATTAAATTTCTTTTATAGTTGAAATTATCGAAGCTTTAGATGAGTGGGGTTTTGACCTAACCATTGAGATCTTAAAACTAAAAAGCGAATTAAATTTATTTTTGAACTATTACTGTTTGCTCAGATGAAATTGACATGTGTCATGCATCGCCGTCTGCATGCAAACTTAGAATATATTATAATCCTCAACTATTACAAAATTCCACTATTACAAATTTACACAATTCCACTATCAACTATTACAAATTATTAAAAAAAACAAAATCTAACGACTCCTTCTGTTTATTTACAGTAGAGAATTTTGTATTTTGATCTCGAAGCTTTAGATGAGTGGGGTTTAGACCTAACCACTGAGATCATAAATCATATTTATGACACCGGCATAGGCGCCGACTTTTATTTTTGCACGGGGTGGCGGATAGCACAATATGGCAACCTAAAAACTTTCAAACTGCATGTTTTTGTTTTTTACTAAGCGTGTTTCGTAGATGCAATTGTCTTTTCACACCTGATTTGTAGCTCGATAATTAATTTACAAAGCAACTTTACAACAAAGCACAGGAGGTATGTCGTGAATTTTATTGTTACGTTGTCGCTCTGACACTTAGTATTTGGCAAAAGTATTTTTGCGAACGGCAGCTCTGTCAATCCAACTGTTAATCAACTGGTCAAGTTGTAACCGTTAAGCTTCAGCTTGATAAACATTTAAAATTAGGATGTGGTTCTATCGCTGTTGCGTCATGGTAGATCACAAGTAGGTTTTTATGCGCCTGAGTGCACTACTAAACGATCGCTCCGCCTCGCAGGTGGTGGAAGGCAACAATAAGTATATTTTCACAATGCAGACCACGTTTGGAAGCATTAATGATCTTGTTTCATTGCTTGCAAATAGATCAAACAGTTGCGACAGTTGAACGCTTTTTCGGTGGCATCTTTAAGCTGAATAAAACTGGAATGTCGGAGAAAACTTTTACAGGACGACTTTGTGTAATTTTTTCTATGATGTAACAAGCAACTCCTATGTCAGACCAATAAATTCCCGCCTCACAATTTGTCACGCATTGACACGCAATATTACTGCATGAAGTAGATAACAAAGTAGAAATTAAAGCAAGAAGTAGATGACAGTACACTCCAATTGAAATCGGAAAATAATTCAAAATACAAAATCTTGACTAATTGAAAAAGGCTGCTTTCATTATTGGGAATTGGCAGGGGGTGTAGCTTTCCTCGAATAGAATCATGTAAACGTGTAAATTTGCAGAACGTTAAAACTGCTGCTTTACTAGGTGCACTTTTTAAATAAAACTCAAAAAGTTTCGAAAATTGCATTTTTTGAATAAAATTTGAAAATAAATATTCATTTAGGGGGTGGAGCTATCAATCATCGAGATAATTTTATTTCCAAGTATTTTATAGCTGTCATAATTTATAGCGATTTTATGAGCAGTTTAAAATTTTTCAAAAAAGATTTTTGAGGGAGGCAATGGAAAGATCGTATTTTATTGATTAATAAATCCCATTGTAAACCTAACAAATGTAACAATGACTTATGACAAGTATCAAATAAAACGATCGCAACAACAACAAGGAAAAAATCGTAGCCACGTGTTGCGTAATCTTCACGTAGCTTGCTTGATGTTACGCGAGTATCATGCTTGTGACAAAAACAATCATTTTCTTTGCAATACTGTATTGGTTCACCTCTTGCTTTACGTTGACTTGAAGCGAAAACCAATGATCAAAAAAAGATTTAAACGTCCGTTCAAATTACATTTATTTGCAGTAAGTAATGTAACCTAAGCGGGGTGGCTGCCACAGCGGTTATGGGATGGCATGGCCACCCCGTAAGTCGGCGCCAGTGGACACCGGTTACATCCCTAGTGATATGGTACTTTCCATATTCATAACTTTACCAAAGAAAATCGGAGCAACAGAATGCTCACTCCACAGAACAATTAGCCTTGTGAATTACGTAACAAACAGCTTACTCCAAATTAGGGATGTGCCGATTACAAAATTTTTGCCGATGCCGATTCTTAAATATTTGCCGATTCCGATGCCGATTTTTTGGTTAAATGATTAAAGCTGCTTTTAGTTGGCACTCTACAAGTGGTTGCGATTTTGTTACAAGTTGCTGCCTTTGAAATGTCTAAAAGCGTTCACTTTGTCGCCTGCTCTAGACAGCGTGATTTTTTACGGTAGTTCTTCACTTCTTGCGCGCTACAAAGTGGTGATAGACACGCGTTTTATTTGTTGCGGAAATCAGTGAAAAGAGAAATATCGCCATTGCTCACAGAGTTCAAAATAAACGTAGCTTAATGCAGTGTGCAAAATATTATCTTGTGCGGTTTGCAGTATTTTTCAAGAAGGTGCCAGAAACAAGAAGAGAAAAAGACTAGAGTGTAAAAGAAAATGAACGCAGCGGTATTGAATATACAAAAACCTTTAAAAAAGTAACACACCAGCCTTGCATTCAAAGTGTATCAATAGGCGAAAAAAGAAAAACATCTTGTGAAGAAATTACTATTGTTTTTGAACGCAGAGTTGCAGCCAATCTTGTTGCTTAGCAAACACGTGAAGATTACCGGGTAGCTGGTTTGATTACGTTTGCGCAATCACACGATTGTTTGTTGAACGCATTTAGCGTAATCGGCCTATACAGTACTTGGAATTTACTTCTCTCTGCTTGGTAAATTAACATTAAGCAACTTTCAGTAACTGCAAATTTTACAACGATTAAACAATAATTACAAAGAACATTTCCGCTTTTTAATATTCAAAATTAAAGGCACGTAAATTAAAATGCAATAACATCAACTTTTCTCCAGTTGCTGAAGTAAGTTTGTTCCGTTGAGGCGTAAAAATATTGCCACCTGTGCTAAAAATTCCTTCGCTTTCGATCGACGATGGTGGTGACGAAAGCAATTTATTTGCAATCTTTTAGGTAATCTTTTTTCGCGTGTTTACTAAGTGACAAGATTAATTCACTGCAATTCAGCGTTTGAAAAGATATAACTTGCAACTTCACTCGTTGTTTTCCATTGGCGCCCTTTGTTTTTTTCTAAAAGCGTTTTGAATCTTTCAGACAGTTGCTCTCATTTTCTTTGCAGTTTATACTCCCTCGCTTTTTATCTTCTTGCTTTTAGCGCCTCGCATACTGCAAGCGGCACTAAAATAATAACTGTTACGTAACAATCCATTTCTCCTTTAACTTCTAACGGTGAAATCATTCAACTTTTATACTTTATCTGGTCTGATTTTCACTGAACGTTTTTCGTCATTTGAAAGAAAGAAAGTATTTTGATCTCGTGCCTACTAAACAAGAGTTTACAAAATGGCGGGCAATCGTCATAATTTAGATTTTAGACTACCGCTCTCCGAATGCTAGTTAACTCTGATGCGGTTGTTCAGAGAAGCCATTCTTTGATCGGTATTTCCACGCGCTCGCGCTACTTTTGATTAGGAAACTTTGATAAAGAATCGGCATTTTTTTCCGATGCCGATTCTCCAAAAGTTGCCGATACCTGCCGATTCCGATGCCAATTAATCGGCACATCCTTACTCCAAATCATGATGATGAGATTGAGACCAAAACTACAATCGGAAACTTCAACAGCACAGTTTTTATTTGTTCCTGACAAAGGGACCACAAAAGGAATTTTTACATCAAAAATGATAACAGAGAGATGTGTCCGATCTCCAGATCTTATCAACGCTTACAGTGAGATGATTTTAAGAGACATCGAACATATGAATGGAGTAAAGGTTGGGGTACAAAATGCAACAAGCTTGAGATACGCTGATGAATGATGATACAGTCCTGATAGCAGAATCTGCAAACGATCTACAGGACTTATTAAATTGTGCTGTCAATAACAGTACACCAATGGGTTTAGAGTTAAATTCAAAAACAGAATGTATGACCGTATCAAAAAAGAAAACTTATCCAAATTGCAACCATACGCTCAATGGTGTGTTGCACTCAATGGTGTGAAACAAGTTGATAAATTGAAGTATCTTGGGTACACTATAACTTGCGATGGCAAAGTGACACTGAAATTAAAAAGAGAATCGCTATAGCAAAGGATACTTTCAGTAAAATGAGCACAGTCTTCAGGAATCGCAAAATGACAACAAAGACCAAAATTAAACTTTTGAAAGCATATGTAGAATCAATTCTAACGAAGGAACTAACCAAAGGAATTTCAGGTGATGTAACGCCGAAACCCAGGTTTACTCTAAACTGCCACTTAGGTTTTAACTTCATCTTTTATGGCAAACGCTATTTGGCAACTGTGTTTTTTTCGTTGACACGTTTTCGTTGAGACTTTATCTCATTAACCCCTATTGGTAATCATGAAAACTGTTGTTTTCATGTAAAACACATATTTTGAACGAACCCAGACATCAAAACTCGTCATTTTTACATTGATTCAACGTCTGCAGACGTTGAATGAATGTAAAAATGACGGATTTTGCCGTCTGGGAAGGCACTCAAAGGTAAGCACTGGATAAAATGCAAGAATGCAAAAGATACCATATTGTCGAATTAAAATACAAAATTCTCTAAATAAACAGAAGAACCGGACATACATTTCTCTGTTATCATTTTTAATGTAAAAACTCCTTTTGTGGTCCCTTTGTCTGGAACAAATAAAAACTGTGCTGTTGAAATTTCCGATTGTAGTTTTGTTCTCAATCTCATCAACATGATTCGGAGTAAGCTGTTTGTTACGTAATTCACAAGGCTAATTGTTCTGTGGAGTGAGCATTCTGTTGCTCCGGTTTTCTCTGGTAAAGTTATGAATATGGAACGTACCATATCACTAGGGATGTAACCGGTGCATGGCGATCTATACTACTGGCCATCCCAACGTGGCAACAGCCAAATAATGTGGGGGCCTATACAAAATTTCAATATAGCGACTGAGATAAATGTTACAACATGAAATCAGCAATTTTCATTGGTCAAGTAATGTTTTTTAGCCTAAAAATTGTAAATACAGTGCCAAAACGTAATTAAGATGTAACATTATTAAATAAGTGGGAAGAAACCAGGACAATAGCTACGGTACATGTTAAGAATACCATGAAAATCAAGATATCAACAGAATCAAGGTACACGAAATCAAGAGTGACCCAACTTTCACAACAGTCCGTATGTTAAAAACTTCGTTTTCTAATCCAGAAGTATTTGTTTTTAGTAATAATTCATGCAAAACGCCTTTTTTACGCCTAATATCTGTTAGTTGCCAAAACTTAATAGGCCCCCACATTATTTGACTGTTGCCACGTTGGGATGGCCAGTAGTATAGATCGCCATGAACCGGTGTCATAAATATGATTTATGATCTCAGTGGTTAGGTCTAAACTCCACTCATCTAAAGCTTCGAGATCAACTATTGTGGAATAAAATACAAAATTCTCTACTGCAAATAAACAGAAGGCGTCGTTGAATTTAGAATTTTGTAATAGTAGAGGAGTCTAATATATACTAAGTTTGCATGCAGACGGCGATGCATGATACACGTCAATTTTATCTGAGCAAACATTGATAGTTCAAAAATAAATTTAATTCGTTTTTTTTGTTTTAAGATCTCAATGGTTAGGTCTAAACCCCACTCATCTAAAGCTTCGGTGATTTCAATTATAAAAGAAGCGATATTACAACATTCTCTAAATAAACAGAAGACGTTGTTGTCCATTTTATGTGAGCAAACAGTTCAATTTAATAGTTCAAACATATTACGCTAAATTTCATTTCAATTTGTTTTTCTTTGTCGGAATGCAAAAGAAACGATGTTGGATTACAGAAGGATTATCGTTGGATTTTCAAAAAATTGCCGAATAGGGAACTAACTGATGAAGACTGTAGCCCAATAGGGAACTAGCCGAATCGGATCAGCCAAATCGGACTAGCCGAATCGGGCTGTAGCCGAAAAGGGTAACAGCCGAATCGGACTAGCCGAATCGGATCAGCCGAATCGGACTAGCCGAATAGTAGCAGACCCGTTATAACAGTATTATATATATTTCACATGCTGCATCCTGGATTACAACTATCAAGAGTTTAAATTTGTATTGTTTATTTTTGCCACAAGACGTTCTACTCTCAATTTCTACAGCAATGATGTGCACATTGCACAAATGATATTTTCTGTGGAAAATATTGCCATTATACAATAGCACTGCAAAGCTTATTGCTAAAAGAAATCATGAAACAATCCATATAACTTATTGAATGTTGTGTGATAATATCTTTATGACATATATACATCTTCCTCTAATTTCAACAGTAACGTGATTATCATTGCTGATGATGACTCTTTTGTGAGTATTTCTTATTCCATTTTGGATGATGCTGAATTGGCAAAAGCTGTTGGAGTCATCGGAGCCCATTACCCTGGAACAGTATCAACTGCCAAGGCTGTGGAAACTAACAAACCATTGTGGGCTAGTGAAGACTACAGCACTTTCAATGATGAAGTTGGTGCCGGCTGCTGGGCAAGGATATTGAATCAGAATCATGTAAATGGAAACATGACAGCGACCATTGCATGGAATTTGATTGCAAGTTATTACGACGATCTTCCATACAAAAGGTGGTTTTAAGAATAGTTCATGCATTAATTCTATGCTCATTGCTTGCTTTGGTTGTGAAAAAGCATTT
Source organism: Aplidium turbinatum (assembly GCF_918807975.1). Lineage (NCBI taxonomy): Eukaryota > Metazoa > Chordata > Ascidiacea > Aplousobranchia > Polyclinidae > Aplidium > Aplidium turbinatum. The sequence continues at coordinate 21,871,584 of NC_137482.1, forward strand.
AATGTCACATTTTGATTATCGAAAGACTGTTTATCTAACAACAATTCATCAAAACGACAGTTCATCAAACCGACTGTTTATCGTAACGACAGTTCATCGACCGACTGTTAATCGAAACGACACTTTATCAAACGACGAAGCACATATGCAATTGAACACTCAGGGGTTAAGGGTTAGGATTAGGGGTTAGGGTTAGGTTTTTGATTAACTGTCGTTCGATAAATTGTGTTCGGTGAACAGTCGTTTCGATAAACAGTCGTTTCGATTAATTGTCGTTCGAGAAACTGTCGTTTCGATTAACTGTCGTTCGATCAATAGTCGTTCGATAAACTGTCGTAGTACCATAATTCATATGTGACATATATAAGACATATTCAAGAAGTTAAAGATTTTAATATGTTTTTCTCCAGATCTAGTTTAATGACAGCTAACGAGCCATGGAGCGGATACTATGACCTTGCCGACCCTTTGTGGATTACAGCTCACACCACTCAGTTTACAAAGCCCGGATGGTCGTATCTGCACACTGTTGGCCACTTGGCTAAGGGAGGTAGTTATGTGTCATTGACAGATGGAAAGGGCAGTTTAACCATCATTATAGAGACAATGTCACACGATCGCTCCATCTGTATACGGCCTCCTTTGCCAAAGTATACAGTGGAGAGCCAAAATGCATCATTTGTGATCGGAGGAAGTTTCAAGGGGAAAATCAATAAATTAAGATTCTGGATGAGCAACCTTGGATCATCTTCCACTCCGGAACAGATCTTTGTTGATAAAGGTACAATCTTTCAGTGGATCCGATAAAAAGAAATTTCTTTACTGTTTTATCACTTGATAAAACAACTCCTTCTTTAGTGTTTGGCCTCTATTATGACAAGGATGACAATTACACATGCCCGGCAACTTCATTGCGAACCTGAGACTTTTTTAAGCGTGTTTTGTGATTTTACGTACATTTTCGAAACCACGATAAGTTAATATTTAATGTGTCTTACCAACTAATCATTAATTTGATAATCTGTTGTGTGATGTTATGTAACTTGTCCCACACACTACCAGGGCTGCGATTTTTTCTTTCTTGTCGAACGACCAAAAATTCTGCGTTTGTTTGTCGAATAGTGGTATGACGTCACAAGAGTTAGATTATAAGCGTTCGATTATAAGCGATCGCCCAGTACGTTCATCGCATCGATCAGCGATTTTGTAATGGCGAGATGGTTTGCCTTTGAAGCGAATGCTTGATTCGTAGTCGCCGTTTGCTTTATGGCGGAGGAACTTGGCCTGTTGCGTCGAGTTTCTTCCACTATAACGCCAGCCATTTTTTTATGATTTAAATTTTTCTGTGTTAAAAACTCTTAGGTAAGAATGGATATACAGCACTGCAAGTTACAGAAATCAGCCGAAGATGTTAGATGTGTTTACCGTAGTTCGTCTCGTAACTCGTTGGAGAGCGTTCCAGCTTCAGACCTAGATCTATCGATTGTTGGTGGTACTTCAACATGAGATTGAGACGTCGTTGCAACTTCCTGATCGCTTCCTGATGAGCTTGAACATCTAGTGAAGACGTGCTATCGCCAGGGCCTGGCCTTATATTTGCAGATGGAAGCTCACCGACCGAACTTGAACTGCTTGTTGGTTGTGCTTGGGCAAACTCAGAAACGTTATCACTGTCTCGTCGAGAAGCATGCTTTTGCTTACCCCTTTTCAATTAAACATGTTCAAAATTGAGAATGCTTTGCGACGCTAGGCTACTAAACGCTATTAGCCGGAAGTTTACCTGAATGATAAGTTCCAAAGTGACGTGGCAATGCTTCTCTCGATAGCTCTTTCGAACAGATCGCGCACTTCACTCGCTGTTTGCTGAACCATAACCGCTTCTCGGTAAGACCGACCGAAGCTTTTGCCATCCGTGTTGTCGGAGGATTCTATCGTTTTTTAGTCATTACCGGATACTGACTAACTGAAGATTATCCTATCTGTAGTTGGGCAAAGCTATGCTGTGTTTACAACTTGCCTATTACCTTGCCTTGTCCAATAAATGTCCACTCCCAGTGACTACCTCTACCTACTATTCTTCTAAAAGCGAACTCTTATATATAGCGACCTTTCTTATCTCTGATTCTGAACATCTGGTCGGAAACTAGGCTATTTTCTTGATGTAAAAAACTTGCGTAATAAGTAGGCTTTATTGTGTTCTTTTATTATGTGCTTCTGCGATTATTTTCTCGTGTATCAATCACCTGCTTTAAGTTATATAACAGAAAGGAAATCTTAAATTTGTTTTCGTCATCATGCACTGGCTACATAAATCCATCATTGTTAAATCTTTCAAAGGATGGCATCTCGCCTGGTGCGAGACAAATTTCCTGCAAATGTCCAGACTTCCCAGCCAGCAAACTTGTTGATACATGTCATGCATTGTGATTCAACATCTGCAGACGTTGAATCAATGTAAAAACGACGGGTTTTGCTAGCTGGGTTGTGTGCTTTTGTGAATGTGCAGCATCGCCCATTACGTAATCACAGAAACTCTTTTAGTGGAAGGAAGTCGACTTCCAACCGTGTTTATCTGTCTACTATTCTTTATTCACATTGCAAAACATTTCAGCAATCTTGGAACAACAAATGCATAAGTCAGACATAAATACACACTTGCAAACACGTTGACAACTAAAAGTAGCCTACTTCAGTTATTTTATCTATAAAAGAAACCCGTTGTGTCGAATAGCACGAAACGTGTGTGGCGAAATGTTTGATGGCAGGCGTTAGAACTTCGATCAAAGCATTTTCCCGCAGTGTTCAAAATGTTCTGGAAGAGAACTCCTTTCCATAAAAATAGCGGCTTTTTTATTTGTATTTCTGAACATCTGGTCGGAAACTAGGCTGTTTTCTACATGTGAAAAACTTTCATAGCAAGTATCCAACAGTCATTTTACCAGAGCAATATTGTTAATTGGCTCAAACGCGAAATACAAACTGGCATAGACGTTGACAACTCAACGTAGCCTAGGTTATTTCATCTATAAAAGAAACCCGTTGTGTCGAATAGCACGAAGCGTGTGTTGCGAAATGTTTGATGCCAGGCGTTGGAACTTCGATCAAAGCATTCTCCCGCAGTGTTCAAAATGGCGGCGCTGACGCCTTGGGAGTTTCGCGTGTGAAGCGTCGCTTTTAGACCTTGCTTTGAAGTAGGCTACCTGGCGCAAGAAAGTTTACGTAAGTCAGCACTTTTATGATTGCATCACGTGATGCCCCCCCCCCCCGATTGTTCCTCGACCTGACGATGTTTAGTCCTCTCTCAGCTTTTTTTTTTATTTTTATTTTCCTATTTTTTTTTTTTTTTTTTTTTTTCATAAGGCACGGCGTTTGTCGAATAGTGATGGCGCGTGTCGAGTGACCTCGTCACCGAAAAAGGCAAAAATCGCAGCCCTGCACACTACCTACGGTAATTCTTTTAATGCAGTGCGGTACCATACTTTACAACCATTTTGTTAAAGATATATTTTAACCATAAGCACACAAAACCAAGCCACAACACCGCAAGTATATACAAGAAATGAAATTGTAAACATTTTTGTTTGCATATCTAGTCTTTGTCAACTGTTTGAGAAAACTGCTTTGCATTGCTCAAATAGGAAATGAAAATTTACATTTGTTTTTCGAAGGCTAAACCAGAGCTAAATGCACTGCCGAAAAAGTTCCCAATTTTGTGTGTTTGTATAATACACGCCGTGTTGTTGCTTAGTTTCTTTGCTTATAATTTGACAAAGTGCCTTGTTTACTCAAGTTGTATTTTATAAGTACTTCACTTTATTAGCCGATAGAAACACTGGAAAAAGGCATTTTGTGTTAATAATTGCTTTGATTGGAGAAACAAACCCTTTCTGTTTTACCCAAACTGAGATTTCTTTGGTGAAAGCTTTCAAAGATGTGGCGTTCTTTTTGTGGGTTTTGCTTCGGCTAGGATTACCAGTGAGAATTGCGTTCCTCAAATACGTTCTGTCCAACGCACCTTTTACCATTGATTTCATTATCTCCAGGTAATTCTTTCAATGCTGTTTTGTCCGTCTTCGCTGTGGTTTCCCTTTTTTCTCTTGCCGACTTTCAGCAGTTGTATTCGTATGTAGTTGTACACCTTTTTGAAATGCAAAATGGCACATTGACGTGATGTAGCTTCAAAGCAAATTTAAGTACAGTATTGTACTCCAAGTTGTTGTGCGGTTGGATATATTTATGCTGTTGTTCCAGGTGTTATCACTGCCGACTCACAAGGGATATTCAGCTTGCATTTACCACCGGATGTTGTTGTAACGTTATCTACGGTCAGTACTGCCAAGAAAGGAAGTTATCCTGCTCCAAGTCCATCGAAGCCTTTTCCGATTCCTTACCATGAGAACTTTGATCCCAATGGATTCAGTGAAGCAAGTAACTTCGCTGATCAGTCGGGAGCTTTTGAAAGCTTTTACAATGCAACCAGCGGTGACCATAAGTGGACACTGAGACAGGTGCGTGTCTTTCTGTTGTCAGACGTTGACAGACCATTTACTTCACAAGCTTTTCACCAATTTTTTTTGCTGTTTTCTACGATGGATTTCCTAAGATTTCTCTCCTAAGATGGTATAGACATGTAGGGAGAGAAGAAGGAATTTTTCTTCGAAAGGCATTGAATTTGAAGAAAGATAGTAAGAGGAAACAGGGACGTCCAAAAAGAACATGGAAGGAACAGGTGAAGAATGAGGCAAACAAAGGCGGACTAAAGAAAGACGATGCATTGATGCGATGGATGATGCGATGACCAGATCGAGATGGAGAATAGAAGTGAAGGCAATCGCTGCAAGCAAAGAATCGGCCACCCCCACTAGTGGGGACAAAACCGAATTTGGATGATGATGATGACATGTGTCGATCATGGCTTGAACAATTCTGTGTGGTTCATGGCTTTGTGACGTGACCATTGTTGAATTAATTGATCTTGAAGAAATAGCGAAGGTCGTTCCTTTGACAGCTTCGAAAGATTTGTTGAAAATTAAAAAAACTAAAAGCAAAGTTTCATAGCATTATTCTCCCTGTATTTGTCCAACGATTGATGTTCTCCTGCTGGCAATGGAGGGTTTGCACGCAGTTAAAGTTGTTTTTGTGACTGAAACAGTGTTCTGAGTTTTTAAACAGCAATAAAGCACAAGTGGCAATTCAGTGTTCGATTTCACCTGGTTATTTTTTTGTAGGTTGTCACTCAACGGCCAGTGACGTGGTGTGATGATCCCAATCTGGGAATAACTCTGATCGGAGACTATTCCTGGTCGGCTATTAATGCAACTGTGTCTGTGAAGAATGAGGGAAGCCAAGGTGTATTTTTGGCGTTAAGGTAAAACGGCATAGGCTCGTGAAAGTTAACGTATTTCTATGAAAAAGGAAGCGCTTGATTTGTTGAACTCAATAAGGAAAGAAGAATTTGTATCATCAAATTGTTTCTGGAGTATCGGTTCGTTAAGTGATTAATCCCAACCAAGAAGATTATTTCAGTTGGGAATGAATAACCTGTCTTGTCTTCTGTGGCGATCCCGTTTAATTACCGCAAAGACAAACTGCCACCCCAAAGTCTCAATTGTTGCGATATCATCTGCAGCCTGGTTTGATAGCAGTATCGTGACGGATATATGTGATGCCCGCCCAAAGGCTGAAGCACGTTGTCTATCGGTACTCTTGTCTTTTAGGCTCGACTGCCAAACACACTTTCATTTTCTTTATTGATAGGGTCGATAAAGGTGGTTGCGACGCCCGGATAGCGAAAGGTTTGTTTCTGTGGCTCAAAGTAGGCGGTGTTTGGACAATCAGCTCTGACCTCGAAAGAGAACATGTCCTCAAAAAGTGTTATTCTGACGAGAAGTGCTGGAATGTGCAGGTGCGGTTGTGGTTGGACTTGTCATCAGACTTATTAATTTGTTTAATTGTTTGCAACATCAAATTGTGACTTACTATGTCTGAAGGTAATTTATGTTTTTTGTATGAATACTAGGCTACACGTTGTGTGCAATCTAAGTGCAAAAATAATAAGTGTCATATGACTCATATCACTCAATCATATTCAATATTCATACTACCAAACATTTGTCCCTTGCAATGTTTTCTCTCGAACTAAGTTTATGTTTCAATGTTCTGTGCTTAAGGGTGAAAGGTACGGAAAACTAGGGATACAAGCATGGTGTGTAAGAGGTATCTCTGAGATATCGAGTATAGCATGACAGGCGATGAGTGCAGTTTATAAATAAAACGAGCTAACCCATTTTGATCATATATTGAAGTGTATTTTTAGAGACTACACCCTCGTAGCACCGTTCTCATTATTTAATTCCATCGTGGGAACATTTCTGTTCAGGTGAGCAAGGGTGGTTGGAACACAATCAGCCTGGCAATTGGAAAGGAAGGCAAGATGAACGCTTACATCAATGGGGTGGTTGTTTGGGAGAGAACCATTAAAGACACGGATGGAATTCCAGCTAATGGATTCGTAGCCATTGGGACCAAAGACTTCGCCTTAGCTCAATTCGATGACTTCAGCGTTGAGTCATTACAATAGCTCTCGCAACCTAGTGTCAAACTACACTCAGGCAGCAAAATCCGAAATTTTTACGTTGATTCAACGTCTGCAGACATTGAATTTATGTAAAAATGACAGATTTTTTTTTCTGGGAATATATTCAAACATAATTTAACTATAACTTTAACTTAACTTTAACTTAAACTATTAACTTAAACTTTAACTATTTACCTATCTTACAGCTATTTGTAATACAATGACATGTCGTACTAAAGTCTTTACCACGTTGATTTATGCGTAAACTTCTGCGGGTATCTTTGACGAATTGTTCAATGACTTGAAATGCAGCAAGGTTACTTGGCCCGATGTAACAGCTTAGCGAATATGACATTCCGTCTCACGCAATAACTGCTTGAGAATTAAGAGCAGATCTTGTGGGTAGAGTAAAGCTGGACTACTACTTCACTTTGCAAGCGTCAAAGTTTTTTCATTCTTCGACGGCTCTAGTTGTAACGTTTGCAAACCACCTTAGTGCTTTGGCTAAACCCTAAGAACTGTATATAGTTTATCCTTTGATCTGTAATTGGAAGAGATTGGTGCTTTTATATTTCATTGTTGAATGCTTGATCACTGATGTAGTTGTTTACAGTTTACAACGATTTTTTAAATTGTAGCAGCATTAATTTTTTACTTTTTTTTCTGTCGCCGTGCAATATAAGAGAATTACCCTTCAAATTGAATGAATATGTTGTGTGCTTTATATTCTGCTGATCATTTTATGTGTCGCAATAATTTTGACTTGTTACTGAATGGTTTATGCATTGCATACCATGGGCTTTGCCACCTACACTGTAATGTTTCAACATCGGTGCCAGTTTCTATGCGATTTGAAATCACTTTGCAATTGACCTGATGATGCAGTATGTTTAATATGTTACGAAAACCGACGTTGCATAAAAGTGTGTTGGTCGTTTATCTTCATTTTGTTTCGTAGGAATCATGCCAATTAATCTTTTTCTTCTTTCGTTGCCATTTTGCTCATTTGTAGCAATGATTGACTATCTTGTGTGCAGTTTCGAACTTGAAACACTCGCAACTCAGCCAAAAAATTAGTCTTTTTTTATGCTCATTTAACGTTTGCAGACGTCAAATCAATGTAAACAAGAACTAATATTGGCTGGGAATGTCTTCAATGAATGTCTTCCGGCTCGCTATTAATTCGTCCTGTTCGCATTAACCTATGGAGACGTTAATAAATCAATGTAAAAAATGACCAATTTTTCTATGTGGGATGGTTTGTTTTCTGGACCTTACACTTTCACCGAAGTTATGTTTTTGTTCTATCGGACGTCGTAATTGAATTGAGTTGTCGCAAAAAAATTTTCACCAATTTTCTGAGTTTCGTCTGCATTTGCTGTGAGTAGCCACAGCACGTTTTTTTACCATTTATAATTTTTGCAACTTCATGTCCAACAATGTAAAATTTAATTGTCATAGGCATCACTCCGTCCCGAGCGTCATTGAATAAGGTCGGATAAATTTTATGAATATGCTTGCTCAGGTTTATTTCCACAGCGTTAGACATCGCCATGCTGCCAGCAGGTCGCCTAGCAGCTATTCAAACATCTTATCTTTCTTGAGGAAGCGGGCTTCACAGCAGCTGTAGCTTATTACCTCGCATAGGTTGATAAAAAACGTCATATGGGGATTTGGGAGGGTGAAGGAAGTCATAAAATTTCATGATGTCTGAATAGACCGCCATACCTTTCAAACAAAGGCATGTCTTCAAACGATACTGATCTACACAGTTTGTACCTACATTGTGGGCGTCGCTATAATAATAACATCTGGACTGATACCTAAAACGCTAGGCCTCAGCTTGGCAGCAAACAGGATTGCCGTATTGTCGGTCTTAATGCCAACTTTTAGAAATTTGACGACTTTTTATTAGATTCTCAGGTTAAAATATGGCGTGGTCGCAACACCTTAGGGTTTAGGCTATGGTAGTAATCATGCTGTTGACAAAATTAGCCAAAACTACAATATTATGAAAAGGTGTTTTGTAAATAAGCTACTGCGCATTGATAAACAGAGTTTTAAACTAGTTACAATGCTGAAAGAAATGCCAAAAGCATATCAAAGTCAAAATAGCATGCCCAACACATTAAAAAAGCGCTCAAATTTGATGTTAAACCTGCCAATATGGCAACCTTGTTTGCTCCCAAGATGAGGCCTAGCGTGTTAGCTTTCAGTTCAGATGCTATTATAGCGACAACAGATTCATTATAGAAATGGTTGAGGTCTGTAGAGCCAAAGAGTAGATGGATGCTGTGACGTCGAATATCTTCCATTTGAAAACGAGTCAAACTTTGCGTTTAGTCAAGAGAAACCAGAATTTGCAGCGGCAAAGAAAAAATAATGCTCGAAACAGCAAGCAGGTATCACTTATTATGTTTCATACTCATACCACAGCTTTCGATGTGGAGCCAATTTAGTGGGCTAGCCTTCGCTCAGTCAGGGTAGTTTACTTATGTTTGCGTTTTATATATATATTTTTTGGTGGCTTGCTTGAAAAAAGACCAGGCGCTTCGGAGTCTGTAAGATTTACCTGTAGTTTAATTTCCGTTAGCAATCAATCATTTTATTTTTCGTCATTAACGCGTCCGGGACGAAAAAGATACTAACTACAAAAATCGATATAAACCTACCAGCACGTTAACGAACGGGAAAAGGTGGCAAAACCTTGAAAAGTTTAAAACGTGCCTGAATGAAAAATTATGTAGTAGGCTATATATCAGTAGTTAGCACGGCCACAAAACCCATCATCATCATTTTCAGCCTGTGAGAGCCCACTGCAGAGCGTAAGCCTTCCCCGTTTCACGCCAATTTACATGATTATGTGCTAGTTGGTACCAATTGGTTGTATTGCATTGTTTATCAATGTCGTCCCTCCATTTCACTTTTGGTTTTCCTTTCTTTCTTTTGATTTCTCGTGGTGTCCATGTTGTTAATTTTTTAGTCCATCTATTGTCCTGATATCTTGCTATATGACCATTTTAGTTTCTTGATTGTGCTTAGAATATCTCGTAATTTCGTTTGATTTCTGATCCATTCGGCAGTATTTTTATCTCGCCAAACCCATCATGATTCGTTCATGTGCTCTCTGCATAGTTTTTAGTTTAAGTGTTAATTTCTTTGTAAGGTTCCAAGTTTCTGCACCATATGTAGCGGTTGGAAGGATGCATTGATCGTACACTTGTTTCTTGAAAGAAGCAGTTTTTACTTTTGACTTTAGCAGGATACAGTGCCCAAATTACAATGAAACCATTACACATTTTGGTCGCCAGAAAAATGACTCTAATCATCTGCTTGGCATAAAACTGTACATGTCACCTCAAGAGTCTCTCAGGCGATTGATGTCAAATCACCTCTTTGTGCTAGCTGCGCTTGAACTAACACAGCCTTCATGACATCAGCTGGAAATAGCACATGGACTTGATGTACCACCAACTTTACAGTTTTGTACCTCACCCGGTGGTGCGGCCCAGTGCCCCAGTCCGGCCCACTTGTTCGAACTCAAACGATTATGAGTTAACCGCTTCCACTATAGTGCAATCAAATGGAATTTGGTTCCTTTAGCAGTCTGCAAATTTAGCAAACAGACTTTTGAGTCGTCTTTGAATGCCACATCCATAAAGTACCAAACGGAATTCATGCTAGAAGGTGTTTAGGCTGTATATTACCTGCCCTGACCAATACAAATCTCATTTTATGCGAAAAAAACACCTCGTGCAGTAGAAAAACAAATTTTATTATTTTATGCAGGCAGTTTATAAATAACCTACTCTGCGAAATAAACTTTTTATGTAATATCTACTATTACTGTGTGTTAAATAAAATGTAGTAGTGGGTGTTACATGAAAAGTTTATCCTGCAGTTAAACAAGTTAGACATTTGGCACGCCAGCAATAAAGGGTGCACAATACACACTTTCGAGTGATATTTCAACTTGAAGATTTTCTAAATTTGTGACAACGATTTGCGTTTCCAGTTGGTTTACAATAAGTAACGTAACTTGGTTTGGCTCACGAATCGAGCAAGATCAAAGATATTTGGTTTTGTAATAGGACTCATCACATTACTGGCGTAATAAACATTTTCGCTTTATGAAAACAAGCAGCCGACTTTAACGCACATCACCAAAGTACTAATGCCTCAAGTGCAAGGATTGTGAACAATAACGATGAAGTTTTTCGTCAAAACGATACATAAAATATGCGATAATAATCGACAATATTCTACCACAACTTACACACTACACAGGCAAGTCGAAAGTCCAGAAGTTTCCCAAACCCGTCTACTATGTATTCCCTTCTAAGTATATTACGTCCAAATGATTACTTGGAGAATTCAAATCAATTGCCAATTGGCTTGTGTGAGGACCTTCCGGAAATTCTATCATCGAAGGATCCGTCATTTCACTGGATTGTAATAAGTTAGGATCGACAACAGTGGGGATGACAGTCTTGGATTCAATTGCGTTAGTCGGTTCAGGGTTTTCGTTCCCTTGAAAAATGATAATTTCAGTCAAAGCTTCATCATCTTCTTCGATATTTATAACCAAAGCCGGATTATTATCATTTCCGCTCACATCGAACGTTTCTTCTGTGTGGTCCATGGCTGACTGGCTTGGCCTTTTCCGTTTTTTCTTTACTGGAGAGGCTGCTTCAAAAGGCTGGCTCTGTCGCTTAACGGTGTTGATAATTTTTTTCATGCTGTCCTTCGCTTCTATAAGCGCCTCTTGGTGACAATTCTCTATCAGGCCAATTAGTTCGTGGATGCTTCCTTCCATTTCACCCTTTATGCCAGGCTGCGAGTGGAAGTCCTCTTTTTCCACTATCGTCGTGGGTTTGTTGGTAATAGAAGACATGTAGATGTAGTCGGCGATTTCCAGTTCAGACGGGTAAAGCACCACGTTATATTGATACACTTGACCGTTGTCCTGCTTCAGCAAGATCTCTTTCACGTAATCGTGAACAATAATGCGGACGTGACGGGCGTCATAGATGCCTAGTGAGAGCAAGCTGTCTATTTTCTCGGTCACAGACGGATGTATTGTTGGCCCTATACCACCACAAGGCTGAGGATGGCCGATATGAACTTCAGGTAGCGGCATGTTTATGTAAAAACGACGGACACACTTCAAGGGGGCACCTTGGGTCTTGTTCAGGTTAATAGCGTCTTTGAGCTTGAGAAGAATCTGAGACTTTTCCTGTCGAAGATGAAATTTCGTGTCGAACATTCGATCTAAGTCTACAGAGAAGTCAGGATACATGACGACCTCTCGTACGTGCATGATAGCTGGACAATCACGCTTTTTTGAAGGTTTGTTCCGTCGCTTCTTCACTTCTGGCAAAGGAATTGAAGGATCGTTCTGATGGTCTTGATATTGTTTCTAAAGACATATATGGTTGCATAGTTATTCATTCTAGGATGGCAACTGACTGGTAGACCATACGGTTGTTTCGTTATCACCTTACCGAAAAACAAAACTTTGAACATTGTGTGTATTTTTGTTTTATGTCACTTTTGTAATTTTCTTTCGTAATGAATAGACAATATTATAAATATTGATTGACATAAAACGATGATTACTTGCAAAACTCAATAGCCTGCATTCTCAAAGTTCAGTTTCAAACAATATCGTGGTACTAAACCTCTTCTAATTGAATATATTCTATCTCGATTTAGATAACTTCAAAACAATACGATTGAAGTTATAATTGCATTAAGCTCAGGGTTGTAGTGGCTAGGCTGTTTATAAAAAAAAAACGGGATTTTAACAACTCTGATCAAGGTCGCACTAAAACACTAGAACAAACAAAACATGTTACCGTCACTCGCTCTGCAGTGGTCTTGTAATAGTGAGAACCATATTGGCAATGTAGGGTCAAACAGCTTTTTACAACGAATGGTGTTCCAGAAAATGGAACTTCTAAATTTCCTGAATGGTACTCCCAATAGATGCGATCTAAAAACAATAGCAAATTTGATGAAATTGAAAAAAAAAGATCTGAGAAGACACAGAAGTTAAACACCACAGCAAATGCAACAAATAGTGATGAAGACTCAAAGACATTGATAGTGGTCTACCGTCGACTTGTATGCAGGGGACAGACAACAATCACTGATTTTACAGTCGTAGTTGGAAATTACAGTATATATATCACAGGTTATAATATATGGATGGGTAAGTAGAAAAAAACTAAAGAAGTGCCTATCTATAGAAGATGCGGTGTAGATGCTGTTGACACTGTAAACTGCTTTTTGAACCAACACTGTCCATTCCGACAAGAGGCACATGTGGATCATCATGGTGATAAAGAGAAGATAATATTTGGGGTCCACGTCTTTTAGGCGCAGACAGTTAGGCGCCAGTCAAACAGGCGCGCACACTGTGGCGTCTGGATTTTAGGTGCGGAGCACTGTGGCGCCTGTTCATTTAGGTGCTATTCCTAGTAAAGTCTGCAGATTGTATCAGCTTGGCAGGTAGGGCAATGCTTTTCACACAAAATGTTATATTGAACAGAAAAATATGTTGTTTTTTTAATGCGCTTGTTCGGTATTTATTTGTTGTTTGTCCAGGTTTGCATCGGCGGATAAAGCAGCCCACGCCAAATTACCTGGTTATATAGTCTAAATTACAGATACTAGTATCCGTGTGAATTCGAATTTATTGATAAAGCTTTGGCCGATGCAAACCTGAACTAACAACAAATAAATGCCGAACACGCGCATTAAAAAAACAATATATTTTGTGTGAAAAGCATTACCGGTTTAAGCAGCTTCACTCACGGAAGCCATGACATATTTTTCTGTTCAATATAATATTTTGTGTGTAAAGCATTGTCGGTTTAAGCAGCCATATTTTTCTGTTCAACATAATATTTTGTGTGAAAAGCATTGTCGGTTTAAGCAGCCATATTTTTCTGTTTAATATAACATTTTGTGTGAAAAGCATTGCCGGTTTAAGCAGCCATATTTTTCTGTTCAATATAATATTTTGTGTGAAAAGCATTGCCCTACTAGTAAAGTTGATACAATCTGCAGACTTAGGAATAGCACCTAAATGAACAGGCGCCACAGTGTGCGCGCCTATTAGACCGGCGCCTAATTGTCTGCGCCTAAAAGACTTGCTCCCAACATTTGCATGGCTCCAAAAACACGGACTACACTCAATTACCACAAAGTATGGTTCAGTGTAGTATAGCTGAGAGCTGACTTCTTGTCAGGCATGTAAGTTTTTCGCCACATTTATATTTTAGGTACCAGTAGCCTATATTTATACTGTACTCCTAAAATTAAGAAGATCAGACCATATTCATTTCCCAAAATTTGGCAATAAGGTTCAACTGCAATTGAATTTCATTATAACTTTTTAACAGAAAGTTATGAAAACTCCCTTTAAATAAGTTATATATTTATACCTTCTTTGCCATAACGAGATCTTCTTGGTACATTGGATGCCTCTTTTCTCCAAGAAGTTCTGATGATAAATTTAGTTTTGCACACAGCATTGAACTCCTTTAAAAATGTTTGATATGTGTCGTCTCCATCGACATACCCTTTCACATAAAGGCCGTTCTTTTCAGCATTGTTAATGTAATTCGCAAGAATGCTAAAAATTGATTTGTGTTCCTCTAAAGACACTAGAATCTCTTCATGGCTTATTTGCTGGTCCACCATGATAGTAATAATTCATTTAAATACCCTATAAATTCCCTGAACACCTTCAAAAACCAGTGAAGTAAATGAACACAGGACACCAATGTTACAAAATACAAAAAAGATAGCATAGTACAAAGGTTTGCATTTACAATTCAACCGTTTTATGACTGCAAATTGGAATTTGTAACTTTGACATTTGGAGAGCAGCAAATTAAACAAAAAATAAGACACTAGTCATAAAAACTATATATAAAAACATATTGTACATGAGGTGTTTGTGCAATAACAACGTTACAACAACTGCTATTTTTCCGATATTTCAATAGGAAGTAGAACCTGCTAATTGCAACCTCTCCAAATTAAACCCTTATAGTAACTTAAAGTACTTGAATCGCCAAAACAATCCCAGTCACTGGTCAACTGTATTATACTATGTTCAGTGTAAAAATTATCATGCAAAACAGACAGTCACATCAAACAAATTTCCCTATATTTTGCAACATTTAATTGAAAGTTCAGTACACACCATAAAAAGCATTAGAAAAATTACTTACTGAACATTGAACATAGTATCAACTTGTAAGTTAAACAAAAAATACAAAAACATAAATTGGATATTTGTATAGCACACAGTTGAGCTAAAAGTAGTTCATATTAGAAATTGAACATAAATGTAGTTTTATAAATATGATAAGTTCCAGCCCAAAAAAATGGAAACCATTTCTACTGGGTGTAGCAGTGTAGCATTGTTGCTGGGGTGGGGAATAAGTCTATTTTCATATGGTACAAACAAGTTATAAGTTTGCATTGTATACAATGCAACTATAGAATTGTGAAGTTTCAACAAAAATTTTTTTTTAAATCTTCCACATTCTATGTAGGCTACATTCAAAATTGGATTTTCAAACAAGCATTTCCAAATTGTTGTATGTTCTCCGGTTTGATTCAATAAATTCCACGACAATGCAGGGTTCGATCTTAGCACTGGTCCTCTGGCCAATGTCTAGTGCGAGTTCCCCACGGACCAGTACGAATCGTTTCGCACTGGTCCGAGTGCCCAGTGCGAAAATGTCATCATATTATGTCGTTTGATTGTTTAGAGTGAGTGGTTCTCGACTTCTCGTTTGCGCTTCTCTTCAAACAACAAAACACGTGATCTGTGCGTGTTAAACCCAAGCCTTAAAGCAGCTGGCGGCCATCGTAGTGCTGGAATGACCGCCGGTGCTACCTCCTCAGTCGGCCAATTTGGCCGCTGGTTTCTTTTAGCTAATTATTTAATTTCACAATACAATGATCATGGATTAACTGTCGAAAATATCTAGCACAAATGAGTGACGCAGAATTAGGTCAGCGCGTCATAATCACCACTGTTGCATTGTGCGAAAACATTTGCTATTGTATGGAAAATATCCAGCTGTGATCACCAGCTATAACTCTTGTTTGTAATTCCCGAGGTTTATTTTAACAAAGTATTAATCCGAAGTGCTGATTTACATCAGCTGGCTATATTGTTGTTTTTATATCGATTCAATGTTGTCGGACATTGAATGGTTGTTAAAAAGGAGAACTACCCAGACAACAAAATTCGTTATTTTTACTCTGATTTAAGAATTGCAAACGTAGAATCAATGTAAAAATGACGGATTTTGTTGTCCGGGTAGTTTAGTTGACATACGAGGGGAACCCACATGTCTTCAGAGTTGAGAAAAGTTTCCGCTGTGGGTTAGTGACTTCACACCCTCAATGGTGACATCATAATGGTATAAATGGTCAGGTTTTATGAAAGGCGGTAATGCAGTTGAAACATTTTACTGAGCAGCGAGCAGTTCAAACAATTTAGAGTCGTTAGGTGGTCCCGCAATACCGCATTACAATCCCGATAAAGCAGTGATTGCGTGTACAACGACTCTATTGCAGAACGTCGCCCAGACTTCAACAACGCTAAGTGATCAATGTGGCATTGTTGCAAGTTTAATTCTATTTACTTGTGCTATCGTTATTTGTATTTTGACCTCCAAGCACGCAGATTTGGCCGCCGAGAAGGAGCTCTCGGTAGGCCACGATGGTTCTCGGAAAAAAAACACGAGTTTTAAGGCCTGTAAACCGTAAGAAAAAGGCAATCGCAACATCACGTGTTAAATCGTAAGAAAAAAGCAATTGCAACATCACGTGACGGTGTTAAATCGTAAGAAAAACGAAGCTGAGGTCAAGGCTCCGTGCTGACCACGTAACAGATCTTCTGACCATCCAGCTACAGTCAGCACAAATAAAAGATTTCGACCCCAAACCTGCCATGGTAAACGATTCATCTGTGAGGTCAAGAAGGCTCGACACTGGCTATGTGTTTACAAGGCCAGACAAACAGTCACACATCGGATTCCGATTATGACCCATCATCGGATTCAAAAATTGAAGAAGAGCCCCAAGTAGATTGAAGACTCAACGTAGATTGAATGTCTTGCCTGTGACATAAACTGTTGTTACTGTTATTGCCATTGTATCTTTTCATGTTATTGCCACCATTCATTATTGTCGTTTTAAGGTGGTTTTCCCTGGGTTGGCCTCGTGCTTCCCACGACAATCTTGTTTTTATCAGTAAACGGGACGGACCAGTGCGATCTCATGCGGACCAGTGCAAATGGTGAGCCACTGGTCCGGTTGGCCAGTGCGAAAAAAAGTTAAGGTCGAACCCTGCAATGCAACTCAGCTGTAATGATGCAAAATAGTTCCCAAGAAGAAAGCAAGTGACATAATATAACTGCAACATGGCATGTACCATTCTTTGTTTGGTTTGCTGTGTATGTCTTTCTACGATGCTGAGTTTTGTTAAAATCAACTTTCTGGCCAGAAAGAAAGGCTCCTTATGCCAGACAACAAAATACAGGACTTTGATATCAAATTGGCACACCCATTAATGGAATGTTAGCATAAACTCACATTAACACATTAACATTAGTTGTTTAACATTAGAAACCAGGCTAAGGAGTAGTAAAACAGTTTATGGTAAATTGTAATTGGATCTATTGGCAAATATAGGCTACGTAGCATGCAGAATTTGTAGGAAAATAACCTTTTTGAGAAGAAACACTTTGACAAAATGGTTAATAAAACAACTTGTATCATTTCTATTATTTAAGCATTCATAATATGAACACTGCAACTACAGCTAGAAATGAAAAGAATGGCTATGGACCTATGGTTATAAGTAAATGTGAACACAATAAATGAATAATAATTTTTACATCTACAGAATCCTAAGAATCACAACAGCTATCATAAAGCTTTTTATTGACTTCCTCGCATGTTATTTGAAAGTTCAGTTATCATGAGAAGTGTTTGCGCTTGTTTGTCAAGTTTTTGTTTCAGAGCATTAACTTCTGCTTCCTTGTCATCAACGATCTGATTCACTTTGGATATCTCTACTTTCGAGGCTTCTATCTTCCTGTGCAAAGAATCAATTTGTTTGTTTAGTTTTTTTACTTCAGAGTTACGTTCCTTTAATTGATGTTCTACTTGTTGTTTGTTGCTTTCTTGGGAAGACACTTTTATTTTTAGGTCTTTCATAGCTTCATCACGTCTGAGAAGCTGTTGCTTCATGCTCTTAATGGCTGTATCTTTTTCAGCCTTTTCTTGCATGAGGATTTGAGCCGCGCGATCCTGTTCTTCAACCAACTGTGTTAAATCTGAAACACTGCTTTCTAGTTGAGATACTCTTTTTAACAATTTAAGTTTCTCTTCTTCTATATCTTCAAGGCGAGCTGAGGCTTGGCTGTGTTGGAGTTTTATCTTTTCACTGTGTTTTTGAATCATGTCATGAAGTTCTTTCAAGGTGTCATATTCTTGTCGTGATGTGTTCAAATTCCTTTCTAAAACCTCATTTTTATGAGAAATATCTTGAAAAGCATTTTGCAGCCCATCATATTGGTCTGCTACTTTTTGCAAATTTCTGTTTTCCTCAACAACAGTTTGCAATTCTCTCTCCATGGATGACCTGTCACATTCTGCAGCACGAAATTGGTCTATTAAACCTTCACTTCGTTTCTCTGACTCATGCAGAATTTCTGCTAATTTTTTTGCATCTTGTTCACACCTTGCAAGTTGAAGTCGATTTTGATTGATGATGCGATCAGCCTGAGATAAAGCAAGAGTTTTTGCTTCAAGCAAGTCTTCTAAGTGGGTTTTGCTGATAGTCAATGACGATACTTTATTTTCATATATTTCTACCAACTTTGACATGTTTTGTGGTGCATTAACATCATCAGCTTTCACCTCACCACTTATAATTTTTATGTTTTCAATTAAAGAATTGACGTTTTCCTTATCATCACATTGATCTGTATGGTTGTTAGGAGAGGTCACTCGATCAAGTGAAAATTTAGAAGGTTTACAAGAATTCACCAATGCAGAGTGTTGCAAGGTACCTCCTTTGAATGAGTCACGATCCAGAGGCAACATTCCCACATAAGATGATGGCATTGCCATTGATTCTCTCTCATTTAAATAACACATCGTTTCAGCAAGCAAAACATTTGGAAAGTCAGGCAAAGGTAATGCTTCTTGATGTAGTCGCAAGGCAATTTGTAGTTCAATGCGATCACAACCAGTCATAGCATGGGCAAGAAATGGAACCAGACGTGTATCTTGTAACTTGGAATATAGCAGTTGCTCCAAGTCAGAGGAAATATGCTTGAGGTAAAGCATAACCTGCAGCAATGATAATACAACTTTTGCCCCGATATTACTCCATTCTAATGGTTGCCTCGTTCCTATAGGGTTATGTGTCAACTGAAAATCTACAAGCTGACACCATGATTGTGCACTGATATGGCTAACAATAGTGCTGGCTAAATTTTTGTCAACACTGAAGCAGTTTAAGATTTTGATGCACTGCAATTGTTTTGTCAATTTGAAGTTTTGAAATAAATTAACTGTGGGAGATCTTTCTGGAGTGTTAGATACCGCAAGCAATTGTGTCAACAGCGAAAGTAAAGACGAAAACCATGAAGTTTCGAAAAGATCTAAATGTAAATCTACAACTTCTTCACACAACTCTTTGATAAGAACAAGTGCCTTAATAGAAGGTTGATGATCATTTTTTATCAACGCCTGAAAAGCTACATTTAACAAAATCTCCCAAGTTTGATTGCAGTCAAACATTTTCAAAGTCAGGTTATGTCGAACTGTTGAAATCTGACAAAATGCCAACAAAGCATCAAATACCTTACACGAAGCAGAAGGATAAAGATTTTTTTGCAAAATGATAAGCAACCTGGATGTACAATTGTGTTCTGATTCATAAATAGAAAATTGTTCAGCAATTTCATTGCGCTTTAGTAATTCTATGCAAAGATCTGCAGCTCGATGTTGTGTCAACAATTCATCAGTAGAACACATTTGCGAAAATAGCAGCTTAATAGTTTGTGTTACATTTTTCACACTATACAATTTCTTGGCAAAATCATCATCCCAACAAACATATGTGACAATTGAAAGCACACAAATCCTGTTTGCAATGGAGTCCTGACGAAGATAATTCATTAAACCTTTCATCTTTGATACACTCAGCATCCCTTTCACTTGTGATTGAATTGCAAGATTGTTTGCTACAAAATTGCTCAAAATACCAAGACAACTACTTGATAAATTTCTTTCATCTGATTCAACTTCTTCAAGAAGAAATGACAAAAATTGATCGACACAATTTGATGAGTCCAAGACTTTAAATTTGTATGTGGTTTCTTCTAATAAAGAAAGACATTCTTGGAGACAATTTGTTTGTTGCAAATCTGTGTTTTGAATAGCATACTCCATCAAGGCTAAAGTTAGGTTTGTTGACTCAAAATACAAACATGACAAGGGAATTTTGAGAATAATTGTGAACAGGTTAATAATTTTATGAACAATAAGATTATCTTTATTTTGAGTCGCAATAACACTGACAAGACTACCAATGCCTTCTTTGCTGATTGTGTCATTTTTGAAAACATAATCAATGTCATCAACATTTTTCAAATGCGCCAGCAACACTTCTAGATGTCTTATAAGCTGAGATTTGGTGTTTTCATTCTGATTTTGAAGATATTGTGATGCAGCTAAAGCAACCATCTTCACACAGCTGACAGGATCCATCACACTGGGCTTTTACCATAAAATAATCCTGTAATTCAATATCCTGGTTATTCTGTAAAATGTTAAAAAAGTGAAAAAAAGACTAATTAAAAAAGTTTTAAATAAAATCAAAAATCAAATAAAAAAATCAAATAATAAAACCAAATAAATAATCCTAAATAAATCTATTGCTAATACAAATATATATACTGTATTATATTTGAGAAGGTCATCAGTTGCACTGCCAACTCAGGTCTGTTGAAATGGTACAAAACTTTTCAATCGCAGATTGCATAGGCTACTGCACATGTTGAAGTTGCCTTTTTCCTGACTCACTGAATCACCAGTGCATGCGCACTTAAATGAAGATAAATCGAGTAAACGGGATTGTTTGTATGTGCTGGCGTAATGCGTTTATACCGGTAGTACCTGTGCTTTCATTGCATAATGAGGCTATTTTAAAGATAGGTTACTGTAATACTTAGCTTGGCCTGTGGTTTCCATTCAGTTTGCTAAAACTTGTTAAAACTTGAAAAAGTCTACAGGCCTACTTCATTGATCTGTGCAAAACATTATCATATATTATACAGGCTAGTGTGGGGGTGTTCAGAGCCGGAGGCAAATTTACAAATGTCAATCAATCAATAGTTTATTTGTCAGTAACAGGAACATAATGGATGGAATAATTCCCTGGCAAAAAGACTTCAACAATCGGAAACTTCACTCTGTTGATCTCGGTGACCGGGCCTGCGTCAGTGATTCAAAGCTTTTACAAGTATGCGAAACTGCCAGGATTAAGCTCTGCAAGAAGCTTTCCCAGTCCGACGATAAAGATTCAATCAATCAATTGATGAGTAATGTCATCACTGCTATTGTGTTCTCAAGTCTTTAAAATGTTTGGATTGATATTTTTTCACTAAATAAATAAGAATTAGGAAAATAGCGGATCCGCAGTAATTTATACATATTATATTTTCCAACAGACCAACATCGTTTTCAGGATCCATTATGCCAAGGTTTGTTTTTTTTTTCGAATAAAACTATGTGAAAATAATCAGTAGGTATGCAGGAGCTAACCATGTCAAATGGAAACAAATTTATTCCAAAATAAACGTGCAATTGAAAGATTTGTTGTATCCACGAATTTCCTCAATTGCGCATTTACGCATTAGGGATTTTTCCCTTTCCACAAAAATCCTGCTCCCAATTCACGATCTTCTTCCGTATTTCCGAAGTTGATGGAGTTTTCGCCTGAAATAAATTGTTTTGTAAGGTAGAAGCAAGTAGCTTGAAGTGGATTACCACCAAAAAAATATATCTTCATTCTTCAGAATTAAAGAGTGGGTGATGAAAAATATTTCGTGTTTCAGAAAAAAAATTCGTGCTTAGGGGAATGACCATACATGGTTTGTTTCACAAATGTGTTCAGGCCTCGAAATTCCGGCGGTCATGGCGGACATGACCTCCGGAATGACCTCGAATGTCTGCCGAAGCCGACTTATTGGTCGGTCATAAATGACCGCCGCAAAATTCTTGACAAAAATAGAGAAAATGCAGCAAAAATATATATATTTTAAATTGGAATTGTTTGTTTAACGCGAACAAACACAGAGCTGAAACAATAATCGTACAGGCAATTGCTTTAAAGATCACATTAGAGTGGTGTGGTTAACGAGCTGATGGCAAAAGTAGCCATTTTTACATCATTTCAACGCCTTGCAATGTTGCCTTGAAATAAAGTTGTCTGAACTTTTCGGTAGGATATGTATTCTAATTTTAACAATGAGGATTATTGCGTTACATTGATCGTTTGTTAAAAAGAAACGTCACAGAGAAGCAAGTCTCAGCTGGGTTCCGCACGTGCTTAGGCGAATGTGGCGACCTTATTCACGCTGATACTGATAGAATTTCTGCACATAAGGGAGGGTGTTAGACTAACACTATTGTGTTAGTTAGTTAACACTAACACTATTGAGGGCTAACATTATTGCGTCACTAATGCGCATTTGTCTGGACAGTCCTGACATGAAGATTTACGACCCCGCGCCGGCAGTAATCGCTTGGCACAACGATTCTATAACGCGAAAACCACCAAATAAATGATCGGAGTTGCGTTTGTAATAAGGAAATTTGGATTGTTGTTTTCAATTGTGTTTATTGCGTCATTACATGACTGTCATTAACGCACTGATTTATTTGCAAGCAAAAAATATGTCCGGTTGAGATATTAAATGTCCACTGAAAGGGCCAGTCCGGTAGGACATGCTTGACCGCCGGAAAAAAGTACAAATTTCGAGGCCTGGTGTTACATATAAGCTGCAAATATATATACAAAAAATAAATGTTAAAGGAATAATTTTTTAAAAAGACAAAAAGTTGTTTAAACTATAAATGAGAATGAAATTGATTATATTCAATAATTACCTATAAAAAAACTGTCAAACAAAACATAGGCTACCAACATTCAAATGTTGTTACATTCAGATATGCAAAATTCAACTTTCCTAGCCTATACAAATTATAGATTTCCATTTTCTCATCATCAACCTAAGTTCCTTCCTCTTATCAAGGGTTGGAGGCAATGAAGCGTTAAGTTTCTTTGTAATTGTTGTAAGATTTTTCTACTGTAGTTTTGTAGTAGGCTACTTGATCAAAAAAAATCATAATTTTTAGTCAAAAACTTTGATCAGCAACTTTAATAAATTCTCCCAATCTTTTTGAGGGGACAATTGGGTGCTCTTCCACAAGACGCCCTGTTGGTCAACCAGACAAAATCATGACGTCACACATTGGAATGGACTATTATGAAGGAGGAAGTGCGGGGTGGAAATGGAACGAAATACACCAGAAGGAAATTGTCTCCCATTCATTCATTTCTTGTTCAATTTCAACAAATTTGCTATTGTTGGAAAGCACAAGCATAGATCTAACCAACTAAATTAGTACCAAGTCCCAAAATACTACTAGCTCCATCTGGTGGCCACCTAAACTTGACCAAATTCAAACCATCACCAAAACTTCATTTTAAATGATAAACAATCTAAATCAAATCTAATTAAAAGAACATGTTACTGTTTGTTGAAGTGCTAACTTTCATTGTTATATCTTATTCAATATGCGCGCAATCGTGGCCACCTAAACTTGACCAAATTCAAACTATTATCAAAAGTTTATTTGGAATGATCAGAACATTAAACGACAGCCAATTAAAAGAACATGTTACTGTTTATTGAAGTGCTAACTTTCATTGTTATATCTTATTCAATATGCGCGCAATCGTTGTTCGAAGACAGCCCCCCAACGAAGCTTTTGCCCAATGCATTTCAATGGCGAATCGATCGTCTTCCAGTTCACGCCCTGCATGTTCACGATAATTAATTGTCTCCCATTTATTCATTTCTCGCTCAATTTAAACAGATTTGCTATCGTTGAAAAGCACAAGCATAGATCTAACCAACTAAATTAATACCAAGTCCCAAAATACTACTAGCTCCATCTGGTGGCCACCTAAACTTGACCAAATTCAAACCATCACCAAAACTTCATTTTAAATGATAAACAATCTAAATCAAATCCAATTAAAAGAACATGTTACTGTTTATTGAAGTGCTAACTTTCATTGTTATATCTTATTCAATATGCGCGCAATCGTTGTTCGAAGACAGCCCCCTAACGAAGCTTTTGCCCAATGCATTTCAATGGCGAATCGATCGTCTTCCAGTTCACGCCCTGCGTGATCACGATAATTAATTGTCTCCCATTTATTCATTTCTAGCTCAATTTTAACAGATTTGCTATCGTTAAAAAGCACAAGCATAGATTTAACCAACTAAATTAATACCAAGTCCCAAAATACTACTAGCTCCATCTGGTGGCCACCTAAACTTGACCAAATTCAAACCATTATCAAAAGTTTATTTGGAACGATAAGAACATTAAACGACAGCCAATTAAAAGAACATGTTACTGTTTATTGAAGTGCTAACTTTCATTGTTATATCTTATTCAATATGCGCGCAATCGTTGTTCGAAGACAGCCCCCCAACGAAGCTTTTGCCCAATGCATTTCAATGGCGAATCGATCGTCTTCCAGTTCACGCCCTGCATGTTCACGATAATTAATTGTCTCCCATTTATTCATTTCTTGCTCAATTTCAACAGATTTGCTATCGTTGAAAAGCACAAGCATAGATCTAACCAACTAAATTAATACCAAGTCCCAAAATACTACTAGCTCCATCTGGTGGCCACCTAAACTTGACCAAATTCAAACCATCACCAAAACTTCATTTTAAATGATAAACAATCTAAATCAAATCCAATTAAAAGAACATGTTACTGTTTATTAAAGTGGTAACTTTCATTGTTATATCTCATTCAATATGCGCGCAATCGTTGTTCGAAGACAGCTCCCCAACGAAGCTTTTGCCCAATGCATTTCAATGGCGAATCGATCGTCTTCCAGTTCACGCCCTGCATGTTCACGATAATTAATTGTCTCCCATTTATTCATTTCTTGCTCAATTTCAACAGATTTGCTATCGTTGAAAAGAACAAGCATAGATCTAACCAACTAAATTAATACCAAGTCCCAAAATACTACTAGCTCCATCTGGTGGCTACCTAAACTTGACCAAATTCAAACCATTATCAAAAGTTTATTTGCAATGATAAAAACATTAAACGACAACCAATTAAAAGAACTTGTTACTGTTTATTGAAGGGCTAACTTTCATTTTGACACCTTATTTAATATATGAGCAATCGTTGTTCGAAGACAGCCCCCCAACGAAGCTTTTGCCCAATGCATTTCAATGGCGAATCGATCCTCTTCCAGTTCACGCCCTGCATGTTCACGATAATTAATTGTCTCCCATTTATTCATTTCTTGCTCAATTTCAACAGATTTGCTATCGTTGAAAAGCACAAGCATAGATCTAACCAACTAAATTAATACCAAGTCCCAAAATACTACTAGCTTCATCTGGTGGCCACCTAAACTTGACCAAATTCAAACCATTATCAAAAGTTTATTTGCAATGATAAAAACATTAAACGACAAACAATTAAAAGAACATGTTACTGTTTATTGAAGTGCTAACTTTCATTTTTATACCTTATTTAATATATGAGCAATCGTTGTTCGAAGACAGCCCCCCAACGAAGCTTTTGCCCAATGCATTTCAATGGCGAATCGATCCTCTTCCAGTTCACGCCCTGCGTGATCAATGGTGAATCGATCGTCTTCCAGTTCACGCCCTGCATGTTCACGATAATTAATTGTCTACCATTTATTCATTTCTAGCTCAATTTCAACAGATTTGCTATCGTTGAAAAGCACAAGCAGGGATCTAACCAACTAAGTTATAACCAAGTCCCAAAATACTACTAGCTCCATCTGGTGGCCACCTAAACTTGACCAAAATCAAACCATTATCAAAAGTTTATTTGCAATGATAAAAACATTAAACGACAACCAATTAAAAGAACATGTTACTGTTTATTGAAGTGCTAACTTTCATTTTTATACCTTAATTAATATATGAGCAATCGTTGTTCGAAGACAGTCCCCCAACGAAGCTTTTGCCCAATGCATTTCAATGGCGAATCGTTCGTCTTCCAGTTCACGCCCTGCGTGATCAATAGCGAATCGATCGTCTTCCAGTTCAAGCCCTGCATGTTCACGATAATTAATTGTCTCCCATTTATTCATTTCTTGCTCAATTTCAACAGATTTGCTATCGTTGAAAAGCACAAGCATAGATCTAACCAACTAAGTTAATACCAAGTCCCAAAATGCTAATAGCTCCATCTAGTGGCCACCTAAACTTGACCACATGCAAACCATCACCAAAACTTCATTTTAAATGATAAACAATCTAAATTAAATCCAATTAAAAGAACATGTTACTGTTTATTGAAGGGCTAACTTTCATTTTTGTATCTTATTCAATATGCGCGCAATCGTTGTTCGAAGACAGCCCCCCAACGAAGCTTTTGCCCAATGCATTTCAATGGCGAATCGATCGTCTTCCAGTTCACGCCCTGCATGTTCACGATAATTAATTGTCTCCCATTTATTCATTTCTTGCTCAATTTCAACAGATTTGCTATCGTTGAAAAGCACAAGCATAGATCTAACCAACTAAGTTAATACCAAGTCCCAAAATACTACTAGCTCCATCTGGTGGCCACCTAAACTTGACCAAATTCAAACCATTATCAAAAGTTTATTTGGAAGGATAGGAACATTAAACGACAGCCATTTAAAAGAACATGTTACTGTTTATTGAAGTGATAACTTTCATTTTTGTATCTTATTCAATATGCGCGCAATCGTTGTTCGAAGACAGCCCCCCAACAAAGCTTTTGCCCAATGCATTTCAATAGCGAATCGATCCTCTTCCAGTTCACGCCCTGCATGTTCACGATAATTAATTGTCTCCCATTTATTCATTTTTTGCTCAATTTCAACAGATTTGCTATCGTTAAAAAGCACAAGCATAGATCTAACCAACTAAATTAATACCAAGTCCCAAAATACTACTAGCTCCATCTGGTGGCCACCTAAACTTGACCAAATTCAAACCATTATCAAAAGTTTATTTGGAAGGATAGGAACATTAAACGACAGCCATTTAAAAGAACATGTTACTGTTTATTGAAGTGATAACTTTCATTTTTGTATCTTATTCAATATGCGCGCAATCGTTGTTCGAAGACAGCCCCCCAACGAAGCTTTTGCCCAATGCATTTCAATAGCGAATCGATCCTCTTCCAGTTCACGCCCTGCATGTTCACGATAATTAATTGTCTCCCATTTATTCATTTTTTGCTCAATTTCAACAGATTTGCTATCGTTAAAAAGCACAAGCATAGATCTAACCAACTAAATTAATACCAAGTCCCAAAATACTACTAGCTCCATCTGGTGGCCACCTAAACTTGACCAAATTCAAACCATTATCAAAAGTTTATTTGGAAGGATAGGAACATTAAACGACAGCCATTTAAAAGAACATGTTACTGTTTATTGAAGTGATAACTTTCATTTTTGTATCTTATTCAATATGCGCGCAATCGTTGTTCGAAGACAGCCCCCCAACAAAGCTTTTGCCCAATGCATTTCAATGGCGAATCGATCCTCTTCCAGTTCACGCCCTGCATGTTCACGATAATTAATTGTCTCCCATTTATTCATTTTTTGCTCAATTTCAACAGATTTGCTATCGTTAAAAAGCACAAGCATAGATCTAACCAACTAAATTAATACCAAGTCCCAAAATACTACTAGCTCCATCTGGTGGCCACCTAAACTTGACCAAATTCAAACCATTATCAAAAGTTTATTTGGAAGGATAGGAACATTAAACGACAGCCATTTAAAAGAACATGTTACTGTTTATTGAAGTGATAACTTTCATTTTTGTATCTTATTCAATATGCGCGCAATCGTTGTTCGAAGACAGCCCCCCAACGAAGCTTTTGCCCAATGCATTTCAATAGCGAATCGATCCTCTTCCAGTTCACGCCCTGCATGTTCACGATAATTAATTGTCTCCCATTTATTCATTTTTTGCTCAATTTCAACAGATTTGCTATCGTTAAAAAGCACAAGCATAGATCTAACCAACTAAATTAATACCAAGTCCCAAAATACTACTAGCTCCATCTGGTGGCCACCTAAACTTGACCAAATTCAAACCATCACCAAAACTTCATTTTAAATGATAAACAATCTAAATTAAAACCAATTAAAAGAACATGTTACTGTTGATTGAAGTGCTAACTTTCATTGTTATATCTTATTTAATATGCGCGCAATCGTTGTTCGAAGACAGCCCCCCAACGAAGATTTTGCCCAATGCATTTCAATCGCGAATCGATCCTCTTCCAGTTCACGCCCTGCGTGTTCACGATAATTAATTGTCTCCCACTTATTCATTTCTTGCTCAATTTCAACAGATTTGCTATCGTTGAAAAGCACAAGCATAGATCTAACCAACTAAATTAATACTAAGTCTCAAAATACTACTAGCTCCATCTGGTGGCCACCTAAACTTGACCAAATTCAAACCATTATCAAAAGTTTATTTGCAATGATAAAAACATTAAACGACAACCAATTAAAAGAACTTGTTACTGTTTATTGAAGGGCTAACTTTCATTTTGACACCTTATTTAATATATGAGCAATCGTTGTTCGAAGACAGCCCCCCAACGAAGCTTTTGGCCAATGCATTTCAATGGCGAATCGATCCTCTTCCAGTTCACGCCCTGCATGTTCACGATAATTAATTGTCTCCCATTTATTCATTTCTAGCTCAATTTCAACAGATTTGCTATCGTTGAAAAGCACAAGCATAGATCTAACCAACTAAACAAATACTAAGTCCCAAAATACTACTAACTCCATCTGGTGGCCACCCAAACTTGACCAAATTCAAACCATTATCAAAAGTTTATTTGCAATGATAAAAACATTAAACGACAACCAATTAAAAGAACTTGTTACTGTTTATTGAAGGGCTAACTTTCATTTTGACACCTTATTTAATATATGAGCAATCGTTGTTCGAAGACAGCCCCCCAACGAAGCTTTTGCCCAATGCATTTCAATCGCGAATCGATCCTCTTCCAGTTCACGCCCTGCGTAATCACGATGATTAATTGTCTCCCATTTATTCATTTCTTGCTCAATTTCAACAGATTTGCTATCATTGAAAAGCACAAGCATAGATCTCACCAACTAAATTAATACCAAGTTCCAAAATTTTACTAGCTCCATCTGGTGGCCACCTAAACTTGACCACATGCAAACCCTCCCTAAAACTTCATTTTAAATGATAAACAATCTAAATCAAATCCAATTAAAAGAACATGTTACTGTTTATTGAAGTGCTAACTTTCATTTTTGTATCTTATTCAATATGCGCGCAATCGTTGTTCGAAGACAGCCCCCCAACGAAGCTTTTGCACAATGCATTTCAATTACGAATCGATCGTCTTTCTGGATTCACATTGCGTGATCGCGATAATTAATTGTGTCCCATTTATATTGAAAAAATGCTAAAGTCATAGAAAGTATTAGGATCAGGCACACAAATAGCCTAGTTGGTGGTGTGATGGCTTGTCCGAATCAAGTAATGTAACAAACACTGATCAATAGGAAAGCGATGTGTGCTCTAGAGCGGTGTAGAACTTTGATCCTTTGGGAGGTCGTGGAAGAATTCTTGTCACTCGGCCCTCAGTCGACATCTATTGGAAAAGCTCGGTTGAGGAAGCAAGTGATGTCAGCTCCAAGTGCAGGAGCCAGAAAATTGTTCCTATTTGGATGGAGAAACCTCTGTAAATAATAAAAAGCAACAACAACCAGCGAGACAGTGGGTGCGGATACTTATGTTTTGTTCAATGCTTAGCCAAGAAATTTTTTCGCAACACATAGGCTAAGCCTAATAAACCTAGGCTTAAATATGGATCAAAGGTAAGTAACGAAACCGTAATGAAATGACTTGGGCTTGCATTCTCGTGTTCTTTCATTACCACACGAAGTCTTTTTCCCAAAGGCATCCGTGTGTGTAAACAAAATGATTCATAGGTCCAAACCTTAAACGTTAACACACAAAAATCATGTTACAAACGTAAGTTAAAAAAATTATTTTGTTTCATGTGACATTGCACTTTTTTTAGCCTAGTTTGTTTGTTATAGAATAAATATCACAAAGTAGGCTATGTGGGCAGCAACTCTTTTTTATCATTAGGTAGCCCTGAAAAGGGCTGTTTTTTTTTTTTTTGGCAAATGGACGATGTGGCGGCTACAGTAAGGGGTAGGACTCCCTTATGGCGCGGAGAACTTCCGGAAAATGTCGTCCCCGTGGAAACTGATGTCGCCACATAAATTCATCAAGATACCCAGGTATCATGGGCCTTGTGGTGCCACCCATTCTTTTAAATTTCCGTTTACAATTCAGCCACAGGTTTTCAATGTGGTTCGTATGAACCCCTGTGGCCGAAACATAATGATGGTGATGGTTGACCGTTTGGTGGCGATATCCAAGATCTAAAAAATACGAAAGCAACTTTAAATAAATTTCAGCCTAAAATGCTTGCTGCAACGGTTTCCAAATAGAAATAACAAAAACATGTTAAATTGTTAAATTTATTTTTAATGGATGCATAATTGTTTTGGCATGAGCCATCGTGCTTTTTGAAAAGGAGCTGTGCAGTTAAGTGGCGAGGTCAGTTGATTTTTTTTTCTGCTCCCAAAGTAACTTTAAATGGTTAATTGTTGTTAACAGTTTCTACACTATGAATAAGTTGTATCAAGTGGGACCTGGCATGACAGTTTAAGCCAAATGGTTGGGTCTGATGCCATCACAACAGAAAAGTACACATTGTACTGTGATATGTCTTCAGACAAGCTAAACACAAACTGGTGGTTGAATGACCAATGGGACTGTGCAAGCAATCACTTTTGGGACATATTCCTACGTTATTTTAAGGCTGAAAGAAATTTTTTTCACTTAAAAAGTATTTTTCACTAGGGATGTAGATAAGAGCTACTGCTTTATTTTGTACAATCTTGAAAAGCCTTATTACACTACACTTTGCTATAGATCATGGCAAAAGTATATACCTTTTTAGATTTCAATTCATTGAACCTTTAAAGTGTCTTATTTTATCATGTCTGAAAAGAAAAGCGGGTCTATTTATTGATGAAAACCAAGAAAACAAGTTCTGCTTCTTTTCTCTTGAGTCTCTTTCATTCCATCATACCCTTGACAATCAATTGATGTATCTAGAAAAGTGTCTCCTGGGACATAACCCCTTGTCCCATTGATCATGTATGTAAGCAACCTATGGGACAGTTGTCTGACACTTTTTAATGATGAAAAAAAAACAATAAAGAATATTAGCCTACAGTCATCACTGTTTTGATTTCATGTTAAGAAACAATGACTAAACTTTGCAATAAAATTGCTTTAGTTCATGATTTGCTTTAAAATAACGTTTTTTTAGAAATAATGTCATATTCGTCCCATAGGTGCCACATCTCCCCTACACATTTTTACTCTCAGTACACCTAGTCTACACAAATGTTTAATCTACATGCATTTTATGTACTTCATCCAATCCATTTAATGTTTAACATAATCTACGTTAAGTGTTTACATGTTAGTGTAGCCTATGTCATTTTAAAATAGAACTACAAGAAACACTCACTAGACAAGTTAGAGTATGCACCCCATTCATCGGAATGAATCTCTGTTCCTGGTGCTATGTGGCGTAGAATTTCTGCCTCCAGTGTAGCCCTGTCCCGCCGCGGTACCATTACAATGAAGCATTCTCTAATAGCACAATTTTACTAGGGATATCTACAGGCATTGAGGTGCAAAAGAACGTGCCCTAAGGAGGGTAGGTTAAATAAAAGTGTTGTCAAATATTCCTTCAAATCCCAAGCCCAAGTGATATTGCTCACCTGCTCGAACGTAGTTGACTAGGCGTAGGCCTAGTTGTAGGGGGTAAACATGCACATAATATATAACTTACTTTGTTGTGGTGTCAATCCCGCCGAAGATCCACTGCTGTGGCACTGGGCGCCCTTGTGAATTTCCTGGTTTTCGTCTGGCCACCAAGGACTCATCGATAGCGACGATGTGGCCAGGTCCACCGATTTGATGCTGATTCCTCAACAAATCCTCCGAACAGACCTGTACGTTATCAACAAATGGCAAATATTCGTGTTCATCAATAGTGATGGTGTGGCATGAAGCCACATAGTAGCCTATGCTTTTCGTACAAGCACGAATGTTTGTAGTTCCAAAACCGTTTGTGTTTGAATGTTTTGCTTGGAGACCCAGGGCCTATGAGAGGGGGATACTGAGGGTACGGCGTACCCTTGAGGGCCCAGGCCTGTGATTGTTGGGAGGCCCAAAATTGTGATTTTATACTTTACGCGAAAACATGATGGTTAAAACCACCCTAAACGACTAAATTCAAGCATAAAAGTTGTTATCATTTAGTCCTGGGGGGCCCGTAATGTAGCAAAAAGGCCCGGAGAAGTAATTGAGTGCATTGCGCGCAAATTAGGGGCCCAAAGTGGTGATTTAATGCTTTACGTGCAAAAATGTTCCATTTTAAAGCACCCAAAATTAAATCGTAAAAGTTGGTTTTTCTCCTGTTCGGTTAGGACATAGGGAAGCAAAAGCAGGGTTGAGAAAAACTCGGGCTTTTCTTAAAAAGCTCGGGTGTTTTTGGGCTTTTTTGTGTTTTTTTAAAATTATTTGAAAAAGGTAGTTTCACGCTTATTTCACTTCAAAATGAATTTAGAAGTTGGAGCAAGAGCCGAAGTGAATACTTTCGGAGCAGGAACGGAACCGAGTCAAAAAAAAGTAACTTCGTTCACCTCTGCTAGGCATGTGGTGAATACAAAAGTTAATGAAGAAAGCTTATTGGTCAGACGATTAATTTGATGATGTTTTGACAAGATGTTACGTTTGAGCCTTGGTAGAGAGCTTGACTTGTTGTACCGCAGATACATATAACACTCAGTAACGTTAGTGGATTTAACATTTTTTATTAAACACACAAAAAAACAAGAAAAAACTACTAAATCCAACGTTTTCGACACCAAATCATAGTGTCCTCATCAGGACTAATTATAGGCTACATCTAAGAGAAATAAATGAATGAACTTGCGTTGGAGCTTCGTTGGGGGGCTGTCTTCGAACAACGATTGCGCGCATATTGAATAAGATACAAAAATGAAAGTTAGCCCTTCAATAAACAGTAACATGTTCTTTTAATTGGATTTAATTTAGATTGTTTATCATTTAAAATGAAGTTTTGGTGATGGTTTGCATGTGGTCAAGTTTAGGTGGCCACTAGATGGAGCTATTAGCATTTTGGGACTTGGTATTAACTTAGTTGGTTAGATCTATGCTTGTGCTTTTCAACGATAGCAAATCTGTTGAAATTGAGCAAGAAATGAATGAATGGGAGACAATTAATTATCGTGAACATGCAGGGCTTGAACTGGAAGACGATCGATTCGCTATTGATCACGCAGGGCGTGAACTGGAAGACGAACGATTCGCCATTGAAATGCATTGGGCAAAAGCTTCGTTGGGGGACTGTCTTCGAACAACGATTGCTCATATATTAATTAAGGTATAAAAATGAAAGTTAGCACTTCAATAAACAGTAACATGTTCTTTTAATTGGTTGTCGTTTAATGTTTTTATCATTGCAAATAAACTTTTGATAATGGTTTGATTTTGGTCAAGTTTAGGTGGCCACCAGATGGAGCTAGTAGTATTTTGGGACTTGGTTATAACTTAGTTGGTTAGATCCCTGCTTGTGCTTTTCAACGATAGCAAATCTGTTGAAATTGAGCAAAAAATGAATAAATGGGAGACAATTAATTATCGTGAACATGCAGGGCGTGAACTGGAAGAGGATCGATTCGCTATTGAAATGCATTGGGCAAAAGCTTCGTTGGGGGGCTGTCTTCGAACAACGATTGCGCGCATATTGAATAAGATACAAAAATGAAAGTTAGCACTTCAATAAACAGTAACATGTTCTTTTAAATGGCTGTCGTTTAATGTTCCTATCCTTCCAAATAAACTTTTGATAATGGTTTGAATTTGGTCAAGTTTAGGTGGCCACCAGATGGAGCTAGTAGTATTTTGGGACTTGGTATTAATTTAGTTGGTTAGATCTATGCTTGTGCTTTTTAACGATAGCAAATCTGTTGAAATTGAGCAAAAAATGAATAAATGGGAGACAATTAATTATCGTGAACATGCAGGGCGTGAACTGGAAGACGATCGATTCGCCATTGAAATGCATTGGGCAAAAGCTTCGTTGGGGGGCTGTCTTCGAACAACGATTGCGCGCATATTGAATAAGATACAAAAATGAAAGTTAGCACTTCAATAAACAGTAACATGTTCTTTTAATTGGATTTAATTTAGATTGTTTATCATTTAAAATGAAGTTTTGGTGATGGTTTGCATGTGGTCAAGTTTAGGTGGCCACTAGATGGAGCTAGTAGTATTTTGGGACTTGGTTATAACTTAGTTGGTTAGATCCCTGCTTGTGCTTTTCAACGATAGCAAATCTGTTGAAATTGAGCAAGAAATGAATAAATGGGAGACAATTAATTATCGTGAACATGCAGGGCGTGAACTGGAAGACGATCGATTCACCATTGATCACGCAGGGCGTGAACTGGAAGAGGATCGATTCGCCATTGAAATGCATTGGGCAAAAGCTTCGTTGGGGGGCTGTCTTCGAACAACGATTGCTCATATATTAAATAAGGTATAAAAATGAAAGTTATCACTTCAATAAACAGTAACATGTTCTTTTAATTGTTTGTCGTTTAATGTTTTTATCATTGCAAATAAACTTTTGATAATGGTTTGAATTTGGTCAAGTTTAGGTGGCCACCAGATGGAGCTAGTAGTATTTTGGGACTTAGTATTAATTTAGTTGGTTAGATCTATGCTTGTGCTTTTCAACGATAGCAAATCTGTTGAAATTGAGCAAGAAATGAATAAGTGGGAGACAATTAATTATCGTGAACACGCAGGGCGTGAACTGGAAGAGGATCGATTCGCGATTGAAATGCATTGGGCAAAATCTTCGTTGGGGGGCTGTCTTCGAACAACGATTGCGCGCATATTAAATAAGATATAACAATGAAAGTTAGCACTTCAATCAACAGTAACATGTTCTTTTAATTGGATTT
Organism: Aplidium turbinatum; assembly: GCF_918807975.1. Lineage (NCBI taxonomy): Eukaryota > Metazoa > Chordata > Ascidiacea > Aplousobranchia > Polyclinidae > Aplidium > Aplidium turbinatum. The sequence goes on from NC_137482.1 coordinate 21,906,719, forward strand.
AATTTAGATTGTTTATCATTTAAAATGAAGTTTTGGTGATGGTTTGAATTTGGTCAAGTTTAGGTGGCCACCAGATGGAGCTAGTAGTATTTTGGGACTTGGTATTAATTTAGTTGGTTAGATCTATGCTTGTGCTTTTTAACGATAGCAAATCTGTTGAAATTGAGCAAAAAATGAATAAATGGGAGACAATTAATTATCGTGAACATGCAGGGCGTGAACTGGAAGAGGATCGATTCGCTATTGAAATGCATTGGGCAAAAGCTTCGTTGGGGGGCTGTCTTCGAACAACGATTGCGCGCATATTGAATAAGATACAAAAATGAAAGTTAGCACTTCAATAAACAGTAACATGTTCTTTTAAATGGCTGTCGTTTAATGTTCCTATCCTTCCAAATAAACTTTTGATAATGGTTTGAATTTGGTCAAGTTTAGGTGGCCACCAGATGGAGCTAGTAGTATTTTGGGACTTGGTATTAATTTAGTTGGTTAGATCTATGCTTGTGCTTTTTAACGATAGCAAATCTGTTGAAATTGAGCAAAAAATGAATAAATGGGAGACAATTAATTATCGTGAACATGCAGGGCGTGAACTGGAAGACGATCGATTCGCCATTGAAATGCATTGGGCAAAAGCTTCGTTGGGGGGCTGTCTTCGAACAACGATTGCGCGCATATTGAATAAGATACAAAAATGAAAGTTAGCACTTCAATAAACAGTAACATGTTCTTTTAATTGGATTTAATTTAGATTGTTTATCATTTAAAATGAAGTTTTGGTGATGGTTTGCATGTGGTCAAGTTTAGGTGGCCACTAGATGAAGCTATTAGCATTTTGGGACTTGGTATTAACTTAGTTGGTTAGATCTATGCTTGTGCTTTTCAACGATAGCAAATCTGTTGAAATTGAGCAAGAAATGAATGAATGGGAGACAATTAATTATCGTGAACATGCAGGGCTTGAACTGGAAGACGATCGATTCGCTATTGATCACGCAGGGCGTGAACTGGAAGACGAACGATTCGCCATTGAAATGCATTGGGCAAAAGCTTCGTTGGGGGGCTGTCTTCGAACAACGATTGCTCATATATTAAATAAGGTATAAAAATGAAAGTTATCACTTCAATAAACAGTAACAAGTTCTTTTAATTGGTTGTCGTTTAATGTTTTTATCATTGCAAATAAACTTTTGATAATGGTTTGAATTTGGTCAAGTTTAGGTGGCCACCAGATGGAGCTAGTAGTATTTTGGGACTTGGTATTAATTTAGTTGGTTAGATCTATGCTTGTTCTTTTCAACGATAACAAATCTGTTGAAATTGAGCAAGAAATGAATAAATGGGAGACAATTAATTATCGTGATCACGCAGGGCGTGAACTGGAAAACGATCGATTCGCCATTGAAATGCATTGGGCAAAAGCTTCGTTGGGGGGCTGTCTTCGAACAACGATTGCGCGCATATTGAATAAGATATAAAAATGAAAGTTAGCACTTCAATAAACAATAACATGTCCTTTTAATTGGCTGTCGTTTAATGTTTTTATCATTGCAAATAAACTTTTGATAATGGTTTGAATTTGGTCAAGTTTAGGTGGCCACCAGATGGAGCTAGTAGTATTTTGAGACTTGGTATTAACTTAGTTGGTTAGATCTATGCTTGTGCTTTTCAACGATAACAAATCTGTTGAAATTGAGCAAGAAATGAATAAATGGGAGACAATTAATTATCGTGAACACGCAGGGCGTGAACTGGAAGACGATCGATTCGCCATTGAAATGCATTGGGCAAAGCTTCGTTGGGGGGCTGTCTTCGAACAACGATTGCGCGCATATTGAATAAGATATAAAAATGAAAGTTAGCACTTCAATAAACAATAACATGTTCTTTTAATTGGTTGTCGTTTATTGTTTTTATCATTGCAAATAAACTTTTGATAATGGTTTGAATTTGATCAAGTTTAAGTAGCCACCAGATGGAGCTAGTAGTATTTTGGGACTTGGTATTAACTTAGTTGGTTAGATCTATGCTTGTTCTTTTCAACGATAACAAATCTGTTGAAATTGAGCAAGAAATGAATAAATGGGAGACAATTAATTATCGTGATCACGCAGGGCGTGAACTGGAAAACGATCGATTCGCCATTGAAATGCATTGGGCAAAAGCTTCGTTGGGGGGCTGTCTTCGAACAACGATTGCGCGCATATTGAATAAGATATAAAAATGAAAGTTAGCACTTCAATAAACAATAACATGTCCTTTTAATTGGCTGTCGTTTAATGTTTTTATCATTGCAAATAAACTTTTGATAATGGTTTGAATTTGGTCAAGTTTAGGTGGCCACCAGATGGAGCTAGTAGTATTTTGAGACTTGGTATTAACTTAGTTGGTTAGATCTATGCTTGTGCTTTTCAACGATAACAAATCTGTTGAAATTGAGCAAGAAATGAATAAATGGGAGACAATTAATTATCGTGAACACGCAGGGCGTGAACTGGAAGACGATCGATTCGCCATTGAAATGCATTGGGCAAAGCTTCGTTGGGGGGCTGTCTTCGAACAACGATTGCGCGCATATTGAATAAGATATAAAAATGAAAGTTAGCACTTCAATAAACAATAACATGTTCTTTTAATTGGTTGTCGTTTATTGTTTTTATCATTGCAAATAAACTTTTGATAATGGTTTGAATTTGATCAAGTTTAAGTAGCCACCAGATGGAGCTAGTAGTATTTTGGGACTTGGTATTAACTTAGTTGGTTAGATCTATGCTTGTGCTTTTCAACGATAGCAAATCTGTTGAAATTGAGCAAGAAATGAATAAATGGGAGACAATTAATTATCGTGATCACGCAGGGCGTGAACTGGAAAACGATCGATTCGCCATTGAAATGCATTGGACAAAAGCTTCGTTGGGGGGCTGTCTTCGAACAACAATTGCGCGCATATTGAATAAGATATAAAAATGAAAGTTAGCACTTCAATAAACAATAACATGTACTTTTAATTGGCTGTCGTTTAATGTTTTTATCATTGCAAGTAAACTTTTGATAATGGTTTGAATTTGGTCAAGTTTAGGTGGCCACCAGATGGAGCTAGTATTATTTTGGGACTTGGTATTAACTTAGTTGGTTAGATCTATGCTTGTTCTTTTCAACGATAACAAATCTGTTGAAATTGAGCAAGAAATGAATAAATGGGAGACAATTAATTATCGTGATCACGCAGGGCGTGAACTGGAAAACGATCGATTCGCCATTGAAATGCATTGGGCAAAAGCTTCGTTGGGGGGCTGTCTTCGAACAACGATTGCGCGCATATTGAATAAGATATAAAAATGAAAGTTAGCACTTCAATAAACAATAACATGTCCTTTTAATTGGTTGTCGTTTAATGTTTTTATCATTGCAAATAAACTTTTGATAATGGTTTGAATTTGGTCAAGTTTAGGTGGCCACCAGATGGAGCTAGTAGTATTTTGAGACTTGGTATTAACTTAGTTGGTTAGATCTATGCTTGTGCTTTTCAACGATAACAAATCTGTTGAAATTGAGCAAGAAATGAATAAATGGGAGACAATTAATTATCGTGAACACGCAGGGCGTGAACTGGAAGACGATCGATTCGCCATTGAAATGCATTGGGCAAAGCTTCGTTGGGGGGCTGTCTTCGAACAACGATTGCGCGCATATTGAATAAGATATAAAAATGAAAGTTAGCACTTCAATAAGCAGTAACATGTTCTTTTAATTGGCTGTCGTTTAATGTTTTTATCAATGCAAATAAACTTTTGATAATGGTTTGAATTTGATCAAGATTAAGTGGCCACCAGATGGAGCTAGTAGTATTTTGGGACTTGGTATTAACTTAGTTGGTTAGATCTATGCTTGTGCTTTTCAACGATCGCAAATCTGTTTAAATTGAACAACAAATCAATAAATGGGAGACAATTTCCTTCTGCTGTGTTTCATTGCATTTCCACCCCCACTTCCTCCTTCATAATAGTCCATTCCAATGTGTCTGACGTCAATATTTTTTCCGTTTGACCAACAGGGCGTCTTGTGGAAGAGCACCGACAATTGTTTGTTGTTCTTTTTAGCCTATTCTAAGTCAAATTGTATTTTTTTAATACTAATATAACTTGGATACCCTACTTGAACTGATCAGTTTAATTGACCCTTTTAAACTGCACTGAATTTTGAATCAGTTATAAAAATAATCTCACTACCTTGGAAATTGACAACTGGGTTCCCAGAAGAAAAGCGTAATAAGTCTACAGAAATAATTAACTGGAAAATGAGATCCAAGTTTCATGTAACCCTAAGATGGCTAACTTCTTTCTTTGGCCTGTCTGTTCGTCTACCTTCTTGAATAAATAAACAAAGTTCACAATGGCAAATGAATTGGACAACGAGAATTGGGTTGGAAGTTGGTACAATTGGTGGTTTCAGAGTCCAAACTTCAAGCGCCCACCGACCAGCAGACTTCCAGTTATCCAGTTAACTTTAAAATAGTATTACAGAGTTGCCAGAAAACAAACCACCACAAATTCTTCTTTCGTATGAGATTGAAATTTTAGGAAAGGTGATGGAAAGCCAGGTGAGTGTAGCTTCGTCCAGTGCTGGTATACCACGCACTTCATTTGGTACCTTGTAAATGGGACATTCAAGAATGATATGACCAGCAGTTTGCTTCTTCGCGCCGCATTCGCAGGCCGATGAGCAGTGCCGGATTAAGAGTCTGCTGGCCTGTAGGCACATTTCATAAGTGGCCCGAAAATCTGGGTTGCCAACTAAAAAAATTAGAATTATCAGTGTTGCCAAATCAATCAATCAATCAATCAATGTTTTATTTGTCAGTAACAGGAACATAGGTACATGTTTGAAATATGCAATATACACAGTACAAAAGTTACACAGGTTCCCATACCGACAGGGAGACAACGAGACGACCATACGGTCTACTAGTCAATTGCCACCCTACGGAAATTACGATTTTGCCATTTAAAATAAGCTTACAAGAGAAAAATAATAATTGAAACGTTCCCGCGCTTCAATAACAGCATACGCACAAAAAAAAACAACATATTGATGATAACGTAGGCCAAAACACCAAATTCCATGAAGCAAGCAGAGAATAATAAAGTTTTCGAAGCAACTGACAAGTTGGTTTCCATAACATATCACTTACGATGCACTGTAGCTTTGTAAAATTAACTTTTTGATCTCTTTTTTGAAACAATGAAATGATAAGTTTTTTAGCCTACTTGGAACCTCTGACCAGAGCATTGGTCCCAATACCTGCATGGACTTCTTGCCAAATTCTGTGTTTGATCTGTTTATAAAATAATTGTTGCCTGTTTGATATCTTGTGTTATGCTGATGAATAGATGAAGCATTTGTAAATAAATCACAATACGTAGACGGATACTCATTCATATGAACTTTGTACATATGCTTTTTTATTTCAATGTTATGTATGTCTTTTAGTTTCAAGATGTTCATTTTGAAAAATAAAAAATTAGTGTGAGCATAGTAATTTTGTTTCGTAATTATTCTTATAACCTTTTTTTGTAATTTTATTAATGGATCCAGTGCACTGTCACAGGCCTTTCCCCAGCTTGAAATACAATATTGCAAATGACAGTAAATCAAAGCGTGATACACATCTTTTAAAGTGTCTGTGTTGACATAATTTCTGAGTTTAAGCAACGCCCATGAACCTTTTGCTACTTTTCCGCAAATTTTATCTATGTGATATTTCCATGTTAATTTGTTATCTATGTAAACGCCAAGGTATTTTATTTGATCTTTTTGTTGAATGCTTGTGTTACCAATGTTAATGTTAAAATTTTTTATGTGTTTTTTATTTGTTATTAGCATGTATTCAGTTTTTGAGAAATTTAATGATAATCTATTAAGCTTCAACCAGTTGTAAACTTTTTGCATTTCGGCATTCACATTGTTCTGCAAATTTATTTCACATTTGTCGCTCATCATAAGATTGGTGTCGTCAGCAAATAGTTTAACATTCATGTTTGTTGAATTTGGTAAGTCATTTATATAGAGTAAGAAAAGAAGGGGTCCCAATGTCGATCCTTGGGGCACACCGCAGGTAACCTGTCTTGAGTTTGAAGAGATTCCATTGACGACCGTGTGCTGTAGACGATTGCTGATATAGCTTTTTAACAATTGTAATGGAAGGCCCCGAAAACCGTATGTTTGCAGTTTCTGTATGAGAATAGTGTGATCAACAGTGTCGAAGGCTTTAGCTAAATCAAGAAATACAGAGCAAGTTGTATCTTTATTATCTAGATTAGTTAAGATGTTATCACAAACGTTTGACACAGCTAACGAAGTTGAATATTGAGGTCTAAATCCATACTGATGTGGTGTGATCAGGTCTTTTTTTGTTAGATAATTGTACATTTGTTCATACAGGCATTTTTCGAATATTTTGGTGAAGGGGGACAATAGTGATATGGGCCTATAGTTGGAACAATTTTTCCTGGAGCCACTTTTGAAGATTGGGGTAACTTGAGCGACCTTTAGTACATCAGGATATACACCTTTATCGATACACTCATTGAATAAGTTGGTGAGGAAAGGGGCGATTATTGGTGAGGATAGTTTGACAAATCTTATAGGTATTCCATCATGTCCCGTACTTTTAGAGACAGAAAGATTATTAAGATGTTTTAATACTTCTTCTTGATTGACAGGTTTTAGGAAAAAGGAGAATGGGACACTTTGCAATTTCAATAATGAGCCAGGAGACGGTAGAGGGATTTTAGATGCCATAGAAGGACCAATTTCTGTGAAATAATCATTAAAACAGTTACTTATTTGTGCAGGGTCAGATATTTTTTCATTGTCAGTGCTAATTATTTCTTCTGGTATGTGAGCTGTGTGCTTATGTTTGTACTTGATGATGTCATTTATGGTTTTCCATATTTTTCCAGTGTTGTGCTTGCTTTGCGTAATAAGAAAACTGTAATGCATTTTTTTTGCTTGCTCTTTGGTATGAGTAAGTACATTTCTGTACTTTTTGTATGTTGCTTGGGCAGAAGTGTTTGTTGGGTCTTTTATTTTTAAGTGATATAGTCTGTTTTTAGTTTTGATGGAGTTCAAAATTCCTTTTGTTAGCCATGGTTTGGTCTTGAGTTTTCTTTCTCTTCGAGACAACAATCGTAAAGGTGCATGCTTGTTTAAAGTGTCATTAAAAGTGTCGATGAAATGATTAAATTTACTATGAACTGAATCATTCCTTTCTGTGTATTGGTTGGTCAAGCTATTTTCCAGATCACAAACGAATTCATCAGCAACAAAGTTTTTCATGTTCCTTACTTTTTGTGTATATTTTTTTTGTTTTGGTTTTACAGAGTTTATCACAACTACAATAGGAAAGTGGTCAGAAACATCGTGAATAAGAACATGGCATTGAATTTTATTTGATTGGTCGTTGCTGTATACATGATCGATTAAAGTTGAACTTGTGGAAGTTACACGGGTTGGGGATTGTACTAATTGATTGCAGCCTAAAGAGAGAAACGCATCACAGTAATTTTTTACAGCAGAATTTTTTGACTTTGCTAACATATCAATATTAAAATCACCACAAATGTAATATTGTTTTTTGAAATTATTTAACGAATCAATGCACTCACAGAATTTGGTTTGAAACTCAATTAACTTATTTTTGGGATGCCTGTATACTACACCAACTGTGCACTGTCTATTGTTTGATAAAGTAATATCCACCCAGAGATCTTCACATTCCTGTAAGTTTAGACTTAAATTATTAATTTGATTATACTTTATTGAACTGCTTACGTATAGCCCGACACCACCTGCTTGTATTTTAGCATCAGTTTGTTTGTTATTAAAGTGGACAAAATTATAGCCTTGCAAGCTAACAAAATGCAATCGATTTTCATTCAGCCAGGTTTCTGACACAGCAATAAGGTCCGGTGCTTCTTGCATTTCGACAAGCAGTGATTCTAATTTTTCAAAGTTGCCAACTAGGCTTCTCATGTTTACATGTAAAATCGATAGCTGGTTCCTATTAATATTGTTAGTTAAAGAGAAGGAGTTTTTTGAATAAAAATTTTTACAATCCGCAGACATTGCCACAAACAAAGTATGACCAACAGATGAATACAAAACCAATAACGCAGGACACGAAAGATTACAAAATGACTTTGCAACAAAACAGATTAAAAGCAAAATCACCGACACCTGCATTTATAACTTGTAGTCAGGATAATCAAAGAATTCACTTATGTGTGACGAAATAGGACGGTGTCTAACAAGCACCGAAAAAGAACAAATAACAAGTCTGGTTTAAGTGGTGTAAGAAACACTTTAGAAAATGAACAAAACACTATTATTGCGTTATAAAATATTTAATTTAGTTAATTAAAATATTTAATTTATTTAATTAAAATATTTAATTTAAAATATTTAATTATTTAATATTTAATTAAATCATTGTCACAAAGATCGTTGTTGCAACTATAACACAGGGTACCGTGCAAAAACTTGGTCATATGTGTAATTAAATAGCAACATTGCGCGTTTTTGCGATTGAAAACTCGTTTGGTTTTTGGAGGTCAATCTTACGGAGTAGATTGCTTTCAATACACAACAGTGCCAGTGTACTAAGACGTTGTTGACACATTGTTGATCGTTTAACGTCTTTACTTCGTTTCAGTTGTGAAAACGAGCGTTCCCCCGAGCAATTTGTAGCCATTAGAGGAAAATACATTCTAAGTGCTATTTCAGTGTTCGGAAATGCATTATAAACACCAGTAGTGTGCAGCATTTTAAACATCTTCTGGGCACTTCCTGTTGCTGTTGTTTCGTCGCGTCTTTGCTCTTTATACCAGCACATAAACTGACGAAATTCTGATGGGAAGTCAGAAGACAGGTCCTTTGAATACACACCAACCAGACCTGCAACAGCAACATCGATGTCTTCAAGAGACCTGGAGTCGTACTCAATCAAACTCCAAACCTCTGCAGCACCATGGAATATGCATCGATACGTTTCTGTAGTGCACTCTTCAGTTGGTCGATGATCACATAAAACGTGTTGATTGTAAATTTTTGCTGGCCCGACATTCCTTCCACATCATCTGTAGCAGCTCCATCACTGACATGCTTCTGCCGCATTGGTGCTCGCCGACTTTCAGATTTATATATGCTGCTGCTACAGCGATCACATGCCTGCTGCTCATAACAGTCAAAATTCTCTCTGCACTCATCCAAGAATTTATCCAAGCTTCAGCAAACCAATGGCTAGTGTCAGTTCGATAGTGGAACTTTGAAGCAGCTTGCTACTAGTATTGAAGCGCTGCGAAATATAAATATTGTTCCAAAGTATGCACATTAGGGCAACTTCAAGAGTGTTCATGTGTTCAGCCAATGCACCTGCTTCATTTCGTGTGCTGCCATTCTGAGTAGCATCCCCAGAGATTTCCTGGAGAGCACTTTGAAACTTGTGGTACCCAATGGTTTCTTGTGCATCAAAAGTGCTCTGCGGGCAGCACAAAATATGTCCGCGGGACGCATGCGGCCCGCGTTTGGGTTAGACTACCCTGCTCTAAATCACAACATTAGGCTAGAAAGTTCATATCAATAATCAACTAATATCTTACATTTTTTCTTCTTAGAAGCATAAAACGTCCGATAAGAAACGATTCACAAGTCACAGCTTCAATTGCACTATAAAATTAGTTTATGGAAAATTTTTGCCATTTTTGCGAAATTACGATTTTTGCAACCTTTAATACATCTGGAAAAACAGAGCTATTAAGATGAATACTTATTAATTTAGAAAATAATTATTTTGAAAACATGACTAAATTTTTACTGATTTTAAAGTGGCCTGGATTTTTGACTGGGCTTGTAGGCACGTGCCTACTTTGCCTAATGGTTAATCCGGCACTGCCGATGAGAGAGCCAAACCCCACTTGTAAGTTACATGTTGGAATGGAAGCGGCCGACTTCTGTTCGGATTCTGTCGACCTTTATCCAAGTCAGTAGGGACATGTCCATACCAAACGGGCGTGCCCAGGCTCGGATTAAAGTCAAATGGGGCCCCTGTGCTAATGAATTTTATGGGGGCCCTTACCAGCTTACGTGGAGCGTAATGGAAGTAAGCTGGTTTCGCTTGCAGAAGAAACCGAGCCTTGCTTAAAGGTAAAGTTAGATAACTTTGAAATAGCACGTGATCGATGATTAAATAAGCATGTGCAAATTAAGTCAACAATGTTTACGTTATAATGGATGCAAAATCACACACATTAAATCAACGAAACCGTGCAAGGGAAAACATTGTAGCAAGGGACCACTGTTATTACTGCACACTTCATTGCAAATTGCAATGAAAGGTTATTCTGAATTTCTATTCTAAACTGCTCTTTCATTCACTATAACTACTAATAGGATTTAGAAAACTAACATGAAATTCAGCCGAACGACTTTTTTCTGGCTTTCTTTGCTGCAAAGTTTGTAAAGATAGCATCAAAATTGAGAAGTCGCAGTTTATCACAATCTATGCTGAGAAGGCTCAGATGGGGCCCTCTGTCTGCGGGGCCCCTGTGCTTTAGCACACCCTAGCACAATGGTTAATCCAAGCCTGGGCGTGCCACAGGGTGAGGTATAAAACCATGGAGTTTGGTGTTGGCGGCACACCAAGCTGCATTCCAAGTGTCTTCTATATAATGTGTTGCAATGATGGCATGATATGATCGCTGAATGATTGTAATTTGTAATAATTCAGCGGCGCTGGTACAAAGGGGTGTCTGGACTTTAGCCGCCGGAAAGGTTCTTGTGGTGGGACGTTGAGTTTGAGTGAAGCAGGTGGTTGAGATCTTTTGCCCGGCGAGATAGATGTAACGGCTTCATTCAGCGGCACCTAGGGAATGGAATAATTCCCCGGCAACAACAGTTTAACAATCGGAAAAATTTACTCTGACAATCTCAGTAACCGGCCCTGCGTCAAGAGCCTCTGCAAGAATACGAAACTACCAGGAATGACCTATCAAGGCTTTGTCAGTCCGAGAATAAACATTAAAAAAACCAACCAAACCAAACGGCGAAGCTCAGTAGGCTACATTGGATGCCTGCAAGTATTGGAAGGTAGGCTATAGGCAGTGATGTATGCTATAGGCAGGCTATAGGCAGTGATGTACGCGCATACAAAAAATATTGGCGCCGTCAGTGTAAACGTAAACGTTCGAAAAACCATACGCCGTATGCGTCAACGTAACTTGTAAAAAAAGTTGGCGGCGTCAGCGCATACACTAGCGTAAACTAATTTTGTTTGCTAGGTGCCAAACATTCATACAGTATAAACCACTCGAAACAAACAAGTTTTATTTTGAATTTCCACGAAGAAACACAAGCATCTGAAAGTTTTCATCTGACATTTTGCTGCGTTTTGGTTCCAATATGTCTTTGCCCATTGAAAACATTCTTTCAACTGCAGCGCTAGAAGGTATTGGCGTGTTGTAGCGAAAAAAAGACATTAAAAAGTAGGCCTATGCGTTGACGTTATGCGCTAAAAAACCGCAAAAACTTTACAGCGTAGCCTCAAGCGACAGCTATCCAAAAAATGTGGCCGTAAGCGTTAGCGGAAACAAAAAGTCTACGCCGCAAGTCCACGGCGTAGAATTTGCGGCGTATACGTAGCTACATCTCTGGGTATAGGCCTACTCTGTTGGGGCTGGGCGCAAACATCCAGTCATAGTTCGCAATGCATCGTTGATTGGCCGGTCGATGAAGCGGGTGTGGGCACTGCAGCACCAGACAGGGGCGCAGTAGCTATTTAATAGTGAAGTGAACCAGAGCCAGGGTTGCAGTGCGCAACGTGTCAGCCTGCACCTCACGTTGTGCATGCTTGCCTAGCGTTTTTGCAAGGGAACGCGAAATGTCAGTTTTTGGGTAGTGACTGGATAGCCTATATGGTTATGGTAGCCTATGTGAGTGACCTATCAAGCGTAACCCCAAGGTATGTTGTCTCTGGACAAGGTGGCAAGATCTTGTCGTTGATGGTCAGTTTCAGGTTGACGTTGAGCCTCCTTGTTGTTGAGATAGAAGGCTGCCGATTGATTATAGGTCACCGTTTTTCTTTCGCTGAGCTGCAATTTCCATTGATGGAGGTTATCCAGATATGGTCGTCGACGTCATGTCTTGGCTCAAAGTCTTTCGCAGAGTGCAAGATGGCCAAGCCATCAGCGTACCGGTACGCATATTTTTCAGATGTTGTAGGTGGTAGGTCATGCATAGGCCTATAAACGTTGAAAAATATGGATGTCAAGACTCAAGACTGATCCCGGTGGGACACCGAGGACGTCTGTGCGACGCTCGACAAGAAGTCGGTTTGACACTGTTCTATAGCACACAGCTGTGTTACGCTACGGTAAAAACACTGCGTACGGTAGTATGATAAAATAATAGTAGCAGCTGACTCGAAGACCATTGAGTATTGCCTATCGGTTTTGATTTTGAACCTTCATCTTCTGACTGACAAATCCTTTGAAAGGTTATTCTTGGCGGTTTCACATACTTAGGCTAATTGTAAGACATTTTTTAAACTGGCTCAATGGTTAGCCTACGCGTCCAACTCAAGATCAAGCGACGTTGATTCGGCTCTCGGGGTGTGCGCTGAGCAACGCAAACCAAGGACACAGAACTATGCTCTCCATTTAGCCGCACCTAGTGGATAGAATATTTCTCCAACAACACTTTCACAATCGAAAACTTCACTTTGTCAATCTCGGTAACTGGCTCTGCGTTTAAAGCTTCTATATGTAGGCTATACAAAACTATCAGGAATAACCTACGAAAGGCTTTGTCATTCCTAGGATGAAGATTGAAAATCAAATCACTGACGCAAGGCCGTTTACCACGATTGACAGAGTAAAGTTTACAATACCTGTTGAAGTGTTGTTGCCATGAAGTTGCTCCATCCAGTAGGTTGAACTGAGCGATGCAGTTGCGCACACCCCGAAAGCGAACCTACGCTGATTGATCTTGAGTCGGGCGCTTAACCACTGAGCTAATGGGCAGGCAAATTTTCCTGATGTTTCTTCCTTTTCTGGTTCCTGTTGTGTTGCATTTGTCATCGCAGTGTTTATATGTTGTCGCAATAGGCGCAAAATATAACATGATGATTAGGCTACTGTATCATTAACCCGCCTTGCAGCATATCACGGCACAAACAAATCTACTCTCTCATCCACAAAATAGGTTGGTTTTGTAGCGGACGTGGCGTACTGCATGATGAGACGCACGCTCATGCACAGTCGTTGTGAGGACGACAACACTTCTGGACACGATGGTGGTGAGAAATGATAAGGACAAGGTCGTCTTCATAGTGTTGCATTTATTCTAAATCCAGGTATGGAAACGAAGGTGTAGCCCCACACAGCAAGCATAACGGAATCCAAAGTTAGAACGTTGCAGGAAACACCAGAACTAAACGCAAACAGCTCCGACATCAAAAACTAATACTAACATTAACAACGCTATGCTGCACTACATTACTGAAATGTCAAGTCTGAAGTGATTTTTTTTAGCTTAGGCCTAGTTAGTTAGTCAAATACCATTGTTGCACCTACTTAAAAGGAACTCCAGTTTTGATTGGAAATTAATGTATCTTACTGCTGAGAGTGTAGTTATACCTATTTTACGCGTGAGAATGTTAAGCGATGGTTTAAAATGTTAATTTATTAGGTAACTGGCTGTCTAATGAAACTCTGTTTGTCTCAAGGATATTTACACTCATTTGTCTAATTTATATATCTGACTCCATTATCTAATTTCCACACAATTGTTATTCGAACTATAATTTTAAGATATCAGAAGCTGTTTGTATAATGTTGTAGGTCTATAACACAATTTGAATTTAAACAGTACAGAATAATGAAATTACAGGATAGTGAAACATTATCACGAGTTATTACATTTTAATTAAACAATCAATTTAATGTTTTTCTGAGAGCTGAACTGGTCTAACTGAGCTCTCGCCAAATGCGAACAAGTCATTTTATAATCATCAGTTCCCTTTTTCTTATTGACTTCGGGAGCAGATTAAATGGAAAATTACAATTCTTTAGGAAATTACGCATGGTTTGAAATGGTTCATTTTAGTTAAAGAAAGGGAATTTATATGATGAAATAATGGATCGCTACAAGAGCAATGCATTCACTATTCACGAACACATAATTAATGTAAGGAGACCGCAAAACTACGTAGGCTATGTCATGTGTGACGCAATTGCAAGGGTGAGATTATAAGCATTCTTAAAAATCTATTGCTTTGAATTCCATTGCGAAACGCGAGAGTGCGCTTACGTCTAGCCTACGGTGTTGCACAAATTACATACATTCCAGAATTGTAAAGCGAAACAAGAGTGGGTGACGTCAGGCAGTGCCGGTCTTTGGAGAGCACAAACTGTGCGATCGCACAGGGCCCGCAATTTACTCAGAAAATGCAATAAATTTTGTCATTTCCAATGGAAAAAAATTCGATTCACAAGCAAGTAGGCTACCGGTATCCTTGAAGTCAGTTGCGGCTTTAGGGTAGGGCAATTGCTGAGATTGTCGCGTCGGGCCATCTTTACAAGCTTAGGCTACATGCTTTTAGGCCACCCACTAATATAGGCTACACTGGACAGCACCGTTATACATTAATATTCATACCCAAATTTTTGTTGAACTTGCTCTTAGAATGCACCAAGTACAAAGTAATTTTTCAAATTTTTTTGGGGAAGGCACCCCAGACTCCCAGCCGCTGGGTGTCGCCTTCGGCGAACACACCGTCAGACTTCACCCGCCGGCCGTCAAACCCCCTCCTCTTTCAAAATACCTAGCTACTCTATTGAATTGGATCATTGTCATTGGGGCCGCAAAGCATATTCCGCACAGGGCCCGAAATACCCTAAGACCGGCACTGCGTCAGGGAAAGCTCGTGGGAGCTCTGCAGCGATATCCTGGAGCTCCCAGTTTGATTTAGTTGGTTTTGAATCTGTATTCCCTGACTGACAAATTCTTGATAGGTTAATCCTGATAACTTCACACACCATAGGCTACTTGTAGTCAAGCCGGGATTAACCATTGTGCTAGGGTGTGCTAAAGCACAGAGGCCCCGCAAACAGAGGGCCCCACTTTTCCTAAACGTGAAATAAATAAAATAACAAAAAATTAAGAAAAGTGGAGCCTCTCTGTCTAAAAAAAGTAACACATTTATCAATATATCTCCCCCTTCAGGTGAAATAAAAATATGGTTCTTATATTTTTTCTTGTATGATGGTCACTAACTGTTCTGGAGAAAGATCATTCTCTAATCTCTAAGCTGAAACCCAGCTAGAAATTTCACGTGTATTACACGTAGATTCTACGTACCTTCGGTCGTGTATTATACGTTAATTTTCACGTATAATACACGCATATGTGTCGACACTATTTCACGTGTATTACACGTATATTTGGTGGTGGATTTTACGTGTTTTACGCCCGCATTACACCTAATTTCTTCGTATCTGACAACACTAATTCACGTGTTTTCCACGTTTATTTGGTGGTGGATTTTACGTGTTTTACACCCGCATTACACCTAATTTCCTTGCATCTGACACGTAGATTCTACGTTCTTTGGGTCGTGTATTATACGTTAGGTTTCACGTATAATACACGTATAAGTGTCGACACTATTTCACGTGTATTACACGTATATCTGGTGGTGGATTTTACGTGTTTTACACACGCATTACACCTAATTTCCTCGTATCTGACACGTAGATTCTACGTT
Source organism: Aplidium turbinatum (assembly GCF_918807975.1). Classification (NCBI taxonomy): domain Eukaryota; kingdom Metazoa; phylum Chordata; class Ascidiacea; order Aplousobranchia; family Polyclinidae; genus Aplidium; species Aplidium turbinatum. The sequence continues at coordinate 21,922,539 of NC_137482.1, forward strand.
CCTTGGGTCGTGTATTATAGGTTAATTTTCACGTATAATTCACGTATAAGTGTCGACACTATTTCACGTGTATTACATGCATATTTGGGGATGAATTTTACGTGTTTTTACACCCACATTCTACCTAATTTCCGCGTACCGTATCTGAAATCAACAATTTAACACATTCGTATTTATTTAACACATTTGTATAACACATATTGTTATAAGAGGCTACTGTCCAATTGTGACCCTTCTAGCACTCATTCGGAGAGTTAATGCTTGTTTTGAACTTTATTTGGAATTAGAGAAGAAAAAGAGCAATAGCAGTGGTGGGAATCGAACCCGCGTCAATGAAATGACTATTTTTTAGCCCAAACCTTAACCCCTAAGCCAACCAGCTGACAAAAAATCCATTACTTAATTTGCTTTCTATCATCTTCTTTTCGCCATTTTTACGTGACTTAAACCGGAGCTTATGATTGGTTGGCGGTTTCATTCTAGTCATTTTTAGTGGCAGAATTTCGACTTGTTAAAGTGGCTACCGTACCAAACCTTAGTAAGTAATTGTTTAATATCAGTAAGCGAGACCACTTAAATTTACACTAAGAACTATCGTTAAAAGATCAGATTAATTTGCGACTAAAAAATGTCATGAAGTTTCCTTTTTACATAACGTAATAAAAACGTGTAAAGACACCCACAAAAACACATAATCTAACTTATATCCTAAAAAATGCGGAGGAGCGTGGTTGACACCAATCCACTTGAGTGGAGAATTCTTTCTGTTTATACCGTCCTTGGGAGGTAGTTTTACCTAACACAGATTAAAAATTGCCCAAATGAACGAAAGAACTTCAACACGTTTAATATACGTGAAAAAGACGTGTTACTTTTCAACAGATGGAAACGTGCAATACATGTGGAAATAACATATAATCAACATACAAAAAATTCCGGTAAAACATCCTTCTGCTCGGGTAAACATTTTTTCTCTTTTGTATGCCCTCTTCTGGGTGTGATTTTACCTTATGTACCTTAAAAATTAGTCAAATCATCATAAGATTTTGAATACGTGTAATATACGTGGAAAACACGTGTTATTTTTGCAAGAGTTATATTCACAAAATAATCCCTTATAAAACTTCTAGAATCATATTTACACACTAGTCATACTAAATGATAGCTAAAATATGTCTCTAAAAAAATGTTTTTTAAACAAGTGAATTTTTGTTGGTGTACACAAACTCCTTAATAACACCTGAATTCTACCTAAGATACCATACTACCTAAAATCAACCAAAAATCAACGTGTAATATACGTAGCTTTCTAGCTGGGAAAGAATCAAAAACGTACTTCGGTCTACAATGACACAAGAGCGGTTGGCTAATCTGAGTCTTCTCAACATAGAGTGTGATAAACTGCGACTTCTCAACTTTGATGCTATCCTTACAGATTTTGCAGCATAGAAAGCCAGAAAAGAGTCGTTCGACTGAATTTCATGTTAGTTTTCTAAATCCTATTGGTAGTTAGTAGTGAATGAAAGAGCAGTTTAGAATAGAAATTCAGAATAACCTTTCACTGCAATTTGCAGTGAAGTGTGCAGTAGGCCTACTATCAGTGGTCTCTTGCTACAATGTTTTCCCTTGCACGGTTTCGTTGATTTAATGTGTGTGATTTTGCATCCATTATAACGTAAACATTGTTGACTTAATTTGCACATGCTTATTTAATCATCGATCACGTGCTATTTCAAAGTCGGAATGGCCCGTTTCGGTGAGTCCGATCCCTAGGCTATTCGGTGATTTTTTCAATTTTTTTTTAAATTATCGGGTAGGCTACCGTAGCCTCTAATTATCATTGCCGTTTTAGGGTTAGAGGTTAGGAACTCACCGAATCGGACTCACCAAATAGTAGCAGACCCTTCAAAGTTATCTAACTTACCTAAGCAAGGCTCGGTTTCCTCTGCCAGCGAAACCAGCTTACTTTCATTACGGTATACGTTCCACGTAAGCTGGTAAGGGCCCCCATAAAACTCATTAGCACAGGGGCCCCATTTGACCTTAATCCGGGCCTGCTTGTAGTAGAGGCCTTTGACGCAGGGCCAGTTACCGAGATTGAAAGAGTGAAGTTTCCGATTGTTGAAGTGCTAATGCCAGAAATTATTCCATCCATTAAATGTCGCTAAATCAAGAGCAATCCTTAGAATGCGTTGCTCAAGCACACACCCCGAGAGACGAGCCAGGGTCGCTATTGGTCTTGAAGCTTCTTTGTCCACAAAGTCACGCGCTAATCAACTGAGCTATCGGAATGATAATGAAAATATAACCACATCAATATCATCACCAAAAGGATCTTTTGGAACAAGCGTGGTGAAGTTGCTGGCTGCTTCAGTGCAGACAGAAATTTTCTGATTTACCGGTACGTGATATGTAGGCTAATTATAATAGCGTGGTTTTTGCAGTACGTATTTTTACAAAATGGAGTTACCAAAACACACTTCTATTTTTCGGAAAAAAAAAATTCAATTAATGTTTTGGATTTTACGTGGTTTATGCGATGTTTTTCATGCAACACAAAATTAACATAAACTGACCAAAAAATATTGCACCATAACTTTCCGCAAGGGTTCACAGCTGAACGTCATAAAAAAAGCTCAAGGTTCAGCTGGTTTATTCAAGAGGTGGTTTGGTTTTCTGTTTCGTTGCCAACAAAAATCCCAATTTTGCAAGTGAGTTTTTGTTTCGAAATTCCCTCTTTTACTTTGGCATGTTTCAAGTTGTTCAACTGCATTGCGGGCGAACTGCAATTTTGAGTGTTGGCTTTGGCATCTTTACTTAGGCTGCGCTACCGTACTCGCTTGCAAGCTAGGTTTGTTTGCGACAAAAATTTGCGGAGTGGCTAATGTTGAAGTATAGTCAAAAAAGTTTTGAAGATTGAGTTAATCCTTATTTTTTTTAACAGGGGTAGGCTAATCAATCAGCCTGCGTACAAGCAGGAGTGGTACATAGTAGCCCACTTGTAGGCTACAGGACAACAGAAATAGGTGCTCTTCCACAAGACGCCCTGTTGGTCAACCAGACAAAATGATGACGTCATAATACGTCACACACAATGAAATGGACTATTATTAAGGAGGAAATGCGGGGTGGAAATGCAATGAAACACACCAGAAGGAAATTGTCTCCCATTTATTCATTTGTTGTTCAATTTCAACAGATTTGCTATCGTTGAAAGGCACAAGCATAGATCTAACCAACTAAATTAATACCAAGTCCCAAAATACTACTAGCTCCATCTGGTGGCCACCTAAACTTGATCACATGCAAACCATTGCATTTCAATGGCGAATCGATCGTCTTCCAGTTCACGCCCTGCATGTTCACGATAATTAATTGTCTCCCATTTATTCATTTCTTGCTCAATTTTAACAGATTTGCTATCGTTGAAAAGCAAAAGCATAGATCTAACCAACTAAATTAATACCAAGTCCCAAAATACTACTAGCTCCATCTGGTGGCCACCTAAACTTGAGCAAATTCAAACCATTATCAAAACTTCATTTTAAATGATAAGAACATTAAACGACAGCCAAATAAAAGAACATGTTACTGTTTATTGAAGTGCTAACTTTCATTGTTATATCTTATTCAATATGCGCGCAATCGTTGTTCGAAGACAGCCCCCCAACGAAGCTTTTGCCCAATGCATTTCAATGGCGAATCGATCGTCTTCCAGTTCACGCCCTGCATGTTCACGATAATTAATTGTCTCCCGTTTATTCATTTCTTGCTCAATTTCAACAGATTTGCTATCGTTGAAAAGCACAAGCATAGATCTAACCAACTAAATTAATATCAAGTCCCAAAATACTACTAGCTCCATCTAGTGGCCACCTAAACTTGATCACATGCAAACCATCACCAAAACTTCATTTTAAATGATAAACAATCTAAATCAAATCCAATTAAAAGAACATGTCACTGTTTATTGAAGTGCTAACTTTCATTTTTATATCTTATTCCATATGCGCGCAATCGTTGTTCGAAGACAGCCCCCCAACGAAGCTTTTGCCCAATGCATTTCAATGGCGAATCGATCGTCTTCCAGTTCACGCCCTGCATGTTCACGATAATTAATTGTCTCCCATTTATTCATTTCTTGCTCAATTTTAACAGATTTACTATCGTTGAAAAGCACAAGCATAGATCTAACCAACTAAATTAATATCAAGTCGCAAAATTTTACTAGCTCCATCTAGTGGCCACCTAAACTTGATCACATGCAAACCATCACCAAAACTTCATTTTAAATGATAAACAATCTAAATTAAATCCAATTAAAAGAACATGTTACTGTTTATTGAAGTGCTAACTTTCATTGTTATATCTTATTCAATATGCGCGCAATCGTTGTTCGAAGACAGCCCCCCAACGAAGCTTTTGCCCAATGCATTTCAATGGCGAATCGATCGTCTTCCAGTTCACGCCCTGCATGTTCACGATAATTAATTGTCTCCCATTTATTCATTTCTTGCTCAATTTCAACAGATTTGCTATCGTTGAAAAGCACAAGCATAGATCTAACCAACTAAATTAATACCAAGTCCCAAAATACTACTAGCTCCATCTAGTGGCCACCTAAACTTGATCACATGCAAACCATCACCAAAACTTCATTTTAAATGATAAACAATCTAAATTAAATCCAATTAAAAGAACATGTTACTGTTTATTGAAGTGCTAACTTTCATTGTTATATCTTATTCCATATGCGCGCAATCATTGTTCGAAGACAGCCCCCCAACGAAGCTTTTGCCCAATGCATTTCAATGGCGAATCGATCGTCTTCCAGTTCACGCCCTGCATGATCACGATATTTAATTGTCTCCCATTTATTCATTTCTTGCTCAATTTCAACAGATTTGCTATCGTTGAAAAGCACAAGCATAGATCTAACCAACTAAATTAATACCAAGTCCCAAAATACTACTAGCTCCATCTGGTGGCTACCTAAACTTGAGCAAATTCAAACCATTATCAAAAGTTTATTTGCAATGATAAAGACATTAAACGACAGCCAATTAAAAGAACATGTTACTGTTTATGGAAGTGCTAACTTTCATTGTTATACCTTATTGAATATACTAGCAATCGTTGTTCGAAGACAGCCCCCCAACGAAGCTTTTGCACAATGCATTTCAATGACGAATCGATCGTCTTTCTGGATTCACATTGCGTGATTACGATAATTAATTGTCTCTCATTTATATTGATAAAATGCTAAAGTCATAGAAAGGATTAGGATCAGGCACACAAATAGCCTAATTGGTGGTGTAATGGCTTGTCCGAATCAAGTAATGTAACAAACACTTCTTCGTCGTATGAGCTGTTCTTCTGGACTATATGTTTGGGCATGATGTCATCAGCCACTCGACAGTCTCGTCATCCAGGGCCTTCAGTCCAAGCGCTCCATGTGGTGGTTGATGGATTGGGCAGTCATGGACGACATGATCTACTGTCTGGTCTGTGGCGCCACACTCGCATCCCGGTGAAGGAGCCAGGCCCCATTTGCACATGTCTGAACGAAAGCGACCGACGCCGGTTCGTAGGCGGTTAAGCCGGACCCACGCAAGTCTTGCGAGGGACATTCCCGGAGGGTGGGGATCGACGTCGGGTAGGAAATCACGGAGTCGGGAGGTGTTGTTTTGCCACTCCACGTTCCATGTGTAGTTCGTCCAGTGTGCCGCACTTATTCCAAGATCTTCAACGTTGTTCAGAAGCTGTCGTGCGGCGGGCACAAATGGGCGTCTTGATTTCAGTCGCTGCTGTCCTCCAGGTAGGCGCTGGAATGTACTGTGGAGGAGGTGGTCGGGGTCCAGTGCGCGACGAGCAAGGGAAATCATGGCTCCTTTACGGCGAAGCTCAGCAGGTTGGATGCCTGCAAGGATGGGAAGGCAGTCCGTTGGAGTGGGACGCAGGCATCCAGTCACAGTGCGTAGTGCGTCATTGATGGCGGTGTCAATGTGGCGGGTGTGAGAGCTGCGGCACCACACTGGTGCGCAGTACTCAGCGGTAGAATGGACAAGGGCCAAGGTAGCTATGCGAAGGGTTTTCGCATCAGCTCCCCAGCCGGAACCCGCCAGCCGCCTCAAAAGTGCAACGCGCGCAGATAGTTTTTTGCGCAGTGACTCCAGGTGTCGTCGGTACGTGAGTGACCTGTCCAGGGTTACGCCGAGGTAGGTGGGTTCGGCGCAGTAGGGGAGGTGTTCGTCATCGGTGGTAATGTTGATCTCACGTTTTGCTTCCTTGTTGTTTAGGTGGAAGGCCGCCGACACTGTCTTTGCCTTGCTGAGCTGTAGCTTCCATTTCTGGAGATATGTTGATATAGTTGACATGTCCTGGCTTAGGTTCCTCTCCATTGACTGCCAATCTCCGGCTGGATGCAGGAGAGCCAGATCGTCTGCATAAGCATACTTCCTGGAGATGGTGTCAGGCAGGTCATAGATGTAAGTGTTGAAGAGGAGGGGAGCCAGGACAGAGCCCTGTGGGACGCCGTTCCTGAGTCGACGTAGTCTACTTCGTCGGCCGCTACCGGTGGAAAGGGTAAAGCTGCGGTTTTGCACAAGTTCCATAATCATATGGACCATGTGCCTGTCAGGAAGGAGACGGAGTAGTTTGCAGGTAAGGCCGCTGTGCCATACAGTGTCGTAGGCAGCCGTGAGATCGACAAACACGGCGCCAGCCTTCTTTTTTGCCGAGAAGCTGTCCTCGATGTCTTGGGTCATCAGAGTGACCTGGTCTACAGTTGATCTTCCGTGGCGAAAGCCGGCTTGTTCCCGAGGGAGCTGAGGGTCTATTATCGGTTCGACACGGGCGTAGATAAGTCTTTCGAGTATCTTGAAGGGGATACAGAGCAGAGAGATGGGGCGGTAGCTCTTCGGATCCCCTGGGGGCTTCTTCGGCTTTGGGACTGCAACCACTAGGGCTCTTCTCCAGATTCTTGGGATGCGCAGGTGACGCAAGCAGCAGGAAAGGAATTCTTTTAACCAGGACCTCATAGAGGGGGCAGCTTGGAGTATTAGTTCCGGGCATAGGTGGTCAAGGCCCGGGGATTTGCCTGGCTTTAGGTGCTGGAGGGCGGAGGCAAATTCTTCTGGGGTAAACTCACCAGAGATGTTGCCCTCGACAGGTGTTGGGACCTTCCAGAGGTCCGTCATTTCCTTGAGGACGGACTTGTCTGATTCACGGTCTCTCGTTCTGTGCACTCCATTTTTCACAAGTTGTGAGGCGATGGCATTTGCTGAAATGGGGCATTGGCGACGAGAGGCACGTGATCTGCCAGTGAGGTTGTTGAGTGTACTCCAAGCTGTGCGGCTGGAGTGCGTGAAGTCGATTGAGTCTATGGCTTCTGTCCAGCGCTTCTTCCTCTTTGAATCCAATCTTGCCAGCAGGGCTGTTGCTGAGTTGGTGGTGGCGGTACCCTGGGGGGAACGGAGGAAGTCGCGGTAAAGCCTGTCGCACTCCACATCCCAGCAAGGTATGTAGTTTTTCCGTCGACCTCGCGGGATGGAGTCTTTTGCCGCAGATATGATTGCATCACAGAAGTCCTGGTAGGCTTCATCCACTTTGATGGTGTGTGGGGATGGGAGGTACTGCGTAGCTTCGTTTGTGAGGAAGCTGTAGTATTCCCAGTCGGCCTTTCTGAAGTTCCATCGCTTGACAGGCTTGCTCGGAATAGGTGTGGCAAGTAAGGGGGCCGTGATTAGCGAGGGTCGGTGTTGAGACCTTGGGAACTTCTCTAACACACGTCTGTCCGGCTGGCGATCATCGGGGTCATCACTTGCGAAAGCCAGGTCTGGGTTCGTGCCAGTGTTCCAACGACCGGAGTGGAAGCTCGGTGCGCCCTTAGGATCGTATAAGAGGGCGAGGTTGTTGTTGGTTGCCCAAGCGGCCAGACTATCTCCGTCGTTGTTGATGGAGTTGTATCCCCAGTCAGTGTGGTGGCAGTTAAAATCGCCAGCGTAGAGGCTGGGGTGGGGGAACACTGGGATGGCTGTTGATGTTATCCGCGAAGGTGGGGGCTTGTAGACATTGACGATGTTGTAGCCTGCTATATCTACACAAAGCCACTCGATCTCCGATTGAGCTTGGGATTGGTCAACCAAGGACCAGTTCAGCCGGTCATGGACAAACGTGGCGAGGCCGTGTTTCCTGCTGCAGGTTGCGCCTGCGAGTGTGAAGTTGGTTATTACCAACTTATCCACAGATGTACAGTGAGTCTCCTGGAGGAGGATGATGAGGGCTTGATGCTTGGTGGCCAGGTGCTCGATGATGTTGAGCTTGCTGGCCGTGATGCCCTCGGTGTTCAGCTGCAGTACGGTGGGTCGTCGGTACTTTTCGACAGTGCGAGCACTGCCGTGCCCTGAAAAGGGCATTTTCCTACCCACCCTGCGCTGAACAGTCTCATTAGCTCTTGTTTGACAAGCTTCGTTTCGCATACGTATTTTGTATAATTTCGTATGTTACTGACGGGGGGGACCACGTGAAGGTGCTTGTCTTCCTCCCACTGATCAATAGGAAAGCGATGTATGCTCTAGAGCGGTGTAGAACTTTGATCCTTTCGGAGGTGGTGGAAGAATTCTTGTCACTCGGCCCTCAGTCGACATCAACTGGAAAAGCTCGGTTGAGGAAGCAAGTGATGTCAGCTCCAAGTGCAGGAGCCAGAAAATTGTTCCTATTTGGATGGAGAAACCTCTGCAAATAATAAAAAGCAACAACAACCAGCGAGACAGTGGGTGCGGATACTTAGCTTATGTTTTGTTCAAAGCTTAGCCAAGAAATTTTTTCAGAACACATAGGCTAAGCCTAATGAACTTAGGCTTAAATATGGATCAAAGGTAAGTAACGAAACCGTAATGAAATGACTTGGGCTTGCATTCTCGTGTCCTTTCATTACCACACGAAGTCGTTTTCCCAAAGGCATCCGTGCGTGTAAACAAAATGATTCATAGGTCCAATCCTTAAACGTTGACACACAAAAATCATGTTACAAACGTACCGTAAGTTAAAACAATTATTTTGTTTCATCTGACATTGCACTTTTGTTAGCCTAGTTTGTTTGTTTTAGAATAAATATCACAAAGTATGTGGGCAGCAACTCTTTTTTATCATTAGGTAGCCCTGAAAAGGGCTGTTTTTTTTGGCAAATGGACGATGTGGTGGCTACAGTAAGGGATAGGACTCCCTTATGACGCGGAGAACTTCCGGAAAATGTCGTCCCCGTGGAAACTGATGTCGCCACATAAATTCATCAAGATACCCAGGTATCATGTGCCTTGTGGTGCCACACCCCTGTGGCCGAACCATAATGATGGTGATGGTTGACCGTTTGGTGGCGATATCCAAGATCTAAAAAAATACGAAAGCAACTTTAAATAAGTTTCAGCGTAAAATGCTTGCTGCAACGGTTTCCAAATAGAAATAACAAAAACATGTTAAATTGGTAAATTTATTTTTATTGGATGCAAATTCTTTTGACATGAGCCATCGTGCTTTTTGAAAAGGAGCTGTGCAGTTAAGTGGCGAGGTCAGTTGATTGTTTTTTCTGCTCCCAAAGTAACTTTAAATGGTTAACTTTTGTTAACAATTTCTACACTATGAATAAGTTGTATCAAGTGGGACCTGGCATGACAGTTTAAGCCATATGGTTGGGTCTGATGCTATCACAACAGAAAAGTACACGTTGTACTGTGATATGTCTTCAGACAAGCTAAACACAAACTGGTGTTTGAATGACCAATGGGACTGTGCAAGCAATCACTTTTGGGACATAATCCTACGTTATTTTAAGGCTGAAAGGAATTTTTTTCACTTAAAAAGTATTTTTCACTAGGAATGTAGATAAGAGCTACTGCTTTATTTTGTACAATCTTAAAAAGCCTTATTACACTACACTTTGCTATAGATCATGGCAAAAGTATATACCTTTTTAGATTTCAATTCATTGAACCTTTAAAGTGTCTTATTTTATCATGTCTGAAAAGAAAAGCGGGTCTATTTATTGATGAAAACCAAGAAACCACGTTCTGCTTCTTTTCTCTTGAGTCTCTTTCATTCCATCATACCCTTGACAGTCAATTGATGTAGCCTATCTAGCAAAGTGTCCCCTGGGACATAGCCCCTTGTCCCATTGATCATGTGTGTAAGCAACCTATGGGACAGTTGTCTGACACTTTTTAATGATGATAAAAAAAACAATAAAGAATATTAGCCTACAGTCATCGCTATTTTGATTTCATGTTATGAAACAATGACTAAACTTTGCAATAAAATTGCTTTAGTTCATGATTTGCTTTAAAATAACGTTTTATTAGAAATAATGTCATATTCGTCCCATGGGTGCCACATCTCCCCTACACATTTTTACTCTCAGTACACCTAGTATACACAAATGTTTAATCTACATGCATTTTATGTACTTCATCTAATCCATTTAATGTTTAACATAATCCACGTTAAGTGTTTACATGTTAGTGTATGTCATTTTAAAATAGAACTACAAGAAACATTCACTAGACAAATTAGAGTATGCACCCCATTCATCGGAATGAATCTCTGTTCCTGTGCGATGTGGCGTAGAATTTCTGCCTCCAGTGTAGCCCTGTCCCGCCGCGGTACCATTACGATGAAGCATTCTCTAATAGCACAATTTACTAGGGATATCTACAGGCATTGAGAAGCAAAAGAAAGTGCCCTAAGTAGGGTGGGTTAAATAAAAGTGTCAAATATTCCTTCAAATCCCAAGCCCAAGTGATATTGCTCACCTGCTCGAACGTAGTTGACTAGGCGTAGGCCTAGTTGTAGTGCGTAAACATGCACATATTATATAACTTACTTTGTTGTGGTGTCAATCCCACCGAAGATCCACTGCTGTGGCACTGGGCGCCCTTGTGAATTTCCTCGTTTTCGTCTGGCCACCAAGGACTCACCGATAGCGACGATGTGGCCACTGGCCAGGTCCACCGATTTGATGCTGATTCCTCAACAAATCCTCCGAACAGATCTGTACGTTATCAACAAATGGCAAATATTCGTGTTCATCAATAGTGATGATGTGGCCTGAAGCCACATAGTATGCTTTTCGTACAAGCACGAATATTTGTTGTTTCAAAACCGTTTGTGTTTGAATATTTTGCTTGGAGACTCAGGGCCTATGAGAAGAGGGTACTGAGGGTACGGCATACCCTTGAGGGCCCAGGCCTGTGATTGTTGGGAAGCCCGAAATTGTAATTTTATACTTTACGCGAAAAAATGATGGTTAAAACCACCCTAAACGACTAAATTCAAGCATAAAAGTTGTTATCCTCTAGTCCTGGGGGCCCGTAATGTAGCAAAAGGGCCCGGAAAAGTAATTGAGTGCATTGCACGCAAATTAGGGGCCCAAAGTGGTGATTTAATGCTTTACGTGCAAAAATGTTTCGTTTTAAAGCACACAAAATTAAATCGTAAAAGTTGGTTTTTCTCCTGTTCGAGGGGGGGGAGGACATAGGGAAGCAAAAGCAGGGTTGAGAAAAACCCTGGCTTTTTTAAAAACCTCGGGTGATTTTGGGCTTTTTTGTGTTTTTTAAAAATTATTTGAAAAAGGTAGTTTCACGCTTATTTCACTTCAAAATGGATTTCGGAGTTGGAGCAAGAGCCGGTGTCAATAATTTCGGAGCAGGAACGGAACCGAGTCAAAAAAAAGTAACTTCGTTCACCTCTGCTAGGCATGTGGTGAATACAAAAGTTAATGAAGAAAGCTTATTGGTCAGACGATTAATTTGATGATGTTTTGACAAGATGTTATGTTTGAGCCTTGGTAGAGAGCTTGACTTGTTGTACCAGATACATATAACACTCAGTAACGTTAGTGGATTTAACATTTTTTATTAAACACACAAAAAAACAAGAAACACTACTAAATCCAACGTTTTCGACACCAAATCATAGTGTCCTCATCTGGACTAATTATAGGCTACATCTAAGAGAAATAAATGAATGAATTTGAAAATTTTGCATTAAAGCTGTAAGCTACAAGCGACACCTCTCAACAGCACCGGCATCAACAACTGACACACGAATCCAATGCAGGATAGCCTACGCAAATTGGCGAGGGACAGATCACATGATAGGCTATACACAACACAAAACACTAAATAATAGTTTTATTGCAGCCTGATGCTATTATTGCGCACAGATGACCAATTCTGCAGTAAAATGTTGTATGGTGTGCAATACGCCTAAGTAAAATCACGCGCTTTGCCAAAGACAAAGAGGGCCCGGAGTGAGAGGGGGACCCGGAATGACTCTTCGTACCCTTACTGAAAATTTTTCTCAGAGGCCCTGTGGAGACCTCAGTGCAACTATTAAGAAACACGAAGATTTAATTTTTCTACAACAATCGACAAGTGATGGTTTGCATGTGGTCAAGTTTAGGTGGCCACCAGATGGAGCTAGTAGTATTTTGGGACTTGATATTAATTTAGTTGGTTAGATCTATGCTTGTGCTTTTCAACGATAGCAAATCTGTTGAAATTGAGCAAGAAATGAATAAATGGGAGACAATTAATTATCGTGAACATGCAGGGCGTGAACTGGAAGACGATCGATTCGCCATTGAAATGCATTGGGCAAAAGCTTCGTTGGGGGGCTGTCTTCGAACAACGATTGCGCGCATATTGAATAAGATATAACAATGAAAGTTAGCACTTCAATAAACAGTAACATGTTCTTTTATTTGGCTGTCGTTTAATGTTCTTATCATTTAAAATGAAGTTTTGATAATGGTTTGAATTTGCTCAAGTTTAGGTAGCCACCAGATGGAGCTAGTAGTATTTTGGGACTTGGTATTAATTTAGTTGGTTAGATCTATGCTTGTGCTTTTCAACGATAGCAAATCTGTTGAAATTGAGCAAGAAATGAATAAATGGGAGACAATTAATTATCGTGAACATGCAGGGCGTGAACTGGAAGACGATCGATTCGCCATTGAAATGCATTGGGCAAAAGCTTCGTTGGGGGGCTGTCTTCGAACAACGATTACGCGCATATTGAATAAGATATAACAATGAAAGTTAGCACTTCAATAAACAGTAACATGTTCTTTTAATTGGATTTGATGTAGATTGTTTATCATTTAAAATGAAGCTTTGGTGATGGTTTGAATTTGGTCAAGTTTAGGTGGCCACCAGATGGAGCTAGTAGTATTTTGGGACTTGGTATTAATTTAGTTGGTTAGATCCTTGCTTTTGCTTTTCAACGATAGTAAATCTGTTGAAATTGATCAAGAAATGAATAAATGGGAGACAATTAATTATCGTGAACATGCAGGGCGTGAACTGGAAGACGATCGATTCGCCATTGAAATGCATTGGGCAAAAGCTTCGTTGGGGGGCTGTCTTCGAACAATGATTGCGCGCATATTGAATAAGATATAACAATGAAAGTTAGCACTTCAATAAACAGTAACATGTTCTTTTATTTGGATTTGATGTAGATTGTTTATCATTTAAAATGAAGTTTTGGTGATGGTTTGCATGTGATCAAGTTTAGGTGGCCACCAGATGGAGTTAGTAGTATTTTGGGACTTGGTATTAATTTAGTTGGTTAGATCTATGCTTGTGCTTTTCAACGATAGCAAATCTGTTGAAATTGAGCAAGAAATGAATAAATGGGAGACAATTAATTATCGTGAACATGCAGGGCGTGAACTGGAAGACGATCGATTCGCCATTGAAATGCATTGGGCAAAAGCTTCGTTGGGGGGCTGTCTTCGAACAACGATTACGCGCATATTAAATAAGATACAAAAATGAAAGTTAGCCCTCCAATAAACAGTAACATGTTCTTTTAATTGGATTTGATGTAGATTGTTTATCATTTAAAATGAAGCTTTGGTGATGGTTTGAATTTATTCAAGTTTAGGTAGCCACCAGATAGAGCTAGTAATATTTTGGGACTTGACATTAATTTAGTTGGTTACATCTATGCTTTTGCTTTACAACGATAGCAAATCTGTTGAAATTGAGCAAGAAATGAATAAACGGGAGACAATTAATTATCGTGAACATGCAGGGCGTGAACTGGAAGACGATCGATTCGCCATTGAAATGCATTGGGCAAAAGCTTCGTTGGGGGGCTGTCTTCGAACAACGATTGCGCGCATATTGAATAAGATATAACAATGAAAGTTAGCACTTCAATAAACAGTAACATGTTCTTTTATTTGGATTTGATGTAGATTGTTTATCATTTAAAATGAAGTTTTGGTGATGGTTTGCATGTGATCAAGTTTAGGTGGCCACTAGATGGAGCTAGTAGTATTTTGGGACTTGGTATTAATTTAGTTGGTTAGATCTATGCTTGTGCTTTTCAACGATAGCAAATCTGTTGAAATTGAGCAAGAAATGAATAAATGGGAGACAATTAATTATCGTGAACATGCAGGGCGTGAACTGGAAGACGATCGATTTGCCATTGAAATGCATTGGGCAAAAGCTTCGTTGGGGGGCTGTCTTCGAACAACGATTACGCGCATATTAAATAAGATACAAAAATGAAAGTTAGCCCTCCAATAAACAGTAACATGTTCTTTTAATTGGATTTAATTTAGATTGTTTATCATTTAAAATGAAGCTTTGGTGATGGTTTGAATTTATTCAAGTTTAGGTAGCCACCAGATGGAGCTAGTAGTATTTTGGGACTTGATATTAATTTAGTTGGTTAGATCTATGCTTTTGCTTTACAACGATAGCAAATCTGTTGAAATTGAGCAAGAAATGAATAAACGGGAGACAATTAATTATCGTGAACATGCAGGGCGTGAACTGGAAGACGATCGATTCGCCATTGAAATGCATTGGGCAAAAGCTTCGTTGGGGGGCTGTCTTCGAACAACGATTGCGCGCATATTGAATAAGATATAACAATGAAAGTTAGCACTTCAATAAACAGTAACATGTTCTTTCATTTGGTTGTCGTTTAATGTTCTTATCATTTAAAATGAAGTTTTGATGATGGTTTGAATTTGCTCAAGTTTAGGTAGCCACCAGATGGAGCTAGTAGTATTTTGGGACTTGGTATTAATTTAGTTGGTTAGATCTATGCTTGTGCTTTTCAACGATAGTAAATCTGTTGAAATTGAGCAAGAAATGAATAAACGGGAGACAATTAATTATCGTGAACATGCAGGGCGTGAACTGGAAGACGATCGATTCGCCATTGAAATGCATTGGGCAAAAGCTTCGTTGGGAGGCTGTCTTCGAACAACGATTACGCGCATATTAAATAAGATACAAAAATGAAAGTTAACCCTTCAATAAACAGTAACATGTTCTTTTAATTGGATTTAATTTAGATTGTTTATCATATAAAATGAAGCTTTGGTGATGGTTTGAACTTGGTCAAGTTTAGGTGGCCACCAGATGGAGCTAGTAGTATTTTGGGACTTGGTATTAATTTAGTTGGTTAGATCCTTGCTTGTGCTTTTCAACGATAGTAAATCTGTTGAAATTGATCAAGAAATGAATAAATGGGAGACAATTAATTATCGTGAACATGCAGGGCGTGAACTGGAAGACGATCGATTCGCCATTGAAATGCATTGGGCAAAAGCTTCGTTGGGGGGCTGTCTTCGAACAACGATTGCGCGCATATTGAATAAGATATAACAATGAAAGTTAGCACTTCAATAAACAGTAACATGTTCTTTTATTTGGATTTGATGTAGATTGTTTATCATTTAAAATGAAGTTTTGGTGATGGTTTGCATGTGATCAAGTTTAGGTGGCCACCAGATGGAGTTAGTAGTATTTTGGGACTTGGTATTAATTTAGTTGGTTAGATCTATGCTTGTGCTTTTCAACGATAGCAAATCTGTTGAAATTGAGCAAGAAATGAATAAATGGGAGACAATTAATTATCGTGAACATGCAGGGCGTGAACTGGAAGACGATCGATTCGCCATTGAAATGCATTGGGCAAAAGCTTCGTTGGGGGGCTGTCTTCGAACAACGATTACGCGCATATTAAATAAGATACAAAAATGAAAGTTAGCCCTCCAATAAACAGTAACATGTTCTTTTAATTGGATTTGATGTAGATTGTTTATCATTTAAAATGAAGCTTTGGTGATGGTTTGAATTTATTCAAGTTTAGGTAGCCACCAGATGGAGCTAGTAGTATTTTGGGACTTGATATTAATTTAGTTGGTTAGATCTATGCTTTTGCTTTACAACGATAGCAAATCTGTTGAAATTGAGCAAGAAATGAATAAACGGGAGACAATTAATTATCGTGAACATGGAGGGCGTGAACTGGAAGACGATCGATTCGCCATTGAAATGCATTGGGCAAAAGCTTCGTTGGGGGGCTGTCTTCGAACAACGATTGCGCGCATATTGAATAAGATATAACAATGAAAGTTAGCACTTCAATAAACAGTAACATGTTCTTTCATTTGGTTGTCGTTTAATGTTCTTATCATTTAAAATGAAGTTTTGATGATGGTTTGAATTTGCTCAAGTTTAGGTAGCCACCAGATGGAGCTAGTAGTATTTTGGGACTTGGTATTAATTTAGTTGGTTAGATCTATGCTTGTGCTTTTCAACGATAGTAAATCTGTTGAAATTGAGCAAGAAATGAATAAACGGGAGACAATTAATTATCGTGAACATGCAGGGCGTGAACTGGAAGACGATCGATTCGCCATTGAAATGCATTGGGCAAAAGCTTCGTTGGGAGGCTGTCTTCGAACAACGATTACGCGCATATTAAATAAGATACAAAAATGAAAGTTAACACTTCAATAAACAGTAACATGTTCTTTTATTTGGATTTGATGTAGATTGTTTATCATTTAAAATGAAGTTTTGGTGATGGTTTGCATGTGATCAAGTTTAGGTGGCCACTAGATGGAGCTAGTAGTATTTTGGGACTTGGTATTAATTTCGTTGGTTAGATCTATGCTTGTGCTTTTTAACGATAGCAAATCTGTTGAAATTGAGCAAGAAATGAATAAATGGGAGACAATTAATTATCGTGAACATGCAGGGCGTGAACTGGAAGACGATCGATTCGCCATTGAAATGCATTGGGCAAAAGCTTCGTTGGGGGGCTGTCTTCGAACAACGATTACGCGCATATTAAATAAGATACAAAAATGAAAGTTAACCCTCCAATAAACAGTAACATGTTCTTTTAATTGGATTTAATTTAGATTGTTTATCATTTAAAATGAAGCTTTGGTGATGGTTTGAATTTATTCAAGTTTAGGTAGCCACCAGATGGAGCTAGTAGTATTTTGGGACTTGATATTAATTTAGTTGGTTAGATCTATGCTTTTGCTTTACAACGATAGCAAATCTGTTGAAATTGAGCAAGAAATGAATAAATGGGAGACAATTAATTATCGTGAACATGCAGGGCGTGAACTGGAAGACGATCGATTCGCCATTGAAATGCAATGGTTTGCATGTGATCAAGTTTAGGTGGCCACTAGATGGAGCTAGTAGTGTTTTGGGACTTGGTATTAATTTAGTTGGTTAGATCTATGCTTTTGCTTTACAACGATAGCAAATCTGTTGAAATTGAGCAAGAAATGAATAAACGGGAGACAATTAATTATCGTGAACATGGAGGGCGTGAACTGGAAGACGATCGATTCGCCATTGAAATGCATTGGGCAAAAGCTTCGTTGGGGGGCTGTCTTCGAACAACGATTGCGCGCATATTGAATAAGATATAACAATGAAAGTTAGCACTTCAATAAACAGTAACATGTTCTTTCATTTGGTTGTCGTTTAATGTTCTTATCATTTAAAATGAAGTTTTGATGATGGTTTGAATTTGCTCAAGTTTAGGTAGCCACCAGATGGAGCTAGTAGTATTTTGGGACTTGGTATTAATTTAGTTGGTTAGATCTATGCTTGTGCTTTTCAACGATAGTAAATCTGTTGAAATTGAGCAAGAAATGAATAAACGGGAGACAATTAATTATCGTGAACATGCAGGGCGTGAACTGGAAGACGATCGATTCGCCATTGAAATGCATTGGGCAAAAGCTTCGTTGGGAGGCTGTCTTCGAACAACGATTACGCGCATATTAAATAAGATACAAAAATGAAAGTTAACACTTCAATAAACAGTAACATGTTCTTTTATTTGGATTTGATGTAGATTGTTTATCATTTAAAATGAAGTTTTGGTGATGGTTTGCATGTGATCAAGTTTAGGTGGCCACTAGATGGAGCTAGTAGTATTTTGGGACTTGGTATTAATTTCGTTGGTTAGATCTATGCTTGTGCTTTTTAACGATAGCAAATCTGTTGAAATTGAGCAAGAAATGAATAAATGGGAGACAATTAATTATCGTGAACATGCAGGGCGTGAACTGGAAGACGATCGATTCGCCATTGAAATGCATTGGGCAAAAGCTTCGTTGGGGGGCTGTCTTCGAACAACGATTACGCGCATATTAAATAAGATACAAAAATGAAAGTTAACCCTCCAATAAACAGTAACATGTTCTTTTAATTGGATTTAATTTAGATTGTTTATCATTTAAAATGAAGCTTTGGTGATGGTTTGAATTTATTCAAGTTTAGGTAGCCACCAGATGGAGCTAGTAGTATTTTGGGACTTGATATTAATTTAGTTGGTTAGATCTATGCTTTTGCTTTACAACGATAGCAAATCTGTTGAAATTGAGCAAGAAATGAATAAATGGGAGACAATTAATTATCGTGAACATGCAGGGCGTGAACTGGAAGACGATCGATTCGCCATTGAAATGCAATGGTTTGCATGTGATCAAGTTTAGGTGGCCACTAGATGGAGCTAGTAGTGTTTTGGGACTTGGTATTAATTTAGTTGGTTAGATCTATGCTTGTGCTTTTCAACGATAGCAAATCTGTTGAAATTGAACAACAAATGAATAAATGGGAGACAATTTCCTTCTGGTGTGTTTCGTTGCATTTCCACCCCGCATTTCCTCCTTCATAATAGTTCATTCCATTGTATGTGACGTATTATGACGTCATCATTTTGTCTGGTTGACCAACAGGGCGTCTTGTGGAAGAGCACCCAGAAATATTGCACACAAGATGACAGTATCGTACTATGTTGCACTTTTTCTTGCTGGAGTATATTTTTTATTTTGATTCATTAAGTAATGAATAATATGGGTACTTACCAGTATGCTAAATTGCTTACAAAAGTTGAGAAAAGAACCAATGGTTGAAGTTTGAATTCGCTTTGATTTATGGACTTAGTCATGACTAGGCTAATTGTAGTTGCTATCTTAGCTTATAAACGGATGCAACCTACGTAGTAGTTCGTACCTTGAACAGTTCGTACCCTCAGTTCGTACCCTGAAAAGATCAAGAGAAAAAATTAATAAAAGCCGAAGTCGCTGATCGCAGCTTCCGCAAACATTTTAAAATTTTCCCCCTGAAAAGATCGAAAGAAAGATAGCACAAAGCCGAAATCGCTGATCGCAGTTTCCGCAAACATTTTTCCGCAGTTTCCGCTAACCCTAACCATAGACTAATATGCTCTAACCTTAACTGATCGCAGTTTCCGCAAACATTTTCCCGTAGTTTTCGCTAACCCTTACCCTAACTCTAGTCTCTTAGAGTAATAGAGTAATCTATGCTCTAACCCTAACCCTCGCTGATCGCAGTTTTCGCTTGTAACCCTAACTCTAACAATCGAGTAATCTATGCTCTCTAACCCTCGCTGATAGAAGTTTCCGCAAACATTTTTCCGCAGTTTCCGCTAACCTTTACCCTAACCATAGAGTAATCTATGCTCTAACCCTAACCCTATTTTTCGCAGCAGACAAAATAAAAGGTTTCTCTCTCTCTCCTCGCTGATCGCAGTTCCCGCAAATATTTTTCAGCAGTTTCATTTTTCCGCAGTTTCCACTAACCCTAACCCTCGAGTTTGTTTGCCGAAACTCCAATCAGCGAGTTCGGCTTTATGCTATTAAACTGCGATCAGCGACTTCGGCTTTTTTTAATTTTTTCTCTCGATCTTTTCAGGGTACGAACTGAGGGTACGAACTGTTCAGGGTACGAACTAGGTTGCACTCCTTATAAACTACTGCCTTCAGATATTAAAACTTACATAACTTTTACTCTTAGTTTTCTAAAATCATTTTAACTTCATAGCATTCTGGTTAAATTACTTCAATTTTTTTGCAGACTGTAATGCTTCGATTTTTGAAATCAGCACCCTTAAAGTCAAGTATCATTCCACTTGTGATTGAAAGTTCAACTGCAGAAAGTTCACTTTTCTTGAGAAGTAATTTTTTTTTGCATTCCTTAAGTGTTTATCATACTTCTGGAAAGAGAATGGCTTCAAGTAAGCTTGTTCCAGCAGACAGACTTATTGGAGTGGATAAGAATGTTTGGGTAGAGTTTTCTTCATTAGCAGCTGAGCATAAGGCTGTGAATGTTGGACAAGGATTTCCTGACTTTAGTCCTCCAGAACACGTTAAAGAAGCTCTTAAAAGGGCGGTGTCTGGTCATGACATGATCCATCAGTATACAAGAGGATTTGGCCATCCAAAATTAGTGCAAGCTCTTTCACTTCTTTTTGGTCCACTGTTTGGAAGAGATATTGACCCTAACAAAGAAGTTTTAACTACAGTTGGAGCATATGGCTCTTTGTTTTGTGCGATTCAAGCATTTATTGATGAAGGTGATGAAGTTATTATCATAGAACCATTTTTTGATTGCTATCAACCCATGGTAAAAGTAGCTGGGGGAAAGCCAAGGTTTATTCCATTACGTCCAGGAAAAAACAGCAACAATGACATTTCAAGCAGCAGTGATTGGACTTTAGATCCTGCGGAATTGGAGGAAATGTTTAACAGTAAAACTAAAGCTATTATCGTAAATACTCCTAACAATCCCTTAGGAAAAGTTTTTACAAGTCAAGAACTGCAACTAATTGCAGATTTGTGCATTAAACATGACTGCTTGTGCATATCTGATGAGGTGTATGAGTGGATTCTGTATGATAACCATAAGCATGTGCGCATTGGGTCTTTGCCAGGTATGTGGGATCGAACTATCACGATTGGTAGTGCAGGCAAAACATTCAGTGTTACTGGCTGGAAACTAGGATGGTCTATTGGACCAAATTCTTTATTAAAGCACCTGCAAACTGTGTGGCAGAACAGTACATATGCCTGCCCTACTGCAATACAGGAAGCTGTTGCATTAGGCCTGGAAGAAGAGATTCCACTCCTTGGAAAAGAAAGCAGTTACTTCACAATTTTATCAAAAGAGCTAAAAGAAAAGAGGGAAATGGTTGCTCAGACATTAATTGAGGTTGGTTTGAAGCCAATTATCCCCGATGGAGGCTATTTCATGTTGGCTGATGCTTCTAACATGAAAGTAGATTTAAGTGATTTTGGCAACCCTGGTGATTCGTGGGATTACAAACTGGTGAAGTGGCTAACCATAAACAAGAAAGTGGCAACAATTCCAAATTCTGCCTTTTATTGCCAAGAGCACAAGCCTATGGGTGAAAAATACATCCGATTTTGTTTTGCTAAAGAAAATGACACTCTAAACAAAATGGCAAATATTTTTAAAGAGTGGTCCAAGTCTATAGAAAAAGATACCTAATTATGCAAGAATAAGCTTGTTTATAATTTTGATTTAACATGTAACTTAAACACCAATTTAAGACATGTATTATATATATATCATTGTTTTCGTTGCTATTCTTCATTGTTAAACTACAGTCTTACTTCTGCCCCTAATATGGATAATTGGATATACATAAAAACTTGCTAAATCTAACCCAGCTAATGCATGTTGTGCGATTTGTCACTTTCATTATTGCCTTTTCATTTTAGAGTGGAAACTTTAATTTGATGTTTTCATTCTTCTTGTATGTGCTTTGATAAAGCACTCTTGGTAGTTCATTTGTGGCCTTGTCACTGAGCATTAGTAATTCAATTGACATCTCTAAGCAAGTGATACTGTTGTGTATGTGACTTACTGGTGCATATTTATTATTTAGTGTACCTTATGCTTCTGTAGTTTTTGTTGTTGTTAGCAATTTAATGAAACTGAATGTTATCTAAGCATCCATGATTTCCAGAGGTTGCATCAGTGAAGAAGAGTGTCAAGCTTGTTTACTCCATTGCTGATTTGCGAAAGAAATCACTCTGTTATTACTCTGCTTTTTATTTAAGCTAAATTAATTTTAAATTTAGAAATGTTCATTATTATATATTATAATGTATAAACATGCATTGCATTTGTTCTTTTTGACATTTTTTCATTATAAAATAATTCTTTATCATGCCCTGTGATAGGTGTTGGAAGGTGAATTAATACCATTTTGTTGCATTACAGCTACCGGTATACCACCAACTAGGGGTTTGCACTATTGTTTAGAATGACAATAATCTGACAAAAACATGTTCAGAGGACTTAAGGATCGCATTGCAAATGATACCCGACGTGGTTCACCTGCAAGTGACCAGGGAACTTCCCCAAGTTTAAAAAAGGTACCGTAGTGTTACATTGTTATGTGTCCATGGTAGAGCATAAATCAGACAATTATGCTATATTTGTGTTATGTAACCAACTGTACTACTTGTATCCTGGGTGTAGGATACTTTTTTCAATATTTTCCCAGTAAAATGCAAGGTACTTCGTTAACCACTCAGATGTTAATTTACATTTTTCCATGACTGGGTTTTTTTTTCACTGAGACTTAAAGGTCATTTGTCCGAAATGACTTGAAAAAATTCAATCATTTTTTATTTATTTCGGTCATTTTTTCTGATGAAAATATTTCCTTTCAAGTACAGGTACCTAGCTGATACAAACCTAAATTTGCACTTCCTGACTAGCTACAACATTAAGTTTCACTGAGAAACATTGTCGTGTTTCTTAGCGAAACTTTGAAACAGCATTGTCGTGTCATTTTGACCAAATTGACTATATATTTTTTCGGACATTTTGACCGAATTTATTTTTTTCAGACATTTTTCTAAAAAATTGATCAATGACCTATAAATGACTGAAAAAAAAACCCAGTTCCATGACATAGTCTGAGTCGACTTGGTCATCATCATTAATTTTGCTTGGCTGAGCCTGTATATCACATCTCTTGATTTTTTATATTCCAGCCTTTTTAACAACTTGATTATTATATTGTACCCAACCAAGTGTCTTTTTTTGGGTCCACGACTTGTTAATTGATTCTGGGAATATTTATCCTCAGACTGGGAAATCTTCTTTGGGAGCTTAATGCTGGCAGTTTCACATACTTGTAGAGGCTTGAACCACTGAGATAGGCCCGGTCTCTGAGCTTGATAGAGTGAAGTTATCTGCTTGTTGTTGGCTGAAGTTGATTTTAATGTTTTTACTGAATTCATATTAGAATATAATATCATATATATATATATATTTTTTTTTTCAGTTTATTTTTTGTTTTGTTGGCGAAAAAGAAAGACACAAAAAGCAAAAACACAATAAACACAAATAATTCGCGCAACAAGGATGGCAGCGAAAGACCATATATTTAAAGCATTGGGGTATTTGAGAACAACTTTGTTTTAAAAAGATTGTGAGTAGAATACACGGCACACACTTGACTTTGGATTGTTTCTTCAGACATCAAACGAAACAGGAAATTCGATTCCACAAAGTCCAGCGGAGACTCCACCTGGAGCTACACCAACCAAACCTCTCCCAGGTATCCTACTCGTCATGCTTTAGTAGGCCTAGTTGCTTAAGTGTTTGAAAGTAACGTTTTGTATTAACCTTAAAATTAGTTACTTCAGAATGAGACTGCTAACCAAGCATCTAATTAAATAATTTCTTGCATTTTTCTGGTGTCAGTAGACTAGGTTACTCACAAGATGTCGTAGAATAAGTAGCCAGTAGCCATCTAAGGTTTGCCAATCAGTCCAACTCACTTCTTCAAGGGGTTATACCAGGTAAAGCCCACCCTCAAACTTTTCTCTTTTATCTACAGCAATTTTAGTTTGATCAGTTGCGACAAAATCATTTTAAATGCCACAAGTGTTCTTTAGAGTTTATTGCCTAGTTAATAGTTTGAAAGATGGACTTCAGAGCTTCGTAAGGACATGTTTAGCATTATGAATAGGATTTTACTCACATTATATTCAAGTGACATTAAGTAACCAAACTTTGCCAAATTAATGAAATTACTGATCTATAGACTATAGCCTTCTGATTACTGACTAATGTCGCAACGTTGGGGTCTGTCAATCAATACTGTGGTGGCTATGCGCCTTTAAACGTTTCACTTTGCTAAGATTCTTCGTTTCGTCAGTTTGTTTCCCTGAAGTTCCATTTTTAGAGCCCGTCTTTTAGGTGCAGACACTTAGGTTCCTGCCAAATAGGTGCGCACACTGTTGCGTCAGGATATTTAGGTGCTATTTTCAGTAAATTCTATTTTATTAGGTGCTTGATGATAATACTGCAGACAGTGGCGTACGCAGGATTTTCTCATTGGGGGACCATTTGGAAATGCTTTTCGAATCGAAAACAAATTAAAAAAATTGCCCATTTGCTAATTATAACCAGCAAGTTATATTGTATAAGATTAGCCAGTCAAGCCAGTGAACCACGCGTATTGAGGGTATATTCAGTGGCGAACGGTATGGCGTACGCAGGATTTTCTTACTGGAATTGGATATAATTTGACAAAATTGATTATGGGTGTAAAATAATTTTCAGTGTAAGTTGACACACGGAATGGCGCTTAAAGGGCGGGGAAACCCAAATTAACTTTGCGAGTTTTTTGTTTCAGCATGATGTCATTGTGTACAACATGCGTTTTAGCAATAAAAAAATCCAAATTTTGTTGCCCTCGTCTCGCTAAGGCCGCTTTTGTTTGATACCCGTTTGCGAGGTCTCGTTGCGCATCAAGCTGTGATGCTGTTTGCTGTGACGTCACAAGGTACATATAGTTGTGGCCAAAAGTTTAAGACCAGACTTGATTTATGACGATTTTTGCATTACTTCAAAATACTGCATCAGATATAAGATGATGCATGAAGATGATGCAATTGAAACAATATCTGATGCATTATTTTGAAGTAATGCAAAAATGGTCATAAATCAAGTCTGGTCTTAAAATTTTGGCCACAACTATTTGTACCTTGTGACGTCTCAGCGAACAGCATCACAGCTTGATGCGCGCGAGACCTCGCAAACGGGTATCAAACAAAAGCGGCCTTAGCGAGACAAGGGCAACAAAGTTTGGATTTTGTTTTTGCTAAAACGCATGTTGTACACAATGACATCACACTGAAACAAAAAACTCGCAAAAAGTTAATTTGGGTTTCCCCGCCCTTTAAATGACCGGGCGCCGCGGGTCTGCTACTATTCGATGAGTCCGATTCGGTGAGTCCGATTCGGTGAGTTCCTAACCTCTAACCCCTAACCCTAAAACGGCAATGATAATTAGGCTACGGTACCCGATAATTTAAAAAATAAAATTGAAAAAATCCCCCGTTAAGGGATCGGACTCACCGAAACGGGCCATTCCGGGGCGCCGCACCTACATATCATGACGCAACAGTGTGCGAACCTATTTGGCAGGCACTTAGCTATCTGCACGTAACACACGTGGACCGGACCCTCCATTTTGTTGCTAGCCAAATCGATTTTACCTGTTCTGCTACAGTTAAGTCAGTTATTTTCACTAACGAAACGTCCAGCTGGTCATTATCGTGTGGTAGCTCAGCCTACAGTCAACAGAAAAACATAAGAAATTTATCATTAAAATTTCCAACTTTGTCACATATATAATATGTATTATATAAATAAATTATTTGTGACGAAACTTTAGTTTGAATCGTCGTGTTGAATCCGTCTTGACTGTATTTAATTTAACACCCTTTCAAACCAGAGACTCCAAAATTTTTCCTCTTTTCACCACTTTCCAATTTTTCAAAGATAAATTTCCCGCTTTATTAAAATTACTCTGTTGTTAACTAAGTAGATTAAATTGACTTCTGGTTGAGAACCTTTGTATTGTATAAATCGGAATGGCCCGTTTCAGTGAGTCCGATCCCTTAACGGGAGATTTTTTCAATTTTATTTATTAAATTATTGGGTACCGTAGCCTAATTATCATTGCCGTTTTAGGGTTAGTAGGGGTTAGAGGTTAGGAACTCACCGAATCGGACTCACCGAATAGTAGCAGACCCGTATAAATACCCCTCTTTGGCTCTTGCCACTCAGTCTGGATAAAAATGTTCTTAGGAAATGGAAGATACACAGACCAATCTGACAGCGAGCCTGAGACACCTGAGCACACGTCTGGTCAATCGGGTGGATTTTTTAGGCGTTTAGAATTTTTGTCTCCTCTGCGAGACCAGGTACGAAGCAATGTGATAAACTAATTATATATCTACAGTACTTACGTTTTTGTGGGTGATTGTTTGACTACACACGGTAGTTTTACTGTTTTTATTGCATTGTTGCTCGCTGCATTTTAGTTTGCTTAAATGTTGATAGGAACGTTGAAGTACATTAATTTTTAGTTAATGAACTCTGATTTCCAAAATTATGTCTCTATCACATTGGTTTTCAAAATTTTGTGGACTGGGGCACACCAAAGACTTTCGGAATCTACCACGGCACATTGACTTACTACGTCGATGTTTTTTCAGAAAGATTGCTTTTCACCAAATTTTTGATAGAAATTGCTACGAAGTCGGTATTGCAATTGTCGCTATACTGCCGACTAAGTGCCGAGTAACTGGTTTGAATTCTTTTGGAGGGCACAGGGTTGATCTCTAAGTGGTCAAAACTGGTTTTGACCGCTAAGCGGTTTAAACCTGGTTTTAACCGGTGAAAACTAGGTTTAAACCGGTCAAAACCCAGAAAAATATTTTTATGTAGTAAATGGTCGGCTGCCTGGGCTATGGGCTATTTAGGAAATATAAAAGCAGTTGTGACCATTTTGATATGCAGGCCTCGAAATAGCTGTTTAAACCTGAACTGAACTTTCATTAATGGCCGCCAATACCGACCTGTCAGGCAGCCACAGGGCTGCCTGTAAAATTCGTACGGAAGATTATATTTATCTTAGATTTTTCTCTTGTTTCAGCGCCGCCAAAAACAAGACATCAAACAGCGTTAAGACTACCACCTTAATATTACATGTCATGCTACATCTTATGTGCTTCGCAATGGGAGGGCAAATGTTGCGCAAATTTTATGGCAAAATTGATGGCAAATGTTTTTCATAAAAAAAAAATTTGTTGGAATAAATTCTTGTACTTCAGTTGGCTGTGCAAATGTTTCATCGTTGTACCAAGAATTTTTTGGTTCATCAGAAACTTATTTTTAGAATTTGAATTTTCTCAATAATTAAAATAACCAACTGATTGAAATATCAAAAAAAAACAGAGAAATTTGAATATTTTTTGTTCCAAATCCAGCATTTAGGTTATTGTTGATCAAAACGAAATATAGTTGAACATCATTACTAAACATGGAGCGTAATATTTTTAATTCAATTGAAAAGCAACTTGATTCATACACTAAAGGGGTTTTGACCAGTAAAAAGTGGTCAAAACTGCCCGGTTTTAACCGGGCGGTTTAAACCGGTCAACCCTGGGAGGGCACTTCCTTGTCACAAACATCCGTCTCTCGTCTATCACTGCCCAACTATTTATTGTTACTCGTATAACATATTTTTTTTGCATAAACTAAACTTTTATTGCTATCTTTGAAAAGTCTGGTTCATCAAATAACGGTTCGGTAAAATCAAAAACGTAGACTTACATGACTATTATTGTGATACCTGTATATAATATTGTGAAAAATTATGCGAAAGCCTTTACTCACCATGCTTTTACTTTATCACGCAGTGAAACGGAGGGAGTGATGTGATGATGAACCAATTTTGGCAATTAACTGATTGGCAATTTGTGGTAACAAGAAAGTGAATACTTGCTTTTAAACTAATTTGGTGCTTCGCCGCTTTGCGCTACTTCAACATTCAAATCAGCAGACGCACATTTTCGTGGCACTCACGCCACGCTCTCCTGCCGCGACACGGACTTTGAGAAACTCTGCTCTATCCAGCCAACAAAAGTTGCCGTTTTGCATCGTAACAAACGATGTGCTGTAAAAAGGGTTGCCTTTGCTGACTATTTGTAAACAGTAGAAAGCAATGATTAAGATCATTTGTATGCTACCAAGCTTGCGTTACTGCAACGACTTGACAAAGTTTTTTTCATAATGTAACCATAATTTTTGTTACAGGTAACTGCTAAGTTGACAGAAAGTCGAGATTCTTTAAATTCTGACGGTGAAGAAACATCAAAAGAAAACAATTCTTTTGAAAAAGCTGAAAACCACAAAACACCGACCAAAGCCAAGGACGGCCATGATGTAAGCGTTCGTTGAATTGGAGTTAGGCTACTTTGACTTTCTTGGCAGAACGTTTGAACAAACAGATTGATGATCAACAACATTTCACTGTGCTTGCCTTCAAACAAGATTGGTTAATTTTGGAATAATCGGTGTTAATAGAGTAGCTTGCTTGTTATGTGAAGCATTTTTATTAAAAATCTGTTCAACCGTTCATTTTCCACGTTTTTAAATCGCTACGGTATGTGAAGAAGTAAACTGAAAACTTTGCGCTTGTATTGAAGAGTACCCTGCGCAGTTAACGATACTGCAGCTTACGTTCACTTGTACCTTACAACACTTGCTTGACATTGCTGCAGTGCAAGCGCCCCTGACAGCAAAATCCGTCATTTTCAACGTCGGCAGACGTTGAATCAACGTAGGAATGACGGATTGTGCTGTCAGGAGGAGTGTTGATAAAACAAGTATCTCCTTGAAAAATGTATTTTCAGAGTCAGCAAGCTACCCCAACTTCCAATTTTCATAGTGGTGGGGGCGACACGCCTGGGATCGATGCCAATGACGTATCTAAAGAGCAATTGGTTAACAAGATATTGCGGTGCCATCTTAAAACTTAATCTTACTTTAAAAATATGATTTTATCACCTGATTAAGACTCTTAAAGAAGGACCTGCCATCAAGATTCGACATGACATCGTCTCGACCGCAAACGGGCCTGCCGCCAAACTGTTGCACCTAGTCTGCACCTTTCTTTAAATTTAGTGTTCAGCAACTTGCTCTATATGCTTTGTGACAACTAATCTTTTTGGGTTTGCCTCTCTAAAGATGATACATCTTTGTAGTCATAAGGATCATACTTCTGAATAATATTAGTTTATCAGAAACACTTTGGAATTTTTGAAATGCTGCATTATGTAGGCTACATCAGTTGGGTGGAAACACTGGTTTTCACTTTATAAAAAGTAAAAACTTAACACTAATGTCAGTTTTTAGTAAAATCAACATTCTCAGCTCGTCGTCGACGATACTAAGCTAAAATACGCATTTTACGCAAAGTGATTTTTTCAAATTCGACTGTATTTAAATGTAACAATTGAATTAAAGCACTAAAGGTGAAAGCAGGATGGTTTTTGGAACGTATGCTTAACGTTTCTTTGTTTTGGGCTTTTTATCTTGCATCCCGTATTTATTTCGAACTTTATGTATCAATGATGTTAAAAGTTTTAAGTATTCGGCTATCAGGATCTCTTTACCAATTAAAGGCTTGAAAAGACTCTACACAAGTATAGAGAAAGATATTCCGAACTGATGGAAAGGCTTAAAATTACAAACAAAGACAACGAAAAAATCAAGTCGGTCATGCAGCAGTTGCAGGAAAGACACATCCGACGTATTCACGAAATGAACGAGGTGGGTCTTGTCGCTTGTTTTTGTATCGTGTGTAGATCTTGTGAGTTGTGTTGTGTGCATTTGAATATTTCATCGTTATGTTTTGTGCTATACTTAGACATCTGATCCTGATTTCAACTTTATGTTGTGCTACTTTTAGGCAGCTGAGTTAGATAAACAAGCGAAAATGCATCTTGAAGAAGAATTGAATGCGTCTATTGAAGAAAAGCTAGAAATGATTGAAGTCTTACAAACTCAGGTAGGTCCTACTGCTGTACATTAGGAGTTTTTTAAATTGGCGCCAGAATAGTACATTAGTACATTTGTACACTGGAATAAACTTAAATTGTGGCACCGGTACAATGCCAAATACATGTTTGTAATAGTGGGCTTTACTGTAAAGAACACAAAATCCACTGCAGATTTAGTCTGTTTTGGTCAAACAAGGTCCACTGTCTGTGGACTTTGTGGTTGATTTATTATAGAGTATATATAGACACTGTCTATGAAGCAACTTAGTCATTAGGCTACCTCTCAATTAGTCACCAGTCATCACTATACATGAATCCATCTGAAAGGTGAAGCTGTTAAAGAGCGGTGAAGATCCTTCTCAAAAGAAGCAAACTTCTGAGCCAACGCCTCAAGGTGTTGTTGACCAACTGAAAACGAAGTTCGAAAGCCAGAAAAAGAAAACGCTGTCCTTACAACAACAGCTCGAAGTTAAACTTCAAGATATTGACAACATAAAGGTGCTTTCCCTGTTAGCCCTTCCGGTCGATTTTAAAATATTTTTCTTCTAAGGAAGTCTTTTATAAGAACTTAACGTTGGCAGTTTTGCATACTTATGGTGGCGGAGGCTTTTTACCATTGACGCAGTCACCGGTGCTGACAATTTGAAGTTTCTTACAGTTGAAGCGAAATTAGTGAAAGAAATTGCATTGTTGATGGTATTTCATTTTATGCAGTACAGATACGCTCCTCTGCCAACATTGCACAGTTAAGTAGTTGTTAAAACTATATAAATCCCAAACAGGAAAAGTAATCTTGAGTAGCTGTACTTCATAATTAAACAGTAAAGGTCCTTTTAAACCTCTTGTTAATTTGAAGAAAGTCCATTTGGATGAAAAGTCAAAGCTGATACGACAGTTGAAGCAAGCCAAATCATTGGTTGAACAGCTGGAGCAAGACAAAGGGATGGCTCTTGCGGAAGCCAAGAGATTGTCGCATGAAGCGTCTGAAGTCAAAGATGTCCAGGTTTGGCCATCTCGACTGTTGTCATGCTATTGTGTGTATGCAATGTCATCAAATGATGATTCTTGATTCTTCACAAGTTATATCAAAGCACATGAAATTGCTAAATGTATGAAAAAGTTTCAATTACAGCATCAAATCTTGTCACAGTTGCACATTGCACAAACTTCACTGCATGGACTTTGAACATTGATGAATATTTCACGAAAATCTGTATTTAACATAAAGATTTTCTTAACTTTAAACATTTCATTGATTTTCTATGACTTAGGTTTGATTTAGCCCACAGAAATTACAGTAGATGCAATTCACTGTTTAATTTTGCAACATAATTTGTTTAGCAAGCAGTTAGAAAATACTGTCTATTATAATTTAGCTGCAACATTCGCAACCACAGCACCATGTTGCCACCGAAGATAGATTGCAAGCTAAGGAATCAAATGGACATAAAGTAGGAGTGCTGTTGCATGTTTACTGACATTACAAATCTTATGATGCTAAAGGGATTGCGAATGCTTAGTTGTAAATACACATTCATCGAAAACAATTCTTGCATAAATTTTTACTGATATGGAAAATTGCTTTTATTTGTGGCTTGCGTTGTGCCAGCTCCTATCGATACCCACTTTTTAATGCAGCTCATCGCCAGATATCAATTTCTTAGTTCGCATCTGACTCTTCAGTAATTTGAAGTTTTTGCGTCTTTGTAGATTCTCCCAGACAGCAAACCAACCATTTTTTACATTGATTCAACGTCTGTAGTCGTTAAATCAATGTAAAGACGACCGATTTTGTCTGGGCTGTCTGAGTTATTGCATGTTGGCTCAGCAGCACACATGTTGGTAGAATGCCTGGTTAGTGCAATTGTTTGTTCAGAACAAAGCTGATTGCTTACAAGCTCAGGTTATCAATCACACGAGAATACGTAGCGCTTGTGGGTCTTTGTGTGATTCTTAAAAACCATTTCGAAGAGAGTCAAAGGTCATAGTTGACTTTTAACCTAAACATTTGAGTTAACATCGATTTTTTGAGAGTTAGATAAGTTCCAAAGCACAGTTTGCTTGTTGATGCTGTGTAGTATATTCAGTAAACTATGATATCAACCAATCAGTAATGTTTCAAAAGCCAACCTTTCGCATTTTGTCACCGCAGTTCAGTAAAATCGCATTTTGTGAAAATTTAGTTGAACTTGTAAGCGTAGTTCGTTTTTGCACCAAACTATTACACTTTGCATGCTTTCACAAGTCTACATTACTGCTTATATCAGCTTTAATGCTATTGTAGTAATTATACAAAACACATAATGGTGACATATTTATTTCATTTAAATTAAACGATAATGTTGATTGTAATGTGTACACGCGTTGAGAAGCAGTTCAGTTTCATACCAATAGAACAAAAACGCACAATCAAAAAAAAATTTCCACGAAAAGCATTTGTGGCGGAGCACGACTTGTTGGCGCAGCCGCGTAGGTGCATGTCAGGTAGGCACCCACACTGTGGCACTGGGTGATTTAAATGCTTCTCCGAGTAAAGTGTATTTTATTGGGTGCTTGGTGGTTGTATTATATTATCATTATTTGTATAATATATTATACTATAATGGTATCTTGTTTATAAATTTGAGGCCTAATAACAACGCTTGTGTCCAAAGCTATTGTCATAACTTTCTCTTGTTCAGCTTGATAGATCAATGCTTTTGTTTACACAGGAAAGTTTGTGATCATTCACACACGCAGTGGTAGTGAGAATCATTCTATCACTGTACCGAGATTGTTTGTGACATTAGTGTGGTCTTTAAGCTACTCTGTTTCAGATGAATATTATTGTGCTGCTGTTGTGCGGTGCATTAAGAAAATGAATGGAATCGTGTATGTAACTTACGTACTTATAAAGGTGGAAGCTGTAGTGCTAACGGTTGCCCCAAGCCCAATGATGGAGAATATACCGTATGGAAGCTTTTAAAAAACTTGGTTTAACAATAAAAAGATGTCATTGATTTTCTTATATTCTACAAATTTTCTCTCTATCGGAAACACCACAAAAGTTATTAAAATTTCCAGCTGTGCATGCGCTTGTGGGGTATCCGTATCCTGTGACATGCATCTACCATGTTTCCATGCTCTTTAACCTTGAACGTAACTTCAACAGGAAAACGCGATGTTCGAAGAGCTGGAAGCTGCATTGGCGAACGTTCAGAGATTGGAGGAAGAAAAAGCTTCTATTTTACAAGAACACAAATCTTCAAAGACAGACATGCAAAAGGTATTTGCTTAGTTTATGCCCCATCTACCGTTGCGATAAGATTGCATTGTGCCTTATTTTACAAATAGCTTCCATTTTGCATTGATGCTAAGCACAAATGCGTATACCTGTAGCTCCTGCTTGATCGGAGATTGCGATTTAGTGTTTCGGATTTGGTGATGTAATATGATGGTACTGGAATTCCGTTATCTTCTCATACAATATAGACACAGTAAATATTTTCTTTTAGTGTTTGCTTAATCTCATCTGCACATAAAACTGTAAGGAAGCATAGTGTGTGTAGTGTGTGTGCTTGGCATGCGTGTTTCTATAGCCATTAAAAATCTTTCAGAGAATATTTCAAGAAAACCTTTCTGTATAAGATTGAACGCGTAACCAGTTGATAACGGTCTCGCCCAAGTGGGTTTCGCCCAGTTGGGCTCGCCCAGATGTCGTGTACAGGTGGATAACCACCGAACTTTGCATCAGAAACGAAATTAAAAGACATACAAACTGTTAGGTTTTGTTTAATCTTAGGCTGGATATTTCCAATTACAATTTTAGTAGAGAGGTGACTTTCTTTAACCATAGGCAGATAAAACCAAGCAACCACACGGCATTTAACATCGTACAATTAGAGTGAACATAAAACTATAAACTACGAACGTTTTCGGCCATACTCAAGTTAGCCCTTCTCAAGTAACGGATGTTATTGTAAAATCAGTTATTTCCGTTACTTGAGAAGGGCTAACTTGAGTATGGCCGAAAACGTTCGTAGTTTATAGTTTTATGTTCACTCTAATTGTATGATGTTAAATGCCGTGTGGTTGCTTGGTTTTATCTGCCCATAATTGTCGGCTCTTGCAATGGGAAGTCCAAACGTGATGTTTGAAGTCCGAAGTGTCAATTTATTGTGATGGGCTAACTTGCACCTAAATAGCGATAAATGATTAAGTGCAACAAAACGGAAGTAAATGCAGCGATATACATCTTCTAGCTGCATTTGTAACACCTATTTGTCTTGATGTGTTAAATTGCACGGCTGTCGTTTCGTCTTGAAGGTACCACTTCAGGGCACTTCTAACGTTTTCATGGTGAAGCTAAGACTGCCTTCGGTGCTTTACTTAAAGCACGGAAGGCAGTTCCGCTTGCAATGTCTATGAACGATTCAAGACGTTTATATGCATTTTAAGTTGGAACAGTTTTATCTTTATTTTCACATAGAAATTCTTTCAAATTTCTTGCATCTGTGACAAAAATGTTTTTCCTTCAAGGTTTTCCAAATTTTGAAAAATTTTTTCAGTAGTGTTCGCAAATTCGTCCTACATTTAAATTCTCAAATATGCTTTACAAAGTTTACAAATAGCTTCAGAACTCTATTTATTCAAGAAAGTCAATGCCTTTAAAGTACTTTTCATCGCCATCAATTGCCAAACAAGTTGCCGTTGCATAAATAAGCTTCGAGATTTTTTCCTTTTTTATTGATTGAAATGTCGATTGATAAATTGAAGCCCCTCCCTATAAGAGCTTTCCTTTTTGTGTTGATATTTGTGGTGGTGCTCATAATTTCAATCATGCAATCCTGGTTCGATACCTGGCTACCACTGGCTGGTGTTGAAAAAACATCGATCCCCTTTAGCCAGTGGGTAATAAATTACGTGGACGTAGTTACTGAAGGAAAGGCACCTGAGAGAAAAGAACTGGCAACCCTACTCTCGTTGGTGCAAATGGCCGGATACAATGCTAATTTTATCTGATTGTTTGAGGCTCAGTCCCAGGCAACAAAATCCATCATTTTTAGATTGATTTATTTTTACATTACGTTTGTCGACGTTGAATCAATTTAAAAAAAAAGTTTTTGCTACCTGGAGTAACGGGTCTGCTACTATTCGGTGAGTCCAATTCGGTGAGTCCGATTCGGTGAGTCCGATTCGGTGAGAGCCTTTTTCGGTGAGAGCCTATTTCGGTGAGAGCCCTATTTGGTGAGTTATTTTTTTTAAATTATTGCGCGCCGTAGCCTAATTATCATTGCCGTTATAGGGTTAGGGAATAGGGGTTAGGGGATAGGGGTTGGGGGTTTTTGGGGTTGGGGATTTTTGTGTTTTTTTTTTTGAATTTTTGTTTGAAAATTATCGGGTACCGTAGCCTAATTAAAACCCCTAACCCCAAACCCCCTAACCCAAAAACCCCTAACCCAAACCCCCAAAAACCCCCAAACCCCACAAAAACCCCAAACCCCCCAAAACCGCAAGCCCCAACCCCCAAAAACCCCCAAACACCCAACCCCAAAAAACCCCAAACCCCCAACCCCAAAAACCCCCAACCCCAAAAACCCCCAAACCCAAAAACCCCCAACCCCAAAAACCCCCAACCCCAAAAACCCCCAAACCCCAAAAACCCCCAACCCCAAAAACCCCCAACCCCAAAAACCCCCAAACCCCTAACCCCAAAAACCCCCAACCCCCTAACCTCTATCCCCTAACCCCTATCCCCTAACCCCTATCCCCTAACCCCTATCCCCTAACCCCTATCCCCTAACCCCTATCCCCTAACCCTATAACGGCAATGATAATTAGGCTACGGCGCGCAATAATTTAAAAAAAAAACTCACCGAATAGGGCTCTCACCGAAAAAGGCTCTCACCGAAAAAGGCTCTCACCGAATCGGACTCACCGAATCGGACTCACCGAATCGGGCCATTCCGTGGAGTAACCGAGTATGAGACTTTACCTTTTGCTATTGGGACTACTTTTCTTATGCACATCACTTTGCGTGCTTATTTTGTCCACCCCCACCACCCCTACTACGTGCTTGGTGCATTCTCTTTATCGATTTTTTTATCTTGTTATTCAGCTGGTTGAAGATCATTTACTTAAAATGGAGAAATTGAAAGAAAATTCTGAAAAGAGCATAGAAAGTTTATCTAATAAACTTGAAATGTCTCGCCAAGAAATTTCATTGAAAACCGAAGAGTTTGAAAAAGAAAAGTTGAGTTTCCAGGTATACCGTGTTCTTATTTTCTTTTAATTGTAAACATGGATAAAAGCTGGTACTGTTTGCTATTTTAAATAAAAAAATTAGTTTGTTAAATGCGTTTTTAACTTTAAGCAAAGCAACCGTGACCAAGTTAAATTGTTTTCTTAGGTTTAATCTTTGTGCATTTATTACAGGATATTTTAAATCAAGCTAGATCGGAGATTGAAAATCTGAAATATCGGTTATTTGTTTTCAAAGAAGAAACTCAAAAAGCGGATGCACGGTACGCGGATAACTTACACCAGGCGGAAAATGTGTCTAACGACCTACAGAAAGCTTTGGACGCAGAGCGAATAAACTCTGAGGAACTAAAACGTTTACTACAAGATAATGAGCTAAAACATTCCAAGAAAATTGATGCTTTAACAGCTTCTCTGCTTGAGGAATTCAATACTAAAAATACCAACTCGCGTACTGAGATGCAAAAAGTTTTTGCATTGGACAAAGAAGCGCTCACTTCAGAATTACAGCAGAAATTCAACAGTGAGAAATTGGAACTACAACAGGCTGCATTAACTAGCGAAAACAATGAGGGTTCTGAAAAGGAAGCTGCATTGCTCTCACGTTTACAAGAATTACAAACACTTGTGTCCACAAAAACGG
The DNA here is from genome assembly GCF_918807975.1 of Aplidium turbinatum. Lineage (NCBI taxonomy): Eukaryota > Metazoa > Chordata > Ascidiacea > Aplousobranchia > Polyclinidae > Aplidium > Aplidium turbinatum. The sequence goes on from NC_137482.1 coordinate 21,959,471, forward strand.
AAAATGTTCATCGTCTCAAAGCTACCGTGTTAGAAAAGGAATCAATGATCAGCGAAGTCGAGGAGAAAAACAACAAACTCTCGGCTGAGTTAGAAATTAAAGCCAAAGATTGTGAATCTGCTCGGAAAGACTGTGTCAACGTTCAAAGCGATCTTTCCCAAGCACGTTCAGATATTCAGAAATACAAAGATGAACTAAGTACGATGAACAACGACACAAAAACGAAAGAAAGAAACTTGGAAACACTGACAAAGGACCTTGCCGTCACCAATGAACGTTTGCTTCTCGTCGAGTCAGAAAAGGAACGTCTGATAAAAGATTTTGAAGGCACAAAGTCTGAGTTGATTGAATTGCGAACTCTCACACAGCACAGAGAAGCTGAAATTCTTGAATTAAGAGAAAACGTTAAACAGAAAAATGAAGAATTTCATAATCTCACTCAAACCTTACAGGAAACAACCAAGAAAAGTGAAGAAAAAGCTGCAAGTTACCAAGAAGAAGTGGCTCGGCTGAAAGAAGCGTGGAAAGTGAAAAACAAAGAAATGACAACTGAGGTGACTTTCAATTTGATGCTGCAGTTTCTCTTCAAGTTCTTGATTAATTAAGGAACGTTTTAAAAACAACGAAATAATGCATTGGATTTGGTTCGTTTTAAATTGTCTTATCTAAACAAACCAAAAACTGTTTTTTTGTTTTTCAAAGTAATTATGTTGCTTTTAACGTACTGGTATCTCTAATCGTTTTGAACACAGTACAGTAAAAAATTACAGATTGCAGTTTAATTCATAAAGTTTTTGCAACAACGTATATTTTTAGAGAGAAACCTTAGTGGCAAATCTCGATAAAAGATTCATGGATGAAAAAGCGAAGTTAAAAGCAGAGCACGGAAAACGTGAGGAGGAACTGAAAGAACGGCTTTCCTCTAAATCCAGGGAAGATAAGAGCGCTCTTGAATCAACGTTGTCCACCAGATTGAAAGAAGAGCATTCGTCTGAGGTTGCTTCCCTACAAGAACAATGGAAAACCAAATACGGAGACTTGAAACGCAAGGTATTTGTGAAGAATTGATAGTTTTTCTTCACGAGGTTATAATTATGTGCATTCGACCTCAGCGAAAAAATTGGTCCAATTTTACACACCAACGTCTTCAAATGTTGGTTCAAAGTAAAAAGGTCTGGCTTGTCTGGTAGAAACGCGTTGGGTTCAATCTGTCTCCATATACTGTTAAAAGTAACGCATATCTAGTTATCTACTATAGATAATGCTCGATTGATTTTAATATTTTAAAAGCCTTGTTTTATTTAGAGTTGATACAATCATTATGTTCTTTCTGTCGAAAATTTCTTACAATGCAACTCCTTATTTTTTATTCGCTTATTGTTACTACCTGGTGATGTGAACTATCTTGTAGTCTTTATTATGCAATAGATTGAGTTTCGCTTTTAGCAGCATGATCGTTGTTACTACACAAATGTAGATACTAACGACCTGTTTTTGTTTGAAGCTGCGGTTTCGCTGTGGTAGTAGAGGTTTGTACTAGATTTTGGAACACAGTTCCTTAGTCATGTGCAATAACGAGTGGTATTAGACTCAGAGTGTTGTTTATAAGGTTTATAATAAAACCTTATAAAACAATGACACTCTGGCACATGCCCAGAAACTGTGTTACGAAATCTAGTGCAAACCGCTACTACCACTGCGAACCCGCAGCATCAGGCTAAAACAGGTCGTTAGTATCTACATTGAGAGGTAATCTTTACTAGTGCGAAATATTCTGTGGATTCTTGTTCAATACCGTGTTCTTCTCGCAGGCGGAACAACGGATTGTTCTACTTCAACAGAAGACAAAGGAATTGCAGGCGGAGTTAGAAGATTCTAGAAATCAACTTTCATCTATCCAGAATCAATCCGAAGCCGCTATCAAAAAGATTGAAACAGAAAAACAAAGTTTTGAAAAGGCATGTTAGTTGTTTTAAATTTTACAGTTTACCTCGCAGTTGTAGCAGTAAATTCTGCCATTCGAATATTCTATTGTTATTATTGTTTTTATGAAAGAGCTACTCGTAATTAGTAGCAAAAACGTCCAAAAGATGGCGAGTTTTACGCTATATCAGTCCCCATTTTTAGCTGAGATTCTATTCTTAGGTTTCTTTGAATAGAGCTTGCTGTGACTTTTCGTTGTTTGGAGCTGTTTGTAAAGCTTCTAAGTTTTTATAACTTTCATAAACACGTTTTTTTGCACTTGTGACCGCTTTGCGTCTCCACAGACCAATGAACAACTCCAAGGACGATCCAATCACGCGGAGAAGCTCACCGGCCAGTTGCAAGCTGCAAGACGCTCCCTGCAAGAACTCACTTCACACAGAGAAGAAATTAACTCACTTTACCAGGGCGAGGTGGCCAATGTCAAGAAATTGAAAGAAGAACTTGAGTCATCGAACAACGAACTCATCCGATCTAAAAGAAAACTTGATGAAGTTCAGAAACTTTTAATTGAGAAATCAAAATTATTGGAAAATATGCAAAATAAGTCCGAAGCAATGTCGAAGAAAATAATCGAATTGCAATCGCTCGTGAAGGTTTGTGTTACCATTGAATATTAGTTTTCATGTAATTGTTGCTTTATCTACTGGATAATAGATGTATCGATGGGTTAAACTAACGTTGCTATTTTCACATCAGATATGTTAAAATAGCAACTTTTGCCAGCTGAGACATTGGAAATTAGCGGATTTGATCTTCTGTATCAATCAAATATGTGGGGCGGTGGGATGGCACAACGGATAAGGCGTTGGCTTTCCAATTATGCAAACCTGGTTCGACTCCCGGCTTCAGCTGGTTGTTGACAAACACCGCTCACCTCTACCCAGGGTGTAATAAATTGGGTGGGCGTAGTTGCTGAAGGAAAGGCGGCCGAGAGAAAGGAACTGGCCACCCTACTCTCGTTAGTGCCGAAGGCTTAGTACAATGAGAACCTTATCTGCTCATCACCCAAAGCTTGAATCAAGTATGGGACCCACCTTTACCTTTATGAATCAAAAGCAAGTTTACCTACTGTATTAGAAAAGAACACAACCCCACACGTTTAGGGGGCAACGCCATACAACACTGCACAGTTGCTTGCAACCGAATCTTTCTTTCCAGTCGAAATCGGGCGAATGTAGCGCGAGTGAAGAAAACCTCCGCGATGCGTTGCAGCGTGTGGAGCGCTGCAATGTTGAAGTGACAGAGAAATCTGAAGAAATAAACAAACTCAACTCAACGCTTCAGCAATCAAACACCAACATGCAATCACTGGAGGTATTTCTTTAATGAAGGTGTTTGTCAAGCTATAATTTTGTACCAGGTTTTCGACTTGATATGAGTTTTCGTATTTTTATGTGTATTCATCGGTACAACAATTTAGTTGGTTTTAAGTCGTTTGTCTCATAAGCAAGAAGTTGTTGGTGCCAAATTCAGCTCAAGATTCAATGGTCGGCTTTCTCTGTGTGTGAATGCATTCTAGTTGATGCGTTTATTTTTCTGTAATCTGTAGTAGAATCAAAATTTTTAAAATGATGTAGCGTAAAGTGTGGTTTTTAAGTTCGGCTCAGTGACTTACTTGTTAAGTGTCTGCCTCTGAATCGGTAGGCATGGGTTCGATACCCTGTGGAGTTATACCAAAGTAGCATACCACTGACCAGTCTTTTCAAAAAATGGTAATAAACCTTATTCCTGCTTTTACTCGGCAATGTAAATAATGTACTCGGGTGCGCTTCTATTTCGCTACCCCTTTATATAGCTGACGCTCTGCTTGGGAAAGCGTCAAAAGCAACGCATATCTGCAATGGATACAGCGTTTCATAAAAAACTCAGTATTATTGTTACATAATGAATTATTATTTTTTTTGTTATGTTTTCCCCTGATTGACTCTGAAAAAGCGATGTTGCTGCTGAGCTGATCGTCTTTATCGCTGTTTCGATTGCAGAAAGTAACGACTCAGCTCAAAGCCGAACTCTTTACTGCCTCTACCGAGCGGGATGTAGCCGTGCGTGAACACGAGAAAGCGGTGGCATTTGGTCATCTGCTATCTGAAGAGATCACAACTCTGAAAAGTGACATGGAATCCATCAGAAGTTAGTTCAAAGCCTTGTTTTTACCGAGTTACAACGACGGGTTGATTTTGTCAGCCCAATCTCCAAAGAGAGAATGCAGTTTATCTTCTAGAGTAACTTTTTCCATGCCTTATATCGTTCCTCACAAAAAAGTTGAACTTTGCTGAAAATTTCTTACATCATGTATTAAGTTGCCACTTTCTTTGAGCAACATGTTCGTATGTTTAAGTCACCCATAATATTGTTTACTCATTAAAAATATTATAAAAACGAAGCAAGCTAAATTTGTTTGATGTTTCTCAAACCTTGTCTTTTTTGTATTGATAATTGGTTTGACCAAAGTTGTTCATTGTGTTTTCCAAAATCCAGCGACAAAATCAGCTATTTCAAAAGCAAAACGACTTTTTGTTTTAGTGGAATCAGCAGCAAAAGAAGCCGACGCGAAGAAACGTGTGGAAGAAGCTGTTGCTGAATTAAACAAAGAGAGTCAGACTAAGGTTGGTACATTGTAACCGGCTTTGTGGGGAGTCGAACCCAGAACGGCTGACAAGGAGGCAAACGCCTGCCCCACTCACCATACATTTGAATGTACAGTAATGTCCGCGAGCAGCTATGCCTTCAAATTAGACTGGCAATACGCCCAGTGCCGCAATCACGTGATCAATGAGCATTTACTTTCGTTACGTCGCACTTTTAAATTTGAAAGTATACGTTTTAAGTTGGGTTTAGGCATAGCGACCTACATACATTATACAAGCCTTGCCAACGTGCGAAGTAGACACCGATGCAATTTCAATTTTGAACTCTATGTTGTATTTATTTTATATCGTTTTGAAGTAATAGTTTTGAAGATCCAAATTGCAAAAGTGTGATTGCATCTCAAATCACTGCAAAAGTCCTAATTTTACATTGAAAAATGATAAATCTTTCCTCGTTACCAGTGTTGCCAGTTGCCAGCACAAATTCTAAAATTTAATTTATTATTTTTGTGGCAACTATACCTCAAAAACAGCTCAAAGTTAAGGACTTTATCAACTTATATTAGCGATGGTTTTAACTACCGTATTTACTTGATTGTAAGCCGCGCTTGATTGTAAGCCGCCCTTGATTGTAAGCCGCATGTGATAGTGTTAAAAATTTAATGTAAGCCGCCCTTGATTGTAAGCCGCAAATACTGTTTACACGCAAAGCTGAAACTGTTTACAGGTTTATTTTAACTCTCACGCTCATTATTGACCATAAATAAAACTGACAACTCCTTTTTTTCTTTCAAATGCACGTCATAAATGCATGTGACAATTTAAAATGCACGTCACAACTTCACAATTGTCGGCATCAGATAACGCAGTACGGCAAAACATCTATGGCAAAGTCGACAAGGAAAAAGGCAAAAAGAAAAAAGAAAAAATGTAAGCCGCCTTTGATTGTAAGCCGCCATTGAATTTAAGCCGCAAACATGATGGAAAAAAAAACTTTATAAGCCGCGGCTTACAATCAAGTAAATACGGTACTCTCCTTCGGCTCGGCCTCCAGTCAATTTTAAAGCTTGCACGCTGTCATGGCGTGTGTAAACACGTACGTCGTACAGGTTGCCATGGTTTTATGTATATATTTTTTCATTATAAGGCAGCAGTTGCTAAAGAATGTTCCTGCATTTAAACTAGTGATTCTCCAACTTAAAAACCCTTTCTTGTCTGCAATATTGTAATGTGATTCAAAAACTCTATTTGTGACAATTGAAAAATCCAACACCAAAAGCAGTAGGCAATTCCAACTAGCGAAATTTGTCCACTTTTACATTGATCTAACGTTTGCAGACATTGAATCAATGCAATCAGATGCAATTTTGTGGTGATGGTGTTGCGTGTTAGGTCACTTTGAAAATTGGAAAGGTTGCGTCATTGACTCGATACGACGTTTAGGTAAATGAATTGAAGAAGAAGGCCGAGCAGAGGTTGGCACAGATGAAGAAGACTTTCGGGAGCCAGCTGGAAGACAAACTCGGTAAGATATCGGCTCTGACTGACGCCAACGTGTCCCTGGAGGAGGAGGTGGCCTCATTGAAGGAGAAAGATCAACGTTATAATGAAAATTTAAATAAATCAATTGAAGAACAATGCAAAGTTGAGAGAGAACAATTGGAAAACAAGATCATGGAACTGGAGCAGATAGTCGAAGACATTTCTGAAAAGGTGAATAGTTTTAAGTTTTGCATGATCGTATGAATGGTGTGCCGGTGCTATTGATATGTTAAGCTTCACATGTTTGATTCTTGTTTGGTTAATTCTTGGTTAATTGGTTGATTCTTCTTCTTTGATTCTTGTTTGGTTAATTACAGATACATGAAGTTTATTACGATTTATTTCGTAAAACGTGACCGAATAATATGCACAGCTATGTTTTTAGCAATGTGTGCATTGTCATGGTGTGCGAAACGTCAGTGAAGCAATAAAACAACTCGTATGTTTCTGCTTTTGCATTCATTAGATGACCGCTGCAACTATTACTAGAAAGGATACTAAACCTGAACAACACCTAAACTTTTCGAAATTTAATACCCAGACAGCACAGCAACCACTTTTTACATTGATTACATTGATTCAACGTCTGCTGACGTTGAATCAATGTAAAAAGCGGTTGATTTGCTGTCTGGGTATGCATACTGCAGAATCGTTAACAAACTCACGATCAATGGAACAGCCGCGTTGCTCGGTGTGATGTGAGTTTCAAAATAGTTTGCTTTGAAATAATATGTTGCTTGCAGACCAGGGCAGACGTCACAGCAACGTTTGAAGAAGAGAAACGTCAATTACAAGAACGCCTAGAGGTATGTGAGTCTAGTGAATGATGTTTTGCTTTTTTCTGTTAACCTATTAAAAAAATACTAGCTGCAGTATGCAATATATTAACACGCTTCAAAATGGGTTGGAAAACCCTTAAGATTAACCTTTAACAGCGTTTTTCAACTGAAGGTGATGAGGGGGTGCTGAAATCGACTTTCGAGGGCGCTGTGAAGTGTTTATCTAACAAAATACGTGATAATATAGCCAAATGCGAATCATGAAAAACTTCATCAAAACAATATACACTGTAATAGTTAATATGTTAACAGTATTTTTGAGATGCAGGTGTAAGAAAACGTTGCGAAACGCTGGTTTATAATGTGCATGAAGGGCAGTATGCCTGGTGAGGATTTAAATCAGGGGTCGGTTACTTTTTTCTAACAGCGGGCCAAAGCCAAACTTTACATGGTCTTGGCGAGTTGTAGCCTACTAATACCAGTTTTGATAGTCAGACTCATGGCTTCAAGGCGTTGACGTAATAATGCTTTCAGAATATTGGCTCCTGTGGTAATATCCTTGACAGGAATCGGGTGATCAAATGCTTCAACATCGAAATATTTCTTTACTCCACTCACAAATACTGCCAGCTCAGCTGCATCTCTCGTGTGTGTGGACTCTTCTATCGCTATTGAGAAGAACTGTAGATCTTCAAGAATCTTTTTGGTAGATTTTACGTTCGCAGATATCTCTTCTTTTTGTCGAGTTGCGGTTTTTGCTGAAAGACTTATATCTGAACAATAGTTCGTTATTTTCTGGACATATGTTTTTAATAACATCCATCAATTCATACATCTTTTCTCAAATTCTCCATCACTATACGATTTCTTGTCTTTTGCTTTTAATTGTGCTACCTTGTAGCTAGCAAAAGAACTATTTGCTGATTCACTGATTTTCCTTTCCTTTGTAACAGAGAAATTTGCCGTTTTAAGCTATTTTTGCGTTGATTACCTTTACCGTTCTTTGTTTGGCCCTTTAAAGTGAAAAACTAATATGTTTTTATTCATAATGGCGCTTTATGTTGAATTCCTTGTTTACAGAAACAGAAACGCTGCAAATCAACACCGTGGGCTTACCCAAATAATTAATGAAAATATACTTGTTCGCCCATTCGATTAAAATATACCACTAGCCAAGTCATATAATATTTTAATTTGAAAAGGGGCTACGAGCCGGATGATTTCCTTGGCGAGCCTAAGGTTGCCGACCCCTGGTTTAAATTGATACTTGTACGTAGAAGCAACTTTGAAGTCATTCGTTCACTTGTTTTAGACTGCCTTGTCTGAGTCCCACAATAAAGCGGAGGAGATCGATGTCAGGGTGCAAGAAGAGAAAGATCGTTTCGAACTTGCTCTAAAAGAAGAAAGAGAAAGAAGATCTCTTGCTGAAACAAACCTCGCCAAAGAGCTCATGAAGCAAAGTGACGTCACTGCAATGGAAACAGCTTGGGACGCGACAAAAAAAGGTTCGTCTCGTCCAAGATCATTTAAAATCAGAACCATCGTGGTCACTCCGTTAACGAGAGTGGCCAATACAACTGTAGTACAAAAAGTCCCTTGGTCTTTTTTTTTTTATCTGAACTGACTGTTTGAGGTACAGTATTTGAATTAGGCTTTAAGGCATCAAGAGTGGATGTCATGAGGTTTTTCGTGTTAGGGTCTTGTGAAAAGTTTAATGAACTCTACCATGGTGTGATCGCCTCTCTGCGATAGCTTTCTTATGCCAAGAACATACAGCAACGTGTATTGATAGCCAATGGTTAGTTTCATTAACAGTTTCTCAATTGAAGCACCAGCAGTTTGGGGATTTCATTCAGAAACAATCATAATGTCGAAAGTTTATTCAAGAGATGTCAATAATACGTTACAACGCTTTATAAAACTTACGGACAAGGTTTTCTTTCGCTACAGAACACATGGCCGAGATAAACGAACTTAAAGCCAACCTGGATGCTATGAAAAGTGATTGCGAGAAGGAAAAAGAAAACTATCTTGCAGAAAAAGAACAGCTTTCCAAAGAGGTTTGAGTTCTGCACTTTATCTGAGATACTTGACATTGTGATTTTTTTTCTTACTTTTTAATAGATTTTTGTGTGCAATTTATGTGTTGATGACGCAGCACGTTAAAAGAAAGGAGGCTTTACTTGATACAATGAGGCTGAAGGTAATAGCTCCGCAGTTTCACAAGACAGATCGCTGTGTTTTAGGCTGAAGTCAGCAAAAAGCGTATCGAAAAACTAGAGAAAAATCGTGAAGTTCTCAAATCTAAAATGAAACAGCAGCTCGCTTTGGACGGAGAAGAGAAGCAGATCTTGCACAGTAAGTGGAAGTTGCTTTTTAGTTACATTGACTTAAGGTTGGCTAATAGTAATATAATGAGCGGAGCTTTGATCACCGAAGTTCTTCTGCTATTTTTCGAACTAAAACGTAGAACCGTATCAGCGCCATCTCGCAGCAGAAGCTTTAATGCATTTGTGTTGCTAAAACGTTGACAATGGGAAAATGAATCCTATGTACCAAGTTTTTGCTAAATGGCAAACGAGTGCCTTCGGTGAGCGCCGAACTGACGGCCTTCCGAACATCAGTCATCGTTATCCAATCACGTTACTGAAGATAACTTTCAAATGTCTCCAAACAGCAATTGATTGGAATGCTATCTTGAATTATTGTTTAAATTATTATAATTGAAGTTTCGATCTCAAGCAATTACTTCCCAGATGAAGTATCTTCCTTGAAGAAACAACTCGAGGTTCTGAATCAATCTTCATCTGGAGATGCCAGTGTCGAGACTGAATTAATGTTGGAAGAATTGAAGAAAGACTTCGACAGAAGAATAGGAGAGAAAGAGTTGGAGCACGAAGAAAAAGTGAAGAGGTTGATAAAAGAATACGAGACAGAACATATGAAAATGGAAGAAAAACATCAGGTAAGTTACTTCCCAAACAATAAAATCCGTCATTTTTACATTGGTTCAATGTGAAAATGATTGATATTGCTGTCTGGGTAGTGAGTCACACATGTCGTTGTTTTACGTCAATTCAATGTTATCAGATGTTGAGCTATGCGATATTCCCCCTGTACCTGTTGTGTTTCTCATAACCATGTGTCGTCTCATCTCATGAAGCCCTGCGCGAGTGGCAGGATGATCAACGCATCTCAATAATGCTCAAACTATTCTTTATAATCGGTACTGAAAATTAACTGTCCAAAGAAATGACCTAGAAGGGATTTCTCATGAAATTCCAACCACTCGGTCATAGATCAATCACTTCAATTTTACGTCGAAAAGGACATTTTTGACGTATTGTGTGTCTTGTTGCCATAGGAACAGCTTGAGAAGGCGAGCGACAGGAACGCGTCATCGGACAGATTAGTCAGAGAGCAGCATCATCACGAGGTGCTGACGCTTCAAAAGGAGATAGCCAAGTACGAACGTGAGATGGAAGCTGCCATTGAAGCGTAAGTTTAATGACGCCCTTTTTGCTGTAGGATTTCTTTTCATGTGGTGAATCTTCTTTGGTGTGGTGAATGTTTCGCAATGATTCATTTAGTTGTATACAGTCTTTTGCCTGGTTGTTATTTAAAAAAATGTAACGCGAGGACAAGAAAGCCAATCTTGGTGTCACTTTCATGTCATTTTAAGTGTCTAGCCAGGACACAGCCAAGTGATCTCGGTCGGTGTCGAACCGACGTCCTTTCGTTCATTGTTCAAGCGATCTTACTGCTTTTATTCAGAGCCAACAACGACACTAAAAATGGTTATTTAAATATTAATTTATTTTTAAAAATCTGCGTTTATGTTTCAAAGAAATCATGGACCAGTTTTTGTTATTTCACTAACCCCGAAATTCAAATTCTTATTCAATGCACTTAATCGTCATCATCCATTCTGGCGTACCGGGGCACCATTTACATGCTTCTTCCAAACATCTCTGTCCCTTAACAAATTTGACATTTTGTGTTTCTGCACTCCAATGTTCTGTTCTATTTGGTGAAGAAAGGTTTACGCTTGACACCGTGCACTTAATAACCTAAACTTTTTACCGACAATACAGGAGACCCATAAGATCCGACTTTTTTGATTAGCCATGATTTGGTAAAGCAGGTTTGCTTGTTCGGACAACTTTTCCAAGGTATTTTTCCCACTATCGAACTGATCATCTGGGATCAAAATCATCCAACACGTATAAATCATAATCTCAATGCAACATCAGACTTAAGTATTCGATGGTGAGTTATTTAAATCGAATTGTGTAGACATGAAATGGAGCTACAAACCCGCGAGTCTGAGATGTCGGAGCAAGTGGACAAAGCCACGTTCAGAGCCTTGACCGCAGAGAAAAGGCTCGAAGAAGCCGGATTCGAAGATTCAATCAAAAAGTTACAAGTAATTTTCTCTTTCTTGGTGTTGTTGTGTCACTGATATCTCCGAAAGCTGACGATAGTTATCTAATCCAATAGACTGTAACAGCGGTTGTTCAGCGGTTAAAGAGCCACTGGAGCATAAGATAATACTAGCTGTTTAAAACATGTGTTTTTGACTTTTGTTTGAATACATCGCTAGATAAAACTCCAAATTAATTGTGAGAATCTTTTCCTCGGACTGATAAAGCCTTTTTTGTTGAAGTTAGCGTTTCATATTGTATTGACAACAAATAGGAAATCGTCCCATTTTGGCGCAAGTTCCAACTCTCTAGCTCTTACCATATTCCTGATAAGGTCAAAATAGCAAAAATCTGCTAGCTGGTACATCAAGATGATGTCATAATGAAAGAATAACGTCATTTTTGAAATCACTGACGAAAATCCAGTCAGAATTTGACCCGAACCTAATTTTCCTGAAAAGTCGCCTAAAAGTGGGACACCCTATTGTGGAGGCTTGAAAAACACACGTTCAATCACACCGAGATTGACGGGTGAAGCTTCCGCTTACACTTGTTGATGTTGTTGAGTTATCCCATCCACTAAGTGCCGCTAGATGGAACGTGTTCATGAATGTGGACTGTGGAGTGCAAACTTTTGATCTTGCCGTTACTACCGGTCCGGCTGTTTATTGACGTAACTGTCGCAAAGACTTCTGCACGTAGCGAAATTATTGTTGATGGAATTATGCCTTTTTCTTTCCTTCGAAACCGGGACATAGAAAAATTAAAAGAATTGAAGTTTGGTCAACTATCTGCTAAATAACACCTAGAAACAATGTGAAACAACATTGAAATAACGGCATTCTTGTTTCTTTCTAGTTCCAAGTTAACGAATTATCCAAAGAATTGTCTCAATCCCAACAACACCAGAGGGAGACAGCGAGCCAGTTAGACGCCGCCAGTATGAAGCTTTCCCACAACTCCCCCCTGGCTGACCCTGAGAAGCTCAAGTACCTTCGTCAAGTATTGTACCAATACATGGTGGGAGCTGAAGGCAAGGTAGGTGCTGCTTGTATCCCATCCGGAAATCAGCCAACTTTTTGCATAATGAGTTTCGACTGTGCAGGCCAAACGTTTTTTTTTTTTAACCATGACAGTAAAGAAGAATCGTTTTTACACCACGATCAAAAACTACTATTTGAAAGTACTGTCAATTCAAACTTTGCTAAAAACGTAACCACCGAAATAAACTGAAGAATAGTAAGTAGTTCCTTTAGGTAAGTTTGTTGTTGGTCCATCTGTTGTTTAGTTCTGCCCAAACTGCGAATGTGACTTTGAAGCTCAGCCTGTGTTGTATAAAAACCTTAGGGAGATTCAGTTATTTTTGTCTTCGTTGAATACGTACTCAACACGAGGAACCTGCAAAACACACCGGAAAATATTGTTTTTTCGTCAAATACTTTCCAATAATTCAGTTCTCATCAAAAGTATTTGCAATTTACTAAAACTCAGATCTTGTTTCTACCAAATAATCTTTCTCGGAAAATAAGTAATCGCTGGAAGTTTGTAATGTCCAAGTGGCTTTGAGATACATAGTTATCGCATTCCATTATTTGCAGACAATGGCGAAAGTATTGGTTGTTCTACTTCAATACCCCCCTGAAGAAGCACAGAAGATCCTGGAAATGCACGGGGTAAGGCTTTTGCTAGGTTTGGCGAGGCTGAGAGTGAGTTCGGATGATCGTGTTGGAAACTTTCGCGTGATTTATTGGTGCAACGCACCTACAGTTATGAACCTTCGCGTTGTGTTTGCCACAAAACTAAATCGACTTGCTTGTTTAAGTCGTATAACATCAAAAATTGCTTTGCAAACCGAGCCTATATCTATCAGATCGCCGTGATTTTAGTACTTTTGCGTTGTAATGTTTTCTCGCGTGATTCCTCGTGCTCGGTGTAGATCATCATCAAGATGCTTCTTATTGAGAAGGAGCGATTTGTCGAGAGCTGGAGACAATAAAGCGTCGAATTTTCCTCTTGTGGAATTACTGTAGTTTGAATTGGTTGGTTTTGAATCTTTATCCTCGGACTGACAAAGCCTTGATAGGCTATTCCTGGTAGTTTCGCATACTTGTGGAGGCTTTTGACGCAGGGCCAATTACCGAGATTGACAGACTGAAGTTTCCGATTGTTGAAGTGTTGTTGCCGAGAATTATTCCATCCATTAGGTGCCGCTGAATGAAGAACTGTCCTTAGAATGCGTTGCTCAAGCGCACATCCCGAGTGTCGAACCAGCGCCGCGTGATCTTGGTTGCGGATGATTCAGTTATATTTAATTTCTCGGTATAAGGTTTAGCTTGATATACGACGAGTACATGTGACTCTCGCATGATTTCGAAATCAATGGCATAAGCACCAGTCCAGATCATAGTTAGAGCCGAATACCTCAAATAAAGCTAAGGAACCATCCTAGAAAAGATTGAGGACATCAAAAGTGTAGTTTTGCTAATGATATTTACAACGTGTTGTCACTGTTAACAAGGACTTGTGACGGTGAATTAAATAGAAGATACTATCAATAATTGTCACAAACTTACAAACCAGATACTGTCCGGATAACTGGAATCCGGTCACACGAGGCTTGAGTGTATCTACCTCTTCTAGTTTGGTTTAAAATGATTATGTTGCTTCGTGCTTTCTGTGTCAGAATAAACTTCATTTGTCTTGCAGAAATGAAGTCACCGTTCTTCCGTCCTCCATGCGTAGAGTGCAATCCAACAGATCCAAAGCGTGCAATTTTTGTTTCAAGTTTGACAAATTTACTATTTCTTTCAATCGCTTTACATCTAGCTTTCTTTGGGGCGGAATTGTGTTGTTTGGCGGCACAACACAGTAGTGCCAAACGTTGCAACCTCTGTTTTTATCTGCATGTGATTAACGGGATGCCACACAATTTATAAACCTTTTGGTGCTGAATGCGGCTGTTTTGCAACTTCACGAATACTCACGGTTTAGAATAATATCGTTGAATCAGCTTGTTTCGCTTTGGAACTTGTTTGAGTGATGATGTATCACATTGGCATTCAGATTTTACTGATTAAATTTTGCCTTGCACTGCTGAAAAGAATTTCGTTGTCTTGAAGCTTTCAAGTTTACAAATTTTGTCGGTACAAAACAATGAATTTTTTTTGCTATAAAGCCAATTGACAAATACCGTTTTAGTTAAGAAACACGAGAACAGATTTTAGAACACCAACCGTCCCTGCTCAGACAAGGCAACAGATGATTTTTAAACGTTTCAATTGCCTGTTGTGTTCATTATAGCTTGCATAACGCCGCCTTTCGAGACCACGTCTTTGAAATGGGAGGAGATTGTAAATCGACGCCTGACTCTTGAAAAAAGTGTGTGTAGAACAATTTATTATTTGGTGCCATAAACCGTCGGTTAGATTTCCTTCCTTAAAGTTTATTAGAAGTATCCTTGGTGGATGCACAATTTATGTTATAGTTTTATCGTCTATTTTATGTCCTGTGCGACCTATTGAAAAGTTTTATTTGCGTCAGGTAACGTTCATTTGACCGCGGATGTAAAATACGTCCACAAGGTTCAGTGCAAATAAACCAGAATTCGTCTTTGTGTTGTTTCATTGGTTTGATTGCAGCATATTTGCGTTAGCTGTTGAACTGAGCGCGTTAATTTAGAAGATGAACAATTGAACATTATTTGTCTTTGTTTGACCTTGTCAACACACAATTCGGAGAATCAAATATTAGCAGTTTTCAGGACATTTGGAATAATCATTTTGAAAATTGCATCAGTTTTTTTATCATCTCTACCGGTAGTTCGTGAGATGTGAAATAGGTTACTCCTACAAATTTGGCGTTAAGCCTGCCTGTGTTCACGCGTTTAAGCTACCAGATGTGTCTTTGGTTCATAAACAACAAACAATCATTTAAAGGAATGTCCAATGTGCCTTAAAAATTTACTATTTATGATGCCATGCCAAAAATTAAACATTTGTATGCAATATCACCATCACCAGCCGGTCATGCCACTGCTGGCAGATTTGCCTCCACATATGCCTCCTAACCATTATGGTAGCCACTTTAACAAGTCGAAATTCTGCCACTGCGAATGACTGTAATGCAACCGCCAACCAATCAGAACATGTTATAAGAGGCTACCGTCCAATTGTGACCCTTCTAGCACTCATCCGGATAGTTAATGCTTGTTTTGAACTTTATTTGGTAATTACAGAAGAAAAAGAGCAATAGCAGTGGTGGGAATTGAACCCGCGTCAATGAAATGACTACTTTCTAGCCCTAACCCCTAAGCCTGACAAAAAATCCATCACTTAATTTGCTTTCTATCATCTTCTTTTCGCCGTTTTTGACGTCACTTAAACCGTAGCTAATGATTGGTTGGCGGTTTCATTCTAGTCATTTTCAGTGGCAGAAATTCGACTTGTTAAATTGGCTACACCCACCATTATGTCCTTCGCTGTTCTCGTCCAGGTGATTCCAATATTTTCTTCAATGTCTTCCCGTCATCTTGGTGTGTAGGCTAGGCTTATTCCCGTAAGCTTCATCATCGCCAGGTTCCGTCTTGTCGTCGAGAGCTGGTGGCCATAGTGCGTGACAATTTGTCTCTTGTGAAATAAGCGTAGATCGAATGCTTTAGTTATAGACTATTTGTTTTCTCAGTACCGTATGAGGTTTACCTTGATCTACGAGCGCACTCAGGCCTAATCCTCATATTTTTCAGACAGAATGAGACAGAAATCAGTCCAGATAGCACTATTAAATGGACGAAACTATTGCAGGTATTTTTCAAACTCCTGTAAATCATGAGAGTAGGAATCGAGAAATTTATTGTTCAAAATGGTTGGTTGGTTTTGAATCTTTATCCTCGGACTGACAAAGCCTTGATAGGTTATTCCTGGTAGTTTCGCATACTTGTAGATTGTAGAAGCTCTTGACATAGGGCCGGTTACCGAGAGTGGCAGAGTGAAGTTTCCGAATGTTGAAGTGTTGTTGCATAGTGCAGGCCCTTAGGGGCAAAAATGAGCATTTTTAGGCTAAACGTGTTACACGTTGTTTTTTTGCATTTTTTTGTAGTTGATGAATCTAACTTCAATTTTAGTGGGTGCCGCAACTTTTTGGGTCACGTGATCACCCCCAAATCGAGGATTCCCCCCAAGTCAATTTTGAGCTCTTTTCACGGCATTTTTATGCAATTAGATACGTTATTTTTACATTTGGACTGACTGCCACTACAAAATACACGAGATAAAAATGACACAAAATTATGTTATGAATGACGTCATTGTGACGTCATGTATTAATTTTTTGCTTGTTTTTTTCTTATTGTAGTCGCTTGTTTGTTGTTGGTGTTACTTTTTTGGTTACAATAAGTTACCAATGGTTTTTCAACTGATTTGATTAGTATTGAGTGTCAGTACTAACATATTCAAAATGTTAAGGAATCCAACTTCCGGAAAGTGGTTATTTTCAAGATAGCTTCCAAGATGGCCGCTAAACCATTAAAATAACAGTAAATTAACCATAACTCGGTCATCCTATGACCAAAACATGTAGTTTTGGTGTCTATATCTAGGTTTTTATACCCTGTGAAGTCAATGAGACTATTCTCAGAATTTTTGAATTATCTGATAGCCTATAAATTCAATATGGCAAACCAAGATGGCCGCCAAACCATTAAAATAACAATAAATTGACCATAACTAGGTTATCATGTAGGGAATGCATTGCTAAATCACATTATGTTTGCTGATGACCTTTGCTGCTTTTGTCCCAACCTTGTTGGTTTACGTGAATTGATTGAAATCTGCCAAGACTTTGCAATGCAACATGACATTACTTTTAACTGTAGAAAATCCTTTGGAGTGTTATTTAAGTCCAAGCATTTCGATCTGTCTGCTTCCCCAAGGATTATTCTTGACCAAGAACCGATTGAGTTTGTTGAAAATGTTAAGTATTTAGGTGTGCATATCACGTCCTCATTATCAGATGACAAGGACATACTGCGACAAGTTAAATCTCTTTATTGTACTGCAAACAAATTAAAAAATAAATATAGTAAATGTTCACGAAGAGTAAAAAATGTATTGTTTCGCTCTTACTGTACATCTCTTTATGCTTGTCAACTTTGGCACAATTATCGCCGTTCTTCGATCAATCGGATTAGAATGGCATATAATGACTCATTTCGAATACTTCACAATATGCCTCGCTTTACTAGTGCACGTGAATGTCAAGTCAATGCAAATGTTACAACTTTTGATGCTCTATTGCGGAAAACAGTTTATGCCTTTGTGCAACGTTGTTACAAGTCTCTCAATTCTCTTATCAAAGCATTAATGTCCTCAGACGCTTTCTATAAAGCGACATATTTTAAGCACTATAATGATATGTTGCACATGTCATCCAAGTGACTACTTACGCCTTGTCTTTTTGTGTGCTTTTTTGTGTTTTGTGTTTTGGTTTTAATATGGACAACCTTGTCTGATGCAAATAAATAATAATAATAACTAGGTTATCATATGACCAAAACGTGTAGTTTTGGTGTCTATATCTAGGTTTTTATACCCTGTGAAGTCAAAGAGACCATTCTCAGAATTGTTAAATTATCTGATAGCCTATAAATTCAATATGGCAATCCAAGATGGCCGCTAAACCATTAAAATAACATAGTAAATTGACCATAACTAGGTCATCATATGACCAAAACATGTAGTTTTGGTGTCTATATCTAGGTTTTTATACCCTGTGAAGTCAATGAGACTATTCTCAGAATTGTTGAATTATCTGATAGCCTATAAATTCAATATGGCAAACCAAGATGGCCGCCAAACCATTAAAATAACAGTAAATTGACCATAACTATTAGGTTATCATATGACCAAAACGTGTAGTTTTGGTTTCTATATCTAGGTTTTTATACCTTGTGAAGTCAATGAGACCATTCTCAGAATTGTTAAATTATCTGATAGCCTATAAATTCAATATGGCAATCCAAGATGGCTGCCAAAACAATTAACAATGTACAATAACAATGTATTGTTTATTAAAAAACCCAGTAAATTTTTATCACAGGGATTTCTATATATATTTGTGTTAACTGAGCAGGCATAAAGAGCTCATAGGATGTGGACATGTAGACTCTTGACATAATCAGCGTAAAGAAAGCAAATGGATCAAGTATTACTAATGCTCATCGCTGTCACTCTCGATGTCATCGTCTGTAATTATGTGATTGCTGTATGGACACATGAACCAGTTTGGCATGGTCCACATCCAGCATGGTATGGTAGCACATATCTCCGGCAACTACAGTGAGGTGAACACGATTCGCAAATGCAGTGATCATTTTCAGTAGGTTGTCCGGGGCAGCTTTCATGTCCGTCATGATTGGAACCATCTGATTATTGTCTACTTTCCATCCCCAGTCTAGAGCATCCATACCATATTCAGTAGCCTACCCATCCTGACCATAATCTGGTAGTAAACTCTGAGGCAGTGGAATTTGGTATAGGATGATGTAGGTGGCAAAAGTTCAGGGTGAACACAGGATTTGGCTGTTTTAATTTTCTTGACCAATGTATTGTATCGCTGTGTTTCTAGGTTACTACTGCCATCGTTGCCAAACATAACGGTCATAGCTTTGTTTCCAAGATCCTTAATGATGTGGTCTGTCTGATTTGGGAGAATAAAGCAATTTGCACATTCTTTGATTATTGGTTGACTTTTCACTAGTTTCTTGAAAGCGTCTTCTTCCCGATACCAAATATCCTTGACGTTGAATCACAACCGGTGAATGCATGAATGAAGAGGAGTTGTGAGCATAATTATGTCTGGTCCGATGATTGCTTTAAGTTTGTTGATGTCGTGTATCTTGGTTGCGTAAGCCTTTTCGGAGCGGAAGTAGAGGTCTTTAATGTCTGGGTCAGTGTCAGCATAGCGTAGTATCAATATTAACTCTTTCGCGCCCAGCATCATTTTAAAATGATTTGCGGTTTAATGCTAAACGCCCAGCATCATTTTAAAATGATTTGAGGTTTAATGCGAAAGGCCCAGCATCATTTTAAAATGATGCTGTTTGATGCGTGATATAAAACTTTGTCTTTGAAGCAAAATATCTATAAATTTACTGGTCACTTGTAAAATGCTTATTTTATTGATATTCTCGTGTTTTTCAAAAAAAAAAAATTCGCTCAAATTTGACAAAGTGTGGTTACTTTAGCCAACAGTTAAAAGAAAAGTGTGTACTAAAGGAACAAGGCATGTTTGATTTTTCCTTGACACTTTATATCATTAGGAAGTCCACTGAAGAAAAAAAATCTTTTTAGGTTCTACACAAAAGGTGGGAGTATTTTTTTTGTAAGATGCTTCATTTTCACAAAATTTTTAACAAAAAAAAAAGTTAAAAAAGTACACATTTTGAAAATACTGCATCTTCAAATATGTTGTATTAGGAAAGTAGGTTCTAACATTCATAGTCAGAACTTGAAATTATCTTTCCAATGAGATATTCCATGTCAAAATACACAATCGGTGTCACGCGTGTCAACTCGTTAAAGTCAGAGAAATAATAGCAAAAATGTCTGGGTTTTGCGGTCAAACCGTGCAAAATCGCTGGGCGCGAAAGAGTTAAAAGGTCCGTGTCTTCACCAATTAAAGTCGTACTATGTTGATGAGGGCTGTCCATCTGCCGTCTTGACGATGTCAACATCTGCATCACCTGGAGCGTTCCTCACATTGCAGTTTCTATTCCTCAGTTGAGCAGAAGTTAATCCTTCCTTGTTGGAAGCTCGAGGCAAGAACTGCTCCTTTTTTCCAATGAACTTGGTGTCTACAGTAAAGTGAACAACCGGGTGGACGTTCAAGCCGCGTCTTTGATTGGTATTGTCTTTGATAGACGGACCACCATATCCACCAAAGACCACCGTTGCTAAGCGATAATGACGAATGGTAAAATCTGCATACGACTGTGCAATAGACCCATAACTGTCTCCAGTTTCAATGGCACTCGATGCAACAAGAACCCTCCATCAAGGACGTAGTGATCGGTTTTCGAGGCAGATTCTTTCACTACTTCATAATTGGCTGACATCACACTGCTGGCATGTTCTGTGATGGCAGTAGCTATTTGAGGCTTATCTTCTGCAAGAAACAGGGTCTGGATGTTACGTGGCTGTCACAAGTAATACTCGTCTTCCTCTCAACTAGTCTGAGTTTTTGGGAAATGACAGCAACAAAACTGCGTTATATCAACTGGTTCAACAAGCTGTGATAACTTCAGTCGATCCAAACTTGTTTACGATTGTTGTAACATCGTTAGATACAGCTCTTAACAATCAAACATTGGACATGTCTGAGGTTTCCCAATGTGATCACGAAGAGGCAGACACCCGTATGTTTCTCCATGTGAAACATGGAAAATCCGATGCTATAGTCAAAACAATAGATACTAATGTGGTAATTATTGCAATTTCGTGTTTTGACAAGTTAGAAATCTGTAAACTATGGGTTGAATTTGGAGTTGGAGAAAAAACTCGCTTCATTCCAATCCATGATATTGTTTCATCTTTACCTCAATCTCCGATGATTTGCACTTCTTTACCTTTGTTTTATGCTATCACAATCTGTGGTACTGTTTCGTCTCTGGAAAAAAAGGCTTGGGATTGTTGGATGCTTAATCTTACCGCAATGTGTGGCTTATTTAACTCTCTGAATTTCTCAAGCTCACCTAGTTCTATAAATGACATACAAAAGTATGTCATAGCTCTTTATGGCAATGGTCCTACCAGGGGTCCTACTATCACGGATGTAGACGAATGCCGTTATATGATGTTTACCAATGGTTGCACTATTGAAAAGCTGCCACCAACGTCAGCTGCTCTGATGCAACATACACGCAGAGCGATACATCAAGCTGAAATACGGAAATCAAGCCTCGTAAATGTTCAGCAACTACCTTCTCCTTTAGCTTGGGGTTGGAAACATAATGATGCAAATCAGCTTGTTCCGTTTTGTCAGTCTACTTGTGGCTCTCGATGTTCCTGTAAGAAAAAATCCATAAAATACACAAGTCTTTGTTCATGCGAGTACGAAACATGCAATTCGACCACAAAATATCCAATCCTCTCTGATGTTTCATCTTCAATCCACATTGACGTTTCATCTCCAATCCACACTGATCATTCAAGAAATGCTTTTGGCTTTCTAAACTCTATCTTGTAACTTGAAAAAACTTGTCGTACACTAATTTTTTTAATCAAATTACGTATGGTAGGAATTTAACATCGAAAACCGCTAGATTTTCATCTTGAATTAACACATTTCACACTAGTGTGAGATGGTTGTCCAGAGGCAAAGTTTGGAAACGTGTTTTTGATCTTCGTGATGAATTAAAAACATTTTTTTAATCAAAAATCTAAAACACAGTTTGAAGCACTTTTCGGCGACAAAAACCAACTTCACAAAATTGCTTGGTGTCAAATTTGTATGTTTACTTTGTCATTCTGTACATTTTTGCGCCAGCAGCAAAAAATAAAATTGAATGAATTGAATTCACTTTAGGCCTATAACATCGTTAAAAACAGAGTGAAACGGTTTACCAGGCATTTGATAATTTGAAGTAACTTGCGTTCTTCTGGTGACTATAGGCTACTGGGTTACCAGAAGAACGCAACCTAGTGTGGTAGCCTATTGTAGCGATCCATTATTTTGTGATATAAGTCTCCCTTTCTTTTACTAAAGTGAGCTACTTTAACTTAAATTTATTTCCTAGTGTTTCTGTAATTTTCCATGTAATCTGCTCCCGAAGTCAATAAGAAAAAGGGGACTGACAATAAAATGATTTGTTCGCATTTGGCGAGAGCTCAGTTAGACCAGTTCAGCTCTCAGAAAACATTAAATTGATTGTTTACTTAAAATGTAATAATTCGTGATAATGTTCTACTGTTCTGCAATTTCACTATTGTGTAATGTTTAAATTCAATTTGTGTTATAGACCTACAACATTATATGAACACCTGATAACTTAAAATTATAATTCGAATAACAATTGTGTGGAAATTAGTTCATGGAGTCAGATAGCTAAATTAGATAGATAGAACTTTCACCAGGTAGTCAGAAAGCCTTAATATCAATTTAAATATAAACAAACATTCTTATACGTTAAATATAGCCTAAATAAATATAACTACATTGGTGACCCCAACGTGATAATTTTGTGCTTCACCGGAACGCGGGCGGCATATTCAGCGGTACGTGGTGCTGTCAGCTCGGGGAACTTGTCCAATATTGCTGAAAACTCGTTGTACTTTGTCAGTGATATAGGTGCGATACTAGCTTGTTTGCGTAAATGTTGCAGTGCGTGACGTTGTTTTGTGGTTTCATCAATAATGCATTTATTCTTCGGGTTAATTGACAAATTGAAATGCTGTAAAAAATCTAGACCAATAATATTTTGTTTTACGTCGGCGATTATAAATGTCCAAGTCTTTATTTGATCGTACCCAATTTTGATGTCCATGGTACGTCTGCCGTAAGTCGGTATTTTAGTATTATTAGCTGCATACAAGATGTCGTTGGAAAATGAAATAGAATTTTTTTCTAATCGAGTAGGTTGAACGCAGCTTACAGCAGCACCGGTATCGCAAAGAAATAGCTGTTGGGAATTTAGATCTTCAAGAAATAGCATGTTGTTTTTGAAACCTGGCCCTAAGTGTGATATACCTACCTTAGGGCCGACACCTCGTTTTTTGGTTTCTGTCTGTTGTTTTGCAACGGATGGGGATTGTTAGGACGTGCTGTGTTCCATGAGCATGGCCATTGACACTTAAGGGGGTAATGTGCCTTAATTTTGACATATTTCAATGGCGTAATTTTGAGACTATAAGAAAATGGACATTCGTTTGCTATGCATATTATTATAACACAAGTGTTACGGCCAATCTCTGTACAAATCAAACGTCATATAAAACCGTTCAAGTCTACTGAATATTACGTCATGGAAATTCCTAAAGCATGTGCCAAAATTGCACCATCGTTCATAAGACCTGTTTGGACCTGTTTGGGCCTGTTTAAACAGGAAATATTACATCAGCTTAAACACCTGTTGGAATGACTTCATAATTGTCTTTCATTTATTGCGTCACAGTTACTTTCTACGTGAATTTGAGATATTGATATCTATTCTGGTCATTCGTAAAATGATTGTTTGAAAGTTGGCCGCACATTTAACTGTTGGCTTAGTGCTTGCTAGCTGGACAAAAGTTCCGTCTTTTATCCAATTAATCTGTATTGTAGTGACAGTTTTTTTAGAGGTGTAGGCGTTACACCTATTTTCGATAGCCTCGGGCTAATTTTACTGGAATACACTGTTTGAATAGACGTTTCGAAAGTGTGTTTATTTTTGGGTCATTGCATGCAGACGAACGGATTTGGGAATCTTACGTTACAATTTTCCCACGAAGAGATTATGGTTTACCGCTGTGACCATAAAAAATAAAAGACGATTCTCTGGCTAGTGTTTGTACGGAAGCACAGGCAGCATAAAAAAATAAAAGACGATTCTCTGTCTAGTGTTTGGCACAGAAGCACTTAGAAGCAAAAAAAAATAAAAGACGATTCTCTGTCTAGTGTTTTGCACAGAAGCACTTAGAGGCAAAAAAAAAATAAAAGACGAAGTTAGTTAGTTGGTAGGCCAAGAAGCACTTAAGCAAAGAAATAATAAAAGAAGATCTTATTGGTTGGTAGTCTAAAGAAGCAAAGAAAATTAAAGACATTTCTTCTCGGTAGGCAACTGAAGAACTTTAAGCTAAAAAGTAAAGACATTTCTTCTCAGTTTGGTACAGAAGAAAAATAACTTTGACATTCATTGGCAAGAAAGAAGATTAAAGGCAATCCATCTGTGCTTGAAGATTCAAGTGGAAGAATCCAAGCAAGTTTTGTGGACTTTAGGACTTCATACTCGTACAGCTACGGTATCGTGCATTTAAATTCTTTTTTGTATTTTTACGGTCTTTACAGTTAAGTTTTTTATAACTTAAATTTTGTGTGTTTGTGTAACTTAATTTTTTAATTGTTAAATTTAGCCCTAACATTTAATATGTCTACACTCGGTGGTGACAGGGACTCGACCGCCGTCGACTCGACTGAGTTTAAGCCTGATGATGTTCTTTGCGGTCGGGCAGGCCATTCTGGGGAGGGACCCATTAACGATGAGGCTAAGTCAGTTCGAGAGGCCCGGCATCTTAGACGGGATATTTTGACTCAAATTGGGAAACTTTCTGTGGCCCTAGGTTCTTTGAGTGATAAGCAGGAACTGCTAATTTTTCGATCTAACTTATCTACTTTAGAAGAGGAATTACGGCATTTCCATGCTCTTTTGAGTAAAATTGTTAACTCTGCAATCTTGGCAGAACTTCGTGATAGGGTAGATCCCGAATTTAACTCGTTAAAAAATAACTTCGAACAAAAAGAAAGTGATTTCTCAGATAGGTTAGATGCTGACATACATCCTGAGGATAGCACCTCAAATGTAAGCACTAGGATGTCTGAGAGCTCGTCACGGATAGTTGCACAAATTAACCTACAGCTAAGACGAGAGGAGCTCCAGATCCAAGCCGAGGCCGAAGCAAGAGCTGCTGAGGCCGAAGCGAGAGCTGCTGAGGCCGCCGCGAGAGCTGAGACCATACGAGTTGAGGCCGAAGCGAGAGCTGCTGAGGCCGCCGCGAGAGCTGAGGCCGTACGAGCTGAGGCTGCCGCGAAAGCCGAAGCGAGAGCTGCTGAGTTCGCACTCAAAGACGCACAGTTGAGGGCTGAACAACGTAAGGAGGTAGCTTTAGCTGAATATCGTTCTGAGTTGGGCTCCCGGCGTAGCTCTAGGAAGGGCTCTTCTAGGCATTCCAGAAGTGAACATCAATCGCAGTTTAATTTACCTAACCTTTTCCAGACGCCTGTTCAATCTGTAAGTGGACCTGTACAATCCACATGTTTTCCAGCTGTTTCAGGAGGTCTCGGGGCCGCGGCTAAGGGTCTTCCGAAGGCTGTAGAGCCAAGGTCTGCAAATTACAACCGAACTCCTCCCCCAGAGCGTACAGGTCACGGGGCCGCCATTAGCAGTAATGCTTTGCCCCCTTCAAAGTTTTCTGCGCCGCTAGTTGCTGATCGCCCAGCTACACGTAATTTAGGTGGTTGTGAGAGGCGTATCGTGTCTCCTGATTTTAACGTGTTTGAGGATCGTGATCAGGCTGTGCATGTGACTGAGCCCACTCAGCCCCTTAAGGGATATAGCTTGTCTTCTCCCGCTAAATCGAGTTCTCAACAGCAGGATTGCTTTTTTGAATACCAAAATAGTAGGACGTTCTTCGATAAGGCGGCCTTGATTGGTTACGATGGTAATAATATGCCATTTGTCTTCTTTAAAAATCGTGTTATGGCCTTGATGGCAGCTTCGCCCTTTAAGGGAACTCGTTTGACTTTGTTGCAAGCAGCTTGTGTTAGAACAGCTGCACAAACGATTGCTAATTTGGTTTCTGACACTCCTGGCTTGTCAGAGGAAGACAGGATAGAAATGTCGTTAGCTCGCTTGTCCCAACGTTTTGGAGTTCGTGGAGGTCTTTTCGCAGAACCAGAAATTAGAAAGTATCGCTATGGTAGCAAATTGACTTCTATCTCTTCCAGTGATTTGAAAGAGTTTAAAGATGAATTGTCGCAGTGTTTGCTTTATGCGAAAGCTTATGGTCAGCGTGATAAATTAGAAGGACGTTTTGTTTTGGATTTGGCTAAGCGACTCCCGTTTGACGCTAAGCAGCGTTATCTTGACTTTTTAGGTGATCAGTATGGTAGCACTGAGGAACCTACCTTTCAGAGTTTGTTTGATTTTGTAGTACGGGAGGAAACGCGCAAGTCGACTGATTTTAGCATTATGCTAATGGGCGATTCTGGTGAGTCGCAGCATTTTAAAAAGTTTGGCAAAGGAAAATTGCCTTCATGTCCGGTTAGGCAGACGTCGGTAAAACCCCATGATAATGTGATTTCAGGGAGTTCGCAGTACTCGACTGCTGTTGGCGCACCGCGCGGCGGTGTGGCCAGACATAGTGACATACCGGCGTGTTTTTGTTGTTCGTCACGTGGTCAAGTTGAATATCATTTTTTGTCTAATTGTAAAGAATTTTTGCGCTTGACACCTAAAGATCGGAGAGATGTCATTGTGAAAGCTGGCAAATGCTTGAATTGTTTGCGCCAGCATATGGTTAGAGACTGTAATCATGCAAATAACTGTCGTAAGTGTGGACCTACCAACGATAGGAAACACTATTTTCTTCTGCATGATTTTTATGTGACGTCACGTGATTCTCTGGATTTGGTCGGTAAAGATGAGGCTGGTGCCAGAGTTCCTGTGCGTAATGTTAAGATTGGAAATGTTAAAGCAGCCTTTAACCGCGTTACTGCTGCTCGTGTTTTGAATCCAATGACTGGCAAATCGAAGTTGGTGTATTGTCAGCATGATCCTGGTTCGCAGTTGACCTTTGTTTCGAGTGACTTGGTGTGCGAACTTGGTCTTAAACCGTATGATAAAGCGTCGTTTAAAATGGATACTCTGGCTGGTCAGAAACCTACTTGTGCTGACCTTGTTAAACTCAACATCCAGTCGTTAGAGACTGATGAACTGTTTTGTGATATAACCTCGGTGGTTAACCCAGCTTGGGCTGACGATGTTAAAACTTTACCCCATAAACAAGATTTAAGTGGTTTCCGTCATTTTCATGACGTGAATATGTTTCAATTGAATGATTGTAGTACTGTAGATGTACTGATTGGCAACGACAACGCTTATTTGATGTGTGCAAAAGAAGAGCGTGTTGGTGACAATCGTAGTGAACCGCATGCTTTGCTCACTCCTCTCGGTTGGTTGGCTTGTGGTGGTAAGTCACCCTTAGTTGAAAGCGTTGCTAAAGTGTGCAGAGTGCAGACGTCTTCAGAGTCGGATGTCATCTCTGGCTTTCAGCGTAAAATTGAGTCTCGCGATATGGAAATAGCAGACCTGAATAAAGTCATTCAGGATTTGACTTTGCAAAATGAAACCTGTGAATTGTCTCGCAATGATATTTTGGCTAGAGAACTTGTCGAACCGAATATTGAGTTGAAAGATGGTCGATTTGAGATACCTGTTCCGTTGAAGGAAGATATTGATTTACCTAACAATTTTGTGTTGGCGTCAGATAGAGCTGCTGATTTAAAGAAGAAGGCTTTAAAACAATCTGAATTCCGAGGAACTTGTGTAAATGATGTAATGTCTTCTTGTCCTGAATTGTCTGACTTGTTAAACCCTCTGGCAGATGTCTTGGCTAGATTTCGGCTTGAAAGATTTGGTTTCATGGCTGATGTGACCAAATACTTTTTTCACATTTTGGACTCTTCAATTCGTAAGCCCAATTTTATTGAACTGCTTATGTACACCAGCAGTGCCGTTCGGATCGTGAACGAACGCCCTTTGGTACCTTTGAGTGACGACCCTAGGGATTTTACTGTCATCACCCCTGCCTCACTTTTGACCCCATACTTAGACCCATACTGTGCTGTTGGGCAACCACATGATCGTGACCAATTAAGAAGGGATTATCGGTTCAATTTGTCACTTTCTCAGCAGTTTTGGAGTAAATGGATCGATTTTTACTTGCCAGGTCTTCAGGGCCGGAAAAAATGGCTAAAAATGGCCGAGAATTTGGAGCCTGGTCAACTTGTAGTGGTAGGTTCTCTCCAAGACATTGGTAAACGTGGGAAGTATCAACTTGGGAGGGTGCATGAGGTAGTTCCACAAATTAGGAAAGGGAAGCCTGTGGTTCGTAGAGCCAAAGTTGCCGTCTGCAACTATGATGAGAGTACGGGGAAAGTAAAAGTAGACTACGTGTTGAGGGATATTTCGTGCCTCGCCCCCGTAAAGAACACCTAAGTGTTAGGGTTTGAGCCTGGTTTTGTCTGCGGTGGCCGATACTTGTCTGAGCCCGGAACAGTCGGTTATTATCGCAACTATTGTATATAGCGTCATTTAGCGTGTACCTATGGTACCAATTTCATGTATCGTCGTGTTTATTCTTATTGCTGTTCATTCTTTGCATGCCCTTTGTATTTGCGTATTAACTTAAACGTGAGTGATTCAAAAAATTTGTGTATCGTGTGTTTTATTCATTGGCTCACGATTGTCCTTCAATTCTTTTTTAGTTATGCCATGTTAGACTGTCATAACTAGGGGCCGCTATGTTACGGCCAATCTCTGTACAAATCAAACGTCATATAAAACCGTTCAAGTCTACTGAATATTACGTCATGGAAATTCCTAAAGCATGTGCCAAAATTGCACCATCGTTCATAAGACCTGTTTGGACCTGTTTGGGCCTGTTTAAACAGGAAATATTACATCAGCTTAAACACCTGTTGGAATGACTTCATAATTGTCTTTCATTTATTGCGTCACAGTTACTTTCTACGTGAATTTGAGATATTGATATCTATTCTGGTCATTCGTAAAATGATTGCTTGAAAGTTGGCCGCACATTTAACTGTTGGCTTAGTGCTTGCTAGCTGGACAAAAGTTCCGTCTTTTATCCAATTAATCTGTATTGTAGTGACAGTTTTTTTAGAGGTGTAGGCGTTACACCTATTTTCGATAGCCTCGGGCTAATTTTACTGGAATACACTGTTTGAATAGACGTTTCGAAAGTGTGTTTATTTTTGGGTCATTGCATGCAGACGAACGGATTTGGGAATCTTACGTTACAATTTTCCCACGAAGAGATTATGGTTTACCGCTGTGACCAACAAGGTAAGTACATTTGAAAAATATTGTTCATAATCATTTGGTTGCCATGGTAACCAACGGGGGGGCCTTAGTAACAAAAAATAATAACAAGCTTAACTCAAAAACCAATTAAGCTACAGGCACCAAACTTGCAGAATATGTTCTAATGTTAATTGCGCACAAAACTATGTTTTTGTATTTATTTTTGGTTGCCATGGCAAGGCGGCGTGGCCACACCTTTGATGATAAAAGCAAGTTGTTTGTTGTCTTTGGGGAACGTTGGGTCTGGGCGCCTGAAATGATGTGCGATGTCGGTTTGGGAAGGAATTAACAGGTTGACGGCTTCGGTCAGATTGAAGATTAGACACACTTGCCGACAAGTGTTCCATTTGATGTTGTAAGCGATCAATCTGTTGCATTAGTTGGGCATTGGGATTTTGTTCTGTGGCATGCTGCACTGCGTTTACTGTGGCATGGGAAACGTTTGTTAGTTTTGACATTTGATCCGCAGCTTTTGCTAATTCGTTTAATGACATTTCGAGGTTGCCGGCCAACACAAGTTTGATTTGATTCGGGAGTTTATTTACAAACAATTTCCGAATTAATTCCGTCGATGCGACATTTTGAGGAAGTTTTGCTCGCATCTCGGCAAGCACTTCGGACGGCAGTCGATCGCCGATTTCAGACAGTGACATGACGTCAGCGATACGTTCGTTCAACGTCGGTTCGAAACGCTGAAGTAAGCGTTCCTTTAATTTATCATAGTCTGCCCCGGCGCTAATTAAATCTTGTACGTTTACGATTATATCATAAGGCAGACACGATACAAGTTTGTCTGTTTTCAGACGTTGGCAATCAATCTGATATGTGGTGAATCTATTTTCCAAAATGGTAAACCACAACCTAGGGGTATCTCTCCAAAAAGTGTCGCAAAACTTTTCGCCAGGAGAGATTTTAATTTTTTGAGTAGAGGGTTCGCGATATTCGCTTTCGGGTCGAGATTTTCTTGGGGCCATAATATAGATTATATAAGGCTAAAACTACAATTAAATTGTGAGATCTACAACAAGAGATATTGCGGCGATCGTAATACAAAAATAAGGAATACAAGTACTTACCAATATTCTGACGTTTTCTTTTGTAAAACCTACTGACGTGCGGGGTCACCAATGTGGTTATATTTATTTAGGCTATATTTAACGTATAAGAATGTTTGTTTATATTTGAATTGATATTAAGGCTTTCTGACTACCTGGTGAAAGTTCTATCTATCTAATTTAGCTATCTGACTCCATGAACTAATTTCCACACAATTGTTATTCGAATTATAATTTTAAGTTATCAGGTGTTCATATAATGTTGTAGGTCTATAACACAAATTGAATTTAAACATTACACAATAGTGAAATTGCAGAACAGTAGAACATTATCACGAATTATTACATTTTAAGTAAACAATCAATTTAATGTTTTCTGAGAGCTGAACTGGTCTAACTGAGCTCTCGCCAAATGCGAACAAATCATTTTATTGTCAGTCCCCTTTTTCTTATTGACTTCGGGAGCAGATTACATGGAAAATTACAGAAACACTAGGAAATAAATTTAACTGTTTGAAGGTTGGGGGGGGGCTGTCAATTCAACTTTTTTGCATCAACAGTTGTATCTCTAAAACCACTGAGGCTGCGACTATGAGATTTCTTGACTTTTCCTAACTTTCATTCACCTCTATTGAGCTGAAATTTTGAGCGAATAAAGGTTATAAATTGAGAGATATAAGGCATTTCTCAGCACATCCTCTGAAATATTTCATATTCTATTGTTCAAAATTTTCCCACCAGCTGGATGAAAGTAATTAATTTGGCCCATGTCTCGTTAATCCTAACTGCTTCACAGCGTGAAGGAAATTGACAGTATGCGTGGACCTTTTGTTCTCACCACGGCTTATAAGCGACGTCGATACAAGAAAAGCTTCAACTTTGATACGATGAGTTACCGTCGCTTGCGGTTGAAATTGCGTAAAATTAAACATAAGACTTGGTGCCAATGCATCTAGAGCGAGAATAGTTTTTCGCAGACAATTATGTCCTTTCAATCAAACAAAGCATAGGCTACAACGTTATTGCCTACTATAGAAGCTGCTCTGTAACATATTATGATTTTGGTTTCAAATCTTTCCTTTTGTCCGACACACTATCAAAAGCAGAAAAGGCGTCGATGTTCCCAAAGCTTCTCACATATACTTGTAAACATTTATTTCCAAGTCGACATGTAAAGATTTGAAATGCAATACGCTTCTCATTTGTGTAGGATAAACCAGAACATCACGCTTTTGTGAAAAGGACGATCGTTCCACCACGTTTATACGTGATGCAGCTTAGTTGAATCAATATATTCGAGGCTTCTTGTACCAGGTTCACTGTCACTGATAAACTAAACCGCGATGCAGTACCTCGCAAAGCAATTGTAGCGTAACATTTCCATGTGCTATAACTCGTCATAAATTGTGAAAACTTGTGTATTTACTTGTCAAGTTGTCTCATGTGAAGTGATAATTACAACTTGCCTGAGTAGGCCTACAGCAAGGGACAATCAAAATAGATGAAACCGCATTCATGGTAATATAGACGTTTTGCAAACTGCTCTTTTCGTTTTCAATATAATAACAAGAATGACAGCTTATTTTCATTAAACATATAAACAAATATCAAAAATTTTGAATGAACAGCGCATCTATATTTTTCGGTTTAGGTTCAACAATGCATTCTATCCGTCAAAATGATGGAATATTTGGTAATTTTGCCTTTGCCATTGCCCAATCGTTGAATTTACATCAGAGATAATTTTATTAGATAGATTATCAGTTTCATGCACATGGTTTCATTCAGCGTTATAATGTTGTTTTTCAAGCCACGTGGCGTTCATGGTCATAACGCAACATTGCAGAAACAGCCAATATTGATACCAGGTAGGCCTACTAATTATTACGCCGCTTTCGTCGAATCTACGTCGCTAAACGACGATATTGTGCAAACGCCTGTTGGATTTCCCTTCTACGTGTAGTTTATCATAATCGTGAAGCATTGCTCGAAAAGCTAATCTGAATCACCATAGATAACCATAGCATTCATATAGTTTCATCATCAGTAAATATTTAACAATTTTTAACAACGGTCTGACAATTTATTATATTGCAAAGTTTTGATTTATTCTCGATTTTTATAATTCTGTGTAACAGTTTTTTTCTAACTAGTTTCTATGGGACTAACAATTTGTTTCATTATACATTTTCTTTAGTATTTCAACGCCATTATTAAAAAAATTACGTCCTTTTCACTTTTAAATAAAACATGGCAAGGCAAGGATTCAGTGCTGAAGAAATATTGCAACATGTTTTACTGGATTCTGACGACGAAAGCCAGGTGGATGATTTGGAGGATTTATGGCACTCCGATTCAGATGAAGAAGCGGATTCTTCTCCGTCAACTTCCGCAACAGCGATTCCGATCGAGATTGACGACCAGTTACCTTCCATGGGCGATGTTCAACCGGAGTTTGCGCCATCAGGACGGATTATAACATCGAAAAGACTGGTGAACAGCATAGATTCCTATCTCGACATGAACAACTACGATGCTGTTGAGTTTTCCTGACACACTGAAGTCTTATACAACTTTTGTAGAAAAGCCAAAGAACAGACAAGAGGGCGGCGTCAGCATTACTTGGTCTAATGCGAGACCGGTGCACAATGGGAGAAGGGGCCGGGCTAACATTATATCTGGCCCGATTGGTGTTAGAGGAGAAGCCAAAGAAGCCAAGACCCCTCGGCAAGCGTGGGAACTATTTTTTTCTTTAAACAATTTGAACATTATTGTTCAAGAAACAAATAGAAAAATTGCCACACTCATTTCTCAATTGCCAGAGAGAATTTTAGATGACAGCAGGTACTGCTATTTTGGCCCAACCAACAACGAGGAGATGCTGGCCTTTGTTGAATTGGAGTATTTTCGGGGGCTTTTAGGACAGGCTGGTCATTCCACGGATGTATTGTTCAATCAACTGCAAGGACATCCCGTGTTTAGTGCAACAATGAGTAAGAACCGCTTTAAATTTTTATTTTCGAACATTTCGTTCGACGACCAAAATACTAGGCCGCATCGTTGGAAGAATGACCGGTTGGCCGCATTTCGAGTCGTTTTCGAAATGTTTAACGAAAACTGCGGCAAACATGTCATTCCAGGTGACTACTTGTCGTTGGACAAAACGCTATACCCCATGAGGACACAAATTGCCTTCAAGCAATATAATCCAAACAAGCCTGCGAAATATGGCCTTCTGTTCAAGTCGGTAAACGCCAGCAGATTCCCATACACATTTGCGGCATCGGTCTATTCAGGTAAACCGAAGGAAGAGCCATTTAATTTTTACGTTCGTGGAACAGAAGAACTGGTAAAAGGAATGGTGATGAGCCTGGAACAACACGGTGACCTTCAAGGTCGGAATATTTTGTATGACCGCTTTTACACCTCCATACCACTCGCGCAGTGGTTGCTTGACAGGGGTATAACGTCAGCTGGAACCCTCAACGCTATACGTAGAGGAATACCCCTGGAAGTGAAGCAAGTGAGTGGTAGGGAGAAATCTTCGTACGAAATTTATTGGCAGACGAGTGAGGCTGATCTCAGCCTACATTCTTATGTAGTAAAAACGAAGAATTCTGGCATGCGGAATGTGTTGATGTTGACGACCATGCAACCTCTATTGGGGATTACCAAGGATGACGGCAAAAAGAAGCCAGGCTTGTATAAGCTTTACGACTTCACAAAGGGTGGCACCGATATCATCGACCAAAGGATGGGTTGGTTCATTCACGTGCAAAGCGAAGTCCCCACGGTGGACAACTACTGCGTTTGCTTATTGAGAAGGTGCCAAAGCCACAAAAAATAAACTACCAAAAAACCGTGGCCAATGTCAATGCTGTGAAAAGCCTTTATGCCCTGCACATTCCATACGAGTATGTCAAGTTTGCTTTTGCGCAGAATAAACTATTTGAATGATTGCGGTTTTATAAACTTTGGCTTCAACCACAGCCTAAATAAAACGCGGAGCTCAATGAGAGATTTTCCTTTTTTCCTTTTATTAGACAGATAGCTATTTTTACGTTGATTCAACATATCAAGACGTTGAATACTTGTAAACATGTGCGGTTTTGCAATTAGATTGCTTATCAAAATCATCTATCCTTTTTTGTATAAAAAGTGGGTCATAAAACTAATCGTAATATTCGATGTAAAATTCAGCATTTTTATATGCTGAAACAGTATTGTATTCATATTTTATAAATCCATTTTCTATTTAGAAAATATCAATATAATGCGGTTTGAGCATAGCTGAATTTTAGCACGGATACAACGACTGATTTTATGACTTTTATACAAACAAGGACAGAAGAGAAGTAATCTAATTGCAAACCCGCGCATGTTTACATCGTCTTGCAATGTTGAATCCACGTCGAAATGATTGTATTAGCGTTGCATTCAATTTCTCGTATTATCGAACTGTAAATGTGCAGCCACTTGTAATTTCAATGTGCCTCATTGCATATTCTTAAATATTTCTGAATTTGTGTGTACATAACCTGACAGAACACAGGTTGCTTTACCATTGAATCAAGTTGAAAAACGTTGCTGCAAGAGCCTTGTGCCAATTGCTGCAGTCCGGTATTGCTGTAACCAAATCAAAATACTTATCAATATTTTGCTGCCAAACTGACATTTTTATCGCATAAACGCCCATTAGGCAAAAAAAAAAAGGCAGCTAATTCTTTGTAAAGTATTTCTCCAGGTTCACAATGATTTGACGCATAATAAATACTACTTTGAATAAATCTAAATATTGTTTGGATTTTAGTGTGTGGCATATGAATCTTAGAGAGCTTATTGAATCCACAAGAAAATGACCCGAGGCATTACAGATTTTCCTTTTGATGAAAAGCGTTGTGACGTTCTGTTAATTAATGAACCGTAACTGTTTTATTTTGAATTTCTTTCTGACTTCTGTTTATGTAAAGCATCATCGACTTTATCGGTTAATCTTACTCCTAGTACTAGCCTTGTATGTAGCCGAGTTCACATTGAACTTACATTGAGAGACGCTGTTGCAACTACAATGCATTGCATTTAAACCGCTTTTTTTGTTGCATGATCTTCCATTCGTTTCGTGGATTACATAATAGTATTTGATAAACGCCACCCTGCTTCTTCAGCTGGTCTACATTTGTTAATAAAGCGTAGGAGTTGCTGTTCTTGGAACCGAGGTCACAAGATCAT
This sequence comes from Aplidium turbinatum, assembly GCF_918807975.1. NCBI lineage: Eukaryota > Metazoa > Chordata > Ascidiacea > Aplousobranchia > Polyclinidae > Aplidium > Aplidium turbinatum. The sequence goes on from NC_137482.1 coordinate 21,994,925, forward strand.
AATCCAAATTGGTGTGACACGCGTTCAGAAATCTCATTACTGCATGTAATTGATGAAGCATTGTTCTTTTAGTCAAGAAGCGAGCTTTATTTTGAGCGTGGGAAAAGTTATTATTTTGCATGAAAAATATAGATTCAAATTGAGATTATGTAAAAAAAATTTAATCACAACATGGCAATGCATGTTCTTCATTACTCTACCAAAAAATAATGTGTAAACTCACGCTACAATTGCTTTAATCGCAAAATAATCCAAAAGTCATAAGTCACCTCAACATTTCAACGTCTATGAGCAGTTCTAAAATTCACATAGGTTTAATTTTCGGATATGCTCAGCGTAAATAATTTTACAAAGTGAATCCCAAAGTTTGAAGCCGTGCCTTAAAAAATAACAGAGATATCACTCCTAAAGCATAAGAAGAATCGACAGCCCCCCCCCAAACTGAGCAAGACTCCAGGGAGCCCAACCTCGTAAGGGTTAAGTTAAAGTAGCTCACTTTAGTAAAAGAAAGGGAAACTTATATCACAAAATAATGGATCGCTACACTATAGTCACCAAAAGAACGCAAGTTACTTTAATTATAACATCATTATTGTATGCGTGGTTTATATAGTTGTCAATTTTTAGGTGCTGTAGGTTACTATAAATTTTTTGTGTCATATTGGAGAATTTCTGACTCTTGGTTTCCAATACGAAGAGGAAGATAGTACGGTGGTTGAAGAAGTAAGTGATGTGATCCCATACTTGATTCAAGTGTTGGGTATGAGAAGATAGGTACTCATTGTACTAAGCCTTTGGCACTAAGAAAGTAGGGTGGCCAGTTCCAGTTCCTTTCTCTCAGCCGCCTTTCCTGCAGCGATTATGCCTACCAAATTTATTACACCCTAGCTAGAGGTGAGCGGTGTTTTCAACAACCAGCTTAAGCTGGGACTCGAACCAAGTTTGGTTGGTTTTGAATCTTTATCCTCGGACTAACAAAGCCTTGATAGGTTATTCCTGGTACTGTAGTTTCGCATACTTGTACATGTAGACGAGGGTCTATTCGGTGAGTCCAATTCTCATCCGTTACACCATCCCTCTGCGCCAAAGTAGGCTACAAGGTGGAAAATGAAAAATTCACTGACAGTGCAACCTCTACGACACCACGACAATGCAGTTTGTAAACAATTTTGACTTTGAGAACAATTTTTGATTTAACGCTACAATTTTGATGAATTTTTGACTTTTTTTGACAAGTAAAAAAGTAATCACCCTAATTATTACCAATTTTATATCAACAGGTGTTCATGTTGTCACTGTGTGGCAATGGTTGAGCAACATTAAGCTTTGTGCTACTGTGAGATAGATACAGCACGGATGAAAGACATGCTAGATGGACAATTGACATGCATGATTACATTCACTCTGCTTGCTTGTTAATATATGGCGCTGTTGAAACAAAATAAATTGACTTGACTTGCTATCGTCTTACTTGTTTCCAAGTTATCAATTCCGTTCAGTAAAAATAAAGTAAAAAAGAATTTTTTTAGGTTAAATTAAAATGGCCTTAGTAATATGTAAGTCTGCACCGAATGAAAAATGCACTAAACTATGAAAAGCAATTCAATGTCCTGTTAAATCTACATAAAATCGCTCATTTTGTTGGTCCAAGAAAGTAGCCTATGTGATCAGACTAGCGTGAATTTACACAGTAGCCTATGTAGAGTTGGTTGGTTGTGCAAAATCATGTGTAGGCCTATGCCATTTCTTTGAATGCAGTATTTGAACTAGACAAAACATTATTTCATTCTTCAAGTATAAAAACTACCGATTGTAATCATAGAAACTCTGGTTAATGAGAGAATACATACAGTTAAATCGCCCACAGTAAGAAATATTGCTCGATCAACTGATTGCTTGGCCTTTATGACGTAGGCTGCACAGTCGCACGCTTCGCTGCTCACGAAAATTCCCGTTTTGACAGCTCTGACAAAAGCACGCGCGGAATGCTGATCAGACCGCAATGGGGCAAAATTTTATTGAAAATCGTTTTATGGTAGCATGTTAAACACAAAGAACATGGAAAACCGCCAAGTCAGGTTTTTCCTGTAGTACCCCTTTAAGACTCTGACATTGCATCATCTGGGGTCGTGTATTAATTTGATTTGTAGATCATAATTAGGCCTACATATTATTTTAAATTTTAAAGTGGCATGACCAAAAGGGAAATTCACCCCTGGTAGCTGCTCTTCTGGTTATTCCCTTGATGACGTCGTTATTGCGTCATACTGTACTGGAATTATTGTTATTGCTTGCAATTGTAAAATTTTAAGCATTTGCAAAACTTATAATGAGAGTATTTGATCGCTTTTTTCGGAATAAACTTTTCCTTTGGTTCCTGAATTTGAAGTTGTCTAGTTTTAATAATGTAATGATGACGTCATAAAAGATGCAATCATGACGAAACTACTTTTAGGAATTGTGAAATGGTTTTAGTAACCGGTACTCCAACTAAAACCAACAGCAAACGACCAAAATAGGTTAAAAAAGCAAAAAAATATATGTGATGACGTCACAATGACGTCATCAATCAAATTATTTTGTGTTTATTTTGTCTCACTTATTTGTATGTGCTTTTTAAGTTAAAATATACAAAAATCAAATATGTAATTGCACAAAAATGACGTAAAAAGAGCTGAAACGTGATTTCTGGGAAAATCCCCGATTTGGGGGTGATCAAGTGACCCAAAAAGTTGCGGCACCCACTAAAATCAAAGTTGGTTGATCAACTGCAAAAATATGCAAAAAAACAACGTGTAACACGTTTAGCCTAAAGATTCCCCTAAGGGCCTGCACTAGCAGGAAAATTATTCCATTCAAAATGTGGCCTTTTATCACAGATTTCTCTTGAAAGTGAAGTTTACTTTAATAAAGGAAAGTGTTTCGTTTTGAAAATGGTATAAGTTCTTGCAGTTTGATTGCGAATGCCACTGTACTGACTTCATTATGAAAATAGGCCTAATGCTTGATGGCCAGAGCCGTGTTAACCGCTCCCCGGCATCAGAAGGGCACGGTTGTTTAGGGACCACTCATTTTAGTTTGCTTACTATTTTTCTGCTATTTAAAAAATAAATAAGCTGCTACAGAAGATATAGTAGGCTAACATCTCCATTGGGCATCTCCTCTCTGCCTAGGCTACTAGCCTACTTCTGCGTATTGTAGGTATTATTTTCTACAAGCAAATAAATCAACAGCTCTTCTGTCAGTGCAGTCAGTTGTGGCAACATACAATAAAAGCGCATAAACCGTAACGAAAAAATGAACCCTCAGTCTTTTCAAAACTTGTAATTCCCTGTGAAGATTCAATTCATTGTCATTTGATCAAAAAATATATTAATCTACTCGATAGCGGATGAGGGAACAAGACTTTGGGGCGACTGTAGTTTCGGCCCACAAATGTTGGTAATTGGTTTGTGTTGAATATTTTCTATTTCAGCAAGGCACATGACGGCCTATGTCTGTTCAAATCATTCTTTATTTTATTGAACTGAAACCAAAACAAAGAACTTTATGCCAAAATGGAACCAAATATTTTGAAATACTTCACCAGTTCCGATCTGTCACTAAGCATACAATTATTTAAATTGGGAAAAAACCGTTAGAAGGAAAGTCTGTAGCTTTGAAACATATGAGAAATGAGTGAACAAAGAGCTAAATAATTTATTGTTCCTCGTTTTGTACCAACCCGGAATTGGAGTCGAGCTTTTCTACCAACTTCGTCGACTTTAAATCTTTTTGACTCCACAGTCCTGGCTTGCTCAAGATCTACACAACCAGTTGCGTAGGCCTACGCAGGAATTTCTCAAGGGGGGGGGGGGCATTGAGAGTAGTGTAGCCAGGAACTTTGAAAGGGGGGTTGACGACCGGCGAGTGAAGCCCGACGGCGTTTTTGCCCAAGACGTCACCCAGCGGCGGGGGGTCTGGGGGACCTCCCCCATAAAATTTTGAAAAATTACTTTGAATTTGGAGCATTCTGAGAGCATTTTCAACAAAAATGTGGGTATGAATCTAATATGAATATTCCTGTAAAATGATGCTGTCAGGTGGTATAGCAAAAGGATAAAATCATGTTTTCTTGGGCATTTTTCGGAAATAAAGCTATAAGTCTCTATGTTTTCTTGTTATTAATTTCTGAATGAGATGTTTGAATGTTTGGTATTGGCAAAACTCGCTCTTTTAATGCAGTGTTGTTTAAAATTAGGCAAGTTTTTTTAGACTGAAGCATCATTCCCAAGCATACAGAGACTGAAAGGATCATTCTCAATGTCGTGACGTCACACGCGTGCCCATTTCTTTCTCACTATAATAGGCTTACAGAACACTATGCTACATTGGCATACCTGGGGTGGTGTAGGTGGATTGGGCCATGTAGGCTATTTCATATTGGCTTAGTCTATATCGTTAATTGCTTTGACAGAGCCATGCAAAACATATTAAATGCCTTAATCTACGTCGTTAACTACTAAAACATTTTTAAGGGGGGGGGGGGGGGCATGGCCCAATGCCCCTCCCCCCTGCGTACGCTAGTGTACACAACGATTGATGTGTTGGAACAGAAAGAAGCAATGCAAAGCTGTCAGAAGATGTGAAATGATTGCAGATAAATGTATTTGGAATACTCACTTTAATTTTAAAATAACCGACTCTTTTCAATGAGATATGATTTTGATGAGCTGATTTTTAACCTTAAAATACGCCAGGTTGGCGAGTGACTACGCTTTGTAAGCTTTCTGTAATGGTTTATTGTCGTTGAAAACATCATTTTTTTAAACAATTAATCGATGAAATCAGATAATTTTTCTGATATGTAGCATAGAATAACTAATTAGCCATACAAAGTATCACTTCGTGGCATGGTTATAGATAAAAGTTTGAAGGAGACATGCAGTCTGGAAAAGAAAATCAAGCAGCCTCTTTTGAAGTGACGTTTGCACGGGTGATAAGCTCAGTTCAGTTTGTTTTTATATCTGACCATCACAACGAAAAAAAGCAATATATGACAAATATAGAAGAGGTCCAAAAAAGCAAATGAGTCAAGCTACGCCACTATTGTCACTAAAAATGAAAAATTGACAAAAACACAAGCACCATAATAATAATAAAAGTCACACCAAAATCAACAGACATTACCCTATTGAATGAATTGCTTGAAGAATATGCGGGTTTCGCTGTTAGGCTTATGCGGGTAAAGCTACTTGAGTTACTTTTAAAAAAGGTGGACAAGATTTGAAATAGCTAGGGCGATTTTTGGTAACCTAAAAAACTCAAAAAGGTGACTTTAATTTTGCAAAAAGTAACCAAAAAGTAACTTTATTCAACAAAAGCAAGAAAGCGAAAGAAATGGCAGCAATATTCAACATAAAAAACATCCAAATTAGTTTCAATTTTAGCTCAAATGATAATTACACATTCAAATTATATGAAGGTGTTTTACATTCTCTGGTAGGAAGTTTCTGTCAATCTAACACTCACTTTAGCTGTTACAGGGAAAGCAAATGGTTAAATATAGCTAACACAATTTGTTTCATCAAAAAAATTACTTTACGAGTTTTCTGGAATACACGCGATACAAACAAGCATGGGCTCGTGCAAACCTAAAATACGTAGCTCCTTGCATTCAATTTTTTTGTGGATGGCAGCAGGGGGGCGATGGTGCCCTTTTAAGGTCATGTAAGCTTCTGCACATTTTGCAATACGACATAAAAATTTCAGCTGTTAGCCTAGTTATAGTCTTTCATTTCTGCCTCAAAATAATATTCACAACACAAAATTCTGTATCACAGTAGGTAGCCTAATTAGCCTACACAACATAACATGACACCCTCCCGTGCCATTGTTTTTGTATAGGGGACACTTGTATCATTACTCGATGATGAGCTGATGGATGAGCATTATTGCTATGTCTCATCTTTAAACTTTAAAAACAATTGACCTTTCAGCAATAAAAGTGCCCTTTTTTCATTATCCTGTCCCCCTCCCCAGTCAAAAACAGTTCCGGCGCCCCTGCGTAGCCTACCATAGTAGAAGATATATTAACTTAAAAGTCTTAACATTAGGCTACATAGAATGTCAATTCATTTTCCCAGTAGCAATGAAATATAAATAAATAGGGCAATTAGGCAAAAAAAGTATGCCAAATAGAGTGACCAAAGTAACCTAAAAACAAAAAACGTGACTTCTGATAACTTAATAACTTCTTAAATATTGACCTCACAACCATGAAATTTTGGTTCTACATTTCTTCTGTTAATTGGGGCAACCAAAAAAAGTAACTTTAGTGACAAAAAAGTCGCCCTAGAAATTACGCGAGCATGGACAATCTCAGTACAGCAACCGGGTCAAAAACCCGCTGAGCTGTTGAGTAGTTTGTATTTTCACAACAGCTTCTAGAAGGCTTTAATACGATTCCTGTCGAAGTTATAGCAGATGACAAAAAGATACAGATTGCATGTCTGTCAGTGGTTGAGGATGTTGTGATGAGGATAGTTCGTGATTAGGCCTACCTAAGAGGGTGATTCCAAAATAAAGATTGGACAAACACACAAATATTAAACGAATTAGCTGTCGCAGTGGATAGGTAAATGAATAATAGCATTATTATATTTATGAGTTGATGATTTTAAAAAAATGGGAGACATTGATGCCAACGAACTAATAATGGAATTGAATTGTTTTATTTATGTCATTATACTTAACTTATGAGAAAAAACAAAATTACATTCACAATTATTAAACGACTTTAACTGGATAGGTAAATGAACAATAGCATCACTACAATTTGAGAGAAAATAAACGGAAATTTTAAATTAAACTGAAACTTATGCAAAACTAAGTGAACAGCTTGCGACAAACTCCTTATCTATTTTGTTCTGAATACTCTCATAGCAACATCTTTTTTCAGTCGGTTGCATTGCCGAGTGGTGAAAGCCCTGAAACGACACTCGAACGAGCACCGGTTCGACACCGCTCAACAGCATGCGGCTGTGTATTCAACAGGACACTAACAGGCATGCAAGATTTCTTGCATTTCTGTCCACTTGATGTAAATCTTCAATCACTTAGCGTAAGGCTGGATACAACAAAAAAAATCTTTGGTAACACATCATAAAAACATACCGTAATACAGTTGGTTGGGTTACAATATTAAACTAATTAAGACAAAGTATTTATAGGCCTAAAAATGATTTTGCATTTTTAAATTTAAGAAAGTCACCAACAGTACTTTTTTCTCTCTATATTTACTCTATTAATGAAATCATTGAATATACTGCAAATTCTGTGACAAAACAATTTTTTTAAAAAATCCATCACTTTTTATTAATCTCTGACAAACAGCGCTGCATGTCTCTTACAATAACAGCCACACTTGCATCAGTTCCCTCATCTATTGACACTTGTTTCGCGATTTCGAATGATTTTTGAAAATAATCCCTGGCTTCTTTGTATTTGTTAGTGTGTAAGTAACAGCAACCAATCCCATGAAGAGTGGCAGCAACACTTTGATCATTTATTGACACTCGTTTCTTGATTTCCAGAGATTTTTGAAAATAATCCATGGCTTCTTTGTATACGTCTATGTTTAAGAAACAGCAACCAATCTGACCCAGAGTGACAGCAACACTTTCATCTGTTTTTTCTTCTATTGACACTCTTTTCTTGATTTCCAGTGATTCTTGAAAATAATCCATGGCTTCTTTGTATTTGCTTGTGTTGAAGAAACAGCGACCAATCTCATGAAGAGTGACAGCAACACTTTGATCAGTTTTTTCATCTATTGACATTTGTTTCTCGATTTCCAGTGATTTTTGAAAATAATCCATGGCTTCTTTGTATTTGTGTGTGTTTAACAAACAGCGACCAATCTGACCCAGAGTGACAGCAACATTTTCATCAGTCTTTTCATCTCTTGACACTCGTGTGTTGATATCCAGTGATTTTTGAAAATAATCCATGGCTTCTTTGTATTTGTTTGTATTGAAGAAACAGTGACCAATGTCATATAGAGTGACAGCAACACTTTCATCAGTTTTTTCATCTATTGACACTCGTTTCTTGATTTCCAGTGATGTTTGAAAATAATCCAAGGCTTCTTTGTATTTGCTGGTGTTTAATAAACAGCGACCAATCTCATGTAGAGTGACAGCCACACTTTTATCAGTTTTTTCATCTATTGACACTCGTTTCAAGATTTCCAATGATTTTTGAAAATAATCCAAGGCTTCTTTGTATTTGTTTGTGTTAAAGAAACAGCGACCAATCTGACTCAGAGTGACAGCAACACTTTGATCAGTTTTTTCATCTATTGACATTTGTTTCTCGATTTCCAGTGATTTTTGAAAACAATCCATGGCTTCTTTGTATTTGTTTGTGTTGAAGAAACAGCGACCAATCTCATGTAGAGTGACAGCCACACTTTTATCAGTTTTTTCATCTATTGACACTCGTTTCGTGATTTCCAGTGATTTTTCAAAATAATCCATGGCTTCTTTGTATTTGTTTGTGTTTAAGAAACAGCGACCAATCTCATGTAGAGTGACAGCAATACTTTGATCATTTTTTTCATCTATTGAAACTCGTTTCTTGATTTCCAGTGATTTTTGAAAATAATCCATGGCTTCTTTGTATTTGTTTGTGTTGAAGAAACAGCGCCCAATATCATAAAGATTGAAAGCAACACTTGCATCAGTTTTTTCATCTATTGACACTCGTTTCTTGATTTCCAATGATTTTTGAAAATAATCCATGGCTTCTTTGTATTTGCTTGTGTTTAACAAACAGCGCCCAATATCATGAAGATTGAAAGCAACACTTTCATCATTTTTTTGATCTACTGACACTCGTTTCTTGATTTCCAATGACTTCTGAAAATAATCCATGGCTTCTTTGTATTTGTTTGTGTTGAAGAAACAGTGACCAATCTCATGTAGAGTGACAGCAACACTTGCATCAGTTTTTTCATCTATTGACACTCGTTTCTTGATTTCCAGTGATTTTTGAAAATAATCCATGGCTTCTTTGTATTTGTGTGTCTCAAAGAAACAGCGACCAATCTCATGTAGAGTGACAGCAATACTTTGATCATTTTTTTCATCTATTGAAACTCGTTTCTTGATTTCCAGTGATTTTTCAAAATAATCCATGGCTTCTTTGTATTTGTTTGTGTTGAAGAAACAGCGACCAATCTCATGTAGAGTGACAGCAATACTTTGATCATTTTTTTCATCTGTTGAAACTCGTTTCTTGATTTCCAGTGATCTTTGAAAATAATCCATGGCTTCTTTGTATTTGTTTGTGTTGAAGAAACAGCGACCAATCTCATGTAGAGTGACAGCAATACTTTGATCATTTTTTTCATCTGTTGAAACTCGTTTCTTGATTTCCAGTGATCTTTGAAAATAATCCATGGCTTCTTTGTATTTGTTTGTGTTGAAGAAACAGTGACCAATCTCATATAGAGTGACAGCAACACTTTTATCAGTTTTTTCATCTATTGATACTCGTTTCTTGATTTCCAGTGATTTTTGAAAGCAATCCATGGCTTCTTTGTATTTGTTTGTGTTGAAGAAACAGCGACCAATCTCATGTAGAGTGACAGCAATACTTTCATCATTTTTTTCATCTATTGAAACTCGTTTCTTGATTTCCAGTGATCTTTGAAAATAATCCAAGGCTTCTTTGTATTGGTTTGTGTTTAACAAACAGCGCCCAATATCATAAAGATTGAAAGCAACACTTTCATCAGTTTTTTCATCTATTGATACTCGTTTCTTGATTTCCAGTGATCTTTGAAAATATTCCATGGCTTCTTTGTATTTGCTGGTGTTTAAGAAACAGCGACCAATATCATAAAAAGTGACAGCAACACTTTCATTAGTTTTTTCATCTATTGATACTCGTTTCTTGATTTCCAGTGATTTTTGAAAATAGTCCATGGCTTCTGTGTGTTTGTTTGTGTTTAAGAAAAAGCGACCAATCTCGTGAAGAGTGGCAGCCACACTTTGATCAGTTTTTTCATCTATTGACACTCGTTTCAAGATTTCCAGTGATTTTTCAAAACAATCCATGGCTTCTTCGTGTTTGTTTGTGTTTAAGAAACAGAGACCCATCTGACCCAGAATGGCAGCAACATTTTGATCAGTTTTTTCATCTATCGACACTCGTTTCTTGATTTCCAGTGATTTTTGAAAATAATCCATGGCCTCTTTGTATTTCTTTGTGTTTAAAAAACAGCGACCAATCTCATGTAGAGTGACAGCAACACATTCATCAGTTTTTTCATCTATTGACACTCGTTTCTTGATTTCCAGTGATTTTTCAAAATAATCCATCGCTTCTTTGTACTTGCTGGTGTTTAAGAAAAAGCGACCAATCTCATGTAGAGAGACAGCAACAATTTCATCAGTTATTTCATCAATTGACACTCGTTTGTTGATTTCCAGTGATTTTTGAAAATAATCCAAGGCTTTTTTGTATTTGTTTGTGTTTAAGAAACAGCGACCAATCTGACCCAAAGTGACAGCAACATTTTGATCAGTTTTTTCATCTATTGACACTCGTTTCTTGATTTCCAGTGATTTTTCAAAACAATCCATGGCCTCTTTGTATTTGTTTGTGATTAAGAAACAGCGACCAATCTCATCCAGAGTGATAGCAACACTTTGATCAGTTTTTTCATCTATTGACACTCGTTTCTTGATTTCCAATGATTTTTGAAAACAATACATGGCTTCTTTGTATTGGTGTGTGTCTACGAAACAGCGACCAAGCTCTTTAAGAGTTTCATCAGAGTTTAGACCTCCTTGTTTTTCATCCATTTCGATCAGATTTTCATATTTTTCAATCGCATCTGCGTATTGGTAAACATTTCTATGACAGCTTGCCACAATTCCAATGGCTCGTCTTTTAGATGCAATAGTGGCTTCATTTGTTGCTGATAGTGTAATTTCATTGAGATATTTCTCTCCAAACTCTAAAGATTCTCGGTATTGTTTATTGTCATACAAAATTTGACAGATTTTTAAATTCATATCCTTTGCTTCTTTATTTTGTGATTCATCGCTTTTGTTTTGAGTCATTTCAATAGTTTTGTCTATTTTTTTGAAATTCTCTTCTGATGAATGCATACTTGTTTCAAAATCCATCAGTCGTGCATCGGTAGTTGGATTGTCAACAAACAATGTCATCAGATTAGAAGCTTGACGTTCGAATCTAAGAAACTTGCAAATTTTTGCATTCAGTAATGTTATGTTGGGATAAAAATGAAATTTTCTCATCTCGAATCGTTTACAGATGTCACACTGCAAAGAGTAAGCAACTTGGAAGAAACTGATGCAACATTTTTCTCCAATCATATCAACCAAAGAAACTGAATTACCAGAAATTTTGCTCGAATTATTGTTTTCTAAGAAATCGACTTGTCTCTTGTAGGTCATGTAGACTTTTAATCGTATCTCACATGCAATTGCGACGGAAATAGATAACTTGTGTTTTGTGTACTCGCTAATAGTTTGTTGGTCATAAAGTTTAAAGATGATCTCGAAGCAAGAATTTGCTGAAATCTTGTGTAGTCTCTTCAGCGCTGATAAAAACAATGTAACACTTCGATAGACAACTCGCTTGTGGTTGAAACTGTCTTTTTCAGAGAATGTTGAAAGGCTTGGTTTTGTTGCAAAATTTTCCAAATCTTCTTTAATTTGCTTGATAATGTTACCTTGCAAAGACTCTTCGGAAGCTAAATCTAATGATGCTTGTACTCCACCAAAAAATTCATCATATATTTCTTGTTCTCCGGCCACAAAAATAGTTTCAGTAAGAATATCACTGAGATGATAACCATTTTTTAGTGATTCCTCTATGTTTAGATAATGCAGCATTCCACTCACAGGCTTTATAAGCTCAGTCTTCCAAGGTTTGTCCTTGGTGAGTTGTTGGCGACCGAGAGGAGATTTGCAAGCGTGCGGCATCATGCCATCAAAACACACTCCCCTTGGCGTCAAAGCATCAAAGAACCAATACTCACCTTCTTTCGATTTACGTTTCAAACTGTCAATATCTACACTTGGTAATATTGTTTCTTGTAAGTTGATTAAAATGATTTGATACACGACCGCAAACCAACGAAAGTACTCCAGCACATCTTCATAATTGTCAAAGTTTTGGCAACCCTCCTCTAAAACAATGATATTCTCGAAATCAGAGAAAGGAGTAATCTCCTTTCTCGCCAACGATCCCATTCCAACAAGAGCATACTTGCAAGGTGGCTTTCCCATCACGGATTCGCAGTAGTCACTGATATCTTTCATGATTGATGTGTATTCATCACTTATTCTCTCGTGAATGGTCTTGATGGTTTCAATTTTTTCAACTTCCAGTTCATGCAAAATATCATCTTCAACTATGTTCGGAATTTTCTTTACTTTTAACAAAGAAATTTCAACAGATTCTCTCATTTTCCGGAAACTTGTCTTCACATCTTTTGATTTTTCAACTAAATCTGGATCTTTCTTCTCTGCATTAGCTTGAAGGAGGACATGTGAACACAATGCTTTTAAGTCACTTTCTATTTGAGCTGCATTGTCAGGTTTTCGCGCGATGGAAGCGTTCAATAAAGCAGCACTTTTTATCAAGCTTATTTTGTCCGGAGTGCGTTTTTGATAAAGGAGTCCCATTTGATGCAAAATACTTGCTGACTTTGATACGTCTCTTTCTTTCCCATTTTCGTAGCAGGCTTCTCGAAGGTCATCAGAAAGTTTGATTTCGTCAGCTTCTGACATGGTTTGTATTTGCTCTTAATTAAAACACAAACTCAATCTTTAAAAAAGTTAGCATTTTTCAATTAGACTGGTTGTGAATTTATGTAAAATATATTGAAGTCTAAAGCAATGCGTACACTTTTGATTAGAATAATGTTATCTTGAGAAAGATAAATTACCGTAGCCTATAATTCATAAATGCCATGAAAGTTTAAAAGGAAAATCTTTTTGTTAGTTTTTTCATGCAAGTTTCCGTCTTATCAACAACGCATTTCAGCATCGTGGAATAATTCGGCAAACTTTACACATTTGCTACTCTAGCTATTCTAAGAGTGATAGGAAGACTGCTCAGTCTAGAAGCAGCTTAGGCCTATACAGTTACACAGACAATATTAAATTTTTATTCACTTCTACATGAAGAACAGCCTACCAAAGCAGATCTATCATATTTGTTCTAATCTGTTATTAACCCGTTCAGTGTGTAATTAATTTTTTGCAACTGGAATTAGTGTGTAGCCTACATTTAATTTGAAGACTCCCAGCATTTTTGTCGCATTATTACTTTGTATAATATTGGGGGAGTCCCAAGCCTACAGCGCAATGAGCTTTTGTTTCGTTTTTTTTTGTAGTTTTTGCTTCCTTTTGTCATTTTGATTATTCCGGAGAAGTCAATATTAGACTAAGTTTGTTTTTTTCTGATGTAATTGGATTATCACTGAATTATTTCTGTCAGACTGTAATAGACCTTTCCCGCAGCTTTGTGCAATGAAGCGTGACGTGAAAAACAATCACGCTGGCTACTTCACAAGCACCAGATTGCTTGTGAATACTTAAATACTTGTTTAGCAGTTAGTAGAATCTTTGCAAAAACTTGAAATCACCGTATAAAAACGAGGAACTGACTGTATTATTTTGATCAAGTTACTTTACAAGAAACACAGGCCAAGTGATACAAAGATATGCCACTTATTAATGGGCTCTCGTAACTGCGCATAAGGTTTGGTGCTTGAATGCACTGCTGGTGGTGTGTTACTGTGAAAGCAAAATGCTGTTGATCTACAATTCTGATAAACTAGAAATTCCTTTCTGTGTTACTGTGTCTTTATAATAATAAGTGAGAATTATTGTCTTATTTGCTGCAATAAGTAGGTTTCCGTATGCAGTTTTTTATTGCTTTTTTACTTGAGAAAATAATGTAGGCTACTTGGCTTAGTTTGGTAATTACTCTACGTTTGAAATCGAAGCTACATTTTAAATATGTTTTGTTCTGACCACAGAAGGATTTCAATAATTTGTTTAGGCTACCCAGTTTCATATACTCAGTAACGTTGACATGGGAATCACGTTTTTGTGCTCCCATTGCGACAACATAATAAATAGAGTAGGCTACTCAACCTACACTGCAATCACAAATGCAGAACAACAAGAAGCAGGAAAGAGATATATAATCTGGTCTTGTAGTCATCTGCCACCCTTATTTTAGCATGCCATCAAGTGTCTTTGCCGAGACACAGCGGCTAACTCTGGAGCGGTGTCGAACCGACGTCCTTTGCGAACGTCGCGCAAACGTTCTCACCACTCAACCATGCAGTTGCTACATTACTATAAATTGTAATTAATTAAAGTTTTATAATGTTAAAAAGTTTACTTAAAATTTAGACAACAGTTAGTAGGCCAATAACACCATGTAACAAAAAATTAGTTGTGTCAAGTTTTTAGTATTTTTTGAAAGATATTGCTCATTAAAACATGCTTCTAGCAATTTTTTTCCACAAGTGTCGTTTAAAAAATATTTATTTAAGGTTTTTGTACTTCTAGTACCCTGTTTCTCAAGCTCTTATTCTAAATTCCTTATAAGGTCGGTAAACTATGACTTCATAGTGGCTATCATTTTAGCTTCATAACTGTAGCTTGTATCATAACAATGATCTTTGTTTGGTCATAGTCGCGGAATAGAGCAAGCACAGAAATTTGAAATTGTTTTTATTTACTATCAATGTAATCAGAAAATAATAGAACTTAAAATGTTTCAATCATTCATTGTTTCTTACTGTGTTCTGTAAAAAGCTGTAGCCTAAATTGCAGATAAGTTGGGAATTGGATCATCACGTGAATGCAAACTTTCTACCGGTACTGATTGTTTTGAAACTTTTTGCTATGTCTGTGGTATACCTGTATCAGTAACCATATCAGACTTGTTCACGAAATTGAGGCCAAGTTATCTGTCTCCGTATTGTGACATGGATTGTCGCGCAATCGTGACGTCATCATTGCGATGCACTGTCACGCTTGAGCGACAATCTCTCGTCATTCTTTCTCTAATTTTCTAACTTGTGTTATCCAAACGTGCTTCGTCTTCCTTTTACGATGTGTGAATCTAACGGACGGACGTAGTAAGAGTGTGAAGTGACTATTAGGGTGACCCAAAAAAAACTAAATTTTGATTTTTAAACTTTTTCTTGTTTAGACCTCTGCATTATGGTCCAAAATGACACCTTGCCAAGTTTTGTTGAGATTGGTCCACATTTGACGCCCTAGCAGTGGGCCGGTACCCCCCGCCGGGTCAAAATCGGCCAATCTGGCTGTATCTCAGCAACCGGTAGGCCTAGAATGCTCAAACTTGGCTTTAAAGAAGCAGAATGCATGGTTTCCTATCTAACTTCCAGAGGGTTTTGGGGTCTAAACCATTTAGTTTATGAAAAAAATGCAAAAAACACATTTTTGACCAAATGTGTCCCCCATAAACGTGTAATGTTCAACTTTTAGTTTAGTATACAACACTAATTGACTAATGAAACAAAATTTAAAATACAAGCAACTTTTGTTTAATCATAGACAAGCTTTATTGCTTTTGCACTTTGGTTTACCACTTAACTTTCAACCACTGACCACTGTAATTACCCATTAAATAATTCAAGACAGTTTTTTTTTCATTTATCGTATTAGTTTACCACTTAACATTTCTTAAAAATGATTTTGTGGTTGTGTCCAGCTTTTGGTGGACAATGACTTCTTGGCCATATCTCAAACTTTAAAACGGTAAGCATGAGTGACTTTGATTGCTTTGTCCAACTCTTTCTCACTATTTGGGGCAGAAGCCCTTTCCTCAACATCAGTGACCATGCCCAAAACTCTCTCAACAACATCATTTGTAGCAGGCATGTTCTGTAGCAGAGTTTTGAATGATGAAAACTCCTCCATATGGTGCCAAGATCTGGGACTTTTATGAGTCAGACATTCAAACTTGGGAAAAACTCTAATGAGTTCAAAAGAGTCTGGTCTGATTAAGTCCAGCAAGCAAGTGGAGTTTTGAATAGTATGCATTTGAACTGAGCCCTTTCCAATAACGGCTCTCTCAGAACTTGATTGAAATGTTTGCATCTTTTGCCACATTCGGACCTTGGTGGATATGCTCACACGATCACTTGCAAAAGCAAACACCACGTGGCGCTCAATGAGGTACCACAGGTGCAGGTTGAGTTTCGTGCGTGTAGTAACAGCCATTTCAAGGAAAAGGTCCAGGTAGCCTAAGTTGCTTCTTTTAGGAATGGCATTTGTGAGAGCATTCCACATTTCTTAGTCATTCACTTCAGCATTTGTCAAACTTGGGGATGTAAACCAATATTTAACATAAAAAAGCGTTAACATACTGGAAAAAAGAAGCCAGTTCTTGCAGTAGTACTGAAATGTTTAAATAATGAGGCAGAAGTGTTGGTTGATGTGATAAACACGACGGACTCAAGTGGATTAAAGAATGAAACAAGAAACGTGATTGAAGCACTGAATGCTGTCAATTTCGACATAAAAATAGTCTTGGGTCTTGTTTTTGACACAACTGCAGTAAATAGTGGTTAGAAAAGTGGCGTTATCGTTCAATTTCAAAGCCATATAGGACATTATCCTTCAACTAGCCTGCAGGCATCATAGCATGGAGCTTGTTTGTGGTGGAGCAGCTTCAGTGGTCTACAGTGACACAGAATCACCACATGAAGCTGTATTTAAAAGCTTTGCAGAAGTTTGGGTGAACAATATAAATGTTTAAGTTTATGAAACTTTCCGAACAAACAACAGAAAATTGAATAGAATTAAAGAATCAGTTCTAGATTTCTTGTTCAGTTGGCTTCAAAATGGAATAAACATACGAGAAGATTTCAAAAAGTTGGCTAAATTGTCCATTCTTTTTCTTGGTGGTACTTTCCGGTGTGGATACAATATTGTACGGTCAATGCTCCAAGTGTGTTTAGCACATATGATGGCGAAGATCATTTATACCATTCAAGTTGCCTTGTTCAAGCAGCAGTTATCAGAAAATCCAGCTTTTACAAAAGATTGTGGCCTTGGGAATATATATTCACTGGCTGCTTTTTTAACACTTTTTTATGTTAAATATTGGTTTACATCCCCAAGTTTGACAAATGCTGCAGCGTATGACTTAGAAATGTGGAACACTCTCAAAAATGCCATTCAGCTCACCTCTAAAAGAAGCAACTTAGGCTACCTGGACCTTTTCCTTGAAATGGCTGTTACTACACGCACGAAACTCAACCTGCACCTGTGGTACCTCATTGAGCGCCACGTTGTGTTTGCTTGTGCAAGTGATCGTGTGAGCATATCCACCAAGGTCCGAATGTGGCAAAAGATGCAAACATTTCGATCAAGTTCTGAGAGAGCCGTTATTGGTAAGGACTTGGTTCAAATGCATTTCTAAACTCCACTTGCTTGCTGGACTTGATTGGACCAGACTCTTTTGAACTCATTAGAGTTTTTCCCAAGTTTGAATGTCTGACTCATGAAAGTCCCAGATCTTGGCACCATATGGAGGAGTTTTCATCATTCAAAACTCTGCTACAGAACATGCCTGCTACAAATGATGTTGTTGAGAGAGTTTTGGGTATGGTCGCTGATGTTGAAGAAAGGGCTTCTGCCCCAAGTAGTGAGAAAGAGTTGGACAAAGCAATCAAAGTCACTCATGCTTACCATTCCCAAGTTCGAGATATGGCCAAGAAGTCATTGTCCAACAAAAAGCTGGACACAACCACAAAATCATTTTTAAGGAATGTTAAGTGGTGAACTAATACGAAAAATGAAAAAAAAACTGTCTTGAATTATTTAATGGGTAATTACAGTGGTCAGTGGTTGAAAGTTAAGTGGTAAACCAAACTGCAAAAGCAATAAAGCTTGTCTATGATTAAACAAAAGTTGCTTGTATTTTAAATTTTGTTTCATTAGTCAATTAGTGTTGTATACTAAACTAAAAGTTGAACATTACACGTTTATGGGGGACACATTTGGTCAAAAATGTGTTTTTTGCATTTTTTTCATAAACTAAATGGTTTAGACTCCAAAACCCTCTGGAAGTTAGATAGGAAACCATGCATTCTGCTTCTTTAAAGCCAAGTTTGAGCATTCTAGGCCTACCGGTTGCTGAGATACAGCCAGATTGGCCGATTTTGACCCGGCGGGGGGTACCGGCCCACTGCTAGGGCGTCAAATGTGGACCAATCTCAACAAAACTTGGCAAGGTGTCATTTTGGACCATAATGCAGAGGTCTAAACAAGAAAAAGTTTAAAAATCAAAATTTAGTTTTTTTTGGGTCACCCTAGTGACTATTCCACATCACAATTGAACCCGTCTCATTTTGACAATATACCATCTTAACTCAACACATGTGGAACTTGAGTCAAAAGTTAGAAAGAAGACAGGTTGGGTAACAGTTAATGCATAGCTGTTACCAGAAAGAAAGAAACAAGACTAACAAGCGAAATGTGCAATGAAACAAAGCTAGAAGCAAAGCTTTTATACTTATGAAATGTATTTTGGTATGGAAATTACTGACCAAATTGACCAAGTTAGAAGCTGTGCACCTTATGTGATCTGCAGAACACATCTCTCCAATTCAGATGGCTGACTAAGGGAAAACGACATGTGATACAGTACTACAGTATTTGCTATTTCAATAGTTTGGAGAGAACCCCGAAACCATACAGAAGACACTTGTTGCTATATGGTTGACAGTTCACGGTTTAAAAAAACAAAAAACCGACATGACATTGCATATTCTTCTATGTTATGTTCTATTGCACATGTTTCGCATAGCAGTTTGCAGCTGAGTTGCCGATTCTCAAACCCTCGAGCAAAAAAGCTGCTTAAGACACGTGCAGTGTCTCAAGATATAGAAAAAGTTTCTCATGACGAATTCAAAATACCTAATACAGACATAAATTCAGAATTTTAGTAATAGGCTCAACAAATCAACTTTTGGAAACAATGTGATGAAAGAATATGAAAAATGGTGTGTTTCATGTCCATAAAAATGCATTTCCTGTACTCCCATCTTGATTGTGTTGATCCTTGTATGGGTAATTGGTGGAAGCGGAAAAGATGGTGAAAGGTTTCATCTTATATGGAAAGAAAATATCTAGGGCGGTGGATTTGCAGCATGAAAGAAGGGGGGGGGGGGGGGGTGTATGGTCCTCAATACGTGAAGATTTCTCAGTGTATAGACGCAAGTCACACAAATGTGATCACTTTTGAAGTGTTTTTATCGTTGCATGATGCATAATATGACTTATATTTGCATAATATTTCTTTGTGTTTGCATGCTTACACGTTTAATAGAAAACTATGCTGGCTAATACAGATAATCTTTGAGTAAAACTAACAATCAGAAAAAGTGACATTTTATCAAAAGTAAGGACACTTCAGATTTTTTTTTGGTATTTTGGTGATCAGTTTGAAGTAACAGAACACAATACATAAAAAATTTTCTGCAACTAAAAATTTTTCGAAATTTTGTTACATGGTGTAATTTAACAAAATTGTAGTAGCCTGATCAAAAAGTATGGTAGGCTATTGGGTGGTTCCACCTGCGCTGTAGTCACATTTAATATGAAAGCGTGTGTGTTGCAAAAGTGTGTTGTGATTGTTTCTATTTCGACAGAAAGTAATAATTGCAAAAAATACAAATTCTGTTTGATTCTGTATCAAGATATTAGTTCCATAAGAGCAAAAGAAGCCGAACCAAACAAAAACATTGAGTGGCCAGAAACCTGGAGTGACCCTAAGCATAGGCCAAGCTGGGATAAATGTGGCACGAAGAGGTTATAAGTGTAGATTCTAACTGAAATAATAACAAGTTTAAGCTACCAATTTTAGTTGTTAACTGAAATATTTTAAAATAAAATTTATTAATGCAAGGTGCTTTTGTTCAGTGGCCCTATGCTGGTATGCAGTAGGCTATAGCGCTGTGCCGGCGGTAGTTAGCTAGGCTCATGGGCTATGGTCCTGTAGTAAATTCAATTTTTTTTTCAAAAATATATAACGTAATTGTAATACTCTGTCAATAAAGTACTTTTAGTACAAAATGTACCACTAAAATGAGCGACTGTTCGATCAAAACAACAACCAAAACGTTCAAAACTGCACTATTACGACTTCAATTGGTGAAGTGCTTTGTTTTCCATGTCACGCTTCATTGGTTTGGTTAATAACAAGTTTAGGCTACCTACTCTAATTGTTAACTGACACATTTAAAATAAAATTTATCAATGCAATATAATATATTATACAATGCAATATCAATCAAAACAACAACCAAAACGTTCAAAAACTGTGCTTCACCACTATGGACTCAGCTTTTGAAACGCTTTGTTTCCCACGTCACGCTTCATTGGTTGGCTGCGAGGAAAGGTCTATTATCATTGAAAACACTTGTTCCTCAGTTTCTTCAAAGCGCCGTTCAGACAAAGGCGAATAGCACGAAGCGAAATTAAATGCGTCATAAAAAGCTGCGTTATCGAAATCAACAATTATTGTGGTCTTACCCACGGTGAGAGCGACAAGGTCGAACAACAATTGTGGCCAGTGGCGGCTCGTCATAAAGGACTGCGGGACTGCAGCCCCCCCAACATTTTTGTGCATATGTGAATTATATTACATATATATAGTTCTGCCATGTTTTTTTAATTTATTTTGCTTGAAGAATTAAAAAAACTCTTAATATTAATTTTTTTTGTAACGAAAAAAAAATTTGTGTTACAAAAATTAATTGGCAACTCTGGGTCTGCAAATTCTGCAGGTCCGGTGTTGCCACAGAAATAGAATAGATATAGAAGCGTCATAGAGCGCTTTATATGGCACCGTCGCAACTTGCTAGCCGCCATCTTTGTTAGCACATGGTATTCACCGCTGAAGCTTTCTCAAGTTGATATACGTGCTACAAATTGTTTACAAAATGCCTTATTGTGCAGCTATAAACTGCACAAATCGCCTCAAAAAGGGCTGAGGGAAAACTTTTTCAGGGATGGTCGAGCATTTTCAGGGGTTGTCGAACATTTTCAGGGGTTGTCAGGCATTGTAGAGCATAGCTACTTTCAGGCATTGTCGATAATTTCCAGGCATTGTCTAGGCTTCCAGGCATTGTCGATCATTATCAGTGGTTGGCAGGCTTATCAGGCATTATAGAACATTTTCAGGCATTGTCGAACATTTTCAGGGGTTGTCAGGCATTGTAGAGTAGCTACTTTCAGGCATTGTCTAGGATTTCCAGGCATTGTCGATCATTATCAGTGGTTGACAGGTTTGTTAGGCATTATAGAACATTTTCAGGCATTGTCGAACAATTTCAGGGATCGTCGAGCATTTTCAGGGGTTGTCAGGCATTGTAGAGTAGCTACTTTCAGACATTGTTGGGAATTTCCAGGCATTGTCAATCATTATGAATGGTTGACAGGCTTGTTGTTAGGCATTGTCAGAAATTTTCAAGCATTGTCGAACATTTTTAGGTGTCAGGGGTTCTCAGACATTGTAAAGTACCTTAGATTCTTTCTGGCAAGCATTGTCGGCAGTGACGTAGCTAGGGAATGTGCCGCCCGGGGCGGATTCAGGTTTTGCCGCCCCTTCAAGAAAAAGCATGCAAAACCAGCCCGGATTTAGGGGGGCAGAGGGTGCAGGTGCCCCGGATCCCCCGACTTTTAAAGGGCCCCCATACGTGAAAAAAGTGTGATTTTGTGTTATTTTTTTTTTCTTTTAGATTTGTAGTTTCTGAAAAATGCTGTGCAGTGGTGGATTAATGCTACTGTAGACGTCGAGGGGGTGTTTCGCGCCGTAGGCACAAAAAAATTGTTTGCACGGGGGCCCCCGATCTAAAAGTGCCACGGCCCCCCATCAGCTAAATCCGGCCCTGTGTGAAAATGAAATGCGTTTTTTTATCAGATTATAATCCAAATCAAAAATCGTAGTCTGAAAGTGCCGCCCCCAGACGTGCCGCCGGGGCGGTCCGCCCCTCCCGCCCCCCCCTGAAAATGCTCAACCATCCCTGAAAATGTTCGACAATGCCTGAAAATGTTCTATCTATAATGACTAAAAAATCTGTCAACCACTGATAATGATCGACAATGCATGGAATTTCCCAACAATGCCTGAAAGTAGCTACTCCACAATGCCTGACAACCCCTGAAAATGCTCGACAACCCCTGAAAATGTTCGACAATGCCTGAAAATGTTTTATAATGCCTAACAAACCCGTCAACCACTGATAATGATCGACAATGCCTGGAAATCCTAGACAATGCCTGAAAGTAGCTACTCTACAATGCCTGACAACCCCTGAAAATGCTCGACAACCCCTGAAAATGTTCGACAATGCCTGAAAATGTTCTATAATGCCTAATAAGCCTGTCAACCACTGATAATGATCGACAGTGCCTGGAAATCCTAGACAAAGCCTGGAAATTCCCAACAATGTCTGAAAGTAGCTACTCTACAATGCCTGACAACCCCTGAAAATGCTCGACGATCCCTGAAATTGTTCGACAATGCCTGAAAATGTTCTATAATGCCTAACAAACCCGTCAACCACTGATAATGATCGACAATGCCTGGAAATCCTAGACAATGCCTGGAAACTCTCAACAATGCCTGAAAGTAACTACTCCACAATGCCTGACAACCCCTCAAAATGCTCGACAACCCCTGAATATGTTTGATAATGCCTGAAAATGTTCGACAATGCCTCACAAGCCTGTCAACCACTGATAATGATCGACAGTGCCTGGAAATCCTAGACAATGCCTGGAAATTCCCAACAATTCCTGAAAGTAGTTAGACTACTCTACAATACCTGACAACCCCTGAAAATGCTCCACAACCCCCCAAAAAGCTGACAATGCCTGATAATGCCCGACAATGCCTGACAATGAATTTTTGGAGGTACTGGTTGAATAGGCTTTCACAATTGGTTGTGCTAACAAAAATGGCGGCGGGCGCACTCGAGTGGTGCCATCGTGGTGTGTGGAGCGTGAATGGGAATGACGCTTCTATATCTATTCTATTTCTATGGGTGTTGCTTGTTCTTTTTTTTATGACGTAGGTTTTTCAGAAAAAAGTTTTCTAGCGTCACTGAACCAGCGCTGTAGCTGTAGGGACTGCAAATAAAACAGACCCTTGTCAGGGATTCCAAGTTTGGTTCTCCTAAATCTTTAGGGTAAGCGTGTGGAAGCTAGGTGAAGGGGTCGTAGGTTACTTTACTTGATCTGTGTTTTGAGAAGTCACTGAGACAGACTAGTTTTGATGTGAAGTAAAGCCAGTTACTATAATTATTGGTGCTCTTTCACAATCGTCCTTTTGGGATGATGACGTCATGTTACGTCACACAGGCTGGAATGGACTATTATAAAGAAGGAAGCACGGGGTGGAAATGCACTGAAAAACACCTGAAGGAAATTGTCTCCCATTTATTTATTTGTTCTTCAATTTCAACAAATTTTCTATCGTTGCAAAGCACAAGCATAGATCTAACCAACTAAGTTAATACCAAGTCCCAAAATAGTACTAGCTCCATCTGGTGACCACCTAAACTTGACCAAATTCAAGTCATTATCAAAAGTTTGCTTTAAATGATAAAAACATTAAACGACAGCCAATTAAAAGAACATGTTACTGTGATACTAACCCTCTCAGTGCATTTATAACTCGGTCCAGTACAGGTTTATAATAATTTATATTAGGTTAGCCTACTGGTTGATGCAGCCCCCCCCATGTTTTGAGACCACGAGCCGCCACTGATTGTGGCAATCAGCACTTAACAGGTTAAGTTTTATTTGTTTGCGTTTTAATTTATTCTTTGTTTAGTTTCTCGTTTTGTTAGGTCTATTAAATTATTAATATGCTGGTGATAACTGATAATTATTAATATGATAGGCTACAGCGGACACAATTGCAGAAATAATATCTCTCGGTTTTAAGTGGTTTAACGCATTTATAAAAATAACATGTTAACCAGTGATGAGGTATATTAATGTAATAACGATTATAATCGTCACTACATGGGTTACCGCTTACCAGCACGAATAAGGCCAAACTGAAACTAGATTCTAATTTCTATGTATCTTGAATACGCGAATTAAATTATAATCTGCATAAAACTGAACTACTAAAACACAGACTAAGTATTTCGAAAACACTTTCAAGTTTTAAGCATTGCAGGCTTAGAAACCTTCGCTACATCAAATCAAGCGCAACGTATCAACTTCCTCAATCTGATACAAAACGTTTTGTTCGCGATCAACTCACTGGCACCATGACGTTTCAAAGATTGCCTTGACAACAAGCCTACGTTTCCACTGAACAATGAACCAACTCCACCTCTAGGTGGCATTGAATGAACACGGTATTATTTTATAAGGCAATAAGTTTTACAAGAGTAGAAGCTCATTGCTTTCCTACAATCCTTCCTCTTTCTGCCTCAACCATACTTGGAATCGTTTCTTGTATTTTTATTTATTGAGTTTGAATTGATTTAATGAGTTGGAAAAGCTGAGTGTTGTACACACTTAATAATTCTTAACAACGATTACACTTAGATCCGAATTACACACATGTCGCAGAGTTGGCCTGGCATATATCTAGCTTGCTTTACCGATACTGATAATAATAATGTTATGGTTTTATTTATTGTCGCTCTACAACAGCTAAGGTCTTTTAGCGACAAGGCTCATTTTTAATTTATATCAGGTTTACGATGTTATCACATTATTACCCGACTCATTCTCACTGCGCTATGCAGGATAGAACACAATCGGTACCATTTTTAAAGTCTTCGGTTTGACCCGACCTGGAATCGATCTCAGATCTACCAGCTCCAGAGCCGAAGGCGAAACCACTCGGCCACTGAGCTGGTATTTACCGATACTGAAACGAAACCCAACACAAAAGGTAAATGGTCTCCAGAAACAACTGCTCCCGGCACGCGGCAAAGGCAACAATCAGAGGTGAAATGTCTTGGTAGTCAGGCAAGCCACGTCAAGGAGAACAACGAAACGATGGAAATTCAACGTTACAAGATTCATCTCAATTTCATAATTAATCAATAGGGCAATTGATCCGCCGGAACGGAAATAAAAAAATCTGAAAACACTGGTATAAAAGCTCGACATTCAATTAGAGGAGTAGCCTACTACAAGAGCCGGAGTTTGGAGTATTTATGAGCACGAGTCTCGACTTTCGGCCCGGAGTTGGAGTGGAACCGGAGTCTCAAACTCGTAGCAAAACAGGAACCGGTGTTGCCCCTAATAAATTGAAGCCCCTCCCTTTAAAAACTTTCCTTTTAGTGTTGATACTTGTAGTGGTGTTCATAATTTCAATCATGCAATCCTGGTTCGATACCTGGCTACCACTGGTTGTTGTAAAAACATCGATTCTCTCTAGCCTGTGTGTAATAAATTATGTGAGCGTAGTTACTGAAGGAAAGGCAGCCGAGAGAAAGGAACTGGCAATCCTACTCTCGTTGGTGCAAATGGCCGGGTACAATGCAAATTTTGTCTCATTGCTTGAGGCTCAGTCCCAGGCAGAAAAATCCGTCATTTTTACATTACGTTTGCAGACGTTGAATCAATGTAAAATGAAAGTTTTTGCTACCTGGAGTAACCGAGAATGAGACTTTGCCTTTTGCTATTGGGACTACTTTTCTTATGCACATCACTTTGCGTGCTCATTTTGTCCACCCGACAGGGTTGAGAAAAACCCGGGTTTTGTTAAAAAAGCCCAACCCGCATGGGTTTTTTCAAAAAACCCGGTTTTTTTGGGTTTTATTGGGTTTTATTGGGTTTTATTTAAAAAAAGATTCAAAAAAGTTGGATTCATGCTTATTTCTCCTCAAATACTACTGTTTACCAATGACGTGCCTCTCACTCACAGTACATACTGGCATAACTCAATAAAATAATGCACTAGTGCTGTTTAACTATGAGGTCTTCTTGCATAAATGAGTTTTAGTGTAGTACAAAATGGCATTACTTGATTTTTGTGTACAGAAATATCCACTGTGTTTTCAATTTATCCATGGAAATTTCCTTTACAATCACAACCTTAAGTCCTAATTTGAAGTTTGTTTTAAGTACCTTGTAGTACTTTGGTTCATTTTTTCAATTTTCTGATAAAAATTGGACAAATGTGATGCTCTGGGTTTATTATGTTTTTTTTTTGGTTTTTTAAGTGGGTTTTAAAAAAACCCATCCGGGTTTTTTTTTTGGGTTGGGTAAAATACCGACAACCCTGCCACCCGACCACCCCCACGTGCTTGGCGCATTCCCTTCATCGATTTGTTTATCTTGTTATTCAGCTGGTTGAAGATCAATTACTTAAAATGGAGAGATTAAAAGAAAAGTCTGAAAAGAGCATAGAAAGTTTATCTAATAAACTTGAAATGTCTCGCCAAGAAATTTCATTGAAAACCGAAGAGTTTGAAAAGAAACATTGAGCTTTCAGGTATACTGTGTTCTTATTTTTTTTTAGTTGTAAACATCGATAAAACCTGGTACTGTTTGTTATTTTAAATAAGAAAATTAGTTTGTTAAATACGCTTTTAACTTTAAGCAAAGCAATCGTGACCAAATTACGCCGACAACACATTCAGAAAAGAAAACTTTGAAACGAAAACTTTAAATTGTTTTCTTGGGTTTAGTCTTTGTGCATTTATTACAGGATAGTTTAAATCAAGCTAGATCGGAGATTGAAAATTTGAAACATCGGTTATTAGTTTTCAAAGAAGAAACTCAAAAAGCGGATGCAAAGTACGCGGATAACTTAGACCAGGCGGAAAATGCGTCTAACGACCTACAGAAAGCTTTGGACGCAGAGCGAATGAACTCTGAGGAACTAAAACGTTTACTACAAGATAATGAGTTAAAACATTCCGAGAAAATTGATGCGTTAACAGCTTCTCTGCTTGAGGAATTCAATGCTAAAAATACCAACTCGCGTACTGAAATGCAAAAAGCTTTTGCATTGGAAAAAGAAGCGCTCAGTTCAGAATTACAGCAGAAATTCAACAGTGAGAATTAGAACTACAACAGGCTGCATTAGCCAGCGAGAACAACGAGGGTTCTGAAAAGGAAGCTGCATTGCTCTCACGTTTACAAGAATTACAAACACTTGTGTCCACAAAAACTGAAAATATTCACCTTCTCAAAGCTACCGTGTTAGAAAAGGAATCAATGATCAGCGAAGTCGAGGAGAACAACAAACTTTCGGCAGAGTTGGAAATTAAAGCCAAAGATTGTGAATCTGCTCGGAAAGACTCTGTCAACACTCAAAGCGATCTTTCCCAAGCACGTTCAGATATTCAGAAATACGAAGATGAACTAAGTACGATGAAAAACGACACAAAAACGAAAGAAAGAAACTTGGAAACACTGACAAAGGACCTTGCTTCCACCAATGAACGTTTGCTTCTCGCCGAGTCAGAAAAGGAACGTCTGATAAAAGATTTTGAGGACACAAAGTCTGAGTTGATTGAATTACGAACTCTCACACAGCACAGAGAAGCTGAAATTCTTTAATTAAGAGAAAATGTTAAACAGAAAAATGAAGAATTTCATAATCTCACTCAAACCTTACAAGAAACAACCAAGAAAAGTGAAGAAAAAGCTGCAAGTTATCAAGAAGAAGTGGCTCGGCTGAAAGAAGCGTGGAAAGAAAAAACCAAAGAAATGACAACTGAGGTGACTTTCAATTTGATGCTGCAGTTTCTCTTCAAGTTTGTTGATTAATTAAGCAACGTTTTAAAAAACGAAACAATGCATTGAATATGGTTCGTTTTAAATTGTCTTTTCTAATCACACCAAAAACCGTTTTTTTGTTTTTCAAAGTAATTAACTAATTATACGTTGCTTTTAACGTGCTGGTATCTGTAATCGTTTTGAGCACAGTACAGTAAATAAGTTACAGATTACAGTTCAACAACGTATTTTTTTAGAGAGAAACCTTAGTGGCCAATCTCGATAAAAGATTCATGGATGAAAAAGCGAAGTTGAAAACAGAGCACGGGAAACGTGAGGAGGAACTGAAAGAACGACTTTCCTCTAAATCTAGGGAAGATAAGAGCGCTCTTGAATCAACGTTATCCACCAGATTAAAAGAAGAGCATTCGTCTGAGGTTGCTTCCCTACAAGAACAATGGAAAACCAAATACGGAGACTTGAAACGCAAGGTATTTGTGAAGAATTGACAATTTTTTTTCAAGTGGTTATGATTATGTGCGTTCAACCTCAAAGAGAAAATTAGTCCAATTTTACTGTACATTAAACCAACGTCTTTAAATGTTGGTTCAATGTAAAAAGGTCTGGCTTGTCTGGTGGGAACGCGTTGGGTTCAATCTGTCACCAAATACCGTTGAAAGTAACGCATATCTACGGTAGATATTGCTCGATTTATTTTGAGATTTTAATAACCTTGTTTTATTTAGAGTTGATGCAATGATTATGTTCATTCTGTCGAAAATTTCTTCCAATGCAACTCCTTGTTTTTTCTTTGCTTTTCGTGATAGTGATAGTTCACATCACTAGGTAGTTCACTATCTGGTAGTCTTTATTATGGAATAGATTGAGTTTCGCTTTTAGCAGCACGATCGTTGTTTACTTCACAAATGTAGATGCAAACGATCTGTTTTAGTTTGAAGCTGCGAGTTCGCTGTGGTAGTAGCGGTTTGCACTAGATTTCGGAACACAGTTCCTTAGTCATGTGCAATAACGAGTGGTGTTAGATTCAGAGTGTCGTTTATAAGGTTATAATAAAACCTTATATAATAATGACACTCTAGCACAGTGGTTCCCAACCTTTCCTATCCGGTGGACCCTTTTAGTCAATATTCAAATCTAAATTCCCCCTATAAATTTAGATTGTTAAAAAATTGTTTACATTAATATTTTAATCTAAGTCTTGTAAGATAAACAAAATGTTTACCCGGGAATGTTCACTAGTAGCCTAACAAGCTTTTTAGCCTGTAATATTCCTTTTCATACTAAAATAATTCAATTAATGAAGAACTTTGCTGAAAAGTATTTTATTCAAAAAAAAAAAAAAATGAGATACAAAGATCAGCTGAAAGTCTCCTTTAACCATGCAAACATTGATCTGGATTCATGGGAACTACTTGCTAGTGACAGATCACTCTGGAGAAAAAGATTTAGGGAAGGCACGAAAATTTTCGAAAAAAAAAACAGAATACAAAAAAGCCATGAAAAACAAAACACTAGAAAAGAAAAACTAAAACTACCGCGTCCCCCACCATCCATACAATGTGATTTTTTCCCACGTCCTTCTTATCATAGACTGGGATACCAAAGCCACATATGACATCACCATCCAAAGCCAAATTCAATCGGACACGAGCTGGAGCCAACGACATTGAAAATATAAGAGTCAATAAATTTAACAGTTTGTGTAAAGCTTGTGATTTTTTGTTTCGACAACTCATGAATGTGATGGAAGAGTATTGGAAAGAGCATAACAAATGTCATTCTCCAGGTCTAATCTGTTTCTCTGTTTTCTTTTCATCTGCAAGAGTTGAAAAACCTGATTTGCATAGATAAGTGAAAGCAAACGGAAGGATACTTCGAATAGCTTTCTCTGCCACTTTAGGATAGGAATTACATGTTAATGGCCAAAATCCAGAGATTGATTTTTTTTTCTCTGAATAAGACTCTTGTGCAAGAATCCGTTTTTGAGTTCTAAAAATTCATTCTGCAATTTATCGGGAAGTTTTTCTATCAACAGTGTGAATGAATTTCATATTAAATCAAGCTCATCGTCATAAATTTCAGGAAAATATCGAATGAATTCCAGTTCTAATGCTGTGAGATATGTTGCAAAATCAATTCTTTTTTCAACTCTGGAAGAACTTGTTCTTTGCCGTCAACAACCATCACCGATGATAATTCTTTAAATAGGGTGACACGTTTAATTGTTCATTCTAACTTTTCTCCTTTAATGATCAAGCTTGCTAGTGAAAGCTTCCAAAGCATCTTTAAATGCTGAGCGGTACTGGCGTCTGCTCCTGGAAGGGCCACCAAAGCCAGGCTGGTCGAAAGGTAGAGGCCAGACAAAACGTAATCCCCACGCGATCAGGACAGCAGAGCCTTCTAGTACCTTTAAGACAATCTCCTAATGACAGTGACATAAATCAATCACTTTTTTCCAATCTGCCTTGAGCCATCATGGAAGCAGTGCAGTTTTTAAGTACATTGATGCCCATGCCAGGCAGGTTGGTGGCGTAGGCGGAGGATAGCTACATGCTACAATGGCAACATCATTCAAGAAGGAAAACTTAAGTCAAACCAGGGTTGACTGAACTTGTCAGTTGTCGTGCAGAGGCATGCGGTCATCAAGACCACTCCGGTCTTTAAATGGAGGTTGGGGGTAAGCAAGGGCATGCTCCCTGTAGAAAACATGCACCGAAAAATCCTAATGTTAAGTGTTAAATAAGGAATGGCCCCCAGTCCCTAACAGCCCTTAAATGGGCAGGGGGTGTGAAGAATCTCCGGGTTGTCGCACATTACTGTTAAAAATTCAGGTGTTCGACTGGGAAGTCTAAATGTAGGAAGCTTACGTTGTAATGTAGAGGTACTGAGGTGAGTGAAGAACCGAGAATGAGGTAGGTAGATGTTTGCCGTTTACAGAAAATCCGATGGAGGAACAAAGGAGCCAGGTTTTTGGGTACTACTACTACTACATGGTATCAATATGCCAATGGGGCATTGATACAGATAACCCACGTTGATGCGCAATCTGCTTCAAACGCAGATGGCGATTGAATATTTACCGTATATTGGTGTTTTTCCCTTGCGTTTTCAGATTCAGTTTATTCAATGGACCAAACAAATAAGCAAGAAATCTAATCCATCTGTCGTCATTCAGCAATAAAACAAACTCCAATTTTATTTAAAGGTCAAAAAATAATTTAAAATCGCCTCTGAGCTCAAACACTCGGTTGGTTACGTTTCCTCTTGAAAGCCATCGAGTATTTGCATTAAAAAGAAGTAGGCCTAGGTCTACGTGATGGTTTGCATCCATGTCAGTGCACAGTTGCTTAAATAATCTGGAGTTAAGGGCTCCTCTTTAACGCCCTAAAGCTTTGGTCTAGGCCAACTTACTAGGCTTAAAAAGCTTTACGATCCTAAAACCAAATTCCCCCTAAAAATTGCAAAATTCCCCGCCCTAGTGGGGAATTCCCCCCCGGTTGGGAACCACTGCTCTAGCACATGACCAGGGAACTGTGTTCCGAAATCTAGTGCAAACCGTTACTAACCACAGCGATAGCGAACCCCCAACACCAGGCCTAAACAGGTCGTTAATATCTACGAGGTAATCTTTACTAGTGCGATATATTTTGTGGATTCTTGTCCATTACCGTGTTCTTCTTGCAGGCGGAACAACGGATTGTTCAACTTCAACAGAAGACAAAGGAATTGCAGGCGGAGTTAGAAGATTCTAAAAAGCAACTTTTATCTATTCAGAATCAATCCGAAGTCGCTATCAAAAAAATTGAAACAGAAAAACTAAGTGTTGAAAAGGCATGTTAGTTTTTTTAAATTTTTACAGTTGTAGCAGTAAACCCTGCAATTCGAAATTTCCATGATTATTGTTTTTATGAAAGAACTACTCGTAACTAGAAGCAAAAACGTCCAAAAGATGTCGAGTTTTACGTTGCATTATTAGCAGAGATTCTATTCTTAGATTTCTTTGAATAGAGCTTGCTGTGACTTTTCGTTCTTTGGAGCTGTTTGTAAAAAGTCCAAGATTTTATAACTTTCATTAACACGTTTTTTTGCACTTGTGACCGCTTTGCGTCTCCATAGACCAATGAACAACTCTAAGGACGATCCAATCACGTGGAGAAGCTCACCGGCCAGTTGCAAGCTGCAAGACGTTCCCTGCAAGAACTCACTTCACACAGAGAAGAAATTAACTCACTTTACCAAGGCGAGGTGGCTAATGTAAAGAAATTGAAAGAAGCGCTTGAGTCATCGAACAACGAGCTCATCCGATCTAAAAGAAAACTTGATGAAATTCAAAAACTTTTAATTGAGAAATCAAAATTATTGGAAAATATGCAGAAAAAATCCGAAGCAATGTCGAAGAAAATAATCGAATTGCAATCGCTCGTAAAGGTTTGTGTTACCATTGAATATTAGTCTAATAGTTACTTTATCAACTGGAGAATAGATGTATCGATGAGTTAAACTAACGTTGCTATTTTCACATCATATATGTGAAAATAACTACTTTTGTCAGCTGGGATATTGGAAATTAGCGGATTTGATCTACTGTATCAATCAAAAGCAAGTTTACCCATTAAAAAAGAACACAACCTCACATGTAATTGCTTGGGGGGCAACGCCATACAACACTGCAGTTGCTTGCAACTAAATATTTCTTTCCAGTCGAAATCGGGCGAATGTAGCGCGAGTGAAGAAAACCTCCGCGATGCGTTGCAGCGAGTGGAGCGCTGCAATGTTGAAGTGACAGAGAAATCTGAAGAAATAAACAAACTCAACTCAACGCTTCAGGAATCAAACACCAACATGCGATCACTGGAGGTAATTCTTTAATGAAGGTGTTTGTCTAGCTATGATTTTGTACCATGTTTTCGACTCGATCGAGTTTTCGTATTTTTATATGTATTCACTGGTACGACAATTTAGTTGGTTTAAAGTCGTTCGTCTCATAAGCAAGAAGAAGAAGTTGTTGGTGTGAAATTCAGCTCAAGATTCAATGGTTGCCTTTCTCTGTCTGTGAAAGCGCATTGTAATTGATGCGTTGATACTTTTCCGTAATTTATAGTAGAAATAAAAAATTTAAAATGGTGTTGCGCAAACTGTGGTTTTTAAGCCCGTGACTTACTTGTTAAGGTGTCTGCCTCTGAATCTGTAGGCGTGGGTTCGATACCCTGTCGAGTTATACCAAAGTAGCATACCACTGACCAGTCTTTTCAAAAAGTGGTAATAAACCTTAAACCTGCTTTTACTCGGCAATGTTAATAATGTACTCGGGTGCGCTTCTATTTCTCTACCCCTTTATATAGCTGACGCTCTGCTTGGGAAAGCGTCAAAAGCAACGCATATCTGCAATGGATACAGCATTTCATAAAAAAACTCAGTATTATTGTTACATAATGAATTAACTTTTTTTTGTTATGTTTTCCCCTGATTGACTCTGAAGCGATGTTGCTGCTGAGCTGATCGTCTTTATCGCTGTTTCGATTGCAGAAAGTAACGACTCAGCTCAAAGCCGAACTCTCTACTGCCTCTACCGAGCGGGATGAAGCCGTGCGTGAACACGAGAAAGCGGTTGCATTTGGTCATCTGCTATCTGAAGAGATCACAACTATGAAAAGTGACATGGAATCCATCAGAAGTTAGTTTAAGCCAAGGCTTTGCTTTTACCGAGTTACAACGACGGGTTGATTTTGTCAGCCCAGTCTCCAAAGAGAGAATGCAGTTTATCTTCTAGAGCAGGGGTCACCAACCTTTTTTGCATGCGGGCCACTTTGGCACTAAGGAGAGCTGTGGTGGGCGCACTAATAAAATGTTAGGTAGGTTGACTCTTATGTCGACTGCATAGCCGAGTGGTGAAAGCCCTGGAACGTCAATTGAAAGGGCGCCGGTTCGACACCGCTCAAGAGCATGCGGCTGTGTCTTTGGCAGGACACTTAAAGGCATGCCTGAAGGTGGACATGAAGATTGGCTTCCTTGTCTTCCCGTCCACTTAATCAAAATCTTCAACCACCAGGTGTAAGCGTGGATACGACGACTCTTATGCTAGAAAAGAACGCATTTCGTACCCAGTATCCAGCGTTACATGTTGTTCATATTTATGTTAGAATACCGCAGCAACAAAATCAATCGAACAACGCTACTGCCAGGCCAAGCTCCTTTTACAACACTTTTGACTTTTTTAACATTGCCTTATAAACGAGGCCACTTGTTTTGCGCACTTATAGCGAGGCGAGCGGTTTCATCAGAACATTCATCGCCAAGCAAGGGTGGTGTTGTCACTTCGCTTCACAAAAGATATCTTGCCATTAACAGTTTCAGTAAACATGGAAATTTTTGACACATCGCTATACAGGCAACATTAGTGACATGCAAACATATGAGCGAAAAATAGGCTCCAATAACAGGGAAAAAGAAACCAGGCACCATGAAACAAATGCTTGTGGAAATCATCGAAAAATCGTAATTCTATCGTAATTCATGAACAGGCTTCCCTCTAAAAAAGCAATGAGTTGGTTTTTCACCCTTTTTGTGAGAGTCTATAAAACCGTGTTTCTTTTATTATAGACAACCGCCACTTGCGATGCTTATCAGCGTGGCAAGAATTTGTTGATTAACAACATTTTGCAGGACTTGTTTCGGCAGAACATATACTAAAATTGAAACGATACAGAAAAGATTAGCATGGCCCCTGCGCAAGGATGACACGCAAAATCGTGAAGCGTTCCATATTTCTTAAAAAAAGAAAGAAAGAAGAAAACATTTTGCAGTAGCCTACTAAGCTAAATATTTTCATAATACAATCTGAAAAAGTCTTTAAATTTATATATAATATTATGCCAATTTATTATAAATTGAGTTGGCACACCGACCTATTTTGCTAACAAAAACTTGCATAAAGAGAGCACTGCTCGAGAAACACAATAGCGATGAAACGCACACTAGTGTTTACATGACATTTGCAAACTTAAAATAAGCAACCCTATGCTCACAGACAATTTCGAAATTCGAAAAAATACGTTTTAATTAACCACCTGGGCAGTGTGGCTGGACATCGCATTGGAATAACTTTAAGCAACCCCCACCTAGAACTATAATCTGATTGGTCGGGCGGTGGAATCGTATGCAAAGCGAAAATATGCTTCCCGGAAAGTATTTTTTGCCTTCGTTCTCTTTAACTGCTCAAGAAAAGTATTTTTGGTTATACTTGTACGCTGATATCTTCCGCGGGCCTCAGCGATACAGCGTGGCGGGCCGCATGCGGCCCGCGGGCCGCCAGTTGGTGACCCCTGTTCTAGAGTAACTTTTTCCATGCCTTATATCGTTCCTCACGAAAAAGTTGAACTTTGCTGAAAATTTCTTACATCATGTATAAAGTTGCCACTTTCTTTGCGCAACATGTTAGTATGTTTAAGTCACCCATAATATTGTTTACTCATTAAAAATATTATAAAAACGAAGCAAGCTAAATTTGTTTGAAGTTTCTCAAACCTTGTCTTTTTTGTATTGATAATGGTTTGACCAAAGTTGTTCATTGTGTTTTTCAAAATCCAGCGACAAAATCAGCTATTTCAAAAGCAAAACAACCTTTTTGTTTTAGTGGAATCAGCAGCAAAAGAAGCTGACGCGAAGAAACGTGTAGAAGAAGCTGTTGCTGAATTAAACAAGGAGAGTCAGACTAAGGTTGGTAGATCGGCTTAGTGGGGAGTCGAACCCAGAACAGCTGATAAGGAGCAAACATCTTCCCCACCCACCAAGTTACAACGACGGGTTTAGTTTATTATTTATATGGCAACAATAGCTCAAAAGCAGCTCAAAGTTACACAAAATATACCCAAGGACTATTTTATTATTACTACTATCAAGTGTAGCAGATCGGCCTCCAGTCAAATTTAATGCTTGCACGCTAGCATGGCGTGTGTATACAGGTTGCCATGGTTTTATGTATGTATTTTTTCATTATAAGGCAGCAGTTGCTAAAGAATGTGCCTGCATTTAAACTAGTGATTCTTCAACTTCAAAAACCCCTTTATTGTCTGCAATATTGTAATGTAATTCAAAAACTCTATTTGTGACAATTGAGAAATCCAATACCAAAAGCAGTAGGCAATTCCAACTAGCGAAATCTGTCCTCTTTTACATTGATCTAACGTCTGCAGACATTGAATCAATGCAATCAGATGAGTGTTGCGAGTTAGGTCACCCATGGCTACCTGGAGATGCGGCCTGATTTGTCACATTTTGTAGATTTTGATTGCAGCTACTGCGAGTGCTTGACTAATATTTTCTGAGATGTTATTACTTTTTGCTGCTTCCTAATGATATAAAACCTTTTTGTTGCCTTGGGGAAGCAGCAGCAAATGAGAAAAAGTAAGTTGAAAAACGCAAAATCAGACTGTTATTGAAAAATTAACAGTCTGACAAAAATCTTCGAAATCGAATTTTCTTTGTTTTTCAACATGTGAGGATGTTAAAACATATTGTGTCATCCGGGGAAAACAGTGAAGAAAGCGTAAAAATCGAAATTTTAGAAAAATTTATTTCAACATTCGCCCAATGTTAGCAAAATCTGGAAATTTCTGCAAAATGTGACAAATCAGGCCGTATCTTTAGATAGCCATGGGTCACCTTGAAAATTGGAAGAGTTGCGTCATTGACTCGATGCGTCGTTTAGGTGAATGAATTGAAGAAGAAGGCCGAGCAGAGGTTGGCACAGATGAAAAAGACTTTCGGGAGCCAGCTGGAAGACAAACTCGGGAAGATATCGGCTCTGACTGACGCCAACGTGTCCTTGGAGGAGGAGGTGGCCTCATTGAAGGAGAAAGATCAACTTTATCAGAAAAATTTAAATAAATCAATTGAAGAGCAATGCAAAGTTGAAAGAGAGCAATTGGAAAACAAGATCGTGGAACTGGAGCAGATAGTCGAAGACATTTCTGAAAAAGTGAATAGTTTTAAGCTTTGCAATATCGTATAAACAATGTGCCGGTGCTATTGATATGTTAAGCTTGAAATGTTTGATTCTCGTTTGTGGTAACTGCGGATACATGAAGTTTATTACGATTATTTCGTAAAACGTGACCGAATAATATGCATAGCTATTTTTTTAGCAATGTGCGCATTGTCATGGTGCGCGAAACGTCAGTGAAGAGCAATAACACAACTCGTATGTTTCTGCTTTTGCATTCATTAGATGAACGCTGCAACTGTTGCTAGAAAGGATAATGAACCTGAAGAGCACCTAAACTTTTCGGAATTTAATACCCAGACAGCAAATCAACCACTTTTTACATTGATTTAACGTCTGCTGACGTTGAATCGTTTGAAATAACATGTTGCTTGCAGACCAGAGCAGACGTCACAGCAACGTTTGAAGAAGAGAAACGTCAATTACAAGAACGCCTAGAGGTATGTGAGTCTAGTGAATAATGTTTTGATTTTTTTCTGTTAATCTATTAAAAAAAATACTAGCTGCAGCTGCGATATATTAACACGCATTAAAAGGGGTTGGAAAACCCTTACGATGAACCTTTAGCAGCGTTTTTCAACCGAAGGTGATGGTACACTTTGGGGGTGCTGGAATCGACTTCGAGGGCGTTGTGAAGTTTTTATCTAACAAAATACGTGACTCTACAGCCAAATGCATGCGAACCATGAGAAAACTTCATCAAAACAATAGACACTGTAATAGTTAATATGTTAACAGTATTTTTGAGATCCAGGTGTAAGAAAACGTTGAGAAACGCTGGTTTATAATGTGCATGAAGGACATTATTGCCTGGTGAGGATTTAAATCGGGGATCGTTAACTTTTTTCTAACAGCGGGCCAAAGCCAAACTTTACATGGTCTTGGCGGCCCGTAGCCTACTAATACCAATTTGATAGATTCATACTCATGACTTCAAGGCGTTGACGTAATGCCTTCAGAATATCGGGTCCTGTAGTAATATCCTTGACAGGAATCAGCTGATTAAATACTTCAACATCAAAATAATTTTTTCTCCACTCAAAAATACTGCCAGCTCAGCTGCATCTTTCGTGTGTGTGGACTCATCTATCGCTATTGAGAAGAACTGTAGATCTTCAAGAATCTTTTTGGTAGATTTTACGTTTTCCGATATCTCTTCTTTTCATCGTTACGGTTATTGCTGAAAGACTTATATCTGAAAAATAAGGTGTTTTTTTTCTGGACATATGTTTTCAATAACATCTATCATACACCTTTTCCCAAATTCGCCATCAGCATACGATTTCTTGTCTTTTGCTATTAATTGTGCTACCTTGTAACTAGCAAAAGAACTATTTTCTGATTCATTGGTTTTCCTTTGTAACAGAAGTTTGCTGTTTTAAGCTTTTTTTGAGTAGATTAAGTTCGTCCTTCTTGTTTGACCCATTATCTTGGAAAAAATAATATGTTTTGTGTCAATGGCGCATTATGTT
Source organism: Aplidium turbinatum (assembly GCF_918807975.1). Taxonomy (NCBI): domain Eukaryota; kingdom Metazoa; phylum Chordata; class Ascidiacea; order Aplousobranchia; family Polyclinidae; genus Aplidium; species Aplidium turbinatum. The sequence goes on from NC_137482.1 coordinate 22,033,207, forward strand.
GAATTCCTTGTTTACAGAAACAGAAACGCTGCAAATCAAAACCGTGGGCATACCCAAATGATTTATGAAAAAATACTTGTTCTCCCATTCGTTTAAAATATACCACTAGCCAAACCACATAATATTTTAATTTGAAAAGGGGCTACGGGTCGGATGATTTTCCTTGACGGGCCGAAGGTTGCCGACCCCTGATTTAAATTGATGCTTGTACGTAAAAGCAACTTTGAAGTCATTCGTTCACTTCTTTTAGACTGCCTTGTCTGAGTCCCACAATAAAGCGGAGGAGATCGATGTCAAGGTGCAAGAAGAGAAAGATCGTTTCGAACTTGCTCTAAAAGAAGAAAGAGAAAGAAGATCTCTTGCTGAAACAAACCTCGCCAAAGAGCTCATGAAGCAAAGTGACGTCACTGCAATGGAGACAGCTTGGGACGCGACAAAAAAAGGTTCGTCTCGTCCAAGATCATTTAAAATCAGAACCATCGTGGTCACTCCGTTAACGAGAGTGGCCAATACAACTGTAGTACAAAAAGTCCCTTGGTCTTTTTTTTTTTATCTGAACTGACTGTTTGAGGTACAGTATTTGAATTAGGCTTTAAGGTATCAAGAGTGGATGGCATGAGGTTTTTCGTGTTAGGGTCTTGTGAAAAGTTTAATGAACTCTACCATGGTGTGACCGCCTCATTGCGATAGCTTTCTTATGCCAAGAACATACAGCAACGTGTATTGATAGCCAATGGTTAGTTTCATTAACAGTTTCTCAATTGAAGCACCAGCAGTTTGGGGATTTCATTCAGAAACCATCGAAAGTGTCGAAAAGTAAAATGTCGAAAGTTTGTTCAAGAGATATGCGAAATGTCAATAATACGTTACAACGCTTTGCAAAACTTATGGACAAGGTTTTCTTTCGCTACAGAACACATGGCCGAGATAAACGAACTTAAAGCCAACCTGGATGCTATGAAAAGTGATTGCGAGAAGGAAAAAGAAAACTATCTTGCAGAAAAAGAACAGCTTTCCAAAGAGGTTTGAGCTCTGCACTTTATCTGAGATACTTGACAATATGAATTTTTTCTCTTACTTTTTTATAGATTTTTGTGTGTACATTTTATTTGTTGATGACGCAGCACGTTAAAAGAAAGGCTTTACTTGATACAATGAGGCTGAAGATAATAGCTCCGCAGTTTCACAAGACAGATCGCTGTGTTTTAGGCTGAAGTCAGCAAAAAGCGTATTGAAAAACTAGAGAAAAATCGTGAAGTTCTCAAATCTAAAATGAAACAGCAGCTCGCTTTGGACGGAGAAGAGAAGCAGATCTTGCACAGTAAGTGGAAGTTGCTTATTGGTTGCATTGACTTAAGGTTGGCTAACAGTAACGTAATGAGCGGAGCTTTGATCAACGAAGTTCTTCTGCTATTTTTCAAACTAAAACGTAGAACCGTATCAGCGCCATCTCGCAGCAGAAGCTTTAATGCATTTGTGTTGCTAAAACGTTGACAATGGGAAAATGAATCCTATGTACCAAGTTTTTGCTAAATGGCAAACGAGTGCTTTCGGTGAGTGCCGAACTGACGGCCTTCCGAACATCAGTCATCGTCATCCACTCACGTTACTGAAGATAACTTTCAAATGTCTCCAAACAGCAATTGATTGGAATGCTATCTTGAATTATTGTTTAAATTACCATAATTGAAGTTTCGATCTCAAACAATTACTTCCCAGATGAAGTATCTTCCTTGAAGAAACAACTCGAGGTTCTGAATCAATCTTCATCTGGAGATGCCAGTGTGGAAACTGAATTAATGTTGGAAGAGTTGAAGAAAGACTTCGACAGGAGAATAGGAGAGAAAGAGTTGGAGCACGAAGAAAAAGTAAAGAGGTTGATAAAAGAATACGAGACAGAACATATGAAAATGGAAGAAAAACATCAGGTAAGTTACTTCCCAAACAATAAAATCCGTCATTTTTACATTGATTCAATGTAAAAACGATTGATTTTGCTGTCTGGGTAGTGAGTCACACATGTCGTTGTTTTACGTCAATTCAATGTTATCAGATGTTGAGCTATGCGATATTCCCCCTGTACCTGTTGTGCTTCTCATAACCATGTGTCGTCTCATTTCATGAAGCCCTGCGCGAGTGGCAGGACGATCAACGCATCCCAATAATGCTCAAACTATTCTTTATAATCGGTACTGAAAATGAACTATCCAAAGAAATAATCTACAAGGGATTTCTCATGAAATTCTAACAACTCGGCCATAGATCAATCACTTCAATTTTACGTCGGAAAGGACGCTTTTGTCGTATTGTGTGTCTTGTTGCCATAGGAACAGCTTGAGAAGGCGAGCGACAGGAACGCGTCATCTGACAGATTAGTCAGAGAGCAGCATCATCACGAGGTTCTGACGCTGCAAAAGGAGATAGCCAAGTACGAATGGGAGATGGAAGCTGCCATTGAAGCGTAGGTTTAATGATGTCCTTTTTGCTGTAAGATTTATTTTCATGTGGTGAATGTTTCGCAATGATTCATTTAGTTGTATACAGTCTTTTGCCTGGTTGTTATTTAAAAAAGTGTAACGCGAAGGCAAGGAAGCCAATCTTGATGTCACTTCCAGTTCCATGTCATTTTAAGTGTCCTGTCAGGACACAGCCAAGTGATCTCGGTCGGTTTCGAACCGACGTCCTTTCGTTCATCGTTCAAGCGATCTTACCGCTTTTATTCAGAGCCAACGACGACACTAAAAATGGTTATTTAAATATTAATTTATTTTTAAAAAACTGCGGTCATGTTTCAAAAAAATCATGAACCAATTTTTATTATTTTACTCCACTAACCCTGAAATACAAATTTGTGCTTCTAGTTCAATGCACTTAGTCGTCATCATCCATTCTGGCGTACCGGGGTACCATTTACGCACTTCTTTCAAACATCTCTGTTCCTTAACAAATTTGACATTTTGTGTTTCTGCACTCCAATGTTCTGTTCTGTTTAGTGAAGAAAGGTTTACGCTTGACACCGTGCACTTAATAACCTAAACTTTTACCGCCATTACAGGAGACCCAAAATATCCGACTTTTTTGATTAGCCATGATTTGGTAAATCAGGTTTGATTGTTCAGACAACTTTTCCAATGTATTTTTCAATATCGAACTGATCATCTGGGATCAAATAAATCTAACACATGTAAGTCATAATCTCAATACAACTTCAGACTTAGCGATTCGATGGTGAGTTATTTAAATCGAATTGTGTAGACATGAAATGGAGCTACTAACTCGCGAGTCTGAGATGTCAGAGCAAGTGGACAAAGCCACGTTCAGAGCTTTGACCGCAGAGAAAAGGCTCGAAGAAGCCGGATTCGAAGATGCAATCAAAAAGTTACAAGTAATTTTCTCTTTCTTGGTGTTGTTGTGTCACAGATATCTCCGAAAGCTAACGATAATAATTATCTAATCCAATAGACTGTAACAGCGGTTGTTCAGCGGTTAAAGAGTCAATGGGGCATAAGATAATACTATCTGTTTAAACATGTGTTTGTGACTTTTGTTTGAATAGATCGCTAGATAAAACTCCAAATTAATTGTGAGAATCTTTTTCCTCGGACTGATAAAGCCTTTTTTGTTGCAGTTAGCGTTTCATATTGTGTTGACAACAAATAGGAAATCGTCCCTCCCGGTCATTTTGGCGCAAGTTCCAACTCTCTAGCTCTTACCATATTCGTGATAAGGCCAAAATAGCAAAAACTCGCGAGCTGGCATATTAAGATCACGTCATAATGAAAAAATAACGTCATTTTTGAAATCAGTGACGAAAATCCAGTCAGAATTTGACCCGAACCTAATTTTCCTGAAAAGTCGCCTAAAAGTGGGACACCCTATTGTAGAGGCTTGAAAACACACGTGCAATCACCGAGATTGACGGGGTGAAGTTTCTGCTTGCACTTGTTGATGTTGTTGAGTTATCCCATGCATTAAGTGCCACTGCATGGAACTTGTTCATGAATGTGGAATGCAAACTTTTGATCTTGTCATTACTACCGGTTCGGCTGTTTATTGACGTAACTGTCTCAAAGACTTCTGCACGTAGCAAACTTATTGTTGATGGAATTATGCCTTTTCTTTCCTTCGAAACCGGGGCATAGAAAAATTAAAATAATTTGAAGTTTGAAGTCAACTATCTGCTAAATAACACCTAGAAACAATGTGAAACAACATTGAAACAACGACATTCTTGTTTCCAGTTCCAAGTTAACGAATTATCCAAAGAATTGTCTCAATCCCAACAACACCAGAGGGAGACAGCGAGCCAGTTGGACGCCGCCAGCATGAAGCTTTCCCACAACTCCCCCCTGGCTGACCCTGAGAAGCTCAAGTACCTTCGTCAAGTATTGTACCAATACATGGTGGGGGCTGAAGGAAAGGTAGGTGCTGCTTATATCCCATCCGGCAAATCAGCCAACTTTTTTGCATAATGAGGTTCGACTGTGTAGGCCAACATTCTTTTTTAACCATGACAGTAAAAAAAGAATCGTTTTTACACCACGATCAAAAACTAATATTTGAAAGTACTGTCAATTCAAACTTTGCTAAAAACGTAACCACCGAAATAAACTGAAGAATAGTAAGTAGTTCCTTTAGGTAAGTTTCGTGTTGGTCCATCTGTTGTTTGGTTCTGCCCAAACTGCGAATGTGACTTTGAAGCTCAGCTTGCGGTTACATAACACGTGGCTGATTCAGTTATTTCTTGTCTTCGTTGAATACTCAACACGAGGAACCTTCTAAAAACACACCAGAAAATATTGCCGTTTGTCAAATACACTTGCCAATAATTCAGTTTTCATCAAAAGTGTTTGCGATTTACTAAACCTCAGATCTTGTTTCTAACAAATCTTTCTCTAATTTAATCTTTCTCGGAAAATAACTAATCGATGGAAGTTTGTAATGTCTAAGTAACTTTGAGATACATAGTTATCGCATTCTATTATTTGCAGACAATGGCGAAAGTATTGGTTGTTCTACTTCAATACCCCCCTGAAGAAGCACAGAAGATCCTGGAAATGCACGGGTAAGGCTTTTGCTAAGTTTGGCGAGGCAGAGAGTGAGATCGGATGATCGCGTTTGAAGCTTTCACGAGATTTATTGATGCAACGCCCTACATGATGCAACGCACCTACAGTTATGAACCGTCGCGTTGTGTTTGCCACAAAACTAAATCGACTTGCTTGTTTAAGTCGTATAGCATCAAAAATAGCTTTGCAAACTGAGCCTATATCTACCAGATCGCGGTGATTTTGGTACTTTTGCGTTGTAATGTTTCGGTGTGTGATTCCTCGAGCCCAGTATAGATCATCATCAAGATGCTTCCTGTTGAGAAGGAGCGATTTGTCGAGAGCTGGAGACAATAAAGCGTCGAATTTTCCTCTTTTGAAATTACTGTAGTTTGAATTGGTTGGTTTTGAATCTTTATCCTCGGACTGACAAAGCCTTGACAGGCTATTCCTGGTAGTTTCGCATACTTGTATAGGCTGTTGACGCAGGGCAGGTTACCGAGATTGACAGAGTGAAGTTTTCGATTGTTGAAGTGTTGTTGCCGAGAATTATTCCATCCATTAGGTGCCGCTGAATGAAGAGCAGTCCTTAGAATGCGTTGCTCAAGCGCACATCCCGAGTGTCGAACCAGCGCCGCGTGATCTTGATTGCGGATGATTCAGTTATATTTAATTTCTCGGTATGAGGTTTAGCTTGATATACGAGTACATGTGACTCTCGCATGATTTCGAAATAAATGGCATAAGCACCAGTCCAGATCACAGTTAGAGCCGAATACCTCAAATAAAGGGAAGGAACCATCCTAGAAAAGATTGAGGACATCAGAAATATAGTCTTGCTAATGATATTTACAACGTGTTGTCACTGTTAACAAGGACTTGTGACGGTGAATTAAATAGAAGATACTATCAATTGTCACAAACTTACAAACCAGATACTGTCCGGATAACTGGAATCCGGTCACACGAGGCTTGAGTGTATCTACCTCTTCTAGTGTGGTTTAAAATGATTATGTTGCTTCGTGCCTTCTGTGTCAGAATAAACTTCATTTGTCTTGCAGAAATGAAGTCACCGTTCTTCCGTCCTCCGTAGTGCGTAGAGTGCAATCCAACAGATCCAAAGCGTGCAATTTTTGTTTCAAGTTTGACAAATTTACTACTTCTTTCAATCGCTTTACATCTAGCTTTCTTTAGGGCGGAATTGTGTTGTTTGGCGTCACAACACAGTTGTGCCAAACGTTGCAACCTCTGTTTTTATCTGCATGTGATTAACGGGATGCCACACAATCCATAGACCTTCTGGTGCTGAATGCGGCTGTTCTGCAACTTCACGAGTTCTCACGGTTTAAAATAATATCGTTGAATGAGCTTGTTTCGCTTTGGAACCTGTTTGAGTGATGATGTGTCACATTGGCATTCAGACTTTACTGATTAATTTTGCCTGTTGCAATGCTGAAGAGCAGTGGCGGCTCGTGACTTTTGGCCATGGGGGTGCTGTAAATGGTGATGTTAAATATGACGTCATGAAGTGGCAGGAACGGACGAGCACCGAAGGCGCGAGCCTCCTAGGGGGGTTTGGGGGCATGCCCCCCCAGAAAATTTTGCACTTTTATATGCTCTAAAATGCCATTCCTGGTGTTTTCAGGACAAAAAATAAAAATTTTAAGCAGTTGAAAATGTAGATTTTTAGAACTTTGAAACAAAAAAATTGTTTTTTCTTAATACTTTAGCTGCCAGCGTTTTGAAAAAGTGAAAGGAGTTCTCCTCTTCCTCTTGTTGCCATGGTAATGAAAAAATAGATTGCCAAACTATTGAAACGCACTTTGAAATTTCGGAGCAAATCGGTGTTGCAATTGATCGGCGAAATGACAATTGCATTTACAAGCGCCGCGCCAGTCAGCAAATCAGTTTTTTTTTTACATTGAATCAACTTGTTCAGACGTGAAGTCTATGCAAAGAAAAACGATAGGCCAATTGGTTGATTCAACGTATTCAGACGTTGAATCAATGTAAATACGAACTGTTAGGCTAATTGGGTTCTTTGAACAAATCCAATGGCTTTAGTAAATGTTTCTCAATTACAACCTGTACCTAGTCAGCAAAGTTCCCTTTTGTACATGATTTCAACGTCTGGCGATGTGAAATGATACAAAAATGAAAAAAATTGCAGGCCAAGTGCCAGGCTACCGTGCCGACGTTGCACTTGGCCTGTTGCACCTATAGGCTACCATGTTTGGTTTGCCTCTATATGACATACATTCAAAAGTTTTGTTGACATCAAAAATTCTTTGACTGTTTTGAGTTACAGCAATCTTTTTGTGAAAAATGTTGTTTTGATATAAAGCAATTATTTTGAAGAGTCTGTTCAAACTACTAACTTACAGGCTAAAGGCACTCAAAAGCAAACAGTGGATGAGATATATTTCAAATACCATATTTTTATTATTATTTATTTGCTTCAGACAAAGCTGTCCATATCCAAAACAACAAAATAATACACAAAATGCAAATGCACAAAGGTCACAGAGAGCCACTTTGGATGCAGTCGGTTTAAAGCTCACTAAATAGGCTATCTACTGTTACAAATTTACATACAATGAGCGTTGGAAGAATTGAAAGTATTCAGAACGATAAAAACAATCAGATGACATCAGGCCTGATATAAAGCAATTTGAGGAGTGAATGCAATGCATAAAATTATTTAACTTATTTAAAATCAAATAACTTATATAATAACTTATTTAAAAAATGAACATATTATTACCATAAAAATGTAGGACTAGCAGTAAAAATTGCCTTTGAACATTGATTTTGTTGTGATTTGCAGTAAGCAACTACCCTGACAGCAAAATCTGCCATTTTTACATTGATTCAACATCTGCAGACGTTGAATCAATGTAAAAATGGTGGATTTTGCTGTCTGGGTAGTCATAAAACATTGAGAGCTATAAACCTTATCGTTACTCAACGCAAAAAGAAAGTTTACTAGCTGGACGCACAATTGGACATATGTGTCTAAATGCCACTTGTACTATGAGACAACTTTTCTTCCTCCTGATCAAGACATCTTTCCCAACAGCTTTTCCTCTGACTATTTATGTCAAATACCGTGATATCTTCTTCAGCTCTCTTCTTTTATTCCCGCATCTACATGAGTTTAAAATATACTATTGTCTTATTTCATTTTTAGGTAAAAATTTTCACAAAAGTTGCGGTACTTGTTTGCATAAATACGAGCAGTTTCCTTTACAGTACAGTAGGCTACCGTATGCTATTATCAGGTACGGTACCATGTAAAACATCGTAATCTTAATGTTAAGCAACAGAAAGCAAGGTTGTTAAAACTAACATTTAAATTGGGTGATCATTTATTTTTTCTCACCTCATAATTCCACTTGACTTTCACTTTCATATCCAAAATTACTTGTCTCTGCCAAAATACTTATATATGGTTTGACAAATCAATGTTGGACAACACATTTTATAGATTGGAAAGTTTCAAATTAACTTATTTACAACCTAATTCAATAACGCAAATCTGCAATTTATATATACCATTAAGGTTTGATCTGGCATTATGGATTTGATGTTTCATACAGTAGGCTATGCAGTTTAAAGATTCAGGTGCAAGGTAACCAGTTAATGCTATGCATAGGTCTATCTATACTGAGAAATGTTAAAGAAAATAAATGTAGCCTATGCTGTAAGCATCTGTTCTTAGTCCAACATCATAATTGTCTAAAACACTGACGTCTAGGTCTAACTCTACAAAAATACTTAATTTACATTAGTCTAACTCTAAACAGCTCAAAAAGCAACTGCAAGTTAGTGAGAAAGAACACACATTTAGCTGCCTGACTAGCTTCGACTGACAGGGTTGCCAATACTAATACCACTGGCTTACAGTCCAGAAGTTTCTGTCGTAAGAGAAATTCCAAGACTACAACATGGCAACACTTGTACTGCAAAAAACGCAGTCCCTCTCCCAGCCAAAATCGTCACTTGTGAGAAATTCGCGCATGCGCAATACCGCACAAACTAGCCGAAACTGGGACTGCAGTACCAGAGTTTCCGTACCAGAATTTGTTTAATGCGGTGATTTGTCCTACTGTTTTCTAGATATGACAATAGGTTTGAGAAGATTTTCAAGAAATACACATATATTAGGTTCTTCAATAAAGGTTAGGTTATACATTAAGTTATATGTGTAACCAGTGAAATTACGCTAGGGGGTGCTGCAGTACCGCAGCACCTTCTGACGAGCCGCCACTGCTGAAGAGAATTACGTTGTCTTGAAGCTTTCAAGTTTACAAATCTTGTCGGTACAAAACAATGAATCTTTTTTGCTATAAAACCAATTGACAAACACCGTTTTAGTTTAGAAACACGAGAACAGATTTTAGACCACCAACCTTCCCTGCTCAGGCAAGGCAACAAATGATTTTTAAACTTTTCAATTGCCTGTTCTGTTCATTATAGCTTGCATAACGCCGCCTTTCGAGGCCACGTCTTTGAGATGGAGGTAGATTGTAAATCGACGCCTGACTCTTGAAAAAAGTGTGTGTAGAACAATTTATTATTTGGTGCCATAAACCGTCGGTTAGATTTCCTTCCTTAAAGTTTATTAAAAGTATCCTTGGTGGATGCACAATTTATGTTATAGTTTTATCGTCTATTTTATGTCCTTTTCGACCTATTGAAAAGTTTTATTTGCGTCAGGTAACGTTCATTTGACCGCGGATGTAAAATCTGTCCACAAGGTTCAGTGCAATAAACCAGAATTCGTCTTTGTGTTGTTTCATTTGGTTTGATGGCAGCATAGTTTGCGTTAGGGAACGTTCAAATATTATGTAGGCCTAACGCTTTTTTTTTCCGAATTTTTGACCCCCCCCTCCCCCATGTAACGCCAACGTAACGTTTTTTCAACCCCCCCTCCCCCATGTAACGCTTTTTCACTACGAATTCAGCACAAAAAACTACCATTGCGTACTCGAAAGCGTTACGTAACGTTTTTCTTTAAACCCCCTCCCCCCCGATGTGACGCTAACGTAACGCTTTGCATAAACCCCCCTCCCACTCGAAGGAGATACGTAATATTTGAACGTTCCCTTAGATGTTGAGCTGAGCGCGTTAATTTGGAAGAACAATATTATTTGTTTTTGTTTGATCTTGTCAACACACAATTCGGAGATTCAAATGTTAGCAGTTTTCAGGACATTTGGAATAGTCATTGTAAAAATTGCATCAGTTTTTTTATCATCTCTACCGGTAGTTGGTGAGATGTGAAATAGGTTACTCCTACAAATTTGGCGTTTAGCCTGCCTGTGTTCACGCTTTTAAGCTACCAGATGTGTCTTTGGTTCATAAACAACAAACAATCATTTAAAGAAATGTCTGTTGTCTTGGTTCGACTCTCGGGGTGTGCGCTTGAGCAACGCATTCTAAGGACTGCTATCCATTCAGCGGCGCCTAATGGATGGAATAATTCCCCTGCAACAACATTTCAACAATCGGAAAACTTCACTCTGCCAATCTCGGTAACCGGCCTTGCGTCAAGAGCCTCTGCAAGTATGCGAAACTACCAGGAATAACCTATCAAGGCTTTGTCAGTCCGAAGATAAAGATTCAAAACCAACCAACCAATGTGCCCTAAAATATACTATGTATGATGCCATACCAAAAATTAAACATAGTTGGTATCCAATATCATCAGCCAGTCATGCCACTGCTGGCAGATGACCTCATTATATGTTTCCTCACCATTATGTCCTTCGCTGTTCTCATCCAGGTGATTCCAATCTTTTCTTCAATGTCTTCCCGTCATCTTCTTGGTGTGTAGGCTAGGCTTATTCCCGTAAGCTTCATCATCGCCAGGTTCTGTCTTGTCGTCGAGAGCTGGTGGCCATAATGCGTGACAATTTGTCTCTTGTGAAATAAAGCGTAGATCGAATGCTTTAGTTATAGGCTATTTGTTTTCTCAGTATGACGTTTACCTTGATCTACGAGCGCACTCGGGCCTAATCCTCATATTTTTCAGACAGAATGAGGCAGAAATCAGCCCAGATAGTACTATTAAATTGACGAAACTATTGCAGGTATTTTTCAAACTCCTGTAAATCATGAGAGTAGGAATCGAGAAATTTATTGTTCAAAATGGTTGGTTGGTTTTGAATCTTTATCCTCGGACTGACAAAGCCTTGATAGGTTATTCCTGATAGTTTCGCATACTTGTATAGGCTGTTGACGCAGGGCAGGTTACCGAGAGTGGCAGAGTGAAGTTTCCGAATGTTGAAGTGTTGTTGCAGGAAAATTATTCCATTAAAAATGTGGCCTTTTATCACAGATTTCTCTTGGAAGTGAAGTTTACTTTAATCAAGGAAAGTGTTTTGTTGTGAAAATGGTATAAAGTTCTTGCAGTTTGATTGCGAACGCCACTGTACTGACTTCATTATGAAAATAGGCCTAATGCTTGATGGCCAGAGCCGTGTTGATTGCTCCCCGGTCTCAGAAGGGCACGGTTGTTTAGGGCCCACGCATTTTAGTTTGTGTACTATTTTTCTGCTATTTAAAAAGAAATAAGCTGCTACAGAAGCTAGTAACATCTCCATTGGCCTGGGCATCTCCTCTCTGCATAGCCTACTACTTCTGCGTATTGTAGCCTAGGTATTATTTTCTACAAACAAATAAATCAACAGTTCTTCTGTCAGTGCAGTCTGTTGTGGCAACATAAAAGCGCATACACCGTAACAAAAAAATGAACCCTCAGTTTTTTCAAAACTTGTAATTCCCTTTGACGATTTAATTCATTGTCATATGATCAAATAAATATATTAATCTACTCGGTAGCGGATGAGGGAACAAGACTTTGGGACGACTGTAGTATTGGCTCTCACCAACCAAACAGGATAAAGTCCGCCCCGTTAGCTCAGTGGTTACGCGCCTGGCTCAAGGTCACAAGGCGCAAGTTCGACTCTCGGGGTGTGCGCTTGAGCAACGCATTTCAAGGATTGCTCTCCATTCAGCGCCACCTAGAGAATGGAATAATTCCCCGGCAACAACACTTCAACAATCGGAAAACTTCACTCTGCCAATCTCGGTAACTGGCCCTGCATCAAGAGCCTCCACAAGTATGCGAAACTACTGGGAATAACCTATCAAGGCTTTGTCAGTCCGAGGATAAAGATTCAAAACCAACCAAAGTAACTTTAGGTTGGAGAAAGATCAAGATGGATATGTTGGTAATTACTTGGCTTGTGTTGAATATTTTCTATTTCAGCAAGACACATGGCTATGTCTGTTCAAATCATTTATTTTATTGAACTGAAACCAACACAAAGAACTTTACGTCGAAACGGAACCAAATTTTTTAAAATACTTCACCCATTCCGATCTGTCACTGAGCCTACAAGTATTTAATTTAGGAAAAAACGGCTAGAAGGAAGGTCTGTAGCTTTGAAACATATGAGGAAAGAGTGAACAAGGTAGCAAAAAACAAAATAACTTATTGTTCCTTGTTTTCTAGCAACCTGGAATTGGAGTCGCGCTTTTCTACCGACTCTGTCAACTTTTAATCTTTCTGACTCCACAGTCCTGGTTTGCTCAAGATCTACACAACGATTGATGTGTTGAAATAGACAAAAGCAATGCAAAGTTGTCAGAAGATGTGAAATGGTTACCGATAAATGTATTTGGAATACTCACTTTAATTTTAAAATAACCAACTCTTTTCAGTGAGATCTGATTTTGATGAGCTGATTTTTAACCTTAAAATACGCTAGATTGGCGAGTGACTACGGCTTTGTAAGCTTTCTGTAATGGTTTATTGTCGTTGAAAACATCATTTTTTTAAACAATTAATCAATGAAAACAGTTAATTTTTCTGGTGTATAGAATAGAATAGCTAAATAGCCATACAAAATATCACTTTGTGACATGGCTATAGTTAAAAGTTATAATGAGACATGCAGTTTGGAAAAGAAAATCAAGCAGCCTCTTTCGAAGTGACATTTGCCCGGGTGATAAGCACCCCAATCATATCAGTAAAGCTACGCCAGCACTGTTGTCACTAAAAATGAAAAATTGACAAAAACACAAGCACTATAATAGTAAAAGTCACACTAAAATCAATAAATCTGAGGGAAAGAAATAATATCAAGAACATCGACATTACCCTATTGAAGAAAATGCGAGTGACGCTGTTAGGCCTATGCGGGCAAAGCTACTTGAGTTAGTCGGAAAAAAGAGTAGCCTACTTTGTAAAGAGGTGGACAGGATTTGAAATAACTAGGGCAATTTTTTGGTACCGTAATCTATAAAACTCAAAGAGGTGGCTTTAATTTTGCGAAAAAGTAACCAAAAAGTAACTTTATTCAACAAAAACAAGAAAGCGAAAGAAATAGCAGCAATTCAAAAAAAAGCATCTAGATTAGTTTCAATTTTAGCTCAAATTATAATTACACATTCAAATTACATATATGAAGGTATAGTTTCGGAGAGAGTTTGCTTTTTTGTACCAAAGACAGGCACGACACAACAATACCACAGAGTTGAGCATTACAACAGTATATTTTACATATTTACAAATAGTTTAACAATCAAACATTTTCGGCGTAACTTAACCCTATCTTAATACGAGCTGTTTTCGTACGCGGAAAGTTCGACACGGGCTATTTTAGCCCCGTGCTAATTAATCGGTAATAACGGGAGCTATGAAAATCACAGAGCCAAAATATTTTGCAAGATAATAGCCATGTGTATTGTGCGTATAGAAATTAAAATTTTACCCCACAAAATCATTGAAATAAAGTGTTTGAGATGAAAAAACGATAGAAAGTCGGTTTTTATTCTAATTTCCCGAAAATAGCTTCAAAATTGACCGTTCGAACGCATATTTTTGAATTTTAACATGGAGTAATGCTAAACTAAACAAAAATTTACTTTTCCTCATAAATATAAGGCATTTTTAGGCGTTTTTACATTACAAAGAAATTGCACTAATATTTATAATCTACCATATAATTTGTTTGCTCAAATATCAAGCAGCGAAAGGTCAACTCTGGTTTACCGCTTTTGTCCTGACCCAATTCTCATCGTAGAGAAATAAGCACAGCTTGATATGTCCTATCGTGTCATTGCGAGTGTTAACAGCTTATAGATACTTTGCTTATGTCGATACAACGTTCAGCGGTGTTGCGATACAACCTAACAAAGTCATGCGTTTGTTTCAAATTGCATTGCTTTTGAATGAATGCTTTTTTGTTACGCAAAACTTTCGCAGGAAATATCGGCAGCTTTACAGCGGTTCACCGTCGTCAGACGTTGAAACAGTACAAACATTTGATGTGTGAAAGTAATGCCTATCAGCGAAAATTGAAACGCATAATGTCATCCCGGCACTCTTTATTGAAAATGAAGACATGCAGCTTGTCATTGCATTGAGAAAAACTGACTTATCAAAATTCTTCGAAGACAAGAAATTCCAGTCACAAAAAAATATGACTTGTGCGAAATATTATACAAAACAGACCGTATTGCAAGTGTAGTAAATTAGCATCGTCAAGTATAATGGTAATGAAATTGAACCTCACAGCTTTATAAGTAATATTTCAATCAATTTATAGATAGAAAAATACCCCGCTTTTGAATAAAACGGTGATGACCATATACTGTGATTAAAATATCTAATCCCATAATCAGCAATAACATGATAAGAACAAATCTTATGATAGCCCGCTATTTCATTATAAAAACCACTGGTAATAGCAAATTTGAGTTTGCTGTTAATCTATGGCTTCGTCCCAAAAATGTTGTCATTGTATGGCGGAGTGACCCACGCAGAATAGGTACATCATCCAATCGTCTAGACATGTGTGGTTTGACTAATGACATGGCTAGCTGCTACCCTTCCACAAAACTTTCGTCTCCCTTGGCTTGTGAAAAGGACAACTCGCGGTTCAAGTAACTAATGGTCATCGCATTGACCCGCGCAACGTCTAAAATGTAAGAAAATGCAGACACAGTCCATTTTGCTGACTTCGGCTTGACGCTATAATATGCCATCTTCTGGTCGACGACATCAGTCCCACCCTTGGTAAAATCGTAGAGCTTGATTATTGCAGGTTTTTTCTTTCCGTCATCTTTGGTTACTCGAAGGATTGGCTGCATAGTTGATAAGACCATAACATTGCGTTTACGGGTAGATTTTGGTTTGACTGCGTACGACGTAACGGTAATGTGGTTTCTCGACTCCTCCCAGTAAATTTTGATACTGAAGGCTTCCCAATCAGTAAGAGATTTTAACTCGCCAATCCCTTTTCTATTGCTTTGCCATTTTCCAACTAAAGTTATATTTTTGTTCCAAAGCCATTCTGCCTAATCAAGTGAAGTGTAAAAGCGATCAAGGGATATGTTTCGTCCTTGAAGCGAAGAAACTCTGTCCAAATTGTGTACCAACGTTTCCACATATTCCATAGTGGAAGTCAGATAGTGTGGTCCTGGTACACCTACTGGCTTACCCGCATAAGCTATGGCGGTATAGGTGAATGACATACGCGCACTATTTATGCTTCTTAGCAAGAAATCATATTTAGCAGGCTTATTTTTTGCCTGAAGGACACACCAACGCGGATGGAAACAAAGTCTCATCCAGTGAAAGGAAGTCTTCTGGTATTAAAATCTTTTCACAATTTCCAGTAAAATATTGGAAAAGTTCTCTGATTGCTGTAAATCGGTCACTTTGCCAGCGATTGGCCCTTGCGCTTTTATCACCAAAACGAATATTTGCAGACAGAAATTTGAATCGGTTCAACGACATTGTCGCACTAAATATAGAATGTCCATATATCTGGGAAAAGCAATGGTTAATTCGGTGAAATGTTCGCTTGAGTAGTCCTCTAATATACCACAATCCAATGAATGCTTCTAGTTCCGTGGCATCAGTTTCCTGAAATTGTGAAGCATGCCAAGATGTTCGTTGAGCCTCCGATATTCGCGCGATAGCCTCTCTCGTATACATGTGCTGGTGCTTGAAACAATGATGTAGATCATCTCTGCTGTAAATAAGAAATGCCATGCATCATACGACGTCGTTGCATATTGATAATCGCGCTTTACTCCTGGTAAACTGTGCACCACATTAGCAGAGTTTTGTCTTCCTCTTGTTGATGGTTGCTTGGTACTCCAAACAACTTTCACTCTACTTCTTTGGTCAACAACCACCGACATTCGCTCCTCTTCCTGGTCAGGCAACGTTGGCAGATGTTGAATCGTTGTTGAGTGACTGATTTTGATAGCCGAGGTGACTCAACTATACTGTATCGCATTTTTTGCTCGATTTTGCCATTGTAAAAACATAGCCTCATTCTTACTTTTGACTGACGATGAAAACAGCAGTTTTCGAAACGTTTGAATAAAATGTTCGCTAATGTGTTAGCTTTGATATTTCCTCTAAATCCTACGGTTATGCTCCGAAGTTTATTACTTTACTTCTGGCCTTTTCAATATCAAATTATTTGGGCCATAAAACATATTTTTTTCATATAGCCTAATGATGTAACCTGACTTGTAATATCGCCATGGTATTATGTGCATTTCTATATTAGGCCTACTCCTGTACGCAACGTTGGTCTTTAGCATACTAACATATCGTAGATGTCGTTTTATTTGGACAGTTGCTCATAGTACTCCCAGAGCTAAATATACTGCCAACGTGTTGCAGATAATCTATATCGCAACTTTAGAGGAATTCATCATTACGATTTTACATAATTCAAGAGTTTACCGCAATAATCAGGAATGCTTCGTGTCTTATTCAAAGTATTCTTCATCTCATAAATAACAAAGTACCATGAGACATTAAAATGACGTAGAATAGCTGTAAAGTTTATAAGTTTTGCGCAAAGAAATTAAAATGAGCCAGGATACTTTGTTTTCTGTCCGATATAAACTCATCTATATTTGTCTAAATAGGTTGAATGGCAGTAAATTGGCATAATTTGACGGTTACAACCGATTACACAAATATGTGAAACGTATAATGATTTTTAGCAATGATGGGACCGCTTGAAGTACCTCTCATTCTTCATTGTAGGGACGCTATGAACTCATAACGAAAATCAATGACCTAGAATTCATTACACTGTGGTGCTGATAAAACACGTTATGTATGTAGCATGACAGGTGTTATATTATATTGTATCGACGCTCTACGAGATAAATATAAGTGAATATACTTACAAGAATCTAAGGTACGATAAGGCGTTGTGAAATAAATAATCGAGCAATTTTGTTATGATTATGGGAATACAACATGCATCAAAAAGAATCAAATCAAAAATAATTAAATTTGGGCTTCAGCACCTTCTAAGAAACAAGCGTATTTATGACTTCGGCAATGTCGTCGAACAAGGGTAGAGCACATAAAAAGATAAAATCGTAATGTTTGATTTGTAGTTTGTGCGATAGGCTACAATCAAAGTAAGCAACATATTGTTACAATAATGATCAAGCATTTTACGTTGATTCAACGTAGAAATGCATCGACGAAATATCAGGGACAGACTTTCTGTTACGGAATAAAACTTGTTTATTCTATCTGGAAAGCAGTCGCAATTCTACAGGGCATTGTTCGAACACACACAAGATTGTAATTAAAACCCCACAATCCTATTTTACGCTTTTGCGGCGAAGCAACGCCTCGGGGTAGGATTAAAAGGAATGTCCTCAAACGATATATTGGATAATTGGATCACACAGCGGGAGAAAAACTTCCCACGACAATTAACTGCTGTAATATAGGCAGTTTCATGAAAATGTCTAGCCACCTGGGACAAAATGCTTATTGTGAAGGGCAGGAAGGTAGAAAAAAGACCAGGGTAGGTTTAAAAAATTCGCAAAGAATAAAAACTAAAAGTCAAGAAATTTCATATTTCTAGCATATTTCCTTCTGTGAAATATTTCACTATTAGAGTGGGGCGTCCTCATTTGACCCCGTGTCGTATTAAGATAGGGTTAAGCCCTTATCAGGAATGTGCAAATATTCATAAAATACAATAAATTTCAACTTCTTGAAAGTAACTACCGTAACTAACTAACTGAACAACTAACTATAAGCATCAAGAAACATGCAACGATTAAAAGCAATATTGTGGAAAACATACAGACAGACGAAAAGCAAATTAGCCTACATTAAGAAAAGGCAACTGCATGACTAAGTTACAAAAGAATTTGCACAACGGGGTAGCCTACATAATACAACTAGTAAATGATGAGGAGAAAGGAGGCGCGCCTCCGGCAAATAATTGTTTGTTTAAATTTGGGTTGTAACAATTATTTGCGGGAAGCGCCTCAATGCTCTCATAGCAACATCTTTTTTTCAGTCGGTTGCATTGCCGAGTGGTGAGAGGCTTGGAACGACACTCGAACGAGCACCGTTTTGGACACCACTCAAGAGCATGAGGCTGTGTATTCAACAGGACACTAACAGGCATGCAAGATCGACTTCCTTGCATTTCTGTCCACTTAATCTAAATCTTAAATCACCGAGCGTAAACCTGGATACAACAAAAAACCATCTTTGGTAACACATCATAAAAACATAACATAGTTGGTTGAGTTACAATATTAAAATAATCAAGACAAAGTATTTATAGGCCTAAAAATGATTTTGCATTTTTAAATTTAAGAAAGTCACCAAAAGTAGTTTTTTTTTCTCTCAATATTTACACTATTAATGACATCAATGAATATATTGCAAGTTCTGTGACAAAACAATTCTTTAAAAAAGTCCATCACTTTTCATTTGTCAATCTCTGACAAACAGCGATGCATGTCCCTTACAATAACAGCCACACTTGCATCAGTATCCTCATCTATTGACACTCGTTTCAAGATTTCCAATGATTTTTGAAAATAATCCATGGCATCTTTGTATTTGTTTGTGTCTAAGAAACAGCGACCAATCCCATGTAGTGTAGAATGACAGCAACACTTTGATCATTTTTTTCATTTATTGAAACTCGTTTCTTGATTTCCAGTGATTTTTTAAAACAATCCATGGCTTCTTTGTAATTGTTTGTGTTTAAGAAACAGTGACCAATCTCATGTAGAGTGACAGCAACACTTTGATCAGTTTTTTCATCTATTGACACTCGTTTCTTGATTTCCAATGATTTTTGAAAACAATCCATGGCTTCTTTGTATTTGTTTGTGTTTAAGAAACAGCGACCAATTTCATGTAGAGCAGTGCTTCCCAACCTTTTTCAGTTCGCGACCCACTTTTAATGCAAGTTTTATTATGACACTCTATTGACACTAGTATTATGACACATCTATTGACACTCGTTTCTTGATTTCTAATGATGTTTGAAAATAATCCATGGCTTCTTTGTATTTGTTTGTGTTTAAGAAACAGCGACCAATCTCATGAAGAATGTCAGCAATACTTTGATCATTTTTTTCATCTATTGACACTCGTTTCATGATTTTCAATGATTTTTGAAAATAATCTATGGCTTCTTTGTATTTGTTTGTGTTTAAGAAACAGCGACCAATGTCATGTAGAGTGACAGCAATACTTTGATCATTTTTTTCATCTATTGACACTCGTTTCTTGATTTCCAGTGATTTTTGAAAATAATCCATGGCTTCTTTGTATTTGTTTGTGTTTAAGAAACAGCGACCAATATCATGAAGAGTGACAGCAACACTTTGATCAGTTTTTTCATCTATTGACACTCGTTTCAAGATTTCCAATGATGTTTGAAAATAATCCATGGCTTCTTTGTATTTGTTTGTGTTTAAGAAACAGCAACCAATCTCATGAAGAGTGTCAGCAACACTTTGATCATTTTTTTCATCTATTGACACTCGTTTCAAGATTTCCAACGATTTTTGAAAATAATCCATGGCTTCTTTGTATTTGTTTGTGTTTAAGAAACAGCGACCAATATCATGAAGAGTGACAGCAACACTTTGATCATTTTTTTCATCTATTGACACTCGTTTTGTATTTTCCAGTGATTTTTGAAAATAATCCATGGCTTCTTTGTATTTGTTTGTGTTTAACAAACAGCAATCAATACCATGTAGAGTGGCAGCAACACTTTGATCATTTTTTTCATCTATTGACACTCGTTTTGTGATTTCCAATGATTTTTGAAAATAATCCATGGCTTCTTTGTATTTGTTTGTGCTTAAGAAAAGCGACCAACCTGACCCAGACTGGCAGCAACACTTTGATCAGTTTTTTCATCTATTGACACTCGTTTCTTGATTTCCAGTGATTTTTGAAAATAATCCATGGCTTGTTTGTATTTGTTTGTGTTTAAGAAACAGCAACCAATCTCATGAAGAGTGTCAGCAATACTTTTGTCATTTTTTTCATCTATTGACACTCGTTTCAAGATTTCCAATGATTTTTGAAAATAATCCATGGCTTCTTTGTATTTGTTTGTGTTTAAGAAACAGCGACCAATCTCATGAAGAGTGACAGCAACACTTTGATCATTTTTTTCATCTATTGACACTCGTTTCGTGATTTCCAATGATTTTTGAAAATAATCTATGGCTTCTTTGTATTTGTTTGTGTTTAAGAAACAGCAACCAATCTCATGTAGAGTGACAGCGACATTTTTATCAGTTTTTTCATCTATTGACACTCGTTTCAAGATTTCCAGCGAGTTTTGAAAACAATCCATGGCTTCTTTGTATTTGTTTGTGTTTAAGAAACAGCGACCAATCGCTTGAAGAGAGAGTGCAAAACTTTGATCAGTTTTTTCATCTATTGACACTCGTTTCAAGATTTCCAATGATGTTTGAAAATAATCCATGGCTTCTTTGTATTTGTTTGTGTTTAAGAAACAGCGACCAATCTCATGAAGAATGTCAGCAATACTTTGATCATTTTTTTCATTTATTGACACTCTTTTCTTGACTTTCAATGATTTTTGAAAATAATCTATGGCTTCTTTGTATTTGTTTGTGTTTAAGAAACAGCGACCAATGTCATGTAGAGTGACAGCAATACTTTGATCATTTTTTTCATCTATTGACACTCGTTTCAAGATTTCCAGTGATTTTTGAAAATAATCCATGGCTTCTTTGTATTTGTTTGTGTTTAAGAAACAGCGACCAATACCATATAGAGTGGCAGCCACATTTTGATCAGTTGTTTCATCTATTAACACTCGTTTTTTGATTTCCAGTGACTTTTGGAAATAATCCATGGCTTCTTTGTATTTGTTTGTGTTTAAGAAACAGCGACCAATCTCATGAAGAGTGACAGCAACACTTTGATCATTTTTTTCATCTATTGACACTCGTTTTGTGATTTCCAATGATTTTTGAAAATAATCCATGGCTTCTTTGCATTTGTTTGTGTTTAAGAAACAGCGACCAATACCAAGTAGAGTGACAGCAACACTTTTATCATTTTTTTCATCTATTGACACTCGTTTCAAGATTTCCAGTGATTTTTGAAAATAATCCATGGCTTCTTTGTATTTGTTTGTGTTTAAGAAACAGCGACCAATCTCAAGAAGAATGTCAGCAATACTTTGATCATTTTTTTCATCTATTGACACTCGTTTCGTGATTTTCAATGATTTTTGAAAATAATCCATGGCTTCTTTGTATTTGTTTGTGTTTAAGAAACAGCGACCAATCTCATGAAGAGTGACAGCAACACTTTGATCATTTTTTTCATCTATTGACACTCGTTTCTTGATTTCCAGTGACTTTTGAAAATAATCCATGGCTTCTTTGTATTTGTTTGTGCTTAAGAAACAGCGACCAATATCATGTAGAGTGACAGCAACACTTTGATCATTTTTTTCATCTATTGACACTCGTTTCAAGATTTCCAACGATGTTTGAAAATAATCCATGGCTTCTTTGTATTTGTTTGTGTTTAAGAAACAGCAACCAATCTCATGAAGAGTGTCAGCAACACTTTTGTCATTTTTTTCATCTATTGACACTCGTTTAAAGATTTCCAGTGATTTTTGAAAATAATCCATGGCTTCTTTGTATTTGTTTGTGTTTAAGAAACAGCGACCAATACCATGAAGAGTGACAGCAACACTTTGATCATTTTTTTCATCTATTGACACTCGTTTTGTATTTTCCAGTGATATTTGAAAATAATCCATGGCTTCTTTGTATTTGTTTGTGTTAGCCACATTTTGATCAGTTGTTTCATCTATTGACACTCGTTTCTTGATTTCCAGTGATTTTTGGAAATAATCCATGGCTTCTTTGTATTTGTTTGTGTTTAAGAAACAGCGACCAATCTCATGAAGAGTGACAGCAACACTTTGATCATTTTTTTCATCTATTGACACTCGTTTTGTGATTTCCAATGATTTTTGAAAATAATCCATGGCTTCTTTGCATTTGTTTGTGTTCAAGAAACAGCGACCAATCTCATGAAGAATGACAGCAACACTTTGATCAGTTTTTTCATCTATTGATACTCGTTTCAAGATTTCCAGTGATTTTTGAAAATAATCCATGGCTTCTTTGTATATGTTTGTGTTTAATAAACAGCGACCAATCTCATGAAGAATGACAGCAACACTTTGATCAGTTTTTTCATCTATTGATACTCGTTTTGTGATTTCCAGTGATTTTTGAAAATAATCCATGGCTTCTTTGTATTTGTTTGTGTTAAAGAAACAGCAACCAATCTCATATAGAGTGACAGCAACATTTTTATCATTTTTTTCATCTATTGACACTCGTTTCAAGATTTCCAGTGATTTTTGAAAATATTCCATGGCTTCTTTGTATTTGTTTGTGTTTAAGAAACAGCGACCAATCTGACCCAGACTGGCAGCAACACTTTGATCAGTTTTTTCATCTATTGACACTCGTTTCAAGATTTCCAGTGATTTTTGAAAAAAATCGATGGCTTCTTTGTACTTGTTTGTGTTTAAGAAACAGCAACCAATCTCATGAAGAGTGACAGCAACATTTTTATCAGTTTTTTCATCTATTGACACTCGTTTCAAGATTTCCAGCGACTTTTGAAAACAATCCATGGCATCTTTGTATTTGTTTGTGTTTAACAAACAGCAACCAATCTCATGTAAAGTGACAGCAACATTTTTATCAGTTTTTTCATTTATTGACACTCGTTTTGTATTTTCCAGTGATTTTTGAAAATAATCCATGGCTTCTTTGTATTTGTTTGTGCTTATAAAACAGCGACCAACCTGACCCAGACTGGCAGCAACACTTTGATCAGTTTTTTCATCTATTGACACTCGTTTCTTGATTTCCAGTGATTTTTGAAAACATTCCATGGCTTGTTTGTATTTGTTTGTGTTTAAGAAACAGCAACCAATCTCATGAAGAGTGTCAGCAATACTTTTGTCATTTTTTTCATCTATTGACACTCGTTTCAAGATTTCCAATGATTTTTGAAAATAATCCATGGCTTCTTTGTATTTGTTTGTGTTTAAGAAACAGCGACCAATCTCATGAAGAGTGACAGCGACATTTTTATCAGTTTTTTCATCTATTGACACTCGTTTCAAGATTTCCAGCGACTTTTGAAAACAATCCATGGCTTCTTTGTATTTGTTTGTGTTTAAGAAACAGCGACCAATCGCTTGAAGAGAGAGTGCAAAACTTTGATCAGTTTTTTCATCTATTGACACTCGTTTTGTGATTTCCAATGATTTTTGAAAATAATCCATGGCTTCTTTGTATTTGCTTGTGTTTAAGAAACAGCGACCAATCTCACGTAGAGTGGCAGCAACACTTTGATCAGTTTTTTCATCTATTGACACTCGTTTCGTGATTTCCAGTGATTTTTGAAAATCATCCATGGCTTCTTTGTATTTGTTTGTGTTTAAGAAACAGCGACCAATGTCATGTAGAGCGACAGCAATACTTTGATCATTTTTTTCATCTATTGACACTCGTTTCAAGATTTCCAGTGATTTTTGAAAATAATCCATGGCTTCTTTGTATTTGTTTGTGTTTAAGAAACAGCGACCAATACCATATAGAGTGGCAGCCACATTTTGATCAGTTGTTTCATCTATTAACACTCGTTTTTTGATTTCCAGTGACTTTTGGAAATAATCCATGGCTTCTTTGTATTTGTTTGTGTTTAAGAAACAGCGACCAATCTCATGAAGAGTGACAGCAACACTTTGATCATTTTTTTCATCTATTGACACTCGTTTTGTGATTTCCAATGATTTTTGAAAATAATCCATGGCTTCTTTGCATTTGTTTGTGTTTAAGAAACAGCGACCAATACCAAGTAGAGTGACAGCAACATTTTTATCATTTTTTTCATCTATTGACACTCGTTTCAAGATTTCCAGTGATTTTTGAAAATAATCCATGGCTTCTTTGTATTTGTTTGTGTTTAAGAAACAGCGACCAATCTCATGAAGAATGTCAGCAATACTTTGATCAGTTTTTTCATCTATTGACACTCGTTTCAAGATTTCCAGTGATTTTTGAAAATAATCCATGGCTTCTTTGTATTTGTTTGTGTTTAAGAAACAGCGACCAATCTCAAGAAGAATGTCAGCAATACTTTGATCATTTTTTTCATCTATTGACACTCGTTTCGTAATTTTCAATGATTTTTGAAAATAATCCATGGCTTCTTTGTATTTGTTTGTGTTTAAGAAACAGCGACCAATCTCATGAAGAGTGACAGCAACACTTTGATCATTTTTTTCATCTATTGACACTCGTTTCTTGATTTCCAGTGATTTTTGAAAATAATCCATGGCTTCTTTGTATTTGTTTGTGCTTAAGAAACAGCGACCAATATCATGTAGAGTGACAGCAACACTTTGATCAGTTTTTTCATCTATTGACACTCGTTTCAAGATTTCCAATGATGTTTGAAAATAATCCATGGCTTCTTTGTATTTGTTTGTGTTTAAGAAACAGCAACCAATCTCATGAAGAGTGTCAGCAACACTTTTGTCATTTTTTTCATCTATTGACACTCGTTTAAAGATTTCCAGTGATTTTTGAAAATAATCCATGGCTTCTTTGTATTTGTTTGTGTTTAAGAAACAGCGACCAATACCATGAAGAGTGACAGCAACACTTTGATCATTTTTTTCATCTATTGACACTCGTTTTGTATTTTCCAGTGATTTTTGAAAACAATCCATGGCTTCTTTGTATTTGTTTGTGTTTAAGATACAGCGACCAATACCATGTAGAGTGGCAGCCACAATTTGATCAGTTGTTTCATCTAATGACACTCGTTTCTTGATTTCCAGTGATTTTTGGAAATAATCCATGGCTTCTTTGTATTTGTTTGTGTTTAAGAAACAGCGACCAATCTCATGAAGAGTGACAGCAACACTTTGATCATTTTTTTCATCTATTGACACTCGTTTTGTGATTTCCAATGATTTTTGAAAATAATCCATGGCTTCTTTGCATTTGTTTGTGTTCAAGAAACAGCGACCAATACCATGTAGAGTGGAAGCCACATTTTGATCATTTGTTTCATCTATTGACACTCGTTTCAAGATTTCAAGTGATTTTTGAAAATAATCCATGGCTTCTTTGTATATGTTTGTGTTTAATAAACAGCGACCAATCTCATGAAGAATGACAGCAACACTTTGATCAGTTTTTTCATCTATTGATACTCGTTTTGTGATTTCCAGTGATTTTTGAAAATAATCCATGGCTTCTTTGTATTTGTTTGTGTTAAAGAAACAGCAACCAATCTCATGTAGAGTGACAGCAACATTTTTATCATTTTTTTCATCTATTGACACTCGTTTCAAGATTTCCAGTGATTTTTGAAAATATTCCATGGCTTCTTTGTATTTGTTTGTGTTTAAGAAACAGCGACCAATCTGACCCAGACTGGCAGCAACACTTTGATCAGTTTTTTCATCTATTGACACTCGTTTCAAGATTTCCAGTGATTTTTGAAAATAATCCATGGCTTCTTTGTATTTGTTTGTGTTTAAGAAACAGCGACCAATACCATGAAGAGTGACAGCAACATTTTTATCAGTTTTTTCATCTATTGACACTCGTTTCAAGATTTCCAGCGACTTTTGAAAACAATCCATGGCATCTTTGTATTTGTTTGTGTTTAACAAACAGCAACCAATCTCATGTAGAGTGACAGCAACATTTTTATCAGTTTTTTCATTTATTGACACTCGTTTTGTATTTTCCAGTGATTTTTGAAAATAATCCATGGCTTCTTTGTATTTGTTTGTGCTTAAGAAACAGCGACCAACCTGACCCAGACTGGCAGCAACACTTTGATCAGTTTTTTCATCTATTGACACTCGTTTCTTGATTTCCAGTGATTTTTGAAAACATTCCATGGCTTGTTTGTATTTGTTTGTGTTTAAGAAACAGCAACCAATCTCATGAAGAGTGTCAGCAACACTTTTGTCATTTTTTTCATCTATTGACACTCGTTTCAAGATTTCCAATGATTTTTGAAAATAATCCATGGCTTCTTTGTATTTGTTTGTGTTTAAGAAACAGCGACCAATCTCATGAAGAGTGACAGCAACACTTTGATCAGTTTTTTCATTTATTGACACTCGTTTCGTGATTTCCAATGATTTTTGAAAATAATCTATGGCTTCTTTGTATTTGTTTGTGTTTAAGAAACAGCAACCAATCTCATGTAGAGTGACAGCGACATTTTTATCAGTTTTTTCATCTATTGACACTCGTTTCAAGATTTCCAGCGACTTTTGAAAACAATCCATGGCTTCTTTGTATTTGTTTGTGTTTAAGAAACAGCGACCAATCGCTTGAAGAGAGAGTGCAAAACTTTGATCAGTTTTTTCATCTATTGACACTCGTTTTGTGATTTCCAATGATTTTTGAAAATAATCCATGGCTTCTTTGTATTTGCTTGTGTTTAAGAAACAGCGACCAATACCATGAAGAGTGACAGCAACATTTTTATCAGTTTTTTCATCTATTGACACTCGTTTCAAGATTTCCAGCGACTTTTGAAAACAATCCATGGCATCTTTGTATTTGTTTGTGTTTAACAAACAGCAACCAATCTCATGTAGAGTGACAGCAACATTTTTATCAGTTTTTTCATTTATTGACACTCGTTTTGTATTTTCCAGTGATTTTTGAAAATAATCCATGGCTTCTTTGTATTTGTTTGTGCTTAAGAAACAGCGACCAACCTGACCCAGACTGGCAGCAACACTTTGATCAGTTTTTTCATCTATTGACACTCGTTTCTTGATTTCCAGTGATTTTTGAAAACATTCCATGGCTTGTTTGTATTTGTTTGTGTTTAAGAAACAGCAACCAATCTCATGAAGAGTGTCAGCAACACTTTTGTCATTTTTTTCATCTATTGACACTCGTTTCAAGATTTCCAATGATTTTTGAAAATAATCCTTGGCTTCTTTGTATTTGTTTGTGTTTAAGAAACAGCGACCAATCTCATGAAGAGTGACAGCAACACTTTGATCAGTTTTTTCATTTATTGACACTCGTTTCGTGATTTCCAATGATTTTTGAAAATAATCTATGGCTTCTTTGTATTTGTTTGTGTTTAAGAAACAGCAACCAATCTCATGTAGAGTGACAGCGACATTTTTATCAGTTTTTTCATCTATTGACACTCGTTTCAAGATTTCCAGCGACTTTTGAAAACAATCCATGGCTTCTTTGTATTTGTTTGTGTTTAAGAAACAGCGACCAATCGCTTGAAGAGAGAGTGCAAAACTTTGATCAGTTTTTTCATCTATTGACACTCGTTTTGTGATTTCCAATGATTTTTGAAAATAATCCATGGCTTCTTTGTATTTGCTTGTGTTTAAGAAACAGCGACCAATCTCACGTAGAGTGGCAGCAACACTTTGATCAGTTTTTTCATCTATTGACACTCGTTTCTTGATTTCAAGTGATTTTTGAAAATAATCCATGGCTTCTTTGTATTTGTTTGTGCTTAAGAAACAGCGACCAATATCATGTAGAGTGACAGCAACACTTTGATCAGTTTTTTCATCTATTGACACTCGTTTCAAGATTTCCAATGATGTTTGAAAATAATCCATGGCTTCTTTGTATTTGTTTGTGTTTAAGAAACAGCAACCAATCTCATGAAGAGTGTCAGCAACACTTTTGTCATTTTTTTCATCTATTGACACTCGTTTAAAGATTTCCAGTGATTTTTGAAAATAATCCATGGCTTCTTTGTATTTGTTTGTGTTTAAGAAACAGCGACCAATCTCATGAAGAGTGACAGCAACACTTTGATCATTTTTTTCATCTATTGACACTCGTTTTGTATTTTCCAGTGATTTTTGAAAATAATCCATGGCTTCTTTGTATTTGTTTGTGTTTAAGAAACAGCGACCAATCGCTTGAAGAGAGAGTGCAAAACTTTGATCAGTTTTTTCATCTATTGACACTCGTTTTGTGATTTCCAATGATTTTTGAAAATAATCCATGGCTTCTTTGTATTTGCTTGTGTTTAAGAAACAGCGACCAATCTCATGAAGAGTGGCAGCCACATTTTTATCAGTTGTTTCATCTATTGACACTCGTTTCTTGATTTCCAGTGATTTTTGAAAATAATCCATGGCTTCTTTGTATTTTTTTGTGTTTAAGAAACAGTGACCAATCTCATGAAGAGTGTCAGCAACACTTTGATCATTTTTTTCATCTATTGACACTCGTTTCGTGATTTCCAGTGATTTTTGAAAATAATCCATGGCTTCTTTGTATTTGTTTGTGTTTAAGAAACAGCAACCAATCTCATGAAGAGTGACAGCAACACTTTGATCAGTTTTTTCATCTATTGACACTCGTTTTGTGATTTCCAGTGATTTTTGAAAATAATCCATGGCTTCTTTGTATTTGTGTGTGTTTAAGAAACAGCAACCAATCTCATGAAGAGTGACAGCAACACTTTGATCAGTTGTTTCATCTATTGACACTCGTTTCTTGATTTCAAGTGATTTTTCAAAACAATCCATGGCTTTTTTGTATTGGTGTGTTTCTAAGAAACAGCGACCAATCTCATGAAGACTGACAGCAACACTTTGATCAGTTTTTTCATCTATTGACACTCGTTTCAAGATTTCCAATGATTTTTGAAAATAATCCATGGCTTCTTTGTATTTGTTTGTGTTTAAGAAACAGCGACCAATACCATGAAGAGTGACAGCAACATTTTGATCAGTTTTTTTATCTATTGACACTCGTTTTGTGATTTCCAGTGATTTTTGAAAATCATCCATGGCTTCTTTGTATTTGTTTGTGTGTAAGAAACAGCAACCAATCTCATGTAGAGTGACAGCAACACTTTGATCAGTTTTTTCATCTATTGACACTCGTTTCTCGATTTCAAGTGACTTTTGAAAATAATCCATGGCTTCTTTGTATTTGTTTGTGTTTAAGAAACAGCGACCAATCTCACGTAGAGTGACAGCAACACTTTGATCAGTTTTTTCATCTATTGACACTCGTTTTGTGATTTCCAGTGATTTTTGAAAATAATCCATGGCTTCTTTGTATTTGTTTGTGTTTAATAAACAGCGACCAATCTCATGTAGAGTGACAGCAAAATTTTTATCAGTTTTTTCATCTATTGACACTCGCTTCTTGAATTTCAGTGAGTTTTGAAAATAATCCATGGCTTCTTTGTATTTGTGTGTGTTTAAGAAACAGCGACCAATATCATGTAGAGTGACAGCAACACTTTGATCAGTGTTTTCATCTATTGATACTCGTTTCTTGATTTCAAGTGATTTTTGAAAACAATCCATGGCTTTTTTGTATTGGTGTGTTTCTAAGAAACAGCAACCAATCTCGTGTAGCGTGGCAGCTAGTGTTGCATCAGAATTTTGACGACCTTGTTTTTCATCCATTTTTATCAGATTTTCATATTTTTCAATTGCATGTGCGTATTGATAAACATTTTTATGACAGCTTGCCACAATTTCAATGGCTTGTCTTTTAGACGCAATTGTGGCTTCATTTTTTGCTGATAGTGTGATTTCATTGAGATATTTCTCTCCATACTGTAACGATTCTCGGTATTGTTTGTTGTCATACAAAATTTGACAGATTTTTAAATACATATCCTTTGCTTCATTATTTTGTGATTCATCACTTTCGTTTTGAGCTATTTCAATAGTTTTGTCTAATTGTCTGAAATTCTGTTCTAATGAATACATATTTGTTTCAAAGTCCATCAGCCGTGCATGGGTAGTTGGATTGTCAACGAACAATGTCATCAGGTTAGAAGCTTGAAGTTCGAACCTAAGAAACTTGCAAATTTCTACATTCAGCAATGTTATGTTGGGATAAAAATGTAATCTTCTCATTTCGAATCGTTTACAGATGTCACACTGCAGAGAGTAAGCAACTTGGAAGAAACTGATGCAACATTTTTCTCCAATAATATCAACCAAAGAAACTGAATTACCCGAAATTTTACTCGAATTATTGCTTTCTAAGAAATCGACTTGTCTCTTGTTGGTCATGTAAACTTTTAATCGTATCTCACATGCAATTGCAACGGAAATTGATAACTTGTGTTTTGTGTACTTGCTAATAGTTTCTTGGTCATAAAGTTTAGAGATGATATCGAAGCAAGAATTTGCTGAAATCTTGTGTAGTCTCTTCAGCGCTGATAAAAACAATGTTACACTTCGATAGACAACTCGCTTGTGGTTGAAATTGTCTTTTTCAGAGAATGTTGAAAGGCTTGGTTTTGTTGCAAAATTTTCCAAATCTTCTTTAATTTGCTTGATAATGTTACCTTGCAAAGACTCTTCAGAAGCTGAATCTAATGATGCTTGTACTCCATCAAAAAATTCATCATATATTGCTTGTTCTCCGGCAACAAAAATAGTTTCAGTAAGAATATCACTGAGATGATAACCATTTTTTAGTGATTCCTCTGTGTTCAGATAATGCAGCATTTCACTCACAGGCTTTATAAGCTCAGTCTTCCAAGGTTTGTCTTTGGTGAGTTGTTGGCGACCGAGAGGAGATTTGCAAGCATGTGGCATCATGCCGTCAAAACACACTCCCCTTGTCGTCAAAGCATCAAAGAACCAATACTTACCTTCTTTCGATTTACTTTTCAAATTGTCAATATCTACACTTGGTAATATTGTTTCTTGTAAGTTGATTAAAATGATTTGATATACGACCGCAAACCAACGAAAGTACTCCAGCACTTCTTCATAATTGTCAAAGTTTTGGCATCCCTCCTCTAAAACAATGATATTCTCGAAATCAGAGAAAGGAGTAATCTCCTTTCTTGCCAACGATCCCATTCCAACAAGAGCATACTTGCAAGGTGGTTTTCCCATCACGGATTCGCAGTATTCACTGATCTCTTTCATGATTGATGTGTAATCATCACTTATCTTCTCTTGAATGGTCTTTATGGTTTCAATTTTTTCAACTTCCAGTTCATGCAAAATATCATCTGCAACTATGTTCGGAATTTTCTTTACTTTTGACAAAGAAGTTTCAACAGATTCCCTCATTTTCCGGAAACTTGTCTTCACATCTTTTGATTTTTCAACTAAATCTGGATCTTTCTTCTCTGCATTAGCTTGATGAAGAACATGTGAACACAATGCTTTTAAGTCACTTTCTACTTGAGCTGCATTGTCAGGTTTTCGCGCGATGGAAGCGTTCAATAAAGCAGCACTTTTTATCAAGCTTATTTTGTCCGGAGTGCGTTTTTGATAAAGGAGTCCCATTTGATGAAAAATATTTGCCGACTTTGATACGTCTCTTTCCTTCCCATTTGCGTAGCAGGCTTCTCGAAGGTCATCAGCAAGTTTGATTTCGTCAGCTTCTGACATGGTTTATTTGCTCTTACTTAAAGCACAAACTTAGTCTTTAAAAAAATTAGCATTTTTCAATAAGACTGGTTGTGAATTTATGTAAAATATATTGAAGTCTAAAGCAATGCATAAACTTTTTGATTAGAATAATGTTATCTTGAGAAAGATAAATTACCGTAGCTTATAATTCACAAATGCCATGAAAGTTTAAAAAGAAAATCTTTTTTGTTAGTTTTTTCATACATGTTTCTGTTTTATCAACAACGCATTTCAGCATCGTGGAATAATTAGCCAAACTTTAAACATTTGCTACTCTAACTATTCTAAGAGTGATAGGAAGTAAAAACAAAATTATTGCATTTTTTATAACGAGAGCATTAAACTGCTCAGGCTGGATGCAGTCTAGGCCTATACACAGACAACATTAACTTTTTATTCACTTCCAGATGAAGAACAGCCTACCAAAGCAGACCTATCATACTTGTTCTAATCTGTTATTAACCCGTTCAGTGTGTAATTAATTTTTCGCAACTCGAGTTATTGTGCGCATGTAATTTGGAGACTCCCAGCATTTTTCGTCGCATCATAACTTTGTATATTGGGGAGTCCCAAGCCCACAGCGCAATGAGCTTTTGTTTAGTTTTTTTTCGTAGTTTTTTCTTCCTTTTGTCATTTTGATTATTCCGGAGAAGTCAATATTGAACTAAGTTTATTGTTTTCTGATGTAATCGAATTATCACTGCATTATTTCTGTCAAACTGTAATAGACCTTTCCCGCTGCTTTGTGCCACGAAGTGTGACGTGGAAAACAATCACGCTGGCTGCTTCACAAGCACCAGATTGCCTGTGAATACTTAATAACTTGTTTAGCAGTTAGTAGAATCTTTGTAAAAACTTGAAATCACCGTATAAAAACGAGGAACTGACTGTATTATTTTGATCAAGTTACTTTACAAGAAAAACAGGCCAAGTGATGCAAAGATAAGCCACTTATTAATGGGCTCTCGTAACTGCGCATACGGTTTGGTGCTTGAAAGCACTGCTGGTGGTGTGTTACTGTGAAAGCAAAATGCTGTTGGTCTATAATTCTGATAGACTTGAAATTCCTTTCTGCGTTACTGTGTCTTTATAATAATAAGTGAGAATTATTGTCTTATTTGCTACAATAAGTAGGTTTCAATATGCAGTTTTTTATTGCTTTTTTACTTGAGAAAATAATGTAGGCTACTTGGCTTAGTTCGGTAATTACTCTACGTTTGAAATCGAAGCTACATTTTAAATATTTTTTGTTCCGGCCACAGAAGGATTTCACTAATTTATTTGTTCACCCAGTTTCATACACACAGTTGACATGGAAATCACGTTTTTGTACTCCCATTGCGACAACATATAGAGTACGGAGCCAACACTGCGATCACAAATGCAATACAACAAGAAGCAGCGAAGAGATGTATAATCTGGTCTTGCAGTCATCTGCCACCCTTATTTTAGCATGCCATCAAGTGTCTTTGCCGAGACACAGCCGCAAACTCTGGAGCGGTGTCGAACCGACGCCCTATACAAACGTCGCGCAAAGAAACTTTACGATAATTGCCTCTACCCCGTGATCGATTTCGAGTAATGGGTAGTACCAAATTTAAGTCATAAGTAGAGTAGACAACCAGAAACAGACATTGCAGTCGGCCGCAGCGTGGGTCAGGTGTACGTCGGAAGGCGTACACCGATGCATGCGCTCAAGTCCGCTTTCCCGCAATAGTTCAGGCCCTTAGGGGAATCTTTAGGCTAAACAAGTTACACGTTGTTTTTTTGCATATTTTTGCAGTTGATCAACCCAACTTTGAATTTAGTGGGTGCCGCAACTTTTTGGGTTACGTGATCACCCCCAAATCGGGGATTTCCCCAGAAATCACGTTTCAGCTCTTTTTACGTCATTTTTGTGCAATTACATATTTGATTTTTGTATATTTTAACTTAAAAAGCACATACAAATAAGTGAGACAAAATAAACACAAAATAATTTCATTGATGACGTCATTGTGACGTCATCACACATATTTTTTTTCTTTTTAACCTATTTTGGTCGTTTGCTGTTGATTTTAGTTGGAGTACCGGTTACTAAAACCATTTTACAATTCCTAAAAGTAGTTTCGTCATGATTGCATCTTTTATGACATTATTAAAACTAGACAACTTCAAATTCAGGAACCAAAGGTAAGTTTATTCCGAAAAAAGCGATCAAATACTCTCATTATAAGTTTTGCAAATGCTTAAAATTTTACAATTGCAAGCAATAACAATAATTCCAGTACAGTATGACGCAATAACGACGTCATCAAGGGAATAACCAGAAGAGCAGCTACCAGGGGTGAATTTCCCTTTTGGTCATGCCACTTTAAAATATAAAATAATATGTAGGCCTAATGATCTACAAATCAAATTAATACACGACCCCAGATGATGCAATGTCAGAGTCTTAACACTGTTAATTCAAGATGAAAAAACTAGCGGTTTTTGATGTTAAATTCCTACCATACGTAATTTGATGTTAAAAAAATTCGTGTACGACAAGTTTTTTCAAGTTACAAGATAGAGTTTAGAAAGTCAAAAGCATTTCTTGAATGATCAGTGTGGATTGGAGATGAAACGTCAATGTGGATTGAAGATGAAACATCAGAGAGGATTGGATATTCTGTGGTCGAATTGCATGTTTCGTACTCGCATGAACAAAGACTTGTGCATTTTATGGATTTTTTCTTACAGGAACATCGAGAGCCACAAGTAGACTGACAAAACGGAACAAGCTGATTTGCATCATTATGTTTCCAACCCCAAGCTAAAGGAGAAGGTAGTTGCTGAACATTTACGAGGCTTGATTTCCGTATTTCAGCTTGATGTATCGCTCTGCGTGTATGTTGCATCAGAGCAGCTGACGTTGGACGTTGGTGGCAGCTTTTCAATAGTGCAACCATTGGTAAACATAA
Organism: Aplidium turbinatum; assembly: GCF_918807975.1. Taxonomy (NCBI): domain Eukaryota; kingdom Metazoa; phylum Chordata; class Ascidiacea; order Aplousobranchia; family Polyclinidae; genus Aplidium; species Aplidium turbinatum. The sequence continues at coordinate 22,068,049 of NC_137482.1, forward strand.
TATAACGGCATTCGTCTACATCCGTGATAGTAGGACCATTGCCATAAAGAGCTATGACATACTTTTGTATGTCATTTATAGAACTAGGTGAGCTTGAGAAATTCAGAGAGTTAAATAAGCCACACATTGCGGTAAGATTAAGCATCCAACAATCCCAAGCCTTTTTTTCCAAAGACGAAACAGTATCACAGATTGTGATAGCATAAAACAAAGGTAAAGAAGCGCAAATTATCAGAGATTGAGGTGAAGATGAAACAATATCATGGATTGGAATGAAGCGAGTTTTTTCTCCAACTCCAAATTCAACCCATAGTTTACAGATTTCTAACTTGTCAAAACACGAAATTGCAATAATTACCACATCAGTATTTACTGTTTTGACTATGGCATCGGATTTTCCATGTTTCACATAGAGAAACATACGGGCGTCTGCCTCTTCGTGATCACATGGGGAAACCTCAGACATGTCCAACGTTTGATTGTAAAGAGCTGTATCTAACGATGTTACAACAGTCGTAAACAAGTTTGGATCGACTGAAGTTATTACAGCTTGTTGAACCAGTTGATATAACGCAGTTTTGTTGCTGTCATTTCCCAAAAACTCAGACCAGTTGAGAGGAAGACGAGTATTACTTGTGACAGCCACGTATCATCCAGACCCTGTTTCTTGCAGAAGATAAGCCTCAAATAGCTACTGCCATCACAGAACATGCCAGCAGTGTGATGTCAGCCGATTATGAAGTAGTGAAAGAATCTGCCTCGAAAACCGATCACTACGTCCTTGATGGAGGGTTCTTGTTGCATCGAGTGCCATGGAAACTGGAGACAGTTATGGGTCTATTGCACAGTCGTATGCAGATTTTACCATTCGTCATTATCGCTTAGCAACGGTGGTCTTTGATGGATATAGTGGTTCGTTTATCAAAGACAATACCCATCAAAGACGCGGCATGAACGTCCACCCGGTTGTTCACTTTACTGTAGACACCCAGTTCATTGGAAAGAAGGAGCAGTTCTTGCCTCGAGCTTCCAACAAGGAAGGATTAATTTCTGCTCAACTGAGGAATAGAAGCTGCAATGTGATGAACGCTCCAGGTGATGCAGATGTTGACATCGTCAAGACGGCAGATGGACAGCTCTCATCGACATAGTACGACTTTAATTAGTGAAGACACGGACCTTTTAATATTGATACTACGCTATGCTGACACTGACCCAGACATTAAAGACCTCTACTTCCGCTCCGAAAAGGCTTACGCAACCAAGATACACGACATCAACAAACTTAAAGCAATCATCGGACCAGACATAATTATGCTTACAGCTCCACTTTATTCACCGGTTGTGATTCAACGTCAAGGATATTTGGTATCGGAAAGAAGACGCTTTCAAGAAACTAGTGAAAAGTCAACCAATAATCAAAGAATGTGCAAATTGCTTTATTCTCCCAAATCAGACAGACCACATCATTAAGATCTTGGAAACAAAGCTATGACCGTTATGTTTGGCAACGATGGCAGTAGGAACCTAGAAACACAACGATACAATACATTGGTCAAGAAAATTAAAACAGCCAAATCCTTTGTTCACCCTGAACGTTTGCCACCTACATCATCCTTTACCAAATTCCACTGCCTCAGAGTTTACTACCAGATTGTGGTCAGGATGGGTAGGCTACTGACGATGGTATGGATGCTCTACACTGGGGATGGAAAGTAGACAATAATCAGATGGTTCCAATCATGACGGACATGAAAGCTGCCCCGGACAACCTACTGAAAATGATCACTGCCATTGCGAATCGTGTTCACCTCACTGTAGTTGCCGGAGATATGTGCTACCATACCATGCTGGACGTGGACCATGCCAAACTGGTTCATGTGTCCATACAGCAATCACATAATTACAGACGATGACATCGAGAGTGACAGCGATGAGCATTAGTAATACTTGATCCATTTGCTTTCTTTACGCTGATTATGTCAAGAGTCTACATGACCACATCGTATGAGCTCTTTATGCCTGCTCAGTTAACCCAAATATATATAGAATTTACCGGGTTTATTAATAAACAATACATTGTTATTGTACATTTTTAATTGTTTTGGCAGCCATCTTGGTTTGCCACATTGCATTTATAGGCTATCAGATAATTCAACAATTCTGAGAATAGTCTCATTGACTTCACAGGGTATAAAAACCTAGATATAGACACCAAAACTGCATGTTTTGGTCATATGATAACCTAGTTATGGTCAATTTACTGTTATTTTAATGGTTTGGCGGCCATCTTGGTTCGCCATATTGAATTTATAGGCTATCAGATAATTCAACAATTCTGAGAATAGTCTCATTGACTTCACAGGGTATAAAAACCTAGATATAAACACCAAAACAACATGTTTTGGTCATATGATGACCTAGTTATGGTCAATTTACTATGTTATTTTAATGGTTTGGCGGCCATCTTGGATTGCCATATTGAATTTATAGGCTATCAGATGAATTAACAATTCTGAGAATGGTTTCATTGACTTTACAGGGTATAAAAACCTAGATATAGACACCAAAACTACATGTTTTGGTCATAGGATGACCGAGTTATAGTCAATTTACTGTTATTTTAATGGTTTGGCGGCCATCTTGGATGGCTATATTGAATTTATAGGCTATCAGATAATTCAACAATTCTGAGAATAGTCTCATTGACTTCACAGGGTATAAAAACCTAGATATAGACACCAAAACTACATGTTTTGGTCATATGATGACCGAGTTATGGTCAATTTACTGTTTTGTTCAATGGTTTGGCGGCCATCTTGGAAGCTATCTTGAAAATAACCACTTTCCGGAAGTTGGATTCCTTAAGATTTTGAATATGTTAGTACTGACACTCAATACTAATCAAATCAGTTGAAAAACCATTGGTAACTTATTGTAACCAAAAAGTAACACCAACAACAAACAAGCGACTACAACAAGAAAAAAACAAGCAAAAAATTAATACATGACGTCACAATGACGTCATTAATAACATAATTTTGTGTGATTTTTATCTCGTGTATTTTGTAGTGGCAGTCAGTCCAAATGTAAAAAAATAACGTAAATAATTGCATAAAAATGCCGTGAAAAGAGCTCAAAATTGACTTGGTGGGAATCCCCGATTTGGGGGTGATCACATGACCCAAAAAGTTACGGCATCCACTAAAATTGAAGTTAGATTCATCAACTACAAAAAAATGCAAAAAAAACAACGTGTAACACGTTTAGCCTAAAGATACTCATTTTTGCCCCTAAGGGCCTGAACTATAATGCAGGATAAAGATAATAAAACAAACAAAACAAACAAAAAACGTTCTCACCACTCAACCATGCAGCCGCTACATCAGGGACGTGCAGTCAGGGGAGGCAGGTGAGGCAGTGCCTCACCTGTCAACATCTGACAAAGCAAAAGTTATATCAAAGAAATGGTTATCACAGAACAAATAGTATTTGTTAAAAAGTAGTAAATATTGCACGTTTTTAGGTGATTTAATTTGTGTGAATTGCTGTAGTCGTGCCCCATTTCCCCTAAATTTTACGTTTCTACACCCAAACTGTGCTTTAATTTTTTCTGTTTCTGTGGCGATATTCATATCGAGCGTTCACGTGGTCAAAATCGTTGAAATACGCGAGGAGAGGCAACGCCAACTGTGCCTCAGGGTTGCCAGATCAAAATTGCAAAAAAAAGCCAAACTTGACTAAAAGTCCAGCCAAAATGAAAATAAAAAAGCCAAATATCTTTTGAGAAAAAGCCAACAAAGCACGACTATCAAGTAATAAAAACAAGTTATCATCACATGCTTGGTGTGATTAAATGGACGAATTAACAGCACAAAACACGTTTTACTTCGTAGGATGCAGAGAGCATAGCCAGAACAAAAATATGTTTGGCTAAGAAAAGGCTCTTCAAAATATTCTTGAACTAAGAAGTATTGATTGCACTCTTAAAAAGAGTGTGAAATATTGGTTGAGGACCTAAAAAGCAAAAAACTGCTACACATTCAAAATAACCTTACAATTTAGGAGAGGGGCAATTACACTCTTCCCCTTGCAAGGTGCACACAACACATAAGCGGAAACATTTGGTGCTGGCATGAAATCATGAATCATATTTTTTTTTAAATTACAAAAACGATTTAAAGTCATCAGTTAGAGTCTTGCATGATATCACTTTGCGTGTACAACTGTACATTAGGGTGGCTCTTAAAATTGAGTTTTTGAATTTTACTTGGGACACCCTTTCAAATGGTGAGATCGTCAGAAAAAATAACTTCTTCAAACTTTTTTTAAGTTTGAAGTTGATTAAGGGTGGCCTTCCCCCCTCATGTAGGCTACTGTACCATCCCTCAAAATACCAAATCTGCGTATCTCAAAAACCACTTGAGCTAGAGATATATACTGTACGGTTTTGTGTCAAAAGATGCAGAAAACATAGTTTCCTATCTGCTTTGTGAACATTAAATGCAGCTATCTTAAGTAGAAAATCAGTTATTTAGAAAAAACACATTTTAGCACAAAAAGTAGCCTACGATAGCAATAAATAATATGTGACGATCAGTGTTCCCTCTAAGAAATTAGGACTTGTGAAATCTGTCCAAATCTTGATTTCACAATCTTTTTTGTGACCACGAAACCATCTATGTACAGAATTTCGTTTATTTTCTCAATTTTTGAACCTTAGAAGGAACACTGGTGACGATATTCATTTCAAAATGCAATTCTGGTGAGTACTGCAAAAAGCGATATTATCGACAATATTGTTCTTGTTGCAATTTGGAAAACAGTTTCCTATATTCAGTACCGTAACAACTTACACAAGAAACTGAAGTTGGACCTCATCTTTAGTTAACAGTTTGTTAAAATCCTAGATTACAGCAACTCTTCTCTCTGCTATGTCATTGACTGCTGAAAAGCCCTTTGCTATGTGTAAATTGTAAAGCTTAAATAAATGCACCATATTCAGTCCAATGAGCAGGATCCTTCGAAAGTATTGCTTCATCTACAGTCTACACCCAACAGCTGAACAAGCTATTTTGAATTAGAGGTGCAAAACTGTTCTAGACCTTTATTGCCAAAAAACGCATCTACTTTGACGCTTTGTCTCCTTGATGGACGTTCTGCTGTTTCATCTAACATGGTTGCCACCATTAGCATTTTACTTTCCAGACAATCAAGAGTCAAACAAAGCTGGTCAGTAGTCATCTTAGGGTACATCCCAAATAGCAAAACCGTCATTTTTACATCGATTTAACGTCTGTAGACATTAAGTCAACATAGATATGGCGGATTTTGCTGTCTGGGATGTTCACGTTTAGTCAGGATTTTACGGAATTAGCAACAATTAGCAACGGGAAAAATTGCAGATTTATATGTTCACTTTGTTCAGTGGTCTACCAAAAAAGTAAAAAAAAAATGTATTATATACTGGTTAAAACACCAAAGTTAAAAAAAAGCCAAAAAGAAGCCAAATTGCAAAAAAAAAGCCAAACCGTAAATCTTCCAGCCAAAGGCCTTAAAAAAGAGCCAGATTTGAGAAATTTGGCTTGAAAAAAGCCAACCTGGTAACCCTGCTGTGCCTCACTTCAGATCAGAAAACTTCCATACACTGCATTATGCGTGCCTTTTTCTTCGCAAAGTCGCCTAGGAATCATCATGAACGATTTTGCTGCGATTTGAGGCGTGCCTCAAATGTAACGTCACAGTTATGAAACCTTTTTCGTCAAGCTGGAATGCCTGCATAGTACTTCGTGGTATGTGACTTCTTGCAGTGTAAAGGATTGTTTCTTATAAAATTTAACTAAAATGGAAGAAGATTTAGTATCAAATCTGAGATATTTTTAAAAACTAAACTTTCAATCCAAAGTTGAAGTCATAAATAAAGGAAGACCTGTTCCAAATTTATAAGGTTTGCATTAGACCAGTGGTTCTCAAACTTTTTTTTGTTGCGACGCTTCTGGAAAAATTTTCTGAACTTGCGACGCACCAGCAAATAAAAGTAAATGAAGAAACTTATGATTAAAGTTTTGTTTATTAATACAACAACAAAAAGCAATGCATATTATTTAATATGACGTGTGCGCTTGTTTGTTTTCACAAAGTTCATTGAATCTTGGGAGAATTTTTGAAATTGCAACCTGCACAGGCCTCGAAATTCACGGCGGACACCGCGGACATGTCCGCCGTCACAGCAGGTGATGTCCGCGGGAAGTACCATCTAGATCGGTCATATTTGTCCGCCGAAAAATAACACAGGAGCGATACAAATCGTCACTGCATTGCACGAACAATTGTTGCGAGAATATAATTTCCCGCGCATTTTAGCGCGCATCTAAAAAATGTGAATGCTGTATCCCTTAGCTTCCATTGAAGCAGGAAAACTTTCGATTTTTATGTTGCTTCAACGATTGATGACATTGAATCAGCGTAACAAAGGTGAATTCTTCGCTAAGAATCGATGGGAGTATCGGTACTTCTACACCAGTCACGCGCAACTTAGTTCAAGTTTTACGTCACAATGTCTGGCTTTGATCTCGAGTAATATTGATAAAGCAAGGTTGGTTACAAAATTAGATTTATACGAGTAGGCTATGACAGCAAGATGCAGCCAAATTTGTGAAGTTTTGGTATTACAGTAAGAAAGAAAAGGCCCAGGAAAAATTTACTTTCGCTCACATGACACGCAAAAATAAACCTAAAGAAAAAAGCCAAGTGAAACTTTACACAGCAGAAAATAGTAGCGTTATTGTAGAAGTTTTCCGACTCGTGCCCAGAGTATTGTGACGCAGGAAGCCACACGACCTCGTTCGGTGGAAGTTGATCAGTTATGCGGCGTATTAAGCAGCTACACGGTGCTTTGGCTCTTCAAGCGAACGTCGTTGTGCTGATGATAGCCTTTCAGAGTGACTTTGCTGAAATTTTAAAAAGCCTTCTAAACCGTAGCTACAGTTCTCAAATGGCGAAGAATTATCAGGATAGGCTAAAGTGATCAAGCATGACGATCGCCGCTAAAATTGGTGTGTCTGCCGTGAGACTTAATTTGTCCGCCGAGATAGCTGCTCAGACCGGATACGTTTGTCCCCCGTCAGCAAAAACGAATTTCGAGGCCTGTAGTTTCTCTTTCACTGATTATTCGTGATCGATATTTGCTTTTCATCACCGCCAAGGCAGATAATTTTTCTTCACATAAATACGACGTGGCGGATGGGATAATAATTCGCAGTGCTTTCTTTCACCAAACTTGGATATAATCGTCATTCGTTGAATCCAAAAAATTGCCCGATTTCCTGCCACGAAAGCATCACGCATCCATTTGTAGTTTGAAAATTTTTCAGGAAAGTATTTTGCAAATTTCGACTCGAGCTTGGACAAATGTAAATAAATATGCTTCGCAAATTTGAAGGGAAAAAACCCACTTGCAACCTCAACTCGGCAGCAGTGGCCGGGTGGTTAGCGCGTTGGGCTCGCAGTCGAGAGCCTGCATGTTCGACTCCAGCCACCCGCACTAACTGTTGTTTCTCTGGGCAAGAAACTTTACGATAATTGCCTCTACCCAGTAATCGATTTCGAGTAATGGGTAGTACCAAATTTAAGTCATAAGTAGAGTAGACAACCAGAAACAGACATTGCAGTCGGCTGCAGCGTGGGTCAGGTGTACGTCGGAAGGCGTACACCGATGCATAGCGCTCAAGTCCGCTTTCCCGCTATGCAGGATAAAGATAATAAAACAAAAAAACTCTTCACTGTTTTCAAACTGAAATAACACCAAAAAAATGATTCAAAGTTTCCAAATTTTTAAACATCCAATAGGCTACTACTACGTTAGGGTATCAGCAGTGGCAATTTTTTTAGTTAATTGCAGTGTAATCGGCTAAGTGCATGGGACACATGTGTCCCAGCGGTCCTCAAAGGGTTAACTTCATTTTTATAATCTTAAACTGAGCTCAGCCAAGAAACGGAACTATTCTGCGACGCCCTTGGAAAAGTGAAACGACGCACCAGGGCGTCGCGACGCACAGTTTGAGAACTACTGCATTAGACGACTGAACAAAAAAAAATAACTCGCAACTTTCAAAGAGATTGGTACTCAAAAAAGAAGTGGCTGTGTGGCTATGCTTTAAAAATCGCCTTTTCTGCTTTCCCTGTCTCTTGTTTTCAATATCTAGTGATAATGTTTGGACTAAAGAAGGGTCTCTACAACAAAGTCACAGATGTTTTAGTTCAAAAATATAATCGCATGGATTTTATTTTTAATAAATGTGAAAGCATGCTGCTAATTTTTTTGATTAGTATGATACTGTTTTTGTTATTAAAAATTTTTATTGTAAAAGTGACTTGAAAAAATGAGTGCCTCACCATCTAGGAACCTCACCGCACGTCACTGCGCTACATTACTATATATTGTCATTAATTGGAGTTATATAATGTTGAAAAGTTTACTTAAAATTTAGACAACAGTTAGTAGGCCAATAATTTAATAAAATTGTAGTAGCCTAACCAAAAACTATGGTATTGGGTGGTTTCACCTGCGTTGTAGACTTGTAGTCCAATTCAAAATGAAAGCGTGTGTGTTGCAAACGTGTGTTGTGCTTGTTTCTATTTCGACAGAAAGTAATAATTGTAAAAAATACAAATTCTCTTTGATTCTGTTTCAATATATTAGTTCCATAAGAGCAAGAGAAGCCGAACCAAACAGAAACATTAAGTGGCTAGAAACCTGGAGTGACCAGGGGCAACGGAACGGTTTTTGACTGGGGAGAAGGATTATGAAAAAAGAGCACTTTTGTCGTTGAAAGGCCAATTTTTTTTAAGTTTTAAGATATGATATATTAATAATGCTCATCCATCAGCTCATCATCGAGTAATGATACAAGTGTCCGGTACACAAAGAACAATGGCACGGGAAGGCATCATGCTATGTTGTGATGATGTAGGCTTATTACCTACTGTGATACAGAATTTTGTGTCGTGAATATTATTTTGAGGCAGAAATGAAAGATTATAATTGGGCTGAAAGCTAGTAGCTGAAATTGTTATATCATATTGCAAAATGTGCAGTGGCTTACATGACCTTAAAAGGGCATCGTTGTCCCCCCCCTGCCCCCCCATGCACAGAAAAATTGGGGGAGCATGGGGGCGGATGCTCCCCTGCTCCCCCGCTTCTGGCGCCCCTGGGAGTGACCCTAAGCATAGGTCAAGCTGGGACAAATGATGCAAGAAGAGATTATAAGCGTATATTCTAAATGAAATAATTACAATTAAGTTTAGGCTACCTATTTTAGTTGTTAGCTGAAATATTTTAAAATAAAATTTATCCATGCAAGGTCCTTTTGTTCAGTGGCCCTATGCATTAGGCTATAGCGCTGTGCCGGCGGTAGTTAGCTAGGCCCGTGGGCTACGGTCCTGTAGTAAATTCAATTTTTTTTTTTTTGAAAATAGATAACGTAATTGTAATACTCAGTCAATTAAGTACTTTTAGTACAAAATGTACGACTAAAATGAACGATTGTTCGATCAAAACAACAGCCAAAACGTTCAAAAACTGTGCTTCACTACTACGATTTCAATTGGTGAAGTTCTTTGTTTTCCACGTCACGCTTCATTGGTTTGGTTAATAACAAGTTTAGGCTATCTACTCTAGTTGTTAACTGATATATTTAAAATAAAATTTATCAATGCAATATAATATATTATACAACGCAATATCAATCAAAACAACAACCAAAACGTTTAAAAACTAGCTTCACCACTATGGAATTGATTTGAATTGATTGGTTTATTTTGTTGTGCAATATTATAACAGCAAAATCATTAAATGATGCAGCACGCTTAACGAACACAATTGAAACAAAGAAAAATAACAAATGTACACTGCATCTTTGAAGTAAATCACAACGGGAAGCTGCGAAGTGACAATGACGCCTGACGGTCTTCGAGTCAAGCAACTACCCTCAGCCAAGTCGATGATAAACATCTAATAAACATTACACTAAATTATCTACACTTGCAACAAAGAGTCAAGACAGAAACAAACTTGCATCCATAATATGGACTCAGCTTTTGAAACGCTTTGTTTCCCACGTCACGCTTCATTGGTTGGCTGCCGGGATCATCGGAACAACATGTTCCTCAGTTTCTTCAAAGCGCCGTTCAGACAAAAGCGAATACCAGAAGCGAAATTAAATGCGCCACAAAAGCTGCGGTATCGAAATCAACTATTGTGGTCTTACCCACAGTGAGAGCGACAAGGTCGAACAACAATTGTGGCCATCCGCACTTAACAGGTTAAGTTTAATTTTCCAAAACAAAACTTCGTTCCTAAACTTTTCATCAAATTTTCTTATAATTCAACTGATGATCCACTGGGATGCGTAGTGTGACAAAACATTTTAAATAAAGTAAACAATATCACACCAAATCAGAAGAATCGGTTTATTTAAATAATTGTTTTAAATAGTTTATTTAGTTTAGTTTTTTAAAAATTTATTCAAATGAATATTTAAATAAACCGATTCTTCTGATTAGGTGTGATATTGTTTACTTTATTTAAGTTTAATTTGTTTGCATTTTAATTTATTCTTTGTTTGGTTTCTCGTTTTGTTAGGTCTATTAAATTATTAAAGAATATCCTATAATCGTTACTACATGGGATACCACTTACCAGCAGGCTACGATAAAGGCAAAACTGAAACTGGATTCTAATTTCTATGTATCTTGAATACGCGAATTAAATTATAATCTGCACAAAACTGAACTACTAAAACACAGACTAAGTATTTCGAAAACACTTTCAAGTTTTAAGCATTACAGACTTAGAAACCTTCGCTACCATCAAATCAAGCGCAACGTATCAACTTCCTCAATCTGATACAAAACGTTTTGTTCGCGATCAACTCACTGGCACCATGACGATTCAAAGATTGCCTTGACAACAAGCCTACCTTTCCACTGAACAATGAACCAATGCCACCTCTAGGTGGCGTTGAATGAACACGGTATTATTATTTTGTAAGGCAATCAGTTTTACAAGAGTAGGAGCTAATTGCTTTCCTACAATCCCTCCTCTTTCTGCCTCAACCATACTTGGAATCGTTTCTTGTATTTTTATTTATTGAGTCTGAATTGATTTAGTGAGTTGGGATAAAAAGCTGATTTTTTGTACACACTTATAATTCTTAACAACGATAACACTTAGATTATGCCTACCATATTTTCATCGCCTAAAAAGAGGAGAAGTTTCGCCAGCAAGTAGAATTTAGGCTTGAAGAATCTTTTACATCTTTTTAGATCATTTTAGTAGGTAGGCTATAGGCCTATACGCAGAAAAAGTTACCAAAAAAAAAACAAGAAAACAGATTGACTGAACGTTTAACCTATTTTTTCTTATTTCTAGTGCTTCCTTAACACTAGAAGCCCTGAAATATTTCCCTACCTATAAGGACGATTGCGGTCATTTTTGACCGGTTGTATGAAACGCGTTTTTCTACCGTTTTTTCTTTATTTTAGTTCAAACATTGATATTCGTACAGAGATATACAAAGATGTACAAGATATACAAACAAACATTGTTCGAACATTAGAAATCTTCTTATCACGCACTGGTCTTTTTTAACCTGTCAGGGCTTATAGGTAGATGTCTGAAATGCTCTGTTTGCGAAAGTTCTAGTGAAAAATTATTGCAGCTAATAAAACTTTATCAAAAGTTAGGAAAACTCAAGGAGTATGACCAAGCAAATCGCAAGAACGCCAAAAATATGAAGCGCCAAAACTCAACCGGTCAAAACTGAAATGACCGGTCTGGGCTTTTAGTGTTAAGATAACAAATGATTTTATATTTTTAAGAGTCAGCAAAAACTGAAAAAAATACCTAGGTTTTAGACAGTTTCAGTCAGACAGCAATGATCGCAAAAATCTGCAAAATGTGACAAAGCAGGCACGACCTCCAGGTCAAGCCTTAACTTTTTTCAACAAGAAATGGTCAGCTTTAACAAAATTGTTAAATTACTTGCAAGAAATATGCAGGGATTGAGGAACCATTTTAAACGTAGGTGGGCCCAAAGGCTTAGCAGTCAAAGTCAATCAAACTTATGGGGGCTTCGCCCCCCAGACCTCCCATAACATTGCTACATTCGTAATACTTCAAATTGTTTATACGGTACATTGTGTTTTCATGATTGCGTTTTGTGCTGACCAGCGAAAATTTTTCGTTTTTGGGCCCGATTTGGCCAAACAAATTGTTGAATTGCTCTATAGCGCTGTACAAAATATGGCGATGTACACACAAATAAAAAGCCAATATACACACACAGTCAGTGGCGTACGCAGGGGGGGGGCCATTGGGCCATGGCCCCCCCCCCCTTAAAAATTTTTTGTAGTTAACGACGTAGATTAAGGCATTTAATATGTTTTGCTTTGCTCTGTCAAAGCAATTACTGTAACAATGTTGCTTTATAGACTAAGCCAATACGAAATACATGGGGGGGGGGGGGGGGGGGTTACAACTCCACTTTAGCACGCGTGTGACGTTACGATATTGAGAATGATGCCTTCAGTCTCTTTATGCTTGGGAATGATGCTTTCAGTCTAAAAAAAAACTTGCCTAATTTTAAACAAAACTGCATTAAAAAAGCGAGTTTTGCCAATACCAAACATCTCAGCCAGGAATTAACAACAAGAAAACATAGAGACTTGGCTTTATTTCCGAAAAATGCCAAAGAAAACATGATCTTATCCTTTTGCTATGCCACCTGACAGCGTCATTTTACAGGAATATTTATACCCACGTTTTTGTTGAAAATGCTCTAAGAATGCACCAAATTCAAAGTAAGTTTTCAAAATTTTCTGGGGGAGGCCCCCCCAGACCCCCCGCTGCTGGGGGTCGTCTTAAGAGAAAACGCCGACGGGCTTCGCCCGCCGGTGGTCAAAACCCCCCCTTTCAAAATCCCTGGCTACGCTGCTCTCAATGGCCCCCCCCCTTGAGAAAATCCTGCGTACGCCACTGCACACAGTTATAAAACCAACCTGGGAGAAATAATCTGCAGCATTATACAGTAGGCCTACGTGCATGCACTGCATAATATGTAATGATATCATTGTTTTAACCTTAGAGAACAATTAGATTGATTTATAGATTACTCCACCAATCACACGCAACCACACCCACACGTGCTGCCCATCAATAATGGGCCAACATGAAAAGTTTGAAGATTAGACTTCATCGTTGCGTTATCAAAGATAACACAGGCCAACAAAATTTTTTTTTTAAAAGGCACGGCATGTGAGAGTCTTTTCGATTTGGCTCTAGTTTTTGAGATAGCCTACAGCAAAAACGTTTTTTTTTGCTATTTTGAGCCCCTATCCTATAGCCTAGATTTAACGTCGTGTCGTTTATTAGGCTACATGGACAAAACTGAAAGTAATCCCAGGCACATTTCTGAGTTGTATAAACGCTATTTGGAACCAATCACGTTGCTTACAACCCAAACTAACGGCTATTTAAAGTTTACTGGCCTAGTAACAATCAAAATACGACGTGAAGCAAGCCTTAAGATACAATATGCAGAATATATAACTCGTGCTTTGCGTTAATATATTTGTTGACTTCAACAGTATCACACTTAGGCCTACTAACTAACTACTACTGTAAGTACAAACAAAATGCATTCACTGTTTTGCTTAACAAACGAGATGAATAAGCAAAACAAAGCCATCGATGAACAAACGCAATTCTTTGTTATGGTAGGCCTACTATACTTAGCAACACCCATAAAGGTACGAAGGCCATTTATACAATTACAGAATACAAAGTTGTGTTCTTCAATAAAGTAGCTGCTTAAAATTTTATCCTTGTTAATACGAAAGAACGTAATATTGGTTCGAAATTCAATTCCTGGTAGTTTCGAAAATTCGAAAAAACTAAGTGCATTTTTGGAATCAGGGGCCCTGAAATACTCTAAAATAACTCTCACCTTTTGTGACAAATTTTTTTTGTTGGCCTGCGTGATCAAACTTGTGTGTATCAAATGAGTGAAGAGCTTTTTTTGGAACTCCTTCTCTAATTTGCCGTTTTCGCTACCTTTTCAAAGAAAGTTGGCTTTCAAAAGTGGGTGGGCCAAGCCTACCCAGAAAATAAAGTAGGTGGGCCCAGGCCCACGTGGTTCCTCCATCCCTGGAAATAGGCTATGACTAAAACAGTAGGCTACACATAACCGTTAAAGATGCTAAAAGCGGCGTGAACTAAAAAGCTGTTCCTTTCCTTGCAAAGCTGTAGGCCTATCCATGCCACGATTTCTTTTGCTGTAGGTTAGGTGTAAAACACATTGCACTTTTAGACATTTGTTTCAAGTAACAAACGAACCAAACTGAGTTGGTAATCAACAACGTCTACAAGCGTTGTATCAATATAAAACGTATGTCGGTAAAAGAATAATATTTTGTGAAAGTGTGAGCATGGCGTATTAAAATGTCGTTTAATATCTTGCAGAGAACCAGACAATGAACGTTCAACAACAGTTCCATAAAATGCGCCAATTTCTTGTAGAATTTATAAATTAGCATGTTACATTGGTATACAAAATGTTTAGAAAACAAATGGCTTACAAGCTGTCGCTGAAACGTCATCAATCAATATAATCCGTTGAAAATATAAGCATTGTTACGTCGTATTTGTCCGCCTCCTTTTCTATGTTTAAAAACTAAATTCGGATTCCCTAAGTAGCACCTGGCAACCCCTGCTGTCTCACCTCGAGGTGTGATCGTTACGTCATAATTACATTTGCGCCTTTGCGTTCGTTACTACGTTTCTTTGTGCTTTGAGTTTTGTTAAGTGGCAGTAGGCTACATGTAAAGATCAGCTTAACGTTTACAGCAACTATAGTTAGCGACTGGTAGTTAATTCTAGCTATTTAACGGTGCTGCTGTTTTTTAGTTGAATAAGAGTTAGCCTACTGCGTTAATGTACTGTGTGGTTGAAGCATAGTTGAACTCTGTGCAGCAATTTCATCTGTCGTTGCCGTTGGCCTATGTGGCCAAATCAGTGATTATCACAGTTCACGGTAAGCTTAACATCCTACTGCAACCTTTGTGATAGGCTAGGCCAATGTGAATTTTAGTGTCAATGGTTAAGTGTAATAAGTACCTCGTCTTATTTCCCGATGTTTAAATCAAGTACGGGACACACCTATGATGTGAAATTTATAGCATAATATTTTACTGTTTACCGTTTATATGTTCAGTTTCGATCTACAACGGTAGAATTTTCAATTGTTGGGTTTCTCCCTGTGCTGTTCCGTGCGCCACAAAATAGTCGGTAAGAATTCATTAGGCCTATAATTCGTCATCTGTAATTCCGCATTAGGCCTAATTCGTAAGTTTTGTTTGCTAATCGTTGTTTTGCTGTGTTGTCACAGAAACCTTCTTCTTCGTTTGACCTTCTGCTTGTTCGTTGTCGTCGCTGTCGTTGTCGTCGACAGTTGAATACATTACCGTCACTCTGTGTGCGTGTTCGTACGTTACATAGAAGCGTTTCGACTATTGTGGACAGTCCTCGGAGTTGCAGCACTCAAGTCCCGAAGGTTTGCCGTAGGCTTAATTGTTTCTACATTTGTTTATTTATGATGAGCGTCCAAGGCAGTAGTCCACTCGAGGATGCTTCTGCAGCCAAGCAAGCTGAGTTCGATGGGGCCGCAAAAAATTTGCAGCAGTCCTATCTGCATGGAGAGCGGCTAATGCTTCATCCTAGTACTAAGTTGGAGGCATTCCGTTCCTACTGCTCCGAAGTGGACCGAAAATATCAGGAAGTTGTTAATATGATTGGAGATGATAGGGAAACCGAACGCTCCCTAATAAAAGAAAATAAGGTCGAGTTTGACACTCGTTGCAAGGAGTGGCTGGAAAGAACAGCCAACTTGCCTGTGCCATCTACGTCTTACAAGAAGCCTAGTTCCTCACATCGTTCCGTGAGCCTACGCTCTGGAAGCACCAGCTCGCGAGCAAGCTCAAAGCAACGTGAAGTACTGATCCAACTGAAACTGGCTCAGCGAGAAAAGCTTCATATTCAAGAAGAAGCTCGGATAGAAGCAGAGAGGAAGAAAGAAGAAGCTGAGAGGAAGAAAGAAGAAGCTCGGATAGAAGCAGAGAGGAAGAAAGAAGAAGCTGAGAGGAAGAGCAGGCAAGCTGAACACAAAATTGAAATGTTACAATTGGAATTGCAATCTCGGGCAGAGGCGATGAGTGACGCTGATTCACCTTACGTTACTGTCGATGAAACTGGATTCACGTCACCTGGTCTGCCAAACAGCAAGGAGAATGTTTCCTCCCGTTTGACAAAGAGACCCTCTGTGCAATTTCAAGAAACATCTTCTCCTGTCCTTTCATCTCCTTATGCTACTCATGATACTAAAGCTAACACGCCTAATTCTACGTTACCTGCAGCACGCTCGACTCCTCAAGTAAATATTAGTTCGCCAAGTTTGGCTTGGCAACCGAAAACAATTAAACGTGACTCGTATGGACCAGATTACCAACCTATGTCCCATGTCGGTGAACAACCAGGGTGCTCCTATCAGCAGCCCCAACAACCAAGTAGACATTTCTCTTATAGTGACGAACGTTTCTTACCACGACCAGAAATACTTTCATTTAAGGGTGACCCCTTAACTTACCAAAATTTTGTGCGTACGTTTGACGCACAGATCGTCCCGCTGGTACATAACGATCAAAGGAAGTTGGTCTATTTGTTACAACATTGTCATAGTGACGTAAAGCGTTCAATAGAACATCTTGTGAAGAAACCCGATGGCTATGAGCTGGCAAGGAAGAAGTTGTACCTGGAGTATGGCCAGCCCCATATCATCGCAAATGCAGCAGAGCAAAAACTGAAGAGGATGCCAAAGGTTGGGCATAACGATCCTCAAGGCTTAAAGGATCTAGCCAATGCCATGGATGTGTGTCTCTCAACCCTGGATGACATTAATGAGTTTGCTGGACTGAATTCTCTGGACACAATGATGGTAATGATTGAGAAGTTGCCATTCCGTATGCAAGAGGCATGGGCAGAGAGATCGGTTATGGTTCTGCACAACACAAGCCGTGAAGCAGGATTCAGAGATCTTGCAGAATTTGTTGGCATGCGAGCAGAGATCCAGAACTCCCTCTACGGAAGTAGGATTCATAAGGCGAAGGAAACTCACCAGACCCTGGCAAAGAAACCCAGTCGGAAGGATCGAGTCTCAGCATTTAACACGGACGTTCCTCCGCTCAAGGGTGTATCAAAACCATCTTTCAGTAATGCTTGTCTATGTTGTAAACGCAAGTCGCACAAGCTTGTTGATTGTGACGAGTTTAAAAACATGATGTACAAACAGCGTAGACAACTGGTTTACGATGCACACTTATGTTATAAGTGTCTGACTAGCACAAAGCATCAAACTCGCGACTGTAAAGTTGACAGCACATGTACCATTGAAGGGTGCAAGGGACGTTTCCATCATACTTTGCTCCACAACTCTAATCCACCTAATTCATCTCAGCCACGCAGTGATGAAGAACAAAGGGGAGTTCTTTCTTGTTCAGTGACGGAACCGCGGCCGCAAGATAAAGACGTGGGTGTCTGCAAGACCTACCTGTGCATTGTGCCAGTAAAGGTTAGATACAATGGCAATGAAGTTTTGACTTACGCGTTCCTCGATCAAGGTTCTACAGCAACCTTTTGCGCTAACAGATTAATAGACGTTTTGAATATCACTGGGGATAAAAGAGAGATCTCACTATAGACTCTTTCTAACACGTCTAAAATATATGATGGAATATCTGTAAGCTTGTCTGTGTCCTCCCTAGATGACAGACGAAAGTTTGAGCTGTCTGGAGTCCTGTCAATTGATGAAATTCCTACAACTCCAAATGCCATTCCGAGTCAAGAGGAACTGTCTGGATTACCCCACCTAGGTGATCTGGAATTTCCCTGTGTGAAGGGTGGAAGTGTGACTCTGTTGATCGGTGTCGACAATCCAGAAGTGTTTTGCATTCAGTGTTCACGGAAGGGATCACGCGATCAGCCAATCGCTATAAAAACCCCGTTGGGTTGGTCCTTGCTGGGCCCATCTCTGTCACCAACTTCCTCTTCTTCTTATCAAGTCAACTTTGCTCAATCAAGAGACATTGCCATCGAGCAACAAATCGAGTGTTTGTGGAAAACGGACTTTGGTGATGAAAAATCAATACTTGACATGCCCAACTCACGTGAAGATAGAATGGCATATGACATGATGACAAAATCAGTCAAGCAGATTGATGGAAAATATCAACTCCCGTTACCTTGGAGACCCTGTTCCTTGACTCTACCAGATAACCGCCAGATGGCTCATCGTCGTTTACTTAGCCTGCGAAGACGTTTGACAAGAGACGAGCAGTTGTGTAAAAAATATGTTGACGTAATAGAAACTTATCTTTCGAAGGGGTATGCGCGAGAGATTCCAACAGAGGAAATCCAAACAGTAAATACCACATGGTATCTGCCGCACCACCCGGTTTTACACCCTCGGAAGCCTGACAAGTTACGAGTGGTGTTCGACTGCGCTGCAAAACACCATGGCATTTCACTCAATGACGCCTTAATGCAAGGTCCTGACCTGGTAAACAATCTTGTGGGTGTGTTAATGCGTTTTCGGAAGGAAAGAATCGCCTTGGTTGCTGATATCGAGGCCATGTTCCATCAAATTAAGGTGGAGCCTCGAGACAGCGATGCACTACGATTCCTCTGGTGGCCTGGAGGAGATATGGACAAACAACCGGTCCCACACCAAATGTTAGTTCACCTGTTCGGAGCAACATCCTCCCCCAGTTGTGCTGGATTCTGCTTGAGACAGGCGGCACAGGACTTTGGTAGCCTTCTTTGTCCAGGCATTCCAGACATCGTCAAAAATAATTTTTACGTTGATGACTGCTTAGTGTCTGTGAGCTCTCGGGAAGAAGGAATACGAGTGATGTCACAACTCACTCAGCTGTTGAGCAAAGGTGGCTTTCACTTAACCAAGTGGCTGTCGAACGACAAAGGTGTTTTGGAATCGATACCGGAAAATGAACGCTCTAAGTGTTTAAGGAACCACACCTTTAATGAGGATAGCATTAACGAACACATATTGGGCGTCTATTGGACCGTGTTCACCGATGAGTTTGGGTTTAACGTGTCACTTCCTGAGAGACCCCTGACCCGCAGAGGTATTTTGTCTGCGACGAGCTCGCTATATGACCCCCTGGGGTTTGTTGCTCCAGTAACCTTGAAACCAAAGTTGTTGTTGCAAGATTTGTGCAAGCAAGGTCTCGGTTGGGATGACCCAATTTCGGCATCTGAAGTGGACACTTGGAATGAATGGATAAATCAGCTACACCAGCTTCACGATGTACGTTTGCCTCGCTGTTTCAAACCTCCCCACTTTGGCGTGGTAACGGAGCATGAACTTCACTATTTTGCCGACGCCTCGTCTGTGGCATATGGAGCTGTGTCCTACCTCCGTCTTGTTGATGATGAAGGAAGGATTCACTGTGCATTTCTGATGGGAAAGTCCCGTTTATCCCCACTGAAAACAGTTTCCATTCCAAGGCTGGAACTCACTGCTGCTGTTATGGCCGTGAGGTTAGATAAAATAGTGAGAAAAGAATTGAACCTACCCAATTGCACATCAAGATTTTGGACAGACTCGAGCGCTGTCTTACAAAGTATTTGTAATGCAAGGAAAAGATTCCCTACATTTGTTGCCAATCGATTGTCCACGATTGAACAAAATACAGACCTTTCGAAATGGAGACATGTGCCTTCAAAGTTAAACCCTGCCGATTGTGCGTCCCGTGGGATGAATGCGAGTACGCTGATTAGCTCCAGTTTCTGGTTGTCTGGCCCAACGTTTTTGTGGGAAGCCGAAGAAAGATGGCCAGAGTCTCCAATAAAACTACCTGATCTTCCAGCAGAGTTTGCGCCCGTCAAGAAACAACAAGTTTACGTGAGTGCCGCTTCAGAAGCTTCTTGTTCTACTGACCGATTGATTCATCGATATTCCAAGCTGATACGCTTGAAGAAAGCAACAGCGTGGTTGATGCGCTACAAAGAGTTCCTCATGATGAAGACTCGACCCTCGGTTTGCCAAGCTCCACTTAATCGATCTCCCATCACAGACCGCGAATTGAAGCTTGCTGAAGTGGAACTGATTAAATATGTGCAAAGAAGTCGCTTTGGACAGGTGCTAAACGTATTATCTGGAGGTGCCATGCTAACTAAAAGGACATTCTCACGATCCATGGTTAAATTGAACCCTATATTGGTTGATGGGGTCATTCGGGTTGGCGGCCGTTTGGAGCGAGCACCAATCGAAGAAGACGCCAAGCACCCGATCGTGTTACCTTTTG
The DNA here is from genome assembly GCF_918807975.1 of Aplidium turbinatum. Taxonomy (NCBI): domain Eukaryota; kingdom Metazoa; phylum Chordata; class Ascidiacea; order Aplousobranchia; family Polyclinidae; genus Aplidium; species Aplidium turbinatum. Next base: position 22,088,485 of record NC_137482.1, read on the forward strand.
ACTCTCACCTTACAGATCTTGTGATTACAAGTCACCATGCTCAAGTGGGCCATTCTGGCATGACCCATACATGGGCATCTCTTCGACAAACATACTGGATTCTGAAGGGAGGCGTCGCCGTTAGACGTGTCCTCGGGAAGTGCTTGCTCTGTAAAAAAAGGAATGCACAAGTTGGCAAACAATTTATGGCTGATTTGCCATCTGGAAGACTCCAACCCGATAAGCCTCCGTTTTCTCATGTCGGTGTCGACTATTTTTGACCCTTTATGGTGAAGCAAGGCCGCAGTTCACTCAAACGTTATGGCTGCGTATTCACGTGCATGTCAATAAGAGCTATCCACATTGAAATTACCCACACCATGTCTACCGACTCGTTTATTGATGCCCTTCGACGATTCATCGGTCGTCGAGGTCTCCCAACCGACATTTATAGCGACAACGGATCGAATTTTGTCGGTGCTGAAAGAATATTGCGTGAGTCCTTACAACTGTGGAACCAACAGAAGATTAATGAGTATCTGTGCCAACAAAATGTGACCTGGCATTGGAATCCGCCAACCGGCTCTCACTTCGGTGGAGCATGGGAGCGCATGATCCGTTCCATTCGAAGGATCCTAACTGCTCTGATGAAGGAGCAAACCGTTTCAGATGAAGCTCTCGTTACTTTGATGGTCGAAGTGGAGTCAATCATAAATTCGCGACCCATCGTTCCTATCACCTTTGACCCACAAGATGATGTGCCGTTGTCTCCCAATCACCTATTGCTGTTGAGAGAAGCACCAAACCTGCCCCCTGGACTGTTTGATAGAAAAGACTGTTATGTTCGACGCCGCTGGGCCCAGGTGCAATACCTAGCCAATCAATTTTGGTTGCGCTGGACCCGTGAGTTCCTCCCATTCATCATTCAGAGACAGAAGTGGTTTCAAAGAGAGAAGAACTTTGAAAAAGATGATGTTGTCCTCCTCGTCGACGATTCCCAACCTCGTTCGAAGTGGCTGTTGGGGCGAGTGGTTGACACATACCCAGACAATAAAGGGACTGTACGCACAGTTTCGGTGAAAACTCGATACAATGTGGTCAAAAGACCAATTTCGAAACTGTGCTTGATTTTGGAAACTGCTTAATGCAGAACAAAATGGACTGTTTACCTGTCGCCGGGTTAAAGGCATTGATCAATGTGTATTATGAACTATTGAACGAATTTCTGTTGGCTAATAAAGCCAAAAACAAACATTTCTTGTTGAGAATAGTGAAAAACACACTACCTGCTTCGAAATTTGCCTTTAATTGTGATAAGTGACTGCATTTTGCAACCCTTTGTTCATGAGGGTCCTCTTGAAGGCTGATTGGATTGTGAAACATATCGTTCCAAACACGACTTAGTTTGATCGTAAAAAATGTTCACTCAGTTCCTATTTTTGTGTGGGGGTGTTACGTCGTATTTGTCCGCCTCCTTTTCTATGTTTAAAAACTAAATTCGGATTCCCTAAGTAGCACCTGGCAACCCCTGCTGTCTCACCTCGAGGTGTGATCGTTACGTCATAATTACATTTGCGCCTTTGCGTTCGTTACTACGTTTCTTTGTGCTTTGAGTTTTGTTAAGTGGCAGTAGGCTACATGTAAAGATCAGCTTAACGTTTACAGCAACTATAGTTAGCGACTGGTAGTTAATTCTAGCTATTTAACGGTGCTGCTGTTTTTTAGTTGAATAAGAGTTAGCCTACTGCGTTAATGTACTGTGTGGTTGAAGCATAGTTGAACTCTGTGCAGCAATTTCATCTGTCGTTGCCGTTGGCCTATGTGGCCAAATCAGTGATTATCACAGTTCACGGTAAGCTTAACATCCTACTGCAACCTTTGTGATAGGCTAGGCCAATGTGAATTTTAGTGTCAATGGTTAAGTGTAATAAGTACCTCGTCTTATTTCCCGATGTTTAAATCAAGTACGGGACACACCTATGATGTGAAATTTATAGCATAATATTTTACTGTTTACCGTTTATATGTTCAGTTTCGATCTACAACGGTAGAATTTTCAATTGTTGGGTTTCTCCCTGTGCTGTTCCGTGCGCCACAAAATAGTCGGTAAGAATTCATTAGGCCTATAATTCGTCATCTGTAATTCCGCATTAGGCCTAATTCGTAAGTTTTGTTTGCTAATCGTTGTTTTGCTGTGTTGTCACAGAAACCTTCTTCTTCGTTTGACCTTCTGCTTGTTCGTTGTCGTCGCTGTCGTTGTCGTCGACAGTTGAATACATTACCGTCACTCTGTGTGCGTGTTCGTACGTTACAAGCATGAAAACTCAAACTGTCAAAAAAGAGGACATTTGAGCATTTTTTAGTGTCCTCGGAGGACAATTCATTTTTCTTGAAAAAAGAGGAGAAATCCTCTTAAAAAAGGATGTATGGTAGTTGGTAGCTCTAACTTAGATCCGAATTACAAAAACATCGCAGAGTTGGCCTGGCATATCCCCAGTCTGCTTTACCGATACTTAAACCCAACACAAAAGGCAAATGGTCTCCAGAAACAACGGCTCCGTCACGGGGCAAAGGCGACAATCAGAGGTGAAATGTCTTGGTAGTCAGGCAAGCCACCTCAAGGAGAACGACAAAACGACGCAAATTCAACGTTACAAGATTCATCACAATTATCATTATTTATTTGCGTCAGACAAAGCTGTCCATATCCAAAACAAAACAACGAAATAATACACAAACTGCAAATGCACAAAGATCACAGAGAGCCACTTTGGACGCCACTTTAAAAGCTCACTACATAGGCTATCTACTGTTACAAATTTACATACAATTAAATTATAGCCTAATCAATAGGGCAATTGACCCGCCGGAACAGAAATAAAAAAAATCTGAAAACATTGGTATAAAAGCTCGACATTCAATCAAAGGTGTAGCCTAGTGATACAAATCGCGCCGCGTACGCTTTTGACTTTTTGCCTCGTGCCGCGCTGCTTGCCGCGTAAACTTTCAAGAAATATCAGTAATGAAACTTTAAATTTAAATTGGAAACACGGATCACTTTTTTTTCCTTTAACGGAAACTCTCAGCTAGAACAGGGTTGCCAGATGGCCCTTTTTTAGGCAAAACTCCAGAAAACTGGCCATTTTAAATTGCAGTTGGCCTAAAAAAATTGATGCAAATAAGGCCAATTTTGACCGGTTTAGAAAGTATTATTTTAAGGAAATTCAATTTCAATTGTATTATAAAAGTATCACTTATCATCACTTAGAGCAGGGGTCGGCAACCTACGGCCCGCGGGCCGGATCCGGCCCGCCAAGCAAAATTATCCGGCCCGCAGCATTTTTGCAAATTGTAGTTGGCGGGCCAAAACGAACATCCCATTATTTTATGCTGCCATTTGGTTTTACATAACAGACAGGGTGGCCAGATTGGCCTTTTTAAGGCCAAATTTCTCGAATTTGGCCTTTTTTAAAGTGTGTTGGCCTTAGAAATTATACGTTTGGCCTTTTTCTAGATTTGGCCTTAAATTTGGCCTTTTTTAAAATTTACTCTTCAAAATGCATAATAATCAATACAGTAGCGTAGCCAGGAATTTTGAAAGGGAGGGGTTTTGACGAACCAGCGGCGGTGGGTCTGAGGGTTGTAAGCCCCAACCCTCCCCCCCTTGGCTAGGCCACTGAATCAATATTTCTCATATATCGTAACCTTACCGGATGAAACCATATTCACCATTGTTCAATACATGTTCTATGATTGTTTAATAGTCGTATTGTGATGCCGGCGCCGAGTCAGACTGCGCTGACCCGCTAAGGTAACGACTAGAACATCACACAACTAAGGCGAAAGAGCCATGTCCATTGAGTCCTGTCTTTGTCATGAGTTACCAATGGGGGTGGGGGAACTTATATACCAGTCCCAGGTAGCCCCACCCCCAAGTCCCCCCACCCCCCTTGGTAACTCATGACAAAGATAGGATTCAAGCTGCGTGGCTCTTTCGCCTTAATTGTTTGATGTTCTAGTCGTTACCACCCGCCAAGGCAGCCAGTGGTGCCAGATGTCACCACTGTAGCGGATTAAAACTCATCCGCTACAGTCCTTTTATACTTGCTACCTTTTGAGCTAATTTCAGAATTATTTTTGCTACAATTTATTAAAATCTGGTACGTCGGAAAATATCGATAAATATGAATATTATAGATATTATTTTGGAATTATAATGTCAACGTTCAAAAGTAGGTAGCCTATACAGAAACGTAACGTGTTCAACTGTTCACGTTTCGATCGATCGGTAGTCTAACCTAACACAACCGCCGGCTTGCCAGCCGAGTAGCCTACTGTGTATAATGTGCAAGGACAGCAAGGTGAATATATTGCCAAAGCTAAGCAACATTTCTACACATGAAAAAAACCAAGAAACACCTAAATAAAATACCAAACTCCTCTTAAAGTTCTCTGACTAAATTTGTCCATGAAGTCACTGATTCAGAAAAAATAGCAGAAATGGATGTTAGTTTAACCATAGCGTGCCATGCATCTATTCGCTCAATTGATCACATTGGTGATGTGGTGAAGTAGCCTATCATGGTAACATTTTCACTAGTTACTGCTGTAAAAACAAAGCCTAGAAACAGAACACAAATTCAACTATTGAAAGTTGTCATTAGAATTTTTTGGGGGCACCTTGACTTAGATAACCGCATGGTTTTTTCGGTGCCTCCATGGTGTAGTTTCCATATCAAAAAAAGCGATTTGTTATATCTCCTGATGTGTACTTTGAAAATGAATGTGGAGCTATGCCGAAATAAACTTGATTGATTGATTGAATTCGTTCTCACCTGTTGGACCAAAAAATGTGTTGCAAAAACTTCAAGTGCACCCTAAATATGATTGAATTGCACAACAGTGAGAATTTTTATATTTCATCAGAAAATGAATAAACCAACTGTTTAGAAGAAATTCTTCAATAATCCAATAAAATATAAGTACATTTGTTAAATATATGTAATTATGTATATTTCATTATGTTTAATATAAACAGTTAATATCCATTTAGCCTTTTTTATCTAATATTTTCCTTGTTTTGGTCTTTTTTTTTTGTATTATTTTGCATTAAGACCTTTTTATGGTCTGGAAACCGTGATTACAATGCTTATTTTATCTTGTTTGAGTTTGGCTTATTTTTGGCCTTTTTTCTACCTATTTGGCCTTAAGTTGGCCTTTTTTCTTGGTGAGTTTGGCCTTTTTTGCAAATTTTAGTCTGGCAACCCTGATAACAGAATTAAGATTACTAAATGTTATGTAAAACTTTCGCAATTTTTACTTTTACATATTTATCCGTAACGCTCACTTGTAATCACGTAGGCTGTGTACTTATGCCGCAACAATGCTTAGTTAGGGCATTGTCGCCATTTTGAATTTCCTTGATATTCTTTCTCTGCGAACTGCATTTTAGAGAGAGCGACGTTGCAGGCCTGACAGATAGTTTGATAGATTTGAAGTTTTAAGAATTAGTTTGTTTGAAGGTTGATAATTTAGAAATATGTGTAGCTTAGGAAGCAGGAATTGGCCTTTTTAGTGACAGCCGGTCCAGACTTTTAAATTACTTTATTTTTTAGAGTTATAATTTACTCCCAGTTCCATTTTTCCGTTTTTTTCAACAAGTGATTCTTGTCTTTGAAGAATTTGCTACTTGTTAGAATCCACCAAGCATAGGAAATTATCACAAAGCGCCTTTGTACCCGCGACCTATCGATCACGGGTCGCTTTGTTATAGTAAACTAGGTTTGGGGCAAAATTTAGCTTAAGCTTGCAGAAGGTAGCATCAAGGGCAGTTTCACATTGAAGTCCGGTTATATTAGCCTATTTACTGCATGCTAGTTGCAGGCTACATGAGTTGCGTTAGTAATAGTCAATTAACCGTATATTTAACGGCAAGTTGAGAACACAACTTACTGATGACCACTTGCAAGATGTTATGATTCTTGCCTCATCCAACCTATCACCTGACCTTCAGAAACTTTCTAGCAGGAAACAACATCAAATATCACATTAATGTTGTGCTGTCAATAAATAAAGTACTTGGTGTTTTCCGTTACCAATTGTTACTATTTTTCTTTATATTAATCTATATAAGCCTATAGTAGCTAAATATGGAGATACTCTGATAAGAACGCCAATTTTAACAATATTATGAAAAGTAAAGAAAACGGAAGTGCAAATGGAAAACTTGTACGGCCCGTTGACATCTGCGCAGTTTTGTTTTGGCCCGCGACTGAAGAAAGGTTGCCGACCCCTGACTTAGAGCCTGACCTATATTCGTTTTAATTTTAATTAGTGAGTAGAGACATAGGTAGAGAGTAGAGAATATGTTAGCGGTGGACAGGGCGGTTCTATTAAGTTGCACCTGCCGTAAACTGTAAAGTATACACTTGCCTTGTTTGTTAATGTGATGTGTTTGCATTCCATTTGTGCAATCTTGTCGTATTTTGTTTGCTGCTAAATAATTTCAAAACCGAGTATTAGTTTTAGTTCTTATGACATCTTAAACGTATTGATTTCGTACTGGCTTGGTTTGTGAATAAGTTTATTATAAAAGCCTACGACAACACATTTCACTGATTGTTGAACATTCCACGTTTACTTTTGATCCGGTTTGCGATACGCAAAATGCTACAGAACGACAGGGAATCTTTGCATTCGTTTATTTTTGATTTTTTAGATTCGTGGTTTTAAACTTCTATACATCAAATAAGTTTTGATGTGAGTGTAGGCTATATTTTATATTGCTATTGTGAAATTGAATTTTATACATTCTTTAGTTGATACAAACAGTGTTTTATTTTAATAATTCTTCTGTAGTCATGTATAGCACTGAAAAGAGTTTCCAATCCTGTAGTTGTAGACATCCTTGGTAAATATACTCAATAAGACAAATTCATGCTTATTGCTTAGCTAGATGTTCCGAATAGCACTGATCATGAATTGAAGTAATAATGGTTTCTAGTTTATCTGCTACTACAGTAATTTTTCATTAATCAAATTATGCAAACGAACCGGTCATTATGCTTTGACAGTGCTAAATTATTATCTGTCATATTTGATCGTAAAATGGCATTTTCAAAAAATTATTTCAATTAAGTTGTTAGCATTTATTTAGCCTTAGAAGTAAATAAAAAATTTGGCCTTATTTCATAATGGATTTGGCCTTACTATAGCTTGAGTATCTGGCAACCCTGAGCTAGAAGGCTAAGCAAAATAGCAAAGGCTACGCAAATGGCTTAACCATATCTGATACTGGCGTAGACCTTATGGTCTCGCCCTCTGCTAATTCAGCAATTTCACATAGAAGCAGTGACGCTAGAAACCTGAGATTTCTTGACTTTTACTTTTTTTTCTTGCCCCAACTTTTAATCCCGATTATGTTGGTATCGGATGATTGTGAAGTTCACAATAAACCTTTTGTCACAGCCAGTTATAAAATGCAAGAAATTTCCTGATATTCAATAGCTTGATTGACAGTTTACTATTAGCGTGCGGTTTTATTTTGTGTCTGTCAGTCACAACTCCACAGCGCTAAAATTCCATTCTCTACCCAGGCAGCAAAATCCGTCATTTTTACATTGATTCAATGTCGATTTTGCTGTCTGGGTAGGGAGTTGGTCTTTGACGCGATATGAGTCATTCTTTGCTGGCAGACAATGATTAGGAAGGTAATTTATTATTTGCGCAAATTGCTTTGTAGTGCAAAAAGTGCATGGAATACTGTTTGCACAGAAACGGAAAAACAAAATTGATGAAATTCTATGTTCTATGCAAGAGGACTTTCAAAATAAAATGTGAACTGAGAAATTTGACCAAGAAATGGCGAAAATAGGTCAAAAACCGAGTCTTTATCACCTTTTCTACCTAAAATACACAATCACGAATATATTTTGTGAAATAAATTGATTGAAGTGATAGATAAGGCTTTTGACCAACGGCATACTTTTTCCCGTTATTATTTGATGTAAGCTGACGGAGTAATTAGCAATAAGAGAGACGTAGACCTAATGGTCTCGGCCAGTAACTCTTGCCGCCAAAAGGAAGCAGTGACAGATACGGTTAAGCTATGCAAATGGCTTGCAGTTGACAGGGTTTTTGGGGCTGGCTTGTGAGGGAAGCTGAACGAGTGTTTTTGGTTAATAGCCTAGCTGATAAGCTCAGCTCCCAGTTACCAGGCTATAGGCCTAGTGCAACTACCGTATTAGTTACTATCAGAGATGGGCGTGATCTTGATGATCACAAGTGATCTTGAAGTGTAACAAATGTGCGGGAACATTTGCTGTTGCATATATAGAATATATCCAGCTGCGATCACCAGCTGTACCTGCGCATTCGCAAATGCGTGAGCACATTAGGTCAATGTGCATTCATCCATTGTGCGCGAGTAATAGCGTTAATTACCGTGATGCGAAACCACAGGTTGAAGGTTTGCGATTTTTTGCACGATTATACTTAGAGCAGTAGGACTAGACGAACATAATTGAACAAAAACAGGACGAATTTTCCGCTTATTAAATGATCTAGAATAAAAATTTAAAACAACCTTTGCGCATTTGCCTGTTTGACTAAGTCTTGTTTGGTATTCCCGACGTTTATTTTAACAAAGTGTTAATCCGAAGTGCTATTTTATATCGGCTGGCAATTGTCGATTTTATGTCGATGCAATGTTGTCGGACATTGAATCGTTGTTAAAAGCGAGAACTAGGTTAGTTGACATCCGAGGGGAAAACACGTGTCTTCTGTCTTCATAGTTGAGAAATGTTCTGGATTGACTTCTGGAGTGACTTCACACCTCAATGGTGACATCATAACGGTATAAATGGTCAGATTTCATGAAAGGCGGTATTCGGTAATGCAGTTGAAACAATTTACTGAGCAGCTGAAACAATTTAGTGTCGTTAGATGGTCCCGCAATACCGGATTACAATCCTGATAAAGCAGTTATTGCGTAGTACAACGATTCTATTGCAAGACGTCGCCCAGACTTCAACAGACGCTAAGTGATCATTTTAGCATTGTAGCAAGTTTAATTCTATTTACTTGTGCTATCGTTATTTGTATTTTGGCCTCCAAGGCAATTGTCGATTTTATGTGCAGATTTGGCCGCCGAGAAGGAGCTCCCGGTAGGCCACGATGGCTGCCGGAAAAAAATACGAGTTTTAAGGCCTGGAGTTGCAGGAGTCCAGAAAACCTGACTCCATACTCCTTTGCATTTAATAACTGATGCTAAGATTGCTGACAGTACATCAGTGAGATTTTGTATTATCTTGTGGGTGATGTTGTATTTTAATGTGTTTAGTAACACCAGGGATTACTTGCATTTATAACATTGAAGATGAAGACAGTTTACTTTTTGCTTTTTTTGTTAGTTTAACCAGACGTTTCAACCATTTTGCTCCTAACCTCTTCTAACTGTAATTTAACATGAAGTGGCTGCTGGTCTTTTTGCTGTCTCCTCATCATCATATGGCACAATAGTATATGGCATATTTTTTATATAATATTTATATAAAAATGTTTGTTTTGTATAAATGTTCTTGTTTATAAAAATGTTCTTGTTTGTGTTTGATGATTGACAATGTTCCTTGTTTTTATTTCAAAGCCTATGTTTTGTATTAAGGAAAAAAAGCTTACTTGTTCATGCTACCAAGTTTGTACACAGGCTGAAGTAGTCCCAACATGACTGAAAAGGTTGAGATGAATTGTGCCAAAGTAAATTCTCTAGTTGAGATGATAAAGAAAGCTGAAAATGATAGTCAAAAATGTGCTGCGCTTTTGGTTGTTGCCAAAATGGTCAAGGCAAATGAACTTTCTACCAACCAAAGAAAAAGAATATTTCTAGCAGTTGGAGATGATTTCCCTCTGCGCCTTTTGACCAACAATGAAAGTATGGAGTCAAAAAACGTTCTAATCAGTCTTGGACTCTCACTTGTATCATCATTTGCGTCAGAAGTAGACCTTGAATCTTCTAAACTTTATAAAGCAATTCCTGTTGTCATAAGCTTACTGAGTAAAAAATCAAATCTTGCTGCAGAGGATCAAATCGTGTTAACAGATTCTTTTCAGTTCCTATCAGCAATGGCTACAACAAGGCGAGGTTGCAACGTCATATTGAAAAATTGTGGAATTCAACCTTTAGTAAATCAATTTTTCTCAACGAAGCTAGATGAAAACTGTGAAAATATGTTTTGGAGTATTTTGTTCAATTTAATTAATGCGGACAAGGAATGTGTATGGCAAGAGAATATTACAAGTATGTCACATTTGCTTGATCATGTTTCTGAGTCCATTCAGAATAATCAAAGTAATAAAAAATTTGAGCAGTTAGAAAACCTTTATTTACTTTTGATGAAGCTCCCAAAGTGTCATTCAGAGCTGTATTTTAAACTATGTTGGATTGATAGGTTAACTGAATCATTGTATGACATCTTCCGTAGCAGAATCAATCATTCACAAAGAAATCCTGCCTTAAAATTATCAAGTTGCCTCACTGAGATTTATGGTTTAAAATGGACTCTGCGTCAGAATGAAACAAAAACCAAAGAGAAAAAACTTCTTTTATTACTTGTACAGCTGTCATGTGTAGAAATAAAAATGATAATCTACGAATGGACTGAACACAACTCTGCAATGTTGCAAGAGAAACAAGACAGCAATGAGACATCACTTTTGTTATCTTGTTTTGTAGTTTTTGAATCTGTATGTGCAGAAATAGCTGTATTTGATAGTACGGAAGATTCAATGGAGGTTTTGTCATTTAAAGATATTGAAAATATCCAAGCAACATTATCAGATACTGCAAAAGTTATCACTGAAAATTTACTAGCTCCTCTACTGCAAGAAGACAAAATTGATGATATTAAGCTTTGTTGTTTAAGAGCAGTAGGATCTTGGCTTAATCTTGAGGTGTATGCAACATCACAGATTGGATTAAGCCTTGCTCAAACCGTTTTATCAACTTTTAAATCTTGTGTAAAACTTGAACCAGATGATGCAATTAGATCAGCAACTCCTGCTATTTTGCATTATGCTGAAAATAGCAATTCATTGAATACAATCCTTGACCTTGATCTGGCAAATGTTTTCTGTGATCTGCTCACTGATTTAAAACTTGTCACAGATACCAAAACTTTGGCTGCTCAATGCCTCATGGCACTATGCCTTGCAACTGATAATCCAAGTTGGTTTGTGGACATCATTCCAAAATTAATGGAAAATGCCATTAAGAGTGACATTTCAGACATGGTTACTTGGTTTTATATTTCTACACTGGTTTTATTAATTTGGAATAAACAAACCCAATCACCACAAAACATGGGACAGAGTAAGCGGTTTTTTAAAAGTCTTACCAATATATTTCATCAAATGCATACAACTGACAGGAATCATATTGGAGTTAACAAGCGGTATGTAACACTTTTCTAATTTATGTAAAGTTGCTTATTTATGTATATATAAGCTACTTTATAGTAATGAATAGGCTAGCCTATACTTCGTCGAAAATAAGAGATTGCCGTCATAGTAAACAATTGACAAGGTGTTTCTGCATGGTTTTTTATGTCATGAAGTTTTTTAATTAAGTTGAACAACAATATGATTCAGTACTAATATTCGGATGCCGCCGATGTCGTACCCTGAACACGTCCCTCCCCCTGATGTCGTCCCTTGAAAACAGTGTTGCCAGATGTTCAACTTTTTTGTCCATTTAAATGTAGGTAAAAATTAGGGTTGTTCGAAATGAACTTTTTTAAGTCAATATGAAATTTTTGCCACCTTTTCCTTTTTTTTTAGCAAACATCTGAAAAAACAATTAGCCTACAAATTAATTTTTATTTTTGAGATGTATTCGAATAAAATCAGAGACTTTTAAAAATGGTAAGTTCCTACCAAATTGAAGTTTTTTTGTTTGTTCATAAACTAATCCCACAAGTTGTACCAAAGTGAAAGAATAACGTAACAAACACCACAATAAATATTGAAAATGTAATAACCTACTTTCGCAATTCTGCTGTTTTGGCCTACGCTTAAGTAAAAAAGTGTATTCCCAGCGAATATCAAGTATTTTCGGCAGCGTTATTCATAATCACTCACCGGGACGACATGGGCATTGACGCTCGAAAATCCAATGACGTCCTGAAATCCAACAGCCCGCTGAATATAAAGCTTTTTCTGGCTGCGTAAATGATTGTGCGTCCCGATGTATGAGGGGACGACATTGGCAGGGGACGACAAATTTTGTTTTCATGTTAATTACTTTTTGTTTAATATCAATTGACCTCAATGTGTCCAATTTAAAATATGTGGAAGCTAAAATCAGTGCGTTTCATATGGCAATCCAGGAAATTTGCATAGAAGAAAAGAACTTGATCTTGATACATATTTTGTTTTCATGTTAATTACTTTTTGTTTAATATCAATTGACCTCAATGTGTTTAAATGTTAGTTCAGTAAGGATGTAGGCCTACTCATGTTTATTTAAATTACAGTTTTGTTCGAGCATGGTAATTGTAAGTCATTAATGTAATTTAATCTGGAGAAAGTTGATTAGTTCAATTTGAAATCTAGGTGTCCACCTACCCAATTCCACAGTTTGAAAACTTCCGTTGAAGTTTTGTCAGATTTCCAATGAAAAACTAATATAATGTATAATTAATACTTGTCTTGAATAGAAAACCTTTTTGAAATTAGTTTCATGTTGCAGGTTTGGTGAAATTTGGCAAGATATCGAACAATTGTGGTCCATTGCAATGAAGGAATACATACGCGCGGTGCAGAACTGTGAAGATGTGGCAACAATATTGATGGAGAGTAGGTTGCCACGGAAAGTGAAATCATTGATAGTTTCATCCAACAAAAATGAAGTTGTCGAGTGTTATGGACTTCTTAATGCTTGTATTGAAACACTGGAACAATCCTAGAAATTTTATTCCTTTGCTTTGCTGAATAGATCTAGGTTGAGTAGTGTACAGTACACTCTGATTTCAGCTTGCTATTGCCAGTGGCGGCTCCAGCAACATAACTTGGGAGTCAAAAATAAAACTCTTTCTTAGTTATGAAATCATGTTTTTGAACAAAAGTATAATCACTGTCATTTTTGCAATATTGAGTAGGCATATAGAGAAAACACTGCCCTTCAACGAACAAAGGCAACTTTTTGGAATAGAAATTTCAATTATGGTTGTAATGAAGTTGTAGGCTACAATAGAAAGAGAACAACAAAAGAAAAACAAAATGTAAATTTGGCTAATAAGAAGAAATGTCGGCTGCATAGCCGAGTGGTGAGAGCTCTGGAACGGCAATCGAAAGGGCGCTGGTTCGACACCGTTCAAGAGCATGCGGCTGTGCTTTGGCAGGACATTTAAAGACATGCCTGAAGGTGGACACGAAGATTGGCTTCCTCGCCTACCCGTCCACTTAATCTAAATCTTCAACCACCGGGTGTAAACCTGGATACGACAACAACAAGAAGAATTCAAATTAACTTAAAGCTCCTTCGTTAATTCGCATTCTTCTGATCAGCCAAATTTACATTTCGTTTTTCTTCTACCATAAATAATTCACCACATTTTGCTTTATTTTTATTCTGACGTTAGATCCTGTAGAGTCACACGAAAACGTGCAGATTCGAGCTGTGTCGCACTCACAATTTTAAACTCTTTCTAACCTTAAGTGCTAGGCCTGTTCCTGTTTGACGTTTCAATCTGCTTCAGAGTTCCTTAGTTATGGAAGCGTTTGTATTTGAAGTTTTGAACCACCGCACTGTATTTTATTATCACGCTCATTGCAAAACCTTGACTCAGAATAAATGTGTCAAATAGTCACAAAAGCTCTGAAACGGACAACATTTGATAGTTTCGTGATGTTGTGTCACAGATAGGCTACATACTGGACGGTGCTGCAAAGCCAAACGCTTGCTGTATAATGCTGTAAGCTACGGAGTCTGTAACCAGTTCAACAAATCAATTCCCATCACTATTAGCAAATAACACAACCTTGTTTTCAATTGAGCGCTTGTTAGTTTTCTTTTAAAATTAACGTATCGGTACCAGAGGTGTAGGCTACAGGATCTGGATGCTAGTTTTTGTGAACTTTTTTAAAATTCTGTATACAAAGATATAAAATCATAATGAACTCCTGGCAACATTTTCAAACCTCGAGAAAGTTTTGAATCATTTCTTTTGTGGCAACACTGAAATTTTATTCAGGTCAATGTTGATTTTGTAAGCAGACTTGGACAACTAGAATTTTTGTAGTCTTTCGAAATTAGATGAGAATTATAATTAGAGTAATTTAAGCTTTTACAAATTAGACTAAGATTAGAATTAGAGCTACCCGAGTTTTCACAAATTAGAGTAGAATTTAAACTAGATTAGTATTAGTTGGACGCAGTTGTCACGTATATTTTTTAGTTGGGTTAAAACGCCAATGTGGTAACTCGGGATCAAAGTGTCATTCCACCATCACTGCGCCAAAACCACTTACGTTATAATATACATTGTAACGTCAGTGCATTGATGAATTAATCGAATTTTTCATGACCTTGATGCTCAAGGGATGGAATGACACTTTGATCTTGATTGTTTTATTGCATTTTTTTTTGTATAACGTTAAGAGCGCTGTATCCTTCCATTTGCCAAAAAAAAAAACTGTTGGACAAACTAAATTTTTAGCAAAACTGGAGAATGGATAAGAACTACAATTAAAGCAAACAAGTTTTTACCGAATTAGATTAGAATTACCGACATTTCGCTCTAATTTATCGAATTAGACTAGCAGGCTACTCGAATTATCTAGTTGACCAAGTCTGGTTGTAAGATCATAGTTTTTCCACATTCTAATCATCAGTTTTGGTTTTTGCATGTTTACTGCAATATGTGTTGAAAATTTTTAATGTTAGAAAGATAGACATACATAGGCTACAAGGCCTACATTAAGTTGGCAAGTGATGATAGACTTTATTAAGCTTACATCCTACATGACATGTTTTAGTTATTGCTTTGCTATGCACTGAATCGTTATTTCAGTAACCATAGTGGATGAAGTATACCATTACGCATTTGAAGGAAGAAAGATAACATCATGATTAACTGAATCACTGAAAAATAACTGAAACACATTTGGCTACAAGTCAGGGTGCTTGTTGTAATGTAGGGACCAAAAGTGCTATAGCCTAATCGGTGATCAGCCAGCTCAACCAGGTTACTTTTGCAATTTAGCCTGCCAGCAAACTCAAAATCAGTCTGCCAGAAATAAAATTCAAATCTTGCACGATGTATTATTGAGGTCTATATTGAAGAATGCCATGATTTAATCATTCTAAGCGTTTTTTTCTTGTTTCAAACACAATGAATTTTGTTGCAAGGTATATTTATTGAAGCTGCCTCAACCATCAAAGGAAGGTGTTGCGACCGTGCCAAATTTTTTTTCAACTCAATAACTTACTTCGGTCACAAGCACGTTTTTAACGTTCGCGTTTTGTCGCTTCTACCTTTTTCTCGACCTTTGCTATATTGACGTGTATTGTTTTGATATGATGGTCAGAAATAAAAAAACAACTGAACTGAACTGAAATCTGGCCACCTTTTTGTTTGGTCTCTTTTGGTCTGGCAGTAATTTCTGGACTGCGTATACGCGGTCTGAAAATTACGGTAACTTCTGGACCGCAACATCAGATCTGAGATATCTAGACATTTCTGGATTTGAATCCTAAAAATATTGGATTTTTGTCAACTGTCGCACTAGGGGTCACCAAACTACGGGCCGCGGGCCGGAACCGGCCTGCGAACTGATTTCATCCGGCCCGCCACGTGCTGCGGAAATAACAGCTGCACTAGAACTGTTAAGGAAAAAAGTTACCAAACTTTTTGTAAAGGACTGACGTTGCTGTTTATCATTAGGCCACAACAAATGGGAACAGTAGGGTGCGTCGTGTGGCTCCAAAAATTTAAAAAATGTTTGAAAAAAAAATTTTTTTTTTGTGGATCATGCTTGACTAAAAAAGCAAAATTACAAAATTTCAAAGAATTTGGTCAAGGTTTAGGTGCTCCACATCCCAATTGCCCGTAGCCTATCCACTTGTTAGCTTAACAATAGGGTGGATTGAAAAAAACATTTTTTTTAAATTAAAAAAAGGGGGTCTAGACCCCTGACAAATTGGCAAAAAACAACAACAAAACTAGTTTCAGGGAGTTGCACCACCTATTGGCCGTGCTACCCCCCATTTTATGGGGGAATACCCCCAAAATTCTCAAATCGGATGTAACTTTGGAACTGCTGGTGCTATGAACATGAGTTTGGTATCAAATGATGCAGAATCGTAATGTTTCTATCTTCTCCAAGAGGACTTTTTGCCTTAATTTCACTAGAAAAAAAGTTATGACAAAAAACGTATATTTGACAATGTTTTGGACAAAAACGGTAGCGCAAGCACAACGTAGGCTAATGGGTAAATGCACATGCTGTACTGCATAATATGCAGGTTACAGATGACTTGGATGCTTAAATTGCTTATTGCATTTGCAATAAATATACAGCATAGTATGCATAATATATGGTACATATGACGTAGAGAATACAAGGGTTAATCGAAAGCATGTTGGCAGTGGTCTAACGGTACAGTAGTGTGACTGGTAATACAATATAGTATTCATGTCATGTACACACACAGTAGCAAGTAACAACTTTACTGGACGACCTGGGGTTACTAACTGGACTGTTCAAAGTGTAGGTGCATAAAACATGATATATACACTACAGCATATATGATATACACTGTAATTGGTAGACGTAATTGGTGATGGGTAGACTGTGATCTGCCATGAAATCATTGTCAAGGAAATACCAGCACACAGATTGATATACCGGTACTCCATACTGCTGCATGTGCTAGACTACCTGTACCACATTGAGACTTCAGCGATCAGCACAATGAAATAATGATGAAATGATGATGATAATGAATAATGATAATGATGAAATAATGATGTGGTTACATATTATTTAGCGTAACTTATAAAAATGTGGTAATCTTTATTGAGATTATTTAAGTATGAGTTTAAGTATGAGAATAGTTTGTTTATAAGTTGAGTTGAATTTTACGGCTGTCTGACTACCTGATGAAATTTCTATTTATCTAATTTAGCTAGTTTGGCTATCTGACTCCATTATCTAATTTCCACACAATTGTTATTCGAATTATAATTTTAAGTTATCAGAAGGTGTTCGTATAATGTTGTAGGTCTATAACACAATTTGAATTTAAACAGTACAGAATAATAAAATTACAGGATAGTGAAACATTATCACGAGTTATTACATTTTAATTAAACAATCAATTTAATGTTTTTCTGAGAGCTAAACTGGTCTAACTGAGCTGGTTTGATGTGATCGAGCTAGTCCGATTTTATAGAGCTCCCGTCAAAGGACGAACAAACCATTTTATTGTGTGCGCCCTTTTTTCTATTTTCTTTGGGAGCAATTGAAATTATACGATGAAATAATGGATCGCTACAGGTTAACCCTAGTGGGAATTGCTTCTTGCTGTTGAATTCTTTCATAAGTTGACGGGATCGCACCATCTGACGAATCAGCCCATCCCTTCTTTCAAAACATACAGCATATAAGCTTGCTTCAGTCACGATTGACGTGACGCTCCACTGCTTGGTTGAGGCAAGGATAATCCAGCGGCAGAGGTTCGTCGATGACATTGTCAAGCTGTTGATCTGTTAGCGATCTCATGATAGGTGGCTCAGACTTATGAACTGTGCCAAGCTTCACAAGTTGGTGGTATGATTTTGCTTTAGTATTAAGCTGTGGCACAAGAAATCTGCATATTGCGGAAGCCACTTTAACAAGTCGAAATTCTGCCACTGAAATTGATTAGAATGCAACCGCCAACCAATCAGAACGTGTTATAAGAGGCTACCGTCCAATTGTGACCCTTCTAGCACTCATCCAGAGAGTTAATGCTTGTTTTGAACTTTATTTGGTAATTACAGAAGAAAAAGAGCAATAGCAGTGGTGAGAATCGAACACGCGTCAATGAAATGACTACTTTCTATCCCTAACCCTAACCCCTAAGCCAACGAGCTGACAAAAAATCCATCACTTAATTTGCTTTCTATGATCTTCTTTTCGCCATTTTTTACGTCACTTGAGCCGTAGCTCATGATTGTTTGGCGGCTGCATTCTAGTCAATTTCAGTGGCAGAATTTCGACTTGTTAAAGTGGCTACCGCATATTGCAGGTGGCACCGCTGGTAAAATTTCCTTTCTCAGCTTTCGATTTTCATCTTTTTGTGAAGAGCCAACATGATTTTTGCTTTGCTTTTCCTGTGCTTGTGAACCTAAGGAATAGATTTGGACTGCTGCTCTTCTAACTTGGCAGTCTTCATCACCTAGCATACCAACAATGACATTTTCAGAGTGAGCGAAAAATGCATTGCATTCCAAAACCTTCTTGGAAATCTATTTTACTTCTTGGTTTGGGAAGATTTCTTTGCAACATGTTGAAGTTTTTTGACCCATCAGATAATGAATTGTGGTGTTTTATTTCAAACCAAGATGGGAAGCAAACCTTGATGCACTAATAGCACTATGCAGTACTCAGACAAGATCATGAAACTTTTGGAAGGGTTGATGGCATGTGTATTTACGAAGTAGCCTACAAGCAAGTGTTAGCCACCTTGAATCACATAATTCCCCGACTGACAAAAACTGCAAGTCTTCATCAACATTCAACATGCCCAAGCACAATGCAGGCATAATCCATACATTACACTGGTCTACAAAAAATTTTTTTTTTGCTCCATTAACTTTGAAGACTGATTTAGAGTAATTTTGGGGTGCTGAATCCGAATCTGACCTCAGATTTATCCTATCACGTCAGGTTTGTGAGATATGATAACAAAAAATTGTTACTTTTGTCAAAAGTGGAAGATTTGACGTTGCGTTCACCACTAACATATGCAGTGCTATAACGAAAGGTTAGTGTTAGACACGCCAAAACAGCCTAAATAAGGTTACTGGACAAGCATTACCATAGGCCTGCTTAAATGTTTGTGGTTTCATGCAAAACATTGATGGGGGGGGGGTCAGTTATACTTTTAGCCTCCCTTTTAGCTTGTTATTATTGCCTTGTTAATAATATTGCTTGGAAAACAAATTAGTATCAAAATTATAGTTGGTGGGTGTATTTCAACTACTTATGCACCACATGGCCTGGATTTCTGGATATAGCACAATGTGTATGTGCAATAAACGCAACTCTTCCACTTTTGACAAAAGTAATAATTTACTGTTATTATATCTCACAAGCCTGACGTGATAGGATATATCTGAGGTCAGATTCGGATTCAGCACCCCAAAATTACTCTAAATCAAGTTTTCAAAGTTCATGGAGCGAAAATCGTGTAGACCGTTGTTATGTTAAAACAAGGTATTTATGGAGTATGGGGGTCAAATTCCTGTGTTTTTAACTGCAATGTGGAGGACCTAAACATTAATATTTTTTGCTGAAACTTCATATTATTGCTATTTCAGTGACACCTCACCATTGAGAAAAAATAATACAAAAAATATGAACATTGGGGCACACGACGCACCCTAGGGGACAGCCTAGGCCAAATTTGGAAAGATGTAATGTTTTTTCAAGAGCACGATGCCCTGTAGTGTATCACAGCAGAGGATAACTTTTCCAGCAACCTTTCGATTTTCATCACAACTTTGCTATTCCACCGCTAACTTTGTTATTTATTGTGCTCAATTCAAGTCAATGGAGATTCTAAATAGTTGTATATCTTTTCGCAATTTGCATCCGGCCCGTAGCGGTTAATCTCGCAGCAATCCGGCCCTCGGAGAAAAAGGTTTGGTGACCCCTGCACTAGACTGCAGTGGACAAAATTACTGAGAAGATGTTCAGTTGTTTTTATTTTGACCATCAAGGTAAAAACATATGTCAACACTCAACATAGCAAAGGCAACATATGTCATCCAGAAAAAGGTGGAAGCGACAAAACGTTGAGACCGAAATAAGTTACGAAGCTAAAAAATTTGGCAGGGTTGCATTGCAATATCGTTAAACGTCTGGCACACGAAGGCGATGCACATTTTTACACAAGAGCTAAGTTTCATGTTATAATTTCCGACTGTCAAAGTTAAAATTTTTATTAGCTAGAAGATAGTCGGAGTGTGGAAAAAGGTAGAAGTGACAAAACGCGAATGTTTGAGCGTGCTCGAGACCAAAGTGACGGACTGAATGCAAGGATTTGGTATGGTTTCAACCAACCCCTCAAAAAGGGTGTCTGAAAACAATAAAAACTTCATAGACAATGGCTATGTTGGTCGGCCGTGATGCGTTATTAAACGTGTTGATGGGCAATGTAGGAGACAAGTTTTGATAAGATCATGTGTAAAGGTGTCCAGTGACCTCAAGTACTGAATGATTAATCGACCCTACTTGAAAGCTGTTGTTTTTACTGTGACTTGAATTTATTTGCACTGATATTTCAATATTCGTCTAACAGTGGTGGCTTGGTGGCACTTCCACAAAAAATTGTGTAATGGGGTGTTTTCAGAAAACTTTAAAATACAATAAGACACATTTCTTCTGATATATAATTTATATTACGAAGAAAAACGACAATATTAACCATGCTAGCATTGACCACAAATTTGGTTGCTACTACACTTCTTCCACAAAAATACAAGGACAATACAAAGTATATATGATACAGCAGCCACATAAACAAAGCTACTTTACTGCACGTAAAACGAAGAAAACGGTCCGTTCAGCAGTGTAACGTTTCAGTTTCGTATATCACTAATACCAAGAGATGCAAAAAAATGAACAGGTGTTTGATGCTTGTTAGCATCGTACAAGCATGCAATAAATAGAGGGTACAAAATTCAGTTCTTTCAAAGGCTCAAACAAAAACTACAGATTCTTGACACGAGAGCAGACTTCACTTGTAAATTTGGAACAGGTAGCATCACCACCTAAATCTTTCGTACGTGAACTTTTTTCTTTAATGGCATCAAAGCATGCTTGCTCAATGCGAGCTGCATATGTCATCATACCCAAATGGCGGAGCATCATTATTGCGGACAACAACAAAGCGGTTGGGTTCGCCAAGTCTTTTCCGGCGATATCTGGGGCAGTGCCATGGACCGATTCAAACAATGCAGTCCCATTAGCACCAATGTTACCACTTGGCGTCACACCGAGGCCACCGATCAGCCCAGCACAGAGATCGCTGAGAATATCTCCGTACAGGTTGGGCATAACTAACACGTCAAATTGAGTGGGATCTTGAACAATATTTAAACATACAGTGTCCAAATACATTTCATTGAATTTTATGTCGCTGTTCTTTTCCGCTGTTTCACGGCAACACTTAAGAAACAGTCCATCTGTCATTCGCATGATATTCGCTTTGTGAACAACAGTCACATTTTTGCGGTCATTTTTTCGTGCGTAATCAAATGCAAATTCTGCAACTTTTCTAGAAGCTTCTTCAGTGATCAACTTAATGCTCTGCACAACTCCATCAACGATTGCATGTTCAATTCCGGAATATTCTCCTTCAGTATTTTCTCTGATTGTAACCAAATTGACACCATCGTATGGGGTTTCATAGCCTTCCAGGGACACACATGGTCGAACATTGGCGTATAGGTCGAATGTTTTTCTCAAAAGTAAGTTCATGGAAGGATGTCCTGCAGCAATAGGCGTTCCCAACGGCCCTTTCAAACCCACCTTGTTTTTGTTAATGGATTCTTGAGCATCAGTTGGAATAATCCATTTTCCTCCCGGACCCTTTGTCGCCATCACATCTCTTTCTTCCCAACTTATAGGAGCCCCGGCGGCATCAAAAATTTTCATCACTGCAGCAGATATTTCAGGTCCGATTCCATCACCTGGGATCATAGTGCAGACTTTATGTTTATTAGCCGATGCTGCCTCTTTTGACGATGAAAAAAAGCATCGGTTGACAGAGCTCGGGAAGCGACGGAGAAACGTTTTTACAAATGTAGAAGTCATAGTATCAATGCTACAGTGTTGTACCTACATTTACCAAACATAAATCTGAAATAAACCATTCAAATTTTTACTATATTTAGCAGTCATGTTTACAAAAGATTATTTAAACACAGTTTCAATATTGAGTTGAAATCTAACTGTTTCAGAGGCTTAATAGTAGGATGACTGCCTGAGAGTTGGTGAATGTGGGTTTAACACCCTGTTGTGTCATATCAAAGACCTGTACTGAATAAGTGAATATTGTTTCCGTCTGGCTCTCAGCATTGAGGAAAGTGCATCTACTGTATATTGCTGTGTCAACAGTTACAGATATATTATTTTTGCATGCAACAGGACAAAGTTTTATGTTTGTTGGCATCACATGCATTTAATCCACCCAATTTTACAGGCATAGTTAATACTTCTACATTATCAGTTAGTTTTACAAGGAATAATACTGTGTTATCAACCTGTGTATCAGATCAACCACCCTGAACCAGTATAGATGTAGTTTACACCAGCAGTTTAGCACTAGTCAATATTTTCTTCAATGATTTAAGGTACCCACAAAATTACACTACATCCACATCAGTACAATGAAGTACTAAGAGTTTGAGTTTACTTTGTCCATACATTATTATATATACATATACAGTATACACCGTCTCGGTGGCTTAGCCGTTAGTGCGTCTGCCTCTGAATTGGTGATCAGGCCATACCAAAGACTTTTTAAAAATGGTACTGTATCTAATTCTTGCTGGGCACCGAGCAAAGCAATGGATTCGGGTAATAATGTATATACTCAGTTGTGCCTCTATACGGCTGCATTGACACTGTCTGCTTTGTAAAGCGCTGAGGAGCAACACATTCTGCGATGGATACAGCACTATATAAACACAAGCATTATTATTATTACAAGTTTGGTAAGTAACTAATGCTCAAAACAACTACGGTATGTATAAGGTTGTGTAAACATGAATCAGCCTGGGAATGAAAATTTGTTGTTGCCTTGAAACACTGCATACATTTTATATGGGAATTGAAAAATTATATACCTATCCTTCAGTCAACTGAAAATTGGGTGATTTATGTTTTATTGAAGTCATTATATTGATAACCAACGTCAATTATTTTAACCCTAGATCCTAGAACTACCACACCGGTCCATTGACAGGTAGGACATTTTTTTGCAATATTTTCTGCAAAAAAGCATAATATAATATACACGTATTCAACTGATATTACGGCTAATCTTTGAGTTATTCTTGTAGGTATCAACAATAAAAACTTATTAGACAAAAGCTCTGGCATAGGCTTGGTTTTCCATCCCAAACAAATACTTTGCTTCGGAAATATCTTCTAACAACATTATCTTTATCTGGTTATCAACCAGTCAATTGACCGGTGTAGTGAATCTAATCTATGACGTCGATTCCTGTCTATGACGTCATGGTATTTGTTACCAGGGCAAAGACTTGTACACCAGCTATGAGTCCACGTCTTTTAGGCGCCGATCAAATAGACGAGCACACTGTGGCGTCAAGATATTTAGGCGTGGAGCACTGTGGCGCCTGTTCATTTAGGTATATACTATTCCTAGTAAAGTCTGCAATTTGTATCAGCTCTACAGGCCTTAAAACTCGTGTCTTTTCCGGCAGCCATCGTGGCCTACCGAGAGCTCCTTCTCGGCGGCCAAATCTGCGTGCTTGGAGGCCAAAGTACAACAACGATAGCACAAGTAAATAAAATTAAACTTGCAACAATGTTAAAATGATCACTTAACGTTGTTGAAGTTTGGGCGACGTCCTGCAATAGAATCGTTGTACCACACAATAACTGCTTTATCGGGATTGTAATCCGGTATTGCGGGACCATCTAACGACCCTAAATTGTTTCAACTGCTCGCAGCTCAGTAAATTGTTTCAACTGCATACCGCCTTTCATAAAACCTGACCATTTATACCGTTATGATGTCACCATTGAGGGTATGAAGTCACTAACCCACAGCGTTCTCAGCTATGAAGACACCTGTTTTCCCCTCGGATGTCAACTAACCTAGTTCTCCTTTTTAACAACGATTCAATGTCCGACAATCATTGAATCGATATAAAAACGACAATATTTCCAGCCGATGTAAATTCATACTTCGGATTAACACTTTGTTAAAATAAATGTCGGGAATTGCAAACAAGACTTACAGCGCTGGTGATCGCAGTTGGATACATTGAATACAATAGCAAATGTTCCCGCGCAATACAACAATGGTGATTATGACGCAGTGACGCACTGACCTAATTCTGCATTACTCTTTGATACTACATATTTTCGACATTTAATCCACGATCATTTTATTGCGAAATTGAATAATTGGCTAGAAGAAACCGGCCAAACTTGGCCGACTGAGGAGGTAGCATCTGCGGTCATTCAAGCACTGCTTAGCGGCCATGGCCACCGGCTGCTTTAAGGTTTGAGCTGAGCTTTGGCAAAACCTAGTCAGGGTTTTGATGGAAAACTAAATTACTCTTTGAACAGTCAAGCCTATCACCCGCTTGAATATAAGCTACGATATATTTTTTATTGATGTTTAGTGTCAGTTATTATTTGACTTATACTGTATCATATATATAACTAAAAGTGAACTCAGTCATGTTTAAAAACCTGAATAACTTATTGATAAAGTTTTCGCCGACGCAAACCTGGACTGACAACAAATAAATGCCGAACATGTGCATTATAACAACAATATATTTTTCTGTTCAGTATAACATTTTGTGTGAAAAGCATTGGCGGTTTAAGCAGCTTCACTCATGGCAGCCATGACATATTTTTCTGTTCAATACAACATTTTGTGTGAAAAGCATTACCGGTTTTAGCAGCTTCACTCACTGAAGCCATGACTAACAACAAATGAATACACGGACAGTCGGACACGCGCATTAAAAAAACAACATATTTTTCTGTTCAATATAACATTTTGTGTGAAAAGCATTGCCCTATCTGCCAAGCTGATACAATCTGCAGACTTTACTAGGAATAGCACCTAAATGAACGGGCGTCACAGTGCTCCGCACCTAAATATCCTGACGCCACAGTGTGCGCGCATATTTGACCGGCGCCTAACTGTCTGCGCCTAGAAGACTTGCTCCCCCAGCTATGCATATGTGCAAATTCTAAAGCAACTGGTTAATTTTTTCCCAGTCCCAAGCCTTACATAAAAGTTGTCAAACCCATGTGCAGAATAATGTTGGTAGAGGCTTTACCATATATATACACATACAGTGAATATAGCCTCTGAAGAAATATGCACACATTTACTTGAGCATGACGTTTGATCTCAATATGCAATCAGACATGCTCTATACTAGGGTAGCCAAAAAAAATTGAAATTTTTTATTTTTGTTTGCACACCCGCTCATTTGAGGAGGATTCATGAAAAAATGACACTGTGAAAATTTGAAGTGAATCCGACAAGAGGAAGTGCTCTCCCACCGACCTCAAAGTTTGCTTTCTTTGGCATAATTCGTCAAAATTCCTTGAATATGTGACGTAATTCTTTTTTGACTTATCTACATTGCAGTTGCAGCATTATTGTGTTAACCATTGTTTTACTCTGAATTTATGATACAATAAGTGTTTCCACATGCAGAAAAACATAAATAATGCACAAAATACATCACATTAACAAGCGTTTGGTATGAAATTAAATGCACTAAACTTTAGCGAAAATCGCATAAAAGTACGTTCACCAGTCACGATCGCAACGCTTCAGGTGACAACACATTGCCCAGAAATTGCAAGAGAAATGTTTGTAAAGAGTCAAGCCATTGATTAACTTTATTGCACTTGTTGGAAGCAGCTTTCTGTGGTGCTCGACCACTTGATAGAGGAGCTCGTGCTGTTGTTCATTTTTTGTGGACTTCATTGAAGTCAGTAGCAAATTTGACTGCCCGCTCTGCACAATTATTGACGGCTTTGAGATGACGCCAAACTTTGCATGCTTCTTTATAATCATCACGATCACGCCATGTGTCGACAGAAGCAGTGACTCGAAAAGGTTAAGTGAATGCTGTGTAACAAATTGTGCCAAAGAGAGACGTTGAAACTTGACAATTTTGTTTTGGGCAACACGGCGAACATCTTCGGAAAATGGGTCTTTATTAAGAGCATTAACGGTTGCCTTCTTTTCATCATCTGTGATATTATCACTGAATAAAGGCAGTGCAGCAAGATCCTCACTGATGTACCACAAGTGCAACCTCATCTTTTTTCTGCCACTTGAGAAATTGCATTGTCAACCTATTTATATTCCTCTGTGAGCTGTAGCATTGCTAGGTCATTTGTAGGGGCAGATATTGATGAAGGTGCTGCAAACCAAAAAGTAGCATAGATGGTAGTAGTTAATATTACTTCATCTGCAACTGTACTGCAGTTGCAATGCAGTAGAGCCACACCCCATACAGGCAGCTGATATGGCCCCTCAAGAGAGTCAACAAATGGACACCCACTTTCTAGTGTTGACTCTCTTGAGGGGCCATGTCAGCTGCCTGTATGGGGTGTGGTTCTTCACCACCTCTACTACGAGATGAAGATCAATAAGGTTACACTGCCACTTGCTTGCAGTACAGTTCTTGTGAGTGAAAGCTAATATCGCTACCACTGCAAAGACTCACGTTGTTACCAAACTAAAACGCATCCATCAAGAGCATATAGGAGAATCTAAGCACAAAGGGAGGCGAAATTCAGCTTCCCAGCTGACCTCAGAAGCTGACTTTACCCAGAGCTTAAGTGCATTATTTGATATTGCACATGCTAACTGGGAAAGCGCACAACAATACCAGAAGACTGCCAGTTTTTGTTAGACCAATGTGGTGCATGACAGATACTGATGACAACAGAGGACCCAATGCATCGGCAAGCTGCTGCAAAGTATAGAAAGCGCAAAGATGATGAACAGAGACGCAACAGAAATCGCATTGATCCAGCACCATCAAGTGCTGCTGCTTTTTCATCTGAAAATGATCAGCAGATGATGAAGATTCTTCCAGTGACCCACTGTTTGCACCGTAAATCCAAATAACACCAAAACAAAAAGAAAATCCAGTAGGAGCAGCCATTACCAAAACGCTGCATTATCGATAATTCACTGTTTAATGCAGCACTGAACAGAACTATAACATCAAGTCGTCAAGCAATGATGATCGTCACTCCTGCTCTTGCTGCAGCTGGAATTGATATAAATGAATTGACAATGTCACATTCCTCTGTCATGAATGCTCGAAACACCTCACGTGAAAGCCTGGCAGCTGCAGTGCGGCAAAAATTTAAACCAACAGTTCCACTTGTTGCTTATTTTCATGGTAAACATTTGACTAATGCCACTGGCACAAAGTGCAACTCTTTGGCCATTGTAGTTTCTGGTATGCATGTTGAGATACTGCTTGGCATTCCGAAGCTGCCTGTTGGAACGGGATCACTAATGGGCCAAAAAGTAGTGGAATTCATACTCGAGTTGTAGCAGAGCATTTAGCTGCACTTTGTTTTGACACAACATCAAGCAATACGAGAATCTACACTGGAGCTATCACTGTCGTGCAGCAGGCATTTAATCGAAGGCTGCTATTTCTTGCATGCCGTGATCTCAAAGTCGTCAATGATTGTGCAGAGCGGGCACTGGGCAGTCAAATTAGCTACTGACTTCAATGAAGTCCTTACGGAAAATGAACAACAACGCCAGCTCCTCTATCAGGTGGTCGAGCACCACAGAAAGCTGCTTCCAACAAGTGCAAGTAAAAGCCAACATGCCAATTAAATAAATTCAATGGCTTGACTCTTTACAAACATTTCTTTTGCTTTTTCTGGGCAATGTGTTGTCACCTGAAGCGTTGCGATCGTGACTGGTGAACGTATTTTTATGCGGTTTTCGCTAAAGTTTAGTGCATTTAATTTCATACCAAACGCTTGTTAATGTGATCTATTTTGTGCATTATTTATGTTTTTCTGAATGTGGAAACACTTATTGTATCATAAATTCAGAGTAAAACAATGGTTAAAACAAAAATGCTGCAACTGCAATGTAGATAAGTCAAAAAAGAATTACGTCACATATTCAAGGAATTTTGACGAATTATGCCAAGGAAAGCAAATTTAGAGGTCGGTGGGAGAGCACTTCCTCTTCTCGGATTTAATTCAAATTTTCACAGTGTCATTTTTTTATGAATCCTCCTCAAATGAGCGGGTGTGCAAACAAAAATAAAAAATTTCAATTTTTTTTGGCCACCCTACTCTATACGTGTTCACAAAAACCTCGGTTAGACTATAGAGTTGTATTATCACTAGGAGGCTAAGAAAATCCTGCAAATGCCAAGAAGCATACCTACAATACGCGACTACGCGTGGTTCATTGGGTTGAGTAAACTAGCTATGTCGTCTAAGTAAAACATTACCATATATGCGACGTGTCGACATCGGGTATTATATCATATTTTTATGTTTTCAATACAAAATCTATTTAAATGAGTAAACTGGTTGCTGCAAACTAAAACTTATCATCAATGCAAGCTGAGTATGGTTGGCTAATCTTACACAATTTAACTATAACTTAACTTACACAATTTGACTTAACCTACTGGTTATTATTAGCAAATAGGCGTTTTTCAATTAAAAAAAAGGCTGTGGCTATATTTACACTATATAGTGTAATAATAGCCTCCATAGCGTTGCCAGATCAGGAATTCTGCCCTAATTTGAGAAAAGTTAAGCTATGTAAAACAAAAACTTGTATTTTGAAAAAAAAAAAATATTCCTGGGCAAAGATTAAAACCCTAATTTTATTCCTAACTTTAACCCTTACCTTAACCTTTCCTAACTTTAATCATAACTCTGGCAACACCTGATTGTGGAAAAATAGCCACTTCCTAAAAAAAAATCGAAATCTTCCCCTCCATCAGAAAATCCTGGGTGCACCACTGGTTGTTGTTATGACATGACTTGGAATGAATTTCAGATCTACCAGCACTAGAGTCGAAGGCGACAACCACGGAGCTGGTAACCCATGGAACTGTCTGGACAAAATGAGCTATTGCCTGATATGTTAGGCAATTATTTTGATCAACTTCTAAATGCAAAAAAAAATGTAAGCTTAAGTATACTCATACTCACTCATACTGAGCAACAAAAGAATCACCTAAAACTACTTCAGCTTGAAAATTGTAATCAAACTTTTTTACTGATGATTAATTTCTTTAAGTGGCAGTTAGACTATTTAATGACCAGAAAAACGCAAGTAAGAAAAATCTGCAAACTGCGGCCTTCCTGATCTTGCTTTTCTCAACCTTGAAGTCTCGACTTACTAATTCAGTGTTGCCAATTTTCCAACAGCAATTTCATTACACCAGTGCTTTTCCATCGCAAATTTTTCTTGCATGTTTTTCGCCAATTTTAAGATGACGATTAAAAATAGGTCTATTCGTTTGACAATGTGAAACTGAACTGATCTCCAAAAAAAAAAAAAAAAAATGTTCTCGTTTCAAAAGTGTTTCGCTGTGTGAGTAGGGTTGTTTTTTTGATTGATTGATTGCGGAAATCTTTGTTAACATGGTGATCTTCAGTGTTATATTTATTCTAAATCCAGGTATGGGAACGAAGGAGTAACACAGCAAGCATAACGGAATTCAAAAAATAGATCATTGAACAGAAACCACCACAAATAAAGGTTAACAACCCCGAAACTAGAAACTAAGAATAACAACGCTTTAGGCCAGGGCTTCCCAAAGTGGGGGTCGTGTAACGGACTTCGGGGTCGCAGAAATTATAAGCTTACAAATTTTACACAAAGCACTGCATATTAACACTTATGTGCAAGATGCTGTAAAAGTTAACTTTATTAACAGTCGTGCACTCAATAGGCTACCCAGAGCCACTATATAGCCACTATGTATATCAGTGGTTCCCAACCTGGGGTTCGCGGATCCCTTGGTGGTCCGTGAGAAAGCATTTCTGGATCCGTGATTACCTTGATGAACTTTGGAAAAAAAAATTTGCTCTATAACTTATGCACGGATAGAGCACCAGCTATGCTCGGGAACAAATCCGGATTTGCCGTTTTAGTAAAAAACAAAGCTCCTCGCGTGGTTGTTATACCCATTGCTTCTTGCACAGGTACGCCTTAGCAGCAAAAACTTTACCAGCAAGTCTTAAAGAAATTCTGATGAATTGCGTGAAAATTGTTAATTTCATCAAAAGCAGAACTGTAAACTACCGTACATTTAAAGCGCTCTGTCAAGAAGTAGGGTCAGAATACGAAGTACTTTTGTATCATTCTGAGGTACGTTGGTTATCTAGAGGAGTTTTAAAACGACTGCAGCAGCTAAAAAATGAGGTATCAACTCTTTTGAAAGCAAAAGGAAGTCCCCTCTCAAAATTGTTTGAGAGTAAAAGTTTTCTATACGGCATGGCCTACTTAGCCGATATTTTCGGTCATATTAACAATGTTAATTGTAGCGGACGCTGCTTTCAGCATATCCACCCATACACAGCCATCAGTGGGATGGCAACATTCCTGGGCAAAGTCGGCAAGGAATGATAGGACACGAGGTCCATTACGCTGCGGTATTGTTTACTAACTCAACTCAGAAGATCAATGCTTGCTCACAACGTAATTGTTTATAGTTTTTAATCTTCGATCCAGCAACACAGAAAGTAAAGGAAAACACCGGAATTATTAAAGCTCTACCACCAACAACTGGATACGAAATGTTGTCGCTGCTACATTAACAATAAACTGATCCAAACGTCATCCTGGCAGTGCCAAAAATAGAAAGCAGTAGCAACAACGAAACCGATATATTGCTTTAGAATTATCAAGACTGATTTCTTGATACTGGTTTTAAGTTCTGACTTTTGATATTGCATTCAACTGATTCCCAAGTAGCAAAGATTGGCGTCTAGCCAGCTCCACGCTAGCGAAGTTATTGGCGACGCGCCAGCGATAATCGCCAGCCAGCCGCCACCGATCTGCTCATCGCAAAACCGGCGTAACGCTGGCGAAATTCGACAATAAAGTCGGCTGTGCGTAAGCGCCTCGATGGCGAAAGTCGCTCACGTTAGTTAACGGCGCGCTGTCTGTACGCCTACGAATTTCGCTCAACTTACAGGCACGTTTTTCCGGCTGCGCGCGCTGTCGCTGGACTGACGAATGTCGCCCTGCTGAAGCCCCTTTTTTTTCGGCCACCAGCAGCAGCTGTTGTTTTGCGAAATTATCAAAACAAAACACTAAAATGTTTTGAAGCATTTTGTGTATTAAATGTCTTTTTGTGGTTAAAGCGAGACGCAATTCAAAAATGTAAAACAACGAAAACAATGAAGATTTTTAATACACTGACTTACCACAGCTCCATTTTCGTAACACAATGCTAAAAAATGTTTCAGTAATTAATGAATGGCGGTTTTTCTGATCATTTGTAATACAAATAACAAAACAATTTACAAGTCCAAGCCATGGGAGAGCAAAGCTAAAGACTATAAACATGAGGTTATTTGTAAAAGCCCAGCAGCTGTTAAGTGAATTTTGACAGTTTTCGCGAAACAATAATTTTTAAGCAAAAAATTCTATTAAAAAAAAACTTTCTTGGTTTTCGAAACTATAATGAGTTTGATTAAAATGTTTGCTTGCAAGATTTACCCTAGGCCTAGGGTAGGGGTAAGTAAAATTTACTCCCGGTTAGAAACCAATTGTGTACTACGTACTACAGTATCATAACTATCAGCATATATTGTAGGTATTGCAATACGTCAAAATCACAGCACTGGAAGAAAATACACAGCAACATCAAGAACACTACCATTGCTTCCACTGTACTCTCTGATGTAATAAAGATTAATACGAAGCTAGCAGAGAAATTCAGATTAATGAGTTTTTTGTGCTATCTGGCTTTGCTATCTGTCACCAGCCGCCTTCAAATACCGCTTCACTGCAGATTCGATATCTTTGTCCGTCGCCTTGGCTTGCCTTCGAATCACATCTGTAATAATACAAAATGAGCTCTCTGTGAAAACAATTTCGCTCACAACAACAACTTAATTACACTACTAACTCATTATTAGATAGCACATCTTATGATCCTGGATGAAATGTCGAAAATATGTAGTAAGAGTGAGGCAGAATTAGGTCAGCGCGTCATAATCACCACTGTTGTGTTGAGCGGGAACATTTGCTGTTGTATGGAATATATCCAGCTGCGATTACCAGCGCTGTAGGTCTTGTTTGCAAAGTGTTAATCCGAAGTGCTAATTTACATTGGCTGGCAATATTGTCGTTTTTATATCGATTCAATGTTGTCGGACATTGAATCGTTGTTAAAAAGGAAAACTAGGTTAGTTGACATCCGAGGGGAAAACACGTGTCTTCATAGTTCAGAAATGTTCCCGCTGTGGGTTAGTGACTTCAAACCCTCAATGGTGACATCATAACGGAATAAATGGTCAGATTTTATGAAAGGCGGTATGCAGTTGAAACAATTTACTGAGCTGCGAGCAGTTGAAACAATTTAGTGTCGTTAGATGGTCCCGCAATACCGGATTACAATCCCGATAAAGCAGTTATTGCGTGGTGTAACGATTCTATTGCAGGACGTCGCCCAGACTTCAACAACGCTAAGTTATCATTTTAACATTGTTGCAAGTTTAATTTTATTTACTTGTGCTATCGTTACTTTGGCCTCCAAGCACGCAGATTTGGCTGCCGAGAAGGAGCTTTCGGTAGGCCACGATGGCTGCCGGAAAAAAACACGAGTTTTAAGGCCTGCCCTAGTCAACAATTTGGGTCGATCCTTTCCTGAAAAGCATAGGCTAACAATATATACTGCATCATGTTAGCATCAAAAAAGGTTTTGCCATTTTTTACATCATAATAATAAACCAGTAGAGTAGTAGACTACTATTTCTGGTGCTTTCGTGTGTATCTCTAGTTTTAGAAGCACTGTGAACACAAATCAACACAACACTTCAAAACTAACCGCAGCTATATCTTCTTAGAAACATCGTCCATTTTCCAGGAATAGGTTGAATGCCATTCTTTGCTGCGTTTGTCTGGTTGAATGGCGGTCACCAGGTTTCAGATCCAACTATTATGGACAATTGCCATAGCACCATCCTCTCCATCAAACTCTATTATATGATATTGTTCGATTTCTGTATCTCTCGTCCAAGAAAACCTTGTATCAATAATAGGCTATGAACAAAACTACAGTTAGTTAAGAATAAACCTGTGAACAAAACACATGTAAAACAAATAATTCGTCATATGGTTTGTTCCGATCTTAATTTTGTAATATAATATATACAAAAATTAAATTAGTAATACACAATCTATACAGCAACCAGTATATACCTGTACCACAGACTAACTTCAGACTTAGGTTTTTATTGCATTGTAGCACTAAAGTAATTGCATTACCGAAATCTCTATCAATGTGCCTTTAAAAACCTGCTGAAAAAACACGATAGCCTAATTTGTTTTGTAGCTATTTCCTTATCTACTTTTGCCTTAAGTTCATTGGTAGTTACATCTTAAATGCAATAAAACATGTTCACATAAATTACGTGTAACATTATTTAGTGGTTTACCGCAAGTGACTAGAATACTGAATACCAGACACCATCAAATCAACCACTTAGTGAATTTGTTAGCTTAGCAACACAATTGCATATCGCAGTAACCTAACGACTAACGAGGTCCCTAACCCTAAGCTTTATTACACAGCAGTCTACCCAATAACTGAGCAAACAGGTTTCAACTCAATCAAATCAATCGCGTGTTTGAAATGGCACGTGACTTCAATCAAGCGCAACTAAAACGGAATGAAGCGCGGCCTTTCGTAAGAAACTCGACAGCGCGTTGTCAGCGGAAAACGAGAAAAAATCGAAAGCGCGTCTCTCGCACGAAAGTCGACCGCGCGAAGCCAGCAGAAAACGATGAACTTTGAAGAAAAAAAGTCATGACGATATTCGCCATCCAGGCGCTGGCCTACCGCTAACGATTTTCGATGTCGCCAATGTGAGCGCTCGCCGCCCTGATTACGCCAGCTGCACGCCAACTATTGCTACCTGGGTTGCCACTTGAAAGAACCGACTTTTCATATTGAACAAAAACTCAACAAACTGATTTTACATGGTGCAAAACTCTACAAAAGACTAATTTTCACATAGCAAAAGACTTAACACACTCTGATTTAGAATCATGAACTAAACTTCTTTAAGAAGGTTTCGTGTGTGAGATTGCGAGTTTTACATACGATCACACAACGCAACGCGACTGCAAATCTACATAACGATGAACCAAGGTAGGAATTCGGCATAGTGAAGTTGATTACAGAAGTTGAATTCCCGAGACGTGCAGTTATGCGCTCAAGGCGGAACCTTTTGGACAATTCTAGTGACGTGTACGTGTGACGTCAGAGACAACAGAGCTCTCTAGCGCTACAGACACCCCCGCAAGAAGGAAAACGGGGTTGCCGTTTGACTTCTGATGAGATGTTTGCAGCATGAAATGAAACAGGCGAGGCACAAAATGCGTATTATAACATAGACACACGGTGAACAACAAGACGGGGTCGGATCCCCTCCGCACGGCGCGAGCGCTAACAGTTCCTCTGATTCCGGGGAGCGGCTGGTCGGCTCTCGATTGGTTGAAACAGAGGTCTCGTGCGACGGACATCCGGCTTCGATGATTTCTAATTAAAAAAATGTGGAGAGTTACAATGACAAACACCATCTAATCACTCATCAATCACAGGTGAACACTGACAATGCAGATAATGTTTATATGCAGTACACGACGACTAAGTTGTGAAAATTGATGAAGCATGCCAGAGGGCACAGAGCGCACTCTCTCTACGACACGGAGGGACAGTCCGGACAACGGCCGTGCGAAGCAGTCGCACAAACTGCCACACACCGCGGCGCGAGAGCAAAGCGTCATGACAGCAGGATGGGTATTCTAACCAAACGGGGAAGGTGAAAAAACGGACACACGTTTAAATGAAACCAGACCAGGACTGTAGTGCCAGCAGACAACCAGGGGAAGTGACGAGGCTTGAAGTACCTAGCCTCACGACAACCTGCAAACATAGGAACTGAAAGATAGATGGGATGAATGGATAGATGCAGTTTTACGTCGTACCCAGGACGGCTGGATGGATGCAGTTTTACGTCATGCTCAGGACGGCTGGATGGATGCAGTTTTACGTCATGCCCAGGACGGCGGTGTCAGAAGTGAGATTCGAAGATGGCATTTATCTGGGGGCGACTTAAGCAGTCAGCTACGACGTTATCTTCACCCTTTATGTACTGTAGATCAGACGTGAATTCCGAGATATAAGAGAAATGTCGAGACTGCCTACCTGTAGCATGGGCAAGCGTACCCTTGAAGGCAGTGATGA
Source organism: Aplidium turbinatum (assembly GCF_918807975.1). Taxonomy (NCBI): domain Eukaryota; kingdom Metazoa; phylum Chordata; class Ascidiacea; order Aplousobranchia; family Polyclinidae; genus Aplidium; species Aplidium turbinatum. The sequence goes on from NC_137482.1 coordinate 22,123,959, forward strand.
GGTTTGTGATCCGTGAATATGGCAAACTTATTACGACCTTCCAGGAAGTACCTAAAGTGCCTTAAGGCGAGGTATATTGCCAACAACTCACGGTCGAATGTAGAATAGCGTCTCTGAGTATTATCCCGACATTTGGAAAAGAAAGTAATGGGCTTCTGTTTACCATCGATTTCCTGTTGGACCACGGCACCGACAGCAGTGGAAGATGCATCTACGACGAGAGAGGTCGCGGCGCCGGGGGCTGGATACGCTAACAGTGAAATGCTCTTTAAGCCTTCCTTCGACCTGTCGAAGGCTGAGATTGCATCATCGGTCCAAGGTATCGGTTTCTGACCGGATAGCTTAGGAGTTAAGATGCCGTGTAGCGGCTGCAAGAGCCGTGCACAGTCGGGAATGAATTTACGGTAGAACTTCACCATGCCAAGATACCTCCTGAGTTGCCCTGCCTGTAGTGGGCGCTGAAACTTCTGGATTGCTTCCACCTTGCCAGAAAGGGGTTGAATGCCTTCAGAGTTGACCTCATGACCTAAGAATTTTACCTTCGGAACACCAAACACACATTTTTCCTTATTGAGAATGAGCCCGTAGTGAGTCAAGCGTCGAAAAACTGCCCTCAGGTGGATCACATGTTCTTCTTTATTTTTGGAGAAGATTAACACATCATCGACATAGCAAAACACGAAGTTCAATCCACGCAAAACCTCGTTCATGAAGCGTTGAAACGTTTGGCTAGCATTACACAGACCCATGCTTAATTTACAAAATTCGAAGCCGCCAATGGGCGTAACGATGGCCGTTTTTGGAATGTCCCGTTCGGCGACACGGATTTGATGGTAAGACTTGAACAAATCCAGACTAGAGAAAATGGTAGAGCCATGCAACGCGTCGACGAAGTCATGCAAGAAGGGTAGCGGATAAGTGTCGCGCCGGGTCTGACGGTTGAGATTTCTATAGTCCCCCGTGATGCGGTAGCGACCTGTGTCCCCTTTTGGGACCATGTGAACAGGGGAGGCCCAGGGAGAATTGGAAGGGCGAATGACACCCAGATCTAAGAGGTGCTGTATCTCCTCGCGCAGATGTATTAACTTTTCGGGCGATAACCTGCGCACGCGCGACGCTGTGGGAGGACCAGAAGTGAGAATATGATGACACGTTTCATGTTTAGACGGACGATGATAGTTTTTCAGGGCAAAAACCTTCGGGAACTCGACGTTTAAGAATGCGTAGGCGCCTAGCTCGGCAACATTGGAGTCCTTGCCTTTCGGTCCGCTAGAGGGTGCGGTGTGTCGCACATGATTAGCATAGTTATCACGATTCGGCATAATCAGGCGCCTATTAGGAATGTCAATGGACAGGCCAAAATGCAACAAAAAGTCTATGCCTATTATGGGTACAGGCAGATCAGCGAGCTTAAAAGTCCATTCAAATTCGATGGGTAGGCCAAGTGAGAGCCGCTTGCGCACGCTGCCGAACACCTGAATGAGCGAGCCGTTCACAGCGGTAAGAACACTAGAGGGTTTAGCACGATTAAAGGAACGACAAGGAAGTATACTTAGGCTACTACCAGTGTCAATAAGAAAAGTTAGATTCGTGTGCGGGTCGTAGAGCCGAAGCATCGCGGCGGAGTTTAAGTTGATGGTCCCCACTTCGCCCGCTCTGCTGAAGTGGGACCCGATACGTTTTTTTGCTCCTTCCCAGTTGCAAGGAAGGGCGCAGCGACGGGCCCTAGGACCAAACCTATCGTGATAGAAACAGAGTGAGGGGCGACCTCGAAGATTGTCATGTGAGAGCGTGGGCCTTCGAGCAGCGAGAGAGGGGGACGCCCGACAGTCAGGCGTCCTGAAACTCCCAGAAATCTCACTACCGGAAGAGTTCATCCTGCGATCGAATGACTGTACAGACTCAGACAATGCGGAGACACGCCTATCCAAAGATTGATTAATGTCTGCCTGCGAGGAAAGACTGCGTGAACCCTGTAGCCTACAACGGCATCATCGCCGCTTGAAATTTTAACTATTTTATCCGCTCGGCGCGCCAACGTCTCCAAATCATCACCCGCATGCGCGGCTAGAATGCGCCTAACGTCAGTCGGTAACTTACCCAAAAACAATTCACGCAACAAGGATGTATTTCCTCTAGCAGCACTACCCAAAAGTCGTCTTATTTTAGTTAAATGAGTCGATGGCCTTTCGGCTCCGAGATTAGTCTTGTGGAACAAGGCACTCACACGGTCTCCCTCAGTGAGACCAAACTCGCGCAGGAGGGCCCGTTTAAGCATGGCATAGGGGTCGTCACAACCGTCACGGTCGACGACGGCGTCGGCGACCCTATGCAATTGCTGCTCGTTGAGTGCCTGTATAACTAAGTCATATCGTTCGTCGGTATTATCAATGGCCTTATTTCTGAAAAAGCTTTCGACTAACTCAATCCAAAGGGATACGTCCGTCTCAAAGAACCTCGGCAACGACATGCCATAGGGCCTGGGGTGCCTGCAGACACCACAATCCAGTGTCTGAAGGGAGTCGTCCGGACGGGGGCGAAACACATCGTCATCGCTGCTGTCAAGACGCCCCGATCGCGCGCCCCGAGTGAGGCGACGACCAAGGACGACAACGACGAGGGAAATAAAAAGGCTTACGGCTACTACGATAATGTAAAAAGAGTATTCAAGCATCATGAATTAATGTTACTTAACTTGAATCCCACGGCGTCGTCGTTGAAGGAACGTCCGATGAAAGGCAGGCTTGTTATAATCCGTGATGTAATCCAGAATAATTCAGTGCATCCAGTCAGTTCACATTTAGTTAATTCACAGTTAAGTCAAGTGGTTAATTCACAGTGAGATCACGTCGTTACAGCTCACAGTTAGCAAAAACATCACGTCGGGGTCACCAGAAATATGTAGCGGACGCTGCTTTCAGCATATCCACCCATACACAGCCATCAGTGGGATGGCAACATTCCTGGGCAAAGTCGGCAAGGAATGATAGGACACGAGGTCCATTACGCTGCGGTATTGTTTACTAACTCAACTCAGAAGATCAATGCTTGCTCACAACGTAATTGTTTATAGTTTTTAATCTTCGATCCAGCAACACAGAAAGTAAAGGAAAACACCGGAATTATTAAAGCTCTACCACCAACAACTGGATACGAAATGTTGTCGCTGCTACATTAACAATAAACTGATCCAAACGTCATCCTGGCAGTGCCAAAAATAGAAAGCAGTAGCAACAACGAAACCGATATATTGCTTTAGAATTACTGTATCAAGACTGACTTCTTGATACTGGTTTTAAGTTCTGACTTTTGATATTGCATTCAACTGATTGCCACTTGAAAGAACCGACTTTTCATATTGAACAAAAACTCAACAAACTGATTTTACATGGTGCAAAACTCTACAAAAGACTAATTTTCACATAGCAAAAGACTTAACACACTCTGATTTAGAATCATGAACTAAACTTCTTTAAGAAGGTTTCGTGTGTGAGATTGCGAGTTTTACATACGATCACACAACGCAACGCGACTGCAAATCTACATAACGATGAACCAAGGTAGGAATTCGGCATAGTGAAGTTGATTACAGAAGTTGAATTCCCGAGACGTGCAGTTATGCGCTCAAGGCGGAACCTTTTGGACAATTCTAGTGACGTGTACGTGTGACGTCAGAGACAACAGAGCTCTCTAGCGCTACATTAATCGTGGTATTCAAGGACCAGGTGTGACAATAATTGATGCAGCTGAAAAACTGAAAGCGTTTTTAGCCAAGTAGCCGGTTTGGAAACGCAGATTGGAAGCAGGTAATTACGCTAACTTTCCAATGTTAGAAGATCTTATCTTGATGGATGAAACTAAAAAAAATGTACTCTTTTGATCGCTATGAGAGAAAAATTTTGCGCACACTTGAAAACTCTGCAAATCTCATTTCAACGTTATTTTAATTTAGAACACCTGCCGCACGAAGTTGAAACATGGATTCGAATTTCTTTTCTTTTTGACTTGAGCAACATTAGCGATAACGATCTCAGTAAAGATGACCTAGCCTACTTGATTTGAGATCAAAAGAGTTATTACGCATTGAATTTCATTCAAAAACTGTGGAAGAATTTTGGTGCTCACAACTGCAAACCTAACCATTCTTGGCAAAGCAAGCTATTGTTATTTTGTTACGATTCATAAACACTTTCTTTTGCTAGGCCGGATTGTCAGCTCTTGTTACAATAAAAACTAAACATCGAAATCGCCTGGACGTTGAAAATGGCATGCGTGTTGCATTGTCAAAAACTCAAGCACAGTTCAGTCGTTTAGTTCAGGAAAGGCAACAATAGCCCTCTCATTAAATTTGCTTACGTTGAAAAAGTTTCGACATGGCACTTTCAGTCACCTTAATATTCAAATACTGCTGACATTTCTTGAGCAATTTATTCATTTTCTTATTTAAGCAACTGTTTAATCTAATATTTGCCGCAGGAATCATAGCGGCAATGCAGGCCCGTAGCCAGGGGGGTTCTCAAGGTTCCCGGGAACCCCTCCTTGAGCCGAAAAGGTCCACATTTTGGAGAAGTTGTAGTGTACATACGATCACAGGATCAGCTACCTATGATCAGCTGAAACCTTCCAGATAGTTCTGAATAAACATGTTAATATATTGTTGCTTGTTTGGAACAGGGTCCGCAAATACTTGTTGGCGCGGACCCAATTTGGCTTAAAAAGCGAGTGGACCAAATTTGGCTTAAAGAAAAAAAGAAAAAGAGACAAAGAAAAAGCTTAAAGAAAAAAGAACAATGGACAAAAAAAAAATGGACCAAATTTGGCTTAATAAGCGAGTGGACCTACTAACTGTGGTCGTCGTCGTGTGAACTTTTTGGGCCAAGAATCTTTTCTTTTACCACCCCAGATTCACGATGTTCCAGGACTACACTGGAAGGCTACTAGAGAGCAGCCAGTCTTTGGTTTCATCATCCAAGACGCGCAGACCTTCCACTCCGTTCTACAGTCATTGATGACGTGGTCTGCGGTCTGCGCCCGACGCCGGTACGAAGACTGTAGAGGCGCACCTATGCCTGTCTTTGTAGTGTCAGGCCTATGGAGCATGTGTCGGCGTAGATCTTTTGTTCATAAGCTTCGTTGATCAGAAGTTGAGCTGCTGGCACGAATGGGTGTCTTGATTTCAGTCGACAGAGGTGCTCATTTGGAGAGCCGAGATCTTGTGGTAGAGAAGATGGTTAGGCTCCAGTGCTCGTCAACTGAGAGAAAGAGTGACTTCTTCACGACGAAGATCAGCGGGTTGGATGCCAGCGAGAATGGGGAGATTGTCCAATGGTGTGGGACGCAGGCATCCAGTCACTGTGCGCAAGGCGCTATTTATAGCTGTGTCGATGTTGTGGCAGTGAGCACTGCAGCACCAAACAGGTGCACACTGCACAGTACTCTGATGAAGAGTAGACAAGGGCTAAGGCTGTTAGGCTGCGATAGGAAAAGTTTCAGCTCTCGCCCCCCAGCTGGAGCCTGCCAGGCGCTTGAGTAGCCCAGCGCGGAATGTCAGTTTCTTGCGCAGTGACACCAAATGGTGGTGGTATGTGAGCGATCTGTCTAGTGTCACCCTAACATATTTTGGTTCGGGGCGGAAGGACAGAGGTTTTCCATTGTTCTGAACATGTAGCTCACGATCAGCTTCCCGATGTTTTAGGTGGAAAGACGAAACTCAGTGCGTCAAAGAGTATATGATTGTATTTATTTTGACATACAAGCTATATTTATAGTAAGTTTAACCCCTTTTGCGACCCACTGTGGATGGTCTCGCGATCCAAATTTGGGTCGCAACCCACAATTTGCGAAACCCTGGTTTAGAACCTCGCATATCGTAGACAATTTAGGCGAAAAGCGAATAGCAGAAATTGTTATATTGCAAAATGTGCAGTAGCTTACATGACCTTAAAGGGCATCCGCACCCTCTGCCTCCCGCTTCCGGCGCCCATGTAGATATGCTATTGTTAATGTGAAAATTGTTTGCAGCCTATTTATTTATTTATTTCGTTTTTGTAATGTTGACAATTTGAAGTTTGTTTTGTTTGCTGGCCTATATATTACGTATTGCCACTTCCTATGTTTTGATTGCTTAGGGACACACAAAGAAGAAAGTGTTACCAAAAGGTCCATATTTTTGGATTTGGGAACCCCCCCTTGAAAATGTCTGGCTACGGGCCTGCAATGCAATATGACACAGTACAGTAGTTGAGTAGCATACTTATTATTTATTATAATAGTCGATAGTAGCCTATGTTAATTGAGTTTCAGGTAAAATGTAGGTAGGGGTCCGCAGAATTAATAATTTGTCTAAAGGGGTCCGTGACCAGTGGCGGCTCGTGTAGGGGAGAACCTCCATCAATGGGACAAATTTTGCGTTTGCTAATTTTTTTAAATTTTGTAACGAAATGCAGTGCTTTTTTTTACAACACTTTTTCAAATAACACTTGATTTAATTTCATTATCTCCAGTGGTTTAGCAATAACGCGCAATTTTTTAAAGTTACTCAAAACGTCCCATTGTTGAATCTGGCTCCACCATTGGGACAGGCAATTTTTAGCAATGGGACACAATTTATTATCCGTGTAAATGCATATTATAAACTTGATATTCACTTTGTTATTGATTATATTTAGGCTACTGTAGTGCATTATTAAAGTTTTCTAAATTTTTCTCAACTTCATCATGCAAAATCTTTTTGACACCATAATGAGGTTGAAAACTTAGATTGCTTTTAAGATCATTATTTGCTTGGGCTCTTTGTATGCGTTTTTCAATGTTTGGCTTGGTATGTCAAATTCTCTTGCTACAGGTCTATTTTTTCCGGTTTGTATTGCTTTTTCAACAGCAGTTTACATAGTTAAAGGATCTGTGTTTCCCTTTTTACGAATAAGTCGAGTTGATTTACAGTGTCCCATTGATGGGCAAGACCTGCTGTCCCATTGTAAGATGCCATCCGCAAATGCAAAAAAAAATCAGCTAATTTCTTAAATACTACGTCACTGACAACAACGTTTTGTCTTAAGAACTGCCAGACATATAGACTATGCTACCATGTTTTTTCAACCTGCTTCGCCAAGTATGTAGAAAAATATCTTCAAGACAAGTGACCTGTCTTTATTTACTTTGGGTATCAAAAAACACACTTTCTTTAACAAACCAGCCATGCATGCAAATTGAAGGATCCCACTGTTGGTACAAGCTTTTGACTACATGGCGCATTGAAATTCGTCATATACGTTGTGCTCGCTTGATCAACCAAGCGTGGGAGACCAAGTGTCCTATTGTAGAATCGTCCCAATGATGGAGGTTCTCCCCTAATGGTGCTGTGGCGCTGCAGCTCCACCAATTTTTTGGCTCATTCTGCCCGTAATAAGAAATGTAAAAGACGTCGTGATTTTTCTTAATATTTATTAAAGTTGTTAAAGTTAGCAGACCTTTCCAACTTTTTTGCTTTGTTGACTGGAAACGCCTTCTCAGAAAGGGAAACTACCTCGTTGTCACATGACTTCCACTCAAGCTTGACCGCTTTGATTTTGCTCTGTGTGGCGCTGCGATTTTCCGTGCACCGAAGCGCAAGCGTTATAAAAGCAAACCAACCAAGTCGAACTCACGTGACAATGACGTAGTTTGTCAGTCTGGCAACAGCAACGTTCGTCGTTTTGGCGCTGTCTGGAACAATGCGCCTTGGGTTGCCACATTGACGATTTTATTGCCAAATTCAAAAAAATTGCCGATTTTCAAAGATGTTTGGCTACATATTTGGGGTTTGGCTATTTGGGATAATTGGCTATTTGGGAACCTATTTGGTATAATTAATTCTGTTTGGCGATTCCCCAACCTATATTACTTGCAGAACAATACTTTGTATAAGTGTTTAGCAACGCTTTTTGTCACAATATTGGCTCCAGCCAATTCACCAGTTCCATTCATTTTTCTTTTATCGTAATACAGAAGAAATGGTTTTGAAGAAATAAAATACAGCAACAAAAGGTAAAGGTGGCCAAACCGTAATGGTTTGAACGTGCATGCAAAGATCCATGTCTCAGGTATATGTATCGATAAACAGGGCCTCTGAGAAAAATTTTCACTAGGGGTACGAAGAGTCATTCCGGACCCCCCTCTCACTCCGGGCCCCCTTTGTCTTGGGCAAAACGCGTGATACTTGCTTAGGCATATTGCACACCATACAACATTTTACTGCAGAATTGGACATCTGTGCGCAATAATAGTATCAGTCTGCAATAAAACTATTATTTAGTGTTTTGTGCTGTGCATATCATGTGATCTGTCCCTCACCAATTTGTGTATCCTGCATTGAATTCGTGTGTCAGTTGTTGATGGTGCTGGTGAGAGGTGTCGCTTGTAGGCTACATCTTTAATATAAAATTTTCAAATTCATTTATTTATTTCTCTTAGATGTAGCCTATAATTATTCCTGATGAGGACACTATGCGGTGTTGAAAACGTTGGAATTAGTCGTTTTTTTTTTCATTTTTTGTGTGTTTAATAAAAAATGTTAAATCCATTAACGTTACTGAGTGTTATAGGCTATGTATCTGGAACAACAAGTCAAGCTCTCTACCAAGGCTCAAACATAACATCTTGTTAAAACATAGGCTAATCAAATTAATCATTTGACCAATAACCTTTCTTCATTAACTTTTGCATTCACCAAATGCCTAGCAGAAGTGAACGAAGTCCTTTTTTTTATTCCGGCTGCGCTCCTGCTCCGAAAGTATTCACTCCGGCTTCTGCTCCGAAATTGAAGTGAAATAAGCGTGAAACTACCTTATTCAAATAGCTTTTTTTTTAAATTCGGGTTTTTCTCAAACCTGCTTTTGCTACACTATGCCTCCCCCCATGGATAGGAGAATAACCAACTTTAATGATTTAATTTAGGATGCTTTTAACAAAACATTTTTGCACGTTAAGCATTCAATCACCACTTTGGGCCCCTAATTTGCGTGCAATGCATTCAATTACCATTCCGAGTCCTTTTTCTACATTACGGGCCCTCCCCAGGACTAAAGAATAACAACTTTTATGCTTGAGTCTAGTCATTTAAAATGGTTTTAACCAAACATTTTTGTGCGTAAACTACAAAATCACAATTTTGAGCCCCCCAGCAATCACAGTCCTGGGCCCTCACGGGTACGCGGTACTCTCCGTACCCCCTCTCATAGGCCTTGTCGATAAATACAATTAAGCACGGCCACCAAACCTAATAATTTAAACAAGTACGTGGATGAATAAGTTGAAAGTATCAGTCGGTTTATCATTCCTAAAACAACTGAAAAGCACCAATAGATTATTGAAACAATGCAGAACGATGGCACCAAACAACTATCACAGAAAAAATTAATACGCAGCTTTCTGAGTAGGCTAAACGTTTGGGCTGCAGTGAGACAGTGAGTTTGGCAGATGACTCTTTTTCAGCAATTTTTTATAAAGTACCAGAAGAGCAGGCACCATCACTAACTCAGTTGAAGGTTGTCTGGCAGCCAGCTGGGACTCATACGGTCCTTGACAAATCAATAACTTTGTTTTTATCTTAACGCTCAAAATGCACTAGACTTAATGCGAAAGTTTTATCTTAACTTTTCATTACAATTTAGGGCTGAAGATGCGCACAAAATGCACCAAATTAAGTGTCATTTTTCAAAAATTTTCTGGGAGAGGCCCCCCAGACCCTCTGCCGTTTAACTCGCCTTCCGCGAAGACGCGGCCGGGCTGCGCCCGTCCGCAGCACCACCACTTTCACAGCTCACCAGCCGCCACTGTCCTTGACAACAAAAAGGTTGAGAACCACTGATGTATATAGTGGCTCTGGGCTACCTGCAGCCTACCGTATTTTGTACATTTATGTACGGTAGTGAAATATAAAATAGGAGTTTAAAACCCTCTTTGCCAGGGTGGCCAGATTGGCCTTTTTAAGGCCAAATTTCTCGAATTTGGCCTTTTTTAAAGTGTGTTGGCCTTAGAAATTATACGTTTGGCCTTTTTCTAGATTTGGCCTTAAATTTGGCCTTTTTTAAAATTTACTCTTCAAAATGCATAATAATCAATACAGTAGCGTAGCCAGGAATTTTGAAAGGGAGGGGTTTTGACGAACCAGCGGCGGTGGGTCTGAGGGTTGTAAGCCCCAACCCTCCCCCCCTTGGCTAGGCCACTGAATCAATATTTCTCATATATCGTAACCTTACCGGATGAAACCATATTCACCATTGTTCAATACATGTTCTATGATTGTTTAATAGTCGTATTGTGATGCCGGCGCCGAGTCAGACTGCGCTGACCCGCTAAGGTAACGACTAGAACATCACACAACTAAGGCGAAAGAGCCATGTCCATTGAGTCCTGTCTTTGTCATGAGTTACCAATGGGGGTGGGGGAACTTATATACCAGTCCCAGGTAGCCCCACCCCCAAGTCCCCCCACCCCCCTTGGTAACTCATGACAAAGATAGGATTCAAGCTGCGTGGCTCTTTCGCCTTAATTGTTTGATGTTCTAGTCGTTACCACCCGCCAAGGCAGCCAGTGGTGCCAGATGTCACCACTGTAGCGGATTAAAACTCATCCGCTACAGTCCTTTTATACTTGCTACCTTTTGAGCTAATTTCAGAATTATTTTTGCTACAATTTATTAAAATCTGGTACGTCGGAAAATATCGATAAATATGAATATTATAGATATTATTTTGGAATTATAATGTCAACGTTCAAAAGTAGGTAGCCTATACAGAAACGTAACGTGTTCAACTGTTCACGTTTCGATCGATCGGTAGTCTAACCTAACACAACCGCCGGCTTGCCAGCCGAGTAGCCTACTGTGTATAATGTGCAAGGACAGCAAGGTGAATATATTGCCAAAGCTAAGCAACATTTCTACACATGAAAAAAACCAAGAAACACCTAAATAAAATACCAAACTCCTCTTAAAGTTCTCTGACTAAATTTGTCCATGAAGTCACTGATTCAGAAAAAATAGCAGAAATGGATGTTAGTTTAACCATAGCGTGCCATGCATCTATTCGCTCAATTGATCACATTGGTGATGTGGTGAAGTAGCCTATCATGGTAACATTTTCACTAGTTACTGCTGTAAAAACAAAGCCTAGAAACAGAACACAAATTCAACTATTGAAAGTTGTCATTAGAATTTTTTGGGGGCCCCTTGACTTAGATAACCGCATGGTTTTTTCGGTGCCTCCATGGTGTAGTTTCCATATCAAAAAAAGCGATTTGTTATATCTCCTGATGTGTACTTTGAAAATGAATGTGGAGCTATGCCGAAATAAACTTGATTGATTGATTGAATTCGTTCTCACCTGTTGGACCAAAAAATGTGTTGCAAAAACTTCAAGTGCACCCTAAATATGATTGAATTGCACAACAGTGAGAATTTTTATATTTCATCAGAAAATGAATAAACCAACTGTTTAGAAGAAATTCTTCAATAATCCAATAAAATATAAGTACATTTGTTAAATATATGTAATTATGTATATTTCATTATGTTTAATATAAACAGTTAATATCCATTTAGCCTTTTTTATCTAATATTTTCCTTGTTTTGGTCTTTTTTTTTTGTATTATTTTGCATTAAGACCTTTTTATGGTCTGGAAACCGTTATTACAATGCTTATTTTATCTTGTTTGAGTTTGGCTTATTTTTGGCCTTTTTTCTACCTATTTGGCCTTAAGTTGGCCTTTTTTCTTGGTGAGTTTGGCCTTTTTTGCAAATTTCAGTCTGGCAACCCTGCTCTTTGCTGCATTGTAAACGTGGATTTCATAACTAAAGCTAATGCTATAAAAAGTTATTAGTGTTAAAAAATCAATTCGTAATTTTTCCAACGGAAAAAAAGTTTAGACTTTATTGTGCGCCGTTTATGAAAAGACGTTTTTGAAAAGGCTTTTCAAATTATACTATTTGTCAGGTTTGCTTGAAAAAAGGTTACGAATTTAATTTGTCCTTCCAAGGAGAAAAAATCTATGTTTTTACATTGAAATCTAAAGTTGGAGCGTTCATCAAAAAATTAAACATCTAAAAATAAAAGATTGAAAATGATTCATTTGAAGTATTCTCATTTAGGCCTATACTGAAAACAATGTTTTGTTGCTAACAATGGCATGGAATCAAACGTTATTAAGCCTCTGGTTATCGACACTTGTTAAGACTGTTGAAAGAGTTTAAAAAGTATTTTTTTCTAGAATTGGACATTACCAATTTAGATTGCATCCAAAACTCCTTTGCAATGCAAAAACAAAGTAAACTAACAAGCACCCTCTTTCAAATCTCAGGAAAAATTTGTCGATCTATTTTTTGACTAAGTTGTGGCTTGAATTTTCTGGAAAAAAGTTTCACACTTTTTGGCTTAGCCGAACGTTAGAGCGGAATATTCACCATTAGCCTATATGGCTTAGCAGTATCTGCACTCCTGCCGTTAATCTCCAAGTATATTACATGCGTGTCGGTGTTTTCAACGTTGATAAAATACCGTTCCAGCGTAAGTAACATTGAAACCGCCTATTGACAAATATCGAACGACGGCTAGACTTGCTTTGTAGCAGAGAGCAGTCGCACCCATCACATTGAATAAATACAGTATGTTCACTTTTTGGATTTGTTTCCAGCAGGCTACAAGTAGGAAAGTAGTAGGTTTTGAGTACGGATGGCTTGTTTTTAAATTAAACCTTTAAATGAATAGGCCTAAGTTATCACAAACCTATATTTTGCATTGTTTTTCCTTTTTAGGCTAACCGTAAAGGGTCGCGAAAAATTTTAGGAGATAAAAAGGAGTCGCGAGCAAAAAAGTTTGGAAAGCTCTGCACTAGGTGACAGCTGAATGGTGAGCTCTTTTTGAAGTGCGTTGCATACCTGTCGGACTTGTGAGTTCCATTGCAAAGTTTCCCCGGTTACCTTGGATGCACAGCAAAATCATTTTGCAGCTAAGTATTTGAGATCATAACTAGACTGCATGCAAAAAATCGCAATTTGTTTCATAAAAAAACGCACCATGGCAAACAAAGGGTTAAAATCAACATATGCTTCATCACAAACACATTGTTAAGGCCTAAAAGCTATCAGATTATGGCTTATTGTTTTAACAAAGTAAACGGTTTACACTTTACAGCAATAAGGCCATAACTATAGCCTACACAAAGATGAAATTGTAGCTGCCATAAAAGCCTTCTCGTGCAATTGTTTGTTGTTTAAAGGCATACTAAATGAAATATTCAAACGGAAATTAAGCATTAAAATGCGTAAACTGAACATTCAAGAAATACATTTCAAAAAAAATTACCAAAAAAAATTTGTTTTCAATGGCACTGGCGAGGCCCAAAGTCTAATGTTTCATTCATTTTTAATTTTTTCAAAATGACCAAAAAGTGGAAACACTGCTCGAGAATACGTCACTATCGACAGCAATAACAAAGGCCACGTTACCACATTTGATGTTTTGAGCAAACTGTCTGATGTTTTGATGTTGAAATCTGATGTTTTGATGTAGGTAGCCTACATACATATATACATACATAGCCTACAGTTAAATCGCCCGCAGTAACAACAATTGCTCGATCAGCTGATTGCTAGTCTATAGTGACGTAGACTGTACAGTCGCACGCTTCGCTGCTCACGCCCATTCCCGTTTTGAAAGCTCTAACAAAAGCACTCGCGGAATGCTGATCAGACCGCAATGGGGCAAAATTTTATTGAAAATTGTTTTATGGTAGCATATTAAACACAAAGAACGTGTACGATTGCCAAGTCAGGTTTTTTCTTTAGTAGCTATCCCTTTAAGACTCTTTTTTATTTCAGATTTTTCCAATCGGTAGGTGCAACATCTAACAATTGTTGGATGATAATGGTCAAGCAGTCCACTCCAGGAATTCTCACTTTTTTGTAAATCAATATAAAATACACAATAGGTCCGCATAACATGAACACAGCTGCATACAAGATGATTATGTCAGGATTGTCAACCAACGGAGCTATCACGAGATATGCAGCTATCACTACAGTGATGACAGGAATGACTAATGGAACCTAAAAATAAAACAGCGCATTGAATGTTTCACCTTTTTAATTCCAGTTTCATAAAATAACAAAACTTACAAAGATGTTAAAACTATAAAATAATTCAACATTTCCACAATGTTAGTATTCTTAAAAAAATATCAAATGCTAAAAAATGAATAAACCTATAAACTTTAGGCATTGGCCAAATTGGAAAAAAATGCAGTAACAGGCTCAACCGTTACCATAGATTTATTAAACCATAGTGTCCAACAGAACTGTGCAATCATTTTTACTGATGCATGTTTGTCATGTCAATGCGCTTTGTCAGCCTGCATTGTGAGAGAACGACCAAATAATTCTCACCGGGGCGGAAAAATCTCGCTAGTGACAAATTGAAGGTTAAAACGAAGCAAAGAAGTGAAGTAAATTTCAAAATGGACTTTTTCTTATCCCCTTTTCGCCATCAATACTATAGAAAGTGTAAGACAGTACGATTTTGGAAAGGCAAAAATCTAAAACCCCTCAAAATTAATAACACACTGAGAAGTTAATTGTAGGCCTATTGGCCTACTTTGAACAATCTCGGCATGTCGGGATTTGTAAATCTTAGGACGATGACTCCGGCAAAAACCAACCCATAGAAAAGCCAAGCGGTAAAACTGAAAGCGTTTACTAGGGTATCAAAGTTGTTTGGAATGAGAAACACCAAAGTCAAGCCACAAGTTAGTATCAAAGATGGACCCGGAGTGACAAACGTCACTGTTGCCATGGATAAAATCTGAAAATACATCACAATTGTCAGAAGACTTTATAGGCTGGAAACATAATCCACTACTATTTTTAAACGGACTACATCTTAGCCTAAAACTTTTAAATACTCGCATACATTAAGGATTACTTGTTTGTTTTGCTGGCAGTAATTCAAAGCATACCTTTGGAAAGTGCCCCCTTCTCGCAGCAACAAATGGTAACCGACCTCCAGTCAGGTATGACCCATTCATAGACCCCAGCGTAGATAGACAAACAGCCACAGACATTAGCCACCCAGCTTCACCCAATACTCTGTAGCCCCAGGTTACTGCAACTGCGTCAGATTCCAGCATAGCTTGTGGGGTAAGCACTGTCAATGATTGAAACTTATTAACCTCATTAAAAACATTACAGAATATGATCAAAAGTGGGCAGTAGCACGCTACTTTTGTAATCTCGTTGTTTTGTTTTGGATATGGAACAGCTTTGTCTGACGCAAATAAATAATAATACCGCTACCAGCGTGCTACTTCTTTGATGACGATGCCGCTAGCGGCGCTACATTTTTGTTAGCGTTATTGTTATTAACGCTGGGGACGCTACTTTTTTCCCGAATGCAGCGGTAGCGGAGAGGCGCTACATTTGCTTCAGTCGTACTTCCGCTACCTGCCACTTTCCAATTTTAAGTGAAAAAAATGAATCGTATTTAGAGATTCTTTATGGAAACACTGGAGAATAAAAATAAACTTTCACCTAGAACTTGTTTTTCAAAACGATGTTGAAATGTTGTCAGGAAATGTGGTAGCCTACTGAATGATGATATCATTTGTTGTCAAAGTCAGTTTGAAAAACTAGCCGAAAGGTCAGTTTCACAAACTAGCCTACTTGCATAGAGCTTTCCAGTGCTAGTTTAGAACAAAAGTAGCGGTAGCATGCCCAATTTCAACGACTGAAGCGGTAGCGCCGCTTTTTTGGCGTACTGTAGTGGTAGCGCGCTACATTCAAAGTAGTTTGTGCCTACCTCTGAATGCGCCAAAAGAGCGGCGCTACAGCTATCGGTCGATGAAATTTGACGCGCTACCGCTACTTCTACGCGCTACTTTCAAAGTAGTTTGTGCCTCACTTCTGGATATAATAATTTTGTTAAAACATCAAAAAAATACATATTAACAACGACGAATGGCCGCACTTACGATCAATTAAATCAAATAAGCCTAATAAAAACGTACATTAAAAGCTAAGGAAGAGCTATTGGTTGAACATTGCTTTGCTGTAATTCAAGCCTCAAACACACAGACAAATTTTTTTTTAAAGCTTTTCACAATGAAGGAACAGGGTTTTTTAAGAAATGTAGGTTGTATACTTGTATAGGAGACTAAGATCAGTCTTTTTTATCTTTTATTTACGTCAGGGCGCAAATGTAACCTACTGCAGACCTCTGATTTCTTTTTTCTTGTATACTAAGTTATATTCTTCTTGAATTGATTGTACGTTTTTATGACGTAAGCCTCATAATTGTAGGACTATTATCTTTAAAGTATTGTATGCTCAATGCGATAAGCCGAAAGAGAAAGAAAAAAAAAGTTGTAAAACAATAAGCCTTAGCCTTTAATGTATAATTTCAAATTATGAAAACACCACACAACCTTTGGTTAAAAAAAGATTGGATCTGACTTCAACAAAATATCACACCATGTAATAAACTGACTACCCAGCAAAACGAAACTAAAAGCATACTAAACTCATACAGTCTGAAAACAGCAAAATGTTAATAAGAACTGGCACACACTAACTTTAAAAATAAAACAATTTTTTTTAAAATAATTTTTCAATCTCCTTGGGGCGCACCCAGCAATTTTCCATGGGGCACCAGTGCGCCGGTTAAGAGAAGCTGACATAGATAACGAGAAGAAGATTGCATTGTGCGATAGGTCAACGTTTAATCGCCAGGAAAAATTTTACAACTAAAGAACACAACTCTCCACCAAACAGAAGTTTACACCACTCGACGCAGAATTGCTCACTGAAGTCCAGAAAGATAGCAAAACTTGTGAAACAGTTCTAATGAAAAACACACAGCGAAGAAAACTGCCACAAAAGTATAAAGGTATTAGTTATAAATTCAAAACCAACCAAATGTCTATTTGGCGAGAAACTATTGCGTTTACGGTTGGTTAAACAAATTGTGGTTTGATCCTTTTGAACTTGAGCGGTTTAGTTTAGTCGCGGTTTTTGTATTATTGGTTTTTGTTAATTGTTGTAAATTGGTGTCGGCGTACGCACTTATATGGTGTCATTCGCAATTTAATCATTGAATAATTCCCAGCGACAGCGTCGTCTGTTCAACTGAGTTATTGTGAATGTGATCATTAAATGTATTGCTTGCTTTTGGTTTTGCATGTTTGGTCGTAAATATGGACCCATTAGTCTAATGCAAATAAATAATAAATAAACTCAATTATAAGCCTTCTAGCAAGTTTGCAGTGTTACCCTACCTGAAAAATAGCCGATGTTGACAAGTAAATAAAAGGTCGTCACCAGGGGAACAGAAATCAATATTGCTAGTGGGACAGTCCTTTTTGAATTCTTCACTTCTTCCGAGATGTAGTTCAAGTTATTCCAGCCATCAAATGCCCAAAGTCCCTGATAGAAGGCCAAGCCAATTTGTGTGAAACCAAGACCAGCTAGATCTTCTGCTTTGAAAGCGTGTTGTAGGTTGTTGAGACCGACAGGATCTGCAAGTCCTAAACGCACCATACCACCTACAATGATGATGCCCATTCCAATGAATTTCGCTATAGCTAAAATGCTTTGAACTTTTGTAGCGGCTTTGACATTGACGTACGATACAACATGTAGGAAGATAACACCAACAGCGGCAGCACACTAAAATAAAAAGATTATCATAATAGTTAAAAAAGACAAAGTTTTTGTTGTTTTGCAAACGTACATAGAGCCTTTAAACGTAATATTTATGAGGTTATTATGCTACATAGCCTACTATAGGGTGCATATTCTACGTGCTGCATATCCGAGTGGTGAGTGCCGTGGTTCGAAGTTCGATAGGGCGCCTGTTCGACACCGCTCAAGAGCATGTGATTGTGTCTTTGACAAGACACTTAAATTAGGCATGCCGTCGATTGCGGAGTGGTCGCCCTCGACTATAGTCCTCGATTTCTCTCATTATGAGACTAATTATGAGTTATGAGTATAGACTAATTATGAGTATAGACTAATTATAATAATGAATTCTAATTATGAGACCCTCTTAGGGCAATGGCCTGATATAGAATGTCTTGAAAATAAATTTGGTTTCTATTTGTTTTGTCATGGTCTTGTATTGAAAGAAAAAGATTTGCTTGATCTTGCCATTGAAATCAACACGAAACGCATTGCAACTTTTTTGAGAATAGATCCGTCAACGATCCAACGTAGGCTATTTGGCATCAGTTTTTAGTCATAGGCTTTGTCAAAAATACTGCCAAGTTAATTTCAATTGTTTATTTGAAAATTTTAAACGTTTATCCATCGCACTTGGGGTAAATGCAAGATTCAACAATTAATCTTTCGGTCACAAAACGGGAAGTTCCGCATTGAGACCTAGTTGACAAGAAGTTTAGGTTCAACTTCTCGTAGAGATTGTAGGCAGCATTTAAATACAATAGGTTTCCCTAATGGACAGGTGATTATATAGAGTAGACTTAGATAGAAGAGGCAAATCAGTTTGACGCTTACACAGTTATCAAATTTTGTTTTGAATAATACAATTTTGGTGCAACAAAAATAAGGGAGTTTTGGGAGTTTTCGAGAGTGGGAAATCCAAAAATGAAGCCCGTTTTCCTTTATCAAGTCTGATATTTTCACTGCGGCCATCCGCGTGTGATGGCTGCAGTCAAAAAAACAAATTTGACACGGGAAAATGGACCCCATTTTCAAACTTAGCGACCCAAACTTACCCTAAAAACAATGTTGTTGTTCATGCACCAAAAAGTTGATTTCAATTTGATTTCAAAGTTGAAGCAAATCGTTAACCTGTGTAGATTCAAATGGAAAAAGCAGATCGGTTTGACGCATACACGGTTGTCAAATTTTGGCTTAAATAACCGAATTGCCGTCTGCTTGGCGCTGCGGAAGCTATTGGCTTAGGACTTAAGCACTGCCACAAGTAGCTTTGATTGCTGAAATTTCGAAACGTGATTGATAAATTCTGGGATCGTTCCGGTAACAAAATATATTCTACTTTCACCACTGTATGCAAAGACAGTAGGTCTACATTCTGGGACGAGCAACTCCACTGTTAATTAGAAGGGTCAATTGCCAATTTGATATTTTTTTCGCTTGGCTGCTGGCTTGCCTTCAACTAAAAACCTTAAATTACTTTAAAACCAACTTCACCTCTCTTATATAACTCATAAAAAGTACATTGTTTGTAAATCATAAAAAAACGTTACCATTTTAGAACTGCGGATAAGCCAAAAGCGGATGTGGTTTCGCATCCCTATGATCTACAATCCCTAGATTAACTCTTTAGTGCCTGATGTGGCAGTTTCCTGGCATTTATCGTTCACATAAACATGCTTGATCAAGTAAAACACACTTAAACACGCATTGAAATCACTAGTTTATAAACTTAAATGCTACTCGCTGACACATGTACTTTAGTTCTTGATAAAACTTCCTATTTGTGATGTGTCCTCAAAACTAGACATTGGGTAACGTGCTCGAGACCGCTCAAGATGTTACATGCATTAGAATACAGTGCCATAAAAGAAGTTTTATGACAAGATTTAACTTTTACAATGACAAAATTTATCGAAATAAATAAGTTAGAAGTTATCCATTTATGTAAACAGTTGTTGTGTAAGGCTAAAGTACCGTAATTTTTTCATTGTAAAACTACATTGGTAAAGCTTTTATTTGTTTATAAACGCTATAAAAAAGAAACAGCATGAAACTTATGTCAACATTTAAAGCATTTCTCTTTGTGAACACAGATAAACACAATTCAGCTAAGCAGAGCATTTGTTTACATAATAGTTGATAAAGCAATCTGAAGCACCTATGACACATACATACATAACTGACACTTGGACAGCATAAACCAGGATTTTCTCTTGCACCCAGGCATTTCACCACTGATTGCATTCTCTACCATCTACATTGGCTAGTGGTAAAATCTGTCCTATCAGATTCCAAGGAACATGTTATACGGATAGTGATTTGTAGTCTACTCATTGTCGTTGCTGCGAACACTTCATTTCTGTATGAAATTTGTAAATGGTCTTCCTTGTTTTATAAGTCTATTTCTTAACTTCAATATTATTATGTCTTCCTTGTTTTATAAGTCTATTTTTTAACTTCAATATTATTATGTAGGCCTATAGCCTATGTTGCAGTTTGTTTTTGTGATAATTTTTAAGTTCAGTCGTTCCCACATTGCTTCAACAATTGGCACTCCAGTTCCTTTAGGAATGAGGAGACGACTGATTTTTTCAACCAATTCATCTAGGCTACTTGTTTCAAGTATCAGGTTTGGTGGCCGAGGCTAAATATATTCATCGATACACATACCATGAAAACTCCTACACATGCACGGCCTAAACCATTACGGTTTTGCAACCTTTTTTTTTCGTTGGTTTTGTTGTTGCATTTCATTTCCACAATATCGTTTCTTTTGCGTTCCAACTAAGAAAAATAAATTGAATTAAATTGATCTTTGAGAAAGATGCGGTGTTGTTGACACATCAAAACAATTCGATATCACTTTGGATAGTAGAGCATCCACTCATCAAGCATATCACTATATCCACAGTGAAATCTTACAATGATGTTGTGCCTCCGATTTGCTTGCATACATAACATGCATGTAAAATGGTAACATTGCACAAGTAAAAAAATATTTTTAAATACCCATTCCTTGTGCGATATTTGTTCCGATAAAGAGCAAGCATCATGTCATCCTTGTCCACTCCCATGAGCTTGTTATATTCAGCTTCAATGTGGTTGAATCTCACAATAGTTTGACCACATCCATATTCGTTTTCTGTCCAACCAGCTGCGTACGTTCACCGCTTTTTTAAATAACACACAAAATCCATTTCACCTTTCCTTTCTTTTTCAGGTCCACTTCTTTTGATATAGGGCACTTTCTGGTCATATTTCTGCGTGTGATTGCAACAGCATAAATATTTGTAGATGTAGCTTTATCATCAATTCTCGCAAACAAAATATATTTCTCTCAAAAACGCTTTATGCTTGTTTCATTGAAAATAATCAATCAACCAAATCATTACAGATTCACTTTTTTCAAACTTTGCTTCATGCACATCATCTGAAGGAGGAGGAAGTGGTCTACCTCTTTCTGATAAAAAATTATGTTCAAACAAATCAAATAATGCACGAAACTCTTAACAAAAAAATTTTGTTTGTCGTAAGCCAATCTCCGTGACCACTTTCAGGCATGCTTTTAAGTGTTTTGCCAAAGATACAGTCGTATACTCTTGAGCGGTGTTGAACCGGCGCCCTTTCGAGTGTCGTTCCAGGGCTCTTGCCACTCGGCAATGCAGCTGACATTACAAATAAGGATTCCAAGTAAAACTTCTTTTATGGCACTGTATTCTAATGCATGTAGCATCTTGAGCTGTCTCGAGCACGTTACCCAATGTCTAGTTTTGAGGACACATCACAAATAGGAAGTTTCATCAAGAACTAAACCACATGTGTCAGCGAGTAGCATTTAAGTTTGTAAACTAACGATTTCAAGGTATGTTTGATACAAAGTTATGCGAAAAGCTTAAAGTCAATGCCATGCTGATCCAAAACACCAAAAAAAACAGCTCCACGTCATTTCTCAGAAAAGAGTACAAATTTCAATAACGGATGAAGGAAAGTGAAGATCTTTCAATTCAAAAAGTATCCATTTTTGAGGACTAAAGGGTCAAAGTTCTTTTGTATGTCTTTAACACTGCAGTGTTTAGACTTAAATCCAAGCATGATTTTGAGGCGTGCAACGTTTAGCTCAATGTTTATTTTCCCACATTCAGGCAATTTTGAACTACCGTAACTCGGTAAGGATTTTAAAAAAGCTAAAGTAACATTATAAAATAGAATAAGTCGTTGCTTACTTTTACAACTAAATCCGGTGGTTTGCAATCTCCAACATAAAATGGCGCTACTAAATATGATCCGAAAGTAACAGCTGTTGCTGCATTTCCAGCGTTTCTTGATATAAGAGCAGAAGTCCAAACAAATGTGAAAGCCACAACAGGAAAATATGATTTGTGCAAATAGGCATATTCTCCACCAGATTCGTGAATAGCTGACGCGAGCTCGCAGTAACAAAGTGCCCCCATTCCAGCAATGATCCCACAAGATGCCCACAGAACTAAACTCATACCAACACTGCTATTAGTTCCAGCTAAGACTCCCACTGGAGAAGCAAAAATACCAGATCCAACCATTGTCCCAGCAATTACAGCGATACTTCCAAGAAGACCAATTTTCTTTTTTAATTCAAAGCCTTTCTCCTCACCTTGAGAATCAACATCACTCTCAGTGATGGTAGGAGCTACTGGATGTTCAGTTTTATCAACAACTGATGATGCAACAACATTTGATCGCCGCGACATGCTGCTTAGGATTGATAAACACGTATTCACGACTTCAACCTAGCATTGTGTCTGCATTTACGAAAGAGCTGCAATTTAAAGTTCTTTTCAACTCTCTCGCAATCTTTGTTGTTCTTTAGCAAACATCACGTTTCAATTATTGCCATCACCACATTGGTCAAAAGAGTTGTAGTATTGCAAAGAGCCGTTTGCACGCTGTTTACCGAAGCAGCGTAACTTATTGTAAACAATAGGTATAAAGCGAAGTTTAACCCTATTTCCTGTGACGTTTTTTGGTCAGTTGACCTGCGGACACTAGCACTTTGAGCTCGTGTAACTCAAAAACTACGCAAAATTTATCAATCAAATTTTCACATGGTGCAGATAATTTATCTGACAACACAGCATCGAAAATTTTTTGCAATTTGTTCAACAGCACAACTTGAAAAATCAAATTATTTGATGGTTGGTTGTATTTTTTGTTCGACTTGAGAAATCGCTTCTTAATTACAGCACTTGATAGTTGAGTGTGATCGGCCAATTTTATTGTGTTCGATTTTAATCTTTTATGCGTTGACATTGTCCACGCTTCATGCAATGAAACCGTAATTGGCGTCCGACCTGCGTTTGCTTATTGTTATGCTGGAGGCATTGTGAAAATCTTTTGCTTTGTCTCAACATTTGCAGAGAATGAGATCGTTATTTTTGAACCACATGTTATAGTCTACACGTTTTCTAACGTACTGTCATCACTTGATATCAGCATTAAATCAAGCAATGAGCTTTAGTAAACATTTTATTTGTGTCAATTGTGTTTAGTTCAGTTTTCTTTTCAAACTCACACTGTCCAATCTGGTTATATCACAAAACACTTTGTATTTTGAAGTACTATAGCGGTTGAACACAGAACAGTAAAGTAATGATGTCACATGCCATTTGAACAACAACCTATGCAAAGGCAGTTACTTGTTTCGATAGGAGTACTCCAAAAACAAAAAGCGTCTCAAACTCCTGACTGATAAACTATGTCACGATGCTTTACAAAAGTGATATGTTTCCATACTTACCAACTATGATTACTTTCCTTCGAATGGAATAATTTTGCAAACAGTTTTGATAAAGTGTAGTGATAATAATATTTTAGTTAAATCGTATTGGTAGGCTATAGAAGAGGTCGTTTGTACATTGCCAAATGGAAGATCCGTTTTATGTAACAAACTCAAAGTTGTGGCATAACGATACAAAAAATAAAAACATTTAGCAAGGTATTTAATCGTGCAAAAAAATGCTATTTTAGGGTGATTGCTATTGTCGTACAAAACAAAATCACTAAAGTTTTTTTTTTACTTTTTCCTTCTGCCAAATTGACGGTTATTGATATTTTAAAAATGCGCGTTTGTGTTTGAATGATTGAAATGGCTTTTTTATGTTGGCAACTTCAATTAGATTTGCAAGATATCATTGTAGTACATTTCTTTCTAATTTGTTGGACGTGCATTTTGTGGCAAGCTATTTCTTACGCAGTAGAAGATCTCTTTCTCTTCAAATTTTGAAATAGCATTTTAGATTTAGTTTGCGGTTGACGGCGTTACTGCAAAAGTCAATCTTTTGTAATTGATACACACCTAAAAACAAAAGGCGCGCAAACTGCTGCTGGCTGATAGACTACGCACAAACAACATAAATAAGATGGTTTTCCGATTCAAAGACCCAGTAAACCAATTTTGTTTTATACTGGTTCAAACGTCTGCAGACGTTGAACCAATGACAAAAAGTGATCTGCTGATTTGAAACAAAGTGATTGCTGTTCCCAATGTGTAAACATTGCAATGGGTAAGCTCACACTGAAGTTGTTTTGTGTAAAGTCTTGCTTGCGAAAAAGTCGAGGTAAAAACACAAAAATGAAGTAGCCTATATTTGCAAAGTATTACATTCTTAAAGCTTTGGTAGAGAGTTTGCTTTGTTGAACCATAGAGAAATAAAACATAGTAACTTTAGCGGGTTTAACATACTTTATTTCACACAAAATATAACATAATTAAAATAAAATAAACTCAAACGTTTTCGACACGTACGTGTGTCCTCATCAGGAATTAAATCTGCAATACATAAAATGAAAAATCGTAAGATAAATTTGACGATGCACTGTATTACTGTAACTGTAACGACACTCTGGACTCAAAAGTCCAGAGTGTCGTTCAGTTTGTGCTTTGAGTCCAGAGTGTCGTTACAGTGCAAAGTCAAATTTATCTTACAATTTTTCATTTTATGTATTGCAGATTTAATTCCTGATGAGGACACACGTACGTGTCGAAAACGTTTGAGTTTATTTTATTTTAATTATGTTATATTTTGTGTGAAATAAAGTATGTTAAACCCGCTAAAGTTACTATGTTTTATTTCTCTATGGTATTAGATTCTTGAACAAGCCATAATTTAAAAAAAAATAGTTTGAACAGCTTCCATCTGATAGAAACTATATAATTGATAACATCGCGAAGGATCAAATAGCTCACTATATTAGTCCGTTTGTTTTATGAAATAAATTGAGTTTTGTCAAGAAATTTTTTGCTGCTCCTTGTTATAAGTTAGAAACAAAATGTATTGGCCATAGAAAACAATGTAAAATGACATCTTTTTCAGTATGGCTTATAAATAAAATATAACTACAGTATGCTCTCTGATAATTTCAAAGAAACTCAAATGTAATTAAAAGATTAATCAAAGCACAAGCAACTCAAAACTCGAGTTTGCAAATAAAAGGCGGAATCATTACGGTTGAATGCTTTACAACAAAGCCAACTCATGAGATATCAGCGTCGCAGTTCTACGCACAGCGGCGCTCAGTAGGCGAACTCTATTAACCCGTATAATTGGAAAACAAAAAAACTAACTAGTAGCAAGCTAAAAAATATATTAGAGTATGTTATGAAAAACGTGTCATATCTCTAAAACTAATTGACCATAGCAACGTCATTTAAAGCGGAATAAATGCTTGAATAACTTTTAGAAAAAGTCAAAAAATTTTAAAGATGTTGATCGCGCAGTTATTTAGTGATATTGCTTTGAAAAGTACCAAGCCCCCACCTCTCTCTCCTCCCCACAGGGCAAACGGTTAAATGATCTGATGAAGTATGCCAAATAATAGGCTATGCCTAGACTGGGTTTACAAATGCTATCATCCTTGCTTGGTAAAAATCTTAACAAAAATTGAAGCTTTTTGCGTTTTTCAATAAGCTGATTTTTGGTCTCCCATAAATGTTTATGTGCTTAGTCTACATTCAGGCAATTTTGAGCTAACTCAGTAATGATTTTAAAAAAGCTAAAGCAACATTATAAAGTAGAATAAATTGTTACTTACTTTTACAACTAAATCCGGTGGTTTGCAATCTCCAACATAAAATGGCGCTACTAAATATGATCCAAAAGTAACAGCTGTTGCTGCATTTCCAGCATTTTTTGATATAAGTGCAGAAGTCCAAGCAAATGTGAAAGCCACAACAGGAAAATATGATTTGTGCAAATAGGTATAGTCTCCACCAGATTCGTGGATAGCTGATGCGAGCTCGCAGTAACAAAGTGCCCCCATTCCAGCAATGATCCCACAAGATGCCCACAGAACTAAACTCATACCAACACTGCTATTAGTTCCAGCTAAGACTCCCACTGGAGAAGCAAAGATACCAGATCCAACCATTATCCCAGAAATTACAGCGATACTTCCAAGAAGACCAATTTTCTTTTTTAATTCAAAGCCTTTCTCCTCACCTTGAGAATCAACATCACTCTCAGTGATGGTAGAAGCTACTGGATGTTCAGTTTTATCAACAACTGATTGTTGTGCAACAATACTTGATCGCCGCGACATGCTGCTTAGGATTGATAAACACGTATTCACGACTTCAACCTAGCATTGTGTCTGCATTCATGCAAGAGCTGCAATTTAAAGTTCTTTTCAACTCTCTCGCAATCTTTGTTGTTCTTTAGCAAACATCACGTTTCAATTATTACCATCACCACATTTGTCAAAAGAGTTGTATTATTGCAAAGAGCCATTTGCACGCTGTTTACCGAAGCAATAAATTGTTAGTATCTCTTGCACACCGCGGTAACCTACAACACATAGACTGGAGTAAAGTATAGGTGAGCCTAAGTAAGGAGGGTTGGTGCGAAAGCTGTACCAACTGCCAGTTTATCAGCTAGTTAGTGTCAGTCTGGCACAGGCTGGTGTAATGCGTGTAGATGAGAGGCGGCGCTAGTAAAACAGACTTCCACTGCCGTTGGCTTGCTAGTTAGTGAAAGGAGCAACTCGTATGCATAAGCTTCCTCCGTCAATACAGAGTCTCTCCACCACCAAGACTCGTACACTGCGATGCATAGTAGCTGAGAACCATTTGGCCCCAGGCTAAACTATACTTGATCTAGGAGAAGGTTACTTTGATTTTGAAACCCAGATATAATGAGATTGTTTGAAAGACAGCTTCAGTATAATCACATCAATGATTTCAATGTAATCATATTACAGATAGCCAGCAACTAAACTGGCACCCCCACCTAATTACTTGGATGAGGAGGGCATGTGGTATCCCAGCAGGAGTAAAAAAACTGCTAAAAGGCGGAAAAGCCCATTAAGAGTCAAGGCCATCCACAACCAGTAGGAGTTGCGCCCACAAGTAAAAAATTCAGCAACTGAAAAACACCATGAAAAGTTTAACAAACCAGACCTCATGCCGCATCACTCGTCGCGCAGATTATCTCAAGTTCTGCAATCAAGAACTCGGGAAACACTACAATTGGAGGCATTGGAATGCTGCTAAGTCCCATGGCGCTCAGGACC
Source organism: Aplidium turbinatum (assembly GCF_918807975.1). Lineage (NCBI taxonomy): Eukaryota > Metazoa > Chordata > Ascidiacea > Aplousobranchia > Polyclinidae > Aplidium > Aplidium turbinatum. Next base: position 22,151,209 of record NC_137482.1, read on the forward strand.
ATACACAATGTAGCATCCATATATTCAAGAATTCTTAATAATGTAACACTTCATAGAAACCCAGCAACGACTATTCTGAATTGCTACAGCCCAACCAATGCATCCCCAAACAATGAAACTGAAGATTTCTATGAAACCTTGAGCAATACGATAGACGAAAATCCAGCTCACGATGTAACTATTGTTGCTGGTGATTTCGATGCAAAAATTTTCCCAGAACACATAAATTGTTATACGTAAGAGACCAACGAAAATAGACAATGCTCTCTTGATATTCTCTATTATAGCCATTAACACCAGATTTTAAAAGAAAATAAGTAAAATTCAAACTTTCACTTATCCAAATGGCTACAAAGCTCAACTAGATTACATTCTTATTAATAAAAATGGAAAAACCGTGCTATAGACTGCGAATCTTACCACATCACCCTCCCATATAATGCTGACCATCGAATGGTCACAGCAAAAATTCGCTTGAGTTTTCGAACACACAGACAGTCGAAAAAGAAAACAAAATTAAGCTGGACTGCCATAAACGACTTGAAAATCAGAGAAAAATTTAGAGAAGTACAAAACAGCTATGAAGTTGGATGCTTTGGATAATGAACAATGTGCTCATTTTATTTATGAGTCAATGACAAAAGCACCTCACAAAGCCGCTGAAGATGTACTACCTAAAATTATAATAACAAGAAAGAATGCACCATGGAAAAATGAAGAGATAATCTCCAAAAGAAAACATGTGAAGCAAGCATACGAAACAACCAAAGCAAACTCGAAACAATACAATGATGTTATAATAAAAGCAAAAAAATAAGCAACAAAAATGTACAAGCAAAAGCAAGAACCATATACCAAACGAAAAATTACTCATATTCAAAGTGCAGCATGTTAAAAATAAGTAATACTAGCATAGCATGCCGTTAATGAAATAAGTTACTACAGTATAAAACAACAAAAAAGAAAAATTGAATAACAACAATCACAAAGATAAACTCACCCAATGGTCTGACCACTTCAGTAAAGTCTTGAGCGAAAACCAAATTATCAAGATGACAAACCAATAACAACAATACATACGCAAATTCCCATTCATGAAAATCCATTCACCATCAGTGAACTTTATCATCCGTTCAGTCGATGTTGACTCTCGGTCACTCTATAGATCTTTTTCATCTACGTCTCTCCATTCTCCGCAACCTACTTCAGCTCTTCTATGATCGTCCCGCTGTCATTCGTCATTGTATCAAGCCATTTTGTTTTGGGACGACCTTTTCCTCTTTCTCCGCTGACCAATCCAAACAAGGTACCTTTTTCCAATGATGTGCTTCTCATTATGTGGCCAAAATATGAAAGTGTCTGTTTGACTATTCGAGCTTCTAGGGATATGTCGGGTTTAATTTGGTTCAAAATCTGTTTATTTGTCACTTTTTCTGTGCAAGAAACACGCAGAGTATCCTTCTCCAACACCATAATTCATAAGCGTCAATCCTTTTCTTGTCTGCTTTGTTCATGTTCATGTTTCGCATCCGTAAGTTGTAATTGGGGAAATATACTTTTGATCAACTTCTGTTTTGTTTCCAGTTTGACATCTCTGTTCTTCCAAGCTCTACTCATTCCTACCAACGCATTTCTTCCGAGCGTGATTCTTCTCTTTGTCTCTGGTGAATTATTATAGTCTCAGCTTATTTTTGATCCTAAAAAGTCCGTTAGGCTACTCTTTCAATTTCTTTGTTGTCGATCTTGATGTTTGTGATATCCGCCTTTTAAGTTATCATAATATTTGTTTTTTGATGTTGAGCTTTACAGTTTACACCAACCTTTTCGGTTTCCTTTTTCCCTTAAAAATGATGTCTTCAAGATATTGTAAGTTCTCGGCTAAAAGAGCGGTGTCATATGCGTACCTTTAAATTATTAATAATGTAATCTTACATTAATTGTGTTTTGTTGAAATCGCCCCTCGCTAAAATTACTTGCTGGATTCGCTGCTGCTTTAGGCTCAAGCCAAATGAATGTAGCCTAGAAGTTATTCCAAGAACCTCTTTGGAATTAATAAAAATCCCCAGCGGTAAGTATGTTATGATTTTTCAAAGTTTAAGATATATAACTGAAATATTTATAAACACTGAAATACGTTTACTTTTGACTCACTAAACGCAACTGCACAATAATTAAAATCTGATTTAGACAAATGTTTTTTAACAACTTTGTTCTTCACTTTTACCACGATTTTCTTCACTTCGCCGACCAAAGTTTTTCCACAACTAACGTTTTGAGATTGTTAAACAGGCTGACTCAGTGCATTCGTTCTATGATAAATTGGCCTAAAACCAAGCTACGAGTTCTCTTTCATAACAGTGCAACCCATTAGTCACTTGATACGACATTACTGTATACAAAGTGATCGCTGCAAATTTTTTTTCATTTTTCCGGAATTCTTTGCGACCCCCATGACATGACCTTCGCGACCCCCAGGTTGAGAAACGTTGTTATAAATTGTGTTATTGTAGAAAGAAAACATGGTTAGACGTTATTGGCTTAACAAATGCCAAATGCTCAGAAAATTAATCACAAGATACTGTACAAGGCATAAAAGATTAAACATTCCCATTTTCAGGAGGAACAGAAGTTCATCGTATACCCCAGAATAGACATCCCGCCTGGCCCCAAATGGCAAAGCGGAACAAACATTTTATTTTGAAATTATGCTATCAAATTATTCATGGCGAAACGAAAAATATGATATGGTAAGTTATGTAAAGATACTAGACTTACAGTGTAATGATTGCCACTTTAAACAATGTTCGCATCATGGATATAGCGAAAGTTATACGGGAATTTGGAAAAGTGTTCCGCTTTGCCCAACTTTTTATACAAATGCTGTGTCAAAGTCAGAACGTATAGGGGAATGTTGCAATTGAAAATAAACATGTTCGATAGAGAACTAGATTGGTGTAACCATTGTTTTCGACGGTTGATGTAAACCCAGGTTTGTTTTATATTCAGGTCATGTGTTACTAAATTTTGCTTCCAATCATTTTAATCCATCGCCACTGCATTATGTTGATTAAGCACTTTCGATTGCCATTCAGGCACTGAAAAATTCTACAGTGTTTTGTTCATTCCAAATTGCATAAGCTGCGTTTATCCCTCACATGTAGCATTGCCACAAAGTGACGTCACATAACTTTCTCGTGACAGGCATGAGTTGTGGATTACCACAGCAACGTAGCCCAAGTATATAAATGGATAGTTAGCAAGCTACTTCACTCAAAACATACAACATAGCTTTAAGAACGAGACCACTGTAAAACGAACCGTTAGTGTGAAGACAATTCTACGAATATACTGTATATACATTCCTCCTTTGCGTTTGTTAATTTAAAGATAAGTTTAGAAAAAAAGTGCTTTAGGAAACATGTCTGAATGGTTTCATAGCATAATGTGCGGATATATGAAAAATAGGCTCAATTCACAAACAGAAGAAATGCTTGCTCAGGAGGAAATAGTTTCACCAACAGCTGTTTTGCACCTGCACAATTCAATCACATTTGCAGAAGCTTCTAATACTATTAACAGCAGAAATGACAGCGATGATTTACTGAAAGTGGAAATAATCACCAAAAAGGACCAAACTAGGTGGAACATAATATGGAACAAAAAAATTAAATCGGCTGGAACGGATCATTATTATTGGACTGCCTGGAATCCAGTACCCGGGTCCTCCAACGAGTACAGTTACATTTTTGGAACAAAAATGAAAGCACGATCTGAAAACGAAGATAACTACTGGTACGTTTTTGGTTCTGAACATGAAGTAGGATTGAAAGAAGACATACGAATACAAAACGTGTCTAGTTCTGATGAACGAATATTTGAAGCGGCCACATCGATAAAATCAGGACTACCGGTACCCATTTTGAAACATGCAAGTACAGGTCTTTATGTTCGTTTTAAAAAAAAAGAAAGGATTAAAACTGATTTTAAACGAAAATAAAGCCACTTCTTTCTTAGTACAACCTAAAATATCTTAAAACTGTCATTAACAGAAAATGGGCAACAGTTCCCGAAAAACGATTTATAACCGTCTACAACAAATGTTTTTGCGCAACCAATCACCAAAGTTCTTTGACAAAACCACATTGTGCCTCCTCTTTCGTGCCCACGTTTATATCACATCTACTGTAGATAGCAAAACTTCTACAATATATTCTTAGCTTTATGACCGGCCAATGAGCTTTCATCATGAAAAATCTGATTTTTATATTTAGATTTTTTACTTGCCAAATATTGAATAATACGTTGTTACTGTTAAAGTGCAAGGTTATACAGATAAAAACAGATTTTTGAAATGAAATGCAGTAGGCTACTGTTGTATTTATAAGTTGTTTCTTACATTGGAAAAGATTTCGTTGAAATGCAAAGTTATACACACAAAATTTCAATTCGCATATTCGACATCTATGCAACATCTTTCAACTATGTAACATTGTTTTCGTTTTTGTGCTGTAACGTTGCTACTATATGGTCAAGTTATGTAAGTGAAACTTACTTTCTTACCAGTACCAGCTTAGCACATTGTAACACCTTGTTTTTGTACTTGCAGGCTCTTTTGTAATGATACTTGATGCTTTGTTTATATTACTTGAAAATCAACAGCCTTTTCATTAATGCTTCCGTATTTATCCATTTTTGGAGTTCGGTTTTATAACATAATTTGTACTGTCCAATTGGTCATAATTGGTACATTATGTGAATATTTTTATATTTGTAAAACTATCATCAAGCAGCTTACGCTTGTTGACCGTGGAGTGTGCAGTGTGCACTGTGCAGGGCACAGCCAAAATACTGATTTTGAACATTTTTCACTAGTTCGTACTTTCTAACTGCTTGTTTTTCCGCTCTTTTCTTATGCATGTGACAAACTTATGTTATCGTATTGTATGCGTGTTTGCGCCAGCAATAATAAATTATTCTTGTTCAACTTCATCAGTAATTGTACGTTAAAAACTGGTAACTATGTAGTTTTTGTTATTTTATTCAACAAAATGTTAGTGATTCAAATTGCACTGCCATTGCAAAAATCTTGCGGTATCATATTTTAAATTGCAGTGTAATCTAATGTTGCCTTAAACTGCTAGCATAGCCGTACTCGACCAAACAATTTGGAAAGGCAAAACAAAAAAATTCTCAAATTGGGTAATTCTATCGAAATTTCCTAAATATACATAGAAACAGTTACCGTCTGAAAGTGAGCACACGCATACTATTATAATTGCAATCAAGGCCACTGTAAAACTGGCTGCTGTGCCCTGGTCTTTTGAAACTCTGCACTTTACGTTGGCGCATGCAGTCCTTTGTTCAGTACAAACTCCCATTGTTTAGAGTCTACTTTTAAATTCAAAAGAATAGTTCCGCTTAGTTTGAAAGAGTTTTCATGTTGCTTTTCAAAAATGTTAATTGATACCAAGTTGGTTTTAAAAAGGTTTTTCAATATTTATTATGACTAAAATAAACGCTTCTATTTCGGAAAGGAGTGCAGGTAAATTTAGGTTTTCAATCTTTATGAAAAAGTAATAAACGAATTTTCAGCTGAACACAAAGTAGCAAAAATTGTGGTTCATGTTTTTTCGGCTTTTTTACTACAATATTGCTATTGTGAGCAGATTCTTGAAGGTTGACAATTAACTTCGTATCTGTGGTTGCACTTATTTCTATCCTTTTATTAACCTAAGTTGTAGCTTACTAACAATTAATGAATCATGTTAAACTTTGCATATTACTAAAACGTAAAGAGATGATTTAACGTTTTTGATTTTTTTTTATGTAAATATTTCATCAGTATGTTCATTCAATAACTGCCCAAACGACACAATACAGCACGGGATTTCCCAGACAGCAAATCAGTCATTTTTTTACATTAATTCAACGTCTGCAGACGCTGAATGTGAAAAGAGTGGCCGATTTGCTGTCTGGGTTGCATCGTAAAATTGGCAATGACCTTGCGGTGTAAATAAACGAATTTAAGATTTTAAAGCAACTGTGTCATGTTGATTTGGGCCCCTTTATAAATGGTTTGCTAATATGCGAGATAATTTCATATATCATGACTGCCTAATTTGGATACTAGCCTACATAGGCTATAAAATTAACAAGATTTTTTTTATTTTTATCACTATATAAAAACAAATAATACACTTGAATATAAGTATGCCAAGTGAAAAGTCTACATTTGGTTACATAATTTGTGCAACTTGCAACTTTTTTAACAACAGTAGAGCAGTTGCCCCTCTTACCCCATTGGCTCGTACCTCAATGACTACTAATTTGTCCAATATAGTTTGCTGTTCATTAGGCTACTGTATATCAAAGCTGAAGAAGAAGCGAACATTGTTTTGACCCACAAACTTCTTGAAACCGAAAATGTAACATTTGCTCCACCCAGCGGATCTTTATCCAAAGAACTACTCTTGGACTGCAGAGTTCGATTGATTAATTGTTGCGTTGTGTTGTGCAATGCAGTGACAATGCTATGCAAATGTTGAGAAATCCTCGTATGCAAATCCTTGTATGCGACAAAAAATTGTAAAAAAGTTTATAACTCAGCCAACACGTAAATATTTGTAAACACTGTTCAGTTTGCTTTAGTATTAGATATCATCGGACTAAGGAAATAGTGCAGCTCGAGTCACTCTAGGCAAGTTACATGCACTTGGGCTTTGGTACAATGATCTTAAAAGTCAAGATTTTAGATTAAACTGCAGCAGCGATCTGCACTTTGAATGATAAGTAGGTTAAGTCATCTGGGTTTGAGGAAAATGCTTTCAACTGCTATATGATTTCTGTTCCTCAAGGGATGTAGATTGTAGATACCAGAAAGCTAAAGCCAGCCATCCTAACTTACTTCTCCTTAAAAAAATAATGTTAACATTCCTAACGCTTTCTTTTAATAACGTTTTATTCAAGTGTAACAAGACTCGAAAGCGGTAGGCTATTTATTTGAACACTCCTGCGTGTTTTTCAGATTCAAGATAACATCGAAAAGCTTAAAGGTTATAAATATAGTTCTGTCTCAATATATGACAATTTTACGTTTTATGAAAATTTTGTTACCACTTCAAAATAAATAGTGAAGCTTGATGTACGACGTTGAAACAAGAACAGTTTTAATGTATGATTGTGCACTATCAAGGCAGTGGAGAAAATGGGGAGCAAAAGACACCCTTCTGAGCACTGTAAACGAAAACGCCGAAACGGCCTCGACTTATTCTTAAACTTGAAATCGCTAACAATCGGCAGTTGCTCGCTTTGAACCGACTGGAGACAATGAGGGGAAGGAAACGAATGTTTTCCCGATGTTTGAATTTGTTGATGAATATTTAAGCTAGCTACTGCACCAAGCAGTGGGATGGCGCAACGAATAAGGCGTTGGCTTTCTGATTATGTAAACCTGGTTCGATTGCCGGCTTCAGCTGGTTGTTGACAACACCGCTCACCTCTACCCAGGGTGTAATAAATTGGGTAGGCATAATTGCTGCAGGAAAGGCGGCCGAGAGAAAGGAACTGGCCACTCTACTCTCCTTAATGCCGAAGGCTTAGTACAATGAGAACCTTATCTTCTCATACCCGACATTTGAATCAAGTGTGGGACCACCTTTTAGCGAACCATTGGCTGTGACAGTCAAAAGCATAAACAAGACATAGGCCCATAACCTGAAGTCGTTAGGCTTCTGTAAAAATATTCCGTTTATTTGCAAGCTGATCCACCAGATACATTACATGAACTTCGTGTAGCTCCACAACGGCATTTTCTAACCATATATTAGAGATATTAAAACATGACATCACCACATTTTATCTGTTCATGTAGACGTAGAGTCCTTGTAGTGGTGACTGATCAATCAACACGTGTTTACAGCATCAAGATTTTAGCAGTCACACGTTTATTCAAATGAGAACACACTAAAACAAAATTGTCACTTGTTTTTGCACACAATAATATATACAAGCTAATATAACTATGTTGGCATACAAGTACGACAGAAGGTTGGCAAAGTGCAAGCATGAAAATCTAAAACTTCTGAAAAAAAGTACGTTATTTCAACAAACAGCAAAACTGAAAAATTTGAAACAAACAACAATTCATTTTCAATAAACAAATATACGAAGTTTGGATAATTAATTGATATGTTGTAAGCTTATTGTGTTTTTAGTGTAATAACACAAGCACAATTGTCAGCTCCCTGACGAATACAACTTCAAAGAGCGACCGTTCAGTTGCCAATACTTTGTACATAGCTGCTTGGTGTGCAATTAACTGCTTTAATTAATTTTGGGGACTAATTGGGACATTTCATTGACTGCAACACAGCATACCTTATAAATTACATGTATACTCTATATTGCCTACACGTATTTATTGAAACATAAAAATAATGTTTATTATCCACACATAGGTTTTACTACTTTTTCGGAAATAAAAGTAATAGAGATGTGAAAGTAGGCCTATGAAAGACCAATGAGTATTATTAACAATAAATAAATAAACAAAGAATAAATAATAAACAATGGAATGCTAATGAATGTTGCCGAAATAAATTTATACTAAATTCTTGTTTATACAATGTAGTTCATACTTTGTTTTTGTTGCTATTCAAGAGTTTTTATTATCATTATTATTATTATTTATTTGCGTCAGACAAAGCTGTCCATATCCAAAACAAAATAACGTAATAATACACACACTGCAAATGCACAAAGGTTACATAGAGCCACTTTGGATGTCGTCAGTTTAAGAGTTTACTAAGTATTTACTGTATTGCTACAAATTTACATAGCCTACAATGAGCGTTTGAAGAGTTGAAAGTATTCAGAACGATAAAAACAATCAGATGACTTCAGGTCGGATATAAAGCGATTTGAGGAGTGTATATGCAACGGTTGATAAACGAAAGCATGTTTTTCCTCAATAAAGCATCAAACGTTGTTATTGATTACTTGATATTCACGGGCAGTGACATAACGAGGCAAATTGTGCAATATTGTAAAAGAATCATTGTAAGCAACACGTAATCGTTTTATACTGGAAGATCTAAACTTGTTCCACATCTGGGATGCGTAAAACGACATACAACAAGAACGAAATACAATGTTTTTTACAGCGGGTGAGCATTTAGCAAAATGAGATTTTGCATTGTTTGCAGCACTGTACAGAGAGCGTAGTAGACTATTGTCAGTAGGCTACTTCTAATGTTTAGCCTATTCCCACAATATCCGGATACAAGACATACGTCATCGCCACAATACAAATGAAAGCTGGTTAGAATTTCCACATTTTTAACTCATTGTTGTGATGTTTAGTATAAGATAGCTGTGTGATGCTATGATGAAAGCCAACCGGGACTATTAAAAGTTCCAACTTGAAAAATATTACTTATAATAATAATAATAACATGTTTTATTTTGTGCTAACTGTCAAATCGTAAAATTCAACTTTTGCGTTTTCCAATGCCAACATCCCGGCTTGTGTTTATGTTTTGCAAATGACATTGATTTTTAATCAACGATTTATTTTATTACAACATCCAGTAGCGTAGCGCCTGAAGGCACGGGGCACAGGGGTCTCAATTATGTTTAAAATTAGGGATAGAATAATAATTAATTAGGGTATGTATCATAGGCGTAGCCAGGGGGGCGAAAGGGGCCATGCCCCCCCCCCCCAATTTTCAAAGCTTGGATTACAAAGTTGAACCCTTTGTTGAAAATATAATAAAATTGGTAGAAATTTATATCGTTTTCCACGACATCTGGCTATTAACGCCCCCACGACTTGTTTTAAACACACAGAAAGACACCAATAAATTTTGCAAATCGTAAATCGCGCAAAGTTAACGCGATTTAACTAATCTGTGGAAGCAATTTCAGAATCGCTTACTCTGTTAGGTTTTTGTGTAGCTGAGTTTTTGGTGTTCTTTAATTTTAGCCACAGTTTTTGCCCGTTCGTGTGTAAGAGCTACCTTTAACAAGTTAATAGCTGTTTATCTGCTAATAAATTTCATACAAATATTACCCTAAAAGTGTTTCCAGAAAGCGCTATAATCCATTATTTTAGTGTAATATTTGCAAAATTTTTCCGGGGGAGCATGCCCTCGGACCCCCCTAGAATACACGTGCCTTTGGCACGCTCTAACCCTCCACCAGTTTTATTGTTTCCCTTACTCAACCCACCAGGATACGCCACTGCACATCAGGTGGCGATGTCTTTAATCAAATACTTTGTCGGTCTCTTTGATCCATCAAATATTTGGCTCCCCTAAAAAAATCTTTTCTGGCTACACCACTGGTATGTATCTTTTGAATCTGAAAACGGGTAGTTCAATTTAGCAAATGGTGTGATATTTTGTAGGTCAAAGGTAAATTTTTTTCAGCCAAAGGTTGTGCTGTGAGTTTTTATAATTTGAAATTATTACGATATGAAAATCTTTCTTTGCTGTAATTTTTTTTGCTTTCCTTTTCAACTTATCGTATTAAGCATAAACTAGCCTACTTTGAAGATAAGGCAATTATGAGGTCTATGTAATAAAAATTTGCAAGCAATGCAAAAAAAATACCGGAATACTAAAAATATTTCGCGCACGCTTTGCTCACCCGGTGCGCCGCCTCATTTTCAAAGGTCTGCAGGTGCGCCCTGGCGTGAAAAAGGGAAACACTGTTGCATACGTTTGCAAATAGGCTAAGTTAGAAAGGTAAAAATTGCAAGATTTTATTACAAATGCGTTTATTGGATAATGGGTAAATTTCGAATTTTATGTCGGCATGGACATAAAATTTTCTAAAAGCATACTAAATTTTCATGTCAAGAAATATTTTTGCTTCTGGAATGCCCCTCGAATCAATTGATTCACGCTCAGGGCCTCTGAGAGAAATTTTCACTACGGGTACGAAGAGTCATTCCGGGCCCCCCTCTCACTCCGGGCTTATTTGTCTTGGGCAAAAAGTGTGATGTTTGCTTAGGCGTATTGCACACCATACAGTACAACATTTTACTGCAGAATTGGACATCTGTGCTTAATAATAGTATTCAGGCTGCAATAAAACTATTATTTAGTGTTTTGTGCATATCATGTGATCTGTCCCTCGCCAATTTGTGTAATGTGTATCCTGCATTGAACTCGTGTGTCAGTTGTTGATGGTGCTGTTGAGAGGTGTCGCTTGTAGGCTACAACTTTAATGTAAAATTTTCAAATTCATTTCACTTAGATGTAGCCTACAGTTATTCCTGATGAGGACACTATGTGGTGTCGAAAACGTTGGATTTAGTAGTTTTTTTCTTATTCTTTTTGTGTGTTTAATAAAAGATGTTAAATCTGTTAACGATAGCCTGCTGAGTGTTAGGTGTACTGTATATATCTGGTAGGCTACAACAAGTCAAGCTCTCTACCAAAGCTCAAACATAACATCTTGTCAAAACATAATTAAATTAATCATCTGGCCAATTAACTTTTGCATTCACCACATGCTTAGCAGAGGTGAACAAAGTCACTTTTTTTTTTTATTCCGATTGCGCTCTTGTTCCGACAGTATTCACTCCGGCTCCTGCTCCGAAATTCATTTTGAAGTGAAATAAGCGTGAAACTACCGTTTTCAAATAGTTTTTAAAAAACATAAAAAGCCCAAAAATACCTTTTAATAAAAAAAACCTAGCGGGTTGGGCTTTTTAAGAAAAGCCCGGGTTTTTCTCAACCCTGCTTTTGCTACACTATGCCTCCGCCCCGGACAGGAGAATAACTATAACCAACTTTTATGATTTAATTTAAGGTGCTTTTAACAAAGCATTTTGCACGTAAAGCATTAAATCACAACTTTGGGCCCCTAATTTGCGTGCAATGCATTCAATTAGGCCTACCTTTCCGGGCCGTTTTTCTACATTACGGGCCCCCTCAAGACTAAAGAATAACAACTTTTATGCTTGAATTTAGTCGTTTAGGATGATTTTAACCAAACAATTTTGCGCGTAAACTATAAAATCACAATTTTGGGCCCTCCAAAATCACAGTCCTGGGCCCTCAAGGGTACGCCGTACCCTCCGTACCCCCTCTCATAGGCCTTGTTCACGCTACGCCACTGACAACACCTGTTTACACTGACAACACCTGTCTTTTACTTGTTTGTTCTTAGCTTTGTTCTATGTTCTTAATAAAGTAGCTTGCTGGCTGGTCATTTATATACATTCCTGTAGCAATCCACAACTCATGTCGTCATAGTGAGGGGAAATCTTACGTCATCTCATCGCGTTCCTGGCACCATCTTTGTTTGATGAAAACTCTGTAAAGTACTATTCCTGTTTATTGTATTCACAACCTCAAAAGAACAAAGCTATTCATGCTGTCAATGCCTTGAATACCAAAAAGGGAAAACAAAACGTTTCGTGAATCGTGCAGTGATATTTCACGGCCTACACTGGCCAGGTTACAATGAATGACAAACAAAAAGAAAATTGAACAATTTTCAGGAATTTTTGTGTCTCTGCGTTTTAGTAAAAATAAAATAATAAGAAAAGTAATCTGGAAAAAAGTTCGCAAAAACTAAGAAGAGACATTGCGTTTGTTATAAGCTTAGAGTCGTCATTGGTAATTTCGTTTCAATTGAAACAATACTGCAAACCTACCAAATTTCACAACAGCTGTGATTTTTTTATTTTCATTTTGCTTTCCTTGGTAAATAGTTGTCTAAAATAAGCAATAATTGTTTCAACCAACATTATTGAATAGGCAAAGGCCTGACTTGTAGACTGTCACCCAATCTGGAATCGAACCTAGACTTTGTAAAACCAAAAGAGAAAATTCAGGTTTGGTTATAACTCCAGCTTGGAATCAGTTTTCAAATCAAATTTCAATGAAAAAATTAGAGATGGCAAGATGACCAGTATTAATAATCTTGAAGATTGAGCACTTTTAATGTTATTCTAATGTTATTGTGGACTTTCAATCCGATTCTTTTTCTTTATACTTTTTCTTTATACTTACATTTTACCAAAGCCCCTGCAAAGCTGCCTAACTTTTAATCAAATAATCCTTCGTCTTGCAAGAGATCACTTACTTAGCTCCTGATCGGTGGTTCATGCAGCCGCTCAGGAGCTCAGAACTTTACATTCAAGTGAGTGTCTGTAGGATGGCAGCGAAATGTAGACGAAGTAAAACGTTTTCTATTGGCTAGTTTCCCGGCAAGTGTAAGACTAAGACGCTGGAAGATGACCCTCACATCAAAAGGATGGGCCGTACCCGTCTCTTTGGCTCATCCCCATTTTTTAAATATTGAGATGCCGTCCAATTGGAAGTAAGCAAACGATCGGTGGTCGTACGAGATCTAAGCACTTTCTTTCTCAAGTTACCCATTCCCTCACCCGACATAACTTATATGGAGCACGATAGGTAGGTTATTCAAGGTCTTTACGATCGGGCATATCTTATTTGTGCCATCAGTTGCTTACGTTTTATCAATACTGATGCAAAATAACTTCTTGCAATGCAAGCAGTTGCGTTGACAGAGGGTTCAGGTGGTACTTTTGTACCCGGGCCCAGGATATTTCAGGGGCCGTAACCTTTTTAAAGGGCCTGAAACTTGAAGTAGCCATTGTGTATTCTTTAGATAAAATGCGTTTTTAGAAGCGTTTTAATTTGAGGCCCAAGGAGCTCATTGGCATCGACCCAAATTATCTTCTCAATGCCCCTGAATGCAAAGACGAAACAATGTGCCACTCTCTGCAGTTATACTTTTGTAAAACACTATTCCGTTTATTTGCAAGCCGATCCACAAAATACATAACACGAACTACGTCTAGCTGCAAAAGGGCATTTTCTTACCAAATATTAGAAATATTAAAACATGACATCATCACATTTTATCTGTTCAAGTAGAGTTATTATAGTGGTGACTGGTCAACCAGCACGTGTTTACAGCATCAAGATTTTCACATACACAAGTCCATTCAAATGAGATTACACTAAAACTAAATTGCAATAAAATAAATGAAATTACATTAAGAACAACAAATATGTTTATTAAGCACACACAGGCCTATTACTTTGTCGGAAAAAAGTAGTAGAGCTTGACCTACAAAACAGATGACCTAAGCTAGGCACTGTACACAAGCTTTCAGAACTGAACGCTGAAATCGATTGCAGATAAACATATATTTGGCTTTTAAACAATGAAAACTACCTTTGCGGTCCAATTTTTTTTACCAAAAATTTCCCCACAGGTCCATATTTTTTTTTTATACTAAATCATTTCCTTTCCATGTTCTAAGGCGTATTCTGTGTGAGTTTTTTCATATTTGAGGAGAAAAAACGAAAAATAGCGATTTTTAGTTTGTGCTATTTTTGTTTGGCAAGGCACCTCCAGCGGTGAAACACTCGCATTTTGTGTTTGTACTTCACAATTCTTAGCTTATATCCCATACTACTGCTTAGGCGACACTGTTGCTAATTATTATTTACCACTATCAATCAATCTAATTATTATTTACAACAAATATTGCTGAGGCTGCAGTTTTAGGGCATTGTATAACTCCATATCAGTTGCATTTTTTGTTTTGTATTTGAATTCTAAGAACAACACACACTACAAACATAGAGACGGCAAAACACAGGTAAGAAAACATAGAAAGTGAAACCACAGGTAAGAGGCAGTAAACAATTTTATTGTTTGTAGTTTCTTTGGGTGTGGTATGCTTTGAAGCATGCACCTGGGTGCAATCCAGGTTTTCTGACACACGTCTCGCAATAAAAGAGGGTTGTTTTCCTGGAATGCGGTTTGCTGCATACCATACAGTCTTTGTTGTGTCCACGAGCAGCCTTTGCAATAAAATGCTGTTGTTTGTTCAACCTTTCTTCTAAATCGAGGGAACTTGGCCTGCCCCTTTTTGCCTGGCCTGCCCCTTTTGCCCCTTTGCACACGGCACCAAATCAGCTAGAATTTCACCAAACGTACCAAGCAAGAAACTAGTCACGCGTATCTGCGCTATTAACATCCCTAGGATGACGTTGGACTTGCTGTAACGATTGAAATAAATACCTCATCCCAGGGATGAGGTTGGACTAAATTACATAATTTTATTTCTCATCCTAGGGATGAGGCTGGACCGCAAAGGGTTAATACTACCAAAAGTGCTCAATGCCAAGCTTTACCGAAAACCCTTTTCAAAGGTTTTGATTTATTGTTTTATTTTGTTTTTAAATGCAAGAAATTTATTTATTTGTATCAGACTCAAGATGATGCATATTACAATCACACATAAAAGTAAAGACAAAGCAAATGCTCAACTCCAAATAGCTGAGTCACAATGAATCATATACAAAGATTGATAGAAACAGTTCGTTCGCATTATTTGTTCATAATTCCATTGGTTGAAAGGTAGTGCAACTAGTGCAAAACATTTGTTGATTACACAAAAGTTAAAAATGTTTTTTCTGAAGTTGTTCTTGGTTTTTGTTGGCGATAGTTTTAAATCATTTTTAGTAGGCTACTTCGAAAAAACTAGCGCCTTCTTCTTTTACCAGCTTTAAGCTATCTCCATCACGACCAACATAATAACCTGTACGAGCATGCTTTAACACGGGTCCTTCCAACTGGGCCGATATAATATATTGAAATATTCGGTCGTCATCGTCGTTCAGGTTTTTGATGTCTTTAGGTATTTGGCTTTTTGTCAATTCAATTTCTGATCCAGACCCCTTAATACACCAGGTGTCTGATCCTATTTTTGTTCCAAAAATGAATAAATTAGATTCTTTCTTATACAGCCAAGCACAACTGTCTGTGCCACCTAAATGTAAATTTTTCCCCTCCGAGGTCCACCTCCGTTGTACGCCGTCAGTGGTAACTATTTGCAATGTCGGTAATTCGTCGTCACTTTTGTTATTGTTATTGTTGTTGTTGGCGTTAATAGCGTCGTCGCATTTCATTGAATTGTGCAGGTGCAGATTGGCTGTTGGTGAAACATATTTCTTTTGTTCAAGCGTTTCTTCTGTTCGTGAGATAAGTTTATTCTCCGTATATCCACACATGACTCTATGAAACCATTTGCCTTGGTTTGACATGTTTCCAAAAACACTTTTCTAAACTTTTTATTTTAAATTACGAAATTCAGATGTAGAATATTTAATTTGTTTTCAAAGATTTTCACAACTTTTCGTTTTTTTTACAGTTGTTTACTTCTTAGCTTTGTTCTATGTTCTGATTGAAGTAGCTTGCTAGCTGGCTATTTATATAGCCTACATTGCTGTGGTACTCCACAACTCATGTCGTCATAGTGAGGGGAAATCTTACGTCATCTCATCGCGTTCCTGGCACCATCTTTGTTTGATGAAAACTTCCACACGATTTAAAGTACTCTTCCTGTTTATTGCATTCACATCCTCACAACAACAAAGCTATTCATGGCGTCAATGCGTTAATTTCAAAAAAGGGATAATGAAAATGTTTTATGAATCTTAATGTTACATACACTGCTTGTTTAAAATGAATAATTATCGAAAGGAAATCTGAACAATTTTCAGGAATTTTTATGTCTCATTGTTTTAGTAAAAATAAAATAATAAGAAATAAATAATCTGAAAAAAACGCTCGCATAAGCTCAGAAGAGCCATTTTCCTTGTTATAGAGTCGTCACTGGTAGTTTTCCTTGTTGAAACTTTTTTGCAAATATTCCCATTTTCACAGCAGCTGGAAAAAACGTTTTTCACTTCCTATTCGATCGTAAAAAGTTATCAAAAATAAGCATAATTGATTTATGAATGATAACCTCTGTTCTGGTTCCTCGATTTTATTGAGGGTACAAAGTTATACCGGGATCCTTGTGCTTTTCCAGATCCTAAAGAAACCACCTTTACGGTGGCGAAAGCTTTATCAATAAAATATACAAGTTTCCCACCCTGGCTGATTTTG
Organism: Aplidium turbinatum; assembly: GCF_918807975.1. Lineage (NCBI taxonomy): Eukaryota > Metazoa > Chordata > Ascidiacea > Aplousobranchia > Polyclinidae > Aplidium > Aplidium turbinatum. The sequence continues at coordinate 22,168,156 of NC_137482.1, forward strand.
TTTACTTGTTATGATTGTTCTAGCCTGTACTTTTGATTAGGCAAAGGCCTAACTTGTAGGGCGTAGGCTATAACCGAATCTGAAATCAAACTTAGACTTTATAAAACCAGAAAAAAAGTTTGGTTTTAACTCCAGATTTAAATCAGTTTTCAAATCAAATGTCGATGAAGAAATCGAGCGTTGTTGTGACGAACTTGGTCAAATATGAAATGCACATTTCCAACAAAACATCAGGGCAGCCTAAAAAAACAACTGACAAAACAAACTAAAAACCTCTAAAGTTTTCTGGAACATAAAAACAAAAGGCTTTTCAGGGCTATAGGGCAGGGGTCACCAAACTACGGCCCGCGGGCCGGAACCGGCCCACGAACTGATTTCATTCGCCCGCCACGTGCAGCGGAAATAACAGCTGCACTACAACTGTTAAGGAAAAAAGTTACCAAACTTTTTGTAAAGGACTGACGTTGCTGTTTATCATTAGGCCACCACAAATGGGGACAGCCTAGGCCAAATTTAAAAAGATATGTTTTTTCAAGAGCACAATGCCCTGTAGTGTATTACAGCAGGGGATAACTTTTCCATCAACCTTTCCATTTTCATCACAACTTTGCTATTCTACCGCTGACTTTGTTATTTATTGTGCTCAATTCAAGTCAATGGAGATTAGCCTATAAATAGTTGTAGGCCTGTATCTTTTCGCAATTTTCATCCGGCCCGCAACTGTTAATCTCGCAGCAATCCGGCCCTCAGAGAAAAAAGTTTGGTGACCCCTGCTATAGGGCAATGCAATATCCTGGAGATCCCGCTTCGCGGCCTCACTAAAATATCTGTCGCATTAGCGCAGACGGTTAAAACCAACAAGCGATGCTTCTACTCTCCAGGCGTTCCCTTGATCAATGAACTTCAAGAACAGCTTTTCATTCACCGACATCAAGTAAATAGAAATATATCCAGGCTATGACACTTTAACAAAACCAAAACTTCATTCTTGTAATATCGGCGATATTATCTTCTTATATGTATTGTGCATCAAATACACAACATTTATTTTGTTATTTACATTGTAAATTTTGTTGGCTGAAAAGTGCCCGCAGCTAAAGTTTCATGTCAGGTTAAAAGTATGTGTTTCTAGAGTGCCCCCCTCCCTATTCAAGTGAGTCACGCTACTCCACTGGCCTGATACGTCATATGATAAAATTAGTAAAATAGGAACTGTTGAAAATTTTATTTAATATATCGCTGTTCTTTTTAATTGTTATCAATAACAAGATTACTTCTGTATGAGGTATTTTCCTGGGCGCCTATGTTATGCATCGTAGGTGTGGAATTTTTCCTGAAACATTTGTTTTAATTCCGCCAGCTTGCAATAATTTCAATTAAAATTTCCAGCTAGTAATAACCAAGTAAACTACAACAAATGACTTGTGCTGTTTATGCTTCCGCCTTGAGTGCAATAGAATTCACCATGTGGCCTACAAATTGATCGAGTCATCGTCAAACAGAAGCATCATCATCACGTACCGTCTTCCAGCCGAAGGTTGGCTGTAATTTTCTTCCACACGTCACGTTCTTTCGCTATTCGTTTTGCTTCTCCGATGCTTGACAAGTCAGCCCATTGTTTTACATCATCTCTCCAAACTCGTTCCCTTCTGCATTTGCTTCTTTCTGCTTTACCTTCCACAACCAAGTGATGTATCTGGCCTGTCAATCCTCTCAAAATACATCTCGCAAATGTCATCTTTTGTTTATCTTTATCTAGCTCGTCCATCTTGCACAACAATTATTTTTTAAATGCTTCGTTTATTTGTTTTTATTTAATAATTTTGTATTCTTCCAATACAATTAATTTTGGTGTTCCTCAAATAGAATATAAATAATTCCAAACTATTGTAGGCTAAGGTTTGTTCAAAGACTTCTAGAAGTATGAGATGTCCAACTACCTGCCCAGAAGATGTGATTCAGTGTTGACAGATGTTGTTTAAACTTTTTTGGTAAACTGTTTCTTTGCAGTGGTGCCGGTGGTAGCCCAAGTCTTGCCCATTGAACTTGTTCCAAAGTTTATCTGAATCAGTTTTTCATCATCTCAAACTGATTAAAGCAGAATTATGTTAACAAATTTAATTTACAAGAAGAACTTAAAATCAGAAAGAAACTACAAGATTTATTACTTGACACATGATGCCTTATTCTAAACCTGCCGTTCTCAACCGAGATCCGTGAATCTCCAAGCGGTCTGAGAAGCGTTTTCATTTTGTGAATGTTTCCGACTTTGCAGCGTGATTCATAAATTACAACATTAACAACTGTTTGTGTTTAATTTGTCTGTTTATATTGATTTTTGCGAGGTTATAGGTTTTTGTGATTCGCGACGCCCTGGTGCGTCTTTTGAACTATCAAAGTGCGTCACATAAAAGCTCGGTTTCCTGACTAAATATTTTATTCAAAAGAGTCAAATCTTTCTACGAGGCTATATTAGTGTTCATCTAGATTCTTGTGAGACCACAAATTGTTGATCAATGCTTAATTTACAGTAGAGGTGCAAACGTTAATCAGCATTCCATTAGCACTCACAGTTTTGCAATAACCTTGATGTTTTGCAATAACCTTGATTACAAACCAAAAAAGTGAAAAATTGTTTATGAAGATCACAAAATTCTATTAATTTTCGATAAAATTTATAGAAAAACATTGAATCAGCATACACGTTACTGATTTTTGATCCTATGTGCTTACAATAAGCTCACAACATAACTTTGTCAATGTCATCAATCGTCATAAGTGCGTCACGAGTTCAATAATTCTTCCAAGTGTGCCCCTTTAAAACTAATGAATGTTAATTTAAGTGACGCAATATGCTAAAATTAAAAAAAATGTTTTGTTAGGGGTCCGCGACCGCTTCGGGGACCACATAAGCCACTGTGTCATATTTTAGACTGATTGTCCTGTTTTTGCATGATAAGATATGATAGGTTTGTATGCTAAAACCTAATATATACTCTGGATGTTGACTTTAACCTCCTTATTGGCTATTTAATGTTATGTTTTTTTATGATAAAGCCTCATATAAGCTAAATGTTGGCTTTGACCACACTATGTTGGCTTTGCAAGCCTAAATCAAACCTAAATTACCGGTAAGCCTATTGATTTCTCCCAGAACTGTGTATCATTTCGTCACTGTAATCTGTAGATAACTTTGCTGATATCACAGAAGCCTGCTAGGTTAAAGGCTATAGCCGATTAAAACCAGTTGCTGGTAGCGTACTTAATAACCATGCCTTCATTTAAGGCTACCGTGCTACATTGGCTCATTGGCTACACAGCATCTGGAACGGTTGATTCAAAATGACCAAACACACTGAGTAGCGTACTCCCGGGCCTTTGCTTTAAAATCTTAATGATCGTATGTAAGCTAAGTTATTTAGCGTAGCGTAAAGTCAACTAAGCCATCAGTACACCAGTAGGCTACAAAAAACCAAACTGATCGGCGAGACGTAAATCTTACCGCATTTAATGAAAAGAAAAGCTAGTGTGTTTGGATGGACATTTTTAGGCTAGCTTACATAATTAAGCTTACTTAGTGATTAACAACGTTTTAGCCCAATCTACTTTATGAAACGCTCTTAAATCTAATTCATGCAACTCAAGAGATGTAAGATGTAGTGAAGTAGCCTGCTGCAATTGCTGCTGAAGTTATGGCTGTCGCGTGACGATATCCTGTTACGTGATTGGAGTAGATGAATATGTTAGGTTTCAGAAAATTATTCTTGCACAGATTGGAATATGTTAGGCTTTACACACCAATTATCTCGAAAACCATACCACATTTGGGGCACATCAGTCAGGTTGGGAAACTTGTATACTTTATTGATAAAGCTTTCGAAAGCGGCTTCTTTATTATTTGGAAAAGCATAAGGATCCTGGTATAACTTTTCACCCTCAATAACATCGAGGAACCAGAACAGAGGTTATCATTCATAAATCAATATTATGCTTCTTTTTGATAACTTTTTACGACCTAATAGGAAGTGAAAAACTTTTGTTTCCAGCTGCTGCGAAAACGAGAACGTTTGCAAAAAAGTTTCAACAAGGAAAACTACCAGTGACGACTCTGTTACAAGGGAAATGGCTCTTCTGAGCTTATGCGAGCCTTTTTCCAGATTACTTATTTCTTATCATTTTATTTTTACTAAAACAATGAGACATAAAAATTTCCTGAAATTGTTCAGATTTCCTTTCGATTATTATTCATTTTAAACAAGCAGTGTATGTAACATTAAGATTCATAAAACATTTTCAATTTTCCTTTTGTAAAATTAACGCATTGACGCCATGAATAGCTTTGCTGTTGTGAGGATGTGAATGCAATAAACAGGAAGAATACTTTATATAATGTGGGAGTTTTCATCAAACAAAGATGGTGCCAGGAACGCGATGAGATGACGTAATTCTACTACTCATTATGACGACATGAGTTGTGGAGTACCACAGCAATGTATATAAATGACCAGCCAGCAAGCTACTTCACTCAGAACATGAAACAAAGCTAAGAACAAGACAACTGTAAAAGGCGAAAAGTTGTGAAAATCTTTGGAAACGTTTTGAATATTCTTGGTCTGTATTTACTAATTTAAAGTGAAAAGTTTAGAAAAGTGCTTTTGGAAGCATGTCAAACCAAAAATGGCTTCATAGAGTCATGTGTGGGTATATAAACAATCAAGTTGCTGCACAAGCAGAAGAAACGCTTGCTCAAGAGGAAATGGTTTCACCAACAGTCAATCTGCACCTGCACAATTCAATGAAATGTGATGACGCTATTAACGCCAACAACAACAATAACAATAACAAAAGTGACGACGAATTACCAAAATTGCAAATAGTTACCAATGACCAAGCCAGGTGGGCCATAAATGACCAAACAAACAAATTGGTGACGCAAGGTGGTACAGATGCTTTTCATTGGACGTATTGGGAACAGCCCGAGTCTCCCACAAAATTCAGGTACATTTTTGGAAAAAAGTTAGAAGAATCATCTGATAACTATTGGTGTATCGCAGGCTCTGGACAAAAAGTTGGATTGAAAAAAGGCAACCCACAGCAAGACCTAGAAAATATGGATGAACTAATATTTGAGGCCTTTAAATCGTTACATACAAAAAAAGAAACCACTTTGAAACATGTGAAGACAGGTCGTTATGTTTGTCTCAGGAAAAGACTAAGGCTGGTTTCAGATAAAGAAGATGCTACTTCGTTTAAACTAATATATTAAAAGCTACTTAAAATGATCTAAAACTATCACCAACAGAAACCAAAAAACAACTCAGAAAAAATGTCCATAACTTTTTTGAAATTAACAAATATGTTTACTCTTCTTCTTCTTCAACAGATTGATCATGTTTGATCAGCTGTGATCTCCCTTATGAGCTGCCTCCATTTTGTTCTGTCTTTTGTTTTTATTAGTGTTTCCGGCATGCTTTTTATTCCTGTAATTTGCTTGATATTGTCAAAATATTTCATGTTTTGTCGTCCTTTTGTTCGTTTGCCTTGCACCATCCAGTCAACATTGAATTTTCCAACGAGTTGCTTCTTGCTATGTGTCCGAAATATCTCAATTTTCTGAGGTTAATGTTGTTAATCAGACTCCATTTCTATGTACTCCATACTCTATGTATGCTATAATAGACCACCGATTAAAATGAGTGAAAATGAGTAAAATAAAATACGTTATGTCGTATTTCTTGCATTTTGTTGCATCATTAAGCTAAAATACTTTTTGTCACTTGACATATTTACAATGCATTTCTTTGGGAAAACAGACATTATTACCCTAAAGTGACTTTTTTCAAGTGATTATCGATGTTGTAGGTATGACTATGACACTTGTAAGTTTATGCGACTCAGTCTGTGGACTGTAAAGCATGACGTCACAGTTAATAAAATGTTGTTCCACTTCGTTGACGGCATGTTGTGATGGTCTTCCCTGGAATGTATTTTCGGTTTTATAAGATTCTTCTGCTTCTTTACGTGAGACCTACTAATTCTAATAAACTTGTATTGAATATGTTTCTCGGCAGCCGATTTGTAGCAAGAATTGACAGCGATAGACACGTGTTTCGCCCATGAGGCTGGGCTCATCAGTATCGCACCGTATTCTGCCACAAATTTATTCGACCACCGCTTTACCAGTCAGTTTAGTCTGGAAATTTAAAGACTATTTTATGACACTGCGCATCTCCGAAAGTGAACAGGTGTTGCAAAAAAAAACAATTTTCAAAAATAATTTTAAATAATGTATAACTTCAAAATGATTGGGGGGTACGAAACCCCTGTGCCCCTTAAAAGCTACGCTACTGGATGTTGTAATAAAATAAATCGTTGATTAAAGAGCAATGTCATTTGCAAAATTGTGCATTTGAAAAAATATATTTATTGGTATTGGAAAAAAAAAGTTGAATTCTACGATTTGACATTTAGCACAAAATAAAACATGTTATTATTATTATTATAAGTCATATTTGTCAAGTTGGAACTTTTAATAAAGTCTCGGTCGGCTTTCATCATAGCATCCCGGATAGCATCACACAGTTATTTTATACTAAACATCACAACAATGACTCAAAACTGTAGAAATTCTAATTAGCTTTCATTTGTATTGTGGGCGATGACGTATGTCTTGTACCCGGATATTGTGGGAATAGGCTAAACATTAGAAGTAGCCTACAGACAATAGCCTACTTTAGCTAAAACTACTTTGCTTTAACAACAGGTAGTGGATTTGAGGCCATTGAAAAAGGTATAACTAGCTCGAAACCATTAAATCGTTCATATTAAATGTTACATGATACATTGAACGACAAATACTATTTAGATGAGTTGTCATGGCAAATCACAATTATAAACACTCTTGTAATAGCAACAAAAAACAACGAATTAACTACATTGTATGCACAAGAAATTTGGCATAAATTTATTTCGACAACAACCATTAGCATTCCATTCTTTAATATTTATTCTTTGTTTATTTATTGTTTTAATGATATTCATTGGTCTTTATAGGCCTACTTTCACATCTCTATTACTTTTATTTACATCTCTATTACATCTATATCACATCTTTATTACGAAAAAGCAGTAAAGCCTATGTGTGGATAATAAGCGTTATTTTTATGTGTTAATAAATACGTGTATGCAATATACAGTATGCATGTAATACTTGTAATGTATAGGCCTACTGTGTTGCAGTCAATGAAATGTCCCACTTAGTCAACAAAACTAATTAAAGCAGTTAATTGCACACCAGCAAGCAGCTACGTACAAAGTATTGGCAACAGATGGGTCGCGCTTTGAAGTTGCATTCGTCAGGGAGCTGACAAAAGTACTTGTGTTGTTATACTAAAAACACAATAGGCTTACAACATGTCATTTATTCAAACATTCGCCCAAAGTCAGCAAAATCTGGAAATTTCTGCAAAATGTGACAAATCAGGCCGTATATTAAGGTAGCCATGTTTTATTAAAGACTAAGATTGAACACGTCCTTGAGTTTTCTGACCTATGTGTAATCAGAGATGGGCAAGATCACCAAGAATAGGTGATCTTGATTGATTGGTTGATTGAATGAATCTTTATCCTCGAACTGGGAAAGCTTCTTGTAGAGCTTAATCCTGGCGGTTTCGCACACTTGTAGAGGCTTTTAAATCACTGTCCTTAACCTTAACGTGCGTTGCTCAAGCGCACACCCCGAGAGTCGAACCACCGCCGCTTGATCTTGAAGCTTTTTCGTTCCAGAAGTGACGCGCTAACCAATTGAGCTATCGGTTTTGCTTTAGATACTTGGCTCTAACGTTGCCACTAATTTTGTATTCTGTCCTATTTCCATTTGCGTCTATACTTCCTTACATTGGCGGATTTAGGGCAAAATTTTAGGGGGCGCCAAAGAAGTATGGAACAGCCTCGCCGCAAATGGCTTGGGAAAATTTTTGGCGTTTTTAACAATAAAATTGCCTATCTAAGTCAGGTAGGCTACCAGTCATTCCCACATCACAAATCAACACCACAAGTGACAATCAGTTGTAAAGTTGAGGCAATGCCATAATGCCGCTCGTGGCAATTAAAAGCAATAACGAACGTGAAATTATAATTTAGGTATTTTCGACTAAAACTTTAGGCTATACAACAAAGCGCTTGCAGCAATAAGAGTCTTTTTTTTTTGTAGAATAAGCGAAATCGGGCCTATGCCCTATCAGCAAAACAAAATATTGTGAACTGAGAATGATGCAATTGAGCAAAAGAACAATACGATTAAACTACTCATGCTGATAATGTTGCAAAAACGTCTCAATACGTAATTGTAATTTGTAACAACGTATTAAAATGACATTAGATTTTTTTATTTCTTTACTGTCCAAAAGTTTGATGTAGGGCATTCCATCCTATCTCTCTGCCATAAAATCTGGATTGCTACCATGTATTATATTACTTAAACTTGATTTAAAAATAAGTTTCTTTATTAGTTATTAGTATTTTATATAATGTCCATTGTCTCTTGTACCGTTGTCAGCGGTTAGCGTTATCAGTACCGTTATCAGTAGGTCTACTTGCCGAGACTAAACATCACGCATTGTTTTACGTTAGTAAAATGGAAATTTACAAGTTAAAGTATAGCATAAAAAGGAAATTTGCATGCAGACATAAAAAAATAAACTGGAATTTTAGGGGGCGCCCCGGCGCCATAGGTAAATCCGCCCCTGCTTCCTTACCCTGTTTTTTAAAACTGTTTAATCAGCAATTTTATTCGAAAATAACCAGGGTCTTCTTAAAAAGCTGCTTAATTTTCATAGCTGTTTGTGATTTTTCGAAATACCGAAAATATCAAATAGGCCTACGCACAACAAAACTTGGATTTACATGCGAGCGTTTCCACATGAGTTTGCAGGAACCCGAATGGCGAACTGTTTTGCGTAGTTGACTACAATAAATTTTAACTTTTTGTGCAATAATGCGTATTTAACTATACTACTTGAGTTCTTCATACGTCAAAATTTGTCAATAAAAAGGTTTTTACGGTCAAAAGTTGTCAAAGTTTTCAATTTTTAGATCAAAAAATAATCGCCCTATAGTAATGAGTAGCCTATTTGCTCCTCTGAATGTCAGTTTCGATCTCAATAGTTAGTCAAGGATTTGCTAATTTAAATGACATAAACGCAATAAAACTGTTCATTCAAGTAATCCCAGATTACATAGGCCTATGGCCAAAAACTTGCACAAGAAAACTTTTGCTCGCAACTGCTAAAGAAGATCATTTCAATTGTACTAAAGAACCGAACTAGCAACTGCAATGCCAATCAACGCTTGTGGGTCGTAAAATATATTAGTTGCCAGGGCCGTTGACAGGATTTCTCGGGCCCGGTACCCATTTATTTTCGGGCCCCCTTCATCGACAATGTTATGAATATAAAGGTCGTGTACAAAATTTTATTGATGTGCTGTTAAAATGAGGATGACACATGCCGTTCAATGTAGAAAATTAAGAGAAATATCATTTATATATTCTCAAAGATTTGTTGTATCCACGAATTTCCCCAACTGTGCAATTACGCATTAGGGATTTCTCCATAAACCGCAAAATCCTTGCTTTCAATCACGATCTTCGTCGATATGTTTAAAATTGATGGAGTTTTCGACTGAAATTAATTCTTTGTAAAGTAGAGTAGCCGTAGGAGAGTAAAACATTTTTGGGGGGCGAAAATAATTTCCCCAAATTTTGTCTTTGCATATATATTTTCAAAAATACAAAATTATTCACAACCTCTGAGAGTCATCAACTTGGCCGAGTACGAAATACAAGCAAAAAAAAACACGTACAACAGCAAAACAAGGCTGAACTTACTTTAATCTACGTTCATAGACCTGCCTGTGTCCCAATTAAATGAACCATCAAATTAAAACATTCTTATGTATCACAAAAAATATACAGTATATTAAGCCTAACTGGATTCAAAAAAATTTGAACTGAGACTTCACCAATAACTGGATAACAATAATTGCTGAATATTCATGTCACCAGATTATATGAAAATCTCCAGCCCAACTTCAATAAAAGGCCTGACCAAAAGTAGCTCAATCTTTTCAATTCAAAGATAGTCCAAAGACTCAATATTTGTAAATTTGCATTGAAAAATACTAAAATGACAATCCGCTTAGGCCTACTTATCAAACCAGTAACATTACTTAATCCATGTTTCTCGGCAGCCGATTTGTAGCAAGAATTGACAGCGATAGACACGTGTTTCGCCCATGAGGCTGGGCTCATCAGTATCGCACCGTATTCTGCCACAAATTTATTCGACCACCGCTTTACCAGTCAGTTTAACTCTTATCTTTGTGGAAACAAAGAAAGAGCCAACAAAACCAGCAGGCGCCAGGGCAGAGGACATTGTGAAGAAAGGGGCGTTCTTCCCGGCTATCAGCACAAGGCTGAGCACTCACTAGTACAGCGAGCAGCTGCGATTCGCCAACCATAACGGTGTAGCTTCCACGCTAAGCCATTCAGACCATCCAATCAACAATATGTTTCTCGGCAGCCGATTTGTAGCAAGAATTGACAGCGATAGACACGTGTTTCGCCCATGAGGCTGGTTTTTTTTTTTTTTTTTTTATTGAAAAGTAAAAACAGTTGAACAGTACTACGAAAAATAAATACATTGGGCATGTGATTTCTAATCTTGAAAAGTCAATTAGGAAAGTAACAATGCAGAAGAGACAATTGGTGAGGGCAATCATATTATTGATGCCAGCCTGTTGCACAGTATAGGTTATACCTGAATTAAGAGAATAAACGCATGCGATAGACTTGGAAATTCATTGTAGTTATGATATCACTTTTATGTTTGGGGCTAGTGTTGTATCTCCATAATAACGGACATCTAATAAGTACGTTCATACAACAGTCAGTGGCGTAGCCAGAAAAAAATTTTGGGGGGGGCCAAATATTTGATGAATTAAAGAGAACGACAAAATGTTTGATTTAAGACATCACCACCTGATGTGCAGTGGCGCATCCTGGTGGGTTAAGCAAGGGAAGCAATAAAGCTGGTGGGGGTTAGAGCGTGCCGAAGGCACGCGTATTCTAGGGGGGTCCGGGGGCATGCTCCTCCAACAAATTTTTGCAAAATTACACTTAAATAATGGATTATAACGCTTTCTGGAAACACTTTCAGGGTAATATTTGTATGAAACTTATTAGCAGATAAACAGCTATTAACTTATTAAAGGTAGCTCTTATCTACACACAAACGGGTAAAAACTGCGGCTAAAATTAGAGAACACAAAAAACTCAGCTACACAAAAACCCTACAGAGTAAGCGATTCTGAAATTGCTTCCACAGATTAGTTAAAAGAAGCGTAAATCGCGTAAACTTTGCGCGATTTACGATTTGCAAAATTTATTGGTGTCTTTTTGTGTGTCTAAAACAAGTCCTGGGGGGTGTTAATAGCCAGATGTCTTGGAAAACAATATAAATTTATACAAATTATATTATATTTTCAACAAAGGGTTCAACTTCGGAATCCAAACTTTGAAAATTTGGGGGGGCCATGGCCCCGTTCGCCCCCCCCTGGCTACGCCTATGACAACAGTAGCCCAAAGGATATTCTTATCATACATATGCCAAAAGGCGTTGTTGTGTTAAACATGAAATCAGATGCATTTCGCAGGTATGTAGGTAACACATTACAAGTCACAATAAAGGTGTCTATGTTACTGTGCGTCCCACAACGCACATTTGTAGTCAAAAAATAAACAAATCAATAAGTAGGAATATAATGTAATGCATGCAATTGCATAAACGAAGAAGGATCTGCATGTTGCCTCATTGCTCTCTTGTAGTGCAATGATGCTACATGCAGATGGTATGTGTGAATAAGAATCATTTACTATGGCGCATTTCATAAAATTCACAAGTCAGGTTCATACACTGCAAATAATAACAATTAATAGCAGAATTCTTTCGAGAACAGTGGGTTCTTGGTTGTCATCTTCGACTTATGCTACAGTGTGGGAGTTTGTAAGGGGCGTCGGTATTACAGAGGTGTCATTTTGAAGATATTCTTTAATTTTTGTTTTAATAACCCAGAGGGTTGTTTTGGTAAATTTTTTGTTGTCCCACATATATTTATCTCCAATGTCTAGTGAAGTTTTCTTTTTAATTATGGTACTCTTAACTGTATTTAGGATCAGCAGAATCAGTAGGTTGTCTGCCTGTCTGCTTGGAAAATGGTTGTATAGGATTATATCAGTTGTAAGTTTAATCTTTTGTTTTGTTATTGAATGATATAGCTTTTCTATTTTTTTCCAAATTGATTTCGTGAAGGTACATTCAGTTAACAGGTGTTTTATATTGTCAACAGCCATTTTGCAAAATTTGCACTGAGTAATTTTGTTCTGGCTGCAACGCCATGAGTTAGATTGTTTGTAAAAATCGCCCCATTTAAAAGCTGAATGTGCTATTCGATAGCAGATCGATATGTCAGAGTTTGAAAAGTATGGTTTGATATTTTTCTTCATAAGGAGCATTTCTGACCAGCTTATTGGTTCATTGTTTTGGCTCTTAATTTCAGTTTTAGTTTCTTTTTGTGTTTTTAGGGTTGTGTATATTGTATTATATGATATATCAGTCCAGTCAAGATTGTGTTTTCGGAGTTGGAGAAAAGTGCGGAAAATATCAGAATAAAACGAATTTGGGCAATCAGAGTGTGGTTCACTTAGGTTATATAATTTTTGGTTGATGTGCCTTATTTTATAGTTTAGATTGTACTTTGCCCACTCATGCCATAGTTCTGTAGCTTTATCGAGTGTGGACAGGTGTCTAATTCTGTCAGCTCTACTGGTTTGAAATTTTGTTTCTATGTCAATCATTTTTAATCCTCCGTTTTTAACTTCTGCAATGATTTTTGTTCTGCTTAATTGCTCAATTGGAGATGGATACCATAGAAAATTGTATAAGATTTTGTTTAAGGATTGGATATGCTTTTTTTGTGGGTAAAGAACCCTTCCCATGTGAAGAGATATAGGCACGAGGAGAGTATTTATTATATTGATTTTTCCTAGAAGGGAGAGTGGTCGAAATTTATGAATGTTGGCAGTCGTTTCAGTTTGTTTTATCACTTTTTCCCAGTTAAGAGTGTCTAGTTTTTTGTTGTTGTTTCCTAACCAGATTCCAAGGATTTTTATTTCATTTTGAATTTGAATATGTGGGTAATGTTGCTGTACTTCACTTTGTAACTCAGGTTGTGATACAAGCATTTGTGTTTTATTTTCGTTAATTTTTTGTCCTGACATTTGTTGGTAAAGTTTTAATTCTTTAAGTATTTCAGTAATAGAATTAAGGTTATTTGTGATGAACGTTGTGTCGTCTGCGTATTGTTCGATTTTTACTGCTTTTTTATTTATGGAGAAGCCTTTTATTGATGCATTGCTCTCTATGCGGCGTGTGAGTACATCGGCGCATATTATAAAAAAGAGCATGCTCAGAGGGCATCCTTGTCGGATGCCTCGCCTAATGTCGATTTTTTTTGTCAGTGCTCCATTCATTTCAACTCGACTAGAGATGTTTGAGTATATAAGAGTTAAGTATGAAATCATCACTGGCTTAAATCCAATTTTTTGGAGTATTTTGTAGAGAAAAGAATGTTCCACTCTGTCAAAGGCTTTTTCAAAGTCTGTTACCATTATATATAATTTCCTGTTTTTTAGTTTTGCTGCTTCGATGGCTGCTTGAATATTCATTGTAGCGTGTTCAATTCGTCTGTTCGGTAGACCACATTTTTGGTTGGGTTGAATCAGTGTTTTCATTAAGGGGGTGATTCTATTGGCTAGGATTTTGCTTAAAATTTTGTAATCAGTGTTCAATAATGAGATTGGTCTCCAATTTTTCAGCGATGATTTATCTCCTTTTTTGTGAAAAAGTTTAACTATGGCTTCTCTCATCGTTACTGTCATAGTGTTTTTTAAAAAGCAGTTAGTATACATTTCAAGCAAATCATATTTCAAAATGTGCCAACATTTTTGATAAAAGATTGCGCTGAGGCCATCCGAGCCGGGGGCTGAGTTTTTATTTAATGTATCAATTGCGATCTTAATTTCATCTTTTGTTATTAGTCTTTCATTTTCTTGTGCTTCATCTGCATGTATTGTGGTGTGATTCAAAATGTTTAGATATTCATCTTGTTCAGTTGGATCAATTTTTCCATCAATTCCCCATAACTTATGGTAAAAATTGTGTGTTTCTGTTAACAGTTCTGCTGCTGGAAACGAGTTAGCTCGTGCAATTGTGATGTAATTTAACGTCACATGATGTCACAATGCCCCAAAAATCCTAATGTGTTGCCAGTCTGGGGGCCTGACAGGTTGCTTCAATTTTAAACTAAAAAAAAACCATTTTTAACCCATTTCCCCGCCAAATTCTTAAAATTAAATAAAAGTCAAAACACCAATCAGTGTGAACAAAGCTTGAAATTCAGCAATGACTTTGAGGTCTAGAAATTCTTAGACTGGGATAATGATGCCAGGCTACTAGTATATTGATCAATGCACATAGGTCATGTAAAAGAGCTTACTTTTTATGCAGCAAGGTAATTGAAATATTCTATTATTTTTTAAGGTTTAGACTAATTTACCTATTCATTTAAAGTCACTAGACTAGACTGCTTACTGGTACTAGCTAGAAGTCCTGTAGGCTATCTAACCCTAGTCGCTAAAAAAATCCAAGCAAGCATTTTCTTATGAATATAGGCTATGACTATGCTATGATGTCAACAAAACTTTTGAATGTAATGTAAAGGCAAACCAAACGTGGTAGCCTATAGGTTTCATCGAAAGGAAATATGCTTGCAATCGCCTAGTTGGTTAAGTTAAACTTCGGTAGCCTACCGTACAGTAGCCTAGCTACCGGCCAGCATAAATTGTCATTTTTACATCGTTTCATCGTCGCCAGACGTTGAAATCGTGTAAAAAAGGAACTTTTGCTGATCAGGTATAAGTTGCAACTGAGAAATATTTACAAAAGCCATTCGATTTGTTCAAAGAACCGAATTAGCCTAACAGTTCGTATTTACATTGATTCAATGTTTGAATACGTTGAATCACTCGGTCTATCGTTGTTTTTTTTACATTGATTTCACGTCTGAACAGGTTGATTCAATGCAAAAAAAAAACTGTTTTGCTGACTGGCGCGCTTGTAAATGCAATGGTCATTTCGACGATCAATTGCAACACTGATTTGCTCCAAAATTTCAAAGTGCGTTTCAATAGTTTGGCAACCCATTTTTTCATTACCATGGCAACCAGAGAAAAAGGAGAACTCCTCTCACTTTTTCAAAACGCTGGCAGCTAAAGTGTTAAGATGTCATTTTTGTTGGTTACAACTTTATTGTCCTCTGTATGTAGTTCGGTGATAGTATTATTTTTACCTCTTTTCGTTTCAAGATGAAAAAATCCTTTGCTTGTTTCCTCTGAATCGTTTTGAGGTATTTTGCAGCGAATTTGTGCTCCTCTTTGCGTGTTATTGTGAAATTGTTCAATAACATCGGTAAATTTTGCTCGATCAGATACTAGGTTTGGATGAAATTCGTCTTCAATCTTAGAGTTTAAGATCTGGAGTTGTTGGTTTGCTGTGTCATATGCTTCTCGTTGCATCATTGCAAGTTGCTGTGAGAGCTCTATCAGCTTATTTTTAAGTATTTCTTTTCCTTTATCCCACCATTCAAGAGTATTTTGAAAGTTTGGTTTTCTTATTGTCCAATTGGTCCATGTTGTTTCTATTTCGGATATTACATGTTGATGTTGAAAGATGGAGTTATTTACTTTATATGTGTGTTGATCCCATTTTATGTGTGTGTGATAGCTTAATAATAAGGTTGGTGCATTATTATGGTCTGAGTACAAATTTGTGTGATGTGTAATGTTTTCAAAGTGCTTCAAGGTATTGTTGTTTATATATATTCTATCTATTCTTGTTTTTGCTTTTGGATGTGAATATGTATAGATTGCTTTGTGTGGATGTTTGTATCGAAATATGTCTATTAGTTGAAAATTATTAACTAGTGTTTTAAAAGTCTTTTTGTCGTAGGTGTTTGAGAAGGATTGAGGGTTTGCAGTATCTAGAGGGTCTGTGATGAGGTTAAAGTCACCAAGTAGTATTATTTTGTCATCATTCCATTTTTTTTAGTTTGTGGATAGTATTTTTGATAGTGATGTTTTGTCTTTATGATTTTGTGGAAAGTATGCATTGATAATATGCATATTTTCACCATTAATATTGATGTGTAGTTGGTGGAGGTGGTTGTTCTTTAAAATAGTATGTCTGGGTTGACCCTTTTGATATATTTCATTTTTTAGTATTATCATAGTTCCTGCACGAAAGCTTGGAGAATCAGGGAATATGTTTGAGAAAAGTTTTATGTTATAAAATTTTTCCCAATTTTCTAATTGTTTAGGTAAAAGTCGATGAGTTTCCTGAATAGCTAGGGCAGAGAGTCTATGAAGCTTAAAGAATTTTATAATGTTGGTAAATTTTTTGGAAATTCCATTTATATTGATTGAGCAAATTTTAAGCTTTTTAACTTGCATGTGACAAGTTTGACTCTCTGCCTCAGAAAGCATTTCACTAGGTGTCAAAAGTATGATACACAATCACATTAGGCTAAATTATAGGCTATTTAACACTATGATTATTATTACCTTTTTTTTCGGTTTTTAGGCGATAAAAAGGATTCAATAAAAATTCTTTTTAAATATTATAGTTAGTAAGTATTTTCGTTGTCTCTTGGCAGCTCTTCTTCTTTGTTTGGTTCAAGGATAGATTTTTCATCGTTTTCTGATGGCGTGAGAGGGTTTTCATCTGTCTGATTCTGGGATGATGTGTCAATCATCAGAGGCATTAAGCTTTGTTCTGAATCGGAGGATGAGTTTTTTGAGTAGTTTGGATCTATTTTTTGGGTCTTGTTTTCTAAGGGCGGACTATCTTCAAGAGGTCGCTTATTAGGTCTGATGTAGGTGGGTGTTGGTGAATGGTGACTTTCAGGTGCATTTCTTGTTTTAGATATCGGATGTCTTTGTTGATTGTGTGTTGTTTTCTTTTTCTTTTTCTTTTTCTTCTTTCGTGTGCTTTTCTTTTCCCATGGGTTTGATGCTATGTCAGTGAACTCTCTATCTGAGGATAGTCCTTCTGTGTTAGGGCTTGTAGTACCACTTTCAGTTTCGGCGTTTCTTTGTTGAGTTAGGAGAGCACGTTTTGGGCATTCCGTACCTTGATGTCCTCGGTGTTGGCAATACCCACACAATATCCTCATGGGACATGTTGCATCGAGGTGGTCTAGTCCTTTGCAGAAGCGACAAAGATGACGTTGAGGAGTATTGTTCACTTTTTGTGTCGTTCGGCATTGTTGGGCTGTGTGCCCCTTCTTTTTGCATATATCGCACTGGGCGCAATCTGCTGCCCAATGACCTCGCTTTTTGCATATTCTGCACAGGGGGAGATGCTCCTCTCCTGGCTTTGTGATATATATCCATATACCGTGTACTTTGATTTTGTCTGGGATGTTTTCCAGGTTTATATCCCTCAGGTGGATATGAACATATTCGTTTTTTATGTTTGGGAACTTTTTAAATCTCCCAAAGAAGATTTTTTCGGGTTTTCCCCACTTACAGTCGTTCGCAATGTCTCTTGAAAGTTCTACCGGCCACTCTACTGGAACTGGATACAGTGTGATAATGTCACAGGGTGGTTTTGGCTTCCACGCTGTGATTGTTATTGTAGTTCCTTGGAATTGATAAGCAGTGGGAGTTTGGTGGTCTTTTGCTAGTTGTTCCAGGTTTTCTTTTTCCTCTTTAGTGTGTGTAATCACAAATTGGTGTTCTTTTAGGTTCAACGTGCGCACTCCTTCAAGTCCTTTAGAATATTTTCTTAGAAAGCCATCTTCCATGAAGAAGCTAATAAAATTGTCTATGCTCAGCCAACCTTGGCATTCAGCTTTCACTATCAGTCTTCTTTGGAAGTTGTATGGCTCGCTTGGTATCATTGTTTCGAGCTACTATAGCCTACTGCTTTAATTCTCAGATCACAATTGTGTGTACGAGTATTTGTTAAAATTTTTAAAGCAAAAGTTAAACAGTTTGTAGTATTATAAACTAGCACTTGCAGGTTTTGCCACGTTGGCAGTGAGAACGCTGCTGGCGCTCTAATTAGTTACAAAAAAACTGCCAACCTTTTCGAAAGAATCCGCTTAAGGCGTTTCTTTCCTTTTCACAACAACAAAATAAAAGTTTTTCCTTTTTGAAGAAATCAGCAGAAAGCCTCAGGGAAAAGAAGCCAGCTGATTGCCTCAAAAAGGAAAAAAAAGCAAAATATAAGTAAACACTCTAGATCAGTGGAGCCTAAGGCAGAGTCCACTGATCCAGCTGACGTAGGCTACTCTCTTCACTTCTATATATTTACTATCCTAGGCTAAACTAGACAAAACACAAAGATCATACATATATATCTCCTTTTACTATACTAATTTTACTTTAATCACGAGTTTCTCCCATGTGTTAAACTGTTTTATTTGCATCAACAGCGCACGGGTACAAATAATTGACACGGCGAGAGAGCACAAACAAACATAGCCAGGTCAAAGACTTTCAGAAACCGGCCTGCCACACCCCGCGGCGGCGGGGAGCGGCGTGATTTATGGGGTGACGATGCACCCGGAGGGTTAAGTCCACCAGCTTAGGTCGCGAGGGCCAGGCTGGGGAGTCGAGGTACCTGTGGAGGGAGAGTGTGGATCGAAAAACTATATGGCCCGTCCGCAAATTTAGAATGGCGGAGCGGGCCAGGGAGACAGGCTCTTTCTGCATAGCCCAGAAAGAAGCCCTGCGACGAACCGGGCGACCCGTCGTGTGTGGACGCTGGAACCGGCAGTAATTGACCGCCGGGCAGCGCCCACGTCTCCTTCACGCGTCCTCGCGCAGGTACTTTTACTCTTATACCCGGTCTGCCAGTAGGCAGAGCGGATAAAATTGGGGTCTCCCACGAGGAAGAGAGTCGAACCATTTAAGGATAATTTGGCTCTCGTGGCAGACGAATAATCAATAAAAATGTGGAGCAGAGGCTCGATGAATCAATATACTGTAATCAAAAAAAAAATATATATATATAGGTGGGAGTGTAATTAATACTCACTGGAGAAGAGTAAGCTTTCATTCGGCGAGCACGGATGTGCACTGGCCAGACGTTGAGGCAGGTTCGCCCAGCTGGGTCGGGGAGGCTAGCGATCGAAACCAGAGGCACTGATAGACTGCATTACCGGTAAAAATAGAAAATTGGGGTAGAAGTTTTGAGGCTGCATCGAGTTGATCAGGGGATCGTGTTGATCAATGCATTGAAAGCGGAGCGATGTTGATCCGAGCGGGCAAGAACAGCGTTACAAGGCGAAAGCAGCGTATGACAGTTCGAAACAATTGATTGATTAGTACATAGAGAATCTAGTGATGATTGAAATTGCTTAATTGTTATTAAACCAGTCTCAAGTCACAATGTACATGAGGTATTTTATTTCCTTCCTTTTTACTTTAGAATGGTTGTTTTTGAAGAGACTGGAGTATCATATAAAAGAAATGGCGCAGGTTTATAGAAATAAGGTGATGACATAAGGTGATCAATTTTAAGCCAATATTGTTATAAGGTTATAACGTCTAAACGGTTTGCTGTCTTGCGCGCCCGGATACTTACTGTAACGTTATTAGGGAATAAGTTTCTGATCGCTGATGTCGTCTTTTCTATGACGTAGCCCCTCCACAAGTGAGCCCGGCGTTCCAAGCTTTCCAGACGCGGAAGGATCCTTTGATTGAGAGGGAAGCCACTTTTCTAGCCACCTCTGCTACCCCACGAGTAGGAACGCCCAAGGCCGTCAGAGCTCGAGAGCTCATCGGGGCATAGCTCCCGAGGGAGCCTACGACGAACGGAAGTGACAGGACGTCCCTGCAAGGGCGCTTCCTGTCTTCCTTTATGTTGACACATAACTCGCCGTACTTGTCGTGTTTCCTGTCGGCGGCTTTTCGAAGAGAATCCGCGCCGTTGTCGAACGGACATGTGACGTCACATACGACCGTGACACCGTCAGGGCGTTGCAGGACGATGTCAGGACGCAGATCGGCACCGCCCGCTTCCACGTGCTGTGGAACCGTACTATCTATGGAAAGCCCGGGTTGCCATTCGGCAGGCACGTGCCCCACGATCTCCCTTAATACCGAATTGTGTCGTTCCGTGATGACAGTCATCACGGTAGGGCAGTGATTCAATATGTGGGGGAGAGTCTCTTCCGCTTTCCCACACGCACGACACATGGAAGGTAGGTAACGGCGGCCATGGCTTGGTTTTGATTCAAGTGGCATTAGATTCAATCTAGCTTTGTACGCAAATACTCGGTCCGCGTGATCCAGGAGCTCCGGGCGCCGGGTCCAGGAATTTGAAAATCCGGACAGGCAGTGGGCACTGACCGTCTTGCCTTGGTCAGGTTTGGATTCCCACTGTCTCCTCCACCACAAGTCATTGTGTTGATGGAGGGTCGGCACCACTTTTTTCCTTATAGGAGGGGTGATTGTGGAGCTCCCCGCGGCCAACTCAAGGCCGCCATCCGGGCGGGCGGACCAACGTACGTTCAGGCGACGGGTGGCCGCCGGGACACGGCCCCACAGGCTCTCGCCTGTAGGGCACGGTCTAGGACGGGCGCCGTCAGGAGGGGGGTCACTATTCAAATAACTGGCCAGGTGGTCAGTCGTGGGATCTGGAGTGCCGAACCTCAGACAGGCATGACGCCTAAGCTGCCCGAGAGCGACGGCAGAGACAATGCTGTCAGGTGACGTCAGCATCTTGAAAGCATGAGCTAGCGAAAGCGTGTCACTTTCGCGACACAAGTTCGTGATGCCGTATTCTGCCACAAATTTATTCGACCACCGCTTTACCAGTCAGTTTAACTCTTATCTTTGTGGAAACAAAGAAAGAGCCAACAAAACCAGCAGGCGCCAGGGCAGAGGACATTGTGAAGAAAGGGGCGTTCTTCCCGGCTATCAGCACAAGGCTGAGCACTCACTAGTACAGCGAGCAGCTGCGATTCGCCAACCATAACGGTGTAGCTTCCACGCTAAGCCATTCAGACCATCCAATCAACAATATGTTTCTCGGCAGCCGATTTGTAGCAAGAATTGACAGCGATAGACACGTGTTTCGCCCATGAGGCTGGGCTCATCAGTATCGCACCGTATTCTGCCACAAATTTATTCGACCACCGCTTTAGCTGCTTCAAATCCTACAGCCTGAAAAGAATTGGACAGTTTACCATGCTATGTGCATCAAACTTCCACCTTTGAACAAAACTAGTTTTGATACCAAAAATATTGATATTATATTACAATATAATCATAGTCAATGTTTTTTCAGAAGATCATTACAAAGATAATCTTACTTCACAATGAAGCTGCTAGGCCTACTCAAATCACAAGCACTGAAGAAAAATGACTCCCAGATAATAGCTTCAAACTCAATCGTTGCCACAAAATACAGACCACATTACCAAAACATGACACAAAAATAGCACTGTTTACATTGCCTGATATATTAACGTCATGAATTGGATGACAAAACAACATTAACATGTGTCTTTATATTTGATTATTGTTGCTCTAATACTGTGTCATAGATAGTAAATAGCTGAGCATATCAACCCTGGGACTGGCAAAGACAAACAGCAGTTTATACAAAAAAAATCAATACAGAAAACAGTTAAAATATAGCTCACAAAAACATGAAATTAAATCCAGGAAAATTCACAAGTTGTTTTCATTTAATATACTTTTTCACTTTGTACATAACTACAGTTAGTGGCCGGGATCAATGCTCACAAAAGTGGTGTATACAGTATGTGGCCTCACAACTGTTGTTTATTAAAGTTTATAACAAATGCTTATTTTGTTTGACCATATCTAAAAATGATAAGCTATCTTTGTAGTATTTAAGTCAAGTTTTGCGAGCATAGCATAACTCGTGGTAAAATTGACTTATCCAATAATTGGATATTTTTGCCCAAATATTTTTAAAAACAACTACATTAGTGGGATATAGAGAAAAAACAAAAACTTCATAAGTTCACCAGAACCCAGCAAGGTTTCAAAATTCTACCAATGAAGGAATGTAGGCTAGTGTGATATTCTAATGAATATCTGTAATAAGCTTATCTCAGCTTGTCGAAGCATTATTTTGCATCTTTTTCGGCAAATACTGAATCGAAACTTATTCTGTCCAAATTTTAATACCGAATATAAAAATTTTCAAATTGTCGATACTCTGTTTTACATTCAAAGCAAAATGTTTTTTATACCAAATGCAACACTAGGCCTATAAAGTTACTAAACTGGTAGAATATTGAAAACTTATTGTAAAAATTGATTTGTCCAAATAACTAGACATTTTTGCCCAAATGATTTTTATAATCAACTACATTAGTAGGATATTGAGAAAAAACAAAAAACCTTGTAAAGTTACCAGTACCCAGTAGGCTTTTAAATCTTACCCATGAAGAAATGCAGCTTACAGCCCTACATGTTAGTGAATATCAGTAATAAGCTTACCTCTGTTTCCCAACTGTATTTTTACAGAGTGTTCTATTTTGCAGTTGTCGAATCGAAACTTATTCTGCCCAGATTGCAATACCACATGCAACAGTTTTCAAAGTCGGTGATAATACATTTACATTCATTGGATAATATTAATGTATCTCATCAATTATGTAAAGTTTTTTAACTGGTGAGGCATCGAAACATTGTGATAAGATTGATTTGCCCAAATAACTTGACATTTTTTCCCAAATTTGCGACATTTTTTTTCAGCGAGGGAGCAACCGCCCCCACCCCCCTGCCCGCCCACCTCCTATGGCTATGATTTGCAAGTAGCTAGAAGTGATTAGGCTACCACCAAAAAAAATATATATTCAGAATTAAAGAGTGGGTGAAGAAAAATATTTCGTGTTTTTGAAAAAAAAATCGTGGTTAGGGAAATCACTATACCCGGAAGCGAGCCTGGTACTTTACCATCTGACGGCTGAAGTGGCTGTTTTAACCACTGATGGCAATTCCTTTAGATCTGATTATATTAAGATCTTGATAATGTTTGAAGTCGCGGGGAATCTTTTAAATCCGGGCCCCCTAAATATTCCAGGCCCGGGTCCAAAAGTACCACCTAGACCCCCCTGTCAACGCCCCTGTTAGTTGCTTGCAGCCAGTGTTGGGCGCGATAACTCATTTTTCAGTTAAGCGATAACGATAATCGATAAATGAAAAATGCATAAAGCGATAACGATAAACAATAAATCAAAAAAAAGTTAAGCGATAACGATAAAATTATCGCCGATAATGTCCGATACCGATAATTTTTTTTTCTTGATTAGCGCTGCCCCATCCCATGCAGCACGAATTGTTTTCATCAACATAACGAAAAATCGAACATAATATACTGTAAAGGGACAAAACTTTTTGTAAGTTTTGCATGAATAGAATCGCAACAGCGGCAGTGGGTATCGAATCTTCAACCTCTTGATCCAGAATCAAACCACTGAGGTAACCGCCGTGCTTATAATTATACCTTCAAATACTGGTTGGATGCTTTTATCAATTGAGTTACACTGCCGCTTACGTGCAGTAGGCAAAATAATTAAATCAAATGAAAATACCATAAAAAATTCCAAACTTTGTATTTTGTTTTCTGCTTAAAGGGCTGTTTACAGCAAAGTCAGCAATAATTGAAAAAATTCCAAAAAACGCAAAATGCTTGAAAATTTATCAGTAATCTTAAGCGTTACTGGTAGTAAAAATGTACATACTGTGAAATTCATCAAACTTGTCAAATTAGACGTGTTTGTTTTTAAACAATAACATAATTATCGTAATTTACTGATAATTTCAGATAAGTTTTTTTGTTTTCTTGGTGAACACTAATGTTCCGGCGGGTCAATTGCCCTCTTGTTTAGAATTGAAATTGTGATAAAAACTTGTTTAGAATTGAAATTGTGATGAAAACTTGTTTAGAATTGAAATTGTGATGAAAATTTGTTGACATTGAATTTGCGTTGTTTTTTGTGTTCTGCGTGATGTGGCTTGCCTGGCTGCAAAGAGATTTCACAACTGATTGTCGCTTTTTGCTGCGTGCCTGGAGCCGTTGTTTCTGGTCACAATTTTGCTTTTGTGTTGAGTTTCTTTTCATTATCGAAATATAACCAGCTCAGTGGCCGAGTGGTTTCGCCTTCGGCTCTGGTGCTGGTAGATCTGAGATCGATTCCAGGTCGGGTCAAACCGAAGACTTTAAAAACGGTACCGATTGTGTTCTATCCTGCATAGCGCAGTGAGAATGAGTCGGGTAGTAATGTGATAACATCGTAAACCTGATACAAATTAAAAAATGAGCCCTGTCGCTAAAAGACCTTAGCTGTTGTAGAGCGACAATAAATAAAACCATAACATTATTATTATTATTATCGAAATACCAAGCTAGAGAAATGCCAATGTGTACCACGGATTTCGGATTTAAGTTATCGTTGTTAAAGCCATTATAAGTTTATACAAAATCAGGTTTTTTATCCCAACTCGCTAACTCAATAAATCAAAAAACAACAAGAAACAATTGCAAGTATGATTGAGGCAGACCGAGGAGGGATTGTAGGTAGGCAGTGAGCACCTACTCTTGTAACCAACTATCATTAAAACAATGGCAGAACGCTGAGTTGTTGAGATAAGAATTACAATATAGGCACTATATTAGTGGGAATAAAATTTTTTATTGAGGTGGGCTATGTCGCGTAGGTAAAAGAGAAAGGTTATACTGTATTTAGCATAATTTTACCACGCAACTCGATGCGCCTATTGTCATGCAAAAACTAATAGCCTACAAGATGCAAAAAATGTGATGTCGGTCTGCATGTCTAATGCTTCAAGCAATATCATATTTCGCAATGACTTGTTTCAGTGATGTTGTGTTACTTTAAATTGTTGCATGCATTTCATTGCATTGCAATTTGCAACTCTAAAAATTGTTGTGTTGTCAGGGCCGTCGCTGCAAGGGGGGGGGCGTGCCCCCTTCCCTGACAACGACCTGTGCACACACACTTCAGGCACTGAAGAAGAACTGGTTTCAATTTTAGTTTCATTAACTAGGTGGCTAGTAAAAATATTACTTTTCATGGTCTTTCACCTTTTGTGTTGATCCGAAATAAAATTTATCGGCGATTATCGGCGATAACGATAAACAATAACTGAAAAAATAATTGAGCGATAACGATAAGCGATAAAAATTTATCGCCGATAGTTATCGCCGGTCAGCTGCGTAGCCGAGTGGTGAGAACCCTTGAACGGCAATCGAAAGGGCGCCGGTTCGACACCGCTCAAGAGCATGCGGCTGTGTCTTTGGCAGGACACTTAAAAGGCATGCCTGAAGGTGGACACGAAGATTGGCTTCCTTGCCTTCCCGTCCACTTAATCTAAATCTTCAACCACCGGGTGTAAGCCTGGATACGACAAACAAAAAATCGCCGGTAAATTATCGCCGATAATGCCCATCACTGGTTGTAGCCTACTGTGTGGTTAAAGTTAAAGCAAACAAGCGTTGGATGCAAATAGCCACAAATTAAAAATGACACGGGTAGGCTTCCGTAGATCTCTGCAATTAGGCTACAAATAAGCAGATGTGTAGCATACCATGATTAAAATTTGAATAAATGCCTCCCAATAGGTTTTGTTAAACTTCCGGGTGAATTAAATTTGTCAAAGAATTTTGGGAAAGCCTTTGAGACCACCAAATATTTTTGCATCTTCGGACCTCAACTTCTACATTATGTTTTCTAATTTCATTTGTATCCCCACGTTCTGATTGAACATGAAAACTATTCAAAAAATTTGAGATCACTCAGCCAAGTGAAATACAATCCAAACTGTGTTCAGAGGTCACACTGCAACTGCAATTATACGCCAGCTCAATACCCTACTAAACGATTTCTAGCATGTCCAAATTGCCTAATTTTCGTCATATATCAACTTACGTACCTTTTTATTAAAACATAATATTATGATGCAATACCAATACTCCAACTTCGTTGTTTCTTTCACTAAACTGAAGTACATATTCCGTGATATTCCTGTTTTACAGATACGATGCTGCCATTTCTGACATGAGTCGCATTGGAGTGCTTCTTGTCGAGGACGAACAGAGCTAGAACAGACAGGGAAAATATCTGACATTTCGGCGAGTAGTTGTCGAACGATTGAAACCGATTTTAATAAAGTGTAGTAGGTAGATCCACAGCTTTTTATAAGGATGTCTTGTCCGTTTTTTTTCAAGCTAAAATAATTAACACAGCTTCGTGTCTTTTTTCACACTAGGTGCCAGACAACCAGATGTAATTAAAATAGATCCACACAAAAGCATTGCGATCTCACCAGGGATTATTCTGCTTAGTTTGCCTGCAATTACACATTTTTCTCTATGATTTGGCACCTAATTCTTTGTTTTAGCTTAAAAAAGAGGTTGCTTTGTTGAACAATTCATAAACAGGACTACTATGTTTCTTTTTCGATAGTAGGACCAGGGGTGCGCAACCTTTTTGCTATTGCCGGCCGCATTCAAATTAATTCTGAAAAACACGGCTGCTAGATAGTTTTAAACGGGATTTTTTAATTTGCGTTATTTAAGAGAAGAATTTATTCGTTAATATTTACTAAACTTATCATACTTATACCTAATAGTGCTATCAAATATCAAACACTTTTGAAATGAATTTATTCCGTCTGCGACATTGCAACTAGTGACTCCCTTGATTTTGCATATGAGAAGATAAAATTGCTAAGTTGGGAACCTCGCGAGATACAATCGTAGTTGAGACTCCAGGTTTTCGTCCAACAATCGCGTTCGGTAGGCTACGGTACTCCTTTTTCAGGTACTACTTGTTGTTACGGCCAATCTCTGTACAAATCAAACGTCATATAAAACCGTTCAAGTCTACTGAATATTACGTCATGGAAATTCCTAAAGCATGTGCCAAAATTGCACCAGCGTTCATAAGAATTGTGTCAAACCTGTCAGACCTGTTTGGGCCTGTATAAACAGGAAATATTACATCAGCTTTAAACACCTGTTGGAATGACTTCATAATTGTCTTTCATTATTGCGTCACAGTACTGCATACGTGAATTTGAGATATTGCTATCTATTCTGGTCATTCGTAAAATGATTGTTTGAAAGTTGGCCGCACATTTAACTGTTGGCTTAGTGCTTGCTAGCTGGACAAAGGTTCCGTCTTTTATCCAAGTAATCTGTTCTGTAGTGACAGTTTTCAGTGGTGTACGCGTTGCACCCCCTCGTTTTCGGTAGCCGTAGGCTAATTTTTACAGAAATACACTTTTTGAAAAGAAGTTCAAGTGTGTGTTTCTTCGGTCATTATATGCAGACGAAAGGATCCGGGAACTTTAAGTTACAATTTTCCCACGAAGAAATTATGGTTTACCGCTGTGACCATAAAAAATAAAAGACGATTCTCTGTCTAGTGTTTGGCACAGAAGCACTTAGAAGCAAAAAAATAAAAGACGATTCTCTGTCCAGTGTTTGGCACAGAAGCACTTAGAACCAAAGAAAATAAAAGACGAAGTTTGTAGTTGGTAGGCTAAGAAGCACTTAGAAGCAAAGAAATAATAAAAGAAGATCTTATTGGTTGGTAGTCTAAAGAAGCAAAGAAAATTAAAGACATTTCTTCTCGGTAGGCAACTGAAGAACTTTAAGCTAAAAAGTAAAGACATTTCTTCTCAGTTTGGTACAGAAGAAAAATAACTTTGACATTTATTGGCAAGAAAGAAGATTAAAGGCAATCCATCTGTGCTTGAAGATTCAAGTGGAAGAATCCAAGCAAGTTTTGTGGACGTTTGGACTTCACATACTCGTACAGCTACGGTATCGTGCATTTAAATTCTTTTTTGTATTTTTACGGTCTTTGCAGTTAAGTTTTTTATAACTACTGTAATGTTGTGTGTTTGTGTAACTTAATTTTTTAATTGTTAAATTTAGCCCTAACATTTAATATGTCTACACTCGGTGGTGACAGGGACTCGACCGCCGTCGACTCGACTGAGTTTAAGCCTGATGATGTTCTTTGCGGTCGGGCAGGCCATTCTGGGGAGGGACCCAATAACGATGAGGCTAAGTCAGTTCGAGAGGCCCGGCATCTTAGACGGGATATTTTGACTCAAATTGGGAAACTTTCTGTAGCCCTAGGTTCTTTGAGTGATAAGCAGGAACTGTTAATTTTTCGATCTAACTTATCTACTTTAGAAGAGGAATTACGGCATTTCCATGCTCTCTTGAGTAAAATTTTTAACTCTGCAATCTTAGCAGAACTTCGTGATAGGGTAGATCCCGAATTTAACTCGTTAAAAAATAACTTCGAACAAAAAGAAAGTGAGTTCTCAGATAGGTTGGATGCTGACATACATCCTGAGGATAGCGCCTCAAATGTAAGCACTAGGATGTCTGAGAGCTCGTCACGGATAGTTGCACAAATTAACCTACAGCTAAGACGAGAGGAGCTCCAGATACAAGCCGAGGCCGAAGCGAGAGCTGCTGAGGCCGCCGCGAGAGCTGAGGCCGAAGCAAGAGCTGCTGAGGCCGCCGCGAGAGCTGAGGCCATACGAGCTGAGGCCATCGCGAGAGCTGAGGCCGAAGCGAGAGCTGCTGAGGCCGCCGCGAGAGCTGAGTCCATACGAGCTGAGGCTGCCGCGAGAGCTGAGGCCGAAGCCAGAGCTGCTGAGTTCGCACTCAAAGACGCTCAGTTGAGGGCTGAACAACGTAAAGAGGTAGTTTTAGCCGAATATCGATCAGAGTTGGGCTCCCGGCGTAGCTCTAGGAAGGGCTCTTCTAGGCATTCCAGAAGTGAACATCAATCACAGTTTAATTTACCTAACCTTTTCCAGACGCCTGTTCAATCTGTAAGTGGACCTGTACAATCCACATGTTTTCCAGCTGTTTCAGGAGGTCTCGGGGCCGCGGCTAAGGGTATTCCGAAGGCTGTAGAGCCAAGGTCTGCAAATTACAACCGAACTCCTCCCCCAGAGCGTACAGGTCACGGGGCCGCCATTAGCAGTAATGCTTTGCCCCCTTCACAGTTTTCTGCGCCGCTAGTTTTTGATCGCCCAGCTACACGTAATTTGGGTGGTTGTGAGAGGCGTATCGTGTCTCCTGATTTTAACGTGTGTGAGGATCGTGATCGGGCTGTGCATGTGACTGAGCCCACTCAGCCCCTTAAGGGATATAGCTTGTCTTCTCCCGCTAAATCGAGTTCTCAACAGCAGGATTGCTTTTTTGAATACCAAAATAGTAGGACGTTCTTCGATAAGGCGGCCTTGATTGGTTACGATGGTAATAATATGCCATTTGTCTTCTTTAAAAATCGTGTTATGGCCTTGATGGCAGCTTCGCCCTTTAAGGGAACTCGTTTGACTTTGTTGCAAGCAGCTTGTGTTAGAACAGCTGCACAAACGATTGCTAATTTGGTTTCTGACACTCCTGGCTTGTCAGAGGAAGACAGGATAGAAATGTCGTTAGCTCGCTTGTCCCAACGTTTTGGAGTTCGTGGAGGTCTTTTCGCAGAACCAGAAATTAGAAAGTATCGCTGTGGTAGCAAATTGACTTCTATCTCTTCCAGTGATTTGAAAGAGTTTAAAGATGAATTGTCGCAGTGTTTGCTTTACGCGAAAGCTTATGGTCAGCGTGATAAATTAGAAGGACGTTTTGTTTTGGATTTGGCTAAGCGACTCCCGTTTGACGCTAAGCAGCGTTATCTTGACTTTTTAGGTGATCAGTATGGTAGCACTGAGGAACCTACTTTTCAGAGTTTGTTTGATTTTGTAGTACGGGAGGAAACGCGCAAGTCGACTGATTTTAGCATTATGCTAATGGGCGATTCTGGTGAGTCGCAGCATTTTAAAAAGTTTGGCAAAGGAAAATTGCCTTCATGTCCGGTTAGGCAGACGTCGGTAAAACCCCATGATAATGTGATTTCAGGGAGTTCGCAGTACTCGACTGCTGTTGGCGCACCGCGCGGCGGTGTGGCCAGACATAGTGACATACCGGCGTGTTTTTGTTGTTCGTCACGTGGTCAAGTTGAATATCATTTTTTGTCTAATTGTAAAGAATTTTTGCGCTTGACACCTAAACGTCGGAGAGATGTCATTGTGAAAGCTGGAAAATGCTTGAACTGTTTGCGCCAGCATATGGTTAGAGACTGTAATCATGCAAACAACTGTCGTAAGTGTGGACCTACCAACGATAGGAAACACTATTTTCTTCTGCATGATTTTTATGTGACGTCACGTGATTCTCTGGATTTGGTCGGTAAAGATGATGCTGGTGCCAGAGTTCCTGTGCGTAATGTTAAGATTGGAAATGTTAAAGCAGCCTTTAACCGCGTTACTGCTGCTCGTGTTTTGAATCCAATGACTGGCAAATCGAAGTTGGTGTATTGTCAGCATGATCCTGGTTCGCAGTTGACCTTTGTTTCGAGTGACTTGGTGTGCGAACTTGGTCTTAAACCGTATGATAAAGCGTCGTTTAAAATGGATACTCTGGCTGGTCAGAAACCTACTTGTGCTGACCTTGTTAAACTCAACATCCAGTCGTTAGAGACTGATGAACTGTTTTGTGATATAACCTCGGTGGTTAACCCAGCTTGGGCTGACGATGTTAAGACTTTACCACATAAGCAGGATTTAAGTAGTTTCCGTCATTTTCATGACGTGAATATGTTTCATTTGAATGATTGTAGTACTGTAGATGTACTGATTGGCAATGACAACGCTTATTTGATGTGGGCAAAAGAAGAACGTGTTGGTGAAAATCGCAGTGAACCGCATGCTTTACTCACTCCTCTCGGTTGGTTGGCTTGTGGTGGTAAGTCACCCTTAGTTGAAAGCGTTGCTAAAGTGTGCAGAGTGCAGACGTCTTCAGAGTCGGATGTCATCTCTGGCTTTCAGCGTAAAATTGAGTCTCGCGATATGGAAATAGCAGACCTGAATAAAGTCATTCAGGATTTGACTTTGCAAAATGAAACCTGTGAATTGTCTCGCAATGATATTTTGGCTAGAGAACTTGTCGAACCGAATATTGAGTTGAAAGATGGTCGATTTGAGATACCTGTTTCGTTGAAGGAAGATATTGATTTACCTAACAATTTTGTGTTGGCGTCAGATAGAGCTGCTGCTTTAAGGAAGAAGGCTTTAAAACAATCTGAATTTCGAGGAACTTGTGTAAATGATGTAATGTCTTCTTGCCCTGACTTGTCTGACTTGTTAAACCCTCTGGCAGATGTCTTGGCTAGATTTCGGCTTGAAAGATTTGGTTTCATGGCTGATGTGACCAAATACTTTTTTCACATTTTGGACTCTTCGATACGTAAGCCCAATTTTATTGAACTGCTTATGTACACCAGCAGTGCCGTTCGGATCGTGAACGAACGCCCTTTGGTTCCTTTGAGTGACGACCCTAGGGATTTTACTGTGCAACCACATGATCGTGACCAACTAAGAAGGGATTATCGGTTCAATTTGTCACTTTCTCAGCAGTTTTGGAGCAAATGGATCGATTTTTACTTGCCAGGTCTTCAGGGCCGGAAAAAATGGCTAAAAATGGCCGAGAATTTGGAGCCTGGTCAACTTGTAGTGGTAGGTTCTCTCCAAGACATTGGTAAACGTGGGAAGTATCAACTTGGGAGGGTGCATGAGGTAGTTCCACAAATTAGGAAAGGGAAGCCTGTGGTTCGTAGAGCCAAAGTTGCCGTCTGCAACTATGATGAGAGTACGGGAAAAGTAAAAGTAGACTACGTGTTGAGGGATATTTCGTGCCTCGCCCCCGTAAAGAACACCTAAGTGTTAGGGTTTGAGCTTGGTTTTGTCTGCGGTGGCCGACCCTTGTCTGAGCCCGGAACAGTCGGTTATTAGCGCAACCATTGTATATAGCGTCATTTTAGCGTGTACCTATGGTACCAATTTCATGTATCGTGTATTATTTCGTATTGCTGTTCATTCTTTGCATGCCCTTTGTATTTGCGTATTAACTTAAACGTGAGTGATTCAAACAATTTGTGTATCATGTGTTTTTATTCATTGGCTCACGATTGTCCTTCAATTCTTTTTTAGTTATGCCATGTTAGACTGTCATAACTAGGGGCCGCTATGTTACGGCCAATCTCTGTACAAATCAAACGTCATATAAAACCGTTCAAGTCTACTGAATATTACGTCATGGAAATTCCTAAAGCATGTGCCAAAATTGCACCAGCGTTCATAAGAATTGTGTCAAACCTGTCAGACCTGTTTGGGCCTGTTTAAACAGGAAATATTACATCAGCTTTAAACACCTGTTGGAATGACTTCATAATTGTCTTTCATTATTGCGTCACAGTACTGCATACGTGAATTTGAGATATTGCTATCTATTCTGGTCATTCGTAAAATGATTGTTTGAAAGTTGGCCGCACATTTAACTGTTGGCTTAGTGCTTGCTAGCTGGACAAAGGTTCCGTCTTTTATCCAAGTAATCTGTTCTGTAGTGACAGTTTTCAGTGGTGTACGCGTTGCACCCCCTCGTTTTCGGTAGCCGTGGGCTAATTTTTACAGAAATACACTTTTTGAAAAGAAGTTCAAGTGTGTGTTTCTTCGGTCATTATATGCAGACGAAAGGATCCGGGAACTTTAAGTTACAATTTTCCCACGAAGAAATTATGGTTTACCGCTGTGACCACTTGTGAAAAGGCAAACTCGCACACATAGCCTAAGACTAAGTGCTTCCGAATAGAACAAGAGTTTCTCTTGCCAATTCTCGCAACATTGGATAATCAAGTGCACTTTTCACATTTTCGACACAGATTTTCCTTGACTCGTCTAATTTTGCGTAATTGTGTAACATATGACGACGAAAATGCTGCTTTGCATTATCTCCTTAAACAGTTTTAACTACGGTACTTGACTGCATATTAGCACATACATATCATACATACAGCACATACACAGACACATCATAGCATGCGCTGCCGGCTCGATCATGAAATAATCCAACTTCCATTTGGAATTGAATACCCTTTTCTCCTCTGCTAGTGTTCTTTTTCTTTTTAAAGACTTAATGCAATGTAGGCTAATGTTACAAAGAAATTGTGTTGAGGAAAAGTTTTGTCTCTAAACGATTTTAACAATACAGCCTAGCCTGCAAAAACTTATGATGAAAATGTTTTTCAAGCTCTAAAATTTGAAATATTATATAGGCCTATAATTACAAGGGTATCCAGTGGTTCTAGATATCCCTGTAGCCTATATTTAAAATACATTTCATTTTTTTAATAAAATAATTTTTTCATTTCAACAACAGGGCACGGCCGCTTATACATGCTTATGAAATTACGTGTTAACGGCGGCATAATTATTCATCGACGGCCGCAGGTTGAACACCGTTGGTATATAGACTACCATAGCTATATTCATAATTAAACCTTTAAAATAGCTGTGGTTTCAAGTGGGCGGGGCGGCATTGCTCAACATTTTACTGGAATAAGTCAGACTTGGACAACTAGATAATTCTAGTTGTCTAATTCGATGAATGAAAGAGCAAAATGTTGGTAATGCTAATTCCAATTTAATCTGATAAAAACTTGTTTACTCTCGTTCTAGTTTTAATCTAATCTCCGGTTTTGCTAAAAATTTTACTTTGTCCAGCAGTGTTTTTTAGCAAAAGAAAGGAAACTGCGCTCTTATCAACTTCATGCAAGTAAAATGCAATAAAACGATCAAGATTAAAGTGTCACTCTATCGCTTGAGCAGCGAAGTCTTTAAAAACTCGATTAATTCACCTACATCACAATGTGTAGCCTACTATGTCCACATAAAAATAATAATGTTTATATTTATATAGCGCTGTATCCATCGCAGAATGCGTTGCTCCTCAACGCACAGAAGAATTAAAGCAGTGTTTGTTAAATGTTATTCACAGTTCGAAATTCAATACGTCTAGCTTTCATTGATGTAAATCCATAAATTATATTGTCAAAAGGTAAGGTCTCGACTAAATCACTTTCAATGAACAGTATTGCTAGCGCAGATAGCCTGCTCCTCCCATAGTCAATCTTAAGCAAGTTTTCATCAACTTAAGTTTTAAAAAACTTCTTTCACAGCTTGCGATATAAAAGGCAACGGTGAGGTCACACATGAAGATGAAGGAATCCAGTCTATCTACCACAGACAGGTGGTAAAGGTGACAGTTACTCGATGACCTCACGGTCTCTTCTTGTCTCCACGCAAAAGTGAAATAAAATGAAAACTTATTTAAACTTAGCTATACCGAAGCTAAATTGACAGAGCATTGTTATAGCGCACAAGTAACAGCCGACATTCTATTATGACTTCAACAGCATGAGTATCACTATACAGTCACAAATACCACATAATGAGTCACAATCTAAAAAAGTTGCAAGGTAGTTTAGAGGCATAACTTGTGTAATTTTTTGGCTTCACTTAGATCAGTGTTAACTTAGGTCGTTTAAGTCTGAGTCTCTTTGAAAATAAGTTAATGTGACTGTTTTGTTCGTTTAAAACATTCTCACATTTTGCAGCCCTTCAGCAACATGCCGCCCCTGGATTTATCCACAAGATCCATTGGGTAGCTACGCCGCTGCTTCAAACTGTGGTTTCCGAATTTCACTGCGCTATGGGTGACCTTTTGAATTTGTCTGGGCAACGTAGTGTGACTATCAAAAAGCCAAACCACCAACTGCGTGACAATGTTTTTATTTGGAGAAGCACTTAATACCTGAAGGGCCATTTCATTGGCACCAATTTGCACATTTAAACAACAATAATAATTTATCGTCCATGCCAAAACTAATCTGCGTTTTATCTTACCTAAATGTAGACCAACACCAAGCAGAAGTAATTAGCTTGATTTTTCTGTAGACCTAGGCCTGGAGTTTTAGGATTTTATTTTTAATTTTATATAAAACTGGTTTTGTTTTAATTTGAAGAGAGAAATTTAGTGTATTTGAATGTTTGATTTGTTAATTTGGTGTGGCTTTACAGAAAAGATTGTTTGTACACGCTATCAGGGTATAGCCCAGCCTTATATAGGCTTAGTAGCTTAGACTAGGCTGAGCTATTTTTATGTCTTGATCATCATTCAAATCATACTTTTTTGTATTTGGCTTACCTATTACACGATAGCGTATTTTCAGACACACAATTAAACGAAAGTGAACAAATTTATATAGTTGGTGGTGCAGTAAATTCAGTAAGCCTATACTGTGCTCTCATCACAAACAAAATGGTTAACCCAGCCTCGCAAGCATCTGAAAAAAATCATAATAGCCTAAGTGATCAACTTTTATTGTGGAAATGTAGTCGAATAAAATCAGAGACTTTGAAAATGGTGCGGTATTGATTGTTTTGTTTTGTGTTTGTAAAACTAATGAATGTACTCGTGTTTACACATGAGCATTAACGCTCCAGCTGAAATCCAACAGCCCGCCGCATATAAAGCTTTATCTGGCGGTGGAAATACTTGCAAATCTCGTTGAGACGATATCGGCATTAACGCTCGAGTTGAAATCCAACAGCCCGCCGCATTTGACGCTTTTTTGTGGCCGCGTAAATAATTGCGCATGCCGATAAATGAGGGGACGATATCGGTGGGACGATATCGGCAAGGGACGATATCGGCGCCACCCATTCTGGTATGGGGAGAGTGGGGTTAGTTGGAAGGCGGGGTTAGTTGAAAAATGATCATTTTTTTAACTCTCGATAATTTTTTTAAATATTTACTGCCAACATGTGAAGTAGTTTATAAAAACACATAATCCATGTTAGTTTCGAATTGTTAAGTCAAAATATACCTGTTTGGCTGACAATTTTGTATTTTCTTACTTTCGAAGTAAAATTTTTGGCGTATTAAAAAACATCTTATGCGTCGATATCGTTAAAGATAGACAGAAGTTTTTTGGTGTGTGTCATCTGTAGGTGTTCTACAACACTAAGAAATAAAAAATGTTAAGTCCAATGCACCATGTTTGAATATTTTAGGAAAATAGTTTGTCATATGCTAATGGGGCAAGTTGGAAAATTGTTGATGGGGTTAGTTGGAAAATGTTTTGATAACGGTATGACTATGTAGTATGATACGAGTATATCGTCGTGGTATGATAATAAGCAGTATAAGCTCCAATGTACTTGTTTTAAGCAGACATACATTGTAAAATTTTAATTTGAATAACTTGGAAAGTGCTATATATGTGGCATCACAAGTTTTATCAATGCGTTTATTAAAAAATGTTTTTACGATGATTAGATGTAGAATTCATTGCATTTTGACTTTAAAGCAAGTAAACATATTTGCTTACAACCCCATGTAAATGTTTGTTGGTTGAAAAAAGAGTATGCAGTTAACTAGTGTGCATTAAACTGACGTTTTTCAACTAACCCCAGGCATGGGGTTAGTTGAAAAATAAATTGTATGTTTGTTTATTTTAAATTTTCATTAAAAGCTTAATTGACTCAATACTTATTTTTGATTGTATGATAGAGGACACCGTAGATAATAATTTAAGCCACTTCAAGTTGTCAGGTTATGCACCAATTTTTTTAAATTTCACTTTAAAAAAAAAACTTTCCGACTAGCCCCACTCTCCTACTTATGCCTGTTGAACTGCCCAGGTACTTTTCAGTTTTAAGTATCAACTAAGCAGCTTCAAAAAGAAAACAGACCCATCACCAGTGGTTTGAACTGCTTGACTTGGCTGGGCTGCATTGATCAAAAGTCTCACCAAATAGCCAGTTGAGTATGTGGGAGTGGCAAATAAATCATGTTTAGTTAAAGGTGCACTGCAACGAAAATATATAGCTTTTGTATTCATAGATCTTTATGAGAAAAAGCGATTTGTAACAATAAATTTTTTTTTAAGTTTGTCATTAGCTCAAAAATCTAATAAAAGGGATATTGATTTAAAGGCATCTGATTGGTCAAAATCTTTGATGACGTATTTGGTTGTGCAAAACAATTCAGAACCCCTAGGTTAAACCATAGAAGTAAGATATCTATGGTTAAGGTATAAACAATTGGGCTACATATTACACAGAGAACAATTTTATACTTGAGTTTTACGCGTTGAGATGGTTTTTTGTATGGCTCCCGGTTGTAGTAACGGAAGAAACGTGAAAGGGGTACACTTTCATCGTTTACCTCTGAATAATCAAGACCAGCTTAAGAAATGGATCTCTGCGATGAAACTCAAAAACCCACCAGTCAACAAGCACTGCCGTGTGTGCAGCGACCATTTTCTGGCCAGCGTGACCTACGGGCAGAGCTACAGGGCACCACACCTAAACATTTGCTCATCCCTGAAGCTGTCCCCTCTGTCTTTGATTTTTCGAGGTATGTGAAAGCCACTGTTACTGCAGTGCCCACAAAACTTGATCGACCTGGGTTCAAATCTCTGAGTAAGAGTGGGCGTTCGGATCGAATAACAAAGAGGGAAATGAACAAAGCTTTAAAACAGGTCAGTAAAACATTGGCAGGGTAGGTACCGTAACTATAAACACATACCATAGTTTTGTTTCATATAAATCATTTAGTTCAAGCCAATTATTTTTTTTGCAGCTTCATCAGGCAGTGGATCAACAATTGATTTTTATTAATAATACAATACTAAGCAAAACTAACTTTTCTCTTGCTAATTGTGAAATTTGCACTAATTTGATGCTACTTGGTTGTGTTTTCCAGCTCACCGAATTTGTTCACACTGGTGACCTTGAAGTGTTCCACAATGTACTCCTGAAGTATGTACCTAAGAGGCTGACATTCAGTTATGAGGGAATGGTTGCACGCACAAAACTAGCTGCTATAGAAAACAATTGCAATGTTGGTCGACACCAAGCAGAGACCAAGGGTGGGATGAAGTGCTGGAAGCTGCAATGGTCCAAGGGAAGGCAAGCATTTGTGGTCAAAAAGGTTAACAAATCAAAGGACTTTACATTCCGAGAAGAGCTTATGGGTGTAACTATGCATCGTCTTGAAAACAGTAAGTCTATTGTAATGTTGACAAATTTGAAACTTTTGGGCACATTGCCCAGCACTTGTAGAGTGCACAAAATGCTCCCCAAACACCATTGTGGAAATGTACACAGCAAGTACGCATTTAACTGCCAGCATTTATTGTATTATAATTTAGCATTTCTGCAGTATAAAGTGATGTATTTATTTTATGCTTTCAGATGTGCCTGAAGAAGTGGATGCTATTGTAGTGCCAGAAAACGCAAAGATGTCTATTGCCAAGGGGGACAAGCCATCTAAGTTGGATGCTATCCAACGACACATATCACGCTTTAGGAATAGTAGGGTGGATATATCTTCATCAGATGCAACATATCCAACGACATATGTCATGCGTTAAAAGTAGTAGGGTGGATACATGTTCATCGGATGCAACATAGGACTTTCACAATGCTAAAGACTGAGGTAATAACGTGTAGTAACTCTAATGATCGATGAAGTGTATACTGCACAAAGAATGGAGTATTCAAATGGTTTATTTATTGGCCTTACTGAAGATGGCATACCTGCAAAGACAGTCTTAGCATTCATACTCCAGTCTGCACATGGCAGTTATAAGGATGTTGTTTGTCTCGTTCCTATTAACAGACTGGATACAGGAATTTTACTCCAGTGGGTTAAATGGGTTATGCTGTCTTTACACTTTATAATTAGGCTGTGGCTATGTTTACACTATAGTGTAATTAGAAAGTGCTCTGCTTGCAAAAAATAAAATCCAAGGCTGTGCACTGGAGGAATATGCCCAGTTGTTTCATTCAGCTGTTCGTGGAGGTTTATCTGCTCCTACAGATGCTCGACTGCACTACATTATTTTCTATATGTTTGTGTAGAGATCCTACCCCAATCAAGGAACTTCAAACATCCTCCGAAACCAGGCAACAATGAGCGACGTGGCAGTCGCGACACCCCCCTTTCAAGGGTTAATATGCTTGCCCATGGCAGCAGGGGACCTGGAGCCACCGGAAACACATAGGCCTAACAATGTCGACGTTGCAGCAGTATTCATTATCTTTGTTTAATTTTCCAAAAAAATGATGACGGTCTTATAATATTGGCGATTCCATGTACCGTAGCCTTATGATTTTAAATGTTATAAGTGAAATGTTTATACTAAAGTTACATTTTATCAGTGTTTGCACTATTTTCCTCACCATATACTCAATTGATGGAAGTGGCTATTTTTCCACGCTTAATGCCATGGTTACAATCAGGCATTACCAGAGTTGGGATTAAAGTTAGGAAGGGTAAAGATAAGGGTTAGAGTTAGGAATAAGATTAGCGTTTTGATCTTTGCCCAGGACTAAAAAAAGTTTGTTAACCATGTATCATAATGTTTCATAGTGAATTCATCACGAATGGAAGGACATTTCAATCTTTCAACTATTATTTCCTTGTCAAACAAGACTGGTGTAAATTTCTTTCAACAGTTCAGTTTATTTTTATTTTGTTGGAGAAGACGAAAGAAAAAAAACAAACATATACAAAAACACAAATAATTCGCAAAACAAGGATGGCAGCGAAAGACCAAAAGGTCACCAAAGTCAGCTGCCACCCAAACATTTAAACAATAGACCCAAAATTAAGAACATTAACACATATAGGCTACAATACCAGCACTTTACATAATACATTAACAGCGGAATAACACAGGGCAACAAAAATAAAAATTGTGCCGAGAAATAAACAGATGATATGTTTTAGGAGTGATCATTGTACAAATTTTTTCATAAACTTTTATATTTAAATTTAAAAACATTATAAGACTTTTCTTATGGTATTTGATTCCATAGTTTCACTCCATTAAAACATAGCATCTTCTTACCAGAGTTTGACGTTGCAAAAGGCAAATATAAATCAATCCTTTGGTTCTGACGGGTTTTATGATGGTGAATTTTGTTTACAAAAATAAAGCAGCCAGCAAAGGCCCGGGGCAGCATTTTGTGCACATATTTGTACATAAATTTTGCAGTCTCTAATTTAATAATATCGTTAATTCTGAGCACATTAAATTGGTGATAAAGAACAGTTGTATTTGTGGACCTCGGCAAAAATAAGCAGGATCGGATGAACTTGTTTTGTAACACTTGTAGTGGAGCAAGCAATGTAGAGTTTGCTCTTCCCCAATTTATAATCGAGTATTGGATCTTGGATTGAAACAAAGCATAATATATTATAAAGTTTGTAATATTGTTAAAGGGGCAATGTATCTCAGCTTAAATGCTATGCCGCAGACCTTTGCAAGCTGCTTTCTAAGATTAATAATATGACTATCCCATGTTAATCGCTCATCCAAAGTTACACCTAGATAGTTTATACTTTTCTTCCTTTTGATGGATCAGCCACTGATGGACAGACTAAAATTTTCTGCTGCATTCTTTTTGTTGCAGAGGATCATATACCGGTAAGTAGTTTTAATATAATTTAATGAAAGTTTATTGGATTTCATCCACACATCAGTTTTTGCTATTTCTCTATTGACATTTTTT
Source organism: Aplidium turbinatum (assembly GCF_918807975.1). Classification (NCBI taxonomy): domain Eukaryota; kingdom Metazoa; phylum Chordata; class Ascidiacea; order Aplousobranchia; family Polyclinidae; genus Aplidium; species Aplidium turbinatum. Next base: position 22,208,840 of record NC_137482.1, read on the forward strand.
TGGAGAGATGACAGGCATTTATTTGACTGACAGTTTGAATATAAATACTGTCCCAAGCAAAACTCTAGAGAGGTGAAAACTGTATTTACAAAATAATTTTTATTAATAATACTTGCAAGATAATTTTATTAATAAAACAGCAAGATAATTTTAATTAAAAATCATCAGGCAAGTGGTCATCAATGGCTTCTTTGTATCCTTCGTACTGGCCATCTTCTTCAGGAAATCTGTTGCGGATTGCAAGGACTGCACAGGCAGGAATTACTTTACGCCTCTTTCGACCCAATTTTCCATATATCCAGAAGGTGAAGCTGCGATAAGCAACATATCTGTACGACCTGTAAAAGAAAATGTGATTGACCGAGAAGTGTAAAATCATCATTTTTTTCATTGCAACATTATCAGTAAATCACAATGTAGAAAAGCCCTAGGCTAGAACTTTACAACATAGAGTACCTAAGAATGGAAAGTTGGAAACCTTGGGATTTGTGACCCAGGCAAGGGTGCATGTACAATGGTACCGGTAAGCTAACTCTGGTCTCCGGATTTTTTACACTACCATAGGCTATGTGTAACACACATTATATAAGAACAAAGTTCACCATGTAGGTTCTGAAACTGCAAAGTTTGGATAATATTTTACAACTATCTAAACTGACCTGTTTGAGATTGGATCTCGGAGATCTTCGCCGACCACATCCTTTAGTGCAGCCATAATTGCTTCTAACACTTCTGTATCCAGGCACATCTTTTCAAAGCTGTCGACCTGGTTTATGCATTGGCGGGCTATTGCGGGGTTCACACTGAGCTTGCCTAGCATTTAGCATATAGCGGGTGAGCGTGTTTTCATGTCTGGCGTGTTTCGGCTTTATGATTTGCGCTGACATGTTCACACTGGTTTCCATAGAAACAAGACGTTAAGCGTGTGGAAGCCATTGACTGAGTAAGCTTGTTCATATATCCGTTGACAAACTTTCAAAGTTATAACAAAACCCGACATTGCATTTATATCCACTCTGATGCTTCGTCAACAAGAAAACTTGGCATTTTTTTTAAAAGTAGCCAATGCAAGATTAGCCTACTTGCAAATAACAATGAAGTTTATCTTCTGGCATAGACCTAGGCTACTTTTAAAAAAGTTTGTTTATTGTTCTTTACAAGTAGGCCTAGTCTAAGCCTACTCCACTTCGTGGCTGATTAACCAACAAAACAAACTGAAGACGGTAGCCTACGGTATTTATAATAATTTTTTCACAAAACATTTATATGGTTGGTGCGGACCAGATTTCAAAGAAGGGATGACCTGGGAGAACAAAATCTTGTGACATAATTGAGGAATGCTTCCATCGTTAGTTTAGAATGAGTAGTAGGCTAGTAGGTCTACCTTAGATGTTTTCTTGACAAAACGTGACAGATCCGCTTTGTCGCTTCTACCCTTTTTTAGACCTCTGCTATGTTTGCCATATATTATTTTTCGTTGTGATGGTCAGAATAAAAACAAACTGCAAGCGCAGGTTACTTTTATTTCAGCGATGTTGGGAAATACAATTGATCATGAATTTAAGCGGCCCATTTGTGAAATTTCATTTGGAATCTTGTGTTAACTTCTCCGCTTCTCTTACAAGTTTTATGGTTTGCCCTTAACCAAGACGGTCTTGCCTTAACATATCTCCGCATCACGACTGTCCAAAAAGTATTGGCTGTGGCTGACATCAGATGCTCTGAAAACATCAACGCTCAACAGTCATCATATAAGACTGGCAATATAGGCTACAGCTACACGCGTCGGGCTCTTCTTTGCTCTAAAAACTACCAAACCAAGCACGGATGTACCGAAGCAAGCAACTACGGGGTACCAGTAACTTATATTGTAAGGCTTCGAAGTTGAGGAAAACGAAAAATTGACGATAACTACAACGTAACAAACGAAAAAATATGTAGTATGAGTCAAGCCACAGATAGTGTAGCTACATTCGTATCTACACTGGGCAAATAGGCCTAGCATAAGGCTTAGGCACATGATGAAACCAAGACCTGAACATACACTGTAATATTAAATCCTTCGAAAAAGAACCTACACCAATCATCACTTAAACTCAGTCTACTCTAACGACCAGAAAGATTCATATGATAAGTGATATCAATCATACCAGTGGCAGTAAACGCTCTAAACACTGATTGAACCAAGTAACACAACGAATGATTACTATAGCCAGTAATAAGCTAATCTGGCATAAGCGTGAAAATGACGGTACAGACAGTGCATATACGTATATAAGTCCACAGATCATTGTGAATGCACATTGCACAGCCCACATATTAGCAGACAATAAGCACTTTTATCAGCCACACATATTAAAGTAAACTAGATATAAGTTACAAATTCAAATAATTGCCAACAATATACAGAACAACATATACTGTAACCAGGGCTGTGGAGTCGGAGGAATTTTGGCGTGTCCGGAATGGAGTCATTTAAAAGGCTTACTCCGGATTGATACAAAATAATGAAAAACAAAATTTTTGTTTAGACTCTTTTCAAAAGAATATAATTTCTTGTTCGCCGTATTTGGGTCTAAAACTTCACCTGAAAATAGAAGTGCTTGTTTTTGTTAATTTTGTAAAAGTCGCTGTATCAATTTCGATCATAACTTCGGTGAAATTGAATTTTACAAAAATGGAAAACGATAAAAATTATTAAAAAAAACGGAAATCCTGAAGCCGGAGTCGGCTAGTTGTAAAACGAGGAGTCGCATATTTTTCGCCCGACTCCACAAACCACAGCCCTCTCAGGCAGCCACTTTATCTGGTCCAAATCTTTACCAGATCGGGTACGGTATTGACCAGATAGAGTGGCTGTCTGGGTTGCATATTTACGGTGTTCAAATAAACTCAAATGAATGGAATAACGCCAGTGCAAACCACATTGTCTGAGGCAAACTTCAAATCACTACAATAGGCCTACATACAATTTTAGTGCCAAACTCCCCTCCAATCCTTTATCACTTTTCAAACCAGTCACATTGCAATTTGCAACAAACTGATGGCAAGCAGGTGATCAATAAAAACACAACTAATTTGATGTTCACGTGCGCTCACATATCGCGGCAGATTATGTAGCATTCTAAACTAGTAAACGATTAAAACAAAAAAGACGATTTTATGCAACAGTTACAAAGCATAAAAAGACGTGCAGTATGAGCGAAACAGAGTATTCTTAACAGTCGTTGAACATTTATAAAATAGCGATTTTCAGTTGTTGGCAATGTAGCAAAGTGAGCGCATTTGCCGCAAAAACATCCAGTTCATTAGACAAACAGTTACATGTATAACACTTAACCGACCCAACAAAGGGAAATTTCTCAGGCTCAAGCGAGTGGGATTCAAGAAAGTTTAAAATGTTGAGGAGAAAATAACAAACCAAAAGATTTTTTTACAATTCCAAACAATGTCATATTTGGAGGCATAACCGATTAACCGTTACAGCAGTTTAGATTAGAAGATATTTGTTTGAGACCATGTAAACTGGGGGAAGAGTAACAAATATCATCTGCAAACTTTATGTGATTAACACAAATATTAAAAAATCAGACAAGTTAAATCACACAAGTTTATGTGCTTTTCTGTTGAATGGTGCATACATACTAAACACTGTGCGGCATGCACATATCAGAGGTGTGTTTGTCTATGCTTCAAAGTTTGGCGCGGTTAATCAATTGACTAAACAATGCTTCTTCATCTGTACTGTATGTAGCAGTAGACAGTGCTGTCTGTATTGCTGACGAGTTTTCTTTTAACATGGAGAGCAAACATTCCTGAAAAAATATTTAAGTTACGATGCAGGCCGCATAAAAAAGAACTACAAAACGTACTAAAGTTCCTTGATTTATGTCAAAAACAAAAACCTTCAACACTTAAATAACAATATGTAAATAACATGCTTGGTCGACCTTGGATGTAAGAGGTGGATGTAAAAGTTTGTAGGCCTACAATATATAATGAAAAGCAAGCATACATCTTACATACCTAATTTGAAGATAGTTAATATTATTAATATCAAGGACAAAGGACACAATTAGCTCGACGTCTGCTATAGTTCATACAATGCAATGCTTTCTGATATGCGGATAGTGCAATCATGTCCTGATGTTACTTGCACTATCCGCATATCATCAGACAAGACAAAAGTTTTCTTTTTCATAATTGTATTTTATTTTCGTGTAAACTTTTTTGTCTTTCTAAAATACTCCCAACAGGACTGTCACATCATCACCTTGCATTTTGTGATTCTAGGTAGTAATTACCCAGTCAGTGAAGTCTTCAAAGGAATTTGTGCTTTGAAACAGAAAGTCATTACAAATTCTCTCACTGTTGTCATCCGGGTCTTTCAGTTCTACAGCTGCACATAAAATAAGCAATAAGCATTTGCAATTAACTTTTACTAATTTTAAGCATGAAATTTGATAATTTTAGCAGATGAATCTCCACAATAATTTATATTTGGTAACATGTATAATACGCTTAAGAGTAATTGTCATTGCAATACATTTATTCAGATTCACAGTGACATTGTTGAGACAATACCATTAAGTCACTCACTAAGTATAACCACACTCTCTGTCTCTTCTTTATACTTTGTAAAGATTCTACCACTAAAAGCAAGAAATTGAAAGCATTTCCAACAAAGCTGTTACGATTTTTTTCTTATGCAAGTTTTGTGGAAAATATCCATTTAAAAGACTTATCTGCACAGGACTTACACAAACAACTTTTCGATATCTGTAATTTTAGGTGTGGTAATAATTATTTTCTCCCATATTATCATTTTAGAAACTAAAATCCTCACTCACAACATAGTAGTAGTATTTGTCAGCTTACAGTAACAGTACTTATTCGCAGGGCCTACGAGAGGGGGGTACGGAGGGTAGGCGTACCCTTGAGGGCCCAGGCCTGTGGTTGTTGGGGGGCCCGAAATTGTGATTTTATAGTTTACGCGAAAAAATGTTTGGTTAAAACCATCCTAAACGACTAAATTCAAGCATAAATGTTGTTATTTGTTAGTCCTTGGGGGGACCGTAATGTAGCAAAAGGGCTTAGAAAGAAATTAGGTGTCTAAAGTGGTGACTTAATGCCTTACGTGCAAACATGTTCTGTTAAAAGCACCCTAAATTAAATCACAAAAGTTGGTTATTCTGTTGTCCCGGGGGGGAGGGGCATAGTGTAGCAAAAGCAGGGTTAAGAAAAACCCGGGATTTTTTTAAAAATCCCAAACCGCTAGTTTTTTTTAATGCCCGGGTGTTTTTGGGCTTTTTTGTGTTTTTTAAAAACTATTTGAAAAAGGAGGCAAACTTGGTTTTGAATCTTTATCCTCGTACTGACAAAGCCTTGATAGGCTATTCCTGGTTGTTTCGCATACTTGTAGAGGCTCTTGAAGCAAGGCCGGTTACGGAGATTGGCAGAGTGAAATTTCCGATTGTTAAAGTCTTGTTACCTGGGAATTATTACATCCATTAAGTGCCACTGAATGGAGAGCAGTCCTTAGAATGCGTTGATCAAGTGCACGCCCTGAAAGTTAAACCAGCATCGCTTGATCTTGAAGCTTCTTCGTTCACGAAGTCACGTGCTAACCAACTGAGCTATCGGGGCGACTTAAACCTTACATTATGTCATTATTCAGATGCATGGGATAGAATTTAATCTAGGGTAGGCCAATGCCATTCTCTGTTGTTACAAACTTGCATTTGATGATGCTCAGTCATCTGGCAGCAGTGCAGGATAGGCCGGTACCCGGTCATTTGGTCGACAAGATGTTAGGTCGACAGAACGACTCATTTTAGGGTTAGTTAACAAACCTTTACCCTAACCCAAATGTCCTGTCGACCAAATGTCTTGTCGACCAAACGACCGGCTACGGGGTAGGCCTATATCATATGAGGGAAACGACATATTTATCCTCTTTCATATTCAGTATTATTGTGCATAGCTTATTAAAATTAAAGAATAGTTTTATTGCAGGTTCTAGTTTTATAGTTTTAGTGATACTATTATTGAGCACAAATGTCCAATTCTGCAGTAAAATGTTGTATGGTGTGCAATACGCATAAGCAAACATCACATGTTTTGCCATAGACAAAGGGGGCCCGGAGTGAGAGGGGGGCCCGGAATGACTCTTCGTACCCCTAGTGAAAATTTCTCTCAGAGGCCCTGCTTATTCGAAGTGGTTATACCATGGATGCAATCAAAAAGCATTGTTATGTAACAAGTGTTGCCAAGAATAGGGTTAAACTGAGAGTTTTGCCCAGGATTTCAAAATCTCCTAAATCACAAGGTTTTGTCTCAACTACTTTAAACTTTACTCAAATTATGGAAAAATTTCTTATCTGGTAACACTAGTGCTGTAAATATAGCCACGCCTTTACTTCGTATTGCTAATTTAATCCATGTGTTTATTCATCATCAACATCCCTGTTCATCAAATACGTAAATAAAGTTTGTTTAGATAGCTCAGTTGCTACCTTACAAATATAATAAGCATTACGTACAGTCATACACTTAAGATTAGTATGGTGACACAAAAGCAGTAAAACACGCAGTGAAAAACCAAAACAGTAGAGTTTGCAAAAATATGAACAACAAATGTTGTCACACTCGAACTAGATTTCTTTTCAGCTCACTGACATCAGCAACAGCAGTAATGTTTTTTTTACCGTTTCAGCAACGTTTTCCAACTAAGTTGTTTTGTTATCAATCATTAGCCTATTTAATATTTTTTAAGTCAGAATCTAAATTAATAATTACCCGAATGGCCTAAATCTTTTTTCATTTCTTTTCGTAACTTTTTCTTTAACTTCCTGTCTTTGTACCCATTATGCTTTTCATCGTACAGAGCAGGAACATTTTAAGTTATAACTTACTAGTTTTTTATTTAATGGATATTTTATTTTCTAATTGAAGCAATGTTAACTGCAATATAAAAAAATTAATACCACTTGATTGATATAGTCTACTCTATGTCATGACTTCGGTTTGTTTGTCTGTTTGCTTTATAAAGTACTGTGCTAAATTTTACTTTTAAATCACAGATCTAGCCTATAGATACCAAATACCGGAACATTGTGTTATACTGGTACTGCCCTGTATTGTAGCAGGCCAAGTAAAATATACCCACTCAGCCTCTATAGATCCAGGGCTAATAAAACAGCATAGCCTATGATACTGTAGCCTACATATTCCAATTCAGTATAATACATCTAAACCTGAACTACGTACGCTTTCATTTATTTGACAATTATATATAAAGTTGTAAACTGGATTAGCTTAGCCTTGTTGATCTTTTTGCAATAAGGTTGTTTGAAAATAAAAGGTTAACTTATCTTTGATTAGTTTTAAAACAAAAAACATCTGGTTTTTCTGTAAATTTGGAATTATTTGTCAACTATTTAGGCCTCACTTAAGTATTCTAGTGACATCTGATGATCTGACCCTGGTTTATGTTACAGCAATAGGCCTAGTATTTTTTCCTAGGCTTTGATCTTTCACTACCAGTATGTTAAATCAATTACATCTTTCTGCTGGCTAGAATTTGAACTGACTGCTCATAATGTGTTACAAAATCAAAATATCTACAGAGCCAAAACTGCTGACAAACCATAGCCTAAGCGAGTACAATCAGCCGACCTCTTCCGAACCTCGACTCGAACCGATCGAGCTCTCATGTCAAGCGCGAAAGGGAAAAGTTGAAATAATTCAACGTCTGTTTTCACGCTTGAAATCGAGATCTCCAAGCCGGTGGCGCGATTCGGTCACGCTTCACGCTCTCAGTGTGAACACTTTTTTTTCAGTGTGAACACTCGTTTTTTTGACACGCTTTATGATTTGCGCTTATGCTTGTCAGTGTGAACCCCGCATATGTCTGTTTTGGCAACCACTGCGTCAATCTCCTGGCAACATTTATTTTCCATCATTGTTGGCATGATGGCACAATTTCCACACCTACACCATTTCAAATTCTCCATCCGACTGCAGTCGGAGCTGGCACTGTCGGAGCTCGAATCCGAATCACAGTCATCTCTGTCAAGGCGCTGTCTTTTTGGTTCAAACAAAAATCCTTTTCTGATTTCAGACATCTTTAAAAATTACGACTTGTGCAACGCTTCCAGTGTTAATATATGAAGCTGCCAACTGAGTGCACAACCAAATACGTCATAAGGCACATAGCGCCACCCAGTGGCTGATTTTCTTTTCGTTATATTTGCCAAACAAAAAAGTATATCAAAAAAATTTTTCGAAAAAGATAATGCTTAAACACCAGAGAATCACCAAAAAAATTTTCATTTTTCATTTCAGGTCCCCTTTAACTCTAGTTAAATTAACAATAACACATGAACTTTTTATCAATCAACTGCTTTTAACTTTTCTTTAGCAATCGCTATCTTTTCGAATATCCTGCCACATTTTGCCAGCAACTCAGACTGTTAATGTTTCAAAGAAAAATGTGACAAATCAGGCCAGACACTAGAGGGGGCCATGGTCAAAAGTAAATTTTTTTCAGCCAAAGGTTGTGCTGTGAGTTTTTATAATTTGAAATTATTACAATATGAAAATCTTTCTTTGCTGTAATTTTTTTTGCTTTCCTTTTCAACTTATCTTATTAAGCATAAACTAGCCTACTTTGAAGATAAGGCAATTATGAGGTCTATGTAATAAAAATTTGCAAGCAATGCAAAAAAATACCGGAATACTAAAAATATTTCGTGCACGCTTTGCTCACCCGGTGCGCCGCCTCATTTTCAAAGGTCTGCAGGTGCGCCCTGGCGTGAAAAAGGGAAACTCTGTTGCATACGTTTGCAAATAGGCTAAGTTAGAAAGGTAAAAATTGCAAGATTTTATTACAAATGCGTTTATTGGATAATGGGTAAATTTCGAACTTTATATCGGCATGGACATAAAATTTTCTAAAGGCATACTAAATTTTCATGTCAAGAAATATTTTTGCTTCTGGAATGCCCCTCGAATCAATTGATTCTCGCTCAGGGCCTCTGAGAGAAATTTTCACTAAGGGTACGAAGAGTCATTCCGGGCCCTCCTCTCACTCCGGGCTTATTTGTCTTGGGCAAAAAGTGTGATGTTTGCTTAGGCGTATTGCACACCATACAGTACAATATTTTACTGCAGAATTGGACATCTGTGCGTAATAATAGTATTCAGGCTGCAATAAAACTACTATTTAGTGTTTTGTGCATATCATGTGATCTGTCCCTCGCCAATTTGTGTAATGTGTATCCTGCATTGAACTCGTGTGTCAGTTGTTGATGGTGCTGTTGAGAGGTGTCGCTTGTAGGCTACAGCTTTAATGTAAAATTTTCAAATTCATTTCTCTTAGATGTAGCCTACAGTTATTCCTGATGAGGACACTAAGTGGTGTCGAAAACGTTGGATTTAGTAGTTTTTTTCTTATTCTTTTTGTGTGTTTAATAAAAGATGTTAAATCCGTTAACGATAGCCTGCTGAGTGTTAGGTGTACTGTATATATCTGGTAGGCTACAAAAAGTCAAGCTCTCTACCAAGGCTCAAACATAACATCTTGTCAAAACATAATTAAATTAGGCTAATCATCTGGCCAATTAACTTTTGCATTCACCACACGCCTAGCAGAGGTGAACAAAGTCACTTTTTTTTTATTCCGATTGCGCTCCTGCTCCGACAGTATTCACTCCGGCTCCTGCTCCGAAATTCATTTTGAAGTGAAATAAGCGTGAAACTACCGTTTTCAAATAGTTTTTAAAAAAACATAAAAAGCCCAAAAATACCCTTTTTTTAAAAAAAAAACTAGCGGGTTGGGTTTTTTAAGAAAAGCCCGGGTTTTTCTCAACCCTGCTTTTGCTACACTATGCCTCCGCCCCCGGAAAGGAGAATAACTATAACCAACTTTTATGATTTAATTTAAGGTGCTTTTAACAAAGCATTTTGCACGTAAAGCATTAAATCACAACTTTGGGCCCCTAATTTGCGTGCAATGCATTCAATTAGGCCTACCTTTCCGGGCCGTTTTTCTACATTACGGGGCCCCTCAAGACTAAAGAATAACAACTTTTATGCTTGAATTTAGTCGTTTAGGATGGTTTTAACCAAACAATTTTGCGCGTAAACTATAAAATCACAATTTCGGGCCCTCCAACAATCACAGTCTTGGGCCCTCAAGGGTACGCCGTACCCTCCGTACCCCCTCTCATAGGCCTTGTTCACGCTACGCCACTGACAACACCTGTTTACACTGACAACACCTGTCTTTTACTTGTTTGTTCTTAGCTTTGTTCTATGTTCTGAGTAAAGTAGCTTGCTGGCTGGTCATTTATATACATTCCTGTAGCAATCCACAACTCATGTCGTCATAGTGAGGGGAAATCTTACGTCATCTCATCGCGTTCCTGGCACCATCTTTGTTTGATGAAAACTCTGTAAAGTACTTTTCCTGTTTATTGTATTCACAACCTCAAAAGAACAAAGGTATTCATGCTGTCAATGCCTTGAATACCAAAAAGGGAAAACAAAACGTTTCGTGAATCGTGCAGTGATATTTCACGGCCTACACTGGCCAGGTTACAATGAATGACAAACAAAAAGAAAATTGAACAATTTTCAGGAATTTTTGTGTCTCTGCGTTTTAGTAAAAATAAAATAATAAGAAAAGTAATCTGGAAAAAAGTTCGCAAAAACTAAGAAGAGACATTGCGTTTGTTATAAGCTTAGAGTCGTCATTGGTAATTTCGTTTCAATTGAAACAATACTGCAAACCTACCAAATTTCACCACAGCTGTTTTTTTTATTTTTCATTTTGCTTTCCTGGGTAAAAAGTTATCTAAAATAAGCAATAATTGTTTCAATCTACATTTTTGAGTAGGCAAAGGCCTAAGAAGAGACATTGCGTTTGTTATAAGCTTAGAGTCGTCATTGGTAATTTCGTTTCAATTGAAACAATACTGCAAACCTACCAAATTTCACAACAGCTGTAATTTTTTTATTTTCATTTTGCTTTCCTTGGTAAATAGTTGTCTAAAGTAAGCAATAATTGTTTCAACCAACATTTTTGAATAGGCAAAGGCCTGACTTGTAGACTATCACCCAATCTGGAATCGAAGCTAGACTTTGTAAAACCAAAAGAGAAAATTCAGGTTTGATTATAACTCCAGCTTGGAATCAGTTTTCAAATCAAATTTCAATGAAAAAATTAGAGATGGCAAGATGACCAGTTTTAATAATCTTGAAGATTGAGCACTTTTAATGTTATTCTAATGTTATTGTGGAGTTTCAATCCGATTCTTTTTCTTTATACTTTTTCTTTATACTTACATTTTACCAAAGCCCCTGCAAAGCTGCCTAATTTTTAATCAAATAATCCTTCGTCTTGCAAGAGATCACCTACTTAGCTCCTGATCGGTGGTTCATGCAGCCGCTCAGGAGCTCAGAAATTTACATTCAAGTGAGTGTCTGTAGGATGGCAGCGAAATGTAGACGAAGTAAAACGTTTTCTATTGGCTAGTTTCCCGGCAAGTGTAAGACTAAGACGCTGGAAGATGACCCTCACATCAAAAGGATGGGCCGTACCCGTCTCTTTGGCTCATCCCCATTTTTTAAATATTGAGATGCCGTCCAATTGGAAGTAAGCAAACGATCGGTGGTCGTACGAGATCTAAGCACTTTCTTTCTCAAGTTACCCATTCCCTCACCCGACATAACTTATATGGAGCACGATAGGTAGGTTATTCAAGGTCTTTACGATCGGGCATATCTTATTTGTGCCATCAGTTGCTTACGTTTTATCAATACTGATGCAAAATAACTTCTTGCAATGCAAGCAGTTGCGTTGACAGAGGGTTCAGGTGGTACTTTTGTACCCGGGCCCAGGATATTTCAGGGGCCGTAACCTTTTTAAAGGGCCTGAAACTTGAAGTAGCCATTGTGTATTCTTTAGATAAAATGCGTTTTTAGAAGCGTTTTAATTTGAGGCCCAAGGAGCTCATTGGCATCGACCCAAATTATCTTCTCAATGCCCCTGAATGCAAAGCCGAAACAATGTGCCACTCTCTGCAGTTATACTTTTGTAAAACACTATTCCGTTTATTTGCAAGCCGATCCACAAAATACATAACACGAACTACGTCTAGCTGCAAAAGGGCATTTTCTTACCAAATATTAGAAATATTAAAACATGACATCATCACATTTTATCTGTTCAAGTAGAGTTATTATAGTGGTGACTGGTCAACCAGCACGTGTTTACAGCATCAAGATTTTCACATACACAAGTCCATTCAAATGAGATTACACTAAAACTAAATTGCAATAAAATAAATGAAATTACATTAAGAACAACAAATATGTTTATTAAGCACACACAGGCCTATTACTTTGTCGGAAAAAAAGTAGTAGAGCTTGACCTACAAAACCGATGACCTAACTTAGGCACTGTACACAAGCTTTCAGAACTGAACGCTGAAATCGATTGCAGATAAACATATATTTGGCTTTTAAACAATGAAAACTATTAATACTACTAAAAGTGCTCAATGCCAAGCTTTACCGAAAACCCTTTTCAAAGGTTTTGATTTTTTGTTTTATTTTGTTTTTAAATGCAAGAAATTTATTTATTTGTATCAGACTCAAGATGATGCATATTACAATCACACATAAAAGTAAAGACAAAGCAAATGCTCAACTCCAAATAGCTGAGTCACAATGAATCATATACAAAGATTGATAATAACAGTTCGTTCGCATTATTAGTTCATAATTCCATTGGTTGAAAGGTAGTGCAACTAGTGCAAAACATTTGTTGATTACAGAAAAGTTAAAAATGTTTTTTCTGAAGTTGTTCTTGGTTTCTGTTGGCGATAGTTTTAAATCATTTTTAGTAGGCTACTTCGAAAAAACTAGCGCCTTCTTCTTTTACCAGCTTTAAGCTATCTCCATCACGACCAACATAATAACCTGTACGAGCATGCTTTAACACGGGTCCTTCCAACTGGGCCGATATAATATATTGAAATATTCGGTCGTCATCGTCGTTCAGGTTTTTGATGTCTTTAGGTATTTGGCTTTTTGTCAATTCAATTTCTGATCCAGACCCCTTAATACACCAGGTGTCTGATCCTATTTTTGTTCCAAAAATGAATAAATTAGATTCTTTCTTATACAGCCAAGCACAACTGTCTGTGCCACCTAAATGTAATTTTTCCCCCTCCGAGGTCCACCTCCGTTGTACGCCGTCAGTGGTAACTATTTGCAATGTCGGTAATTCGTCGTCACTTTTGTTATTGTTATTATTGTTGTTGGCGTTAATATCGTCATCACATTTCATTGAATGGTGCAGGTGCAGATTGGCTGTTGGTAAAACATATTTCTCTTGTTCAAGCGTTTCTTCTGTTTGGGAGATAAGTTCATTTTCCATATATCCACACATGACTCTATGAAACCATTTGCCTTGGTTTGACATGTTTCCAAAAGCACTTTTCTAAACTTTTTATTTTAAATTACGAAATTAAGGTGTAGAATATTTAATTTGTTTTCAAAGATTTTCACAAATTTTCGTCTTTTACAGTTGTCCACTTCTTAGATTTGTTCTATGTTCTGAGTGAAGTAGCTTGCTGGATGGCCACTTATATACATTGCTGTGGTACTCCACAACTCATGTCATGGTGAGGTGAAATCTTACGTCATCTCATCGCGTTCCTGGCACCATCTTTGTTTGATGAAAACTCCCACACGATTTAAAAGTACTCTTCCTGTCTATTGCATTCACATCCTCAAAACAACAAAGCTATTCATGGCGCTAATGGTTTAATTTCATAAAAGGAAAAATGAAAATGTTTTATGAATCTTAATGTTACATACACTGCTTGTTTAAAATGAATAATCATTGAAAGGAAATCTGAACAATTTTCAGGAATTTTTGTCTCATTGTTTTAGTAAAAATAAAATGATAAGAAAAAAGTATTCTGGAAAAAGGCTCGCATAAGCTCAGAAGAGCCATTTTCCTTGTTATAGAGTCGTCACTGGTAGTTTTTCTTGTTGAAACTTTTTTGCAAACGTTCCCGTTTTCACAGCAACTGGAAAAAAGTTTTTCACTTCCTATTCGGTCGTAACAACTTGTCAAAAAGAAGCATAATATTGATTTATGAATGAAAACCTCTGTTCTGGTTCCTCGATGTTATTGAGGGTGAAAAATTATACCAGGATCCTTGTGCTTTTCCAGATGATAAGAAGCCGCCTTTGCGGTGGCGAAAGCTTTATCAATAAAGTATACAAATTTCCCAAACCTGACTGATTTTGTTTACTTGCTATAATTGTTTTAACCTGCATTTTTGATTAGGCAAAGGCCTAACTTGTAGGCTATAACCGAATCTGGAGTCGAACCTAGACTTTATAAAACCAGACAAAAAGTTTGGTTTTAACTCCAGATTTAAATCAGTTTTCAAATCAAATGTCGATGAAGAAATCGAGCGTTGGTTTGACGAACATGGTCAAATATGAAATGCACATTTCCAACAAAAGATCAGGGCAGCCTAAAAAAACAACTGACAAAACAAAATAAAAATCTCCAAAGTTTCCTGGAACATATGAACAAAGGCTTTTCAGGGCTATAGGGCAATGCAATCTTATAGGGATCCCGCTTCGCGGCCTCACTAAAATATCTGTCCCATTAGCGCAGACGGTTGAACGAGTACTCAACGTTGCAAACGAAGAGACGATAAAACCAACAAACGATGCTTCTACTCTCGAGGCGTTCCCTTGATCAATGAACTTCAAGAACAGAGAGAGAGAGAGAGTGAGAGTGAGAAAACTTTTATTTCGTCTGTTGCAAGAATAGCACGGTACAATTATACACAACATGAATAGCTTTTCATAATGAACAGCTTTTCATTCACCGACATCTAGTAAATAGAAATATATACAGGCTATGACACTTTAACAAACCAAACTTCATTCTTGTAATATCGGCGGTATTGTCTTTGTTATAAGTTATTTAGGCTATTGTCGATAAAATACACTACATTTATTTTGTTATTTAGATTTTAAATTTTGTTAGCTGAAAAGTGCCCACAGATAAAGTTTCATGTCAGGAAGTATGTGCTTCTGGAGTGCTTCCCTCACTCCCTAATCAAATGACTCACGCTACTCCACTGGCCTCATACATCATATGATAAAGTTAGTAAAATTGGAACTGTTGAAAATTTTATTGGAAATATTAGTGTTATTTTTAATTGTCATCAATAACAAGATTACTTCTGTGTGAGGTATTTTCCTGGGCGCCTATGTTATGCATCGTAGGTGTGGAATTTTTTTTGAACCATTTGTTTTAATTCCGCCAGCTTGCAATAATTTCAATTAAAATTTCCAGCTAGTAATAACCAAGTAGGCTAAACTACAACAAATGACTGGTGCTGTTTATGCTTCCGCCTTGAGTGCTTTAGAATTCACCCTGTAGCCTACAGTATAAATTAACCGAGTCATCGTTAAACAGAAGCATCATCATCATGCACCGTCTTCCAGCCGAAGGTTGGCTGTAATTTTCTTCTACACGTCACGTTATTTCCCTATTCTTTTTGCTTCTCCGACGCTTGACAAGTCAGCCCACTGTTTTACATCATATCCCCAGTTTTCTTCCCCTGCATTTGCTTCCTTCTACTTCACCTTCAACAACCAAGTTATGTATCTGGCCTATCAATCCTCTCAAAATATAACTCGCAAAGTTCACTTTTTGTTTTGCTAGATCGTATGCTCGTCTATCTTGCACAACAATTATTTTTCTAAATGCTTCGTTTATTTGTTTTCAGGCCCGGACTTAAAGGGGGGGGGGGGCAGAAGGTGCAGGTGCTCTGGGCCTCTCTTTTACGGTGGAAAAAATGTGATTTTATGTTATTATTTTTTCTTTCAGCCTTTGAAGTTTCTGTGAAATGCTGTACAGTGCTGGATCAATGCTACTGTAGACGTAGTGGTTTTTCGCACGGAGACCCCCGATCTAAAAGTGCCCCGGCCCCTCCCCCCCATCAGCTAAATCTGGCCCTGTTTGTTTTTATATGATAATTTTAGTATTCTTCCAATACAATTAATTTTGCTAGTCTTCAAATAGAATATAAACATTTCCAAACTATTGCACGGTTTGTCCAAAGATTTCTAGAAGTATGAGATTTCCAACGTGCTGTCCAGAAGGTGTCATTTAGTGTTGTCAGATGTTGTTTAAACTTTTTTGGTAAACTGTTTGTTTGCAGCGGTGGTTGCCCAAGTCTTGCTCATTGAACATTGTTCCAAAGTTTATCTGAAGCAGTTTTTCATGATCTCAAACGGATTGAAGCATAATTATGTTAACAAATTTAATTTACGAGAAGAACTTAAAACCAGAAAGAAACTACAAGATTTATTACTTGACACATGATGCCTTATTCCAAACCTGCCGTTCTCAACCGAGGTCCGTGGATCTCCAAGCTGTCCGAGAAGCGTTTTCATTTCGTGAATGTTTCCGACTCTACAGCGTGATTCATAAATCACAACATTAAGAATTGTTCCTATTTAATTTGTGTATTTATAGTTATTCTCAATCTGTGATTCGCGACGCCCTGGTGCGTCTTTTGAACTATCAAAGTGCGTCACATAAAAGTTCGGTTTCCTGACTAAATATTTTATTCAAAGAAGTCAAATCTTTCTACGAGGCTATATTAGTGTTCATCTAGATTCTTGTGAGACCACAAATTGTTGATCAATGCTTAATTTACAGTAGAGGTGCAAACGTTAATCAGCTATCTATTAGCACTCACAGTTTTGCAATAACCTTGATGTTTTGCAATAACCTTGATTACAAACCAAAAAAGTGAAAAATTGTTTATAAAGATCACAAAATTCTATTAATTTTCGATAAAATTTATAGAAAAACATTGAATCAGTATACACATTATTGATTTTTGATCCTGTGTGCTTACAATAAGCTCATAACATAACTTCGTCAATGTCATCAATCGTCATAAGTGCGTCACGAGTTCAATAATTCTTCCAAGTGTGTCCCTTTAAAACTAATGAACGTTAATTTAAGTGACGCAATATGCTAAAATTAAAAAAAATGTTTTGCGAGGGGTCCGCGACCGCTTCGTGGACAACATAAGCCACTGTGTCATATTTTAGACTGATTGTCCTGTTTTGGCATGATATGATATGATAGGTTTTGGCGTGATACGCTGTTTTCCGCGCTTTTTTCCGCGCAAACTAAACTGCAAAGTTTTCGCTCTGCAGGTCATAATATAAAGTTGGAATCGAAAAAATTAAGGTCTGGAGAAAAGCCAAATCAAGAAGAAAATTTAATTGTGTAACTACGCTCGCAAAACTTTCGAAATCGACAATGAACTCGCAGAGAAAAGACAACTCAAAGAAACCTTGGAAAAATGTGAAGGCAAGAAGAAAGAAAGTGAAGACATAAAGTACCGCAGGCATAGCCTACACGAGCGGAAATTATATCATATAAATAATAATTTATTTGCATCAGACAAAGCTGTCCATATCCAAAACAAAACAACAAAATAATACACAAACTGCAAATGCACAAATAACGAACAACAACAACGAAATAACATCAAAAAATAACAAAATAATACACAAACTGCAAATGCACAAAATCTCAATAAATAGGCTATCTACTGTTACAAGTTTACAGACAATGGTACGGTAGCGTTACAAGTTAGAAGAACTGAAAGTATTGAGAACGATAAAAACAATCAGATGACATGGCAGCCATCAAAATTAGTTAATAGCATACATAGAATTATTATAATGAAGACGGTAATTTGATATACGATGGCAATCAGACCTCATCAGGGAGGCAACAATAGAGTTAGACGATACTTCGCATCTTCCAACAAAAGAAAAAACATATTTACGAAGTAATGCATCAAATGTTATGATGTTACACAAGACTTGATGTTCACGTACGCTATAGTGTTTAGGCAAATTATGTATAATTCTAAACGCATTATTGAAGGCAACACGCAGACGATTAATGTCACGTTGATGATAATTTTCCCACAGATGACATGCATACATTGGAGTACAATAAGAACGGAAAATAATATAAAAAGTCGACTGTTTTGTACTGAGATACAATTATTTATTATTGGAATGCAACTTTAATTCGTGCTAGTTATTTTATCGTTAAATTGCCACTAAATTTAAATGTTGGATAATAGCTCGGGCGATTTTTTTGTAACCTAAAGAACTCAAAAAAGTGACTTTAATTTTGCGAAAAAGTAACCAAACAGTAACTTTATTCAACAAGAAAGCAAAAAAATGGCAGTAATTCAACGTAAAAAAAAACATCTAAATTAGTTTCAATTTGTACTCAAATCATAATTACACATTCAAATTAAGCATATGTAATGTTTTACATTCTCTGGCAGCAAGTTTCTGTCATTCAAACACTTTAGCTGTTGCAGAGAAAACAAGTAGTTAATAATAGATAACGCAATTTGTTTCATCGAAAAAAATTCTTCACGTTTACGAGTTTTTGGGAATAGGCTACACGCGATACGAACAAGCATCATTAGTGAGGTAGATAATCCTGAAAATACTTCATTTGGTGACACAAGCATGAAATTTGGCACACATGTACTTTGGACCATGTAGATTTCAAAAGTTTAATTAACCAAACGAAAATTCAAAATGGCGGCCCGTGACGTCAAACTTCAAAATGGCCGCCATGCAGGTCCTGGTCTGACGTAGGAAAGTTGCTTTATGAAAGCAATGTAGATGTGTCTCATTTCTTACTGCCTTGAAAATGTTACTGTTAAGACAGTATGAATGATTTAAGATGGTATTCAACAAAAACAAGTGTGTAACGTACGATGGACAGAGAAAGGGTTTCACAAATTTGACAGTCAGGTGTGCAGAATAGTCTAAACTTTGATACTTCCACCCAAACAGACTTAAAATACTTTCTTAAAAAGACAATTCATGTACAATCAACATTTCTGTTATCAGTTATTACTACTGAGTACGTAAATCATGTTCATGACAATGATTCACATGTAAATAATATCTATTCATGGTCACAAGGACGTGAACATAGTGAAGTGCACATGGTAAATTTGCATTTTTACATTTACAGCTTTTGCATTCTTTTTTACAATTGCATCGTCTTAGTTCTTTACATGCTTCGGCTACGGGGTCTTTTCTTGTCCATATAATGTCCCATGTTCCCCCATCTCCAAATTTCCACCCCCAGTTACTTGGAGATGGCAATTCTGGACTCCTTTCAAGAGCTCGTCCCCAAATGTGTCCGGCCTGATATGCTGCCTGAAGTGCATGCAATTTCAACGCATCTTCTGTTGGTGGAATATTATTATATTGTTTATTTTTAAGTGTAAACAAAGTCATTCTTGCAGTGTCTACCTTATCATCAGTGCTACTTTTATCATAAAGATATACCTTGAATTTTTGAAGGATCGCAAAATCTTCTGCATTTATTTCCTCTGGACACTGACTGAGCTTCTGAAATGTTGGCGTCACATCTGGATCCACTGACCACGTTGCAAAGAACGACTTCTTCACCTTTCCTTTCATGCCTGAACAAGAGTCACAGCCACTAAAGGCATGAAAGAACAACAGCCCTTTGCATTTCTGTGGACCCAGGACAGAAAATATCTGATGAATAGGAATCCATCTTCTTTTGTTTCCTCTCCCGAAAGATATCCAGAGTTCGTGAAGTCCATCCTTGCTCAAGTTTTCAAACAAGCCAATTCCAATAACGACCACATCAATGTCATTAGCCAGGATGGCTGCTTTTTGTAGAGTTTCATACTTGAGACCATGATGAAGATGAACAAACATTTTGGTATCGGATTCTTCTTGGTTTGAGCTCAAATTGACTAAAGCGGGATTGTCATTATTAGTAACAGCTTTTTCATTCTTGGAAGCGTAAACGATATCATCCGGTGGCATGAATTCTTGGATGGAATCAGCTAAGAATGGATAAAGTTCTTTTTTATTGTCTGTATTTTGCAAAAAGTTTGGCCAGTTCTTTGGGACTCTCCCATCTCGAGTAACTCTCCGCCTGCTACCATTACCCCTCTTTATACGAGCATGAGATTTGATGCTTCCGTCCTTGTAAGTGTCAAACACAACATCCGTTCGTTTGTGCTTTCTGGCATATGGCTTAGTTTTCTCCACGAAGTCCTTCTGGGCATATTCACCAAACGTATGATGTTTTGGTGTAGTAGAGTGTACTAAACATGCTCCACCTATCACCATCATGTCTACATCGTCCAGTAAAGCAGGTTGTGCAGGTACCACATTCTCTAGGCAACCTATTAAATCTGCTTTCTGTGTTTGGTAAAGATCACCTCCTGAACTTAAAGCTGCTGGGAATCGTTGGTTTTCATGGCTAAAAAATTCAGGCAGATCAACTTGTCGGATCTGGAATGAAATAAAGAGCTTTGAAAAAAGGCTGCAGTCACCCTTCAATGTGCTCTGATTCCCTTTTCGTGTTGTATTTTTTGAGTTAAACAGTGTGAATTTGTTCCGAGCAATTGGTGAGTAGAATTTGTCTAATTCTGATGTAAAGTTTTCCAACTGATTTTTACCTTTTGTATCATAGTCTTTTAGCATATCTGTTACCTTTTGCTCCATGACATTTTTCGTATTAAGAGTAAGCAAATCTAAAGTTGACTCCTCAAGATAGGGATTGCCCATCTCTTCAATGGTTCGGGTGAGAGAAATGACGTCTTTGAGAAATGCTTTCTGTGCTGATGGTGTTGCTTCATGATGATTTAGGGATACTTTCTCTCGACTTTTAGAAACACACTCATATTCCTGTATAATTCTACAGACTTCAGGGCCTGCTACCGTCCATCGTAGCAAGGCTGATTCGTGTTCTGTGATTCCAATTATCCCTCCATCTCCTTTCATAATAGCATTATTCTGTTCATGGGCTTGGTCAATAGCAATCGCAGAATATTCTCTGTTGGTCTTCTGAATCACAAACTTCCCTTTCATGAACTGCTCATAAACATCAGGAAATTTATCTTTCAATGACAACATGTCAAGTAGGTGTATGGTCAGCCACCTTGAGTAGTGAGTTCTGTCACCACTAAAGAATTTCGGAAGGAGTATTGCCAGAGCCTCCTTGTATCATGGAAAATTTCTTTCCCGGAGAGTGCCCACAAAACCCAGCAATGAGAGTTCCTGATTGAATGCAGTGTACCAGTAGTTGAACATTGGAAAATCATCCGCTTTCCTGGAGCACCATTCTTTGAATTCCACCTCATTGTAAATCCAGCCTGGTGTCTCCACTTCTTTCGCAGAACGCATCAATGCACACAAACTACACGCTGTGACCTGGTGGATACGTCTAGTCTTTGCTACATTGGATGCAGAAATGAAAGATTCCGCTATACCTGATGATGCTACCTTGGCTTCTTCAAGAGCAGTTGTCCAGCCACTACCTTTCAGAAATGTGCCTAATAGTTTTAATGCAGCCATTTCAGTGTGAAGACCACCCATGATGATGACCAAGTTGCCGTATTCATCAGGCCAATACCATTGCACTTGTTTAGATAGTGCAAAAAGAGGTTGGTCAGCTGCGCTGTAATGACTGGTGTTTGAGACGGATTAAGATACGACATAGTTTGCTGGACTTGATCCAGAACATGCTTTATTGTAGACACACTGTCTGCTTTATCTCTCAAAAGTGGTGAAATGCACGAAAAGCTGACGTCGAATTTGTGCTTTTGTATCTGTGAGGCATTGAATGCGGACCACGTTGCTTGCACCTTGTCATCATATTCTTCAGTGAGAAGTACGTGGTCTAGCCAGTTGAACTGTCTGTCAATCAGGAATAAAGATGGGCTAGGTATTTTCTGTATGTCATACGGAGGTGGAAGTGGTTGTTTAGCGAAAAATGCAGGTTTGACAACCGTGTACGAGTCAGGCAAATCTGATATCTTCTTTACACTTCGGATAACTTCTAGTTTGTTCTGTGGTATTCCACCAATCTGGCTTTGAACATGTGAAATACTTGTTCCGTGGAATGAGCTTGTTGCTGTTGCCGAAGAATTATGGTCAATGTTGTCAACTGCCGACACAGTAAAAGTATCAAACTTGAGCTTTGGAGGGCAAACAACACCTATCTTTACAAATCTGTTGACTGTTGCTTCTCCGAGTTGCGTTATGATCTCTAAACCTCTGTCATAGCTGATACTGAGTCCATTCTCAAAGAGTGTATCAATAAGTTGTCTCTTTCGTGTTTTGGAATACACTGACAATCCGAGGAAAACAGGAAAGGCAGGCTCTCTGTTCTTTGTATGTCTGTGGTACATTGCATCTGCATTGTAAGTTGAAAAACAATTAAATTGTATGAGCTGTGCTATAGCAACATCGGCTTTTGAAGTCCCATTTTCCATATGTGACTTGATGCCTGCTCCATGTGAAATACTGGGTACAAATTGTGCAACCTCAGGCGGTACACATGATTCCATGTAGCCTACTCAGCATCAAAGTTTCCATTAAAGCTGGAATGACAGTCTAACATTGATCTACGCAATATCTTAGCTGCTTTTGCAAGAACCATCGCTTCATCATACTCATTTGCTTTGGATAAAGCATCCCATACTCATTTGCTACTTTTTAGTTCAGCTGTGTTGTGAGGGTTGCAAAGAGTTTAAGTGCTTAACTTATGTGTATGTTTAGCTATGTTTTATAAAGCCTTTGTTATGATAATCTTATTAAGTAAATAAAATATGTCAATATATATAATGTGACTGTGCGTTGCTATTGGTCAAGGTTAACATTGTCGTTTCGGCAGCGTCAGAAAGGAAACTTTGTGCGTTACTCTTGGCAGCTAACCAATAGTTACGCACAAAACTTCATTTCTGACGCCCGCGAAACATATTATTTGTAATAATTGACAAACCAACAATCAGATTTTACTACAAATACCACCTCTGTTTGCTCGAAAAATTTTCTCTGGTGACTTTGATTTGGACCCCTACTTCTGTCTCTTTTTAAATACACTGAATTGAAGGCGAACAGTAACGAGGAATTTTGCTGAGGCTATAATTTTTTAAGTAACATATGACCACCCTTTTTTCGCTAAAAACACTAAAAAACGTTTTTTTCCCCGTTTTTGTGAAGAAGAGGTACAATCTGAAATCATAAACACTGGCTAAAAATGTCACAAAAAACATTTTCAAGATAGTAAGAGATGAAAAACACCTAAATTGCTCTCATAAAACAACTTTTCTACGTCAGTCCAGGACCGGAATGGCGGCCATTTTGAATGTTGACGTCACGGGCCGACGCTTTGAATTTTCGTTTGGTTAATTAAACTTTTGAAATCTACATGGTCTAAGGTACATATGTGCCAATTTTCATGCTTATGTCACCAAATGAAGTATTTTACGAGAAATCTAAAGTTATATGCTTAACCACATGGGCTCGTGCAAACCTAAAATCCGTATCATAGTAGATGACAGTGACGATCGGTGAGGGAAAGCAAGGAAAGCAGTGCTTACCTGAGCGAAAACTATGCAAAGTAGGTTATAATGACTGAATTCTAGGTTTAACTTCTTATTATTTTTATCATGTCTATTTTAACTTGAAAATTACTGTATTCGTGACTAGAATTACTCGTAACGCTTGTGAGTAGTCTAAATCCTCACCAAACCGCATGTCTTGCCTATAAATGCCAATTAACGCAAACGCTTCTGTCAGAAACAATCACTGAGGCTCTAGGTAAGCAACTATCAAACTTGCTTACCCAGATTCAAAAATGTCAAAAAACGCCTTCGTTTTATCCAATCATCACTCGTTTTGCAAAACGTCACCAGCTGCTTAGCCAATCAGATGTGTTATGGTGAGACCAGGTGAGTCTTGCTTTCCCAGTGACGTCAATGCATACATTCGCTAGAGCGGCTAGACTAACTCGTCAGAATGGTGCTCGTCACGGTACACAGCACAAGCATCATAATGCCGAAATAATTGTTGCTGTTTTTTGATGTCTCCTCGCCATGTACTGTACTTTAGCCTACTAACTTTCATAGTCATGCCTTTGCCCTTTTTACAGCGTTGATATAACGTTACTTCGCCAATGAACGTTCAGGTGCGGCTGCAATATTTAGTTTGTTAAGCTTCTATACTCAGGAGGCAAACTTATCCAGCTTTTTGTACAAATTGCTTGCGGTTGTAATGTTTAGACCTAAGTGTTAGTTTTTGTAGTGTAGGCCTAACTGAATATCTGAGAATGAATTCATGACGAATTAAATATTTAGACAACTATTATTCCATGTTTAACACTGGATTTTGGTCCTGCAACGTTAAAATTAAGATTGTTCATGACTTCTAAACATTAAATGGATGTATGATCACGACATAGGCGAAGCACAATTTGACAGATTTTTATGTTTGATTTGTTTTGAAAATGCTCTCAGAGCGCACCAAATTGGAAGTGTTTTTCAAAAATTTCTGGGGGAGGCCCCCCAGACCCCCCGCTGGAAGTTTTGCCTTCGGCAACACGCCTTCGGGCTTCGCCCGACGGTTACGCCCTTCGTGCCTAGGCCTACTACCTTGCTGCAGCATATTTACAAGTTGCTTTCCCAACGGTTTAAGCCACCGAACGTCACTGGTAGATGATGTATTAAAAGTCTTGGCATTACATTAAAAGGAATGTAAATTCATCTCTACAGTAGCAATAAAAGATAAATAAACAGGGGAATTAGGCAAAAAGTATGCAAAATAAAGTGACCTAGCAAATGAAAAATAACCTAAAACACAAAAAGTGACTTTTGGTACAGTAACTATATAACTTATTAAATATTGACCTCACAACCATGAAATTTTGGTTCTACATTTCTTCTGTTATTTGGTACAACTAAAAAGAAGTAACTTTAGTGAAAAAAATCACCCTACTAATAGCCAAACCTGTATGTTTAAAAGCAGTGCTGCCAGACCATATAACATCGTTTGTGTTAGAATTCGTAATATCACAAAATTGCTTTATTTTTGTAGCTTTAAATTACAGTTTTATAAAAACTGTTGCAATTATAATCTTTTTTCTTAATTTGCTTTTAAATATTTTTTTTAACTTTTTTCACTAACCCTACCTTTTAGTGAAATTATAAATGCATTTGAATTGATTATTGTTGATTTGTTTATTTATTGTTATTGATTTATTTCTATTGCTTCGTCGAGACATAACACAATCGCATAAAAAGTATATAAACATTTGCTGATAATTCGTTTTGAAAAAATTATTGATTTATTTCTATTGCTTTGTCGAGACATAACACAATTGCATAAAAAAGATATAAACATTTGCTGATAATTCGTTTTGACTGTTTTCCGTAAATCGTCATCTGATGCATTGATGAAACGTATCCAGTTAATTGTGCTTTTCATTACCTCAGAGACAGATTGCACGAACCTCGGATTTTTGACTTTTTTCAGATTTTATAATATTGAAACATCCCATAAGCTCATCAAGTGTAGACAAATACTACCGAGCAACCAAATGACATTAAACATAGTAATACAATAAACTGAAGACAAACTACAAATTATTTTCGACCATACAAATATTAGCCATTATCAAGTAAAACAATGAATGATTCTATACCTAAATTGAAAATACATAACTAATCTAGATACAGTGAATCAAAAAAATAAATGCACAAAACTGAACTGGCAAGCCCAGAGCTGTTGACAGGATTTCTCGGGCCCAGTACCAATTTATTTTTGGGCCCTCTTCATCGACAATGCTATGAATATTAAGGTTGTGTACAAACGTTTATTGATGTCGTTTAACAAATCTTGCACAATCTTAAAATTTCCCGAACCGTAAAACTTACAATATCTAGTGGTTGCTTTTTTGAACTTTTATTTGTCACATGGCGCTAGAGTATTACTTCCCGATTCCGTTGATGTTTCACTGGTCATTCTAGGCTCACCAGAAGAGAATTTACAACAAAGTTAGTGCAGACGGTTAGAAAGTTTTCAATTTGACTTGGTAAAGGTTATTGGGCCTAGGTCAAACATTTGCTGATTGCTGCAATTTGAAAAGCGGTTTTGGTCTAATTTTCAGTGCAGAAATATAGGGATAGAAATCTTCTTACCTGTGCCATTTCAGTTTTTCAGTTTAAACAAATATTAGTCTGTTTATTTTAAAATTCGTGTTTCGGGTAATATTCGTTGTTAGGGAAATCACTATACTAGACTAAATTCTTATTTTACTGTTTGGTGGCTAGAGTGGCCATTTTACCACCAGAGAGCTGAAGTGGGTCCAGCACCCAGAAGGGGGCTCGGTACTTTACCATCTGACGGCTGAAGTGGCTGTTTTAACCTCTGACGGCAATTCTTTTACTGTAGATCTGATTATATTAGGATCTTGATGATGTTTGAAATCACGGGAAATCTTTTAAATCCGGACCTGGGTCCAAAAGTACCACCTAGACCCCCTCTGTCAACGCCCCTGGGCAAGCCAGAGAAAAGGCGTATCACAGGACAGTTAGTTAGGCAAACTGTGAGTGCTAATAAAATGCTGACTAACGTTTGCATCTCTACTGTAACTTAAGCATTGATCAACAATTTGTGGTCTCACAATAATCTAAATGGACACTAATGTAGCCTCGTAGAAAGATTTGACTCATTTGAATAAAATGTTTAGTCAGGAAACCGAGCTTTTATGTGACGCATTTTGATAGTTCAAAAGACGCACCAGTGCGTCGTGAATCACAAAAGCCTATAACCTCGTAAAAATCAATATAAATACACAAATTAAATACAAACAATTGTTAATGTTGTAATTTATGATTCACCCTGCAAAGTTGGAAACATTCACGAAATGAAAACGCTTCTCGGACCGCTTGGAGATCCACTTTAGGTTCTTCTCGTAAATTAGATTGGTCAACATAATTATGCTTTAATCTGTTTGGTTGAGATGATGAAAAACTGCTTCAGATAAATTTTGGAACAATGTTCAATGGGCAAGACTTGGGCATCCACCGCTGCAAACAAACAGCTTACCAAAAAAGTTTAAACAACATCTGACAACACTAAATGACACCTTCTGGACAGCACGTTGGACATCTCATACTTCTAGAAATCTTTGGACAAACCGTGCAATAGTTTGGAATTGTTTATATTCTATTTGAAGACTAGCAAAGTTAATTGTATTGGAAGAATACTAAAATTAACATATAAAATAATAAAAACAAAGCATTTAGAAAAATAACTTGTGCAAGATACGTAGATGAGCATACGATGTAGCTCTAGCAAAACAAAAGGTGAACTTTGCGAGATATATTTTGAGAGGATTGACAGGCCAGCTACATCACTTGGTTGTTGAAGGTGTAGAGGAAGAAAATAGACACAGGGGGAAGGAGACGAATTTGGGGTGATGGTGTAAAACAGTGGGCTGACTTGTCAAGCATCGGAGAAGCAAATAGAATAGCGGAAGAACGTGACATGCAGAAGAAAGTTACAACCAACCTTCGGCTGGAAGACGGTGCATGATGATGATGATGCTTGTCCGCCCCATGAGCTCAGTAGTAACGCGCTTGACTCAAGATCATACTGCGCTGATTCGGCTCTCGGGGTGTGCGATTGAGCAACACATTTCAGGACGGCTCTCCATTTAGCGGCATCTAGTGAATGGAATAATTTCCCGGCAACAACACTTCAACGATCGGAAACTTCACTCTGTCAATCTCGGTAACCGGCCCTGCTTCAACAGCCTCTACAAGTAACATCAATTTGTAGGCTACAGGGTAAATTCTACTGCACTCAAGGCGGAAGCATAAACAGCACCAGTTATTTGTTGTCGTTTACTTGGTTATTACTAGCTGGAAATTTTAATTGAAATTATTGCAAGCTGGCAGAATTAAAACAAATGGCTCAGGAAAAATTCCACACCTACGATGCATAACATAGGCGCCCAGGAAAATACCTCACACAGAAGTAATCTTGTTATTGATGACAATTAAAAATAACACTGATATTCAAATAAAATTTTCAACAGTTCCTATTTTACTAACTTGATCATATGACGTATGCGGTCAATGGAGTAGCGTAACTCATTTGATTAAGGAGTGAGGGGAGCACTCCAGAAGCACATACTTTTAACCTGACGTAAAAATTAAGCTATGTGCAATTTTTAGTCAACAAAATTTAAAATCTAAATAACAAAATAAATGCTGTGTATTTGATGCACAATACATATAAGAAAGATGATATCGCTGATATTCCAAGAATGAAGTTTGGTTTTGTTAAAATGTCATAGCCTGTATATATTTCTATTTACTAGATGTCGGTGAATAAAAAGCTCTGCCGTGATATGGCAGAACCTACTGTATAATATCCGCCATTTTCAAGTTTTCTGGATAAACGACTTTTTGTGTTTAGTAAAATTACCAAGGTAAAACACTCTAAGTTGACTTTTGTAAGGCTGGAACGGACAACCAAACAAAATTTTTACGAATGAAATTTGAGCCAGGTTTTTGTTTGTTTATTAAAACATGGCGTATATTTGGTTTTGCCAGATAAATAGTTATAATAAAAGTATTAGGTTTGTATGCTAAAACCTAATATATACTCTGGATGTTGACTTTAACCTCCTTATTGGCTTACTTAATGTTATGTTTTTTATGATAAAGCCTCATATAAGCTAAATGTTGGCTTTGACCACACTATGTTGGCTTTGTAAGCCTAAATCAAACCTAAATTACCGGTAAGCTTATTGATTTCTCTCAGAACTGTGTATCATTTCGTCACTGTAATCTGTAGATAACTTTGCTGATATCACAGAAGCCTGCTAGGTTAAAGGCTATAGCCGATTTAAAATCAGTTGCTGGTAGCGTACTTAATAACCATGCCTTTATGGCTACCGTACTACATTGGCTCATTGGCTACACAGCATCTGGTACGGTTGATTAAAAATGACCAAACACACTGAGTAGCGTACTCCCGGGCCCCAGCTAAGTTATTTAGCGTAGCGTAAAGTCAACTAAGCCATCAGTACACCAGTAGGCTACGAAAAACCAAACTGATCGGCGAGACGTAAGTCATACGGCATTTAATGAAAAGAAAAGCTAGTGTGTTTGGATGGACATTTTTAGGCTAGCTTACATAATTAAGCTTACTTAGTGATTAACAACATTTTAGCCCAATCCACTTCATACAACTCAAGAGATGTAAGATGTAGTGAAGTAGCCTGCTGCAATTGCTGCTGAAATTATGGCTGTCACGTGACGATATCCTGTTACGTGATTGGAGTAGATGAATATGTTAGGTTTCAGAAAATTATTCTTGCACAGATTAGAATATGTTAGGCTTTACACACCAATTATCTCGAAAACCATAACACATTGGGGCACAAATTTTTGTCAGGAGATGCATAAAGTCTTTAAACGTAGAAAAATGCAAAAAAATCATTTTGGACAAAATGACGGATATTAGATTTACCAAAATCACGGCAGAGCTGTTCTTAAAGTTCATTGATCAAGGGAGAGTAGAAGCATCGATTGTTGGTTTTATCGTCGCTTCGTTTGCAACGTTGAGTACTCGTTCAACCATCTGCGCTAATGGGACAGATATTTTAGTGAGGCCCCGAAGCAGGATCCCTATGAGATTGCATTGCCCTATAGCCCTGAAAAGCCTTTGTTTATATGTTCCAGAAAACTTTGGAGATTTTTACTTTGTTTTGACATTTTTTTTTGTATTTTTTAGGCTGCCCTGATCTTTTGTTGGAAATGTGCATTTCATATTTGACCATGTTCGTCAAACCAACGCTCGATTTCTTCATTGACATTTGATTTGAAAACTGATTTGAATCTGGAGTTAAGACCAAACTTTTTTCTGGTTTTATAAAGTCTAGGTTCGACTCCAGATTCGGTTATAGCCTACAAGCTAGGCCTTTGCCTCATCAAAAATGCAGGTTAAGACAATTATAGCAAGTAAACAAAATAAGTCAGGGTGGGAAACTTGTATACTTTATTGATAAAGCTTTCGCCACCGTAAAAGCGGCTTCTTTATTATCTGGAAAAACATAATGATCCTGGTATAACTTTTCACCCTCAATAACATCGAGGGACCAGAACAGAGGTTTTCATTTATAAATCAATATTATGCTTCTTTTTGATAACTTTTTACGACCTAATAGGAAGTGAAAAACTTTTGTTTCCAGTTGCTGTGAAAACGGGAATGTTTGCAAAAAAGTTTTAACGAGGAAAACTACCAGTGACGACTCTATAACAAGGAAAATGGCTCTTCTGAGCTTATGCGAGCCTTTTCCAGATTACTCTTTTCTTATTATTTTATTTTTACTAAAACAATGAGACATAAAAATTCCTGAAAATTGCTCAGATTTCCTTTCGATAATTATTCATTTTAAACAAGCAGTGTATGTAGCATTAAGATTCATAAAACATTTTCATTATCCCTTTTCTGAAATTAACGCATTGACGCCATGAATAGCTTTGTTGTTTTGAGGATGTGAATGCAATAAACAGGAAGAGTACTTTATATAATGTGGGAGTTTTCATCAAACAAAAATGGTGCCAGGAACGCGATGAGATGACGTAATACTACTCCTCATCATGACGGCATGAATTGTGGATTACCACAGCAATGTATATAAATGGCCAGCCAGCAGGCTACTTCACTCAGAACAAAGAACAAACCTAAGAACAAGACAACTGTAAAAGACGAAAAGTTGTGAAAATCTTTGGAAACATTTTGAATATTCTTGGTCTGTATTTACTAATTTAAAGTGAAAAGTTTAGAAAAGTGCTTTTGGAAATATGTCAAACCAAAAATGGCTTCATAGAGTCATGTGTGGATATATAAACAATCAAGTTGCTGCACAAGCAGAAGAAAATCTTGCTCAAGAGGAAATGGTTTCAGCAACAGCCAATCTGCACCTGCACAATTCAATGAAATGTGATGACGCTATTAACGCCAACAACAACAATAACAAAAGCGATGACGAATTACCGAAATTGCAAATAGTTACCAATGATCAAGCCAGGTGGGCCATAAATGACCAAACAAACAAATTGGTGACGCAAGGTGGTACAGATGCTTTTCATTGGACGTATTGGGAACAGCCCGAGTCTCCCACAAAATTCAGGTACATTTTTGGAAAAAAGTTAGAAGGATCATCTGATAACTATTTGTGTATCGCAGTCTCTGGACGAAAAGTT
The DNA here is from genome assembly GCF_918807975.1 of Aplidium turbinatum. Taxonomy (NCBI): domain Eukaryota; kingdom Metazoa; phylum Chordata; class Ascidiacea; order Aplousobranchia; family Polyclinidae; genus Aplidium; species Aplidium turbinatum. Next base: position 22,240,066 of record NC_137482.1, read on the forward strand.
GGATTGAAAAAAGGCAACCCACAGCAAGACCTAGAAAATATGGATGATTTAATATTTGAGGCCTTTAAATCGTTACATACAAAAAAAGAAACCACTTTGAAACATGTGAAGACAGGTCGTTATGTTTGTCTTAGGAAAAGACTAAGGCTGGTTTCACATAAAGAAGATGCTACTTCGTTTAAACTAATATATTAAAAGCTACTTAAAATGATCTAAAACTATCACCAACAGAAACCAAAAAACAACTCAGAAAAAATGTCCATAACTTTTTTGAAATTAATAAATATGTTTACTCTTCTTCTTCTTCAACAGGTTGATCATGTTTGATCAGCTGTGATCTCCCTTATGAACTGCCTCCATTTTGTTCTGTCTTTTGTTTTTATTAGTGTTTCCGGCATGCTTTTTATTCCTGTAATTTGCTTGATATTGTCAAAATATTTCATTTTTTGTCGTCCTTTTGTTCGTTTGCCTTGCACCATCCCAGTCAACATTGAATTTTCCAACGAGTTGCTTCTTGCTATGTGTCCGAAATATCTCAATTTTCTGAGGTTAATGTTGTTAATCAGACTCCATTTTTATGTACTCCATACTCTATGTAGGCTATAATAGACCACCGAATAAAATGAGTGAAAATGAGCAAAATAAAATAGGTTATATCGTATTTCTTGCATTTTGTTGCATCATTAAGCTAAAATACTTTTTGTCACTTGACATATTTATAATGCATTTCTTTAGGAAAACAGACACTATTACCCTAAAGTGACGTTTTTTCAAGTGATCATCGATGTTGTAGGTATGACTATGACACTTGTAACTAGTTTATGCTATTTAGTCTGCAGACCGTAAAGCATGACGTCACAGTTAATAAAATGTTGTTCCACTTCGTTGACGCCATGTTGTGATGGTCTTCCCTGGAATGTATTTTCGGTTTTATAAGATTCTTCTACTTCTGTACGTGAGACCTACTAATTCTAATAAACTTGCATTGAACTTGTTTGTGAGTTTTTTGAGTCGCCTAAATTTTCAAACGCGAATGCATTGTTGAATTTTATAAAAGTCGCTTTGAATAAATTTTGTGCGTTTTTTAGTATTAAATTGTTAATGTGAATTGTGAACAAGCATGTATTGATGGGCTTTTCAGCTGGTTAAAATTAAGCGTAGTCTGGAAATTTAAAGACTATTTTATAACACAGCGCACCCCCGAAAGTGAACAGGTGTTGCAAAAAAAAACAATTTTCAAAAATTATTTTTAAAGAATGTATAACTTCAAAATGATTGGAAGGTACGAGACCCTTGTGCCCCTTAAAAGCTACGCTACTGGATGTTGTAATAACATAAATCGTTGATTAAACAGCAATGTCATTTGCAAAATTGTGCATTTGAAAAAAATATTTGTTGGCATTGGAAAAAAAAAAGTTGAACTCTATTATGAACATTAGAAGCAGCCTATACTTACAATAGCCTACTTCATCTAAAACTACTTTGCTTTTACAACAGATAGTGGATTTGAGGCCATTGAAAAAGGTATAACTAGCTCGAAACCATTAAATCGTTCGTATTACATTTTACATGATACATTGAACGACAAATGCTATTTAGATGAGTTGTCATGGCAAATCATAATTATAAACACTCTTGTAATAGCAACAAAAAACAACGTATTAACTACATTGTATGAACAAGAAATTTGGCATAAATTTATTTCGACAACATCCATTAGCATTCCATTCTTTATTATTTATTCTTTGTTTGTTTATTGTTTTAATAATACTCATTGGTCTTTCATAGGCCTACTTTCACATCTCTATTACTTTTATTTACATCTCTATTACATCTATATCACATCTCTATTACGAAAAAGCAGTAAAACCTATGTGTGGAGAATAAGCGTTATTTTTATGTGTTAATAAATACGTGTATGCAATATACACTATACAGTATGCATGTAATACTTGTAATGTATAGGCCTACTGTGTAGCAGTCAATGAAATGTCCCAATTAGTCAACAAAACTAATTAAAGCAGTTAATTGCACACCAGCAAGCAGCTATGTACAAAGTATTGACAACAGATGGGTCGCGCTTTGAAGTTGCATTCGTCAGGGAGCAGACAAAAGTACTGGTGTTGTTATACTAAAAACACAATAGGCTTACAACATGTCATTTATTCAAACTTCGCATTTTTGTTTATTGACAATGAATTGTCATTTGTTTAATTTTTTTCAGTTTTGCTGTTTGTTGAAATAATGTAGGCTACTTTTTTTCAAAAGTTTTAGATTTTAATGCTTGAACTTTGCCATCCTTCTGTCGTACTTATATGCCAACATAATTAGTATATATTATTGTGTACAAAAACAAGTGACAATTTTGTTTTAGTGTAATCTCATTTGAATAAACGTATGACTGCTGAAATCTTGATGCTGTAAACACGTGTTGATTGATCAATCATCACTACAATGACTATACGTCTACATGAACAGATAAAATGTGATGATGTCATGTTTTATTATTTCTAATATATGGTTAGAAAATGCCCTTGTGGAGCTACACGTAGTTCATGTGATGTATCTGGTGGATCGGCTTGCAAATAAACGAAATAGTGTTACAGAAGCCTTACAACTTCAGGTTATGGGCCTATGTCTTGTTTATGCTTTTGACTGTCACAGCCAATGGTGCGGTAGCTAGCTTAAGTATTCATCAACAAATTTAAAGATCAGGGAAACATTCTTTTCCATCCACTCACTGTCTCCGATCGGTTCAAAGCGAACAACTGCTTGTAGTTAGAGATTTCAAGTTTAAGAATAAGTCGAGGCCGTTTAGTCATCGGATTCCTCTAGTCATTCGGTCTTTCGCACTCTCTCAATCGTTGTGTAGGTTTTGTTTGGCATCCGAACAAAAATAAATGACTGATTGAGTGACTGACATTCGCTTTACCAGACAAAATTGTTGAAAAGCGGGCTCCGGTTATTCTGAGGGATACTTCAGAGGGAACCAGCTGCAAGAGGGTTCGATTAGTCTTACGATTCGTAAGCCCGGGTCGGACGATGGATTTGCACGTCAGAATCGCTATTGCCCTCTACCAAAGCTTCTTCCGCCTTCGGTCTTCCCAAGCATAGTTCACCATCTTTCTGGTCCTGATGAAGAAGAAAGACATTAATTTATTATTACAACACGTGGGATAGACTACTGTTTTCAGTTGTGGTGGCAAAAGCAAGTGACATCGAAGATTGTACGCCACAGTGCACATAAGGGTATCTTTTGCTCCCCATTTTCTCCACTGCCTTGATATTGCACAATAAGACATTAAAACTGTTCTTGTTTCATCGTCGTATATCAAGCTTCACAACTTCTGTTGAAGTTGTAGCAAAAAACATTTTAGAATGCTAAAATTGCACAAAGTGCTGTTGTGTTGAGACAAAACTATATTTATAGCCTTTGAACTTTTCGACGTTATCTTGAATCTGAAAAACATGCAGGAGTGTTCAAACAAATAGCCTACCACTTTAGAGTCTTGCCACACTTGACGTAAAAATTATCAAAAAAAGCTTAAAAATGTTAATATTATTTCTGGTGGAAATAAGTTACGATACCTGTCTGTAGCTTTCTGGTACCTACTTGAGAAACAGAAATCATATAGCAGTTTAAAGCATTTTCCTCATACTCAGATGACTTATAAAAATGGCAAGTTGCACGAATTATGTAAACAACTGTAGAATTTTCACTTGGCTCACTTATATGGTAGGCACTTTGACATAGGACAGTTTTCCTTGCGAATCAGCTGAATTCAGTCATGCGACTCAGCACGTGATATTCTGACCGATCGACTCGAAAGATTTTTTATAGAAAGAAAATTAGGTGAATGTATCGTCACAAGCAGCATGGCCCAATGGGTTAAGGTTAGGGCAAGGGAATAGTCATTTTGATTGCGTGGGTTCGATTCCCACCCTCTGCTAATGTTCTTTTTTCTTCTGCGACTGAACTGAGTGCAAGAAGGATCTTAATGACTGTAATCAATTGAGTTTATAAGGAAAATTGTCCTACTTTTCTTAACCAATGCGCCGCGGCGCAATGGTGGTAGCTGGTTCGCACGGAAAACTGTCCTATGTTAAAGTGTCTACCCACTTATATTCAAGTGCATTATTTGTTTTTGTATAGTGATAGGTGTGGGATGGCGCAGCAGTTTGCAATTGAATTCATACCAGTTCAACTTGTACTTAGTGGTTAGTGCGTCGTCCTCTGAATTGGTAGGCATGGTTTCGATTACTTGTCGGGTCATAGGCCTACCAAAGATTTAAAAAAAAAATGTACTGAATTTAATTCCTGCTTGGCACTGAGCACTGGAATGGATTGGGTTATTAATGTAGCTTACTGAGTTGCGCCTCTATGCGACTGCATTTGACTGCTTTGTAAAGCGCTGAAGGGCAACGCATTTTGCGGTGGATATAGCGCTATATAAAAACAAGCATTCTCACCAACAAATCCAGGCCAGAAAAGTTAAAAGCATTGTTACGTCATAATTGCAAAAATCAAGTATTATTGGCTGAGAGTGTTGCAGAGTGCAGTCGAACATTTACTCATTTTCTTGCCAGTAAATTCAACGACCCCTGCTAACTGAGCTTCTCTGCGAAACCGACAGCAACATCTTTCTCTCGTGTCTTTTATCAGTACAGTAGCTGGATAAAAACAAATTTCCACAAGTGCAAAAGTTTGCAAAAAATATGTTGAGCTTGTTCAGTTCAACTTGTTTGTGTGATCAGACGTTCTCGTTTATAAACTTGAACAAGAACCTCTTGAGATCAAAGCTGAACGACTCCCATCTACGTGATACTTTACACTTGTCTGCCGCTACCCTCGAACCAGACTTGACCTGGGGATTGAAATCAATACGTCAGTTTCATCTTTGACACTAACATTAACATAGCTGTGTTTTAAAAAGTTTTTGCATGTATCAATTTCTGATATAAAAGCAATTAACTTATGCAGCTTATCTTCTGATACCCCGTTATGTATATAGGCTATAATGAAATATTTAAACCTACATATTCCATTGTTGTATGAAAATGACATTAAACAATACAATATTGCTGCTTATGTGCACCTTTCTTTACGCAAAGCAACATTATCGGAAACTGTTGGCCCGCGGGCACTTCCTCATTATCAAATTTGGCCGCCTGGGAAAAAATTTGGACACCCCTGGCTTAAGGCTACTCAAAAATGTAGGTTGAAACAATCATGCTTAGTTTAAATCAGAGCTTCCCAAACTGGGGGTCGCTACCCCCTGGTCACAGCGGTAAACCATAATCTCTTCGTAGGAAAATTGTAACATAAGATTCTCGGATCCGTTCGTCTGTATGTAATGACCGAAAAAGAAACACTCTTTTGAAACGTCTATTCAAAAAGTGTATTTCTGTAAAATTTGCCACCTGGCTGTCGAAATTGGGATGCAACACTGTACACCACTAAAACTTGTCACTACAGAACAGATTACTTGGTTAAAAGACGGAAATTTTGTCCAGCTCATTCAAGCAATAAGCAAAACAGTTAAATTTGCGACTAACCTTCAAGCAACAATTTTAAGAATGAGAGAATAAATTTCAATATCTCAAACTCACGTACGCAGTTACTGTGACGTCATAGTGAAACATTGTGAAGCAATTCAAGCAGTTGTGAAGATGATGATGCAATGTTTCATCAGGTCTTACTAACGATGGTGCAATATTTGGACATTTTCTAGCAATTTTCATGACGTAAGATGCCAGCTAGGTTAAGTAGACCATAACGGTTTTTATATGACGTTTGATTTGGTGAACCATTGTCGGGAACATAGCGGCCCCTAGTTATGACAGTCTGACATGGCATAACTAAAAAAGAATTGACGACAATTGTCAGCCAATGAATCAAAACACACGTTACACAAATTGTTTGAATCACTCACGTTTAAGTTAATACGCAAATACAAAGGGCATGCAAAGAATGAACAACAATACGAATAATACACGACGATACATGAAATTGGTACCATAGGTACACGCAAAAATGACGCTACATACAATGGTTGCGATAATAACCAACTGTTCTGGGATCAGACAAGTGTCGGCCACCGCAGACAAAACCAGGCTCAAACCCTAACACTTAGGTGTTCTTTACAGGGGCGAGGCACGAAATATCCCTCAACACGTAGTCTACTTTCACTTTCCCCGTACTCTCATCATAGTTGCAGACGGCAACTTTGGCTCTACGAACCACAGGCTTCCCTTTCCTAATTTGTGGAACCACCTCATGCACCCTCCCAAGTTGATACTTCCCACGTTTACAAATGTCTTGGAGAGAACCCACCACTACAAGTAAACCAGGCTCCAAATTCTGCCATTTTTAACCATTTTTTTTTTGGCCCTGAAGCGCTGGCAAGTAAAAATCGATTCATTTACTCCAAAACTGCTGAGAAAGTGACAAATTGAACCGATAATCCCTTCTTAGTTAGTCACGATCATGTGATTGCCCAACAGCACAGTATGGGTCTAAGTATGGGGTCAAAAGTGAGGCAGGGGTGATGATAGTAAAATCCCTAGGGTCGTCACCCAAAGGTACCAAAGGGCGTTCGTTCACGATCCGAACGGCACTGCCTGTGTACGTAAGCAGTTCAATAAAATTGGGCTTACGTATTGAAGAGTCCAAAACGTGAAAAAAGTACTTGGTCATATCGGCCACGGAACCAAATCTACTAAGCCGAAATCTGGCCAAGACATCTACCAGAGGGTTTAACAAGTCAGGACCCGAAAACATTACATCATTAACACAAGTTCCTCGAAATTCAGACTTGCCATCGTAAACAATACGCTTTTTTAATTGTGACGTCACAAAGTATGGTAGATACCACTCAAATCTCTTTACATTTTCTGCTTCACCAGCACGCTCAATATAGCCATTAGATTTAAGATCCTTCATGGTGTCAGTAAGGAAATCACGAAGTTCAGGTTGTTTTAAAGCCTTCTTCCTTAAAGCAGCAGCTCTATCACTATCTGACGCCAACACAAAATTGTTAGGTAAATCAATATCTTCCTTCAACGGTACAGGTATCTCAAATCGACCATCTTTCAACTCAATATTCGGTTCAACAAGTTCTTTAGCCAAAATGTCATTGCGAGACAATTCACATGTTTCATTTTGCAACGTCAAATCCTGAATGATTTTGTTCAGGTCTGCTATTTCCATATTACGAGACTCAATTTTACGCTGAAAGCCAGAGATGACATCCGACTCTAAAGATGTCTGCACTCTGCACACGTTAGCAACGCTTTCATCTAAGGGTGACTTACCACCACAAGCCAACCAACCGAGAGGAGCGAGTAAAGTATGCGGTTCACTACGATTCTCACCAACACGCTCTTCTTTAGCCCACGTCAAATAAGCGTTGTCGTTGCCAATCAGTACATCTACAGTACTACAATTATTCAAATGAAACATATTGACGTCATGAAAATGACGGAAACCACTTAAATCCTGCTGATGCGGTAAAGTTTTAACATCGTCAGCCCAAGCTGGGTTAACCACCGAAGTTATATCACAAAACAGTTCATCCGTCTCTAACGACTGGATGTTGAGTTTAACAAGGTTAGCACAAGTAGGTTTCTGACCAGCCAGAGTATCCATTTTAAACGACGATTTATCATACGGTTTAACGCCAAGTTCGCACACCAAATCACTCGAAACAAACGTCAACTGCGAACCAGGATCATGCTGACAATACACCAACTTCGATTTGCCAGTTATTGGATTCAAAACACGAGCAGCAGTAATGCGGTTAAAAGCTGCTTTAACATTTCCAATCTTAACATTACGCAGTGGAACTCTGGCACGAGCATCATCTTTCCCAACCGAATCCAGAGAATCACGTGACATCACATAAAAATCATGCAGAAGAAAATAGTGTTTTCTATCGTTGTTAGGGCCACACTTACGACAGTTGTTTGCATGAACGCAATCCCTAACCATATGCTGGCGCAAACAATTCAAGCATTTTCCACCCTTCACAATGACATCTCTCCGATCTTTAGGTGTCAAGCGCAAAAAGCCCCCCTTGGCTACGCCACTGACAGCAGCCTACTATACACTATAAAGTTTAATTAACCACAAATTTAATTATGGACATAGAAACAATATCTCACAATCTTGCAAAAGTTTACTTTATCACATGAAGCTATTGAAATCTAATCAATTTATTGCAAAATTATCTATTATTGTAGCGTCAAAGTGCTCTTAGCAACATATGAAGTTGAAACGTCGCAGTGCTATTTCATATTCCCAGATATTGCAATTATATTGGCGTGCGTTACACAGTTTGCAATAGATAGACATGCAAAATCAGTTGTAATTTTGAGTATTGTTTAGGATCGTTCAACTACTGCAGCGCCAATACCTGAGCTAGGTTATTCATCAGTCCGAGGGCATGGCAAAGCTTCGAAGCCAAGGCTTGACCAGCCGACATCAAACATACTCGGGCATCAAGCATCTATAATGCAGTGAAAAATTTCTACGGAGAGAAGGGGATTTCACTGAAGAATATTCGACAATGCGCAACTGCTGGTGCTCCGGCAATGGTTGGAAAGCATCGAGGGTTCATTGCACTGATGAAAAGAGCAATTCCTGGACTTATTACAATACATTGTGTAATTCACCGTCAGCATTTGGTTGCCGTAATCTCAGTCCTAAACTGCTTGAATCACTCAATATTGTGATAAAATGCGTCAACAAGATAAAAGCGCATGCTGTCAACGACAGATTATTTCGTTCACTTTGTTGCCAAAATTATGAACAATTTTAACGTCTTTTATTGCATACCGAGGTAAGAAGGCTTTCAAAAGGTGCTTGTTTGAGCCGCTTTATGCCCTTTTTGTTTCAGTTATCGAATTCCTATCAAGCACTGACGCGAGATTAGATGATGATGTGATGTCTTGGCAATGGATTCTAGCCAATGTTAATTCGATCGTGCAGTTGCACTTTAAAAAATGACATCGTATATTTAGCGGACATTTTCAATGCCATCGTCGTCGTCGTCTGAGCTTCTGGGGCCGAGGGTCTATCCTTTTACCACCCCAGATTCACGATGTTCCCGGACTACACTGGAAGGCTGCTAGAGAGCAGCCAGTCTTTAGTTTCATCATCCATGACGCGCAGACCTTCCACTCCGTTAGGTGGCTTGAAGATGGTACAGTCATTGATGATGTGGTCTGCGGTCTGTTCCTCGGCACCACATTCACAGGAGGAGGAAGAAGCCATTCCCCATTGGTGCATGGTTGAGCGGAAAAGGCCGACGCCCGCACGGAGACGGTTGAGGCGCACCCACGCCTGTCTCTGTAGTGTCAGGCCGATTGGGCGTGTGTCGGCGTCGGGGATGAATGAATGGAGTCTGGTGGTGCTTGACCTCCATTCAGAATTCCATTTATGGTCCGCCCAAGTAGCCGCAGAGATGTCTTGTTCATCAGCTTCGTTGATCAGAAGTTGAGCGGCTGGCACGAATGGGTGTCTTGATTTCAGTCGGCGGGGGTGCCCGTTTGGGAAGGCAGAGATCTTGTGGTGGAGAAGATGATTAGGCTCCAGTGCCCGTCGACCGAGGGACAGAGTGGCTTCTTCGTGACGAAGCTCAGCAGGTTGGATGCCAGCGAGAATGGGGAGATTGTCCAATGGTGTGGGACGCAGGCATCCGGTCACTGTGCGCAGGGCGCTGTTTATGGCAGTGTCGATGTTGTGGCAGTGAGCACTGCGGCACCAGACAGGTGCACAGTACTCTGCTGAAGAGTAGACAAGGGCTAAGGCTGCTATTCGCAAAGTGTCAGCCCTCGCCCCCCAGCTAGAGCCTGCCAGGCGCTTCAGTAATGCAGCGCGGGATGTCAGTTTCTTGCGCAGTGACACCAAATGGTGGCGGTATGTGAGCGATCTGTCTAGTGTCACCCCAAGGTACCTTGGCTCGGGGCAGAAGGACAGAGGTTTTCCGTTGTTGTGGACATGTAGCTCACGATCAGCTTCCCGATTGTGTAGGTGGAAAGCTGCCGCCACAGTTTTGGTTTCGCTGAGTTTCAGTCGCCAGTTCTGGAGATAGGCTGAGATGGTTTGCATGTCCTGGCTCAAGGTGTCTTCTAGATTTTCCCACGACTTTGTGGAGTGGAGAATTGCCAGATCGTCCGCATAAGCGTATTTTGCGGAGACCGTGGTTGGCAGGTCGTGGGTGTAGATGTTGAAAAGAAGTGGAGCCAGGACCGATCCCTGTGGGACGCCGTTTTTCAGGCGTCTCAGTCTGCTTCGCCGTGGGTTGCCGGTGGTGAGGGTGAAGCTTCGATTCCTGACAAGTTCCATAATCATATGGACCATATGTCGGTCAGGAAGCAGGCGAAGCAGCTTGTAAGTAAGGCCGCGATGCCATACGGTATCGTAGGCAGCTGTGAGATCTAGAAAGACAGCGCCGGCCTTCTTTTTTGCCTCAAAGCAGTCCTCGATGTCTTGGGTCAACAGTGTGACCTGATCTACAGTGGATTTTCCGCGCCGAAACCCAGCTTGCTCTTTTGGAAGGAGCGGGTCGATGATTGGGTTGACGCGGGCATAGATCAGTCTTTCGAGGATCTTGAAAGGAACACAGAGGAGGGATATCGGACGATAACTCCTTGGGTCCTCTGGTGGCTTGTGAGGCTTAGGGATTGCAACTACTAAAGCTCTTCTCCAGATTTTTGGGATTGTGAGGTGGTGCAGGCAGGAAGAGAGGAATCTACGTAACCAGGACTTTAGGGCATGGCCAGCATGGAGCACAAGCTCAGGGCAGATCTTATCGGGCCCTGGAGACTTGTGTGGTTTCACTAGGCGGAGGGCGGTGGCGAATTCCTCTGGAGTGAAGTCTCCAGAGATTGTTTCTTCTGGTGGTGTTTCCACTCGCCATAGGGCAGACATTTTTAATGCCATAAACGAAGTAAACAGAAAACTTCAGGGAGAAATGATAACTCTCGTCAACTGCAAAAGCGTGATTACTTCATTCATTGCAAAACTATCTTTATTCAAACAAAATTGGGTCGAAGTGTCTTAACTCAGTTTCCCAATTTGAGCGAGAATGTTATTACAGAAGAACAACGGCAAAAATGCTGCTCACATTTAGACATGCTTCATGAAGACATGAAACTTCGCTTTGCAGATCTCGTGGACCTCCAGCTCCATGTTCCAAACTGGGTGGTAGGCTACAACCATTTTCTACCAAACCCACAGACATATAAGTGGAACTTCAAGTGCAGTTTATTGATATGCAAACAGATGATGAGTCAAGAGTAAAATGATCGATATGATTTGTTTTGGTACCGTACCAGGTTGCTGGCAAATATGAGCTTCTCTGGAAAGAAGCTAAAATATGGATTTTATCGTTTCCTACTTCATATTTGGTTGAAAAGGGGTTTTCGGCTGTGGCATTGATGCTTTCAAAGCAAAGAAATATCTTGCTAGTTCATAAACGGGGTGATCTTCGACTCTATCTTACGAAGATGTCGCCAAACATTTTAAGCTTTGTAAAAGTCGCCAAGCTCATCCATCCCATTGATCATTGAACATTATTATGCTACTGTCAATTTCGTTGATGAAATTCCCAAAACTAAATTTGTCTATCATTCTATTATATTAATGTTTATTTTACTTGACAGAATTAGGTAGGCAAAATTTTATTTCAATAACGAAAAAGAGGCGATGGACTAAAAAAATTTGAGAAACACTGCTGTATACTGTACATGTTACATGCTCGTTGCGTTTTTCCTAATAGCAATTAGCAAGAGCACTTTTTGCGGTTTTTTGACTAGAGTTGCCTAGTAATTCTGAAGGATCTGGGACATGGTCGGTCTGAAATTCGGACATTTTAGAAAAATAGCAAAACATGTTTTATTCATGGTTTATTACTTCACTGATTTGGCACAGAAAATGAAATTTAGTACAAATAAATGTAGCCTACGATTGATTGCTAGCTGTCGGAAGAAGCATATAATTTAGTCAGCTTGGCAACCTTGTTCTTGACACATACCTTTACAAACCGCGACCAATCAGTCAACAATCCTCTGTACGCAGCTACTTCGAAAACAATTAGCCGCTTACATTAGTTTTGTGCTATGTTCCCGGTTTTGTGGATTAATTGAAACATTTCATTGATTGCAACGCAGTATACAATACCAGTAACTATGGAAACAAATATGTTTATTAAGCACACATCACAGGCCTATTACTTTGTCGGGAAAAAAGTAGTAGAGCTTGACCTACAAAACAGGTGACTTAGGCATTGTAGCCTACACAAGCTTTCAAAACTGAACGCTCAAATCGATTGCAGATAAACTTGTATTTGGCTACTATATTTACAGAACATTCTTTTTAACGGTTTTGATTTATTGTTTTATTTTATTTTTAAGTGGATGAAATTTATTTATTTATTTGTATTTGCATCAGACTCAAGATGGTCCATGCTACAATCACACATAAAAGTAAAAACAAAGCAAATACTCAACTCCAAACAGCTGAGTCATAATGAATCATAACTTATACAAAGATTGATAGTAACAGTCCGTTCACATTAGTTCATAAATCCAATTTTTGAAAGATAGTGCAAAAAGTGCAAAAACATTTGTTGATTACAAAAAAGTTAAAAATGTTTCTTCTGAAGGTGTTCTTGGTTTCTGTTGGTGATAGTTTTAATTTTTTTTTAGTAGGCTTAAACTACAACGAAAGAAGTGGCCTCTTCTTCGTTTGAAAACAGCTTTAAGTCATTTTCATCTTCAACACCAACATAATAACCTGTACGAGCATGTTTTAACTCGAATTCTTCTGTCTTTTGCAATTTAACCTTCTCAAATATTCGGTCGTCATCGCTTTTCACTTTTTTAAGGTCTTTAGGTACTTGGCTATTTGTCAATTGAATTTCCGATTCAGAGCCCTTGATACACCAGATTTCTGAACCTATTTTTCTTCCAAAAATGTAACTGGAATCAGAGATTGACCAACAAAGCCAACCAAAACCCTGTGTGCCACCTAGTTGGACTGTTTTCTCCTTCAAGATCCACCTCCGTTGTCCGCCGCCAGTGGTAACTATTTGTAATTCGTTGTCGCTTTTGTTATTGTTGTTGTTGGCGTTAATATCGTCATCACATTTCATTGAATGGTGCAGGTGCAGATTGGCTGTTGGTGAAACATATTTCTCTTGTTCAAGCGTTTCTTCTGTTCGTGAGATAAGTTCATTCTCCATATATCCACACATGACTCTATGAAGCCATTTGCCTTGGTTTGACATGTTTCCAAAATAGCACTTTTCTAAACTTTTTATTTTAAATTACGAAATTAAGGTGTAGAATATTTAATTTGTTTTCAAAGATTTTCACAAATTTTCGTCTTTTACAGTTGTCCACTTCTTAGATTTGTTCTATGTTCTGAGTGAAGTAGCTTGCTGGATGGCCACTTATATACATTGCTGTGGTACTCCACAACTCATGTCATGGTGAGGTGAAATCTTACGTCATCTCATCGCGTTCCTGGCACAATCTTTGTTTGATGGAAACTCCCACACGATTTAAAAGTACTCTTCCTGTTTATTGCATTCACATCCTCAAAACAACAAAGCTATTCATGGCGTCAATGCGTTAATTTTAAAAAGGGAATAATGAAAATTGTTTATGAATCTCAATGCTACATACACTGCTTGTTTAAAATGAATAATTATCGAAAGGAAATCTGAACAATTTTCAGGAATTTTTATGTCTCATTGTTTTAGTAAAAATAAAATGATAAGAAATAAGTAGCCTAATCTGGAAAAAGGCTCGCATAAGCTCAGAAGAGCCATTTTCCTTGTTATAGAGTCGTCACTGGTACTTTTCCTTGTTGAAACTTTTTGCAAACATTCTCGTTTTCACAGCAACTGGAAAAAAAAGTTTTTCACTTCCTATTCGGTTGTAAAAAGTTATCAAAAAGAAGCATAATATTGATTTATGAATGATAACCTCTGTTCTGGTTCCTCGATGTTATTGAGGGTGAAAAGTTATACCAGGATCCTTGTGCGTTTTCAGATATTAAAGAAACCGCTTTACGGTGGCGAAAGCTTTATCAATAAAGTATACAAATTTCCCAACCTGACTGATTTTGTTTACTTGTTATGATTGTTTTAACCTGCATTTTTGATTAGGCAAAGGCCTAACTTGTAGGCTGTAACCGAATCTGGAATCGAACCTAGACTTTACAAAACCAGAAAAAAGTTTGGTCTTAACTCCAGATTCAAATCAGTTTTCAAATCAAATGTCGATGAAGAAATCGAGCGTTGGTTTGACGAACATGGTCAAATATGAAATGCACATTTCCAACAAAAGATCAGGGCAGCCTAAAAAAACAACTGACAAAACAAAATAAAAATCTCCAAAGTTTCCTGGAACATATGAACAAAGGCTTTTCAGGGCTATAGGGCAATGCAATCTCCTGGGGATCCCGCTTCGGGGCCTCACTAAAATATCTGTCTCATTAGCGCAGACGGTTGAACGAGTACTCAAGAAGAGACGATAAAACCAACAAACGATGCTTCTACTCTCAAGGCGTTCCCTTGATCAATGAACTTCAAGAACAGATTTTCATTCACCGACATCTAGTAAATAGAAATATATACAGGCTATGACGCTTTAACAAAACCAAACTTCATTCTTGTAATATCGGCGGTATTGTCTTTGTTATAAGTTATTTAGGCTATTGTCGATAAAATACACTACATCTATTTTGTTATTTAGATTTTTAATTTTGTCGGCTGAAAAATGCCCACAGGTATTGTTTCATGTCAGGTTAAAAATATGTGTTTCTGGAGTGCCTCCTTCCTCTCTAATCAAGTGAGTCACGCTACACTGGCCTCATACGTCATATGATCAAGTTAGTAAAATAGGAACTGTTGAAAATTTTATTTGAAATATCAATATTATTTTTAATTGTCATCAATAACAAGATTACTTCTGTGTGAGGTATTTTCCTAGACACCTGTGTTTAGAATGGTAGGTGTGTAATTTTTCCTGAACCATTTGTTTTAATTCCGCCAGCTTGCAATAATTTCAATTAAAATTTCCAGCTAGTAATAACCAAGTAAACTACAACAAATGACTGGTGCTGTTTATGCTTCCGCCTTGAGTGCAGTAGAATTCACCCTGTAGCCTACAAATTAATCGAGTCATCGTCAAACAGAAGCATCATCATCATGTACCGTCTTCCAGCCGAATTAGGTTGGCTGTAATTTTCTTCCACACGTCACGTTCGTTCGCTATTCTTTTTGCTTCTCCGATGCTTGACAAGTCAGCCCACTGTTTTACATCATCTCCCCAAATTCGTTTTCTTCTCCTGTATTTGCTTCTTTCTGCTTTACCTTCCACAACCAAGTGATGTATCTGGCCTGTTAATCCTCTCTAAATACATCTCGCAAAGTCCATCTTTTGTTTATTTTGTCTAGCTCGTCTATTTTGCACAACAATTATTTTTCTAAATGTTTCGTTTGTTTGTTTTTATATGATAATTTTAGTATTCTTCCAATACAAAATTTTGGTGTTCTTCAAATAGAATATAAGTACTTCCAAACTACTGTAGGCTTAGGTTTGTTCAAAGATTTCTAGAAGCATGAGTTGTCCAACTACCTGTCTAGAAGATGTGATTCAGTGTTGTCAGATGTTGTTCAAACTTTTTTGTAAGCTGTTTCTTTGCACTGGTGGTAGCCCAAGTCTTGCCCATTGAACACTGTTCCAAAATTTATTTGAAGCAGTTTTTCATCATCTCAAACGGATTGAAGCATAATTATGTTAACAAATTTAATTTACGAGAAGAACTTAAAACCAGAAAGAAACTACAAGATTTATTACTTGACACATGATGCCTTAATTTAAACCCGCCGTTTTCAACCGAGGTCCGTGGATCCCCAAGCTGTCCGAGAAGCGTTTTCATTTCGTGAATGTTTCCGAATTAGCAGCGTGATTCATAAATTACAACATTAACAATTGTTTCTATTTAATTTGTGTATTTATGATGTATTGCTTTTGAGATTCGCGACGCACTGGTGCGTCTTTTTAACTATCAAAGTGCGTCACATAAAAGCTCGGTTTCCTGACTAAATATTTTATTCAAATGAGTCAAATCTTTTTACGAGACTATATTAGTGTTCAGCCAGCTTCTTTTGAGACCACAAATTGTTGATCAATGCTTAATTTACAGTAGAGATGCAAACGTTGGTCAGCATTCTATTAGCACTCACAGTTTTGCCATAACCTTGATGTTTTGCAATAACCTTGATTAAAAACCAAAAAAGTGAACAATTGTTTGAAAGATCACAAAAATTCGATTAATTTTCGATAAAATTTATAGAAAAATATTGAATCAACATACACATTATTGATTGTAGATCTTATGTGCCAATATATAGCTCATAACATAACTTCATCAATGTCACCAATCGTCATAAGTGCGTCGCGAGTTCAATAATTCTTCCAAGTGTGTAAAATAATGAACGTTAATTTAAGTGACGCAATATGCTAAAATTTTAGAAAAAATGTTTTGTTAGGGGTCCGCGACCGCTTCAGATGCAACAAAAGTCACTGTGTCATATTTTAGACTGATTGTCCTGTTTTGGTATGATATGATAGGTTTGTACAGCATCTAATATGATATCTCTCTTACAGGAGCTGAGGAGCGACACCGTCATGAGACTATTGCAGTAGGCTTTTAAAGTTGTCAGCAAAATGAAGAGGCAGATCGCAGGGAACCTTGGATTTTTATCTAGAAAGAGTGACAGCTTTGTTGAGGGTTTTTTAAGTTATAGAATTTCTCATAATTTGTGTTCAAAATGCTCTGAGAACGCACCAAATTCAACCGAAATTTTCTAGGGGAGACCCCCGTCGTTGTTTGTGCCGGGCTGATCACTTGCTTGAATGTCAATGACATCGCCTCCCCCTAACGTTAATACCTGGATCCGCTCCTGGACAGGCCAGATACATCCCTTGGCTGTGGAAGGTAAAGTAGAAGGAAGCAAATGCAGGAAAAAGAAGCGAATTTGGGGAGATGATGTAAAACAGTGGGCTGACTTGTCAAGCATCGTAGAAGCAAAAAGAGCAGCGGAAGAACGTGACGTGTGGAAGAAAATTACAGCCAACCTTCGGCAGGAAGACGATACACGATGATGATACTTCTGTTTGACGATAACTCGATCAATTTGTAGGCTACAGGGTGAATTCTATTATACTCAAGGCGGAAGCATAAACAGCACAAGTCATTTGTTGTAGTTTACTTGGTTATTCATCATCAGTCGTTATCTCCGCCTGCGACAGATTGCGCATCAACATGGCTTATTTGCTTCCAAGAGTGGCGATTTTGAGCCATCTCGCCCAGTGTCGTCAAGTGGAGTCCGGTCCATGATTGAATGTTGTCTTGCCATCGTTTTGGTTGTCTGCCACGTTTTCTTTTTCCTTCTACTTTGCCTTCTGTGCAAACTTTGCTGATTCCGAATTGTGATCTTTTAGTGTGGCCGAACAGTTTTAAAACTTTTGATTTTATTATTGCTGCAATTGGATGTAGTTTTGTCATAGTTAGAAGATCTTCTATTTTTGTGTGATCAAGTAACCTTTTGTTGGTCATGCTTCTCATGATGTGATTTTGGAAGGTAGTGAGTTTTTTCATTGTTGATGATGTCCAATTTACGCATTCCAGACCGTTTAGCACGACTGGTAAAACGTAGATGTTGAAAATTTTTGCTTTCAGTTTGATTGGAAGTCTTTTGGATGTTAGAATCTTTTTGTTCTTTTCAAATGCTGCCCAGCCTAAGCCAATTCGGTGTTGCACTGCAGTCTTTCAATCGTTGGTCGCGGATAGTCGGTGGCCAAGATATATGAATTCTGGTACTTGTTCTATTTGTTTTCCATAGAGAGTGAGATTGAGTGTGTTGTTAGTTTTGTCGGTTGTCATACATTTGGTTTTGGATACATTTATTTGGAGGCCGAATTTAGCAGCATTTTTTGACAGAACATGTAGGTATTCCTGCATTTTCAGTTTAGAATTATTCAAAATGGCCATATCGTCTGCGTAGCTTAAGTTGGATATTACATGACCGCCGATGGTGAATCCAGTTGGTTATTACTTGGTTAAATACTTGGTTATTACTAGCTGGAAATTTTAATTGAAATTATTACAAGCTGGTGGAGTTAAAACAAATGGTTCAGGAAAAATTCCACACCTACGATGCATAACATAGGCGCCCAGGAAAATACCTCACACAGAAGTAATCTTGTTATTGATGACAATTAAAAATAATATTGATAATTCAAATAAAATTTTCAACGGTTCCTATTTTACTAACTTTATCATATGACGTATGAGGCCAGTGGACTAGCCTGACTCATTTGATTAGGGAGGGAGGGGGGCACTCCAGAAACACATACTTTTAACCTGACATGAAACTTTAGCTGTGAGCACTTTTCAGCTAACAAAATTTAAACCGTAAATAACAAAATAAATGGTGTGTATTTGATCGATAATACATATAAGAAAAAGGATATCGTCGATATTACAAGAATGAAGTTTGGTTTTGTTAAAGTTTAAAGCTTTTAATAACCAAGTAAACTACAACAAATGACTGGTGCTGCTTATGCTTTCGCTTGAGTGCAGTAGAATTCACCTTGTTCAAAGTCAGTCAACGTCGAATAGACTTGATTACCTGCGAATGAGTTCTTAGCCGGGCTCCAAGATATTTTTAACAACAAAAATGATTCAAAGAAATGAAAGAACAAGTCTAAACAATTGATTTGTTTTTATTGCTTCGTCGAGACACAACTCTATCGCATAAAAAGTATATAAGTATTTGCTGATAATCCGTTTTAACCGTTTTTCGTAAAATCATCATGCGATGCATTGATGGAACGTATCCAGTTAATTGTGCTTTTCATTACGTCAGAGACAGATTGCACGAACCTCGGATTTTTGACTTTTTTCAGATTTTATAATATTGCAACATCCCATAAGCTCATCAAGTGTAGACAAATACAACCGAGCAACCGCACGGCATTTAACATAATAATACAATAAACTGAAGATAAACTATAAATTACAATCTAGTTTCGACCATACCAATGTTAGCCCTTATCAAGTAACAAAATGAATAGTTCTATACCTAAATTGACAATACATAACTGATCTAGATACAGTGAATAGAAAAAATAAATGCACAAAAATGAACCGGCAAGCCAGAGGAAAGGCGTATCACAGGACGGTTAGTTAGGCAAAACTGTGAGTGCTAATAGAACGCTGACTAACGTTTGCATCTCTACTGTAACTTAAGCATTGATCAACAATTTGTGGTCTCAGAAGAATCTAGTTGAACACTAATGTAGTCTCGTAGGAAGATTTGACTCATTTGAATAAAATATTTAGTCAGGAAACCGAGCTTTTATGTGACGCATTTTGATAGTTCAAAAGACGCACCAGTGCGTCGTGAATCTCAAACTGACAATCACTGTAAATATACAAATTAAATAGAAACAATTGTTAATGTTGTGATTTATGAATCACGCTGCAAATGCGGAAACATTCATTAACTGAAAGCAGGTTTAGATTAAGCTCCAATTGTCAAGTAATAGACCTGGCCTTCGCAAGTGATGACCCCGATGATCGCCAGCCGGACAGACGTGTGTTAGAGAAGTTCCCAAGGTCCCAACACCGACCCTCGCTAATCACGGCCCCGTTGCTTGCCACACCTATTCCGAGCAAGCCTGTCAAGCGATGGAACTTCAGAAAGGCCGATTGGGAATACTACAGCTTCCTCACAAACGAAGCTACTCAGTACCTCCCAACCCCACACACCATCAAAGTGGATGAAGCCTACCAGGACTTCTGTGATGCAATCATATCTGCGGCAAAAGACTCCATCCCGCGAGGTCGACGGAAAAACTACATACCTTGCTGGGATGTGGAGTGCGACAGGCTTTACCGCGACTTCCTCCGTTCCCCCCAGGGTACCGCCACCACCAACTCAGCAACAGCCCTGCTGGCAAGATTGGATTCAAAGAGGAAGAAGCGCTGGACAGAAGCCATAGACTCAATCGACTTCACGCACTCCAGCCGCACAGCTTGGAGTACACTCAACAACCTCACTGGCAGATCACGTGCCTCTCGTCGCCAATGCCCCATTTCAGCAAATGCCATCGCCTCACAACTTGTGAAAAATGGAGTGCACAGAACGAGAGACCGTGAATCAGACAAGTCCGTCCTCAAGGAAATGACGGACCTCTGGAAGGTCCCAACACCTGTCGAGGGCAACATCTCTGGTGAGTTTACCCCAGAAGAATTTGCCTCCGCCCTCCAGCACCTAAAGCCAGGCAAATCCCCGGGCCTTGACCACCTATGCCCAGAACTAATACTCCAAGCTGCCCCCTCTATGAGGTCCTGGTTAAAAGAATTCCTTTCCTGCTGCTTGCGTCACCTGCGCATCCCAAGAATCTGGAGAAGAGCCCTAGTGGTTGCAGTCCCAAAGCCGAAGAAGCCACCAGGGGATACGAAGAGCTATCGTCCCATCTCTCTGCTCTGCATCCCCTTCAAGATACTCGAAAGACTTATCTACGCCCGTGTCGAACCGATAATAGACCCTCAGCTCCCTCGGGAACAAGCTGGCTTTCGCCACGGAAGATCAACTGTAGACCAGGTCACTCTGATGACCCAAGACATCGAGGACAGCTTCTCGGCAAAAAAGAAGGCTGGCGCCGTGTTTGTCGATCTCACGGCTGCCTACGACACTGTATGGCACAGCGGCCTTACCTGCAAACTACTCCGTCTCCTTCCTGACAGGCACATGGTCCATATGATTATGGAACTTGTGCAAAACCGCAGCTTTACCCTTTCCACCGGTAGCGGCCGACGAAGTAGACTACGTCGACTCAGGAACGGCGTCCCACAGGGCTCTGTCCTGGCTCCCCTCCTCTTTAACACTTACATCTATGACCTGCCTGACACTATCTCCAGGAAGTATGCTTATGCAGACGATCTGGCTCTCCTGCATCCAGCCGGAGATTGGCAGTCAATGGAGAGGAGCCTAAGCCAGGACATGTCAACTATATCAACATATCTCCAGAAATGGAAGCTACAGCTCAGCAAGGCAAAGACAGTGTCGGCGGCCTTCCACCTAAACAACAAGGAAGCAAAACGTGAGATCAACATTACCACCGATGACGAACACCTCCCCTACTGCGCCGAACCCACCTACCTCGGCGTAACCCTGGACAGGTCACTCACGTACCGACGACACCTGGAGTCACTGCGCAAAAAACTATCTGCGCGCGTTGCACTTTTGAGGCGGCTGGCGGGTTCCGGTTGGGGAGCTGATGCAAAAACCCTTCGCACAGCTACCTTGGCCCTTGTCCATTCTACCGCTGAGTACTGCGCACCAGTGTGGTGCCGCAGCTCTCACACCCGCCACATTGACACCGCCATCAATGACGCATTACGCACTGTGACTGGATGCCTGCGTCCCACTCCAACGGACTGCCTTCCCATCCTTGCAGGCATCCAACCTGCTGAGCTTCGCCGTAAAGGAGCCATGATTTCCCTTGCTCGTCGCGCACTGGACCCCGACCACCTCCTCCACAGTACATTCCAGCGCCTACCTGGAGGACAGCAGCGACTGAAATCAAGACGCCCATTTGTGCCCGCCGCACGACAGCTTCTGAACAACGTTGAAGATCTTGGAATAAGTGCGGCACACTGGACGAACTACACATGGAACATGGAGTGGCAAAACAACACCTCCCGACTCCGTGATTTCCTACCCGACGTCGATCCCCACCCTCCGGGAATGTCCCTCGCAAGACTTGCGTGGGTCCGGCTTAACCGCCTACGAACCGGCGTCGGTCGCTTTCGTTCAGACATGTGCAAATGGGGCCTGGCTCCCTCACCGGGATGCGAGTGTGGCGCCACAGACCAGACAGTAGATCATGTCGTCCATGACTGCCCAATCCATCAACCACCACATGGAGCGCCTGGACTGAAGGCCCTGGATGACGAGACTGTCGAGTGGCTGATGACATCATGCCCAAACATATAGTCCAGAAGAACAGCTCATACGACGAAGAAGTCAAGTAATAAATCTTGTAGTTTCTTTCTGGTTTTAGGTTCTTCTCGTAAATTAAATTTGTTAACATAATTATGCTTCAATCCGTTTGAGATGATGAAAAACTGCTTCAGATAAACTTTGGAACAATGTTCAATGGGCAAGACTTGGGCAACCACCGCTGCAAACAAACAACTTACCAGAAAAGTTTAAACAACATCTGACAACACAAAATGACACCTTCTTGAAAGCACGTTGGACATCTCATACTTCTAGAAATATTTGGACAAACCTTAGCCTACAGTAGTTTGGAATTACTTATATTCTATTTGAAGACCAGCAAAATTAATTGTATTGGAAGAATACTAAAATTATCATATAAAATAAAAGAACAAAGCATTTAGAAAAATAACTTGTGCAAGATAGATGGGCATACTATTTAGCAAAACAAAAGATGAACTTTGCCAGTTATATTTTGAGAGGATTGACAGGCCAGCTACGTCACTTGGTTGTTGAAGGTGTAGAGCAGGGGTGACGAGCCTTTTTGAGGTCGTGGGTCACTTTGTCGATTACACATGAGTTATCGGGCCACACAACTTTTTAATCGTAACCTACTGTGAAATCTTTTAGAAGCGACTCAAGATATTATTCGTGAAAAGTAACAAACGGCAGATGAAAGTAATAAAACCCACACAGTTGAAATTATCTTACGCAGAATCGAAACATACCACAGTAAAAAATAAATACAAATCAACTTGAGCAAAAAGGATAAAGCAACAGTAGGCACTGATAATGAAGACACTCCAAGACAGTTTAATTTTCGAAGCGTTTGCTTTCATATGAGTATGCTATCTTCTTTTTTAGCTCTATCCTTTTTGCTTAAGTTGACTAAATGTTTCGACCATTATGCTCCGAAACAACAAATCAGTTCATGAAATTTCTTTTTCAAACAACAAACAAAAGCCCATGCGAATCATACAGCTGAAGCTATCTAATGCAGCATTGAAGCATGAAATATTAAAAAATAACATTGAAGCATTCAATATTAGGTCGAACAGACGATGTGGCAACTCAACTGCATAGCCTACTAAGATTTTCAGCTGTCAGCCTCGACCTGTAACGACTTTTTTAGGCAAAGTGTTTAGGGCAAGAAAACAGCAAAGGAAAGGTGTACCAGTGAAGGCATAAAACATCTTTGACATGTCTTTTGGCTTTTATGCATGAGCGATTGTCAAATTGTTTTGCGGGCCGCACAAAATTCATTGACGGGCCGCAGGTTCGTCACCTATGGTGTAGAGGAAGAAAATAGATGCGTGGGGAAGGGAACGAATTCGGGGAGATGATGTAAAACAGTGGGCTGGCTTGTCAAGCGTCGTAGAAGCAAAAAGAATAGCGAACGAACGTCACGTGCGGAAGAAAATTACAGCCAACCTTCGGCTGGAAGACGGTACATGATGATGATGATGATGCTTGTCCACCCCGTGAGCTCAGTGGAAACGCGCTTGACTCAAGATCATACTGCGCTGATTCGGCTCTCGGGGTGTGCGCTTGAGCAACACATTTCAGGACGGCTCTCCATTCAGCGGCACCTAGTGAATGAAATAATTTCCCGGCAACAACACTTCAACAATCGGAAACTTCACTCTGTCAATCTCGGTAACCGGCCCTGCGTCAAGAGCTTCTACAAGTAACATTAATTTGTACAGGGTGAATTCTATTGCACTCAAGGCGGAAGCATAAACAGCACAAGTCATTTGTTGTAGTTTACTTGGTTATTACTAGCTGGAAATTTTAATTGAAATTATTGCAAGCTTGCGGAATCAAAACAAATGGCTCAGGAAAAATTCCACACCTACTATTTTAAACACAGGTGTCTAGGAAAATACCTCCTACAGAAGTAATCTTGTTATTGATGACAGTTAAAAATAACAGTGATATTTCAAATAAAATTTTCAACAGGTCCTATTTTTCTAAGTTGATCATATGACGTGTGCGGTAGCGAGTAGCGAAACTCATTTGATTAGGGAGGGAGAGGGGCATTCCAGAAGCACATACTTTTAACCTGAAGTAAAAATTTAGCTATATGCAACTTTTAGTCCACAAAATTTAAAATGATAAAACTTTGGTAGAGAGTTTGCTTTCTTGAACCATAAACAAAGTAACCTAATTGGGAGTTTAACATAATGTATTTCACACAAAAAAAAATATAACATAATAACTCAAATGTTTTCGACACGTACGTGTGTCCTCATCATCAGGAACTCCTTAAATCTGCAATATACATAAAAAGAAAATTGTAAGATAAATTTGGCTTTGCACTATAACTGTAACGACACTCCGGATTGAAAAGCACAAATAGAACCAGTGATACAAGAATGATTATTAACAGTTGAAAATATTTGTGCACTTTAAATGTTTTATATACAGGATGAATGTGCCACATGAAAATTTCTTTTTTATAAGTTTAGCTAGTATTTTTCCAAAACTTGTTGAATCTTTTCCTAAAAAGGGTATATTAATAAAAATAACTAAAATCTACTTCTTCAAGCGTGTCTTTTGGTACATCAGCCATGAGGGTGTTTAAGACTTTATTGAAAGCGTGAGAAGGATATCCAATTTAAATAAAAATATGTTTTTCAATTTCTTGATTTCTTTCTGAAACAACTGATCATCAGAACAAACCAAACGAGCACGAGATAGCAGACACAAGATTAAACCAGATTTCCATTTGTTAGGGCATAGAGCGTTATAGCGCAAAGACAAGTTCATCTCACAATTTTCTTTTTATGTATATTGCAGATTTAAGGAGTTCCTGATGATGAGGACACACGTACGTGTCGAAAACATTTGAGTTATTATGTTATATATTTTTGTGTGTAATACATTATGTTAAACCCGCTAAGGTTACTTTGTTTTGTTTGTTTAAAATTCAAAATCTAAATGGCAAAATAAATGTCGTGTATTGATTCACCTGTTATGTTTACAGTTGCAGTTGAAGAGATATTCAAGAGGCTGAAATCTGAGAGTGGACTTGTCATTAATGGACAACTGCTGACCAATCTCAGATTTGCAGATGACATCATCCTTTTTGCACAGTCAGAATGTAATCTGCAACAATTGCTTGAGGAACTGAATCGAGAAGGGAAACGAGATGGAATGAAGATGAACAAGAAAAAGACAAAAATAATGTGTAACGAGATAGCAGGGAAGCAACCAAGGACGGGTATTTTGATAGATGGAGAAAAGATAGAGGAGGTTGATCAATACAAATATCTAGGGAAAATGAGAACACCAGGAAACGACATGGAAACTGAGATCACCCAAAGGATAACATCAGGCTGGAGAAGATTTGGTCAATATAACACTTTATTAAAGAGCAAGAATATTCCAATTAGCTTAAAACGAAAAATCATGGACACAGTAATATTGCCAACATTAACATACGGAGCAGAAACATGGTCACTCACAAAACAACAAACAAGAAAACTGGCAGCAGCACAAAGGAACATGGAAAGAATAATATTGAACATAAATAGAAAAGACAAGATTAGAAATGAAGTTATCAGAAACAAAACTTGTATCAAAGATGTCATAGAAACAGCAACAAACCTAAAGTGGCAATGGGCGGGACATGTAGCAAGAATGAAAGACAACAGATGGGCCAGGATAACCACAGAATGGACACCAAGATATGCAAGAAGAACTAGAGGAAGACCAAAAAGAAGATGGCGAGATGACATAGAAGAAAAGATTGGCATCACCTGGATGAGAACAGCAAAAGACAGAATGGTGTGGAAACATATGTGGAGACCATCTGCCAGCAGTGGCATGACCGGCTGATGATGATGATGATTGATTGCACCATACATATAAGAAAGAGGATATCGCTGATATTAAAAAAATGAAGTTTTTTTTTGTTAAAGTGTCATAGCCTGTATATATTTGTATTTACTACATGTCGCTGAATGAAAAGCTGTTCTTGAAGTTCATTGATCAGGGGAACGCCTCGAGAGGAGAAGAATCGTTTGTTGGTTTTATCGTCTCTTCTTGAGTACTCGTTCAACCGTCTGCGCTAATGGGACAGATATATTAGTGAGGCCGCGAAGTGGGATCCCCAGGATATTTTCTGGTTTTATAAAGTCTAGATTCGATTGCAGATTCGATTATAACCTCCAAGTTAGACCTTTGCCTAATCAAAAATGCAGGTTGAAACAATTATTATAACAAGTAAACAAAATCAGTCAGGTTCGGAAACTTGCATACTTTATTGATAAAGCTTTCGCCACCGTAAAGGCGGTTTCTTTAATATCTGGAAAAGCACAAGGATCCTGGTATAACTTTTCACCCTCAATAACATCGAGGGACCAGAACAGAGGTGGGGGGAGACATCAGCGTCCACTTCAACATTTAAAAAATAATTATGCTTATTTTTGGTATTATTTTGCATTCATCAAATGCTGGCATTTTCACAACAGTCTAACCTTTTAGTGCAATTTATTAGAAATTGATTTCGCTATATGCCTACTAATAACATCTTCAGCTAGCTAGCACATGTTCATTTTTGATAACTTTTTAAGACCGAATAGGAAGTGAAAAACTTTTTTTCAGCTACTGTTAAAATTGGAATGTTTGCAAAAATGTTTAAGCAAAGAAAACTACCAGTGACTCTATTACAAGGAAAATGACTCTTCTGAAGTTATGCGAGCCTTTTTCCAGATTAGTCTTTTTATCATTTTATTTTTACTAAAACAATGAGACATAAAAATTCCTGAAATTGTTCAGTTTTCCTTTCGATAATTATTCATTTTAAACAAGCAGTGTATGTAACATTAAGATTCATTAAACATTTTCATTTTCCCTTTCTTGGAATTAACGCATTGACGTCATGAATAGCTTTGTTGTTTTGAGGATGTGAATGCAATAAAGAGGAAGAGTGCTTTAAATCGTGTGGGAGTTTTCATCAAACAAACATGGTGCCAGGAACGCAATGAGATGACGTAAGATTTCCCCTCAACATGACGACGACATGTGGAGTACCACAGCAATGTATATAAATGGCCATCCAGCCAGATACTTCACTCAGAATATAGAACAAAGCTAAGAACAAGACAACTGTAAAAGACGAAAAGTTGTGGAAATCTTTGAAAACATTTTGAACATTCTTGGTCTGTATTTACCACTTTAAAGTGAATAGTTTAGAAAAGTGTTTTTGGAAACATGTCAAACCAAAAATGGCTTCATGGAGTCATGTGTGGATATATAAACAATCAAGTTGCTGCACAAGCAGAAGAAAATCTTGCTCAAGAGGAAATGGTTTCACCAACAGCCAATCTGCACCTGCACAATTCAATGAAATGTGATGACGCTATTAACGCCAACAACAACAACAACAACAACAATAACAAAAGCGACGGCGAATTACAAATACTTGCCACTGGCGGCGAACATAACCAAGCCAGGTGGGACATAATAGGTAAAAACAAGTTGCAATTAGGTGGTACAGATGCTTCTCCTTGGACATATTGGAAACTTACCAACTCTCAATCTGACTTCAGGTACATTTTTGGAAAAAAGTTAAAAGGATCATCTGATAACTATTGGTGTATCGCTGGCTCTGGAAGGGAAGTTGGATTGAAAATAGACAACCCAGTGCAAAACCTGAAAAATGATGATCTAATATTTGAGGCCTTTACACCGTTACATACAAAAAAAGAAACGATGTTGAAACATGTGAAGACAGATCTTTATGTTTGTCTTAGAAAGGAAAGTCTAAGGCTGGTTTCAAAAAAACAAATAGAAGCAATTAAAGATGAAAATGCTACTCAGTTTAAATTAATAAAAGCTACTTAAAATGATCTAAAACTATCACCAACAGAAACCAAAAACAACTCAGAAAAATGTCCATAACTTTTTTGAAATCAATAAATAGCCTATGTTTACTCTCGTCGTCGTCGTCGTGTGAGCCTCTGGGGCCGAGAGTTTATTCTTTTACCACCCCAGATTCACGATGTTCCCGGACTACACTGGAAGGCTACTAGAGAGCAGCCAGTCTTTAGTTTCATCATCCATGACGCGCAGACCTTCCACTCCGTTAGGTGGCTTGAAGATGGAACAGTCATTGATGATGTGGTCGGCGGTCTGTTCCTCGGCACCACATTCACAAGAGGAGGAAGAAGCCATTCCCCATTGGTGCATGGTTGAGCGGAAAAGCCCGACGCCCGTACGGAGACGGTTGAAGCGCACCCATGCCTGTCTCTGTAGTGTCAGGCCGACTCTATGTAGGCTATAACAGACTACTGACTAAAATGAGTGAAAATGAGTAAAACAAAATAGGTTATATCGTATTTCTCGCATTTTGTTGCATTATCAAGCTAAAATAGCTACTTTTTGTTACTTGACATATTTATAATGCATTTCTTTGGGAAAACAGACGCTATTACCCTAAAGTGACTTTTTTTCAAGTGATTATATCGATGTTGTAGGTATGACTATGACACGTTTATGCTACTAAGTCTGCAGGCCGTACAGCATGACGTCACAGTTTACAAAATGTTGTTCCACTTCATTGACGTCATGTTGTGATGGTCCTCCCTTGAATGTATTTTCGGTTTTATAAGATTCTTCTACTGCTTTACGTGGGCCTACTAACTCTAATAAACTTGAATTGAACTTGTTTGTGAGTTTTTTGAGTCGCCTAAATTTTCAAACGCGAATGCATTGTTGAATTTTATAAAAATCGCTTTGAATAAATTTGTGCGTTTTTTAGTATGTAAATTGTGAACAAGCATGTATTGATGGGCTTTTCAGCTGGTTAAAATTAGGCGTGGTCTGGAAATTTAAAAACTATTTTATGACACAGCGCATCTCCGAAAGTGAATAGGTGGTGTAAAAAACTTTTTTCAAAAATTATTTAAAAAAAATGTATAACTTCAAAATGATTGGGGTTATGAGACCCCTGTGCCCCTTAGAAGCTACGCTGCTGGATGTTGTAATAAAATAAATTATTATTGATTAAAGAGCAATGTCATTTTCAAAAATTGTGCATTTGAAAAAATATATTTGTTGGCATTGGAAAAAAGCAAAAGTTGAATTCTATGATTTGACAGTTAGTACAAAATAAAACATGTTAGTATTATTATTCCAAGTAATATTTTTCAAGTATGAACGTTTAATAAAGTCCCGGTTGGCTTTCATCATAGCATCACACAGTTATCTTATACTAAACATTTCAACAATGACTCAAAAATGTGGAAATTCTAACCAGCTTCCATTTGTATTGTGGCGATGACGTATGTCTTGTACCCGGATATTGTGGGAATGGGCTAAACATTAGAAGCAGCCTACTTACAATAACCTACTTCAGCTAAAACTACTTTGCTTTAACAGAAGGTAGTGGGTTTGAGTCCATGGAAAAAGGTATAACTAGCTCGAAACCATTAAATCGTGCATTTTAAATTTAAATGTTATGATACATTGAACGACGAATACTATTTAGACGAGTTGTCATAGCAAATCACAATGAAGACTCTTGAAATAGCAACAAAAGCAAAGTATGAACTACATTGTATGAACAAGAATTTAGCATAAATTTATTTCGACAACATTCATTAGCATTCCATTGTTTATTATTTATTCTTTGTTTATTTATTGTTTTAATAATACTCATTGGTCTTTCATAGGCCTACTTTCACATCTCTATTGCTTTTATTTCCGAAAAAGCAGTAAAACCTATGTGTGGATAATAAACGTTATTTTTATGTTTCAATTAATACGTGTATGCAATATGTATACAGTATACACATGTAATTGTAATGTATGCTGTGTTTCAGTCAATGAAATGTCCCAATTAATCCACAAAACCAATGAAAGCAATTAATTTCACCCCAAGTAGCTATGTACAAAGTATTGGCACTGATCGGTAGCGCTTTGAAGTTGTATTCGTCAGGAAGCCGACAAAAGTGCTTGTATTATTATACTAAAAACACAATAACCTTACAACATCTCATTTATCCAAATTTCATATTGAAAATGAATTGTTGTTGGTTTAAATTTTTTCAGTTTTGCTGTTTGTTGAAATAATGTAGCCTACTTTTTTTTCAGAAATTTTAGATTTTCATTCTTAAACTTTGCCAACCTTCTGTCGTACTTGTATGCCAACATAATTATATTAGCTCGTATATATTATTGTGTGCAAAAGCAAATGACAATTTTGTTGTTTTATTGTGTTCTCATTTGAATAAACATGTGACTTCTGAAATCTTGATGCTGTAAACACGTGTTGATTGATCAATCACCACTACAATGACTCTACGTCTACATGAACAGATAAAATGTGACAATGTCAAGTTTTATTATTTTTAATATATGGTTAGAAAATGCCGTTGTGGAGCTACACGTAGTTCATGCAATGTATCTGGTGGATCGGTTTGCAAATAAACGAAATAGTTTTACAGAAGCCTAAGAACTTCAGGTTATGGGCCTATGTCTTAGTTATGCTTTTGACTGTTACAGCCAATGATGCGGTAGCTAGCTTAAATATTCATCAACAAATTCAAACATCAGGAAAATATTCTTTTTCATCCACTCACTGTCTCCGATCGGTTCAAAGCGAGCAACTGCTTATAGTTAGCGATTTTAAGGTTAAGAATAAGTCGAGGCCGTTTCGTCAACGGATTCCTCTAGTCCAGAGGTGATGAACCTGCGGCCGCGGGCCGCATGCGTCAAGTGATCATCGATGTTGTAGGTGTGACTATGACACTTGTAAGTTTATGCGACTCAGTCTGTGGACTGTAAAGCATGACGTCGCAGTTAATAAAATGTTATTCCACTTCATTGACGCCATGTTGTGATGGTCTTCCCTTGAATGTATTTTCGGTTTTATAAGATTCTTCTACTTCTTTACGTGAGGCCTACTAATTCTAATAAACTTGTATTGAACTTGTTTGTGAGTTTTTTGAGTCGCCTAAATTTTCAAACGCGAATCCAATGTTGAATTTTATAAAAGTCGCTTTGAATAAATTTTGTGCTTTTTTAGTATTAAATTGTTGATGTGAATTGTGAACAAGCATGTACAATATTGATGCGCTTTTCAGCTGGTTAAAATTAGGCGTGGTCTGGAAATTTAAAAACTATTTTATGACACAGCGCATTTCCGAAAGTGAACAGGTGTTGTAAAAAAAACTTATTTCAAAAATTATTTTTTAAGAATGTATAACTTCAAAATGATTGGGGGGTACGAGACCCCTGTGCTCCTTAAAAGCTACGCTACTGGATGTTGTAATAAAATAAATCGTTAAATAAAGAGCAATGTCATTTGCAAAAATTGTGCATTTGAAAAAGTATATTTGTTGGCATTGGAAAAAAAACAAAAGTTGAATTCTACGATTTGACAGTTAGCACAAAATAAAACATGTTATTATTATTATTATAAGTCATATTTTTCAAGTTGAAACTTTTAATAAACTCCCGGTTGGCTTTCATCATAGCATCCCGGATTGCATCACACAGTTATCTTATACTAAACATCACAACAATGAAAATGACTCAAAAATGTGGAAATTCTAACCAGCTTCCATTTGTATTGTGGGCAATGACGTATGTCTTGTACCCGGATATTGTGAGAATAGGCTAAACATTAGAAGTAGCCTACAGACAATAGCCTACTTCAGCTAAAACTACTTTGCTTTAACAACAGGTAGTGGGTTTGAGGCCACGAAAAAAGGTATCAGTGGTGACCTTAAGGTTTTGTGGGCTCTGGGCAAGAAAAAGAAGTAATACAATAACACAAAAAGGAAATAACATGATACAACAACAAACAGCGATGGTAAGCGAGAAAGGTGTATTTCATGCTGTGACATCTTCTTATCACTCTGATGCTATGGTGTAGCCTACCACCACACCCAGTGCCCTCCGAGTCCTACACCACCGTCTGCAGCACTTTCACAAAGTGCACCTTTCTAGCTTTTATTGCGGCAAACTCTTTAATAAGAAAAGCATTGTCCAATGTTTTGTCCACGTTGTGCTCAATTGAAACAACAGCTCGTCCAACCAAGCGTTCTTGGCTCATTGTAGAGCAGCGGTTCTTAACCTTTTGCCTTGTCGGCACCACCTTGAAATTACCAACCAGTTTTCGCACCCCTCCTAGGATTGGTTGAAAAGTAATAGTCGCCTACATTTCGAAATTTTTGTTGAAACCTCGTAAAACAACTTTGGTTCTTACGTCATATTATAACAGACCTTGATAATTCATCATCCCCGCACCGCCCTCGGCACAGGTCTCGCACCCCTTAGCGGTGCTTGTACTCCTGTCAGGCGATGTCATGTTTTATTATTTCTAATATTTGGTTAGAAAATGCCGTTGTGGAGCTACACGTAGTTCATGTAATGTATCTGGTGGATCGGTTTGCAAATAAACGGAATAGTTTTACAGAAGCCTAACAACTTCAGGTTGTGGGCCTATGTCTTGTTTATGCTTTTGACTGCCACAGCCAATGGTGGGGTAGCTAGCTTAAATATTCATCAACAAATTCAAACATCAGGAAAACATTCGTTTCCTTCATGGATTTGCACGTCAGAATCGCTACGGCCCTCCACCAGAGTTTCTTATGGCTTCGGTCTTCCCAAGCATAGTTGACCATCTTTTTGGTCCTGATGAAGAAGAAGAAAGACATAAATTTGTTATTTATGGTTTGAAATGCTCCCCATATACTTGATATTGCACAATCACACATTAAAACTGTTTTTGTTTCAACGTCAGTGGTAACAAAAAACATTTTATAATGTTTTTCATAAAACGTAAAATTGCACAAAGTGCTGTTGTATTGAGACACAACTATACTGATAGCCTTTGAGCTTTTCGACGTTATCTTGAATCTAAAAACATGCAGGAGTGTTCAAATAAATACCGCTTTAGAGTCTTGCAACACTAGGTGGAAAAATTATGAAAAAAGTTTAAAAATGTTAACATTATTTCTTTAAGGGGAAGGTAAGCTAAGTTACGATAGCTGCCTTTAGCTTTGTGGTATCTACATCCCTTGAGGAACAGAAATCATATAGCAGTTGAAAGCAATTTCCTCATACCCAGATGACTTAATAACCTACTTATCATTCAAAGTGCAGATCGCCGCTGCAGTTTAATCTAAAATTTTGGTTTTTAAGATCATTGTTTCAATGCTCAAGTGCATGTAACGCTTTAGAATCACTCGAGCTGCACTATTTCATCAGTCCGACAGTATCTAATATTGAAGGAAACTGAACAGTGTTTACAAATATTTATGTGTTGGTTGAGTGATCAATTTTTCTACATTTTTTTGCGCATGCAAAGATTTGCATACGAGGATTCCACAATATTTGCATAGCATTGTCACTGTATTGCACTTGCACAACATAACGCAACAATAAATCCATCGAACTCTGCAGTCCAAGAGTAGTTCTTTAGATAAAGATCCGCTGGGTAGAGCAAATGTTACATTTTAACGTTCGGTTTCAAGAAGTTTCCGGGTTTGAACCATGGTTTGAACAATGTTCGCTTATTCTGCAGCTTTGATATAGGCTACAGTAATGAAAAGCAAACTATATTGGAGAAATTAGCAGTCATTGGGGTGCGAGCCAGTGGGGCAAGAGGGTCAACCGCTCTCCTGTTGTCAAAAAAGTTGCAAATTTGGGTGAAAGTCTACAAGAATTTGTGTAAAATTTGCTAAACAAAAATCCCCAAAATCACGCCAATTATAAAAGTTGCAAGTTGCACAAATCATGTAACCAAATGTAGACTTTACACTTGGCACACTTACATTCAAGTGTATTATTTGTTTTTGTATAGCGATAGGTGTGGGATGGCGCAGCAGTTTGCAATTGAATTCATACCAGTTCAACTTGTGCTTAGTGGTTAATGCGTCGGCCTCTGAATCGGTAGGCATGGGTTCGATACCTTGTCTGGTCATATCAAAGACTTTCAAAAAATAGTACTGAATTTAATTCCTGCTTGGCACTGAGCACTGGAATGGATTGGGTTAATAATGTAGCCTACTCAGTTGCGCCTCTATACGGCTGCATTGACATTGTCTGCTTTGTAAAGCGCTGAAGAGCAACGCATTCTGCGATGGATAAAGCGCTATACAAAAGTAACATTATTATTACATTCTCACCGACAAATCCAGGCGAGAAAAGTTAAAATCATTGTTACGTCATAATTGCAAAATCAAGTATTATTGGCTGAAAGTGTTGCAGAGTGCAATCGAACATTTATTCATTTTCTTGCCGGCAAATTCAACAACCGCTGCTAATTGAGCTTCTCTGCAAAACCGACAGCAACAACTTTCTCTCGTGTCTTTTATCAGTAGCTGGATAAAAACTAATTTCTAGGAATGCAAAAGTTTGCAAAAAATATGTTGATCTGGGGTAGAAATCAAGACGTCAGTTTCATCTTTGACATTAACATAGCTCTGTTTTATAAAGTTTTTGGATGTGTTAATTTGTGATGGAAAAGCAATTAACTTAAGCAGCCTAATTTATGATATCTCGTGATATGTATACAATGAAATATTTAAACGTGCATATTCCATTGTTGTATGAAAATGACATTAAATAATACAATATTGCTGCATATGTGCGCCTTTCTCTAAGCAAAGCAAGATTATCGGAAACTGTTGGCCCGCGGGCTGTTCTCATTATCAAATTTGGCCCACCATGGGAAAAATTTGGACACCCCTGACTTAAGGCTACTCAAAAATATAGGTTGAAACAATCATGCTTATTTTAGATAACTTTTTACGCCTGATTATAAATTGAAAATAAAAAAATTACAGTTGTGGTGAAATTTGGTAGGTTTGCAGAATTGTTTCAATTGAAACGAAATTACCAATGACGACTCTAAGCTTATAACAAACGCAACGTCTCTTCTTAGGTTATGCAAACTTTTTTCCAGATTACTCTTCTTATTATTTTATTTTTACATGAAACAACGAGACACAAAAATTCCTGTAAATTGTTCAATTTTCTTTTTGTTTGTCATTCATTGTAACCTGGCCAGTGCAGACCGTGAAATATTACTGCACGATTCAGTGGCACACCCAGAAAAAAATTTAGGGGGGGGGGCTAATTCAAAAATGTGGGCCGAGTGATTTGCGACAATAGTGACAATAGGCCAATGCCCATCCCTTTGATTAATATTTAAAGGCACTCACGGCCCACAACCCATCGGTTGCCGATAGATCAGGATTCGTTCTCTCAATCAGATTACAAGTTGGCCTAGTGAACCCTATGCTACTAGCACCATCAGCATCCTCATTCCTACGTCCACTCTCGCAATCTTCTATAGATCTCGACTTTTTCGTCAAGTATGGCAAAATAGAATTAGCTTTCCATTTGCCAACACAAATGAGTGCGAAAACAGTTTGAAACAAAACACTAATTTTGTAAACAGTAAATTTGATTTGGACGTTTTTCCTACTGATAAAACATTCAAAATTAGTTCGTATTTTCAATAAAAGTCTCAGACGCCTTCGTCTCTTTGCTCAAATGTCGTATACAGTTATAGGCTACACCACGAGAGTACGGGAGCATCTGAACTTTAAGGAGTTAACCCTAGCTGTAGCGATACGGGGTTTAATGAGGACGCCCCACTCTAGTAGTGAAATATTTCTCAAAAGGAAATATGCTAGAAATGTGAAATTTCTTGACTTTTAGTTTTTGTTCTTTGCGAATTTTTTAAACCTACACTGGTCATGTTTTTACCTTCCTGCCCTTCACAATAAGCATTTCGTCTCAGGTGGCTAGACATTTTCGTGCAACGCTAGATATATATAATTTAATGTAAATGCAATATAAATGTTAGGCTACTGCAATATTACTTTGAAATGTAAAAACGCCCAAAAATGCCTTATATTAATGAGCAAAAATAAGTTTTTGTTTAGTTTAGCATTACTTTATGTTATAATTTAAAACTTTCAATCTTGAAGCTAGTTTTGGGAAATAGAATAAAACCGACTTTCTGACGCTTTTTCATCTCAAACAATTTATTTCAATAAATTTGTTGGGTTAAAGTTTAATTTCTACACGCACAATACACATGATTATTATCTTGTAAAATATTTTGGCTCTGTAATTTTCATAGCTCCCGTTATTAGCGATTAATTAGCCCGGGACTAAGATAGCCGGTGACGTGCTAACCGAGTACGAAAACAATTCGTATTAAGATAGGGTTGGAGAAAGGTGCCATCAAAGACCATACCATGGAGTGTTCTTTTTGCATAGATCAAAAATTCTCTGCTAACTCATTTAAAATTTTACGCAAAGGCAAATCCCAATTTGACACCAAAATTCAGGAAGCACTGTTAACGCTACAACCCAAATTCAAACAAACAATTATTTGCTGGAGGCGCGTCCATTCTCTTTAACATTCACTGGATATATTACGTTCCCTGTGGTGCACATTTTTTTGTAGTTATTTAGGCTATGTTGTTGCCTTTTCCTAAAGTAAATTTACCTTCAAGAAGTTGAAATTTATTGCATTTTTTAATTAACTTATTTTCATATTCCTGATGAGGGCTTAAAGTTAAGCCGTAAACGTTCGATTGTTAAAACTATTTGTAAATATGTAAAATATATTGTTATAATGCTCAGCCCTGTTGTATTGTTGTGTCTTATTCATAGGCTATCTAACCTGTAAGCAAAAGGTATAACTTAAATGGAGAACATACAAAAACTTCATTTTTTGTGGCAGGTTTGGGGGGGCTTGAGCCCCCTTAGCCCCATGCTGGGTGCGCTACTGGCACGATTCACGAAACGTTTTGTTTTCCCCTTTTTTGCACTCAAGACATTGACAGCATGAATAGCTTTGTTGTTTTGAGGTTGTGAATACAATAAACAGGAAAAGTGCTTTATATAATGTGGGAGTTTTCATCAAACAGAAGTGGTACGAAAAGGTGCCACGAACGCGATGAGATGACGCAATACTGTTCCCCATTATGACGACATGAGTTGTGGATTGCCACAGCAATGTATATAAATGGCCAGCCAGCAGGCTACTTCACTCAGAACATAGAACAAAGCTATGAACAAGACAACTGTAAAAGACAAAAAGTTGTGAAAATCTTTGAAAACATTTTAAATATTCTTGGTCTGTATTTATTAATTTACAGTGAAAAGTTTAGAAAAGTGTTTTTGGAAACATGTCAAACCAAAAATGGCTTCATAGAGTCATGTGTGGATATATAAACAATCAAGTTGCTGCACAAGCAGAAGAAAATCTTGCTCAAGAGGAAATGGTTTCACCAACAGCCAATCTGCACCTGCACAATTCAATGAAATGTGATGACGATATTAACGCCAACAACAACAATAACAAAAGCGACGACGAATTACCGAAATTGCAAATAGTTACCAATGACCAAGCCAGGTGGGTCATACATAACCACGAGTTGCAATTAG
The DNA here is from genome assembly GCF_918807975.1 of Aplidium turbinatum. Taxonomy (NCBI): domain Eukaryota; kingdom Metazoa; phylum Chordata; class Ascidiacea; order Aplousobranchia; family Polyclinidae; genus Aplidium; species Aplidium turbinatum. Next base: position 22,277,586 of record NC_137482.1, read on the forward strand.
GTGGTACAGATGCTTTTCATTGGACGTATCGGAAACTGCCCAAGTCTCCCAAGGCAGTTTCCGATAAATTCAGGTACATTTTTGGAAAAAAGATAAAAGATTCATCTGATAACTATTGGTGTATCGCTGGCTCTGGACGAAAAGTTGGATTGAAAAAAACCAACCCACAGCAAGACCTGGAAAATGATGATCTAATATTTCAGACCAGTAGACCTATATCTTTTCTTGCACAAGTAACCATTTTGATACATGAGAAGACAGGTGATTATGTTCGTCTTAATGAAAAGAATGGAAAGAAAAAACTAAGGCTGGTTTCAAATGAAGAAGACGCTACTGAGTTTAAACTAATAAAATGATCTAAAACTATCACCAACAGAAACTAAGAACAACTCAGAAAAATATCCACAATTTTTTTGAAATCAACAAATATGCTTACACTATGAATAGACTACCGAATAAAATGAGTAAAAATGAGTAAAATAAAATAGGTTATGTCGTAATTGTGAAGAAAGGGGCGTTCTTCCCGGCTATCAGCACAAGGCTTATGGCAAGAATACGGTGCGATACTGACGAGCCCAGCCTCATGGGCGAAACACGGTTTCTATCGCTGTTTATTCTTGCTACAAATCAGCTGCCCAGAAACTTATATCGTATTTCTTGCATTTTGTTGCATTATCAAGCTAAAATGGGTACTTTTTGTCACTTGACATATTTATAATGCATTTCTTTAGGAAAACAGACACTATTGCGCTAGAGTGACTTTTTTTTCAAGTGATCATCGATGTTGTAGGTGTGTATGACTATATGACACTTGAAAGTTTATGCGACTCAGTCTGCAAACCATACAGCCTGAAGTCACAGTTTATAAAATGTTGTTCCACTTCGTTGACGGCATGTTGTGATGGTCCTCCCTTGAATGTATTTTCGGTTTTATAAGATTCTTCTACTGCTTTACGTGAGGCCTACTAACTCTAATAAACTTGAATTGAACTTGTTTGCGAGTTTTTTGTGTCGCCTAAATTTTCAAACACGAATGCATTGTTGAATTTTATAAAAGTCGCTTTGAATAAAAATTTTGTACGTTTTTAGTATTGAATTGTTGATGTGAATTGTGAACAAGCATGTATTGATGGGCTTTTCAGCTGGTTAAAATTAGGCGTGGTCTGGAAATTTAAAGACTATTTTGTAACACAGCGCATTTCCGAAAGTGAACAGGTGTTGTAAAAAAAAACTTTTTTCAAGAATTATTTAAAAAAAATGAATAACTTCAGAATGATTGGGGCGCACAAGACCCCTGTGCCCCTTAGGCGCTACGCTACTGGATGTTCTAATAAAATAAATCGTTGATTAAACAACAATGTCATTTGCAAAGCATAAACAAAAGCCGAGATGTTGGCATTGTTAAAAAAACAAAAGTTGAATTGTACGATTTGACAGTTAGCACAAAATAAAACATGTTAGTATTATTATTATTATAAGTCATAGTTTTCAAGTTGAAACTTTTAATAAAGTCTCGGTCGGCTTTCATCATAGCACCAAACAGTTATCTTATACTAAACATCACAACAATGACTCAAAAATGTGGAAATTCTAACCAGCTTCCATTTGTATTGTGGGCGATGACGTATGTCTTGTACCCGGATATTGTGGGAATAGGCTAACCATTAGAAGTAGCCTACAGACAATAGCCTACTTCAAGTAAAACTACGTTTCTTCAACAACAGGTAGTTGGTTTGAGACCATGGAAAAAGGTATAACTAGCTCGAAACCATTAAATCGTGATATTTTAAATTTAAATTTTACATGATACATTGAACGACGAATACTATTTAGACGAGTTGTCATAACAAATCACAATGAAGACTCTTGAAATAGCAACAAAAGCAAAGTATGAACTACATTGTATGAACAAGAATTTAGCATAAATTTATTTCGACAACATTCATTAGCACTCCTTTCTTATTTATTTATTCTTTGTTTATTTATTGTTTTAATAATACTCATTGGTCTTTCACACTTTCACATCTCTACTTTCACATCTCTATTACTTTCATTTCCGAAAAAGTAGTAAAACCTATGTGTGGATAATAAACGTTATTTTTAAGTTTTAATAAATATGTGTAGGCAATATACAGTATGCGTGGTGTAATTGTAATGTATACTGTGTTGCAGTCAATGAAATGTCCCAATTAGTCCACAAAACTAATTAAAGCAATTAGTTGCACACCAAGGAGCTATGTAGGCTACAACGTATTAGCAACTGATTGGTTGCGCTTTGAAGTTGTATTTGTCAGGAAGCCGACAAAAGTGCTTGTGTTATTATACTAAAAACACAATAGGCTTACATCATGTCATTTATGAATTGTCGTTTGTTTAATTTTTTTCAGGTCTTGCTGTTTGTTGAAATAATGTACTTTTTTCAGAAGTTTTAGATTTTCATGATTGAATTTTGCCATCCTTCTGTCGTAATTGTATGCCAACATATATTAGGTTGTACACTGTACAGTATGTAATATTGTGTGCAAAAACAAGTGACAATTTTGTTTTATTGTGTTCTCATTTGAATAAACGTGTGACTGTTAAAATCTTGATGCTGTAAACACGTGTTGATTGATCAATCACCACTACAATGACTTTACTTCAGTGGTTTTCAACAGGGGTTCCGCGGAACCCTACGGTTCCGCCAGTAAGTCTAGGGGTTCCGCAAGTTTTTTTGTTTTTTTGTTTTTTTTTCGCAAGTTTAAATTCAAATCCCAGAGTCTATTTCATTATTATATGCATATTGTTTAAATATAATAAAATATTGATTAGATTTGCCACTATTAATAAATTTGCTACACTTTAAACACGTAACACTTTAACACGCATTAAAGACTTGTGCAAGAAACACCAGGCTCAAGTTTCTCATTGAATTTTTTTATGAGAATAAATGTAATTTTTTACAGTTTGTACTTTTATTGTACACTGTCTTCGAAATTAATATATTTTTACTTCGGCAAAAACGTTGCCGAGGCCAAACGGCAAAAGTTGAAATTGCCTCGGCAATTGCTGTGAACATTTATTAGGAAAAAATTGTAAACATGTAAAACTAGAAGCGAAAAATATGTTAGAGTAGTCTATCACTGACCGCACTGCTATTTTGCATTCATCAAATGCAGGCATTTGCACAACAATCTAATCTCTTAGTGTTATTTATTAAGTAAGAATCGATTTCGCTATAGTAATAGCAACGCGATACGCACGCTGTTACGGTAATTCACGTGAAATAACTCACGGGGGGGAAGTAAGTTAATTTTGGGTTCATTCAACGTTCGAGTCAGCACAAATCAATTTAATTTTCCCGGCGGGTTATATTTCGTAACAACAATGCCCAATAAGAAATTTACGTTTTTTTTATATTAATTCGACATCTAGTGACGTTGAATTATAATAAAATAACGTTAATTGCTCAACCAGGTAACGGTCCAGGAGTTACTGCGGTCCAAAAGTTACCGTGCTGCTGCAGTGTGGCAGTCTAGAAGTGACGTCAGACCACTAATGACCAAAGCTGCCCGGCGCTTCCGAAAGCGATATAAAAACAAAAATTTTACAATTAATTTTAGTTGAGTAGTTGATCTCAAGCTAATGCATACCTTTTCGTTTAAGATTAATCAATGCAATTGTCAATGTAACTTTTGAGCAGTAGGAATTTCAATAATTTTCATAAAAAAAAATAATTAATTATATTTGGCAACTCTGGTAACTCTTGGACTGCGGTCACTCCTGGACCGTTATATACACCGGTAACAAATTAATAGCTCCCTGCGAGAAGATTGCCTCGATTTACGTATAAGCTAACATAATTTCGGCACAATTGAGACATTGCGAGCAACACAAAGTCTGTTTGATAAAGAACCAGTCAGAATCGGTATCATCAGATGCTGTATCAGTTGGACGAGATAACGGAAAGCGAGGCTCAATAAGGAGTAGATGCTTACAATAATTTGACGTCTACTGGCGTTAAATCAATGCACGTAGGGTGATATTTCTATAAAAGATTCAATTCTCCCAGCCTGGCACCTGCCTAAGCGTCGCGAAGTAGGAAGTAACCCAAATAAAACATCCAGCAATAGTAAGATTGAATCAACATCCTAGTCTGTTGTAGTCAAGAAAATTAGTTTTCTTTTGTTATCCTTGTGGTCCTTACAAGCGCTCGTGTGGCTTCGGCATTTTTATTGCCGAGGCTTATGCGCCATTCATGTATCTGCCTCGGCAATCACCTCGGCAATTGCCGACGCTAATTCGAAGACTGGGCACATAAATAAATCTGAACAGAACTGAAGTATTTTAATTTTATTAATCAAACGATGTTTTTTGCATAAGGCAATTAAATTATTGAACCGGGGTTCCTCGAGCTTTTGGATGTTTCATTGGGTTCCGTTCCACGAAAAAGGTTGAAAACCACTGCTCTACTTGAACAGATAAAATGTGATGATGTCATGTTTTAATATGTCTATTCTTTGGTTAAAAAACGCCCTTTTGCAGCTAGACGTAGTCCATGTAATGCAGGGGTTCTTAAACTGGGGTCCGTGGACCCCCAAGGGGTCCGCGGACTAGTTTTAGGGGGCCATGAATGCCCAATGGAAATCTTAGTATATAATTCCAAAACTGGAATAAATTTTTCAAAAGAAAAGAGATTGTTCAAACAACGCTGATGATTTTCCTCAGATCATCGTTACTCATTGCTTTTTACATCGCCATGCATTAGCATCGAAAACTCACCCAACAAATTTGAAAGAAAGTTTGGCTGGCAGTGTGAAAATCGCTTATTTTATCAGAACTTGTGCTTTGAACCATCGAATATTCAAGAGGTTATGGTAAGAAATGGGAGCGGAACATGAAGTTATCCTCTATAATACAGAAGTTCGCTGGCTGTCAAGACGACAAGCTTTGAAGTGCTTTGTCTTTTTTTCTAAGTGACAAAAACATTGAACTCTCAAAGCAGTTTAACAGTGAAGAGTTATTCAAGGGTTAACTTACTTGGCGGATGTTTTTACTCATATGAATGAGGTAAATCGTTCTATTCAAGGCCCTGCCGTTACAAGTATGGACGCTTCTGAAAAACTTAAAGCTTTTCAGGACAAGTTATCTCTGTGGAAAAGGAGATTGGAGACTAACAACTATTCTAATTTCTCAACGTTGGAAGAATTGATGCTTTAAAATGGAATTGCAGTTTGTAATGCTCTGCCATCTTCTCTGCACACAGACATGTGCAGACATTTGGAAGCATTGTAAAACTCTTTCAGAGGTTACTGCTTAGCCGCAGAGGATATTAAAAATACAGCATGGATACGTTTTGGAGTTCGTTGAGGCAAGCGTATCTTCTTTTGGTATTTAAACAGAGCCATGGCTCGCATAAATTTTGTTACCAATTCGTTTTAATTTTATTGCGTTATGTCCAATTCAAGCTGATCAAAAGTTTCTCGAACTAGGCCACAAATTAAAAGGGGGTCCACGAAAACCAAAATTTTTTTAAGGGGTCCGCGTTAAAAAAAGTTTAAGAACCCCTGAGTAATGGATCTGGTGAATCGGCTTGCCAATAAACGAAATAGTTTCACCGAAGCCTAAACAACTTCATGTTATAGGCCTATGTCGGTCTTCTTTGAAAGTACCGTTTTCATCAACAAATTCAAACATCAGGGAAACATTTTTTTCCATCCACTCAATGTCTCCGGTCGGTTCAAAGCGAGCAACTGATGATTGTTAGCGATTTCAAGTTTAAGAATAAGTCGAGGCCGTTTCGGCATCGGATTCCTCTAGTCATTCGGTCTTTCGCAGTCTCTCAATAGATACGCGTTATATGCTTTCGTTTTCTTTGTGTACGTTTTGTTTGGCATCCGAACAAAAACAAATGACTGACTGAGTGACTGACATTCGCTTTACCAGACAAAACTGTTGAAAGGCGGGCTCCGGTTATCCTGAGGGATACTTCAGGGGGAACCAGCTACAAGAGGGTTGAATTAGTCTTAAGGTTAGTCGTAGACCCCTACGCCCAGGTCGGACGATTGATTTGCACGTTGGAATCGCTACGGCCCTCCACACCAGAGTTTCTTATGGCTTCGGTCTTCCCAAGCATAATTCACCATCTTTCTGGTCCTGGTGAAGAAGAAGGACATAAATCTATTATTACAGCACGTGGGATAGACTACTGTTTTCAGTTGTGGTGGCAAAAGCAAGTGACATCGAAAATTGTACACCACAGTGCTCAAAAGGGTGTCTTTTGCTCCCCATATTCTCCACTGCCTCGACATTGCACAATTACACATTAAAACTGTTTTTGTTTCAACGTCGTACATCCAGCTTCACTATTTCTTTTGAAGTGATAACAAAATACATTTTAGAATGCTAAACTTGCACAAAGTGATGTTGTATTGAGGCAAAACTATATTGATAGCCTTTGAGCTTTTCGACGTTATCTTGAATCTAAAAAACATGCAGATGCAGGAGTGTTCAGTCAAATAGCCTACCGCTTTATAGTCTTGCTACACTTGACGGAAAATTATCAAAAAAAGTTTAAAATGTTAACACTATTTCTGGTGGAAATAAGTTACGATAGCTGTCTGTAGTTTTCTGGTATCTACTTGAGGAACAGAAATCATATAGCAGTTGAAAGCATTTTCCTCAAACCCAGATGACTTAACCTACTTATCATTCAAAGTGCAGATCGCCGCTGCAGTTTAATCTAAAATCTTGACTTTTAAGATCATTGTACCAAAGCCCAAGTGCATGTAACTTGCCTAGAGTGACTCGAGCTGCACTATTTCCTTAGTCCGATGATATCTAATACTAAAGCAAACTGAACAGTGTTTACAAATATTTACGTGTTGGCTGAGTTATAAACTTTTTTACATTTTTTTGTCGCATACAAGGATTTGCATACGAGGATTTCTCAACATTTGCATAGCATTGTCACTGCATTGCACAACATAACGCAACAATTAATCAATCGACCTCTGCAGTCCAAGAGTAGTTCTTTAGATAAAGATCCGCTAGGTAGAGCAAACACAACCCCCGTGGCTCAGTGGTTATCGCCTTCGGCTCTGGTGCTGGTAGCCCTGAGTTCGATTCCAGGTCAGGTCATATCAAAGACTTTAAAAACGGTACCGATTGTGTTATTTCTTGCATAACGCAGTGAGGATAAGTCGGGTAATAATCTGGTGACATATCACCCCCTTCCAATCTGCCTTGAGCCGGCATGGAAGCAGTACGGCTCATAAAATCACATGGAACCCTGTCAAGTAACCCATGTAGATGCGCAATCTGCTGCAAGCGGAGGTAGCGAATGATTATTAGGTAGAGCGAATGTTACATTTTAACGTTCGGTTTCAAGAAGTTTGTGGGTCAAAACAATGTTTGCTTCTTCTGCAGCTCTGATCAGGACCTCCGAGAGAAGTCAGCACTGGTCGGGAAACAATACGAAAAATGGGCCCCATAATATTTTTTAGCAAATATACAACTAATTTGTAGCTTGCGTTGCATGTTCGTGTTAAGCTGAAATTAGCCTACTTTCCTCAGCATGAAAAGAACTTCGTTCAATGTAAAAATCATCAATAATCACTGGATTACACTTGCAGCAAAAATGCCATTCAGGCAAACTATTTTGTCTAGAAAGCTTTGTAAACACACAATAGGCCTACAGGCAACGAAAATAGTTCAACCAAGCATTCAGGAGTGTCCAAACTTTTTCCCACGCGAGCCAGATTTGATAATAAGTGTTCGCGGGCCAACAGCCACAATAATTTTTCTGAAAACTGCAAGTTGAATTTATATGATTTTTGTGTGTCTGCAGGCCAAAAATAACACATTGTACAACAACAGGCGCGGGCCATACAAAAATGTCTCGTGAGCCGGAGTTGGCCCGCGGGCCGGACTTTGGACATCCCTGATTTAATTTAACCCTTTCTGGACTTTTTGCTATGCAAAGTTACGGATCACAGCATCAAATGATAAAATTTTGCGACGTCTGAATTGATGCACAACATGTATAGTTAGGCTTTTCAATCGGTTTTGAGTCATAGGCCTACTGGAGCGCAAACAATTCTTTACAAATTTCATTACCGGTAATTGCTAAAACCACGTTTGCAAAGCGCAACCGTTGGAGATAGCTACCGGAACACAAAAAAATCATAACAAAACTATTTAGAAAAACCTTTCGAAATATGGGGTGGTTCGTTCTGGTTTGCAGCTGAAGTTTGCTGTGTGGCTTTCTGTCAAAAGTACCAACTCATCCAAAATGTCTTGAAAAATGTCATTGTTGTAGCCTACAAATGGTTTAAATTTGTCCCACATGCCCGCAACTGCACAACAGACATACGATAAAATTTTCATGGAACTTCAAACTCATCGACGATAATTGTTTGAGTTTGTTAATACGTTTGTCAATTCCAACAACTACCGAATCCTCTTTGCAATGTACGGTAAAATACGTTTCCTTCGAATGATTCAGCTAGTTAAGTGGAGTTATAAAAGCGTTCTGTCCTCAGGAAAAGAAAATCATTTTCTTTTAAGTTTATAATTGCCACTGCAACTTTAGCTTGCGAGTAGTAGCCTACTCTTCTCAGCTTTCTCTTACTTAGATTACATCTTGCTTTAATTTCATTAAATTCATCAGTGAATCTTGTTTAGGATCGTAATCCACATAATGCAAAGCAGTCACAAATTTAAAACTGCTAGTTGTAGGCTACTTTAGCATTGACTCAGCTTCCGATCAAGCTCTTGTTGGTTCCAACTTGATGCATTTAAGAAACGTCTTTAGAGCTTCAATTGCAAAAGGGTAATGTAAAGCATTGGGTTTGACTGCACCAGTGCACCACGCCTTGATTACCCTCTCGAAGTCAATTTTCTTTGCAAGATGATAGGACAGCTTTCTTTAGATTTTTCAGAATTTTTCCTCTGACTGGGCTATAACTTTAAAGATGCCACAAGCTTACAGATAATTAACCAATTACTCCAAAAATGATAAGACATTTGAACAACACTGTCTGTAGGCAACATTATGAATTCCAACTAGATTTAGCCTTAGCAACAACATCCATAAACAAAAAACTCAAATAAAAAAAAACTCACTACCTCATGAGAAGCATGACCACCAAAAGGCTACTTGACCACACGAAAACAGAAGATCTTTTAACTATGACAAAATTACATCCAATTGCAGAAATAATAAAATCAAAAGTTTTAAACTGTTCGGCCACACTAAAAGATCACAATTCGCAATCAGCAAAGTTTGCACAGAAGGAAAAGTAGAAGAAAAAAAAAAAACGTGGCAGACAACCAAAACGATGGCAAGACAACATCCAATCATGGACCGGACTCAACTTGGCGACACTGGGCGAGCTGGCTCAAAATCGCCACTCTTGGAAGCAAATAACTCATGTTGATGCGCAATCTGCTACAGGCGGATATGATGACTGATGATGATGATGATCCATAAACAAAAAATATACAGGATTTACTTTCCTTAATCGTGCTTGAACTGATACCTTTAACTTTCCCAGATAGCTTATGTTGAATACAACTTTCTATGCCTGGCCAACGCAGATTTTGAAGTTAAGGTTCAGTTGTCAAGCAAAAATAGTTCCCGCTTAGCTAAAACAGCACCAGTTTTCAAGTTGAAACTATCAATACAATCGAAACCGTTCAGTGATAAAGAAATCATTTCAGCTTCAGATTTTACGTCTTGAAGCTGTTTAACATCGCCTACCTTAACACGAAAATGATTTGTTCTTGGTGAGAAGCATCGAGAGTGACATTTACAATGATTGAGAAATAGGCTACTTGGAACTACGCACTTCATTTAAGAATTTGTTGATTATTTAGTTGGTACATTTTTACTTTAGCACTAAAAATGGGCCCCCCTCAAAAGTGCAAAAACAAAAAACTACTCGTTTTTCCTTTGCAATGTTTTGCTAGGGGGGAAACTGGCCCGACTTCCCCCCCTCTCGGAGCCACTGGCTCTGATATACAGTAGCCTAATGAACAGCAAACTATATTGGACAAATTAGCAGTCATTGAGGTACGAGCCAATGGGGCAAGAGAGGCAACTGCTTTCCTGTCAAAAAAGTTGCAAATTTAGGTCAAATGTCTACAAGAATTTGTGTAAAAGTTAGAGAACAAAAATCCCCAAAATCACGCCAATTATAAAAGTTGCAAGTTGCACAAATTATGTAACCAACTGTAGACTTTTCACTTGGCATACTTATATTCAAGTGCATTATTTGTTTTTGTATAGTGATAGGTGTGGGGTGGCGCAGCAGTTTGCAATTGAATTCATACAAACTCAACTTGTGCTTAGTGGTTAGTGCATAGTCCAGGGGATTGAAATCAAGACGTCAGTTTCATCCTTGAGACCTTGATACTAACATAGCTGCGATATAAAAAGTTTTTGGATGTGTCAATTTCAGACAGAAAAGCAGATAACTTATACAGCTTAACTTATGGTATCCGGTGATAGGAATACAATGAAATATTTAAATCTGCATATTGCTTTGTTGTATGAAAATGGCATTAAATAATACAATATTGCAGCATATGTGCACCTTTCTCTACGCAAAACAAGATTATCGGAAACTGTTGGCCCGCGGGCACTTCCGCATTATCAAATTTGGCCCGCCTGGGAAAAAAGTTGGACACCTCTGGCATAAGGCTACTCAAAAACGTAGGTTGAAACAATCATGCTTAGTTTAGATAACGTTTTACGACTGATTCTAAATTGAAAATAAAAAAAATACAGCTGTTGTGAAAATTGGTAGGTTTGCGGTGTTGTTTCAATTGAAACGAAATTACCAATGACGACTCTAAGCTTATAACAAACGCAATGTATATCTTCTTAGGTTATGCAAACTTTTTTCAAGATTACTTTTTTCTTATCTTTTTATTTTTACTAAAACGCTGAGACACAAAAATTCCTGGAAATTGTTCAATATTTTTTTTTTGTCATTCACTGTAACCTGGCCAATGTAAGCCCTGAAATATTACTGCACGATTCACGAAACGTTTTGTTTTCTCTTTTTGAAAATGCATGTGTCAAGAACAGGGTTGCCAGGGTTTTTTGCATTCAAGGCATTGACAGCATGAATAGCTTTGTTGTTTTGAGGTTGTGAATACAGTAAACAGGAAAAGTATTTTATATAATGTGGGAGTTTACATCAAACAAAGAGGCCTCATTATGACGACATGAGTTGTGGATTGCTACAGCAATGTAGGCCTATATAAATGGCCAGCCAGCAAGCTACTTCACTCAGAACATAGAACAAAGCTATGAACAAGACAACTGTAAAACACAAAAAGTTGTGAAAATCTTTGAAAGCAATTTGAATATTCGTGGTCTGTATTTATTAATTGGAAGAGAAAGGTTTAGAAAACCAAAAATGGCTTCATAGAGTCATGTGTGGATATATGGAGAATAAACTTATCTCACGAACAGAAGAAACGCTTGAACAAAAGAAATATGTTTCACCAACAGCCAATCTGCACCTGCACAATTCAATGAAATGTGACGACGATATTAACGTCAACAACAACAATAACAAAGGCGACGACGAATTACAAATAGTTACCAATAGCGGCCAACATAAACAAGCCAGGTGGGTCATACATGACTACAAGTTACAATTAGGTGGTACAGATGCTTTTTATTGGACGTATTGGAAACTTACTAAGTCTCAATTTGACTTCAGGTACATTTTTGGAAAAAAGTTAGAAGAATCATCTGATAACTATTTGTGTATCGCTGGCTCTGGAAGGGAAGTTGGATTGAAAAAAGGCAACCCAACGCAAGACATGGAAAATGATGATCTGATATTTGAGACCGTTAAATCGTCAAATAGAGGACTACCCATTTTGAAACATGTGAAGACAGGCCATTATGTTCGTCTAAATAGAAAGAAAAGACTAAGGCTGGTTTCCAATAAAGAAATAGCTACTTCGTTTATACTAATAAAAGCTACTTGAAATGATCTAAAGCTATCACCAACAGAAACCAAGAACAACTCAGAAAAAATGCCCATAACTTTTTTGAAATCAACAAATATGCTTATTGCTTACTTACTTACTTATCAAGCTAAAATAGCTACTTTTTCTCACTTGATATATTAATAATGCATTTCTTTAGGGAAACCTACACTATTACCCTAAAGTGACGTTTTTTCAAGTGATCGTCGATGTTGTAGGTATGACTATAACACTTGTAAGTTTATGCGACTCAGTCTGCAGACCACACGCCATGACGTCACATTTTATAAAATGTTGTTCCACTTCGTTGACGCCATGTTGTGATGGTCTTCCCTTGAATGTATTTTCGGTTTTATAAGATTCTTCTCCTGCTTTACGTGAGGCCTACTAACTCTAATAAACTTGCATTGAACTTGTTTGTGAGTTTTTTGAGTCGCCTAAATTTTCAAACGCGAATGCATTGTTGAATTTTATAAAAGTCGCTTTGAATAAATTTTGTGCGTTTTTTAGTATTAAATTGTTGATGTGAATTGTGAACAAGCATGTACAATATTGATGTGCTTTTCAGCTGGTTAAAATTAGGCGTGGTCTGGAAATTTAAAGACTATTTTATAACACAACGCATCTTCGAAAGTGAACAGGTGTTGTAAAAAAAACTTATTTCAAAAATTATTTTTAAAGAATGTATAACTTCAAAATGATTAGATGGGAAGAGACCCTTGTGCCCCTTAGAAGCTACGCTACTGGATGTTGTAATAAAATAAATGTTTGATTAAAGACATAAAGAGCAATGTGATTTGCAAAAATTGTTCATTTGAAAAATATATTTGTTGGCATTGGAAAAAAACAAAAGTTGAATTCTACGATTTGACAGTTAGTACAAAATGAAACATGTTATCATTATTATTATACTGAATACTGAAAAGTTTGGGTGTTCATCAGGAAAATTATCGTTTATAGCACTAGTTGCAACGTTCATCTGATGAAATTGAAAGTAAAAGCAACAATGAACAAGATGGTTTATTGCTTCACTGACGTTTTGCGCACCATGACAATGCGCATCCTCAGAGCGAATAACATACAAAAAAAATTTCACCAGGTTATATACTGCAGTGCGATTGAAAACAAGTAAAAATATAAAACACGCAATATTTTAAAAATTGGCCAATGATGTGTGAGCGGTTACTTTCCACGTTAAATTACGTAAAAACTTCCAACAATAAATATAAAAATTCGAAGCAGTGACGATCAACAGAAAAAATGCGATTGAAGGCAAGAGAAAACGAACACAATGTTTTAAAGATTGGCTAATGATGTGTGGTTACTTTCGACGTTAAATTACGTAAAAAAAAAAACTTCCAACAATAAGCATAAATTCGAAGCACTGACGACCACTAGAAACTCGAAACAAAATTAGATAGCAATAACGTTTCCAACTGTATTATAAGTAATATTTTTCAAGTTAGAACTTTTAATAAAGTCCCGGTTGGCTTTCATCATAGCATCACACAGTTATCTTATACTAAACATCACAATAATGACTCAAAAATGTGGAAATTCTAACCAGCTTCCATTTGTATTGTGGCGATGATGTATGTCTTGTACCCGGATATTGTGGGAATAGGCTAAACATTAGAAGTAGCCTACTGACAATAGTCTACTTCAAGTAAAACTACGTTTCTTCACCAACAGGTAGCTGGTTTGAGGCCATTGAAAAAGGTATAACCAGCTCGAAACCATTAAATCGTGATATTTTAAATTTAAATGTTACGTGATGCATTAAACGACGAATACTACTTAGACGAGTTGTCATAGCAAATCACAATGAAGACTCTTGAAATAGCAACAAAAAACAAAGTATGAACTACATTGTATGAACAAGAATTTAGCATAAATTTATTTCGGCAACATTCATTAGCATTATAGCATTCCATTGTTTATTATTTATTGTTAATAATACTCATTGGTCTTTCATAGGCCTGCTTTCACATCTCTATTACTTTTAGTAGTAGTAAAACCTATGTGTGGATAATAAACGTTATTTTTAAGTTTTGATAAATACGTGTACGCAATATACAGTAATAACAGTATACATGTAATTGTAATGTATGCTGTGTTGCAGTCAATGAAATGTCCCAATTAGTCCACAAAACTAATTAAAACAATTAATTGCCTACCAGCAAGCAGCTATGTACAAAGTATTAGCAACTGATCGGTCGCGCTTTAAAGTTGCATTCGTCAGGAAGCCGACAAAAGTGCTTGTGTTATTATACTAAAAACACAATAGGCTTACAACATGTCATTTATGAATTGTCGTTTGTTTGATTATTTTCAGGTCTTGCTGTTTGTTGAAATAATGTACTTTTTTCAGAAGTTTTAGATTTTCATGATTGAACTTTGCCATCCTTCTGTCGTACTTGTATCATCTTGTATGCCGTCATATATTAGGTTGTACAGTATGTAATATTGTGTGCAAAAACAAGTGACAATTTTGTTTTATTGTGTTCTCATTTGAATAAACGTGTGACTGCTAAAATCTTGATGCTGTAAACACGTATTGATTGATCAATCACCACTACAATGACTCTAATTGAACAGATAAAATGTGGTGATGTCATGTTTTAATATATCTATTCTTTGGTTAGAATGGTAATGATTAGAAAATGGGTGGAAAATGCAATATGGTTAGTTTGTTATATCGTTAGAAAATGCAATATGGTTAGTTTGTTATATGGTTAGAAAATGCAATATGGTTAGTTTGTTATATGGTTAGAAAATGCAATGTGGTTAGTTTGTTATATGGTTAGAAAATGCAATATGGTTAGTTTGTTATATGGTTAGAAAATGCAATATGGTTAGTTTGTTATATCGTTAGAAAATGCAATATGGTTAGTTTGTTATATCGTTAGAAAATGCAATATGGTTAGTTTGTTATATCGTTAGAAAATGCAATATGGTTAGTTTGTTATATGGTTAGAAAATGCAATTTTGTAGCTAGACCGAGTCCATGTAATGTATCTGGTGGATCGGCTTGCCAATAAAGGAAATAGTTTCACAGAAGCCTAACAACTTCAGGTTATAGGCCTAGGTCTTGTTTGTGCTTTTGACTGTTACAGCCAATCATGCGGTAGCTAACTTAAATATTCATCAACAAATTCAAACAACAGGGAAACATTCTTCTCCATCATTTTCAACTATATTGGACCATTTTCTACTATACTTGACAAATTAGCAGTCATTGGGGTACGAGCCAATGGGGCAAGAGGGGCAACTACTCTCCAGTTGTCAAAAAAGTGGGAAATTCAGGTCAACGTCTACAAGAATTTGTGTAAAAGTTGCTATACAAAAATCCCCAAAATCAATCCAATTATAAAAATTATAAGTTGCACAAATTATGTAATTATGAAAAGTCGTTTATTACTTTTTCAAAAAGATTAAATACATAAATTTACCTGTAGACTACTTCTTTGCGACATAGAAGCGTTTATTTTAGCCATTATAAATACTGAAAAACCTTTTTTAAAACCAAATTGGTATCAGCTCTGCAATTAACATTTTTGGAAAGCAATATGAAAACTCTTTCAAACTAACCGGAACTATTCTTTTGAATTTAAATCTAGGCTAAACTCTAAACAATGGACTTTGTACTGGATAAAGAACTGGGCCAACGTAAAGTGCAAAGTTTCAAACAGGGCCGTTGACAAGATTTCTCGGGTACCAATTTATTTTCGGGCCCCCTTCGGCTTCATCGACAATGTTATGAATATAAAGGTTGTGTACAAACGTTTATTGGTGTCGTTTAAGCATGGTCATTTAACAATTAAATCTTGCACAATCTTAAAATTTCTTGAACCGCAAAACTTACTATCTCGATCTAGCGGTTGCTTTTTTGAACTTTAGTTGTCACATGGTGCTAGAGTATTACTTCCCGATTCCATTGATGTTTCACTGGTCATTCTAGGCTCACCAGAAGAGAATTTGCAGCAAAGGTAGTGCAGATAGTCAGAAAGTTTTCAATTTGATTTGGAAAAGGTGCTTGGGCATCGGTCAAACATTTGCTGATTGCTGCAATCTGAAAAGGGGTTTTGTTCTAATTTTTAGTGCAGAAATAGGGATAACAATCTTCTTAGCCTACCTGTGCCATTTCAGTTTTTGAGTTTGAACAAATATATACTAGCCTGTTTATTATGAAATTCGTGTTTCAGGTAGTATTGGTGGTTAGGGAAATCTCTATACTAGACTAAATTCTTATTTTACTGCTTGGTGGTTGAAGTAGCTATTTTACCACCAGAAAGCTGAAGTGGGCCTGGTATCCAGAAGGGGGCCCGGTACGTTACCATCTGACGGCTGAAATAGCTGTTTTAACCTTTGATGGCAATTTCTTTAGATCTGATTATATTAAGATCTTGATAATGTTTGAAGTCGAGGGGGAATTTTTTAAATCCGGGCCCTTTAAATATTCCGGGCCCGGGTCCAAAAGTACCACCTAGACCCCCTGTCAACGCCCCGGGTTTCAAAAGACCAGGGCACAGCAATCAGCTTCACAATGGCCTTGATTGCAATTATAGCTATACGTGTGATTACTTTGGTAGGCACTTTAACAAGCAGATTTCTAATAAACCACGAACCAATCAGAAGCTACGCTGTTCATGACGTCATCAAGGTTGCGTTTTGGAAAAATAAAGGAAAAACGCAAATTCTAGATAATTAAATCAATGCTTTGCCATCGGTTGACTTGACGCATTGGGTTAGGGCGGTGGTAATCATTGCATTGACGTGGTTTTGATTCCCACCACTGCTATAGCTCTTTTTTCTTCTGCAATTAGAAAAACAAAGTTCGAAGTAAGAATTAATTCTCTGGCTAAATGCTGAAATTGGTCACAATTGGACAGACAACGTAGCATCTGATTGGTTCGTGGTTGGATTGGACAGAAGTCCATGTATTGGATATCTGCATGTTAAAGTGCCTTCCGATTACTTTCAGACGATAACTGTTTCGATGTATATTTGGGAAATTTCAATAGACTTGCCTAATTTGAGCATTTATGCAACCGGCTCGGTGGCTTAGTGGTAAGTGCGTCCGCCACTGAATCGGTAGGCATGGGTTCGATACCTTATTGGGTCATAGCAAAAACTTTTTAAAAATAGTACTGAATCTAATTCCTGCTTGGCACTGAGCAATGGAATGGATTCGGGTAATAATGTAGTCAGTTGCGCCTCTATACGGCTGCATTGACACTGTCTGCTTTGAAAAGCGCTGAGGAGCAACGCATTACTCTGCGATGGATACAGCGCAATATAAAAAAACAAGCATAATTATTATTACTTTTTGTTTTGCCTCTCCAAAATGTTTATGTCGCGTACGGCTATGCTAGCAGTTTACAGCAAAATTATATTACACTGCAATGTAAAACATGAGATAGCAAGATTTTTGCAATGACACTGAAATTTGAATCACTAACATTTTGTTGAATGAAATAACTAGAACTATATAGTAACCAGTTTTTAACGTACAATTACTGATGATATTGAACAAGAATAATTTATTATTGCTAGCACAAATACGCATACAATACGAATATACGATAACATAATTTTGTCACATGCATAAGAAAAGAGCGGAAAAACAGGCTGTTAGAAAATACAAACCAGTAAAAAATGTTAAAAATCAGTATTTTGGCTGTGCCCTGCACACTCCACAGTCCACAGTCAAGAAGCGTATAAGCTACTTGATGATAGTTAAAAATATAAAAATATTTACATAATGTACCAATTATGACCAGTTGGACAGTACAAATATTATATTATAAAACCGAACTCCAAAAATGGATAAATACGCATAAATGAAAAGGCTATTGATTTTCAAGTAATGTGAAAAAAGCATTAAGTATCATTACAAAAGAGCGTGCAAGTACAAAAACGATGTTGCATGGTAGGCCATATGCAAATTGAAATTTTGTGGGTATAACTTTGCAACTTAACGAAATCTTTTCCAATCTAACAAACGACTTATAAATACAACAGTAGCCTACTGCATTTCAACTTCAAAAATTTGTTTTTATCCGTAACTTTGCACCTTGACAGTAACAATGCTGCCGTCCCAAGGTAAAGCGACGTAACTACAGATTTTTGATTTTCCCACTTTTTATTGTTAAACGCTTCGCAAAGACTATATTTTTCTTCCAGCAAAGACTCAACAGCGTAACTGCAGTAGTTTGCGAGATATTTGTTGGTAAAACGACGTAACTACATATATATGCAAAGCCAAAACGACGTAACTGCCAGTTACGTCGTTTTACCATAAAATCCAGAGCAAATAATCCTAGGTACGTCGATTTACAATAGAATCTAGAGTTAATCCCACATTCTCTATGGGGTGTCAGTCTCTGCCAAACAACGCCAGCTGTTTTGCTCGTGTTGCAATTACGTAGCAAAAGAATAACCTTATTTTGTAGGTAAAATTCTTATTAGCTTCTGAAGTGAAAACATTAGTAGGCTACAGAAGCTCCAGAGTCAACACGCAACAAAATATTAACCTCATTTTGTAGATAAAATTCTTATTAGCTTCTGAAGTGAAAACATTTTATCTACAAAATGAGGCTAACATTTTGTTTCGTGTTGACTCTGCAGCTTTTGTACCCAAACACTCTTCATAAAGCGTCTTGTAGCATCCTTTTAGTGAACAGAATCAGCAGTTAGCTTTAACGCAGTTACAAGACGGAAATAATGGCAAAAAAATCGACTTGCATGAAGTTGTGAAAACGCCTATGAATGATTCTGTGGACCATAACGCTAACGACAGAGACTACACGGTGACATACCAAACAAGCAATGCTTGCTTATGCCGGCAAATCGACCACAATTTCAGGAATAGCTACCCGCCAACGACAAATCACTTGATTTAATTGATGTTGACTGAAGATACTGCATTGTATTTGAACCATATTACATATTTTGTGTGTGAATTCAATACATTGCGTCAGATACGCCGGTTTGCCTTTGCAGCACGGTCAGAAACACAATCCGGTTTACAAAGGTAAAGCGACGTAACTGCACTAATTATCTTAATTAGCGAAAATTAGGACAGCAATCAATGTTTTTGTTCCCATTGAAACAAAAAGTAGTTAAGATCTTTTAGTTGGAGGCATCAAATGTTGAATTGCGATTAAAATGTTGTCATGGTTTACGATTAACTTTAAAGCGCTTTTTCTCGGTTTTAACTTTTCTGTAGTTAAGTCGCTTTACCTTTAGACGGCAGAATGTATTATTCAATATCTGGCAAGTAAAAAATATAAGTATAAAAATCTAACTTTTGATGTTGAAAGCTCATTTGGCCGGTCATAAAGCTAAGAATATACTGTAGAAGTTTTACCATATCCAGTAGACGTGATATGAACGTGGGCACGAAAGAGGAGGCACAATGCGGTTTTGTCAAAGAACTTTGTTGATTGGTTGCGCAAAAACATTTGTTGTAGGTGGTTAGAAATCGTTTTTTGGGAACTGTTACACGTTTTCTGTTAATGACAGTTTTAGGATATTTTCCGTTGTACTATAAAAGAAGTGGCTTCATCTTCGTTAACTAGTTTTAATCCTCCCCTTCTTTTAAGACAAACATAAAGACCTGTATTCGCATGTTTCAAAATGGGTAGTCCTAATTTTCTCGATGTGGCCGTTTCAAATATTCGTTCATCAGAACTAGACACGTTTTGTATTCGTATGTCTTTCCTCAATCCTACTTCATGTTCAGAACCATAAACGTACCAGTAGTTATCTTCGTTTTCAGATCGTGCTTTCATTTTTTTTCCAAAAATGTAACTGTACTCGTTGGACGACCCGGGTACTGGATTCCAGGCAGTCCAATAATAATGATCCGTTCCAGCTGACTTTATTTTTTTTTTTAATATGTTCCACCTAGTTTGGTCCTTTTTGGTGATTATTTCCACTTTCAGTAAATCATCGTTGTCATTTCTGCTGTTAATAGTATGAGAAGCTTCTGCAACTGTGATTGAATTGTGCAGGTGCAAAACAGCTGTTGACGAAACTCTTTCCTCCTGAGCAAGCATTTCTTCTGTTTGTGAATTGAGCTTATTTCTCATATATCCGCACATTATGCTATGAAACCATTTAGACATGTTTCCTAAAGCACTTTTTTTCTAAACTTATCTTTAAATTACCAAACGCAAAGGAGGAATGTATTTACAGTATATTCGTAGAATTGTCGTCACAATAACGGTTCGTTTTTACAGTCGTCTCGTTCTTAAAGCTGTGTTGTATATTCTGAGTGAAGTAGCTTGCTAACTATCCTTTTATATACTTGGGCTACGTTCCTGTGGTAATCCACAACTCATGCCTGTCACGAGAAAGTTATGTGACGTCACTTTGTGGCATTCCTGCTCATGTGAGGGATAAACGCAGCTTATGCAATTTGGAATAAAAAACACATTGTAAAATTTTTCAGTGCCTGAATGGCAATCGAAAGTTCTGAATCAACATAATGCAGTGGCAATGGATCAAAATGATTGGAAGTAAAATTTAGTAACACGTGATCTGAGTATAAAACAAACCTGATGTTACATTAACCGTCGAAAACAATTTGTTGTACCAATCTAGTTCTCTGTCGAACATGTTTATTTTCAATTGCAACATTCCCCTACGTTCTGACTTTAACACAGCATTTATTTTTCCAATTAGGGAAAGTATGTGAGTCATTAATGCATTTCAAACTTTGGAAAATGATAACATACTTACCGCTGGGGATTTTTATTTCTTCAAAAAAAGTTCTTGGAATAACTTCTGCATTCATTTGGTTTGAGCCTAAAGCAGCAGTGAATCCAGCAAGTAATTTTCGGGAGGGGCAATTTCAACAAAACACAATCAATGTAAGTTTACATTAATCCGACCTGGAAAGTACACCGTGAAGAAAGTTACTTTTCTGTATTTCAGAGGAGGCGGTCGTTCCAATCACCTCCCCCCCTGGATTCGGCACTGATCTAACCCTCAATCATTGCTCCTGCAGCCCTCAGAAGAACTGCCAAAATGGCGAGAAACATAGTTATTACCTACCGTACTGATCAGCACAAAAATATCTCATAATAACTTTTCTCCAAACTACGGATATAGAGCAATTAGCTTTCTATCAGGAGTTTATCAGTTTATCAGGGAGTTGCGCCAGACTTTAACATTTGCGAGCAATTTCTCACTTTGCTTTGCATTCACAGCTAACCAAAAGCAAAAGGGACATATAATTATGTTTCATGAATTTTGTTTAAGTCTTCTCGCAGCACATTTGGATTGGTCAAATCTGTATTTAGTTGCAGCAGATGGGTGTCCTTCCACAGTACCATTGACTGGGGTCCAGGGGGTACTTATAGACCTGAATCCGGGATAATTTTGGGGGCCCATAACCTTTCCAAGGGACCCTAAAACATAGCATCTTTTCACAAATTGGGACTAGGTGGGAAAATTTTTAAAAAAGGGCACTTTTAGCGCGAGAGTTATGTTAAAAAGGGCACTTTTCGCGTGTAAATGATGGGAAAAAGGGCATTTTTCTCCCGAGCGTAAAACATGTAAGCTTAAAAATGTAGATTTCTCATGCAGATTGTGGGTAAAAAGGCATGGTTATAGGTGAATTGTTCGTAAACAGTTTTTCGTAAAACAATTGTTCGTAAACAATTGTTCGTAAAAGCAATTCTTCGTAAAGCAATTCTTCGTAAAGCAATTCTTCGTATACATCAATTCTTCGTATAGGTGAATTGTTCGTAAACAGGTGATAGGTCAATTGTTCGTGAACAATTTTTCGCAACAGCAAGGTTTGTCTTGCAATTTCCTATGAAGGTGCATAATGCAAATTTTCCTGAATAACCAAGTTACGAGACATAAACAAATAAGCACAATGAAAAAGCGCATTTTTTGTTATTTATTGGAATACAACAATTGTCTGTGTTTAGCAATTCTTTGCTTACACTACCAATACTACTTTAAGTAACTTCGTACAAATTGTCCACAAGCCAAGTTTAGTATGAAGTATTGTGTGCAATTCCACGCAAGTAGGCTAATCACAAATTTCATCATCTTGAAAGTCTTGACGCCAAGTTCGGACGACTCTAGTTAGTCTTTCTGCACTGTCCTTGTACTTCTTCTTTGGAGGGGGCCCTGCCTGGCCACTGACATACTGTTCAATGCGAACCTCATTTAGGTTTTGCTCTCGCTTGATTGCAGGTATGAACTTCCAAATATCTGGATGATTTGCAGATACCTGGAACATGAATCCTCTGTGCCATCCTTCAATGCTATTATTAGTTTTGGGAAGGCCACTGAGGACGCCATCATAGCAGTTCCACATTTGAATTGCAAACATTGGAGGACGGCGCCCTTGACGACGATCTGGGCGCCCAACCCAAGTGTCTTCAAAATAGTCAATTACTGGCTGAGCAACATCTGGTAATACATTCCCATCGTTTTTCTCCAAATGCACTGGCACAAATGGAAGAACCAGCCACGGTGAGTTGAAAGTGGGTACTCTCTGCTTACTGCATTGACCATGGCCATCTCACAGTCAGTCATGATTGTCTCTGGAACAGCAACAGCAGGTAACAACTCCATGAATGTATGTCCCTCTTCTTTTGTCCCCCAGCAGGGCATACACCAGAGGCACTGAAGTGTTTTCCGTCAGTCCGTGTATTGTGTAAAGCTGTTCAAACAGTGAAGACACTGTCTTGAAGGTGCCGTCAGCATACCAGTGCTTTGAACGGGCAAGGAGCTGCAGATTTCTTTCAGTGGCACAATTATGTGTTTAAGCACAATTAGCACATCTCTAGCATATAGGCTACCCTAATTGACTGTTCGTAAACAATTGTAACTGCTTTTTAAAAAAAAAGCTGTAGCCTAACTTTTACGAACATTTGTTTACGAACAATTAGTATTACGGTCAATTGCATGCCCGAAGAATTGCTTTACGAAGAATTGCTTTACGAAGAATTGCTTTTACGAAGAATCGCTTAATTACGAACAATTGTTTTACGAAAAACTGTTTACGAAGAAAATGTCGGACACCAAAAGGCATATTATGCCTCGTGACGCGACAATTTATCGAAAGACAATTTATCGAACGACAGTTTATCGAAAGACAGATTATCTAACGACAATTCATCGAAACGAAAGTTAATCGAACCGACTGTTTATCGAAACGACAGTTCATCGACCGACTGTTTATCGAAACGACAGTTTATCGAACGACGAATCTCCCGAAACAAATATTATCTAAAGTTTTATTGCACATATGCCATGGAATACTCAAGGGTTAGGGTTAGGTTTTAGGTTAGGTTTTCATTGTCGTTCGGTGAACAGTCGTTTCGATAAACAGTCGTTTCGATTAACCGTTGTTCGATTAATTGTCGTTCGATGAACTGTCGTTTCCATTAACTGTCGTTCGATCAATAGTCGTTCGATAAACTGTCTTAGTACCATGGTAGTGCCATATTCTGCAGGGAGAAGTCAGCTATTCTCGAATCGGCCAACCTAACAACGGATGCTTTAGAAATTTTGCACATAAAAACTAATTCATTGGAAATCTTCTCGATATATAAACCCCCCACAGAATCTTTTTGCTGGCCAAATAACACCTGGATCGACAACAGCAAACCGTGCCTCATAATAGGGGACTTTAACAGCCACAGCATTGTCTGGGGATACAGCAGCAGCAGTACCATTATACCTAGACTAAACTTATGAAACCCATAATTGATTCCTATATTCAACCCCGCCCACAATATTTTATAAAAAATAATGTAATAAAATTTAATCTAGCAACATTTAGTTGCAGAGGTCTCTTGTACTAAAGTAAAAAGAAACAACTACGATAATCTATGAAACACAACTGCTAAGATATTATAATGAGTTGAATCTTTGCAGAATTAGATGATTCTAAAGAGCTGGTATTTTATTTTGATGAAAATCAAGAAACAAACTTAATTCAAACATTTAGAATCTCACACAAAATTTGAGGTACTCACAACACAATTTTCTGCCCCCCCCCCCCCCCCTCCCCCGAAAAAAACTCCTAGATCCGCGCCTGCGATGAAGGTACTCGAATAATACTGTATAATAAAAAGGTGTATCTTGTCTTGTAAAAACCATTATCAGTAATTGAAGCGAAAACATAACTTCCAGTTGAAGAAAAGTCAAAACGGAAGTTTGATTTGTTTCCGACTGGTAGGCCTAGATGCATTTTTCAGGATAAGCAACTGTTTGAAACTTTTAAGTGCTTTAAAAATTGGTTAAAATCAGGGTTGTGAATTCGGGCGAAAGATATAGCCTACAACTCTGACTCCTCGGCTTATATAACTGGTTGACCCCGACTCCGGCTTTAGTGTTGCCGGATTTTTTAGGGTTGCCAGATTTTTTAAAATTTTGTTGTTTTTCATTTGTCTTTTAGTGAATTTCACCAAAGTCGAAATTGAAACTGTGACTTTCACAAAAACTGACAAAAACAAAACGCTTCTTATTTCTAGTGAAGTGTTTGAGCGCAATACAGAACAATACATACGGTACAAAGAACAATATTTAAAAAAAAGATTGCAAACAAATTTCTTTTCTTGTTTTGTATCAAGTTGGAGTCGGGCTTTTTTAACGACTCTGACTCCGGACACGCCAAAATCACTCCTACTCCGAGTCTACGATTCTGACTCCTCAGCCCTGGATAAAATTGCAACTGTCATAAACTGCTAGAATGATTCTTCAGAAAATTGTAATTCTGAGTGAAACTTCGGTTGAGTTGTTTTTATTTCTAACCATCACAGCAAAAACAATACACTTCAACATAGCAAATGTCTAGAAAAAGGTAGAAGCGACAAAACGCAAAAGCTAAAAGGTGCTTGAGACCGAAATAAGTTATTAAGTTAAAAAATTGGCTCGCTCACAAAACCTTGAGATAAATTTAAGATGAAAAGGAAAAAAAAAAATTTCTTAAAAAAAACATATATGAAGGCTATAACTATATAGCTTATATCAGAGACGGACATTTTCGTATCGGAAACGGATGAAAATACAAATATAAACCGATTTAAATTGTTGCCTTCAAGTTCCATTGCTGATGTCACAAACTTCATATTGTGTAAAATTTATCATGGTAATCAAACGGATATCATAGCCAATTAGCTTTTAAAGGAACTGGAAACCTCTTTCAGTATCACTTAAATTCTTACCGTTTGGGTCAAAAACACAAAGGTCAGATTTTTTTACTTAAAACTATCATAGAGTCGTCGGCTTATTTTTTTTCTGTCTCAGCGGTTGTGTTGTAACAAGAATTAACTTACTAGGTCGAGCGTGAAAAAAAACTCCCTAGACGTTCTTTGCTGACAACATTCAAATGTGCCTTCGTTTCATGGCTTGTGATTTCCCAGTGGGTTTACTAAGGTTCTGCAGGGAGTTTCCCACAAAAGATATCGGGCAACAGTTCCCTATACAAACAATTGCATGTCACCACGAGCAGGTGTTTTTTTGTAAAGAAAATCTGGCATGGGTGTTTTCAATAGCCAAAACTTACAAAAAAATAGTTTTCAAAATTAATGTTACTATGTAGTTTACCCAAAATAAAAGGTTTCTTTAAACGAAAAAATATGTTTTTCTTGCTAATCATACTAAACACAGGTTTCCTTTCTCTAGACTTCTGTTGTGTTTGGCATACACAGTGTTTTGTTGTGACGGTCAACAATAAAAACAAACAGAATTGAACTGAGGTGGCATAAAACTATCACAAACGAAACAATGCTGCCATAATTTATACATTTTTGAAACTAACGTTGGTGTGAGTGATCTTTCGAGTAGTTTTAAACAAACATACACTAAAAATAGTCAAGCAAATCTAAAAACATACGCAAGTGAAACTACGTCACCGTACGTCATTAATAATTACAATTTGTGATTTTTGGAGCGTTTCTTTTCAGTTTTTATGTTTCAAATATAAAAACACAGTTTGTGATAGCCTGCACAAGACCTACTTAAAAATCTCAATTTTGGTTAATCATCTTCTCTGTGGTGCCATCAACCGTTGAGCAGTGTTGGATCAATTACATTTGCATTTGAATGTAATTATTTACACATTTTCATGCAATTAAATTGTAATTGAGACTTTGTGTTGTTGTGTAATTGTAATTTCAATACAATACTGGTCCATCAGTGCTTTTGTTGAACCGCTAGTTGAGATTCAAAAGATACTTCCACCTACATTGCAACATAATCCGCATCAATTACAATTCTACTCGTTTTTGATAAAATGAAACTCTATTCATCGATGAACATAAATATTTAAACTTTTAATGTTTACAATCGAAACGTGCACACCCTTGTACATATTGATTGACTCATACGTTTCAAGCAATAATAAGATCATTTTTATAGAAATATAATCATTTATTCTCATAATTTTTCATTATTTTTTCACAATTTATTTCGAATTGTGGCCACGTTTATTAATTTTAGCAGTTTTCCTGTATTTGTTCGTCGTGGTACCAGACCTGTATCATGGTTTCATAATTTTTCATTATTATTTCACATTTTTATACAAAGTGTGACCACCTTGATTGTATATCACCCATAAAACTCGCTTGGGTATGGAGACGATTAAATGTTCGCATTCTTCCTGTATTTGTTTGTCGTGGTACCAGACCTGAATTGTGGCCTCCATCAGCTTGGTTTTGCTTGTACAATCTTTTTGCGGAGAGGAGTCTTTACGAATGACCTTAAATTTTTGATATTTAAATATGATGAGTTTCCAGGCCAGTCCAACACTTGTTTATTTAAAAAAAAAATTGGTCACAATTTTCGACGTATGCCAAGGAGCAAGGTCCTGTTGATACACCCCTTAATCATCTGGAAACGCCTAATGTGTCGTAATAATGAGTAATTTCTTTAAAATGTTCTTATTAAAGCCAATGGAACTAACATTATTAAACAACATGACTACCATAACAGAAATCGGTTTAGGATTGAACGATAAAACAATATCTTCAAAAAATGTGAAACACTGTCCTGAGTCGACTAATATGCACAAGGGAGTACTTTATTACATTTGGAAGCAATTGCAATTTGAAAATTTCGAACAATGTAATTGAACTCAAAACTGTGTGATTGATCCAACTCTGTCATAGAGTGGCCTAATTTGTTGGGAACGATACAGTTTATTTTGAAGTGTCGAGTGCAATTGTAGGAAATGAAAAAGTGGTCACGTTCGAGCTGGTTTATAACAGATGAAAGTTTTAAATTTTCTTGGATAATTTTCATTACTTTGAAAGCGTTACACCGATTTGTGTCAGCGGGGCAACATTGAAGGTTTGCTTTTTATTGGTACAGCAACCAAACGATATAATGTTGAAGTAATTCATGAAGCTTTCCTTTTCTTTTTCTTATTGCTCTTATCCCACAAAGTATTCTAATAATATTCAGAAAGCAATTGTAGAAAACAACCAGTACAAAAGAATAGAAATCAATGAAAGGTCGTGTTGTAAAAATATGATAAAAAATATAAGCAAAATAACGACACAATTAAAAGGCATGGTAAGTCGTGAATAATGAACCTACAGCAAAGCAATAGGCTACGTTGCAAAATGCTATACATCCAGTAAAAAACTGCATATAAACAATCATATAATCAGCAATAAAATACAGTGATACAGCGGTGTGACTAACACAGTCTGCAATAACCCCACATTGTAAAGTGTTGTAAATATTTCCGTGTTAGGAGTCATGGTAGTTTGCTTGGCGTTTCGATAAGCGATTTGTTCTATGGAATTTTATTGAAATTAGTTACTTGGTTGTTCTATAACCTAACCAACAGTTGTAACTTAAGTTGCATTGTTTATACTTTTTATTTACTCTACTTGTTTGTTTATATGTGGCGCAATTAAAACAAAATGAAGTAATCCATAAAGCTTAACTATTCTCTTTCTTGTTCATTTTATCCTACTGGGGTTTTGAAAATATTCAAAACCACTTGTAAAAAACAATATGAATAAAAATACAATGTCATGTTATAAAAAACGTATACAAAATACACTCAAAACAACAATAAGCTAACATAAAAAACTGTAAATTCGGGAATGATAAGTGTACAAGAAAGTAGCATAATGCAATTTCGATTGAAGAGCTGCATATGAGCCAACCAAATAGACAGCAATATAAAATAGCAATGCAGAACAGTGGTGTGACTAACACTGTTTGCAATAACCACACATTTCAAAGTGTTGTAAACATTTCCATGTTAGAGTCATGGTATAGTGCTTGAAGTTTCGGAAATTGTTTATTGCTTAGTTACATTCATAACTTCATTGGCCACGTTTTTAGATAATGGTCCCAAAATCTTGGTCAAATGCAAATAACTTAATATAGTTTCGGGAAAGAGTTTGCTTTTTTATACCGCAGACAAGCAAAGAACAACAACATAACAGAATTGAGCGTTACATGAATGCATTACTCATGTTTACAAATAATTTTAATAATCCAACGTTTTCGGTTGAACTTAAGCCATTATCAGAAATTTGAAAATATTTGTAAAAAATGCAAAACACACTTCCTATGATAGTATTTGATCTCCGCGTATATCTCGTTGTGTGGTCGGATAGCGAGTTACGTTTAAGAATTTGAAGGTTATTGTATTTTCATGTGCCAACTTTGCTTTAAAGCTCGTTCAACAAAATAGTTGCTGAAACCTAAACGCAATCTCTGAAGCAGATAAAATACCATACAATGTACCTCAGCTATAATGATTTTCAAATTTATTTATGGAAATTTAATATGATTTTACGAGTCCAGAACCCAAGGGGTCCAGTCTTCCAGGCTGGTAACCAGACGTAACTTGCCTCTACTTCCAGTACCAACATACCGCCCAGTAGCCACGTGCTTGAAATGTTGTTTTCGTGTAATAGGTGATCGAAATGACTCAAATATTCTATCGTCGTAAGTGGACACGCCTTCGGATGGATCGGTACCTTTCCGAAGTTTTACTTTGTATGAATCGGCATAGACAAATAGAAATGCACCTGGACTGCTTGGGTCAGGCTTTCCAAAAATGTAGGTGAAGTCATTAGAAGACCCGGTCACGGGATTCCATGCACGCCAGAAGTATTGACTAACCGCAGTTGATCGCACTCGCCTGCCCGACCTCAACGTACGCGCATTCCATTTTGTGTTGTCATCATCATTAATGATTTGCATTTCGAGTAAATTTAATCTGCTCGTGTGAACTCCATGGACGAAAGTTATGCGTATTTCCTCTTCTCCTTCGTGTTCAAACCCGTCTTCCTGATCTACACACACTCTTTGTGAAACAATTTGCTGATCAACGGCGATATCTTCTGTATGCTGAACTTGTTTAACTTGCCAGCACATCATTTTATGAAACCATTTTCTTGAGACTTCATTCGCCATCTTAAATAAAACTTTTCAAAATGCGTAATGCTGTTAACTTCTTGAAATAATTTTTCTAGTAGCTTCTTTCAACACAATAAACTGTTATACTTCGAAACATGGTTAGACAACGGCTTTTATGGATCTACCCGACTGGCCACAAGCGGAAGAAAAAAGCTAGTTATCGTTGCGTCACGAAGTGCTCGTTGCCATGTCAGTCATGCGTGTTGGTTAGCAAAGGAAAGTGATGACGTCATTACTAGAGTTTAGGAAGAGATTAAAACAAAAGAAGGGGAGTTTCCCCATGCAATACCGGGTAAAAACCCAGAAAATGTCCTTGAAGTTTATACCCTCCGCTTTGTTTTTCGATTATGCTTACCCTGATTATGCTTAGGAAAAGCAGAACGATAATACACAACTTAAAGAAAAATACAGTAGTTTCAGAGATTGTCTTGTGGTAATTCTATATCTCACAGGTAGCAGTTGCTTTGAAGCAAAATAAAAACATCGATTTCTTTCAAACTCTTGCACCATCATTCGTAATTTACAACAAAGCACGAATAGAAGTTGTTTTATTATTTCATGACCTTTGAAGCCTTTAGTTTCGTAGAAAACAACATTGACTTCCTATTGACAATCAATGTTAAAAAGTTGAAATGTACAAACTATATCTGCAGTTATATATAACTGCATTTTGACAGTGGCACACCTAGTAGAATTGACAGGGGGGATCAGGGGTAGCCTACTTTTAGACCAGGACCCGAGATAAATTTAGGGGCCCGTTATCGTTTCAAGGGCCCAGAAACTTGAATAAACCACCGCGTATTCTTTGAATATTTAATGGATTTTTTTAAAAGCGTCTGGATTTGTGAATTTGAGATGCAAATATTTCGTTTGTACCGGGCCCAAATTATCCTCTCAACGGCCCTGGGCACACCGTTTTGGCCTTCTGGCCTCAAAAATAGTTCACAGACTTGCAATGTCTGGTTGCATGGGAATAATAAATTGATTAATGGATTTGATCTTTATTCTCGGACTGAGAAAGCTTGTTTAAGAGTTTCATCCCGGCAGTTTCGCATACTTGTAGAGGGTTCGAACCACTGACACACGACCGGTCAACGAAATCGACAGAGTTCAGTTTTTGCTTGTTGTTGAAGTGTTGTTGTCGAGGAATTAATCCACCCACTAGATGCCGCTGAATGGAGACCAGTGCTGAAATACGTTGCTCAAGCGCACACCCCAGAACCGAACCAGCGCCGCATGATCTTGAATTTTGACAATTTTAATTATCGCAAACATTTTGGAGGTTGTCTATGCATTAGCTAATGATGTAACAGTAACTTATCTCCACAAATGATGAATGTACGTTTGTATGGCGCTGGCTTTGTATAGGTTACTGAGATCTTTATGCCCGGTCTACACTATGACAAAGCTTCTCTCGGCAACTGCGCCGTGAAACAATCTTGCCAGCGCGGCTTTTGTTACGCTTTGGAGCGATTCAAGTGACCGTGGTTCTGGCGCAAATTTTATTTGGGGCTCAGATTTTGATTGACATTTTGTGGAGCTTGGTTGAATGGGAGTAGTCTCAGCTTGCTGAAAGTGATGGCACTGAGTTTCATGGGTTGGTTGGTGTTCGTAGATAAAATGAAAAGGTTACAAGAAGGCATAGCCTATATCGGCAACTAGCTATCCTTAGCTGTTGATTTGGCTCAGGTAGCACTTCACCAGGCCTTTGGTCTAATTCAAGTTAACCGACCACATGCACTGAAGGCAGTGTTTAATGATTTTATTTTTAATTACAGTAGAAACCGCCTAACTCGACACCTGAAGGGGAATCGAAAAAGCGTCGAGTTAGGCGGAATGTCGAGTTAAGCAAAACATGAATTTTCCACCTAAATAAAACAAACCCTGTGTATTTTTGCTGATTACTGTAGTAGACGCTACCCATCTGCGCGAGATAGAACGAGTTTAAGATGAGAATAATTTGTTACCATAAAAAGAACAGGCATCGCAGAACATCGTGTCTTGAAAGCGAAAAATGATTGTGTGAGTTTCATCAATGAGCGGATTATCTCTTGTTTCTGAAGACAGCAGATGCTTGAATAAGAACGACGCCAGACATGTGATAAGTGCGAGAAGTTGATCAGAAAGTTGTCTTGTATTTTATTTCTCCATTTTTATACCTTGTAACAATATTTTACTTTTTTGCAAAGTTAAGCATTTTAGCTTGATAAATCTTCTTAGGATTATCCAAAATTGTTTTTTCGGTGCCTCCATGGTGTAGTTTCCATATAAAAAAAAAGCTATTTGTTATATCTCCTGATGTGTACTTTGAAAATGAACGTGGAGCTATGCCGAAAATAAACTTGATTGATTGATTGATTGTAACTTGTAGCAACCGTATTTATTCAGTAATAAACGTAAATTGTTTTTTTACAATTGGGCAAATTTAAAACTTGCAAAATTTTACAGTTTGAAAAAGTTGAAAAAAGATTGAAATTGTGAAGCGTGGTGCTTAGCCGCAAATCCATTGACAGCAATCGATTGGAAGCCGAAAATTCGTAATTCAAACATAGACATAACATTAAGTTTGACATATCGAAATCGTCGACTTACACGAAATTCCTTTTCTGGGGACCGTGAAAAAGGTGCCGAATTAGAGGAAAAGTCGAGATATCTCATGTCGAAATAACCAACCTTGGCTATGTACGTAACAAATAGTGTTTTGCCTGGACCAGAAAAAACGTGTCGAGTTAGGCGGAACGTCGAGTTAGTGGCTGTCGACTTAGGCGGTTTTTACTGCATATGCATACTAGATTAATCTAGATTATTTTTAGTTGACCTCCTATACACTGTCTTAGTGCAGTGATGGGCACTTTTGACTGACAAGTTTGCAGATTAGGCTATATTTGGCTAACCCCTGTACCTGTAGCCTGTACGACTAGTAGCCTACCCTAACTTATCATTATGCAGTAGACTGTATAGTAGGCTATTATTTAGTAGTAGCTTAGACTATTCAGTATTCAGTATATTTTGGTAGTATAGACTATTCAGTATCATTTAGTAGTAAACTAGGCCTACACCTGTGTTCTATACAAAATCAGTGTCATGGAAAACTTGTGGTATTTAACTGTGTAGGCCAGGGCTTCCCAAAGTGGGGGTCGTGACCCCTTGAGGGGTCGCGTAATGGACTTCTGGGGTCGCAGAAAGTATACAAAATTTACACAAAGCACTGCATATTAACACTTATGTGCAAGATGCTGTGAAAGTTAACTTTATTAACAGTCGTGCACTCAATAGGTTACCTGCAGGCAGGGATGGAGGAACCATTTTAAAAGTAGGTGGGCCCAAAGGCGTAGCAGTCAAAGTTAATCAAACTTCTGGGGGGCGAAGCCTCCCAGACCCTCCATAACAACGTTGCATTCCTAATACTTCAAATCGTTTATACATTGTGTTTTCATGATTGCCTTTTGTGCCAACCAGTGAAAAATTTCCGTTT
Organism: Aplidium turbinatum; assembly: GCF_918807975.1. Taxonomy (NCBI): domain Eukaryota; kingdom Metazoa; phylum Chordata; class Ascidiacea; order Aplousobranchia; family Polyclinidae; genus Aplidium; species Aplidium turbinatum. The sequence goes on from NC_137482.1 coordinate 22,310,476, forward strand.
TTAGGCCCGACTTGGCCGAACAAATTACAAAATTGTTAAATTGCTCTATAGCACTCTACAAAATATGGCGATGTAGCCTACACACAAATAAAAAAGCAAAATACACACACAGTAATAGGCTAATTCCAACCTGGGAGAAACAATCTGCAGCATTATACAATAGGTCTTATACGTGCATGCACTGCATAATATGTAATGTTATCATTGTTTTAACCTTAGAGAACAATTAGATTGATTTACAGATTACTCCACCAATCACACGCAACCACACCCACAGTCCCACATGTGCTGCCCATCAACAGTTGGGCTCAACAGAAAAGTTTGAAGATTGGATCTCATCATTCACAGGCCAACAAACATTTTTTTTAAAGGCACGGCATGTGAGAGTCATTTTAGGGTATTTCGAGGCTCCTGATTCCGAAAATGCACTTGCTTTTTTTCGAATTGGCTCTAGCTTTTGAGATAGCCTACAGCAAAAACATTTTTTTTGCAATTTTGAGCCGCTATAGATTTAACGTCGTGTCGTTTATGACATAGACAAAACTGAAAGTAATCCCAGGCACATTTCTGAGTTTCATAAACGCTATTTGGAACCAATCGCGTTGGTTACAACCCAAACAAACGGCTATTTAACGTTTACTGGCCTAGTAACAATCAAAATACGACGTGAAGCATGCCTTAGGCTTAGGATACAATATTAAGATGTAGAATATATAACTTGTGCTTTGCGTTAATATATTTGTTGACTTCAACAGTATCAGACTTAGCCTACTAACTAAGCTACTAAGTAGGCTACAAACAACAAAATACATACATTGTTTTGCTTAACAAACTAGACGAATAAGCAAAACAAAGCCATCGATGAACAAAAGCAATTCTTTATTATGATAGGCCTAAGTTACTATAGGCACTATAGGCTACTGAGCAACACCCATCAAGGTACGAAGGCCATTTATATAATTCCAGAATACAAAGTTGTGTTCTTCAATAAAGTAGCTGCTTAAAATTTTATCCTTGTTTTGGAAGAACGTAATCTTGGTTCGAAATTCAATTCCTGGTAGTTTCGAAAATTCGAAAAAACTAAGTGCATTTTTGGAATCAGGGGCCCTGAAATACTCTAAATTGACTCTCACCTTTTGTGCCAAAATTTTTTTGTTGGCCTGTGTATCAAACTAGTGTGTATGAGTGAAGAGCTTTTTTTGGAACTCCTCCTCTAATTTGCCGTTTTCGCTACCTTTTTAAAGAAATTTGGCTTTCAAAAGTGGGTGGGCCAGGCCCACCCAGAAAATAAAGTAGGTGGGCCCAGGCCCACGAGGCCCACGTGGTTCCTCCATCCCTGCCTGCAGCCTACCGTATTTTGTAAATTTATGTAGTGAAATATAGAATAGGAGTTTAAAACCCTCTTTGCTGCATTGTAAACGTGGATTTCAAAACTAAAGCTAATGCTTTAAAAAGTTATTAGTCTTAAAAAATCAATTCGTGATTTTTCCAACGGAAAAAAAGTTTAGACTTTATTGTGCGCCGTTTATGAAAAGACGTTTTTGGAAAGGCTTTTCAAATTATAACTTACTATTTGTCAGGTTTGCTTGAAAAAAGGGTAGGCCTACTAATTTAATTTGTCCTTCCAAGGAGAAAAAATCTATGTTTTTACATTGAAATCTAAAGTTGGAGCGTTCATCAAAAAATTAAACATCTAGAAACAAAAGATTGAAAATGATTCACTTGAAGTATTCTCATTTAGGCCTACTGAAAAGTTTTTGGTTAACAATGGCGTGGAATCAAACGTTATTAAGCCTCTGGTTATCGACACTTGTTAAGACTGTTGAAAGAGTTTAAAAAGTATTTTCTTCTAGAATTGGACATTACCAATTTAAATTGGATCCAAAACCCATTCGCAATGCAAAAACAAAGTAACAAGCACCCTCTTTCAAATCTCAGGAAACATTTGTCGATCTATTTTTTGACTCTAAGTTGTGGCTTGAATTTTCTAGAAAAAAGTTTCACACTTTTTGGCTTAGCCGAACGTTAAAGCGGAATATTCACCATTATTATGGCTTAGCAGTATCCGCACTCCTGCCGTTAATCTCCACGTGTATGTGCGTGTCGGTGTTTTCAACGTTGATAAAATACCGTTCCAGCGTACGTAAATAACATTGAAACCGCCTATTAACAAACATCGAACGACGGCTAGACTTGCTTTGTAGCAGAGAGCATAGTTGCACCCATCACACTGAATAAATACAGCATGTTCACTTTTTGGTTTTGTTTCCAGCAGGCTACAAGTAGGAAAGTAGTAGGTTTCTGTTTGCCAAACTTGGGCTAACTTACAGGCTTAGCAAAAGAAGGTTAAACAAAAACAGGGTTAACAAAGGAATCAACTGAGATGAAACCCCCCGTTATGATCACGTGACTAAGCTAGACAGTGACGTGAGTTTACGCTTGAACGCACACAGTCGCAAGATCAAATTTGCAAGTGTAGACGATTTTTGTACCGGGGTGTAGCCTCCACACTAGCCATCAAGACTTTTCCAAAAACATGTGTTTCTCGGCAGTTGAGTGCACCAAGAATTGACAGCGATAGACACGTGTTTCGCCCTTGAGGCTGGGCTCATCAGTATCTCACCACTAATTTATGCCACATAGTTACAGTATTAGAGATTAGCGAAACACAATGCTCGCTGTTCTATAGTGAGTGGTCAGGTAATGCTGACGCCAGGAAGATCGCTTTATCTCAACAAGGTAAAACTCGTTACAAAGATCATAAATAGAAGGGAAGATAAATGGCAAAAGAAGCAAAGGGAGACTAAGAATGATTTAGACAACAAACATCTCAAAAGTGCAGTACGAACAGCTCACAATCGAAAACAATGATGCATTGTATCCAACCCTCGATACGAGAAAGGAACATAATGATGATGCTGTAAATCACAGAATTAAAACTTGTAAACAATTGAAAACGAAAAGTTTAAGCTAAAATTCAGACTTACAAGTTCTTTGTGGGTTCAAATTTTTAGGCTACTCAAACAAAAGTTTCTTGGGAGTTTGCAGCCTGGGCCGACTACCTAGCTGCTGCAACCATTCAACAAGCTTTCATCACAAGATAGATATTACGTCAAGAACAAAATAGCAAACAAAAAAATACAAAATCAGGCAGCTAGTGTCTATGAATAAAGCTCTGTCGTTTTTGGCAGTTTCTTTTTGAGTCATCAGAAACTTTTTTGCTGAACAACATCGCTGCAGCTGCAGTCGAATTTTGCTTAGTGGATAAAAATTACGTGGCATAATATACAGAGTCTATATTTATACACTGATGGTTATTTTTGTATATAATGAAAACTAAAACCAATTGCCTTACAAAACTCCCTCGAATTTCGTCTTATCAATCTTCTCCTCTGTATGCCTACTATAATTAGGCCTATGTAATTACTTATATTTGTGACAGAACTTTTGTTTTTTCATTAGGTCATTTATTATCTTATCCCTAATTGACTTATCTTGAAATTTGAATAGAAATGTCGTTTACTGTCTGTCAGCGTCATTTCTCCCAAGGAAGCCGCGACCACTTATAGACAAAGATCTTCAGACTATAAACTACACCATTTTTCAAAACTTTTCTGAAAGTGCTCTTAGTCTTATCTTTGAATTGAGGATGAACCAAGAGACGATATCATTTTTGGTAGCCTACTGCTGCAGGGTTCAAGATAGGCATTAAATACAGCAAAAAACTAAAGACAAAAAATGAAGCAACAAAGATGATTTGCACTTAAATTAACATAACTTCGTGAAAAACGGTCTTTCCTGAAACAATTCCTTTCTTGGTTGCGTTGGACAACAGCGAGGGTCTTCTATCAATCCACTGTCCTGAGATGGCTGACCCTTGGGTTATATCATTAAACATCCCCGGATTTAGGAAGACAGAGGGTGCAGGTGCCCCGGGCTCCCCTTTTGAAGGGCCCCCGACGTGGAAAAAATGTGATTTTGTATTTTTATTTTTTTCAGCCTTCCAAGTTTCTGTAAAATGCTGTGCGGTGCTGGATTAATCCTACTAATCAACCACCGTCAAGCGTTTGTCTATCAGAAAGCAACAGGCTATAACTTTAGCAATTGTTTAGCTTTAGAAGCTACAACAAACAAATTGTATTGCGTACAAATGTTCTTACAAATGTGTCGTCAAATAAAAGTGGAAGAATCAGAAATAATGTGATTATGATGTCTCAAAACCTTCGTTCTGGCTTCTCGATGTGAGGAGAATTGCAGATCACAAATTATTATGTTATGATCCACGCATTGTAGGATGCAACCAAACGAATAAAATTAGTACCGGAACGTAAAAAAATCAAGTTTGGTAACTAAATAAAATTTACTAGTAAGGTTTTTACCCCAATAAAGGTGGTTTCATCACTATTTTTATTCAAATAAAAAGTTGTTAAAAGTGTTGGAAATGTTGTCATTTTATACTTGCACGTTTCCTGTTGACTAATCACTCAGTGTAAGTTTGTTTGCTGGCGCTGTTACTCATTAAAAAAAAATCGAAACACTTTTTAAACAAGTCTTTGCACCTTTTTGTTTGCATCTCTCAAAATTAAAGAATTAGTTCTACTTTTCATGCTTTCCTTTGTTTGCCTTCAGCTGCTGCAAGAGGGAAAATATAAAAATAAAGTATTTGATTTGTGGACCAGTGAATGACTAAATAGCGATGCACAATGACTACACAGTGAATGATTCTTTGATGTGAAGGGTTTTGTCAAGTCTGTGATCCGAACCAGACTTTTCAACAAACTTGAATGGTGTGAAGAAGGAAGCGTTCTTCCTACGGCTGCGTTCTTCTCTCACAAGGCTGAGAGGGCTACACAACACACTAGTACAGCGACAGTTAGTAATCAAACAGTAATCGAAGATTAATAATCTTGTTATAAATGTATTTTTCTTACTATTGGCATGTATCATATTTAAGAGCACATAAACAAATTGTGACATTTGTGATGAATAAATGCTACCATTTTTACATTTGCTTTAATCCATGATGTAATTGCTTAAATTCATGTTGAATCCGTGAAAATCTTATAAATACAAGATTCTTTACTTTCATTTGTCTGTGTGATAAAGTAGGCAATAAGAAGAAAAATCTCTAAAAAACCCTTTTTTTGCACAGTATCATGAAAAACACTACTAGTGGTGAAATCAAAAGAAATATTACAGATTTCAAAATATTTTGTTTAACAAATGCATTAAACAGTGTCTTCATTACAATACAGTGTACTTACTATTAGTTTACACAAAATATGTTGTTATTGCTTTGCTCTTTCTATTTCTTATTATTTTTAAAACAGTTTTCTGGATTTTGTTAACTTCATTTGTGTGCATAGTTCTTTTGTGGAGTAAGTTTTTTTTTGGAGTAAATTTTGTTTAAATAGCTAACAAAGGCTTGCAAGTTTTTATTTTTCACAGTATTTTCTTTATTTTGTAATAAGTTATCGGTGCATGGCATAAGCAAAGCTTATACAACCGAGAAAGGATTGCATACAACTACAGTTGAACAAATACAACCACATAGTTAATGGTTATATAGGTAGGCTACAGCCCATTTCAGGCCTTCTCATCTGAACTCAATCTTTTGTAATCGCAAAAAATACAAAAAATAAACTGTAGAGTTTATTTTTTGAAACTGTAGAGTTTATTTTTTAAATCTCGAATGAAATCCGATTCCTGAAAAATTCAAAATCTTCTTTGATACAACCGATCCAGAAACATTTTTAGTGACTTTTTTTTTTCGTCCCGACTAAGCAACAAACAGTTATCGGGATCAGCCATGGAATGTATTTTAAAGTCATTTTGTAATCAGTTAATCACTTGTGGGTAGTTGGGTGTGATGCGGTTTTTCTTCCGAGTCAATGAGTTAGCGAAGGCAAGACTAGCCTACTCATACATTCGCTTTCAATAAATCGCGTTTTCAACTTTCACTCCGGCAAAATGATGTTTCATCAAGAAATTCAATGACTTTCCTTCAACCGTAGGCATACCAAGTCAAGTAACTTAATCAGATTTAACGTAATTTAAGTTTATTGTAAAATTTACAAAAAAAAAATACATTGAAACCAATTTGAACATATTTTGCTCTTCAGGAATAACGTATAGTAGTTTTATCTTTATTCAAACAAAACAAAATGGTTAAATATTAAATTCATCAACAGAAAAAAACTAAAAAACTTTTCAATTTTTTCTTGTTTTCTATACTTAATCATTGCTATGAAGTAGCCTGTTCTATGCGATATTCTATGAATAAAGTATAGGCTATTCAAAATCTATGTGGTATGGGATATTCGATAAGGTATTCATATTCTGTGTAGCAGGTTATGAGTATTTTATGGGGTATTCAAATTCTGTGTAGTAGGTTATGACTTATGAATATTTTTTGGGGTAGCCTATTCAAAGTTCTTGCATGAGAGCAAAAAGTGTAAATCTGAAGAAGAATTGAACAGCACGAACTTTTTGCCGTTATCTCGAAAATAACGAAAAATGAAGCATTGCCAGGCAAGACTAATGTCGGGTTTCTAACGACGTCCTGTCTCGAATGGGATTTCAGCCATTCATTCCACTTGGTCTTTGTTTTTTGAAACGCCTAACCTTGCTCCCTTGTGAAAGGTTTGATAGTTTTTCGAAAGCTGGATAAGTATTGATAGTTGATAGTATCAAAAGGTTTGATAGTAATTAAATATACAAACGTGATTTCACTGTATGGTGCAATCTAAAGTGTTCTGAAAAAATTTGAAAGTTAGGTTACTTCTTCCTTGCCAGTACAGAAGTAACTGTGCAGATGAAATAAGCTTATTAAAAGGGGATAAAAAATAATGATGGCATTGTTGCAAAATTAGTTATTACGACAAGAGTTGATTTCAGTTCAAAGGTTACAATAGAAAACTGTGCACTTCCTTGTGATAACCAATAGTAACACATTCTATCAGCACCGGTTTTAAAAGTACCGTTTCACACGAGTTGTAGTGCCACAAAAGCTTTCAGTCATCTCATTGTTCAACTGTCCATACTTCCGCGTTGTAGGAATGTGTTTAATAAGATTTGTTCAGTTATTTGTGAAATAGAGACTGATTCCCTATCTGGGGATTTCCAAAGGTTTTATTTTTAGATGCTGCGTTTTGATCTATTTTTTATTATGCCTGTTACTATATTTATTTCTATCGTTACATTGGATACTATTACTGCAGAGTCGAATATGTCAAATACCATTCTGCACTTGGTGGGATATGAAAATTTTATATTACAGTCTGTTGTTTTCAAGCTGTTTAAGCGGAAATAATTTTGTTTTTATTTGCATGTCAAGTTTCTACATATTTTAGCATGGTATGGTCCATCTTAGCATATTAAGCCGAAGTCTGAGGTAGTGTGACAAACTCAAAATGCGCTGTCGTCCTATTTAAATTCTCAAACTCAAAAGCTTTAAACTAGAACACGAATGCTTTCAATCTTCCAAGACTGTTATGTTAAAATAAATCAACTTACGGTAATGCGACTAAAGTTTGCAACCAATAAAGATACCACAGTGTGTACAGTTTAGTTTTAACCCGACGATTTATAGCCAATGTGACTGAGGAAGAATCGTTTGTTTTGATGGATCCAATGTAACCTTCATCACACTCGAGGTCTTTCCACAGCCTCCACACAAGAAAAAAAGATTTATGTTTTTTTCACCGTAATTGCAATATTAAAATGCTATTGGACATTTGGCGTAGTAGTTTTAATACTTTGCCTTTCGACGTTCTTGTGAGTCCGAAAGTACGAAAGGCGTCGCGTATTTGTGAGGATTTGTTACAAAACTACATCCATTACTGTGACTATAATTGAACTTCTCGTTATATAGCCTCATTCGGTGTACCAAACCCAATGATTCGACTTTGGTACTGAGAACTGCAAAAATTAAAGAAGCAGGATTAGGGTCACTCTGCAACTCCAGAAGACTGTCACAAGCAAGTTTTGTGCTGAACGGTGTCTTGTTTTCTGCACTTGGTTGCAGCTTTTAAGCAGGCGAAGCATAGTAGTTTAGGACTTAGGTAAAACAAAAATGTTTTCTTAGGGTATTAACATCCGAGTTGAGAGTAAATTATGAACACTAGAAAACCATTAGACCTTGATGTCTGCACAAATCATGTTTAGTCAAAAAGTTTGCTTCAGTTTGTCTAATTTAGAGATTATTATGTTGGAATAGAAATCAAATCAACTTGTTGGTTGTTTAGAGTAAGTGTTAAATATAAACTTTATGCCTTATAATTTTGCAGTAGCCTACCTTTGTTGCAACATGCTATCAATGCATTGTTATTATTATTATCAAAGTTGTTGCTCAAATAGGGAGTACCTACTGTAGTAGGCCTAGCTGTTTTTTTAATGCTGCGGCTGCGTAGCCGAGTGGTGAGAACGTCTGCGCGACGTTCGAAAGGACGTGGGTTCGACACCGCTCCAGAGCACGCGGCTGTGTCTCGGCAAAGACACTTAATGGCAAGCCAAACTAAAGAGAGCAGCTGACTCGAAGACTATATGTCACTTCGCTGCTTCCTGTCGTCTGTTGTATCGCATATGTGATCGCAGTGTAGCCAATATGTACTGTACTGTACTGTATGTTATCGCAATGGGCGCAAATAAAAACACGGTTGTTATTATTATCATTATGCTTACAGACCAGGTTTTGTACTTACTTTAACAGATGTAAATCTAACTTTTTTTTCTAGGTGTAGCCCAGGTGGAGTAGGATATTTTATTGTGCTATTCATGTTGTGCTCCTGGCTGTAGGACTGTAGGACATACATCTAAAAAAAATACAAAAACTGTCACATTATTTCAATTTCTTACAAACCAAAAATTGAAACAAAAGCGGATAACTGCAGTTTCTAGAAAAAATTGGACAGTTCCATCATTGCATGGAGTATGTGCACTACATTTTCAAGCAGATGACTTTACATTTAATTGTACAGATCAAAGTCCGGATACCAAGCCCTCAGGATTTTAAAATCCTTTAAAAATCTGAAGTTGTTGTGGGGTATGTAGGCTATCACAAAGTATTCAGAAAGTTCAAGCATTTGTTACGCAAGGTTTGGTGGCCGTGCTTAATTATATTCCCATATAGATATATCATATAGGAATTTCTTTTTCGCATGCACGTTTTACCAATACGATTTTGCCACACTTTCCTTTTATTGGTTTTGTTTCTGTATTTCGTTTTCACAACATCGTTTTTTTTTTTTGCATTCCGACAAAAAATGAATTGATATTGAATAAGAACAGTACATTTATGGTATCTGCAAAGAAATCGATGCAGGCTATTACAACTGTAAAATTAATAACAACATTGACTCATCATCGAGTGGGTCTATGATGTTTTCAGAAATCTTATCAAGCTAGGAAAGAACTAGGGTTGGGATTTCGGGATCAAATTTGAAATCCCGGGATCGGGATTTCCGGGTATTTTTACTCCTTAATCCCGGGATTTCTCGGGATTAGCAAAGTAGGAAAATACACATGCAAGCTACACAAACCACATTTATTTATTGTAATATTGACGCAAAAACATGAAAGTATCGAGTGTTTCATCGTTAAGACGACTTCTAATTTTGCTTGCAAAATATCCAAGAGCTGAAAATGCACTTTCGGCCTCAACAGATGTTGGCTTAATACTTTGCAATGCCAGATGCCTCATGTAAATTGTTCACGTTTTCTGGCCTTTTTTTGCTTGCTTCATATAGCAGCATTTCTTTTTACATTACTCGAGCGCCGACATCACAGTTTTGTGCTTCTTCACTTTCATCTTCTGCTACGAAAGCATGCAGCTTTTGGGCTAAAGTGATTTCAGTGCCATGGCTACTATCTTCTGTAATGGCATCTTCATGCTGTTCCGTATAGCCTCGATCCAATTCAACAGTTGCGCTTGGGAACAATCTTTGAAGAAGGTTCGTGGCCAGGGCAGCGAGTTTCTGACGTTTTATTTTATGACCAAGCTAATCCTGCGGTTGATCAATGTAGAAAGGTTTCTTGAGGTATCCAAAAATGTGAACCAGTTCGGCATTCCGATGCTCGTCGATTCCAAACCTAAAGCTTTTCTTCAAGTCCTTTATAATTTCCAAATTTAGTTATTAATCCCTTCGCACTGGACGCTGAAACTTCTTTCAAAACGACTTGATAGAAGTTACATTTTGCTTTCTCTGTACAGTTTCAATACAAAAAGTTTTACAACACCTCGGATTTTCTCTTTGAACTTACATCTTCAAAATTCGCCATTCTGAACTAATTTTAACTTCTCCTTCGCAAAAAGCCAGTGCAGAATTACCAGAAACTGTCCTAACAGCACCATGGCACAACCGTCTTTTTAACGCTAAAATCTCTAGTTGCACTTATGCTACGACTGAAGCGATTGCGTAGTTCATTGTTATGCCATGGTTGTTATTATAATCACACTAATGTGGAATGTCGAAGACAACCAGCTGATATTGTAAAGCTGCTTTAAAACCAAAATAATATGAGCGTCAAGCGATATGGTGCTACATAAGCTTTTGTAGATGTTTTCTAGAAATCCTGGGATTTTAATAAAATTAATCCCGGGATTGGGATTAGAAAAACGGGTTAAAATCCCGGGATTCCGGGATCGGGATTTCCCGGGGTCCCAACCTAGAAAGAACCCGCTGTAATCCAATCTGACAGGGCTAGATGTATAACCGAAAATGTTGGCAGTTTTTTTTTTTTTTTGGAACTTGTCAAATAACGTGCTTTTGCTTGTTTGTTTTTTTGCTTATGGTTTAAACAAGTAACTTGTGCGTTTATTTATTTATTTTTTAAATCCAGACCGATGCTAAAGTTTACGAGCACATCTGATAACAACGAAACAAAATCAACCAACACGAATTCTGGTGACTTTTATGATTTTATCGGTGGGATGGCGCAGCGGATAAGGCGCTCGCTTTCCAATCATGCAATCCTGGTTCGACTCCCGGCTTAAGCTGGTTGTTGAAAAACACCGCTCACCTCTACCCAGGGTGCAATAAATTGGGTGGGCGTAGTTGCTGAAGTAAAGGCGGCCAAGAGAAAGGAACTGGCCACCCTACTCTCGTTAGTGCCGAAGGCTTGGTCTAATGAGAACCTTATCTTCTCGTTCCCCGATGCTTGGATCAAGTATGGGACTCACCTTTACCTTTATCTTATGATTTTATAATTTTACCATCTAATTTTATTTCTGTGTAGTAGGTTATGAGTATTTTATGGGGAATTCCAAGTTCTTGAATGAGAGCGAAAAGTGTAAATTTGAAGGAGAATTAAACAGCACGATTTAGAATTTTTATCGTTTGTCTTAAACTTCATTAAAGAAAAATGAAGTATTGTCAGACTAGAGTACTAGACTAATCTCAGGTTTCTAACGACGTCCTGCCTCGAATGGGATTTCAGCCATTCATTCCACTCGCTCTTTGTTTCTTGAAACACTTAACCTTGCTCCCTTATGAAAGGTTTGATAGTTTTTCGAAAGTTTGATAAGTATTGATAGTTGATAGTATCAAAAGGTTTCACAGTAATTAAATGTACAAACGTGATTTCACTGTATGGTGCAATCTAAAGCGTTCTGAAAAAAATTAAAAATTAGATTCCTTCTTCCTTGCCAATGCAGAAGTAAGTGTGCAGATGAAATAAAGTTGTTAAAAAAGGGATAGAAAATAATGATGGCATTGTTGTAAAATTAGTTATTACGACAAGAGTTGATTTCAGTTTAAAGGTTACAATAGAAAACTGCGCACTTCCTTGTGATAACCAAAAGTAACACATTCTATCAGCACCAGTTTTAAAAGTACCGTTTCACACGAGTTCTCATGTCAAAAAGCTTTGAGTCATCACATTGTTCAATTGTCCATACTTCCGCGTTGCAGAAATGTTTTTGATAAGATTTGTTCAGTTATTTGTGAAATAGAGACTGATTCCCTATCTGGGGATTTCCAAAGGTTTTATTTTTAGATGCTGCGCTTTTAGCTATTTTTTATTATGTCTGTTACTGTATTTATTTCTTATCGTTACAGTAGTTACTATTACTGCAGAGTCGAATATACCGACAGCATTCCACACTTGCCAGGGTATGAAAATTTTATATTATGAAAATTCTATATTATGAAAATTCTATCTACATACTATGAAAATTCTATTTTTCTATGAAATTCTATTTATACTATGAAAATTCTATCTATTCTATATTACAGTCTGTTGTTTTTAAGCTGTTTACGAGGGAATAATTTCGTTTTTATTTTCGTGGCCCAAGTTTAGGTGTTAAATATAAAACTTTACATTGCCTTAAAATTTTTAGTAGCCTACCTTTGTTGCAAAACGCTATCAATGCATTATTGTTATTATTGTTAATGTTATATACTGTATAATGGAAGTTTTTACGTAATTTAACGTGGAAAGTAACCGCCCACACATCATTAGCCAATCTTTAAAATATTGTGTGTTTTATATATTTTTTTTTGCCTTCAATCGCACTGCTGTATATAACCTCGTGAAATTTTATTTTGTAAGTTATTCGCTCTGAGGATGCGCATTGTCATGATGCACGAAACGTCAGTGAAGCAATAAACCATCCTGTTCATTGTTGCTTTTACTTTCAATCTCATCAGATGAACGTTGCAACTAGTGCTACAAACGAGAATTGTCCTGATGAACACCCAAACTTTTCAGTATTCATTTTCAATGCAAGCTGTTTTTCAATGCTCACAGAACAGGTTTTGTACATATTTTAACAGATGTAAATCTAACTTTTTTTTCTAGATTTACAAGATAGCTCAGGTATAGTAGGATATTGTATTGGGTTAATCGTGTTGTGTTCTTGGGTGTAGGCTACTCTGTGACTGTAAAATATACATCTAAAAAAAATACAAAAACTGTGACATTATTTCAATTTTTAACAAACCATAATTTGAAGCAAAAGTGGATAATTGCAACTCCTAGAAAAAATGGACAATTACATCATTACATGGAGTATGTGCACTACATTTTCAAGCAGATGACTTTACATTTAATTGTACAGATCAAAGTCCCGATACCAAGCCTTCAGGATTTTGAAATCCTTTAAAAATCTGAAGTTGTTGTAACTGTAAGCTATCACAAAGTATTTACAAAGTTCAAGCATAAGCAAGGTTTGGTGGCCGTGCTTAATTATATTCCTCGTTAGATATACCTTAGGATCTTCTTCTTCGCATGAACGTTTTACCAATACGATTTTGCCACATTTTTTTATTGTTGGTTTTGTTTCTGTATTTCATTTTTACAACATCGTTTTGTTCGCATTCCGACAAATAATAATGAATTGAATAAGAGCGGTACATTTAATGTATCCCCTAGTATCTGCAAAGAAATCGCTGTAGGTTATTGCTATAAGAAAGTAGACTCATCATCAAATGGGTGTATGCTGTTTTTAGAAATCTTATCAAGCTAGGAAAGAACCGGCTGGAATCTAATCTGACAGGGCTAGGAGAATAGCCGAAAATGTTCGCAGGTTTTTTTTTGGAACTTGTCAAATAACATGCTTTTGCTTGTTTGTTTTTTAGCTTATGGTTTAAACAAGTAACTTGTACGTTTATTTTTTAAATTTTAAATCCAGACCGATGCTGAAGTTTACGAGCACATCTGATAACAACGAAACAAAATCAACCAACACGAATTTTAATGACTTTTATGATCTTTTAATTTTATAATTTTACAATCTCATTTATTTTTAACAATGGATTGTAAGCGCCATATAGCGACTGTTTTATTTACCATTGTATGTCATCTTTTTTAGCCATAGTTGCAACGTTCATCTGATAAATACGAGAGTAAAAGAAGAAACATACAAGCTGTTTGTTGCTTCTCTTACACTACACGAGACTCCATCAATTTACTAAAAAAGTTGAAAGCCACCAAAGCATCGCGTTTCTTGATGAGACTGTCACCAGCGTAACTGCGAAACCTCGTAGTCGTAAAGCCCTTGGTTTTAGATGGAGCCGAGCTAAAGTCAGAACCCTAACTTTGTTTGCCTTAGAATTGGACCCGGTGTTGCATTTAATTGCATTTTCTGGGGAACTGGAGCCACAAAAAAATCGGCTTTGACTCCAGTTTCAGCTAAGAAAAGGCCTTGGCTACCTTCTTCTTTTCGATTAACTTTTTGTAGTTAAGATTAATCTGAGCGTTAAACAGTATGAAAAAGTTTAACCAAAGCTAATGTTTTTATTTCAATCAATACTACAATTATTATACCATGTTTCAAAACATTCATCAAGTTGTCCTTTTATAAAAATTATTCTTATTGGGTAGGCTATTAATTTTTAGTCAGTCAGTATTTTGCTTGGGGCAAAACAGGTCAATCATTGACGAAATAGTGGCTGTAATGTAGGTTACTAAACATTTTGTTTCAATGGGTTTAAACTTTTAAATGTTAAACAGTTCAAAAAACAACTCGCACATCTAATGTGGAACAACAAACTGTTTGCTCAGCAGTGGACCACCACAAGCTGAAGATAATGATGATGATTAGGCTACTGAAAAATCGAGTAGGCTTATGGTCAAACAACATTCGGCACTTGCAGGGGTATAAAATTACGATCTTGTTTTTTAAGCTGCTTATCCCAGACTGTTTTCACCTTCATTTACACGGCCAAGTTTGCAAATATTGTAGTAGCCAGTGGCGGCTCGTGCCATGGGACTGCAGGGCTGCAGCCCCACCTGAAAGAAAGAGAACAGGGAAAATATGTTTTCCTCTGTGTTTGTCCGACCCGGTTACTTTTTTCACTTAAGAATTGGAAATCGAAAATTAAAATATTAAAAGTTTCGTTTGGTAACACGGATTTGGGCAAACTTTTTTGCAGCCCGAGATTCTGTATTTTAAGCGCTCTGATTGACTAAAAAATATCCTTAAAGCTCCAACTCTTTTGGTATATCACAGCAATTTTTGAATCTGTTGGGGCTGCATGGAAAACAGCCCCACCTAACCGAATAACTTTACAGACTTTTTAAAGTTAGTTTTTATTTCGCAGAGTAGCGATGAGCGATGAATGTAGAAGTGTTAGCTGTAGAGTTAGGTTATTCAACAGGATAGGATTCTATTTGAATAAGGCACTAACGATGCTCTACAATAGTACCGTAGAGCGAAATGCATATGCCAATAAGGCTCTGCTGATTTTCCATGTATTTTTGTAATAAAGAATGATATTCAACAGGTTATAGGAAGTGCTAGGACATCTCAAAATCACTTGAACGTTCCCTCACAGCAAACAATGTCGGCTTATCGTTGGCCAACGGTCGCGAACGTCGCGGTCGGCTTTTCGCCGCAAAACAACCATTTGCCAACTAACATTATTTCTTTAACTGGACAAAAAATCAGTAAAAAAGGGTACAACATGTTATAATTTGGTGATATAAACCACATAAAACATTTTTTTACCAAATATATATTGTGTAAAACTTGGTTGTGGACACAATGCTAAGACAATGGTGGGCCAACGTCGCATTTGTCGTCGTGGGCATTCAGTTGAAAACCAACCTCCAGCCACCGATTGTTTATTTTGATATTCCGGGTGAAATAATCTTACATAATGAAAAGTACCCATTACAATTCTGTGAATTGAAGCTTTTATAAATTTTTATTTCAACAAACGTCAATATCATAAATAGGTTGTTAACACAACGTTGAACCAACGAAGAACCAACGTCACGTACGTCACCGTGGGGATTCGGTTGTCAGCCAACCTTTTGAGAATAAATCTCAGTTTTGGTGTTTCTGGCAAACGAATTAAGAGATATGGCAAGTATGTATTATAATTCTGTGAAGTGAAGAATTTTTAAAGTTCATTTCAACAAAAATTTAATATGACTAATATAGTTGTTGACGCGACGTTGTGCCAATGGTGGACCCCACAGCGCGTTCGTCGCCGTGGGCATTCGGTTGTGAACCAACCTTTCTACAACAAATATCATTTTTCGTATTCACAACAAAATAATTCGAAGCATTGGCCAGTATATGTTACAATTTGACGAAATTAAAGTGAACAAAGGTTTATTCTAACAAAAACGCTATATAAAAAATATTTTGTTGAAGCGACGTTGAGCCAATGGTGGGCCCCACAGCGCGTTCGTCGCCGTGGGCATTCGGTTGTGAATCAACCTTTCTACAACAAATATCATTTTTCGTATTCACAACAAAATAATTCGAAGTATTGGCCAGTATATGCTACAATTTGACGAAATTAAAGTGAACAAAGGTTTATTCTAACAAAAACGCTATGTAAAAAATAGTTTGTTGACGCGACGTTGAGCCAATGGTGGGCCCCACAGCGCGTTCGTCGCTGTGGGCATTCGGTTGTGAATCAACCTTTCTACAACAAATATCATTTTTCGTATTCACAACAAAATAATTCGAAGTATTGGCCAGTATATGCTACAATTTGACAAAATTAAAGTGAACAAAGGTTTATTCTAACAAAAACGCTATATAAAAAATATTTTGTTGAAGCGACGTTGAGCCAATGGTGGGCCCCACAGCGCGTTCGTCGCCGTGGGCATTCGGTTGTGAATCAACCTTTCTACGACAAATATCATTTTTCGTATTCACAACAAAATAATTCGAAGTATTGGCCAGTATATGTTACAATTTGACGAAATTAAAGTGAACAAAGGTTTATTCTAACAAAAACGCTATGTAAAAATAGTTTGTTGACGCGACGTTGAGCCAATGGTGGGCCCCACAGCGCGTTCGTCGCCGTGGGCATTCGGTTGTGAGCAAACCTTTTGCCAAAAAATCTTAATTTTATTTTATTGATTTATTTGCAATCAGACTCAAAGTCCATAGAATTCAAAATGCTTAGCCTACGCAATTGAATCAAATAGTTTTCAATTAGAGAAAACACAAGTCTCACGAAACAAAGTGTTACAATCACTCATACAAATAGCCTATATTAAAATGTTGCATGACCAAATGCTGCATAAATTTGATTAAAGAAATTCATCTTTTGATAAACGTTTTTACAGCTTTTCAATAGTTTATAAGTCAGTAAATCGGTTGGATATCGGAAATTTTTGAAAATGAAATATAAGCCGTCGCCAAAAATTCATATAAAAATAATATTTTGTTGAAAATACAACCAAGAAAACTCAAAATGCAAAAATTTTGTCTTGTTTGAGGATAAGGATTTTCGTTAGCCTACATCTGCCGTATTTAACGTTTGACTAGAATTAACTACATCAAAATAATTTAATTTGGACCAAAAAAATGATTTCATCATGTTTTTACAGTAACCGCAAATATCCCCCATAAAGTAGCCTACAAATGATCATATGAATGTTTGTGGTGGGCAAAACTATTTCTCAACCATTCAGACTTTCGAGTGTTCAATACAAATTACTTCCTTTAGCCACAAAACTTGTTGTTCTCATCTCGTTTGCTTCGAATTTTCGAAGTACTGTATTTCGTTTCGACCTAAAAGTTTCTATTGAAAAGCAAAGTCCAATTTTTTCACATTCATCCAATGTTTGAAGATGTTGAATCAATGTAAAATGCCTGATTTTGTTCGCCAGTGATTTAACCCAAATAGAATTGTGGTTTAATTAAATCCAAAGTTTGATTGAATTGAATTAAGTTTAACTACTAGATTCACCCGGACAACAGAGCAGAAATTGATTTTCATTGATTCAACGTTCACAGATGTTGATACAAAAGCATGCTTTGCTGGCTGGCAACAAACAGCTCTTTGTTAATTAGGTCATGCATTGGTGTTAATTAGGTCATCCTCTTCTTTTTTCATTTTTTTCCCATGCTGCTCTGCTTTCAAATTTATTCACGGTTGCCAGTTTGGATTTTTTAAAGCCAAATTTGAAAATTTAGGCTTTTTTTGAACCACTTTGGATTTTTTTGTTTTAAAAAAAAATCCAAATGAAATTTGGCTTTTTTAGGCTTTTTTTTGTTTCATTCAAAAATTTCATGAGTATTATGTTATGAAGAGATCAAACTATCACAAAAAGAGAAGAATTGCCTTGAAAACCTTGAAGTGCTAATTCAATAAATACTAGAACTGAACTGAACTAACGTAACATGCTGTGATGGGATGACGATGATTTTTCAAGGCCTAAGTGCTTTGCATTTATTCAAAGTCCTTTCCCAAACTGCTCGAGTCCTTTTTGATCAGTTGCCAATGAGATTTCTCCAAGGTGATAATGTACAGGAAATAGAGCAACGATACAGGAAGATAGGCTTTATTGACTGGTTGGTCATCTGAAACTGAAGTAGCTTATTAGCTGGAAAAATCCCAAAAGATACAGCAGATTTTTGGATTGTTGTCAAAACATATACAAATTTTGCAAGTACACATGGATTTACAAACTTGGCCACATATGCTTTGTCTTGTTTAACAGTTAAGTTCAGTTTGTTTTTATTTCCGACCGCCACAACAACAAAAAACAATATAGGCCTATGACAAACATAGCAGAGGTCTAGAAAAAGGTTAACCATGCCAACCTCCAATGCAGTTGTAGAAGGGATTACTTCTACCGTCACTTTGACCAAAACAAAGGAGAGAAATAGAATGCGGTTGCAAATGTTGGACTCATTGCTGAGAATAAAACCGCATTTGCATTCCTCAAAGCAATGCTGTAAACACTTTAAAGTAACACCAAGGATGCTATCTTTGTTTACATCAAAGAACATGTATCAAACTGACAAAGTTGACGAAGGTTCAGTAAACATCTTTTGTGGCTGCTGCAAGAAGACGATGATCCCATTTAAATTTTTTTACTAGATGACTGCTATGTTTGTCTATTCGCTACAGACCCAGTCGCTTTAGGATATTGTTAAACTGTTATTTTTGTCTTTTAGTGTCTTGTCGCGACTGATTTTGTTTCTTATAAGCTAGTTTATAGGTAGTTTTGTGTCTTTTAAGGAAAAAACATAGGTTTGTTAGAGTTTGTAGCAGATTTGGCTTTTTTTGGCTTTTTTTAAAGGCAAGTTTGGCTTTTTTTATTTTGGCTATCTGGCAACCCTGAATTTATTCACAGTGAGTTGTGACGGCTTGAGGGCTTGTACGAATTACAAAGATAATATTGCGGTGCTTTGGTATGTCAGCAAAATCCAACCAATGAAATTGCGAAAGATTTTAAGCCTACAAGCAGTGCTTCCACTTTTACAAAGCTAGATTACCACTTGTATTACCACATTTGTCCTCAGATTACCACATTTTTTACTGTGATTTTTTACCCGATCTTAACCGTATTTCGACTTACTTTTACATTAACACAGTGGCTATTTTTACCCACTTGTTGCCATAGTTACTATCAGGTGTTGTCAGAGTTAGGATTAAAGTTAGTAAGGGTTAAGGTAAGACTTAGGAATAAGGTTAGGGTTTTGGTCTTTACCCAGAACTAAAAATTTTTCTAAAATGCAAGTTTTTGTTTTCAACAGCTTTAAACTTTTCTCAAATTACGACAGAATTCCTTATCCGGCAACGCTATTATTTGGTTATATTTACACTATATAGTGTAAAATAAGGCCTAAAACAACTACTCAGTTTATCAACAGAACGTCCGAAATAAGAAAGCAAAGTACCAGTAGCTAAGCCAGGAATTTTGAAAGGGGGGGTTTTAACGGCCGCCGGGCTTCTGCCGCCGGCCTCTTCGCCAAAGGCGACACCCAGCGGCGAGGGGTCTGGGGGGCCTCCCCAGAAAATTTTGAAAAATTACTTTAAATTTGGTGCATTCTGAGAGCATTTTCAACAAAACTGTGGGTTAGAGTGGTTCAAAAAAATACAATTTTCTCAGAATCTTCCTCCACAAGGCTTAAAATGTGCCATTTCCCCATAGAAGTGCCCTTGCAAAAAATTAGACTGATTGGAAGTCGTTTAAAGGTCAATCAGATTTTCACTTTTTTACCACATTCTGCCTATGTCAAACCCTATCGCACACAGGCCGATATTGTGTACAAGAATTACAGAGGGGGAAATGCCCGCTATCATCTTGAAAACCACAGCAGAGAATGAGCTAGACTTCTAAATGATGCAGAATTAAACTTAGTGTGTATGTAAACAGATTTATTAACTTAACACCCAACAAAGCAAAAATCTTATTTCCATACTAAACTATCGGCAATTCGGCATCTACCATTATTATTGAAAAACACTCGAAACCGGCATTAGTCTCATCAGTCATCACTTCAATCATTTTCATGAGACTCAGAAACAGTACCAGTACCTACTGCAGTTAGTAAGCATCTACAGGAAAAGGTTTCCGGTGCCAACCAAAGCAACCCTTAATCTCAACAAAGCCTGAAATGAGACTGTGACGAAAACAGTGGCCGAATGTCATATCTGATTTAACACCACAGTCCTTGATGCTAACATTGTATTTTAATTCATTTATCGTGATATGGATGTCTCTTTGTGATAAAAGGAAAATTGTATTATGTTTAAACTTATTTAACCTATCAAAATAATTGAAGTGATGACTGATGAGACTACTGCTGGTTTCGAGTGTTTTTCAATAAAAATGGTAGATGCCGAATTGCCGATAGTTTAGTATGAAAATAAGATTTTTGCTTTGTTGGGTGTTAAGTTAATAAATCTGTTTACATACACACGAAGTTTAATTATGCATCATATAGAAGTCTAGCTCATTCTCTGCTGTGGTTTTCAAAACAATAGGGGGCATTCCCTCTCTGTAAGTCTTGCACACAATATCGGCCTGTGTGCGATAGGGTTTGGCATAGGCAGAATGTGGTAAAAAAGTGAAAATCTGATTGACCTCTAAACGACTTCCAATCAGTCTAATTTTTTGCAAGGGCACTTCTATGGGAAAATGGCACATTTTAAGCCTTGTGGAGGAAGATTCCGAGAAAATTGTGTTTTTTTGAACCACTCTACTGTGGGTACAAATATTCCTGTAAAATGGTGCTGTCTGGTGGCATAGCAAAAGAATAAGATCATATTTTCTTGGGCATTTTTCGGTAATAAAGCTAAGTCTCTATGTTTTCTTGTTGCTAATTCCTGGCTGAGATATTTGAATGTTTAGGATTCGAAAAACTCGCTCTTTTAATGCAGTTTCGTTTAAAATTAGGCAAACTTTGTTTTAATAATAATAATAATGTTAGTTTTTATATAGCGCTGTATCCATCGCAGAATGCGTTGCTCCACAGCGCTTTACAAAGCAGACAGTGTCAATGCAGCCGTATAGAGGCGCAACTGAGTACATTATTACCCGAATCCACTCCATGGCTCAGTGCCAAGCAGAAATTAGATTCAGTACCATTTTTAAAAAGTCTTTGGTATGACCCGACAAGGTATCGAACCCATGCCTACCGCTTCAGAGGCGGGCGCACTAACCACTAAGCCACCGAGCCGGATTTTAGAGACATAAAGACTGAAAGCATCATTCTCAATATTGTGACGTCACACGCGTGCCAAAGGGGGGTTGTAACCCCCCCCCCTGGCTACGCCACTGCAAAGTACTGTACTTGACACCGCAGCTAGAATCTGAAAGACATATTGACTATGAATATGATCACATGGTCACCGTACCTTCAAAGTCAAAAGTCAGGACGCATTCCAAAATCAAACCGAAAACAGTGGAACATGCTAGTCACATGCTATTATAAGTAGTTTTTTGCATATCTGTTCGATTTTGGAGGACAACAGTTTTAATGCTCTTATTTATTGATAGTATTTTATGTCAAATTTTCAAAATTTATAATTTCCGCATTTTGGCAACATTTCAACACAAAATTTCCATATTACCACATTTTTACCACAAATTTTTCATTACCACATTTTTACCACAAGCATGATGAAAATTCCACAATTGTGGTAATTACCACAAAAGTGGAAGCGCTGCCTACAAGCTCCAGCCTCGAATACTATCATTAGTCGCCTGGAAAAGCATTGGTGAGTGTATACTAGGTACTGCATATCGCTGTTTTTATTGTTGTTAGCATTTTTGATAAAGCATGAGATGGTTCAATTAGTTCAATGTAGTAGCCTACTATAATTAATTATAATGCAATACCGATACATAATTATTCATAAATTTAGATTTTAGGACACACCTGGGTTAGGGTGGTCCCCAAAATCGAATTTTTGAAATTACTATGTCTTACCCTCTGAAAAGTCTCTAAATGACTTAAAACTAAACCTATAAAAAATTGAGACCCATTGGATTACGTTTAGGGGTGCCACAATGAACTTGAAAATCGATCTGAGGGGTCGCGGGGAATTTTTGCTTAAATTTACGTAACTCCAGAACCAGATGACATAGAGAACTGTGCTTGGTGTCAAAAGATGCAAAGCAACCATATTCCTATCTGTGCTCAAGAGGAAAGTATGCTCTAACTGCTTTAATTTTTGAGAAAATTTAAAAAAACTGAAAATAGAGTTAAAATCAAACTTTTTTCGCCCTATGTTGATTTAGTGAATTATGTATGCTTTACTGCAGGCAGCCTGTATGTGGCCTGTTGCTGTAATTGTATTCATTTATTTAATTGCACCAATGCACCTATTAAAGAGGTAGTTTCCTATATACGGGGTTAATCTTCCAATCACAGTATGACACACAACCATGTGGCTTCTATTCCTCAGCTTTCCATGACTTTATCTAGTATCAATACAAGGCATAGCAGTGGCACTTGTTCACTATTTGGCTAAGAAAGTTGGTGTTTTTGTTACCAAGCAGATATGTAAAGAAATGGAAATCATTGCTGAAACAGCCTTTTTAATTTCTACTGCCCATTGTTCACTGGAATGGAAAACTCCTTCCAGATATAACTGGTAACAAAAAAAGTTAAACGGTTACCACTAATTGTCACAGGAATGACTACTAACACATTGCTTGGAGTGCCAAAGTCGCAGTCTTCATCAGGAAGTGCGCAAGCTACTGGACTAATGGTAGGCCTATGTGTTAAAGATTTGGGTGTTGTTGAGTGTTGACAATGTAAGAGCAAT
Organism: Aplidium turbinatum; assembly: GCF_918807975.1. Taxonomy (NCBI): domain Eukaryota; kingdom Metazoa; phylum Chordata; class Ascidiacea; order Aplousobranchia; family Polyclinidae; genus Aplidium; species Aplidium turbinatum. The sequence continues at coordinate 22,333,452 of NC_137482.1, forward strand.
GTGTTTTGACACGACATCCAGCAACACTGGTGTTTGGTCTGGTGCCTGTATTTAATTGCAAAAGAATTAAACAAGGACTTGCTCCATTTGGCTTGCTGTCACCATATTCTAGATTCTAGAACTTGTGCTGCAAAGAGCGTTCTCAACATTGGGCCATCATCTGGACAGGATATTCTTGTTTTCAGGTGATTTAAAGCAAAGTGAGATAGCCTAGTTTTGACAAAGATTGTTATGTCACCTTAGAAAATGATGACTTCTGCTGTGCTGATGAGATCATTAGTTTTTGCAAAGACCAGTTGGAAAAAACTCAATCAAGAGATGACCAAAAGTTCCTTGAATTATCTATCATAATTCTTAATGGAACACCACCACATGGAATTCGGTTTCGTTATCCTGGCGCCCTTCATCAGGCAAGATGGATAGCCACTGCTAGTAGGCCTATATATGCATTGAAGATTTGGCTGTTCAGAATGCAGTTTGATTTGACCAATAAGGAGCAATGTGGTTTCAAAAAATTTGTCATTTTTGTGTTAAAAGTATATTTCTTTTTTGTATTGCAATGTGCAGACGCACTGCTTATAACTTCTAATCTTGGTTTACTGCTTCTTTAACAACGTGCGACCCACGGAATGATCTGCAACCCCAGATAAAAAGACTAAAGGAATATCAGCAAGATGATTCAGCAGTAGCCAAGGAAGCAATGAAAACATTCTCAAGGCACTTATGGTACATAAGTGAGGATGCAACCTAATTCTATATACTGACCCATTTGTACCCTGAACCATTCGTACCCTCATTTTGTATCCTGAAAAAATCGAGAAAAAAATTTAAAAAAGCCAAAATAGCACACGAATTGGAGTTTAGAACTTATTGGCCTTGTATTTTTTGATGAAGGTGTTTCAAGTATTGGAAAAGAAGCTATGGTTTTTGCCTTGACCCATAAAAGTATGAGTAGTCCACCATTGAAGCGTATTTCTTCATTGCCAGATGATGTCTTTTCAAAAGATTTATCAGACTTTGTCACATCCAACACCATGCGATTGTTCCAGATTCTGGATTTGCCATCTGACTTTCTAAAGCTGGAAGTTGTAGCATGGGATTTGGATGAAAGTTATAAGAGAGCAAAAAGCGTTGTTAGTTAGTCTTCATGTGATCAACGATTTTGCTGAAAGAGGTGTTGCATTGATGCAAAATTTTAACAATTTGCTGACAAAAGATGAAAATCAAATGCAGTATATTCTGCGTCATCTTCGAAAGTGCAATAATATGAATATTGAGAACCACTTAAACTCCACAGACTGAATCATATTTGATATACGAGACCTGTAAATGTGTCCACTCTAGGTGGGTGCGATCTAACTTATAAACATATTCAGCATATCATTACAGTATATTTTATAGCCCACTACAGACTGGAGTAGTTGTTACTGCCAGATTTGGCAAGATTGTTGCCTATTTTTCTTCATTTGTATCTGCACTCTGCAGTGCATTGTATATTGCTGAGGTTTTGTTTTTAAGACATTTATTTAGGCGGTTTACGTATTTTGACAAAAGTTTCGTATTTTTGTCATTTTTCACTGGTCATGTGGCACCTCTAAACCTTTATCAAAATACTTCAAACTTTTAGTGAACTGTTTTTTAGTGAAATAGAACCAAATGAGAGGGTAAGAACCAAACTTTTCCAACTTCAAAATTTTACCATACATTTGAGGACCACCCTAACCTGGGTGTGTACTGTGCAGTGCATTGATTTTTGTGTTAGTTTCGATAATACTAAATAGCTTATCTCCTGTTTTTTCGATGAAGTCAACTTTTTGTAGCAAGCTTGCGCGGTGCGTTTTTTGTAAGGATTCTGAAAGTAACGAAAAGGTTCCAGATGCTTGTTTAATAGATCAATGAAAAGTCAATTCAATACCATTACTTATTTTAAGTCAGTTTGTTTTAAATGGATACTGGTAAGCAAAATGTTTCCTCCTACATTGATAAAAAAAGCTCACCCTCAATAATTTGTTTATTTTTATGTCGCCAGTTTTGTGGCTCAGACTACTGTCTTGTATCGCAATTTTGGTACGATCTAATTGATTAAAAGCAATTAGTTTTAACATAAAATCTAAAAAAACACTAAATTATTGGGTCAAGTTTTTGTTAGGTCATTAAGGTCATTTTCACATTTTAAAGTAAATTGTTTTGAATATTCAGGTCGATGAAAACTTGCTCTATTTGTGAGGAATAGGCTGATGATGATGGATGATGGTGATGACGGATGATGATGAGGCTACATCAGATTTCGATAATCCTTTTTCACTACAAGCACAAGCATGGTCAGCTTAAGCATTTACCCCTTTACCTTATGTTTCTTTTTCAACAAACTCTCAGTTTTTAATGAATAATAACTACAGACAAAGCTTCTGTAGTTAATTTAATGCAAGGTTGCATGAAAAAGGTGTTTATTACAGTGACGAAAAATCATAATTTTGTATTTGTAATAGAAGTAATTCGCAAAATCTTTGAAGAAATGATTTCAAAGTTTATTTGTAGCAGGATAATTCTCATTTTCTTTTCCAGACTGTTGTAATCAATGTAATTCTGAGTTTATCCATGGGAGATACTTTCAGAACTTTTTCAGTGTGATTAGTTCATTGCTTTATGGGAAAAAGTTGCTTGTTAGAGTTAGTTACGTGGCTTCAGCAACCAACCTTTTCCACTAGACATATTGGTTTGGACCAGTTATTGGCAATTTATCCCAATGACATTATTATTTTTAGATGGAGTACGAAGAACCCATAACTTGTCCACAGCAACAAATTCAAATATCCATGCCGCTATTTCAGACTGGCTGAAATACGCAAGAGATGAGGACTGAGAAGTTTGAGAAGAGGAAGACAGGAAATTTGATTTAATTTGCCTCATGCCCTTTTCTAGACCGCTGTTATATTTAGCATGTTCTTTGTTTTTGCTGTGATGGTTAGAAATAAAAACAAACTTAACTGCCATCTGTCCTACTTTTTGCTTGTATGAGTGCCTTTTCTAGCAATGTTGTACCGAGTGGAATGCTAGTATGGTAAGTGATAAGGTTTACTGCGAATTGAGGCCTCGATCCCACGTCTTCGTAGTCATCATTTTCAGCACAGATTAACTCGAAAAAAGTGAGTTAACAACACGCCACCATGTGGTCAAAGTTAAGAAACGTTTTCGGTTTGGTGAGGTCGTAATGTCTAACCCTTGTCAGAGCAAAACGTGAGCGTTTGGTCGTAGATTAGCAAATGATGGCCAACGCTAGGCCCACGAGTAACCAAATCGTTTTCGCCAGAGGGGATGATAGTAAATTGCGTCTTCCACGTCGACCCAACGAAAGCGTTTGGTCGTAGGTTGGCCAACAGTGCACTAACGTTGGTTCTACGATTAAACAACTCTTTTTTGCCACAGTGAGGATAGTTGTAGGCTAAATTGCGTCGTGGATCCCACGTCGAACCAACGAAAGCGTTTGGTCGTCAGGTTGGCCAACAGTGCACCAAAGTTGGGTCTACGATTAGCCAAGCATTTTTTTTGCCACAGTGAGGATAGTTGTAAATTGCTTCATGGATTCCACGTCGAACCGACGAAAGCGTTTGATCGTAGGTGGCAAAGGGTTGGCCAACAGTGCATCAACGTTGGGTCTACGATTAGCCAAGCCTTTTTTCGCCACAGTGAGGATAGTTGTAAATTGCGTCGTGGATTCCACGTCGAACCGACGAAAGCGTTTGGTCGTCAGGTTGGTCGCAGGTGGCAAATGGTCAGGAAAGGGTTGGCCAACAGTGCATCAACGTTGGGTCTACGATTAGCCAAGCCTTTTTTCGCCACAGTGAGGACAGTTGTAAATTGCGTCGTGGATCCCACGTCGAACCAACGAAAGCGTTTGGTCGCAGGTGGCAAATGGTCGGGAAAGGGTTGGCCAACAGTGTGCCACCGGGGGATCGACGTTTAACCAACCGATTTTTGTGACTGACGATTCGCCCAAGGTGGCCCGCTGGCCAAATTTGTTACGCGCCAACGTCGGAAACCAACGGAGGGCCCACGGGACGTTTCCGATGGTCTAACGTTGGACCAACGACACGTTGTTGTGCGGGTGTACGCAACGGCTAGGCTAGTCAAGACTAAGCTCAATAGGCCTACTAGGAAAGCTTGTCCCCAAAGCAGTACCGTAGGGGAGGGTGGGGTAAAATGAGCACCTTTTTGCTTAAGTCGCTTTTACAAAAGAACGGTTTGTTTTGGAAAATTTTAATAGGGTAAACTTAAAGCACTATAGTGAATCAGCTACATTTTAGATTGAGTTTTATAACCTTGCGATTTTTATACTTTTTTATATTGATACTTATTTGCGTGTTGCTGAACTTACCCCGGCATAAATTGTATGGGGTAAATTGAGCAATGACCTGGGGTAAGTTGAGCAATTTGATTAAGTTGAAGCATCCCTCTGTCAGTTTGTTTGTATAATTGCGAGGTATTATGCTTTACAACACAACACTGTTTTTTTATCCAATACAAACCTAAAAAGACACAAATTTAACAGTTCAAACATTAAATAAGCTAAGACTAGTTCTTTTGGGGTAAGTTGAGCAACTGCTCCGAGATACTTCAACTAGCATTGCACACTTTATCCCATTCTGATTTTCGTGACAAAATTAGAAATATTTCAAAAACTACAAGACTAACCAACCTGAACGTTTTATTGAATATCCTCACACTTTATACTTACCAATACAAAACACAGATTAGATTTACATAGTGTAACAATAAAGTTATTCAGTTTTTGACAAAAAAATAAAAATTTCGAATTTTCGACATAAACAATGGGCCCATAATTGCGTGCCATTGTAAAATGCAATTCTCAGTGGACTTAACAAATACATTGAATGAAGTGATATATTCAAAATAAAAAATAAAAAAATTCGCTAACTTGTTATTCCAAAAACAGGGGTTGCTCATCTTACCCCATTGCACACTTTACCCCAGTCTCCCCTACTGCTAGTTTTTCTAAATACAACTTAGGAATACATCAACGTTTCAACAAAGTTTGAATGCATTTTTTCAAAAGTTGGGATAAAAACATGCTCAGAACGCAACAAATTTAATGCGATTTTTCACATTTTTTTGAGGGACACCCCCCCGCGAAGTCGTTTGCAGCCTCACTGCTCACAAACAGCACCAGCCGCCACTGGTAGTAGCCTATGACATTTTCCACCTTAGCGTCATAGGCAAGGATCTAGGCCAAAGTCTGAGGTAGGGTCAGGGCCGGATTTAGCTGATGGGGGGCCCGGGGCACTTTTAGATTGGTGGGGCCCCCGTGCAAAAAATTTTTTCAAGCCTACGGCGCGAAAAATCATCTCTACGTCTGCAGTAGCATCAGTCCAGTACTGCACAGCATTTTGCAGAAACTTTAAAGGCCAATAGGAAAAAAATAACACAAAATCACATTTTTTTTCACATAGGGGGGCCCTTCAAAAGTCGGGGGGCCCGGGGCAACTGCCCCTTCTGCCCCCCCTAAATCCGGGCCTGGGTAGGGTAGGTATTTAGACAAATGTTACAAACTTAAAATGCGCGGTCTTCCTATTTAAATTCACAAAATCAAAAGCCTTAAACTCGAACACGAATGCTTTCAATCTTCTAAGACTGTTCCGTTACAATGAATCAATTTACGGTAAAGAACTTGATTTACTTGGACATACTAAATTAAAAAGAACTTTGCGTCAGTTAGAATAGCTTCTTTGATGTGTATCGATTTTTACAAACTCATTCCTGGTGGTAGCCCTAGCCTAAGAAGACTATTTAAATTTTTTTTAAATCTATTTTTTCAAATCTAATATGTTTTCAACTTTTGTCACGATATAACAAGCGCTAGTTACAAAAGTTGTAATTCAATAAAGGTATAATACTGTAATACAAACCAAAACATTTTTGAAAAATAGCATTGAATTGAATAATAAAACAATCAAAGTTTTGCTAAAGTAAGTCAATTACCCGCTCATACTTATATATACTTATACATACTAATCATACTTATACATACTTATACTTAATATAATCATTACTTAATATACTTAATATATACTTAATAATCATAGTTATACATACTCATTATTACTTCTCACACTCAAGCCGCAAAGCATGGAGCATCATCAACAACCTCACTGGGCGCTCAGCAAACTCCCCTCGTCAGCGCCCCGTTTCTGCTAATGCCATCGCATCCCAGCTAGTGCAGAACGGGGTGTACAAGACAAAGGACCGCAAGGCATCCCGCCTTGTTGCCAAGGAAGTGTCTGCCCTATGGCGAGTGGAAACACCACCAGAAGAAACAATCTCTGGTGACTTCACTCCAGAGGAATTCGCCACCGCCCTCCGCCTAGTGAAACCACACAAGTCTCCAGGGCCCGATAAGATCTGCCCTGAGCTTGTGCTCCATGCTGGCCATGCCCTAAAGTCCTGGTTACGTAGATTCCTCTCTTCCTGCCTGCACCACCTCACAATCCCAAAAATCTGGAGAAGAGCTTTAGTAGTTGCGATCCTTAAGCCTCACAAGCCACCAGAGGACCCGGGGAGTTGTCGTCCGATGTCCCTCCTCTGTGTTCCTTTCGAGATCCTCGAAAGACTGATCTATGCCCGCGTCAACCCAATCATCGACCCGCTCCTTCCAAAAGAGCAAGCTGGGTTTCGGCGCGGAAAATCCACTGTAGATCAGGTCACACTGTTGACCCAAGACATCGAGGACTGCTTTGAGGCAAAAAAGAAGGCCGGCGCTGTCTTTCTAGATCTCACAGCTGCCTACGATACCGTATGGCATCGCGGCCTTACTTACAAGCTGCTTCGCCTGCTTCCTGACCGACATATGGTCCATATGATTATGGAACTTGTCAGGAATCGAAGCTTCACCCTCACCACCGGCAACCCACGGCGAAGCAGACTGAGACGCCTGAAAAACGGCGTCCCACAGGGATCGGTCCTGGCTCCACTTCTTTTCAACATCTACACCCACGACCTGCCAACCACGGTCTCCGCAAAATACGCTTATGCGGACGATCTGGCAATTCTCCACTCCACAAAGTCGTGGGAAAATCTAGAAGACACCTTGAGCCAGGACATGCAAACCATCTCAGCTTATCTCCAGAACTGGCGACTGAAACTCAGCGAAACCAAAACTGTGGCGGCAGCTTTCCACCTACACAATCGGGAAGCTGATCGTGAGCTACATGTCCACAACAACGGAAAACCTCTGTCCTTCTGCCCCGAGCCAGGATACCTTGGGGTGACACTGGATAGATCGCTGACATACCGCCACCATTTGGTGTCACTGCGCAAGAAACTGACATCCCGCACTGCATTACTGAATCGCCTGGCAGGCTCTAGCTGGGGGGCGAGGGCTGACACTTTGCGAATAGCAGCCTTAGCCCTTGTCTACTCTTCAGCAGAGTACTGTGCACCTGTCTGGTGCCGCAGTGCTCACTGCCACAACATCGACACTGCCATAAACAGCGCCCTGCACACAGTGACCGGATGCCTGCGTCCCACACCATTGGACAATCTCCCCATTCTCGCTGGCATCCAACCTGCTGAGCTTCGTCGCAAAGAAGCCACTCTGTCCCTCGGTCGACGGGCACTGGAGCCTAATCATCTTCTCCACCACAAGATCTCTGCCTTCCCAAACGGGCACCCCCGCCGACTGAAATCAAGACACCCATTCGTGCCAGCCGCTCGGCTTCTGATCAACGAAGCTGATGAACAAGACATCTCTGCGGCTACTTGGGCGGACCATAAATGGAATTCTGAATGGAGGTGAAGCACCACCAGACTCCATTCATTTATCCCCAACGCCGACACACGCCCAATCGGCCTGACACTACAGAGACAGGCGTGGGTGCGCCTCAACCGTCTCCGTACGGGCGTCGGCCTTTTCCGCTCAACCATGCACCAATGGGGAATGGCTTCCTCCTCCTCCTGTGAATGTGGTGCCGAGGAACAGACCGCAGACCACATCATCAATGACTGTTCCATCTTCAAGCCACCTAACGGAGTGGAAGGTCTGCGCGTCATGGATGATGAAACTAAAGACTGGTTGCTCTCTAGCAGCCTTCTAGTGTAGTCCGGGAACATCGTGAATCTGGGGTGGTAAAAGGATAGACCCTCGGCCCCAGAAGCTCAGACGACGACGACCCGCTCATAATAAATAAGTGGCGTGTGATAGGCTCACGACGTAATGCAGTTACAACTACTACAAACGTCATTAGTAAATCGTTTTGCTACTCGACAACTCCGATTTTGTTTATAACGGACGTTCGTATGGCAGGGTTTTCATTATATGACGTGGCATTGCTAAAAAAAAGCTTTTATAATACTTATATTATAGTCTTTCGCTGCTTCCTGTCTGTGGTGGAATCTAAATTGTTATAGTGCTATTTTTTTGTATTGTTCATAATTGTAGGCTACTGAAGGTGGAGGCCTAGACTATTCTTGCAACAGACAAAATTTTAATTCAATTTATTTTTCTTTGTCGGAAAACAACAGCGATGATAAAGTTACCAATAGTTTACGAGAATAATACTAACAAAAGGAAACGGCGGCAAAGCCAAAGAAGTTCAAAACTTGCATGCGATGTAGACTTAAAGGATATGTCGATGAAAGTAAATTTAAGCACGGCCACCAAACCTAACAGTTTAAAATAGATGAATTAGTTGAAAGAATCAGTTGGCTCCACATACCTAAAGCAACTGGAGGTCTGACAGTTGATGAAGCCATGCGGGGACGACTGAACCTTACAACAAATACAAAAAAAAGAAAAATCGTAAACACGAGCATTTAAGAATAAATGTACGGTGAGCTTATTATACAAAAACCATGTACAGTGTTATGTTTTTAAATAAAATGAAATTTTTGCAGCAACGACAGTGGTGCAATTTTAAAATAGGAATCGATAACTTTAACTGACAATGGGTTTAGAAATAAAAGTTTTCTCTCTCTCTTTATGAAATTTTAGAGTTCAGCCTGCATACCATAGAACTTCTGGACCTAGACAAAATTTGGCTTGGTTAGGAATTTAGATTAAGCTTATGCTCATAACCTAAATTACCATACGGTACCCAAGTCTCTTTATTTATTACTGTATATATATATATATATATATATGTAAATTTTTTTCTATCAAATGCAATTACTAGTCTCTAAAACTCTGTACACACTGTTATACTCTTGTTCAGTGGCATACACATGATTTTCTCCGCCATTTGAAAAAAAATTAAATTGAAAAAACAGCCATTTGCTAATCACAACCAAAAAGTCAAATTGTGTAAGATGGATGCAACCTAATTCGTACCATGAACAATTCGTACCGTCAGTTCGTACTTTGAAAAGATCGAGAGAAAAAATAAAAAAAAGTCGAAGTCGCTGATTGCAGTTTCCGCAAACATTTTAAAATTTTCCGCAAAGAAACAAAAACTTTAAGGATCATTACCAAAAATTTTAAAATGTTTGCGGAAACTCCGATCAACCCTAACCCTTTTAAAATGTTTGCGGAAACTGCGATCGGCGACTTCAGCAAACTTTTAGGATCATTACTGGAAATTTTAAAATGTTTGCGGAAACTGCGGAAAAACAGAAACTGCAATCAGCGACTTCAGCTTTGTTATATTTTTTTCTCTATCTTTTCAGTTTGTTTGTTTGCGGAAACACCCTAAACCTTAACCCTTTTAAAATGTTTGCGAAAACTCCGATCAACCCTAATCCTTTTAAAATGTTTGCGGAAACTCCGATCAGCGACTTCGGCAAACTCTTAGGATCATAGGCGCCGACTCCGGAAGGGCGACGCCCCCCCCGTGAATTTAGCTCGGGGTGGCTGCCCCCCCGCAAATTATTTAAAAAAAAAATCCTAAAGCAAATGTTTTTAAGTTCAAATTTGCGTTAGTTTAACCTTCATTGCGGATCGATCTCAATTAAAAGATCTATATACTTGTTGCAACAAGAGCTCTGCTCCTAAGATAACAAAAGAAACAGAAGTACGGTAGCTGATAAACGCCAGCATGGTGCCGTCGAAGCATTGTAACAATGATTGAAAAACGTTTTTCTTGATTTCTTCCGCTTTGTTTTTTGGCAGTGGCTATTTGACCGGCTCCGGTCTTTGAATCTGAAACACTATTTGACCGGTTATGACGTCACTACATAAGCGCTTTTTTCTTTTTCTCTTTCAAAGCAACAGACGAGAAGCGCCGATATAAGTTCTAACTTCAACACGTATTCTTTAACTCAGTCCGTGGCGCGTGCGATACGTCTCCGGCTGCCAATCTAGAGGGGATGAGTTCGATACTATCCGGAAGCATTCTTTTTTTTCATTTTTTTTTATCTAAATTTTGCCCCGAAGCGCATTTTTGTGGTCAATTTTTAATTTGAGTAGCCTACAGCCCATTTTTTATGTCTTTTCAAATGTGAGTAATAATGTTGGAGTTTTTTTAATTTGCTGGAATTAGAGAATTTCTCTTGGTAATTTTCCGATCGTCATAAGTGAACGTGTGTTGCCGAACGACCCTACATTTTTCTCTCAAGTTAGTTATATACAATACTTCTTTAAAAAATGGTTTTACCATTATCATTTCTTTTAAAAGAAGTATTGTATATAACTAACTTGAGAACTATACTTGAGAACTATTAACTAACTTGGACTGTAGGCTACTCAAATTAAAAATTGACCACATAAATGCGCTTGGGTCAAAATTTAGAAAAAAAAAATGAAAAAAGGAATGCTCCTGGATAGTATCGAACTCACCCCTCTAGATTGGCAGCCAGAGACGAACCCTACGCGCCACGAACTGAGTTGAAGAATACGTGGTGAATTTAGAACTTATGTCGGCGCTTCTCGTCTTTTGCTTTGAAAGAGAAAAAGAAAAAAGTGCTTATGCAGTGACGTCATGACCGATCAAATAGTGTTTCAGATTCAAAGACCGGAGCCGGTCAAATAGCCACTGCCTTGTTTTTTCTTGGGAGTGTCAATAACGAGGTGCAGTTTGCTCAGTTTAGTATCTACGCGTATTAAGAGCTAAAGTTCAAAGTGACTAGCATATAATTCCAAGTAGCCTACAGGCCTCGAAATTCGTTTTTGTTGACGGCGGACAAACGTGTCCGGTCTGAGCAACTATCTCGGCGGACAAATCAAGTCTCACGACGGACACACCAGTTTTAGCCGTCGATCGTCATGCTTAATCACTTTATCTTGATAATAATTCTTCGCCATTTCAGAACTAGGCTATAACTACGGTTTTAGAAGGCTTTTTTAAAAATCAGTAAAGTCACTCTGAAAGGCTTTCATCAGACCAACGACTTGCGTTTGAAGAGTCAAAGCGCTGTGTAGCTGGTCAATACGTCACATAACTGATTAACTTCCCCCGAACGAGGTCGTGTGGCTTATTGCGTCACAATACTCTGGGCAGGAGTCGGAAAATTTCTACAATGAAACTAAACAAATTTTGTTGCATCTTGCTGTAATAGCGTACTCGTATAATCTAATTTAGTAACCAACCTTGCCGGATCATTATTACTCGGAGATCAAAGCCAGATATTGTGACGTAAAACTTGAACTAAATTGCGCGTGATTAGTGTAGAAGTACCTGTACTTAGTGTACTCCTATCGATTCTTAGCGAAGAATTCACCTGTGTTACGCTGCTTCATTCAATGTCATCAAACCTTGAAGCAACGTAAAAATTGAAAGTTTTTCTCCTTGAATGGAAGCTAAGGTATACAGTATTCACATTTTCTAGATGCACGCTAGAATGCGCTGGAAAATATATTATCGCAATACAGTAATTGCTCGTGCTATGCAACGACGATTTGTATTGCTAGTTCCTGTGTTGTTTCTCGGCGGACAAATATGACCGATCTGGATGGTACATCTCGCGGACATCACATGCTGTGACTTTCGAGGCCTGAGCCTACATTATAAAGCTTGGCGATATACAATGGCAGATAGACGCAAACAAACATCAAAGCTGACAAACAAACATCAGCATTTTGAATGTAAGCAATCAGTCGGCTAGAAAGTTTGCCCCCCCCCCCCAGCAATTTTCAAAACCCGGCGCCTATGCTTAGGATCATTACCGGAAATTTAAAAATGTTTGTGGAAAAACAGAAACTGCGATCAGCGATGTTCTCTTTTTTCTCTCCATCTTTTCAGTTTGTTTGTTTGCGAATACCTATATGTATACCTAACTGATACTAGGGATGCACAATACAGAATACCTGGCTATTCTAGAATACTTGATTTCGAATCTTCTGAAATTACGCGGCAATTTTTTCCAAATAATATTGAACAAAAAGCAAAAATATTTGTACATACATTATTTTGAATTGTAGTAGTATCACATGTCAAACAGAGTACAACATATGATAAATCAAGCATCATAGTACGATGCGTCATCAAGCATCATCATACGGTCACACGGAAACGCACTGCGTGTCTGCAGTTCTGATAACTGCGCAAACTCTATGAAGGAAGAAAAAAGTCGCTTAGAACAGACAGTCCATGAAGAAAAAAGTTGGCGTGCAAGACGGGAAATATCAACTTTACATTTGTTCAACGTCGCACACTGTTCATTTAACAGATTTATTTTCGAATCCTGATATCCGAAAAGAAACTGCAAATGCGATTCGAATACATTGAGATTCGAATCTCTAAGATTCGATATTCTGTATTGTGCATCCCTAACTGATACTCTGATATCCTAGTCTCTAACCTTTTTAAAATGTTTAGGGAAACTGCGATCAGCGACTTCGGCTTTTTTCAATTTTTTTCTTTGATCTTTTCAAGATACAAACTGACGGTACGGATTGTTCATGGTACGAATTAGGTTGCACCCGTGTAAGATTAACCTGCCATACTCGGCTTGCATTGACAATAATTCTTTGTAGCAACTAATTACTTTAAATAGATTTTGTGTTGAAAATCAAAAAAATGTGACATTACACTCTTGATGTTGCATATAATGTCTTATACGTGGATATGTTTATAAACATATGGATTAGTTCTATGCAAATGCTTATGGCATATAGTTAAAAATCTGATGCAATTAATTGGTTTGTGAATTTAACTGGAATAATATGGTACGGTTAGAGCTTGACCGATATCACTTTTTCAGACCGATACCGATATTTATGAAATTTTTAGGCCGATACCGATATATATCGGCCGATATATATCAACTACGAAAAATTTGTTACCAACAAAGTTATTAAGCAACAAACCAGTCCAAGAAAGTTTATGCATTGGTTGCTGTAATGGAAAAATCATTCTTAACACTAATCACAAAAAAGAAACAACCAAATGCAATGTTGTTTTGTTTTCAATTCAATATTCAAATTAGAGGGTTTTTTAAAATTTCAGCAAGGTCACTCTGAAAGGCTTTCATCGGACCAACGACGTGCGCTTAAAGAGTCAAAGCGCCGTACTGTAGCTGCTCAATACGCCGCATTTCTGATTAACTTCCACCGAACGAGGCCGTGTGGTAGGGTGTTGCAGTAGGGTGTGTCATACTTTTGCAAAAATTTGTTTTTTATCGGCTATGCTAAAAAAGGTGATATTTTAATGACAATAGCAAGTCCTGATAATTTGAAAGAATTTGAAGAAGGTCTACCTACATCGATTTTCACTTGAAAATCTTCATTTTTGGCCAAAATTTGCATTTTTTAAAAATTTTCTTGATTTTATAATTTGATACCCAACAATTTTTTTCAGCTTTTTTGACTCCAGTATGGCTCAAAATAGTTACACTCTCTCTCCTAAATGTGGTTAAATGGCTCTACCCTCCAAAAACATTCTTGTAAATAATGTAAAAAAACCAGTGAATTTTGAAAAAAAAGCCAAGAATAGTCTCCATTATTGACTTTCTGATTTGAGGGCAATGAGGATCGTGACATGCTTGTGTTTTGCAGAATATCAAAGGATATGATTACATTCTAAAACAACATTAACAATAAAGTGATAAACAAAAGTTTACAAGATAAACATGTGATAAAGTGATTAAAACACCTTCTCCAAGTGTATCAAATCATTTGTGATGCAATAATGAACTCTGGTTGCTTGATAATGGTAGCTTGAAGGTTGCTGGTTTTCCAGTTTGTTTGGGAATGAAAAACCAAGGAAATAGTAGGCTTTCAAAGATAATTTAGCAATATCCAACACCAATGTATAGAATCAATGTGAAGATTGCTGATTTAACAAAAACCAGCTTTAGTTCAGATTGGTTTAACCTGTTCACTGGGTTCAGTGGTCAGTTAGTAGCCTAAGATTGTTAAATTTTGCAGTAGCCTATGTCTGCAATGTCATTCAAAGCTTATCCAGATCGCTTTTTGATTAGATTAATCAGGCATTGTTTTAACGTTACCAGATATACAGTGCTCGTACAATATAAGTTATAACTTAAGCTAAGCATTCAGCTAAGGTTTACCATGCAAAGTAACATACTAAGCACAAGCTATTACAGGTAGGCTACTGCAAAAAGTTTAGTCATTGTTTTGTTTTTGTTGTTTCCAGATCATTTTTACTGTTAGTAAAACTTGACTGCAGTTTTAATGAAACAGTCAGTATGGCTACTAACACAAGAAGTGCTTCCAGCTGTCATTTAAGTAATATGATAGGATGTGGTAGCAAGATGCTGCCATCAGAACTTCCAACTGTCAGAGATATGCTGAAGCTGGGTCTCTTTTTGCGAGAAACAAGTGAGACTAATCGCAGAAATTATACACAGAATGAGCTCATTACAGATATCTACAACCAGGTGTATGCTCAGTGGCAAAAAGCTAATGCCCTATTCAAATTCCCTGTCATTATTGCAGAAAAAAGCATTATGAACCGGTTAAAAAAACTGTGGAAAAGAGCAAATGAGATTGGAAGTGGTAAGGGAAAAACCGAAGCACGCCAAAAGTTTCTAGGAAGCATAGACTCATTGTTTGACATCCTTCATTGCAACTGTGTTATAAAAAAATGTGATGAATGCCAATGTGGTTCGGGTTGTGAAAAAGTGGTTCATATTTTCTGTACCTGCACCCGTAAACACAAGATTCCAGTTATGGATTTAGAGTACGTCAAGGGACAAAGGGAAAAAAATAGCAGCAAGGGGCCCCACCAAATGTCTCATAAGGATGTTCCTGAAACAAGAAAACAAATTGCAAGTGCTTGAAATCAAAAAAGAAAGATGGAAGCCAGCGAGAAAAGAAAATTTAGACTAGAAGAGAAGGATGAAATGTTCGAACCTCAAGAAGAAGAACAAGATGACTATCAAGCAAACGAAAGTCCACAAGATAATGAATTTGTTACAGAAGCTTCTGCTGGGCCTTCTACTATAAAGCGACGTAAGAGCAACACAGAAAAAATACCAAACATTGCATTAGCTAGTTTACGACACAACACAGGCTTATGAGAGGCAGCTGAAATAGCCAGTGCAGCTTGGATGGATGCTGGGATTATATCAAAGGATGACCTATCTAAGGTGATTGACCATAACAAGCTCAGAAGAGCACAAACAGAAGTGATGAAAAGCATCGAATCCAAGCTTGAAGAGCAGATCAAAACGGAAGGAATTTCCTGTGTGTTTTTTGATGGAAGGATAGACAATACTAATTCTTATTTCTATGTTGAAGGATCTAGCCAAAAGTACCCAGGAATGGTAAAGGAGGAACATTACTCGGTGTGTAGTGAGCCAGGAGGAAAATTTTTATTTCATTTTACACCAGATACTGCAACTAAAAAAAAGAAACATGCTGAAATCATTGCTGAGAAGATATTCGAGTGGTTGGTCGAAAGAGGATTGGACAAAACTATCCTGGCGGTCGGCGGTGACTCAACTAACGTAAACACAGGTTGGAAAGGAGGAGTAATGCACTGTTTGGAAACTAAATTGAACAGAAAACTGGTTTGGATAGTTTGCGACTTGCACACTGGAGAGCTGCCTTTGAGACATCTTATAATTGCTCTTGATGGAAAGACCGTATCTGATAGTAAGTGGTCTGGACCCCTAGGCAAGATGTTAGACGATGCGACGGAGATGGAGATAAATCCAAGCTTTCCCACGATTAGTGGTGGTCCAGCACTTCTTAATCTTCAACCAGAAATTATAAAAGATTTGTCTACAGATCAGTGCTATGCATACAAAATCCATGAAGCTATAAAAACTGGTAACCTCTCACCATCTCTTGCTCGCATGGAAATTGGCCCTGTAAATCATGCTCTCTGGCTCACTACCGCTCTTCGATTCTGCCGAATTTGGATTTCCAAGCATAATTTAAAGGGAAAAAAGCTACAAAATCTTCAAAGCATTGTTCAATTTATCATGGGGGTCTATCTTCTTAACTGGTTTAATATTAAAGTGAAACATAAATGGACAGAAGGTCCCGCCAATTTGTTGTTCATGCTAGAACAGATAAGAAAGCAAAAGACCGAAGTGCAGCAGCTGGTCATTCCTGCAGTGCAAAGATCAGCTTGGAACGCCTTCAGCGAGACAATTTTGCAGGCAATGCTTTGTTCCCAGGATGAAAGTGAAAGGGTTTGGGCTGTTAACAAGATCATTGAACTGAGAGGAGAAGGAGAAAGCAAAGTCGGAAATGAAGCAGTGCGAGTGAGACGGGTGGAAGAGATTAATATCGATGCAACTAAGATTTCAGACATGATAAAGTGGGAAGCATCGGCTTATGAGCCATCTCTTACATGTTCTCTTACAAGCAGTGAACTGAGAAAGTTTTATGCTGTTCCTATGGACGTGCCCATGTGGTCTAGCCACACACAAAGTGTTGAGAGGTGTGTAAAGATGGTGTCTGAAGCAGCAGCAACTGTTTTTACACAAGAACGAAGGGAAGGGTACATCAAATCCCAGCAGGTTAGCCGTATGCTGATGTCCAGAAATCATTCCAAACAAGACATAGCAAAGTTGATCCAGTTTGGCAGTTTCGGAACAATTTAAATATCCATTTTGCCAACTCTTGTTGTGTTTCTGTAGTTGTGCAACAATTATCTACGTGTTTTACGATGTGTTGCTGTGTTTTAAATGTTTTTTCAATTTTTTTTAATTTTTGAAAAAATTGAAAAAACTTCAAATTTTCTCGAAATTTCAGATGCAAAATGATGTAGGTAAACAAACTTCAATATTGCTAAAACTTTTTTCCCCAGTACTAGGCATATATTTGCACCATTTGTTGGGGTAGCCGAGAGAATATTTATACAGATTCTAAAAATCAAAAAATATGACACACCCTAGTGTTGCAGGCGCCCCATGAAATTTAAATCTTGGTTTCACCATGCTTACCTTTTTTGTGGTACTGTGTTTAGATCAGTAGTCCACAAATATGAAGTTTCATAAATTTTCATCGACGTTTACCTCCACCGCCGAGGCCATTTTGAGGCCCACTTTTTGAAATTTTTCATGTATTTTGCCACTAGAGGGCAGTGTATAAGTTTTGCAATATTGGGGTATATTTAAAGGATGCCCTATGATGTTCTGAATTGTTTAAAAAAAAAATTGGAGAAATGGGATAAGTATATCCTAAAATATTCAAGTTTTGTCACTCATTTTTTGCACAGTACTGCCCCTAGTGTTGAAAAGAAAAAGTAAAATATCTTGAAAACTACTCATCATATTGTTATGGAACTTGCATGTACCCCCCCATTTTCATGGGTAAGGAATTTGATTTTAGCAATATTTTTGCGAAATATTACCACTAGAGGGCGGTAGTTCTAATTTTGAACTATTTTCCTGTGAAAAGGCGATATTGTTGCATTTCTTGAGCTGTGCTTCTGAAGAATACAATTTCAAGGCTTATGCACAACAAAATTTATTCAATTGTAAATATAAAGAAACTGCATGCATACCTGTACTATATCAATAAATCCAAACAGGCAATGTGAGTCTTAGTTAACACAATTTCCGCAAAGGCAGTTTTGTGTTGATAAACGACGTTTTCTAAGATTTGGTATCTTTCTTCAATCCTCCTCCACCGCTTGAATATAGTTTTGCAGATTTTTTTCTTGTTTTGCTACATGAAGAAAGTCGGATACCAGTTTTACCCTTCTCTCTGCTGTGTCATTACAGACTCTGAGTGCACTTATGATATCATTAGCAGAAGCATTGCCATCATCTATTTCCCACTCTTTCGGGTGTTTGACATGAAAAGTTGTTGAAATGTGCAAAAGTTCAAAAAACATTTTGCTGCTGGCATTTGCATAGGAGCACAATGACAGTGAGTTATCATTAACAATGTCTAGCAGCTCTGGCTTACCGTATCCATTACCAAACCTGTTTGTAACCTGGCCATGGAAACTTGCATTTAAATGCAGCAGAGTTCTAGCCAAAGCTTCCTTTTCATCAATAGTGACTTGTTCGAATGTTCGTCCCATAGAGCTAATGGGATCAGCTCCCCAGTTACATACCATGTGTGCCTACCTAAAGCTTTTAAAGCAGCAAGACTGATAGTTTTGTCTACTGCATCATAGCTTTTGATATTACTTACCAGTTGCAAATCTTCTCGGGGTGCTGATGCAGAAATTGGACAGTTGAACCATCATCATCATCATAATCCATCGTCGGTTTGTTCCCCACTAGTGGGGGTGGCCGATTGTTTCCGCGCAGCAATTGTTTTAATCCCTTTTCTCCATTTCACCCTGTCCCTTGCATCTTCCTCCTTCAGTCCGACTTTTTTAAATTCATCCTTCACTTGTTGTTTCCACGTTCTTCTTGGACGACCGCGTTTCCTCTTCCCATCCACCTTTAGATCTAGTGCCTTTCTAAGAAAACTTCCTTCCTCCCTCCTTATCACATGTCCATACCATCTTACTCCATTTGCCCTTGCCAGTTGGTCTATGGTCTCTCTCATCTCTAACATATCCAACAATTCTTCAGTCCTTTTTTCCCTTCTCGTTTTCACCCCACACATTGCTCTCACCATTGACCTTTCCGTTCTTCTCAGGATTGCCAGTTCACTCTCTCTCAATATCCATGTCTCGCTACCATATAGCATTGCAGGCCGCACACAGCTCCGATATACTTTCTCTTTCATCCTTAGTGAGAATTTTCTGCCATACAACATTTCCCCACATTCCCTGAACTTTGCCCAGCCCAATCTTGCCCTTGTTGTCACCGCTGCTTCACATCCACCACTTCCATTTATCCGATCACCCAGATAACAGAAGTCTGTCACTGTTTCGATGCCATGGCAGAACTCATCATCATGGCCTTCCACTTCATTCCTTCCTTTACTGCATTTCCCACAAACAAAACACTTCGCCAATCTTGTTGCGGCTCTCTTGACATTAGCACATCTTGCATGTACCCACTTTCCACATTCCTTGCATTGCATTGAATTTCTCATCACTCTCTTGCCACATATTCCACAGGGATCTACTTTGCTCTCAACAACTGTTCCTTCTGCTCCACTCACCATCACTTTTGTTTTTTCAAGATTCACCTTCATACCCTTGGTTTCAAATGCTTCTTTCCATTTCTCAAACTTTCTCTCCAGTCCCTCCATACTATTACTTGTCAAGACCAGGTCGTCTGCATACAAAATTTCACTCAATAAGCCCTCCCTCACTCCTTCAGTTACAACGTCAACCACAATAGCAAATATCAGAGGTGACAAAACTGATCCTTGGTGTACACCAACCTTCACAAAAAACTCGTTTGAATAATTTGATCCAACTCTCACTTTTGTTCTTGCATCCTCATACATAGACATCACAGCTCTCACTAATACCTCCGGTATACCTCTTTTCCTCATTGCCCACTCCATCACTTTCCTTGGTACTCTGTCAAATGCCTTTTCTAAGTCGACGAAACACATATATAGTTTTCTCTGCTTCTCTCGGTATTCCTCCTGCATTCTTCTCAATATAAACAGAGCATCCACTGTACCTTTTCCTGGCATGAATCCAAACTGCATATCATTTAATTTCACCAATGTTCTCAACCTCTTTTCTAGTATTCGCTCCACAATTTTCATTCCATGCTCTAGTAGTTTTACACCTCTATATGCACTGCAACTTCTCACATCCCCTTTTCTCTTGAACAATGGAACAAGAGTACTATGCTTCCACTCCTCCGGCATTCCCTCTCCATCTAATACCCTTTGGCTATGTTGTAGCATTACTTCAATTCCCAACTCTCCACTTGCTCCACTTCCCAACTCTCCACTTGCTTGAACCACCATCTATTAAATTAATACAAAAGCACAAAGGTCAACAAATCACTATAAATTTTTGTATTTGTGACTTGAAAATGATTCCTTGCGGGAGAAAGTCTTACAGCATAACTATCTTATAGCAATAGAGCTGCTTTCCCATCCACCTTGCTTGATGGACTGTACGACATTTCATGAAGTTGTACTGTCCACTGTTGATTCCAATCTACACCGTCATCAGGTCTAAAAGTTCTTTGTAATCACCCCTCTGATAATTTTGCATATCTCTCTCAAACTTTATGTGCTTACACTTTTCTGCTTTGAGTTGTTACAAATTCTCCCAACTCTTTTGAGGATTTTTGGTATGCAGTACAGCTGCAGCATGTGGGGTTGCATTGAATCCTTTGTTCCGGAATCTTTCGAATAGTTCAATACCTGGAGATCTTGACGTTTCGACTTACAGGGCTTCCCACACATGAGAAAGTATAACTTCTCCAATATGTTTTCTGCATGCTAGGCAGAGAAGTGGTTTGTCTAGCTTTATTTGAAAAAAAATGCATGCAGCAGAGAGATGGCTTGAAAAAAGTTTTTGGGTGTTGTTGTTTTAAATTTTTCTTTTTTTTAAGGCCATTTCTCTGCTGCATGCATTTCTTTCTGCTGTCCATCGAGCAAGGTGGATGGGAAAGCAGCTCTATTGCTATGAGATAGTAATGCTGCAAGACTTTCTACCGCAAGAAATCATTTCCAAGTCACAAGTACAAAACATAGAGTGATTTGTTGACCTTTGCAGTTTTGTATTTAATGGATGGTGGTTCAACTGTCCAATTGCTGCATCAGCACTCCGAGAAGATTTGCAACTGGTAAGTGACATCAAAAGCTATGCTGCAGTAGACAAAATTATCAGTCTTGCTGCTTTAAAAGCTTTAGGTAGGCACACATGGTATGTAACTGGGGAGCTGATCCCCTTAGTTCTGTGGGACAAACAAGTCACTATTGATGAAAAGGAAGCTTTGGCTGGAACTCTGCTGCATTTAAATGCAAGTTTCCATGGCCAGGTTACAAACAGGTTTGGTAATGGATACGGTAAGCCAGAGCTGCCAGACATTGTTAATCGTAACTCACTGTCATTGTGCTCCTATGCAAATGCCAGCAGCAAAATGTTATTTGAACTTTTGCACATTTCAACAACTTTTCTTGTCAAACACCTAAAAAAGTGGGAAATAGATGATGGCTATGCTTCTGCTAATGGTATCATAAGTGCACTCAGAGTCTGTAATGATTCAGCGAGAGAGGGGTAAAAGTGGTATCCGACTCTTCATGCAGCAAAACAAGAAAAAAATCTGCAAAACTATATTCAAGTGGTGGAGGAGAATCGAAGAAAGATACCAAATCTTAGAAAACGTCATTTATCAACACAATGAAGATGCACAACTGCCTTTGCGGAAATTGTGTTAACTAAGACTCACATTGCCTGTTTGGATTTATTGATATACTGTAGTACATGCATGCATGCAGTTTCTTTACAATTGAATAAATTTTGTTGTGCATAAACCATGAAATTGTATTCTTCAGAAGCACAGCTCAAGAAATGCAACAATATTGCCTTTTCACAGGAAAATAGTTCAAAATTAGAACTACCGCCCTCTAGTGGTAATATTTTGCAAAAATATTGCTGAAATCAAACTCCTTACCCATAAAAATGGGGGGGTACATGCAAGTTCCATAACAATATGATGAGTAGTTTTCAAGATATTTTACTTTTTCTTTTTACCACTAGGGGCAGTATTGTGCAAAAAAATAGTGACAAAACTTGAATATTTTAGGATATACTTATCCCATTTCTCCAAATTTTTTTTTAAACAATTCAGAACATCATAAAGCATCTTTTAAATGTACCCCAATATTGCAAAACTAATACACTGCCCTCTAGTGGCAAAATACATGAAATATTTCAAAAAGTGGGCCTCAAAATGGCCTCGGCGGTGGAGGTAAACGTCGATGAAAATTTATGAAACTTCATGTTTGTGATCTACTGAGCTAAACACAGTACCACAAATAAGGTAAGCAAAATCCGAGAGGGTCGGGGCGCCTGCAACACCCTACCGTGTGGCTTCTTTCGTCACAATGCTCTGGGCACGAATCGGAAAACTTCTACAATGACGCTACTATTTTCTTCTGTGCAAAGTTTCACTAGGCTTTTTTTGGGGGGTTATTTTTGCAACTTCTACAATGACGCTACTATTTTCTTCTGTGCAAAGTTTCACTAGGTTTTTTTCTTCGGGTTTATTTTTGCATGTCATGTAAGCGAAGGTTAATTTTCCCTGGGCCTTTTCTTTTTTACTGCAGCCCTCGAAATTAGCTTCCATCTACGACGGCAAAAACATTGCCGTCGCCAAATCAGCAAACCTTGGATTGCGGCGGCAATTGCCGTATGCTTTAAAGTTTAAACAAACGAAATTTTAATCGTTTATTCTTCGTGTTTCATACGGCGGTAGCGGAGAGCATCACGCAAGCTATTTTACGCGCTGACAATGCTCTTGTAAACTGTAAAAAGTTTGCAACCTTGTAAATACTGGCTTAATTGTTACGAAAAAGTTATTGTTACATCGAATGCTTATTGTTTACCGGTGTCGTTGCGAATATAAATCATGGTGAAGGATACAGTTAAAAAGTAGAATTTACCTGCTATAGGTTATCAAACAGAGGGAACAGAAGAAAAAAGTTAGTGTGGTATTTTACAAAATTTATAAAGAATTTTATGACGGAAACAAATCGGAATTAGAAAAGCTAAGGGGTCAAGTTAAAAAAGTAGAACAAAATTGGATAAATGGTTCTTCGGCAGTAAAATAATGCTTCCGATCATATGGCATTGCGCGTTCACGAACGGGCAGTTTTGCGTCTTCAAGTATTCCAGTGACGACGCGACAACCTCATCCTCCGATACAGCATCTGATGACTCCGATTTATATATATATGATATCCGACTAGTTCTTTATCAAACAGACTTTGTGTTGCTCGCACGCAATATCCCAATTGTGCCGAAATTATGTTAGGATAAACATAAATTGAGCCAATCTTCTCGCAGGGAACTATTAATTTGTTACCGGTACCTGTTTGAGCAATTAACGTTATTTTATGATGGTTCAA
This sequence comes from Aplidium turbinatum, assembly GCF_918807975.1. Classification (NCBI taxonomy): domain Eukaryota; kingdom Metazoa; phylum Chordata; class Ascidiacea; order Aplousobranchia; family Polyclinidae; genus Aplidium; species Aplidium turbinatum. The sequence goes on from NC_137482.1 coordinate 22,356,769, forward strand.
CGTCGCTAGATGTCGAAAAACAAACGTAAATTTCTTATTGGGCATTGTTGTTACCCAGGCAGCATAATTCGTTATTTTTGCATTGATTTTGCGTCTGTAGACGTTGAATCGATGTAGAAATGATGGTTTTGCTGTCTGGGTGCGCAATATAACCGCCGGGAAAATTGTAAATCGATTTGTGCTGACTCGAACGTTGAATCAACCCAAAATTAACTTACTTTTCCCCTGAGCTATTTTACGTGAATTAATGTAACAGCGTGCGTATTGCGTTGCTCGCTTTATCGCTACTTTAAGTATTATTACATCCCAACAAATCAAACGATGCGGTCGTGATAGACTACTCTAGTATACTTTTCCCTTCTCGTTTCACATGTTTTGGTACAATTGTTTCGTAATAAACGTTCAGAGCAATTGCCGACGCAATTTCAACTTTTGTCGTTTGGCCTCGGCAAAGTTCTTGCCAAGTAAAAATATGCTATAAAATATAATATTTTCGAAGACTGCGTGAGTGTTCACAGCAACTAAAATAGTCCGAAGTGAAGTCTTGGTGCGATGTTTCTGCTGATTAAACTCCCGCTGCGAGTAAATAACACAGGAAAAAATTTTGAACAAGTTTTGTTCTAATTAAGTGCTCATTTTGCGGCGGCATTTTTATTGCCGTAGCAGAATGGCCATTATGACGTTTACGGCGGCATTTACCACGGCAATTGCCGAGTGCCGCCGCTAATTTCGAGGACTGTTACTGTAATACCAAAACTTGACAAATTTTGCTGCATCTTGCTGTGATAGCCTACTCGTATGATCTAATTTTGTAACGAATCTTGCCTTATCAATACCACTCGGAGATCAAAGCCAGACATTGTGACGTAAGACTTGAAATAAGTTGCGCGTGGTTAGTGTAGTAGTACACCAGTACTCCCATCGATTCTTCGCAAAGAATTCACCTTTATTACGCTGATTCAATGTCATCAATCGTTGAAGCAACGTAAAACTCGAAAGTTTTCTTGCTTGAATGGAAGCTAAGGGATACAGTATTAACATTTTCTAGATGCGCGCACTAGAATGGGTGGGAAATTATATTCTCGCAACAATTGTTCGTGCTATGCAAGCACGTTTGAGCAACTTGTGTTTCTTCTAAAGGCATGTATGGCTGATTTTGAGTGTGCTTTTGCTGGCCGATGTTTATCGGCGAAAAATAGCCGATACAATATATAGGCTACACCTGATATCGGCCGATACATATCGGCTGACCGATATATCGGTCGAGCTCTAGGTACGGTATCATATAATTTTGCCTATACTACAATTGTTTTTGTGATATTGTAGATTTAAATGATGTGGTTGAACTAGTTGGATTTATGAGTAAATATGAGATTCTTACACACTTTTCACTTGATATATCTATGTTGGACTTTGAAATTTTCTACAGCTGATGAAGATAAACATGTGGTAAGTATCAGAAAATAATTTTCAGCCAAATCCTGAACATTATTTGTTCTCTCACACATTGGAGCTGTAGGTTTTGGTTTGACAAGCCTGTGAATAAATCAGTTAAGGAAGGTAGGCCTACTCTTCTTGTCAAGCTTTTGCAGCAAATAATTTTTTTTTTCATGTCTACAAACTATACTATAAAAGAATAATTTTGCAATGTCTGACATATATATTTAATAAGTTTAAGTGTTTATAAATGTATATACAGTCAACCCCGCTTAATCGGCCCACGTTTAATAGGACCACCCGCTTATTCGGACCATTTTGCACTAGTCCCGAATCCAAATCCATTTATCTGTACAATTTTCCCCGCTTAAACAGACCACTACCCCGCTTAAACGGACCACCCTCCGCCCTAAAATAGGCCTTTATGGTTAACGTTTTTTACTTTTTGTACATTTTTCTGCAAGGTGACGCGTCAAGAGTTGAGCTAAGCCATTTTAAAGTGAAGTAGGCTACAGATAAACAAACGCTTGTTGTCACTTCATAAAGTCAATTGTCATCTATCAGAATTGCAGTAATTGTGATGCAGCACCGAGTACTGTACTGTACAGAAGAATGAATCCTTTTAGCGCTTGAATAAAAATGGCAGCAATAACTCGCGTAGATCGAACACTTAAAGAAAAAATAGAGATTCTTTAACAAAATGAAAAACCAGCCTTCGGGAACGTCAGAGAGGAAGTTAGCCGATATTGTTGGCCTACCAAAGTCAACATTAAAAAGGCTACGTGTACAGGAGAGGGAATTGCAAGATCTATGGGCAAAGCATGAGAATAATGGTAGTGCAGCTACAGCTTCGCGTAAACTGAAAAAAATATGATAAAAAAAATATGATAAAAAAAATATGATAAAAAAAATATGATAAAAAAAATAACGAAATTTGTTCTCCCCGTTTAATGGGACCACCCGCTTAATCGGACCAATTTGGCTTGGTCCCGATGTGGTCCGATTAAGCGGGGTTGACTGTATAAGCTTTTGTTGATATGACTAATTGTTTTTTTGATATTTAAAGATGCTTCCTCAATAGAGGGCAATATTTAGTAACATAATATTTCTAAATTTTCAGTACAACGATGGAGAAGAGGTCCTTCTTTGGATGAACACTGTAGGCCCTTATCACAATCGTCAAGAAACATATGAATATTTTAGGTATGGGTCATTCCATGCCAAACGTCCTGAAATTTTGAAACTTCCCAGTTTGACCCTCTCCGAATTTGCTGAAAATCGGACAAAAGGTTGTATAACATGATTGAGCCAAACATTGAAAATTTTAGCTCAAAATCTATTGTACTTTTCAAATTATGACATTTTTAAATTGGGTACCCCCCTGCGCTGATGAGCGCTCGGTCATTTTCGGCCATTTTTAAACAAGCATATATCTGTCATTGCAAATTTAATCTACTTCATTTCTGGCAAAATGAGACACTTGTAGGTATATTACATGAATCCAGTTTCAAAATTATATTGTCTCAAAGCATTTTGAAAATATGGAGGCCCAAAGTGTCCCCATTTTGATGCGAAGACAAATTTTGGACCACATTAAAAAAGCTGTAGCTTCCAGACAAAACATAGCATTGCTCTCAAATTTATCTTGGAGGCTCCCCTCCTACTGGATTACAACTATATTGAATTTGGAAGGAAACACTGCTTTCATTAAAAAGTTATTTCATGTCAAAATATGGACCACCAGCAACTTTTGCTAAAATACGCCATCTTGTGGTGAAAAAATGACCCCGTCAGACACTGTTTTCAAAAAAATTTTTTTTTATTATAAAGAGATTTTCATAAGGAACTCACCTTCTGAGTTTCAACTTTGTTCCGCAACTATTAAGGGGTGAGATGCAGTGATGTTTAACCCCTCTTAATATCCATTTCAAGCAATGAGAAAAACATCAACATTAACTTTTAAGTTAGCCAATTGCACTTGTTATATCAGAAATGACATAAACAACTACAACACATTGTACAAAGAAAGCAAAGAACATTCAACCTAAAATGACTCGTTGCCTTATAAGCTACTGGAATTTGACTTTCCCGTAAATGTAAAACTTGTAAATGTTTTTGTATGTAAATTTTCCTCCATGTTTGGGTCTTCACAACTTTTAATCTAAAGCATTTACAACGCTGAAATTTGGTATTCTGAGTAAGAAGCAGCCCTAGTTTTCATATCTACCATCAAAATTGCCAATTTCAAATTGGTTTTAGAGATAGAACGTTTCAAAAATTGAAATTTTTGCATTTGAAATTTTTTTAGCAATTTTTGATGTCCGCTATCTCCCAAACCAATAGTCACAGAACTACCATTTTGCATATCGTTAATCTATACTAGTTGGTAATTAACCCCCATAAGACTGACACCAAACAAATTTGAAATTATTGAAGTTTGAAGGGTGCAAAGATGAAGCCCAAGCAAAAAAAACTCAAAATGCGTCATCTTGTGGTTAATATTTGACCCTGTGGACAGTCATTTAGAAAGTTGGAAATTTCAGGAAAAAAGCTTCTTTGCCTAAGCTATAGACAGTTAAAGTTTCAAATATGTAACCTAACTTCTTCAACAGTTAATGCAGCTGTGAAATTATGAGCTTGACCATCACATGCAAAAGTCTCGGGAGTGGGAGGTAGGGTGGTTTTGATTTGGCAAAAAATGAAAATTTTGCTGAGGACACCCTTTTAAATGGTGAGATTGTCAGAAAAAATAACTCCTGCAAAAGTTTTGAATTTGAAATTGATTTAGGGATGGCCCTATTGGCCCTCACTCCCTAAAGTTCTGCGCCCTCTCCCAAAATACCATCGGCATATCTCAAAAATCGCTCGACAACCTACCTCAACCCTCAGACAACTTCACCATTTAAAAGGGTGTCCTCAGCAAAATTTTTATTTTTTATCAAATAAGAGCCACCCTACCTCCCACCCCCGAGACTTTTGCATGTGATGGTCAAGCTCATGATTACACAGCTGCATTTACTATTGAAGGAATTAGGTTACATATTTTAAGCTTTAACTGTCTATAGCTTAGGCAAAGAAGATTTTTTCCTGAAAATTTCAACTTTCTGAATGACTGTCCACAGGGTCAAATATTAACCACAAGATGGCGCATTTTGAGTTTTTTTTTGCTTGGGCTTCATCTTTGCACCCTCCAAACTTCAATAATTTCACATGTGTTTGGTGTCCGTCTCATGGGGGTTAATTACCAACTAGCATAGATTAACGATATGCAAAATGGCAGTTCTGTGACTATTGGTTTGGGAGATAGCGGACATCAAAAATTGCTAAAAAAATTTCAAATGCAAAAAATTTCAATTTTTGAAACGTTCTATCTCTAAAACCAATTTGAAATTGGCAATTTTGATGGTAGATATAAAAACTAGGGCTGCTTCTTACTCAGAATACCAAATTTCAGCGTTGTAAATGCTTTAGATTAAAAGTTGTGAAGACCCAAACATGGAGGAAAATTTACATACAAAAACATTTACAAGTTTTACATTTACGGGAAAGTCAAATTCCAGTAGCCTATAAGGCAACGAGTCATTTTAGGTTGAATGTTCTTTGCTTTCTTTGTACAATGTGTTGTAGTTGTTTATGTCATTTACGATACAACAAGTGCAATTGGCTAACTTAAAATTTAATGTTGATGTTTTTCTCATTGCTTGAAATGGATATTAAGAGGGGTTAAACATCACTACATCTCACCCCTTAATAGTTGCGGAACAAAGTTGAAACTCAGAAGGTGAGTTCCTTATGAAAATCTCTTTGTAATGAAAAAAAAAATTTTTTTGAAAACAGTGTCTGACGGGGTCATTTTTTCACCACAAGATGGCGTATTTTAGCAAAATTTGCTGCTGGTCCATATTTTGACATGAAATAACTTTTTAATGAAAGCAGTGTTTCCTTCCAAATTCAATGTAGTTGTAATCCAGTAGGAGGGGAGCCTCCAAAATAAATTTGAGAGCAATGCTATGTTTTGTATGGAAGCTACAGCTTTTTTAATGTGGTCCAAAATTTGTCTTCGCATCAAAATGGGGACACTTTGGGCCTCCATATTTTCAAAATGCTTTGAGACAATATAATTTTGAAACTGGATTCATGTAATATACCTACAAGTGTCTCATTTTGCCAGAAATGAAGTAGATTAAATTTGCAATGACAGATATATGCTTGTTTAAAAATGGCCAAAAATGACCGAGCGCTCATCAGCGCAGGGGGGTACCCAATTTAAAAATGTCATAATTTGAAAAGTACAATAGATTTTGAGCTAAAATTTTCAATTTTTAGCTCAATCATGTTATATAACCTTTTGTCCGATTTTCAGTAAATTTGGAGAGGGTCAAACTGGAAGGTCCAGGACGTTTGGCATGGAATGACTCGTATATTATATATTCTTATTTAATTCTCACTAAAAAGATGTATTTCTCGGCAGTCGAGTATAGCAAGAATTGACAGCGATAGACACGTGTTTTGCTCATGAGGCTGGGCTCATCAGTATCGCACCACTAATTTATGCCACATGGTTCTCAACCACTGTTCCAGTGTTCCACTCGACTGCTGAGAAACACATGTTTTTGGAAAAATTCTTGATGGCTAGTGTGGAGGCTACATCGGCATGGTTAGCGAAACAAAATGCTCGCTGTTTTATAGTGAGTAGTCAGGTAGTGCTGATGCCAGGAAATCACACTTTAACAAGAAAATGTATAATTGTATATTTTATGCATATTGTCACTTTTGCAAATATAATGCAAATGCCAAAGTAATTTTGTTTCATTTTTAGTTATGCTACATTTTCTTCTAAATTAAACTATCCAAGTTTTAAAAGATCCTATTTTCCAGGTTACCATTCTGCAAGGGAGACAAATCAACCAAACTCGATCGCCATCATGAAAATATTGGAGACGCCTTGCAAGGGGTTGAACTTAAATTCAGTGGATTAGACATCAAGTTTAAAGGTTCCTAGAAGGATATAATTTTCACAGCTTTTCTAATCATTTGCTGCATGGGTACATCTCACCTCAAGACTATGTGACACAAAGTTTATTTATTATTGACCACATTCTGCTTTGTAAAGATGTTGTTTGTTGGGTCATTCCAGCCCAACTCAACCAACATTAATAAAAGTTCCATGGGCACCGTCTCAGATTTTGCTCAAAATTGCACCAAATGTACCTCTAAGGGAGCAATGAAAAATCCCCAAGTTTCAGATGAAAATTCCAAGCAGCTTAGATTTTACGGTCGTTTAAACTTTAAGGGCCTCATCCCTTTTTCGTAACAGTGGACCGCCGTGTTCATTTTCAATGGTTTTTGAAGGCACATATCTTCATTTCTGTGCATGCAATATGCCTGAAAATTGGTATTATGGGTATTTCTGGGCTGCTCTTTCAGAATCTGCTGTCATAACTGGACTAGGATGTGTAGATAAAAAGTTACAGGCATCTCAAAACTGGATTTTTGTTGGTCAAAATGTAAATTTTTCACATTTTGACCATCAGCTGTGAGTCCCCCTCTTGGCCAACATCACCAAATTTGTGTAATTTAGGCAATAAGCATTGTGTAGAAGCAATAGAAGCAAAATGTCTTGATACAAACATGAAATAATGGTTTTAAAGGCTACTGAAAATGGTCACCACTTAAAAAATACCCCTCGGCCCCCTTTCCGGGGGGGTACATAACCATGTAGATGGTACCCCAGAGTGATGAAACTTTCACCACTTAAAGATACATGTCTTGGCTATGCCTGATATAAATTAGAAGATCTCAACTCCTTCTTATATTGCTCAGCTATTGAAAAGAAGCAGTTTTCCTGTACTCGGCCTGTACATTTTTAGGGTCATTTCACATCAAAACAGCCAATATGAAGATATCTTGTATATGGTACCTCTCAGATTTTGCTGAAAAGTTGTCATACTATGCTTTAGGCTACCAAACGAAAGAATCCTAAGTTTTAGATCAATTTGAATTTCGGGCGTTACCCTCATTTTTGACTTGGGGGGGGGGGGGGGTAGCGAATAGCAACTTCAGCCATTTTCAGAGCCCTGTAACTTTTATTGTAATTGTAGTAGAAGACTAAAAATTGCTGTGCTAGTTCATCATAAACTATACTACACAATTAAATAGTAGAAAACAACATCTCTTGATGCATAAGTGTTAGGTGGGTCATCAAAATCCTACTTTTTTGCCTTGTTTAAGTGCTTTTTTCAATTTTCAAATGCTTGTACTACCCAAACCAATCAAAATATTTCTCTAAAACCTAATTATTTGTAATATTGGGAAACTTTTCTTCTGCCAACTTGAATTTGAGAGTTGTGGTGCCATTAACAGAAATGTTATGGGGGTTTGAAAACCTTATCAGGCAGAAATGGCCCTTTTTTACCCCTATGTTTAGAGCCCCAAATGACCACATGGGCATTTTATAGTCATACTGAAAGTTATACCAGACAAACACATACATTTATTCTTTCATTTCATGAAATAAAATCTTTGATTATCAAACTCCTTCACTATAAATTTTATGTCTTTAAAATGTAACATTTTGGTAATTTTTGGCAAATAATCTCAAGTACGTAATGTAGGTCAGAGAAAATTCAACAATAATTTATCATGAAGACAGTGAAAATAATTAGGTACTATGCTTACTGATCATAAACATTGGAATGCTGACATTGTTTACCATTAAATTATGATCAAAATAATGCTTTCACCCCTTCTCACCCATGAAAAAGTACCCACCTGCTATCAGTAAACTATGATGTGGAGATAAAATTTAGATAAAAAAGCATCATTTTGAACATATATATATTAATGGTAAACAGTGTCAGCATTCCAATGTTTATAATCAGTAAGCACAGTACCTAATTATTTTTACTGTCCTCATGATAAATTTTTGTTGAATTTTCTCTGACCTACATTACGGACTTGAGATTATTTGCCAAAAATTACCAAAATGTTACATTTTAAAGACATAAAATTTATAGTGAAGGAGTTTGATAACCAAAGATTTTATTTCATGAAATGAAAGAATAAATGTATGTGTTTGTCTGGTATGACTTTCAGCATGACCATAAAATGCCCATGTGGTCATTTGGGGCTCTAAACATAGGGGTAAAAAAGGGCCATTTCTGCCTGATGAGGTTTTCAAACCCCCATAGCATCTCTGTTAATGGCACCACAACTCTCAAATTCAAGTTGGCAGAAGAAAAGTTTCCCAATATTACAAATAATTAGGTTTTAGAGAAATATTTTGATTGGTTTGGGTAGCACAAGCATTTGAAAATTGAAAAAAGCACTTAAACAAGGCAAAAAAGCAGGATTTTGATGACCCACCTAACACTTATGCATCAAGAGATGTTGTTTTCTACTATTTAATTGTGTAGTATAGTTTATAATGAACTAGCACAGCAATTTTTAGTCTTCTACCACAATTACAATAAAAGTTATGGGGCTCTGAAAATGGCTGAAATTGCTATTTGCTACCCCCCCAAGTCAAAAATGAGGGTAGCGCCCGAAATTCAAATTGATCTAAAACTTAGGATTCTTTCGTTTGGTAGCCTAAAGCATAGTATGACAACTTTTCAGCAAAATCTGAGAGGTACCATATACAAGATATCTTCATATTGGCTGTTTTGATATGGAATGACCCTAAAAATGTACAGGCCGAGTACAGGAAAACTGCTTCTTTTCAATAGCTGAGTAATATAAGAAGGAGTTGAGATCTTCTAATTTATATCAGGCATAGCCAAGACATGTATCTTTAAGTAGTGAAAGTTTCATCACTCTGGGGTACCATCTACATGGTTATGTACCCCCCTGGAAAAGGGGCCGAGGGGTTCTTTTTAAGTGGTGAGCATTTTCAGTAGCCTTTAAAACCATTATTTCATGTTTGTATCAAGACATTTTGCTTCTATTGCTTCTACACAATGCTTATTGCCTAAATTACACAAATTTGGTGATGTTGGCCAAGAGGGGGACTCACAGCTGATGGTCAAAATGTGAAAAATTTATATTTTGACCAACAAAAATCCAGTTTTGAGATGCCTGTAACTTTTTATCAACACATCCTAATCCAATTATAACAGCAGATTCTGAAAGAGCAGCCCAGAAATACCCATAATACCAATTTTCAGGCATATTGCATGCATAGAAATGAAGATATGTGCCTTCAAAAACCATTGAAAATGAACACGGCGGTCCACTGTTATGAAAAAGGGATGAGGCCCTTAAAGTTTAAACGACCGTAAAATCTAAGCTGCTTGGAATTTTCATCTGAAACTTGGGGATTTTTCATTGCTCCCATAGGGGTACATTTGGTGCAATTTTGAGCAAAATCTGAGACGGTACCCATGGAAGCACTGGTTGAGTTGGGCTGGAATGACCCTGTTATCAATTGTAAATTTTAGTCACAAAATTTTAACTTTCTTGACCACCATAATATGTGATGCAAAATGACATAAAGTTGAAAAGAAAATGCATGCTAATAAAAACAAAATTAACCTTCCAAGTGGAACGTTGAATCAATGTAAAAATGACCTATTTATAGTTGTGTTACAGTACATTTACCATGCCTTGTGTTGTCGCATAGAAACAGCATTACTATGTGAAGCTGATGATGTTTTGTGTGTAATTTGAGTGTGAGGTTAGAATTAGATGATGAGGAAATTAAATGGAATCTTGTTTGTAGGAAATTTGCTTTATTTATCGGTTTAGTTAAATTAATTATTTATTTAACTGGCTAGCCAAGCCTATTTATTTTAACTTAATTCGATAAAATCCATTCACAAATGTATTATTTGTGGAGATTGCTTACTATTTGAGGTTTGGTTCACAGTGTTTGTCATATTAACTATATAAGTCATTTTTGTTTGTGTTTAGAAAATGTTTTCAGCCAAAAATATTGCGAAATTGACATGGACGAGAAAAAATACGATGACCTGGTCTATGCTGTGAAAAATCACTACTGGTATCAAATGTATATGGATGATCTTCCCATTTGGGGTAAGAAGAAAAACTTAAATCTGGGGCCTAATGAAAATGCCTTGAAATCTGCCCAAATTTAATTTTACTTTATAAAAAAAATTGGAAGTTTAGTGTTATTTAAAATGACTTTTTTAAAATACAATATTGCTTTGAAGGCTGTGACATGCTATATCCAACACCATATTACCTACATACCAGTTTAATGTATATGAAAAATTGTTTAGGAATTGTCGGGGAATATGATGAAAAAACTGAAAGTTATGAAATGTGGACTCACAAGAAATTGGAGATTGGTTTCAACAGCGAACAAATAGTCGAGATAAACCTCACCAGCGACAACAAAGTTAAATTGAAGCCAAACGGGAAAATCAAATTCACGTATGAGGTAAGTACATGCTTAATTTTAAACTATCTTCGTGGTTTACCAACTATTTTATTTTTCCCAAAGTGTGACATTTTTTTATGGCGTTTCACATTAACATAATTGATAGCGCATTTTACATAAATTGCAGTATGGATGTCCCACTTTGTAAACGTAACTACCATTACTACTGATGCATTCCCATCACAGCAGAATTTAAAGAGTGTTCCATTTCCAAGTTTCTAAAACCTTAAATTTATCATTTAGGCTTAGTTGCAAAAGCTTGTGATTTATACTTAACCTGGCAAAGGCATATTCCCTGACTGCAAATAATAATAATAATGTTAGTTTTTATATAGCGCTGTATCCATCGCAGAATGCGTTGCTCTACAGCGCTTTAATCAAGCATTTTAATATAGAAAATATTTTGTCTGGGTTATTGCAGAAAGCTTACTTGTTGTGGTTATGACGTCTTGTTTTGTTTGTGACGTGTTCTGTAGTTTGAGAGAATCAGTTTATTAGGTCAGGTTTGTTTGAAACTGGAAGCCAACGCGCTCACTATTTATATTCAACTCCGATGTATACGGCCGCAGGTTGAGTGGAAGCCTTCTGAGACAATGTTTCGTGACCGGTACGAAAAATATCTTGACCCAAAGTTTTTCCAACATAGGGTAAGTTGGTCTTCTACAAGTGAGAATGTACTGTAATATCATCACAGAACTGTTAGGAAGCAGCAGCATGCCTTTGTGAGCATAATTGAATTTTTGATAATTATGACAAACGAACTATGACAGCAATAAAATGTTTATATAACTTAATATTTACTTGGCTTAGGTAAAATTGTACTCCGATTTTCAACATCTACACTTTGTATATAGCAGCCTTAGCCCTTGTCTACTCTTCAGCAGGGGTCTGCTACTATTCGGCGAGTCCGATTCGGCGAGTGCCCTATTCGGCAATTTTTCGATTTTTTTTTTTTAAATTATCAGGTACCGTAGCCTAATTATCATTGCCGCTTTTACATCGTTTTAACGTCACTTAACGTTCAAATAACCCCCTAACCCTTAACCACCTAACCCTTAACCCCAAACCCTTAACCCCTAACCCTTAACCCCCTAACCCTTAACCCCCTAACCCTTAACCCCCTAACCCTTAACCCCCTAACCCTTCACCCTCTAACCCTTCACCCTCTAACCCTTAACCCCCTAACCCTTAACCCCCTAACCCTTAATCCCCTAACACTTAACCTCCTAACTCTTAACCCCCTAACCCTTAACACCCTAACCCTTAACCCCCTAACCCTTAACCCCCTAACTCAACCCTAACCTCTAACCCCAACCCCTAACTCTAAAACGGCAATGATAATTAGGCTACGGTACCCGATAATTTAAAAAAAAGCGTCAAAAAATCGCCAAATAGGGAACTCGCCGAAAAGAGCTCTCGCCGAATAGGGCACTCGCCGAAACGGGCCATTCCGCTTCAGCAGAGTACTGTGTACCAGTGTACCCGTTTGGTGCCGCAGTGCTCACTGCCATAAACAGTTCCTTGCGCACAGTGACCGGATGCCTGGTAAAATCTGGAGTGGTAAAAGGATAGACCCTTGGCCCCAGAGGCTCACACGACGACGAACAACAGGAAGATCATCTGCAAGTGTTGAATTAAAGTAAAAAGAGAGATTTTGTCGTATCGTATTATGTTAAGTGTGAGAACAATGCACATTTGCATCACAGTAATGCTTTTTCAACAGGATTACTATGAATATTTCGCAATATTTAGATTCACTGGTTTTCGATCTTCAACTCCTTCATGATGGTGATCTTCCTGGTGGGTCTTGTGTCCATGATACTGATGCGGACACTGAGGAAGGATTATGCACGGTACAGCAAGGATGATGATCTTGATGACATTGTAAGACATAGGCAATTTTATATGTAGTTTCTGGAGAGGGTTCAATTTTCGTACCACAGACAGGCAAGGCACAACAACCCAACAGAATTGATCATTATTAGAAAATATTTTACACATATTTACAAATAGTTTTAACAAGACTTTTACATATTACTTTACATATTTACAAATAGTTTTAACAAGTTCAGCTAAAAACGTTCAACTGTTAAAACTGTTTGTAAATATATAAAATATATTTTTATAATGCTCAAGCCTGTTGTTTTGTTGTGCCTTGTCTTTCTATGGTGCACTGCTAAATATTATATATGGAGTGGTACAGACTCAATAACACTGTACATTGTACAAGTGTACAACACGGAAAAAGATTCAAAGCAGCAATGACAGGTTTCTATTCTAGGTATTTCCGGTGCGTTGGGCACGGATGTGAACTTTGTTTTTCCTGTCACCCTTCATTTTTTTTTTTTTTTTGGTTTTTGACTAAACCTAAATTGGCCAAACCCGATTTCGCGATCAAAGCATTATTTTTATGTAGTTTTGCTTTTCAATTTCTGTTTTGTGCCTAAGTAATAGCTGCAGTTCGAGATTCAAAGTATATTTTATTTATTTTTAAACTAACGAGCACATTTGCCAAAGAATTACTGTATAATTTGTAACCTCTGTGAATATAATGTTCTAATAATTGCGTTCATGTAGATGTAGATGTAGACCTAATCTGACGTTGTTTGTTTCACATCTGTCATCTGTGGTGAACTTCTAGAAAATGCAGAAGAATGTTGGGCTCTGCGTTATTATTTTCACTGTCGTAATAAAATTTCTAATGGTTGTTTGCAAGTGAGAATTTGAAAAGATATAGGTCAAAATGTGAAGTATTGGTGTTAGCATTTTGTAATAACTTTCTTGCGCCGCAAATGTATTCTTGACTGCATCTGCGCGTTATGTTGCAATATATTTACCCGCAAATCAACGCAATATTTAAATTTTTCAATACTTGCTACAGGAGAGAGACTTGGGCGATGAATATGGCTGGAAGCAGATACACGGTGACGTATTCAGGCCAGCCGCCCAGCCTCTTCTGTTCTCGGCCCTGGTTGGCGCAGGGGCCCACATTCTTGCCACAGCCCTGGTTGTTGTACTTTCTGTCATGATTGGACATCTGTACACTGAGTATGTATCATCATTACGTTCTCTGTCTTAAGAAACGCTTTAGATGCATTGTTATGTGAAAGATGTCTTATTTGATGTCTTTGTTTTCATTGTAAATAAAAGAATTGCTTGATGTATTGTTGATTTTAGTGCCCCAATTTCCAATCTGGGGCGCAAAGACCCCCCAAGGGTTTTGTGGAAAGTCACAAATGTGCTTGTTTCAGAAAAAGGGAACAAAATTTAAGCATTACATAATGAGAAGTATTATAATTGTGTAACATTTTTTTCTTGTGATTATTCCTGTGGCCACAAAATGTTTATCAATTTTTGTTCCAACGTCATGATGGTCAATTTCGTGATGAATTTAAGCCATTCGTGTGGCAAGAAGAACGTCTTCACAAAGTTATTTTTCACTCACTTCCTTCGTTGATGCTTTGTGATAAAACACTTGTCATAATGGTATTACCTTCGCAGGAGAGGGACAGTTGTGAGCACAGCCGTGTTTGTATTTGCTGCTCTGTCCCCTGTAAATGGATTCATCGGTGGTTCCCTCTTTGCCAGAATGGGAGGTGAGAACAGTATTTGCAAATGACTGATTTGAATTTGTTGTGGTTGCTGAACTTTTGTTAGTGTCTAATCTACTTTTGTTTTTATTTTATGTGACCACTGCTCAATCAGACCAGCTAGGATTCGTCTCAATTTGGTCCTATTAAGCAAAGTTTACTAAAAAGCTTCATTCATCGAATGTGTATTCGCTTCAGGACGCACTTGGATCCGACAGATGGTCATTGGTGCTTCCCTCCTTCCTGGCATCGTCTCAGGCACCGCCTTTTCTGTCAACATCATCTCTATGTCCTACCACTCCTCACGGGCTATTCCTTTTGGCACCATGGTGAGATATGTTGTTCTTTACCAGGTTGTTCGTCGTCGTCGTTGTTCATGTGCACGACGACCAGGTTGTTCATGTGCACTTGAATCCAGCCTTATTTTCAGTCTCCCTTATATGATTTAAAAAAAGGGGCGATTACTTTAAACTCGTATCAACGTAAAGTCAATCGGGGATCCGCGTAAAGCAGATACAAAAGCATCAAAAATTTAAGAAAAATGTGAACATTATAATATAAACGACGACCTTTTAGAGTACATGTTAATTGTATGAGTACATGCGTAAAAGTGAGACAAAGTCGAATTTGAAATTCTTCTGTTGCATTTTTCCAATTTGAAATTCAATGTTGCATTGCATTGAATTTCAAATTGGACTTTGTCTCACTTTTACGCATGTACTCATACAATTAACATGTACTCTAAAAGGTCGTCGTTTATATTATAGTGTTCACATTTTTCTTAAATCCCTTATATGACCCTGAATTTCAATTTTTCTAAAACCTGCTTGTAAACTTTGTTCCACAAAACAAACAAACTTTTGATATTTTTACTCTGCGCGGTGCGCGCGCCGGTGTCGATACTGCGCTGTCCATTATGGACACCCAAGTGACCACAATCTTAAATGAAATAACAACGTTACTTTTCCGCATACAGATCGCCATAGTTTGCATTGTTCTGTTCATAATTCTCCCCCTTAACCTGATCGGAACCATCATGGGGCGCAACATATCCGGGAACGCCTCCCCTCCGTGCCGGGTGAACGCTGTCCCCAGGCCCATCCCAAACAAACGTTGGTTCATGGAACCGGGCGTGATTGCCTGTCTGGGCGGGGTGCTGCCATTTGGATCCATCTTTATAGAAATGTAAGTGGTGTCATTCGTTCCTATTTTGTTAGAACATCAAAGAGTTTATTATCAAGACGTTTACCGGAAATGTGAATATCGCTGTTTGTTTGTCGTATCCAGGCTTACACCCGTTAGTTGAAGATTTCGATTAAATGAACGGAAAGGCAAGGAAGCCAATCTTCGTATCCACCTTCGGACATGTCTAAGTGTCCTGCCAAGACACAGCCGCATGCTTTTGAGCGGTGTCGACTGTCGAACCGGTCCCTTTCGATTACATTTTCAGGGTTCTCACCACTCGGCTATGCAGCTGACATTGCTGAGATAACACGATTGTTACAACAGTTGATAGTTTTACCTAAATTGCTCTTTCATTAGTCAGACAATTTAATTGATTTACAATCAATTCAGTCATAGCAAAGTGGATGTATGCATTTGGTTTCTCACAATCATACTTCACCATTTAACTCGTGATATTTTTGTTTTGAATGCAGGTACTTTATTTTCACGTCGTTCTGGGCTTACAAGATCTACTACGTTTATGGGTTCACGTTACTGGTCTTGGTGATTCTAGCCATCGTAACGATATGCGTCACTATTGTCTGCACCTACTTTTTGCTAAACGCAGAAGATTACCGATGGTGAATACAGATAAGACTTTTTCACCCAATTTGTTGTGTGTTTTGTTGCTTATCACTCTCTATTACACAAGGACAGCCAAAATCACAAGTCTTTCGAAAGTTTAAATTAATTTAACTTTGCTTTATATTTGTTGACATCCAGGCAACTAAATTCGACAGGTCGTTGCTGTCTGGGACTGAGCTGTTACACATAATTACGAGTACCGGTATACTCTTAATAATAGATCATAAACCTACGTTGTAAAGACTAAAAAAATTGAGTGACTAAGATTTCCATATCTCCCACTAGGCAATGGACGAGCTTCTTGGCAGCGGCTTCCACTGCGGTTTATGTCTATTTCTATTCCGTCTATTATTTCTTTTTCAAAACCAAGTGAGTTGCTTATCATTTTTGTAAAAACATAACTTGATGGTTAAGGTGTGTGATAATGATATGCTGCCAGCGGACGACAAAGGAACCTCAGCTTACTTTTCAGCTGTACTCATGTACTTTAGCTAAACTTTGTTTCAAAAGTGGTGTTATTCTAAATCTGGTACCTGTGGGGGGGGGGGCTATCCTTGATTGAAACAGTTGACATTCGCACTTTAAGTCATATTTCTGCAGTAAAATTCAATTGTAGCATGGCAAACTTCACTGCACATACAATCTTCTGCAGACACGAGGCACGAATGTAGAGTGTTTATGACGTTTTATGTTATTACGTCATCAAACAGTGGTGATAAAGTGACTGTGTGGGCAAACCAGCTTGAAAAGTTGCCGTTTTTACCTCTATTTTATGTCTAGCTACTTTGAAACGATGTAAAAATGGCAGCCTTTGCGAACAGTGAAGTGTGTGGTTATTCCGAGAAGCCAATCCCGATCAGGATCATTGGCATTGAAAGCCATTTTTTCTGTAATTTAACTTGTTTCTTCGTAGAATGTACGGGCTGTTCCAAACAACATATTACTTTGGGTACATGGCAATGTTCAGCGGTGCGCTCGGTCTAATGTGCGGTGAGTAGAAACTTTTAAAATCTCTGCACAGTGAAACGTTGCCATACTTCAGCGTGAAAGAAGCGCGCTCTCAAACAAAATTTTTTTTTTGCACAAATGCTTACCATGAATTAATTTGTATTTTTGGAGATAAAGATTTCATCGATTCATTTGGTTTCAATATCTCGCTACTACCTTGGCTCCGTAGTGACTTGGTGGACGTTTTTACATCAGTGGTTCCCCCTTTGCCTAAATCAAATGTACTGCCGTAGATGTAATGCCAGGATTTAGCTTACTTGTTTTGGTCTGGTGAGTGGTGATGTTACAGATTCCCATGCGTGTAAACTTACGGTTATTGGTAATGTTAAGTTCATACCCATACACTTTAGAGTTGCAGCAACGCTCTTACAGTTTCAACTGGTTTACCAGAACGGCTTGACGCTGGAAACTGTTGTGTAATCTTGTCAAAAAGAGCAGTAAACATTTTACTGCATGCAAATGCTGCGCACACTTTTATTGCCTGATTCAGGTTTATAAATTTCCACACGTTTTTCAGGATCACTTGGGTTTCTTGGGACCAGTATTTTTGTGCGCAAGATATACACATACGTCAAGATCGACTGAATCAAGCATCTACTCTTGAGTCTGATACACACAGCAGATGTTAAGCGTGTGCATAAACTTGCACGGTGGCTTTAGCACATTTCTTTAAATTACTATCGTTTCTACATTGTACGGGTGAAAAAGTGTAAATAAGAAAGTTGACGGTATTTGCCGTTGAATTTTGTTATTTTATTTACTTGATTTCTGCGCTTCTATGTTGATGTAAGAATGGCCATCAGGTCCACTTGGTTCTACCGTCCGTTTTGTTTGATCTTGGTAGCAAGCCTGTTTTGACCTATTGGATGTTTCTTTGTTGTTATCGTTAACACTTGGAAGTCATTCGTATGCAATTTTATTTGGACGATGTCCTTGAAAAAAGGTAGTCAGTGACTTGACACTTCTATCGATTTTTAACCACCTTTGTAACCCAGACACGTCTGTAGCACACCCGAGAATTGCAAGATGAAGATGTCGAGTCGAACATAAAAACTTAAGAGAAATTAAGTTTCCTGCCAGAAAATCAGTCTCTTTTTTTCATTGATTTAGTGTCTACAGTTTAAAAAAGGACTGCTTTGCTGGCCTGGATGATGATGTGTGTTTGCAACCACAATAAAGCGTGGACTCACTGTTCTAATTTACCATAACAAGACATCTTCTGGAAAAAGTGTCTTAACTTTCTTGGTGAGACTTAACAATAGAACTTTAGCTATTTCCTGAGTGCCTTTGCTACAAGGGCCTGAGGATGAACAGTTGATACCATTGGCCTCACCCTTTACTGGCACAACTGGACTTTTCACATTTCTTTTAAACATTTTTAGCTTTGACTTCAACCTAAAAACGTAACATCAGTTAAGTCTTGTTGATTCGTTCAACGGTTAGATCACCAGATTTTCGTAAAGTATTTTCAAAGTCTGATTTTACGCCACGTATGACTTGCTTGTCATATTTTCTTTACAGCCAGTACTTGGTGTAACATAAAACTGGTGAAAAGTGGCTCGACTGATTCGCTCTTCATTTCCAACCTGACAATTCCCACCTCCCTATGATGCATTTTTTTGTTTTTCATTGTTTTTACGCTGACGAACGCTCAGTCGATTGTAGCGGTGAACCCTTACACAGATGGTGGATTCTGATTGGCTAGCAACGATGTATGCGAAGCATCGTGCGTGTACAGTATAGAATTATAGCCTAGCGCTTATAATAGAGAATTTGTGAAAGAATTTTCATCGAAAAATGTATCTTACCTTGTTTCAACATTGAAAGCAGCAAAGTCGACAAATAGTATTGTATTGGCAAAGAGAAGCACTTGTTCTCATGCCGATGCATCTTTCCCTTCTAATTTTCATGTTTGTTTGTTTTTTAATTTTAGTGTCAACAAAGTGTAGCGCTTCTCATTCCTTAGTGAAGCATTTACACTTTAATTTAGAACTTGACTGCAAAGCTACCTTCTGCTAATTTCTTAAAGCTTTGCTGTGTGATCGAATGCGATGTTCTGTGAGGCAGTTTCATGGTTTAGCTTAGCGAAAAACTGTCTTTGCCTCGCTAAACCAGGCGTCATTTTTTCTCCTTTGTCGCGCTCACTCGCTTTTTAGTCCTACCAAGTTACGTCTTGTAGTAGAAGGTATAGGTCAAGAAGACGGAAAGGCAAGGAAGCCAATCTTCGTGTCCACCTTCAGGCATGTATTTAAATGTTATACAAAATACACAGCCGTATGCTCTTGAGCGGTGTCGAACCGACGTTCTTTGGTACGTTCCACCAAGACCCTCACCACTCAGATTTGTAGTCGACTATGGTGCCCACTCGCTTACAAGATGCGAATGATCACCGGGGAGCGACAAGCACAACAAGGACACTGCGGCTCAGCCCCTGTGGAGTGGGTAGCCTACACATTACACGGGGTTCCTGGTGCAGTCCGTTGCGTCTTTGTGCCTACATTTCTAAAGTTGTACTAGAAACCTGTTTTACATTCAACCTGTTCGTAAACGCAGATGACAAAAGTATCTTTTAAAAACGTTGCCAGATGTGAAACGGACAGCTTTCCTAGCTTGGCATGCTTTGGTGCTGCGTGTTTCTATGAAGTTAATAATATATTTTAATTTCAGTTAATCGTTGTTGCGTGATGAAGTATAACTTTGTGGAAACTTCTTTATTTGGGAAAGCTCAATTTAAAATGGAATTATTTGTAGACTTTCTTATCCTTGGTGTAAAGTTTGCAATTTAGGTGAAAGGGTCTATGCTATCCCTGGGTCCATGCAGTGCCAGTAAAAAATGTTCCCTTTTCAGAGTTTGCTGACAACTCTGCTTTTCATTTTTTCATTGAAGCTGCTTTGTACATTTTCCTAAAATCATTCTAGATAGGCCTGCTGTAAAATAAAGGAAGAAGTTTTGAAGTGCATGTCTTAGTGTCTATAGAGTCTCTATGCTGTATTTCAAATTTTTGCAAATGCTATAACGATGCAAATGTTACGGTCGTGGCTTGCTTGCCGTATGTAGGCGTACATTTTGCATTGGTTCCGCTTTAACGTGTAAGTTATTTCCTTTCAGAAACAATGTTCGGTTTTTTTTTAGACGATGATTATGGGGAAGATCTGATTACGGCTTAACACATACCGTACTACAAATGGCCCTGCAAAACCACCACCATTTTAACTTGTCCAAGTAGGCTAAACCTTTTTGGGCAACTTTTTGTTCAAAGCTTCGTAGCAGGCCCAATAGAACAGAAGCAAACGCTTTCCAACTCATCAACTTGTAATAATTAAAACGTTTGTTTTATTACAAAGTCGCAGTCGACCAACATGACGAAATTTACTATTTTACTTCATTTTAACCTCTAACAATGTTAAATGAAAATCGTGAATTTTTCTGGTTTGAGAACGTATTTAATCTTCATATCGCCTGGTATTCCAGCTGTTAATAAAATATGATACAGTTTGAACAATCGTTTGGTTGGTTTTGAATCTTTTTCCTCGAACTGACAAAGCCTTGATAGTTTATTCCTGGTAGTTTCGCATACTTGTAGAGGCTCTTGGCGCAGGGCCGGTTACCGAGATTGGCAGAGCGAAGTTTTCCGATTGTTGAAGTGTTGTTGTCGGGGAATTATTCCATTCATTAGGTGCCGCTGAATGGAGAGCAATCCTGAAATGCGTTGCTCAAGCGCACAACCCGAGAGTCGAACCAGCGCCGCGTGATCTTAACCACTGAGCTAACATGATGGCGTGTTGCTTGAGGGTACTCTTACTGTCACTGTGTTGCCATCCAACCATCCTGATTCGCCATCAGAAGAATGGTGGAATAAAAGCAGAGATGTAGCCTTGAGGGGGCGATCAACTCAAAGTTTAATATTGTCTTCCAAAGAAATAATTTGGGTTTATGTGCTAGTTTGTTTTTTGACATAGAAAACAGTATGACGGCCCCCCCTAACCGAAATTTGGTGCATACTACGCCCCTGAGTATAGCCTATGCATTGATGAAATGGTCTGTTTGAGCGGAAAACCATGACTCAACAATTAATCCATTTCAGGGTTTCTCAGCGAAGGCAAGTCGACCCTTGTGTTCTATTAGAAACAACTTAGGTTTGTGGTACCGTCAACCAGAGCTACTTTGAACACTTTTTGCGCTTATTTGCTTATATTTTCACGCGTTTTTAAGTTAGAAAGCTCAGATTTAGCCAAAATTGGGGCTATGTAGAAACGCTCAAGGAGGTGTAAGCAATTTTTAAACAAGTAAAAATTTGGGGCTTTTTCCGCCAAATTTGTGGGTGTTCAAAGTTATGGTTGGTGTATTCTAACTTTAAACACTCACTTATTGTGCATATTTTAGGCCCTAATTGAGCAGTTTGTTCAATCTTATATGTCACGTAGCATTATTTTGAACAAGTTTTGCCATTTAAAAAAGTTTCATGATGAAATAACTGTCAATAACAAGCCCCCTACCCTCCCCACCCCAGCAAAATTTCTCCAGGACGCGTCTCGTAATATTGATGAATATTATAGCCTACTGCCCTGGATCATGAAGCAAAACTGCACGTAACGTAATCATAAAGTAATAATTACTACTTTTCTTGCAAGGTTTAATAAATCACGGGGCAAGTGGTAGGATTTAATCACGTGAAAAAGCAGTTGTATACAGCGATCAATAGCCTACACCAGCCCACTCAATGATAATGTACAAAATGTAAAAAGGGTGAGCTGAAATGACAACAAACACAACAGTTCATGCCATGTGCATGGGAAACATGGCGCAAACGAACAACTTCAATACAGGACAGCAACATATTAGGGCTACTTTGAACATCACTAAATCACAGTGGTGTAGCCAAAAAATGTGCGGGCTACTTTGAACACTGTGAAACCTAAACTAAAAAGGTGATGCTATCTAGAACTTTCGTAATTATAAGCGATATCCTCAACTTAAATTCAGTTATCCTCGACATGCTAATAAAATTGAAACCTTTTTCTAAAAAAACTGGGTCAAAAGCTGGTCACAGCGGTAAACCATCCCAGCCAGCAAGCCCATATGGGCCCCATATACTATTTTAATGGGTTTGTGGGCATGTGGGTTTATGTGGGTTTTTTTGTTTTTGCCATATGCGCCCAATATGGGCTTTCTTGCAGAATGTGTTGCTAAATGACAAGGTGGAATATAAAACTTCCAATCTTCAAATGCGTGATCATATAAATGCATTTTAAGAAATTTAGCCACATAAAATTATTGATCTTACTTTATTTATGGGCAGACCATGGGCTGCCCACATTTTTTATGGGCAGAACATGGGCAGCCCACATTTTTTATGGGCAGATCATGGGCTACCCACATTTTTCATGGGCAGGCCATGGGCTGCCCACATTTTTTATGGGCAGATCATGGGCTGCCCACATTTTTTATGGGCAGCCCATGGCCTGCCCACATTTTTTATGCGCAGACCATGGACTGCCCACATTTTTTATGGGCAGACCATGGGCTACCCACACAGTGATTCAAAGGTTTGTGGGCAACCCATACTAATATGATATACACCTCGATCAGCATTTGTCTAGACTTTGAGATTTTTTAGTTGTCTCAAACGACTTTTGTTGATCTTTTAAACAAACACAAAATGAAATCGAACAAGCAAAATTACTGGAGGCACCTTGCTATGCATTACGCAAAGCTCACTGCTTGCAGTTGGAGCACTTTGGCAAGGTTAGCAGTAGTACTATTTTTTGTGCTTACGTACCACAAATAGGAAAATGTCACATGGAGCTATATACCTACTCGTGCGTTACTCTTCCGACTCGTCGAACAGCAAATCTCTTTCCTCTTCCTCCACTTCCTCGCCTGATAGCCCAACCACGAACGGTTACGGCCCTACTGTCAGTGCGAATCCTTTTCTATATGCACCTCTACGCAAGCCGACCTCCACCGGAGCCGTGG
Organism: Aplidium turbinatum; assembly: GCF_918807975.1. Classification (NCBI taxonomy): domain Eukaryota; kingdom Metazoa; phylum Chordata; class Ascidiacea; order Aplousobranchia; family Polyclinidae; genus Aplidium; species Aplidium turbinatum. The sequence goes on from NC_137482.1 coordinate 22,379,990, forward strand.
CAGTGGACTCGCTCGGTTTATCCAAGCCGGCTTCGCGCCCATCTTCTCTGCCTCGGACGGCTACCACCGGAGCTGAAGCTGGGGACTCAATCAGCTCTTCCAAGCCGCCCATGCAGACCTCTTCTTCCAAGTCTCTCCAACACTACCAATCTCACTCCTCCTTATCTTTTAATCCTGTTTCCATCTGCCCTATACAATCCTGTACCTCGACGCTGTCTGCCGAAGCCCGACCCTTTACCCCACCTACCCAAACCACCCACAATGAATTCCATTCCACTATCTCTTCCCAAACCTTGACTCGACCCCGAAGCGACACCATGGCATGCAACCAAGCCATGCATGACCCCGGACTCCCACAGACTACCCCAGGGATGTCCATCACACCCAACACTCAACGATCCATCCAAGACCCTGTTGAACCGGTCAGGGAAAGTAAGACGAAGAGCTCCAGGCGGGCTCTTTGCAGTTTAGTGAACCTTACTTTAGCGGGTGGCATAAATTTCGACCAGTTCTGCATTGAATTGGAAGAGTGGACCGCTGGCACTTCGCCGCCCAAGAGGACACGTCCTCGCAAACCACGCTTCAATCGTGGCGCCCGGGCTCGCGCGGCTCGCCGTCGTTCGAACGGGGGTTCTCCTCGGTCGGACGGCGGGGGTTCGCGCGGGAACGGAGCCCGATATCGTAGGGGAGTGGAGTTGCGAGCCGCCTTCTCGCGGGATGCGAAGGGAACGGTCCGTCGGATCGTTGAAGGAAAAAACTGCGACCTTCACTGCGAAATTCCCCCTCAAGAAATTGAGGAGAGATTTCGACGTGACATGGCCGCTCCTAAAGCTGGGAGTTGCTCGCAGATGCCTGAGTGGATGAACGCCCACCGTTACGAGTATGGCAATGTAAACCTCTCCCTCATCGATGACGGTGAAGGTCCCATTACGGCCCGGGAGGTGGAGGCGGTCCTCCAGTCGCTTGATGTCGGTTCCGCCCCTGGTTCTGACGGATTGTCCTACGGTTTCTGGAAGACCCTGGACCCAAGAGGGGGACTCTTGGCCAGCCTTTTCGAGACCTGCCGGATCAACCGTCGTGTACCGGACCAGTGGAGAACCAGCAGGATCACACTCATATGCAAAGACCCTGAGGGTGATCTGCACGACGTCAGCAACTGGCGGCCCATCTCCATCTGCCGAAACATATATAAGATTTACGCCGCCGTATTGGCCCGACGCCTGTAGCGATGGGCGGTGGAGGGGAATGTTATCAGCCGAGAGCAAAAGGGATTCATGCCCACGGAGGGCGTTTACGAGCATGTGTTCATGCTCGACACCATCCTCTCGGATGCACAGTCACGCAAAAGGCCTGTGTCGGTTGCGTTTCTGGACATTCGAAACGCCTTTGGCAGTGTCCGGCACGAATGCATAGCCGAGGTCCTGCGTCATTTCGACGCCCCCACAGACCTTATTGAGTGCATCTCCGACATATACGTCGCTAACACCTGCACCGTCCGCTGTGGCAATGGTGAAACCGACCGTATCCCTGTGGGGCGGGGAGTCCGTCAGGGCTGCCCGTTGTCTGGGCTGCTATTCAATTTGGTCATCGAGGTGCTCCTCAGGGGCGTCCGTGACAAAACGGATTGCGGCTACAACCTTCCTGCTAAAGAAGACGTCAAAGTACGTTGTATGGCATATGCGGACGACATCTGTCTCGTTTCTTCCGATCGCGAGCAGATGATCTCCCTCTTATCTACTACTGATCCCTTCTCTTCCTGGTCCGGGCTACGGTTCAACCCACGCAAGTGTGGCACCTTATCCTATAGGAAGGCGTCGGCGTCTCGTCTGCGGGTCGACCCGGAACCTTTCTCCCTAGCCGGGGAGGAAATCCGAGTCATCCCCAAAGGCGAAACGTACAAATATCTTGGCGCTCGAACCGGTTACGCCTCGGATGCGTCCCTTACCCAACCTTTCATCTCCACCCTGGAGAAACACATTTCCTCTTTAATGAAATCTTTCCTTACTCCAAGCCAGAAACTTCTGGCACTTAATTCTATCATTCTTCCGTCCGCGTCATACCATCTGCGAGTGCGGCGCTTCAGACAGTATGAGCTTCTGAAGCTCGATCGACTGGTATTGCAGTGTTTGAAGGTGGCGTGGCGTCTTCCCAGGTGGGCGTGCAGCGCTTTCTTTTACTGTAAGCCTGCATTGGGGGGCTTTGGTGTGTTGAATCTGTGTCGCGAAAGCGACACGCTTTTGATAGCCCAGGCCTTCAAGATGCTGACGTCTCCTGACGACCGTGTCTCTGCCATCGCTTTCGGGCAGCTTAGGCGTTGTGCCAGTCTGAGGTTCGGCACTCCAGATCCTACCCCGTGCCAGCTAGCCAGTTACTTGAATAAGGACCCCCCACCTGAAGGTGCCCGTTCTCGACCGTGCCCAACAGGCGAAAGCTTGTGGGGCCGCGTCCCGGCGGCTACCCGTCGTCTAAATGTACGTTGGTCCGCACGCCCGGATGGCGGTCTCGAGTTGACCGCGGGGAGCTCCAAAATCACCCCTCCCCTAAGAAAAAAAGTGGTTCCGACCCTCCACCAACACAATGACTTGTGGTGGAGGAGACAGTGGGAATCCAAACCTGACCAAGGCAAGACGGTCAGTGCCCACTGTCTGTCCGGATTTTCGAATTCTTGGACTCGGCGACCGGAGCTCCTGGATCACGCGAACCATGCATTTGCTTATAAAGCCCGCCTAAACCTACTTCCCTTGAAATCAAAACCAAGCCATGGCCACCCATATAAACCTGCCATATGTCGCGCGTGTGGGAAAGCGGAAGAGACTCTCCCTCATATATTGAATCACTGCCCTACCGTGATGCCTGTTGTCACGGAACGACACAATTCGGTATTGTGGGAGATCGTGAAGCATGTACCTGCCGAATGGCAACCCTTGCTTACCATAGATAGTACGGTTCCACAACACGTGGAAGCGGGCGGTGCTGATCTGCGCCCTGACATTGTCCTGCAACGCCCTGACGGTGTCACGGTTGTATGTGACGTCACTTGCCCGTTCGATTACGGCGCGGATTCCCTTCGAAAAGCCGCCGACAGGAAACACGACAAGTACGGCGAGTTATGTGTAAACATATTGGAAGACAGGAAGCGCCCTTGCAGGGACGTCCTGTCACTTCCGTTCGTCGTAGGCTCCCTCGGGAGCTATGCTCCGTTGAGCTCTCGGGCTTTGGCGGCCTTGGGTGTTCCTGCTCGTGGGGTAGCAGAGGTGGCTAGAAAAGTGGCCTCCCTCTCAATCGAAGGTTCCCTCCGTGTCTGGAAAGCTTGGAACGCCGGGCTCACTCGTGGAGGGGCTACGTCATAGAAAAGACGATTCCAGCGATCAGAAGCTCAATTCCCCAACAGCAGAAGCTCTGCAGTAAGCATCCGAGCGCGCAAGACAGCAAACCTCAAAACCCGCCAGTAATTGTGTGACGTCATAGTATGTTAAATCCATTGTTTCATTATCAATTTACCTGTAAACAATTGTCGTTTCATCAGCATGCTGCAGCTCAATGAAGAATACAATCATCATCAATAAAATAAAATAGCAATATATGAATTAAGTATATATTGCATATCGTGAATGGACTCATATCATCATCAATGACGTAATATCATTAACAACACTGGATCTGTATTTTCATATTTCAATATTTTAGATTATCACACACTACCTTCTCCCGATATGCTGCTCTTTCCCGCTCGGATCAACCTCGCGTTGCTTTTAACTCATCGATAATCATGATTTCCCGATCAACTCGATGCAACCTCCAAAGTTTCATCCCACTATTATATATTTTTCCTGGTAACGTAGCCTAGTCATATCTACGCTTCGATCGCTAGTCCCCCCGACCCATCTGGGCGAACCTGCCTCAACGTCTGGCCAGTGCACATCCGTGCTCGTTGGTTCAACGTCAACACTTTTTCGGTAGGTAAAGCATACAATATATTCCCACTTACCATCTTTTTTTTTACACCAATTAATTGAGCCTTTGCTCCAGATTTTAAATAATTTTCGTCTCCCACGAGTATTCAAATCGTCCTTGTAGCTAAGCTTCTCTTCCTCGTGGGAGACCCCAAAGTTTATCCGCTCTGCCTACGGGCAGACCGGGTATAGGAGTCAAACGTACCTGTGTTACGGTCACGTGATGGAGACGTGGGCGCTGCCTGGCTTTATAAAACTTCTGTCGCCCGGCCCGTCGTGAGCTGACCTTTTTGCGTTTGCAGAAAGCAAATCCCGTCTCCCTGGCCCGTTCCGCCATTCTAACTTTTGCGGACGAGTCGCACAAAAATCTCGATCCACACTTTCCTTCCACAGGTACCTAGACTCCCCAGCCTGGCCCCCGCGACCTAAGCTGGTGGACTTCCCTTCCGGGGACATCGCCACCCCATAATCACGCCGCTCCCCGCCTCCACGGGGCGTGGCAGGCCGGTTCTTTAAAGTCTCTGACCTGGCTATGTTTATTGTGTTCTTCTCGCCGTGTCAATTATTTTGTACTCGTGCGTCGTTGACCAAAATAAAACAGTTCATCATCAAAACAGTTCATCATCGTGTGCACTGTCTGCAGTTGACGCTCTTGGCTTACGCCGATTGAGCACTTTACTGGGGGCACCTTGCTATGCATTGCGCAAAGTTCACTGCTTGCGGTTTGGCACTTTGGCATCTGTCTGCAGTTATATACCTGATATACATATGGGCATTGGGCAGCCTGTATTAGATTTATGGGTTACATATGGGCAGCCCATATTAGATTTGTGGGTTGAGTGTGAGCAACCCATAAATGAATATGGGCAGCCTATATGGGGGCAATGTGATGCCCGCGGACACAATGTGTATGGGCCCCATATGGGCATCTCACATGGGGCCCGTACATCAGCCCATATGGGTCCCCATGTGGGGCCCATATAGGCTTGCTGGCTGGGATAATCTCTTCTTGGGAAAATTTTAACATAAAGTTCCCTAATCCGTTCGTCTGTATATAATGACCGAAGAAACACACACTTGAACTTCTTTTCAAACAGTGTATTCCTGTAAAATTAGCCCGAGGCTACCGAAAACGAGGGGGTGCAACGCCTACACCACTTAAACTGTCACTACACAACAGATTACTTGGATAAAAGACGGAACTTTTGTCCAGCTAGCAAGCACTAAGCCAACAGTTAAATGTGCGGCCAACTTTCAAACAATCATTTTACGAATGACCAGAATAGATATCAATATCTCAAATTCACGTAGAAAGTAACTGTGACGCAATAAATGAAAGACAATTATGAAGTCATTCCAACAGGTGTTTAAGCTGATGTAATATTTCCTGTTTAAACAGGCCCAAACAGGTCCAAACAGGTCTTATGAACGATGGTGCAATTTTGGCACATGCTTTAGGAATTTCCATGACGTAATATTCAGTAGACTTGAACGGTTTTTATATGACGTTTGATTTGGTGAAAATTGTCGGGAACATAGCGGCCCCTAGTTATGACAGTCTGACATGGCATAACTAAAAAGAAATGACGACAATTGTGAGCCAATGAATAAAAACACATGATACACAAATTGTTTGAATCACTCACGTTTAAGTTAATACGCAAATACAAAGGGCATGCAAAGAATGAACAGCAATAAGAATAAACACGACGATACATGAAATTGGTACCATAGGTACACGCTAAATGACGCTATATACAATGGTTGCGCTAATAACCGACTGTTCCGGGCTCAGACAAGGGTCGGCCACCGCAGACAAAACCAGGCTCAAACCCTAACACTTAGGTGTTCTTTACGGGGGCGAGGCACGAAATATCCCTCAACACGTAGTCTACTTTCACTTTCCCCGTACTCTCATCATAGTTGCAGACGGCAACTTTGGCTCTACGAACCACAGGCTTCCCTTTCCTAATTTGTGGAACTACCTCATGCACCCTCCCAAGTTGATACTTCCCACGTTTACCAATGTCTTGGAGAGAACCTACCACTACAAGTTGACCAGGCTCCAAATTCTCGGCCATTTTTAGCCATTTTTTCCGGCCCTGAAGACCTGGCAAGTAAAAATCGATCCATTTATTCCAAAACTGCTGAGAAAGTGACAAATTGAACCGATAATCCCTTCTTAATTGGTCACGATCATGTGGTTGCCCAACAGCACAGTATGGGTCTAAGTATGGGGTCAAAAGTGAGGCAGGGGTGATGACAGTAAAATCCCTAGGGTCGTCACTCAAAGGTACCAAAGGGCGTTCGTTCACGATCCGAACGGCACTACCTGTGTACGTAAGCAGTTCAATAAAACTGGGCTTACGTATTGAAGAGTCCAAAATGTGAAAAAAGTATTTGGTCACATCAGCCATGAAACCAAATCTTTCAAGCCGAAATCTAGCCAAGACATCTGCCAGAGGGTTTAACAAGTCAGACAAGTCAGGGCAAGAAGACATTACATCATTTACACAAGTTCCTCGAAATTCAGATTGTTTTAAAGCCTTCTTCCTTAAAGCAGCAGCTCTATCTGACGCCAACACAAAATTGTTAGGTAGATCAATATCTTCCTTCAACGGAACAGGTATCTCAAATCGACCATCTTTCAACTCAATATTCGGTTCGACAAGTTCTCTAGCCAAAATATCATTGCGAGACAATTCACAGGTTTCATTTTGCAAAGTCAAATCCTGAATGACTTTATTCAGGTCTGCTATTTCCATATCACGAGACTCAATTTTACGCTGAAAGCCAGAGATGACATCCGACTCTGAAGACGTCTGCACTCTGCACACTTTAGCAACGCTTTCAACTAAGGGTGACTTACCACCACAAGCCAACCAACCGAGAGGAGTGAGTAAAGCATGCGGTTCACTACGATTTTCACCAACACGTTCTTCTTTTGTCCACATCAAATAAGCGTTGTCATTGCCAATCAGTACATCTACAGTACTACAATCATTCAAATGAAACATATTCACGTCATGAAAATGACGGAAACCACTTAAATCTTGTTTATGAGGTAAAGTTTTAACATCGTCAGCCCAAGCTGGGTTAACCACCGAGGTTATATCACAAAACAGTTCATCAGTCTCTAACGACTGGATGTTGAGTTTAACAAGGTCAGCACAAGTAGGTTTCTGACCAGCCAGAGTATCTATTTTAAACGACGCTTTATCATACGGTTTAAGACCAAGTTCGCACACCAAGTCACTCGAAACAAAGGTCAACTGCGAACCAGGATCATGCTGACAATACACCAACTTCGATTTGCCAGTCATTGGATTCAAAACACGAGCAGCAGTAACGCGGTTAAAGGCTGCTTTAACATTTCCAATCTTAACATTACGCACAGGAACTCTGGCACCAGCCTCATCTTTACCGACCGAATCCAGAGAATCACGTGACGTCACATAAAAATCATGCAGAAGAAAATAGTGTTTCCTATCGTTGGTAGGTCCACACTTACGACAGTTATTTGCATGATTACAGTCTCTAACCATATGCTGGCGCAAACAATTCAAGCATTTGCCAGCTTTCACAATGACATCTCTCCGATCTTTAGGTGTCAAGCGCAAAAATTCTTTACAATTAGACAAAAAATGATATTCAACTTGACCACGTGACGAACAACAAAAACACGCCGGTATGTCACTATGTCTGGCCACACCGCCGCGCGGTGCGCCAACAGCAGTCGAGTACTGCGAACTCCCTGAAATCACATTATCATGGGGCTTTACCGACGTCTGCCTAACCGGACATGAAGGCAATTTTCCTTTGCCAAACTTTTTAAAATGCTGCGACTCACCAGAATCGCCCATTAGCATAATGCTAAAATCAGTCGACTTGCGCGTTTCCTCCCGTACTACAAAATCAAACAAACTCTGAAAGGTAGGTTCCTCAGTGCTACCATACTGATCACCTAAAAAGTCAAGATAACGCTGCTTAGCGTCAAACGGGAGTCGCTTAGCCAAATCCAAAACAAAACGTCCTTCTAATTTATCACGCTGACCATAAGCTTTCGCGTAAAGCAAACACTGCGACAATTCATCTTTAAACTCTTTCAAATCACTGGAAGAGATAGAAGTCAATTTGCTACCATAGCGATACTTTCTAATTTCTGGTTCTGCGAAAAGACCTCCACGAACCCCAAAACGTTGGGACAAGCGAGCTAACGACATTTCTATCCTGTCTTCCTCTGACAAGCCAGGAGTGTCAGAAACCAAATTAGCAATCGTTTGTGCAGCTGTTCTAACACAAGCTGCTTGCAACAAAGTCAAACGAGTTCCCTTAAAGGGCGAAGCTGCCATCAAGGCCATAACACGATTTTTAAAGAAGACAAATGGCATATTATTACCATCGTAACCAATCAAGGCCGCCTTATCGAAGAACGTCCTACTATTTTGGTATTCAAAAAAGCAATCCTGCTGTTGAGAACTCGATTTAGCGGGAGAAGACAAGCTATATCCCTTAATGGGCTGAGTGGGCTCAGTCACATGCACAGCCCGATCACGATCCTCACATACGTTAAAATCAGGAGACACGATACGCCTCTCACAACCACCCAAATTACGTGTAGCTGGGCGATCAAAAACTAGCGGCGCTGAAAACTGTGAAGGGGGCAAAGCATTACTGCTAATGGCGGCCCCGTGACCTGTACGCTCTGGGGGAGGAGTTCGGTTGTAATTTGCAGACCTTGGCTCTACAGCCTTCGGAAGACCCTTAGCCGCGGCCCTGAGACCTCCTGAAACAGCTTGAAAAGATGTGGATTGTACTGGTCCACTTACAGATTGAACAGGCGTCTGGAAAAGGTTATGTAAATTAAACTGTGATTGATGTTCACTTCTGGAATGCCTAGAAGATCCCTTCTTAGAGCTACGCCGGGAGCCCAATTCTGATCGACATTCAGCTAATGCCACTTCCTTACGTTGTTCAGCCCTCAACTGAGCGTCTTTGAGTGCGAACTCAGCAGCTCTCGCTTCGGCTTTCGCGGCAGCCTCGGTTCGTACGGCCTCAGCTCTCGCGGCGGCCTCAGCAGCTCTCGCTTCGGCCTCAGCTCTCGCGGCAGCCTCAGCTCGTATGGCCTCAGCTCTCATGGCAGCTTCAGTTCGTATGGCCTCAGCTCTCATGGCAGCCTCAGCAGCTCTCGCTTCGGCTTCGGCTTGTATCTGGAGCTCCTCTCGTCTTAGCTGTAAGTTAATTTGTGCCACTATCCGTGACGAGCTCTCAGACATCCTAGTGCTTACATTTGAGGCGCTATCTTCAGGATGTATGTCAGCATCCAACATATCTGAGAACTCACTTTCTTTTTGTTCAAAGTTATTTTTTAACGAGTTAAATTCGGGATCTACCCTATCACGAAGTTCTGCTAAGATTGCAGAGTTAAAAATTTTACTCAAGAGAGCATGGAAATGCCGTAATTCCTCTTCTAAAGTAGATAACTTAGATCTAAAAATTAACAGTTCCTGCTTATCACTCAAAGAACCTAGGGCCACAGAAAGTTTCCCAATTTGAGTCAAAATATCCCGTCTAAGATGCCGGGCCTCTCGAACTGACTTAGCCTCATCGTTAATGGGTCCCTCCCCAGAATGGCCTGCCCGACCGCAAAGAACATCATCAGGCTTAAACTCAGTCGAGTCGACGGCGGTCGAGTCCCTGTCGCCACCGAGTGTAGACATATTAAATGTTAGGGCTAAATTTAACAATTAAAAAATTAAGTTACACAAACACACAAATTACAGTAGTTATAAAAAACTTAACTGCAAAGACCGTAAAAAATACAAAAAAGAATTTATAATAACTACATTTATTATGAAGTTATTATGAATTTGGAAAAGATTAACTACGGTTATTCTTCAAAAAAGAATTTAAATGCACGATACCGTAGCTGTACGAGTATGTGAAGTCCAAACGTCCACAAAACTTGCTTGGATTCTTCCACTTGAATCTTCAAGCACAGATGGATTGCCTTTAATCTTCTTTCTTGCCAATGAATGTCAAAGTTATTTTTTCTTCTGTACCAAACTGAGAAGAAATGTCTTTACTTTTTAGCTTAAAGTTCTTCAGTTGCCTACCGAGAAGAAATGTCTTTAATTTTCTTTGCTTCTTTAGACTACCAACCAACAAGATCTTCTTTTATTATTTCTTTGCTTTTGTAGCCTACCAACCAACAACTTCGTCTTTTATTTTTTATGCTTTAATTTCTTGGCCCACCAGCTAACAAGAACTCGTCTTTTATTTTTTTGCTTCTAAGTGCTTCTGTGCCAAACACTAGACAGAGAATCGTCTTTTATTTTTTATGGTCACAGCGGTAAACCATAATCTCTTCTTGGGAAAATTTTAACATAAAGTTCCCTAATCCGTTCGTCTGTATATAATGACCGAAGAAACACACACTTGAACTTCTTTTCAAACAGTGTATTCCTGTAAAATTAGCCCGAGGCTACCGAAAACGAGGGGGTGCAACGCCTACACCACTTAAACTGTCACTACACAACAGATTACTTGGATAAAAGACGGAACTTTTGTCCAGCTAGCAAGCACTAAGCCAACAGTTAAATGTGCGGCCAACTTTCAAACAATCATTTTACGAATGACCAGAATAGATATCAATATCTCAAATTCACGTAGAAAGTAACTGTGACGCAATAAATGAAAGACAATTATGAAGTCATTCCAACAGGTGTTTAAGCTGATGTAATATTTCCTGTTTAAACAGGCCCAAACAGGTCCAAACAGGTCTTATGAACGATGGTGCAATTTTGGCACATGCTTTAGGAATTTCCATGACGTAATATTCAGTAGACTTGAACGGTTTTTATATGACGTTTGATTTGGTGAAAATTGTCGGGAACAAAAGCAGGGAGTCGAACCGAACCCGATTTTTGTAAACCGGTTTTGGTGCAATTTTGTCTGAACCTTAACCGGAACTGAACCGAAAATTTGAGTTAGCTTAAACCCTAACCGAACCCGAACCGGTTGAAAAAAGCGGTTCACTCCAGCATTACGTCATTGTTCGCATTGTGGTAAGTGAAGTTGTACGTAGCATGTTGTTATCTTGGAGGCCACATTGTACGGATGAATTATAGCCTATTCCGTAACACACGATCCACTGTCATCGATGCTTTGGAGAGGAATTTTTTGAGGTAAACAACTTCTGTTCTGTGACATCATAGACAATATAGTTTGATTGTAACTTGTGCAACAAACAACAAAGGCAAGTTAGTGAAGCAGTAAAGGTAAAAGCAGTGTTGAGATCAGTGTTGCCAACCTTGCGGTTTTCACGGCCAATTGGGCTAGTTAGTAGTGGGGCAATAGTAGGCCTAGGCCTAATTTTATCGGACCCGAGCCGGAACTTATAAAACCGGTTTTAAGTTTCTTCGAACCTGAACCGGAACTGAACCAAATTTTGAAACAATCTTTGAACCAGAACCGGACCCGAACCGGAAAAATCAAACGGTTCGACTCCCTGGTCAAAAGCTTTTTTACTTTCCAAGATCGGCATAAAAGTTTCCAGCCTACTTAAAAACTGTTATCTGGTGGCAAAACATTTAATTTTTCAGAAAATACAAAGGACATCAATCCATAACGATCATTTGATGAAGTTTTCCGCGAAATGCAATTTAAAGTGTGCCTTTTACAGGTCTAATGCGTTTGCAGAAAGCAAAGCCCGTCTCCCTGGCCCGTTCCGCCATTCTAACTTTTGCGGACGAGTCGCACAAAATTCTCGATCCACACTTTCCTTCCACAGGTACCTAGACTCCCCAGCCTGGCCCCCGCGACCTAAGCTGGTGGACTTCCCTTCCGGGTGCATCGCCACCCCATAATCACGCCGCTCCCCGCCTCCACGGGGCGTGGCAGGCCGGTTCTTTAAAGTCTCTGACCTGGCTATGTTTATTGTGTTCTTCTCGCCGTGTCAATTATTTTGTACTCGTGCGTCGTTGATCAAAATAAAACAGTTCATCATCATAATGGGTAGTCGGATTTTTAAATTAGTGTTCAAAGTAGCCCTGGTTGACGGTACGTAACGAAGTAAAGCAAAATCCCGAAAACGGATTTAGCTGATTCGTGCCACATAACACCCCACCAGTGTCAGAGGGCTGGGTTAGCCCGAGACACGCAAAGGTAGAGTGCCCTGCGTTGTTGTGAACGCCGGGGGTCACCAGTGCGGGGAAGGGTAGCTAGTCCTCACACCCGTTGGTCGACGTTGTTGTTGTTGTTTTTTTTTTGTTTTTTTTTGACGTTGTGTGGAAGCTTCCGATGTTGGGTTGCTCAGCGAAGGCAAGTCGACCCTTGTGTTCTATCAGAAACAACTTAGGTTTGTGGTACGTAACGAAGTAATTAAAGCAAAATCCCGAAAACGGATTTAGCTGCTTCGTGCTACAGGTGTGGTAACCGAACCCACGTCATGGAAATGATTACTTTCTAGCTCCTAAGCCAACCAGCTGACAGAGAATCCATCACTTGATTTGCTTTGTACCATCTTCTTTTCGCCCTTTTTCACGTCACGGTAAACGTAGCTTGTGAAGCTGCGCTATAGTTCGGTTCTTGAGGTGTGCGCTTGAGCATTATGAGCAACGCATTTCAGTTCAGTTCAGTTGTTTTTTTATTTCTGACCATCATATCAAAACAATATACGTCAACATAGCAAAGGTCAAGAAAAAGGTAGAAGCGACAAAACGCGAACGTTAAAACGTGCTTGTGATCGAAGTAAGTTATTGAGTTGAAAAAAATTTGGCACGGTCGCAACAGCTCTCCATTCAGCGCCACCTGGCGGATGGAATAGTTCTGACAATTCCATGTTGATAATGGGAAACTTCTCTTCGTCAATCTCAGTGGTTCAAAACCTTTACAGGCATGCAAAACTACCAGAAATGACCTATTAGAGTTTTTTGCAATCCAAAGTGAAAACTCAAAGCCATTCAACCATTTCAAGTCACGAGTTGATGACGTCAATCATCAGTCATCACGTGATTTTGTTTGTGTTTCACTTTTCCACTTAGCTACTATTTTGCAGAAAGAGCATATTCATCTGTAGAAATTGGCTCAGATCATAGAATTGTATCATGCCATTTTAGGATAAAATTTTACCAGAAAATTACAAATCAATATACAGTTAGAAAATACTACAATTGGGATTCAGTTTTAGAAAATACAAATAAGCAAATCAAACTAGTGGGAATGTTCCATGACAATATTGAACAGCACAGATTATCCAACCAACTTGATGCAGAAAATATTAACAGATGTTATAAATACCACTGTACAAGAATAGGTACCTAAAGCAAAGAAGAAGGCAATATCCTGGAGACTTTTAATTGACACTATTTTGCGCCCCACTGGTGTGAAATAAATTATTATTATTGTTATATATGTAAAATTTAAATCATTAAACTTGAGGTAAACCAATGAGCAACATAAATTTTCTTTGAAGGTTGTTTCAATTTGTGTTATTGCTCTATTTTTACGTTTTAATAATCTTGCTGAACGATCAGTTCTTTTTGGGCTTGCAAAATATTTATTTCAAGGAGATATGGCCATTCCTACCTTGAAGACCGGCTGGTTGCTTCGACAAAGTAAGTGTTATTCTGTCAGTTAAAAATAATCGCGAAAATTCCAGATATTTTTACTGCAAAGTATACCATTAGGTTGCAGTCTGGTTGCATAGCCTATAAGGAATCATATAAAAATGCATTTGACTGAGAAGTACCGTAAAACCTTACAACTTTGCCCAGATATCATGAGTTAGCTGAAAATTATTTGTTGTAAATTTTGTTGTAAAGGAGGTAATTCTTGTTGCAATGGCTTATCTGGGTTGCAAAGACATGTGCTAAAGCATGCAATAACTTAAATTATCAGAAGTTAATCTTTTTCATTTTTTTTTGTTTTATTTTGCTGGTCAAAGTTGTCCCGAAAGTGGTAACTTTGCCCACAGCTAGTTGTTTGGCTATAATTTACACATTTAGTTGTGGATCAAGCAATTTTAACATGGTATCATACAACTTTGCCCACAAGCAGTGTTTTTAAAAATAACTTACAGTAGAAAAATAACTTTCTGCCCAATTGGTAGGGACTTTATACAATTGGTTACCCTCATGGTCGCGATTAGCCACTCCAGGCTTAATGATAGTATATTGAAATTAACTTGTTTATTGAATAGAAATTGCTAACGTAAGCAGCAAAAAAATATGAACAACTACTGAACGACAGTATCATCAATCATGCACCTTTCTGTACTATGTTTTCTGTACTATTAATCCAATTATATATTGTATCCAGTAAAACATCCCATGTGGGGGCACCTTGACTTAGATAACCGCATGGTTTTTTCGGTGCCTCCATGGTGTAGTTTCCATATAAAAAAAAAAAGCTATTTGTTATATCTCCTGATGTGTACTTTGAAAATGAATGTGGAGCTATGCCGAAAATAAACTTGATTGATTGACTTTCTGTGACATAGCGGCAACAGTGGATGTTACAAAAATGAATTTTTGGATACCAACAGCAGAACGATTAATGTTTTACAGTTTGTGACAAATTACACAGAAAAGAAAATATTGTTTCGTTAATCAAACATTGGTTCTGGAAGAACGCGAGATATGGCATCAAAGTCCACAAATGTCTGATCCTCATTCAAGGGCCATGAGAACTTGTCACAAGACAAATTGTAGGAGGGCCTTAAGAATTTGACCTCATAAACTGAGTTGGAAACCTTTCTTGTGATTTGGCCCGCTTACAATTTTCTATTGTTACCAGTTGTGTTTCGGGAGGTTGAACCATTATTCAATTCCACCACTACCCAATTAGACACCTTTAAATCATCTTTGTTTGGTTTTGGACTCTCATTCAATTTACTGCACAACGTCGTCAGATGTCATTTTGTGCCAAAATGTGGTGATTTGGAACGTCAACCTGGTAGACAGCAGTAGTGATGGAGCAAGCTGTAGCCCTGGAATCAGAGCTGCGTGCAAGCTTATTCTAAAAATTATAACTAAACTACAGAGAAAAAATCATAGTCATCAATCCAGCTTGTTTCTGCTGATTTTAAAACTGCTAGCAATTAGAGATTTAGCTGAATGAGGTATCACGTCGTCATATTCATGTTGCTATTTTAACCAATCACAGCTCAATGTGTCTCTTAGTGACCAGTAATCAAGTTCATGACCTTATACTGTACTAACACTAGTGTTCAATTACACTGTTAGCATTAGGCATTCCAGTAGTCACTGCTTAATTGATGCATATCAATTACCAATATTGCTTTAGTACAATAACAAAAAATTTTGGTATTGTTTTTGTGTGTCTTTTTACCTAGTCACATTGATATTACATACCTGTAGCTGTTTACTTTTGTGTGTGTATCACTGTTGATACCTCTGTTAATCTTAATATTGTTATTATCTTTATTAGTTGTTTACTGTACGTGATTGAAAGATGAATAAGCACTCTGCTTTACAACATCTCATATATTATTATTATTAGGTTTTAGGTACAAACTTTATAAAAGTTATATGCAAGAAAAAGGCCTCAGGTGGTGTTCACTGGAGTGATCATGAGGAGTGGGCAAAGTTGTACCCAAAGCACAAAATAAGGGATCACAACGATCAAAATGCCCAAAAAAAATAGCAAACTTCTTTGAATTTAATAAAAACTCATTTGCACATACTCGTGAATAAATATTTAAGCCTTGCATATGGCAAACACTCTGCATGGGTAAATGACCTTTGACCCCTATGTGAAATTTCCGACACATAGTTTTTGCATTTTTTTCCCTTGCATTTTGATTTGGAATTAACTTAATGAAAATAATCTTAAAGTTATTCTTTTCTGCTGAAACAATTGATAAAATATTCATATTTAACAATATCATCCATTAAACAAAACCAATAAAACATGAAAATCGTATTGTGGTCGGATATACAAGTCACAAATTTCAGGCAAAGTTGTAAGGTTTTACGGTAATTAACAAGTTGGTGACACTAATACGGGAATACACAGTTTAGTTTATGTTTGTGAAAAAACACCACTTAATATTCGATTGAGCTTTAAGTGGAAAGTATAGAAAACGAATTTCCTTTTAAGGTACTGAGTTATCATAAACATTTCTTCTGTTTATATATATGTGAAACATATCAACGCATTAAAGAAACAAGTTAGGCTAATCCCATGGCGTACTTAACAGAGGCCAAACCAACGTGCGTGCTGGAGTCTAAACTGGAGGCGAACATTTTCATTGCCATATTGCATTGCAAACACAGTATATTTAAACCTAAAACGATTATAATGAAAATTTTGCTTTCAAATTTCAAAATGTAAAATACATTTTCATCTATGGCATTTCATATGCTTGACATAGTCTATTCCAATGAATAGTTGTTCCCGTGTGTGTTACAATAATAAAAACAATTACAGTAGATGTGTAAGGTTTTAACTTTGAAGTTATTATTTTGTATACAGCTGATTCACAAAAATACAATGTACCTACATGGTCAAAACTACTACATGAAAGGACTGTGGCCAGTAGCGCATCCAGGATTTTAGTAAAGTGGGGGGGGGGGCTAAACCAAGCCCCCCTGGTTGCGCAACTAATGTGGTGCTACTTTAGTTCAGATAATGAACGAAAAAATTATCTGTTACGACAACTTTAAATAATATCAGTGCAAGGACTTCTCAGGAATGAAAATGGACATTTAAAGAAGTTCTATAACAGTCTTTACAGAAGTCTCAGCAACAAAGAAAAACAAACAAAAAACAAGTTTTTAATGCATAAGTTTTAAAATCTTTTGTTTTACTTCCTTTTCTGATACAGGTGAAAATAGACAACAATAATTTTTAAACATAATATTGGCCAATGTAGCTGCATACTTTTTGTTCACAGATAACTGGTATTGATCTGATATAAAGTGAAAAACACGACATAACGAGGTTCTGCAACAGTGGTTAACAACTTCATGAAACATGATATAACCATAAAGTACCCATTGGCAAACTGTGTCACCTGGTATATGCATATATATGGTATATTTCTCTTCAGGATTTCGAGGTAAACGAAAAGTTGTTTCTTTGTTTGCCTCATCAATTTCCATGGCAATTAGTCACACAACATTTTCTACCCATCTTAATTAAATATCAAATAACCTCTTAACATACTGTGAAATATACATGAAGATGTAATGAAAACTATGCCTGCACTAACTATAGGCTACACTTTGCAATGGCACAAGTTTGACAAAATTAAGGTCACAAATGATGCTTTGAGACCGCATGAACTGACCAAATTCAACTTATCAAACTTTAAGCAGCACAATTTAAATGCATAGTTTTTATAAGAACAATCTAAACATGTTAACGTTTTGCTTTTTTTTTAAAAACTTTGCTGGTCTCAAAATTGGAGACTAAATTTTTATTAATGCACACAAACTTAAAAGCGTTTGTTAGACTATTCCTTCTTATACCACATTAGACTATTCCTATTTATACTACATGCACAGTATAGAACAATATTTTAGATGGCAACAAAATTTTAAAACCAGGTTCGAAAATAAGCGTGTCTCTTAATTCCTGGGTGCCTTCATGCCACATTTTTGCTGTACTGTTCTACAGTGTAGCAAAGTATTAGCCTGCACAAGTCTAGCCAGACTAAGCAATTATTTTTCTAAAGTAGAATTTCAAAATGCTGCATAGAATTTCTAGATTTGTCTGAGCTATGGCGACCTTGAAATACTGACCATGCAAGCAATTTTAGGCTCAAGAGCTGAAGGCTGACCCTGCAATCATGCGTTTAATATACTACACCTCTACTAAAAATAAAAACAGCTACACCAATTTGGAAAAAAAAAACAAAGCTCGCCTCAACAATTCCCATCATTCTCAAAGGTACCGTACAGTAAGTTACTTTTCACACAATTTCATAACACTTCTGGGTGTGCCCTCAAGTAGCCTAACATTATTTTACCAAAACCGACGCGGCTACCGGCATTCGCTAGCTAGCCTTCAGCCTCGGTACTCAATATTTGTTTGCATGGCCAGTATTTCAATAAATCAACATTTCATTTATCCAAATATCCTACCCTAAATAACATTTCAACAGCAAGCACCTTAAAAACCACCGCAGTCCGCAAAACCTAATTCAATTATTGAACACAATATCAGTGTTGCCAGAAGTTTAAAACAATTAACTTTTTAAAGGAAATGCCATGAAAAGGAGTGCAATTTTCAAAACAAAGCTGAGTAAAATTAAAAAAATTGTTCAATATTTAAATTATAAAAACCGCAGATAAAGCTGCTAAATGAAACGTTTAGTAAAGTTTCATCACATAGGAATTATATTAAAATTGAAAGAAAAAAAAAGTATTTTAAAAACTAAGACTTTTCTGCGTTTTTGAAAAGTAAAGATAGTTTTTGTAGATTTTTCCTGTTCAAAGAAGGGTATGTTAAAACAATTGTGCAAATTCAATGACAGAACAACGGGACAGTACTGATTAAAGCACACAGATATCTGTTGGGGTTTTTACACCTGGCAACTTTGCATCGTTTTAGTATGCTTGCGCAAATGGCGAATGAATATACAATTAAAAATTGATTTTCTAGCAAAATTTTTCATATAAGATAAATATTTAAGGTGAAAAACGTTCACTTCAACTTTTTATACATATCTTTTCAATATGGTATGTCAAAGTCATGAAAACATGTTCGCCTCCAGTTTAGACTCCAGCACGCACGATGACATGGCCTCTGTTGAGTACGTCATGGCTAATCCTAATAAAGATAACTATTTTCCAATTGAAACTGGTTAAAAATCCACGTTCGAAGTAGAGACCATGTTACAGAATGAGTTTATGATTGTATCATGTTTTAGTTTGCTTAAATTAGTTAAAATATATTTTATATGAATCACTTTTACATACGTGTAGTGTACTGTATAAGTAGTTTGAATATCTTGTTATTCTATACAAGATCATTATTTTTTGTATAAATTCATTGTATCTACCTGCATGCTACTTTTTCAGCAGTTTTTTGGGTGTTTATGCCAACAGGTTTGTCTGTTTATTAGAAATTTTTCCAACTGTAGTTGTGGGCCTGTAGAGGGCATACTGTGGTGAGCCACTGTGGTCACCTGTTGGCCCGCAATGCAGTTATTCATCACTGTATTGCAAACACAGATTCTTCCAATTGTTTTTTCTTTTGGTTGATGATTGTTTTTCAGTGAAGCTCAAAATATTATTTTCTCTTGACATGTTATAAACAAACACTCACTTTTTATAATTAGGTAGTGTACTGAAGCGATGGAAGAGAAATTGGTTTGTCTTGTATGGCGATGGAAATTTGACTTATTTTGAAAAGGACAACTTGAGAGAAAGGGAAGGAAATTTATGTATTCCATTGTCATGCAAAATGGTCAAGACTGCTTTGGAATGTAGTGGTAAGCTATTGCCTGAAATTTGAACTGTTTTAGCATACACAGTGAAAAATAAATAAAAAGTTAGTGTTATAAGACTATGGTGGAAGCTGTTGTAACAACTGTTCCGTTCTATGTGTGTCTTTAGAAAACTATAGGGTCATAAACAGCATCAATCTCATATCTTATTCATTAAACTGTAAGTGATTATTGGATGTGCTCTTTATTTCTCTTAACAACTTGAAAGCATACTCAGTTGTTGAAATGAAGATTTTGATTGAAGCCTGCTGACTGCAAGACAAATCCTGGAAGCTATTTTACAAAACTTGACCAAACGTTCGTCTGGGTGGATTCTCACTTCTCAGTATTAAGAAACATTTAAAAACCAGGCCTAAGCAGACCCGGAATGGCCCGTTTCGACGAGTCCGATTTGACGAGTCCGATTCGGCTAGTCCGATTCGGCGAGTGCCCTATTCGGCGAGTGCCCTATTCGGCGAGAGCCCTTTTTTGGCAAGTTCCCTATTCGGCGATTTAAAACATTTTTTTTTTAAATTATCGGGTACCATAGCCTAATCATTGCCGTTTTAGAGTTAGGGGTTGGGGTTAGAGGTTAGGGTTGGAGTTAGGGGGTTAAGGGTTAGGGGGTTAAGTGTTAGGAGGTTAAGCGTTAGGGGGTTAAAGGTTAGGGAGTTATTTGAACGTAAAGCGACGTTAAAACGATGTAAAAGCGGCAATGATAATTAGGCTACGGTACCCAATAATTTTAAAAAAAAATCGAAAAATCGCCGAAAAGGGCTCTAGCCGAATAGGGCACACGCCGAATCGGACTAGCCGAATCGGACTCGCCGAATCGAACTCGCCAAATAATAACAGACCCAAGCAGACCATAGATGTTATTTTATGTCAGTAACGCGTTGTGTACTGTACATCAGTCACCCTATGTTATTGTTACACCCAGCTACAAACACTCTTGTTTAACTCTTTCGCGACCACGGACGTATACATACGTCTTCAGATTTTAACCATGATGACCAAGGACGTATCCATACGTCCAAGTTTAAAAGGTGTTTCAAGCAAAAAAATGTACATAATGGCAGATCCATCCATAGTCTTTACCTGTCCTTATTCATTCTGCTGTATCTCTTAAAGCATTGCGCGCAGAAACGAAGTAAAATTTTTCTCATGTGCAGAATTGTTTTGGCATTCGATTAAACTACACATATTTTCATATTATTGTATCATTCTTGGGTAGTAAAGATTATAATGAAGTATACTTTTCTGCCAATTTTTAATTTTTTTAGAAATTAGAAAAAATACCGTTTGGAAAGTTGCTAGTTGTACATTGAATGTTTTAAATTTTATTGCAAAACTTTTCATCTTCGGGTAGTTAAGGATATATGCTTTCATTTGATGTCAAGATTGTGCGTCTACGTCGATCACATGAGATAATATTACGGCGTAAATGCAACAGGTTTTTGTGAAAAATGTCTGGTTATTTAGATTAAAACGTCATGACTTCGGTGGTTGCGAAAGAGTTAAGAATGTTACCAGTCATAAAGGTATCAGTTTACAGGGTCCCACATTTAAATTGAGACTTTTTCTTTTTCATTTCTCTAATCAAGATGAAACTTTCTGCAGATAATCTTATAAAAGTATTCTAAAAGATAGTGTAATAATAACATTTAGACAAACTTCTTTAAACATGGCAGAATTATCGAAACGGATAACCATATGCGAATTGAAATGTGCTGGGAGCACTCCTTTGGATATTACTAAGAGCACTGGCTACTCAAAGATGACAGTTTACCGAGTTGTGACCAAGTTTGATGCCGAGGGGAAGTTGAAACAAACCTCCAGAGCCCTCGAAAGGATCGAAAGTGAACAAAAGCTTTTTTGGCAGGGCGGGTCTGCTACTATTCGGCGAGTGCCCTATTCGGTGAGAGCCCTTTTCGGCGAGTTCCCTATTTGGTGATGTTTTAAAAATTTTTTTAAATTATCGGTTACCGTAGCCTAATTATCATTGCCGCTTTTACATCGTTTTAACGTCGCTTTACGTTCAAATAATTCCCTAACCCTTAACCCCCTAACGCTTAACCCCCTAACACTTAACCCCCTGAAATAAGATCCTAACTCCAACCGCTACCCCAAACCTAACCCCAACCCCTAAAACGGCAATAATAATAAGGCTACGGTACCCAATAATTTAAAAAAAAAAATCAAAAAATTGCTGAATAGGGCACTCGCCGAAACAGGCCATTCCGGATAAAGGCAGACCCAACACAATCGATGACAAAACTGGCCAAAAGACGCCATGATGTCAGTCACAGAGCCGTCAGTAGAGTAGTCAATAAAGACCTTGAGATGAAGTTTTATGTGAAAACACGTCACACTCCTCACTGCCCACTCAAGATCAATCAGGGTTAAAAAGTGTCCAAAGCTTCTCAATCATCTTAAAAACAAAGGAGGATATGTTTGCATTTTTGTCGAAGAGAAAAAGTTCATTGTGGACGAGGTTGCAAATCGAAATCCTGCTTTTGTTATGGTTTTTGCAGCCGTTACATTACAAGTGATGGCAAGGTGATGCTTCCTCCTTTCATCAAAGCTGGACTTAGAATCAACACGACGAAGTATCTGAATGATATTTTGCTGCCCTGGATTCGTAGAAACTACGATGCTACCAAAGTCATACTTGTTCAAGACTCTGCGCCAGCACAAGGAGTAAAAAGAGCTCAGACTTATCTGAAAGAGAATCTTCCCATGTTTGTCCCGAAAGACATTTGACCTTGTAGCTCTCCAGATCTGAACGTTTGCGAATATCGACTATTCAGCGTGATTGAAGGACAGTCTAACCCAATTCCACACTCTAACCTCAACTCAGTTGAAGCAGACATAGGCGCTGACTTTTCAAAAAAACCTTGGCGCATGACCTACTAGAACACGGCCAAATATGTTGCTATTTGAGGAAATTTCTAAGAGTCTGAATTGTTACAATCATAGCTATGACAAACCTGTCATCTTCCCATTTCCAGAAGTATGTAAAATAAGCAATATTTGCATCTAGACTTATGTTTGGCTTGTTTAACCGGAGATTAGGTATGTACGTTGAGCACAGTTTACACAATAATAATGTAATATCTAAAACTTTCCAACTGCACTCTGGAGTCAGTATCGTTTGGTGCAATTGCATGTTTCATTTAAAATATCAGGAATTTTTTGTGAATTCTATGTTGTAAGTGGTTCATTTGATGTGCCAATTTGAATTTTAGTTTGTTTTGTTTTTCGCCAAGTTTAACTTGGCAAGTAAAATATGGCTTTTGGCAAAAGATCTTGCTATACAAAAAACCTAACGACTGTATGATGAGACTACCTCCAGGATGCAGTTAGAAAGTCTTACATATTTTACATTATTATTGTATAAATTGTGCTTAACCTACATATCTAAATCTCCGGCAAAACAAGCCAAAAAGATGCCTAGATGCAAATATTGCTTATGTTACATACTTCTGGGAATGGGAAGATGACAGGTTTGTCATAGATATGATTGCAACAATTCAGACTCTTAGAAATTTCTTTAAATAGCAACATATTTGGCCGTGTTCTAGTAGGCCGTGCTTGGCGGGCGAGAAAGGTGATGACGTCATAACCATTAACCATAACGTTATTTTACTCAATTAAAATTTTTCGCAAGTGATTTTCACCTCGAAAAGACAGGTTCAACTTATACACGGGACAAGCTGTTGTCCCCAGCTCGGCAGTTTTCAAAATTAACGCATTTTTGCTGCGGCAAAATTATTGCCGACGTAGATTACAGAAGGTGAATTGGCGTCGGCCGAAGTAAAAGTTTTGAATACGTTTATTTGCAAAGATTCAAACTTAACTTTCAAATTTAATGATTTCTTGTCAATTCTAAACTTTATGCACTTGTTGAGCAATATCCAAAGCTCACTAGACAAAACAGCAAAAAGAGCTGTTTTAAAAGATCAATTTTTTTTATTTTTGCGTGTGCGATACAATCGCTCTTAACATTCCATGATCACTGAAGTCGATGTCAAACCTTGGCGGCCGCATAAAACAATGATGTCAGGTCACGTCATGTGTCAGGTTGACTAGGTCAGGGCTTCCCAAAGTGGGGGTCGCGTAACGAACTTCGGGGGTCGCAGAAAGCATACAAACTTTACACAAAGCACTGCATATTATCACTTATATGCAAAATGCTGTGAAAGTTATTAACTATTAAGAGTCGTGCACTCAATAGGCTATCCGTATTTTTTAAATTTATATAGCCTAAAATATGGAATAGCAGTTTAATATTCTCTTTTCTGCATTGTAAACGTGGATTTCAAAAGTAAAGGCAATGCTTTAACAAGTTATATATTAGTGTTATACAGCTTCGATAGAGAATTTGTCTTGTTGAACCATAGGCATACGAAGCCGAGCAACGTTATCAAGTTTAACATATTAAAGATTATTATATTACTAAATTAAAGATTATTAAAGATTATAACTAAATCTATAAACAGGAAAAGACAAAAAAAAAACTGCACAGTACATCTGACTAGCTCAAACTCAACGATAGGCTCCACGAGAATCAAAGGTAACTGCATCAAAAAGTGTTTAAACAGATCACATGATGTGGTAGAAAGGCAAGGTGCGAAAAAACTAATTTTAAAATACAGAGAGCAAGAAAGACGAGCCGCAAGCAAACAATTGTCTGTTCAAAAGTGGATTGTGATGTTTTATGTATTAGTGTTAAAAAATTAAGTCGTGAATTTTCCAACGGAAAAAGTGTAGCCTTTGTTCACCGTGTTTGTAAAGACGTTTTGAGAAAGGCTTTTCAAATTATGCTATTTGTCAGGTTTGCCTGAAAAAGGGGAACGAATTTAATTTGTCCTTCCAAGGAGAAAAACATTTATGTTTTTACATGGAAATCTAAACTTGGAGGGTTCGTCAAAAAATTAAACATCTAGAAACAAAACATTGAAAATGATTTATTTGAAATAATCTCATTTACTGAAAAGTTTTTTTGGCTAACAATGGCGTGGAATCAAGCGTTACGGTATATTAAGCCTCTGGTTATCGACACTTCTCAAGACTGTTGAAAGAGCTTAAAAGTATTTTCTTTTCTGAATAAATGTGTTTACTTTTGTTTGGTTTTGTTTCCAGCTGGCTACAAGGCCAGCTGGCTACAAAGTAGTAGGCTTCGAGTACGGAAAGACCTTTCAATATATATCACAAACGTATATTTCGCATTGTTTATCCCTTTCACCGTAAAGGGGGGTCGCGGAAAATTTTAGGAGATTAAAAGGGGTCGCGAGCAGAAAAGTTTGGAAAGCCATGGGCTAGGTGATAATAGCGGTAAGAGACGTCGTTATTGCAGGCAATATTTGCGAATTGCGACCAAGACCATTAAACACCTTTTCTTTTATCGGTTTTCGATTTAATTCTCACACATTGCGAACAAAACAGTGCGTTCTGTTGAATCATAATTGATCTCACAGCGGGACGACCTCGTTGAAAATAGCGCGTCTGATTTAGTTGGTTTACGTAATACTGCAGTGAATAGTTACGTGACTATTCCAGCAGCGTAAGTTACTCTACGCTCTACTTTGAAATTTCCATACGGTATGATTTCCAAGCTGTATTCACGTAATTGTTCGGTGTGTCGTAGTTTCAACTCGATAAAGTTTGCTAAAATCGATTTCATGTTTGAAAAGGAGGAAGATGCAAGGGACAGGGTGAAATGGAGAAAGGGGATTAAAACAATTGCTGCGCGGAAACAATCGGCCACCCCCACTAGTGGGGAACAAACCGACGATGGATTATGATGATGATGATGAAGTTACAAAAAATCTAACGGACGTTTGGATAACTCGTGAAATGAGAATAAACATTTAACCTCGCATTCGCTTTTTCGCTACCACATGTTTTGACTTTGAAGTTGCTCCTCACGCGCGGGAAGTTAAGCAGTGTGTGACTGTGAGCGTGCGTGCGGTGCGCATCTCAGTAGTAATTCACGTTCCAGAGAAAGCCATGTGATCAGCTGCTGTTTTGCGGGCAAGAGCAACGCAGGCTGTTTTTCGCTTTCGGCATTCTCTAAGTCCGTTTAAATGATCTAAATTTCTCGCGAAGTATTTTATCTTTGAAACACCACCTGTAATAGCCATTTTTGTTGCCCCTCAACCATAAATTTACAGGGGGCGCCGGTCCCCCTGGGAGTCGGCGCGTATGAAAGCAGACATGTATTTTCCCAATGGTTTTTGCATTGCATTGGAATGGTTTTCAAGTTACATTGTCATTTTTATTGTTGCTAAAGCTTTTATCCATATTTTGTAAGGCCCATTACATTACACTGCTAACTACGACCAATGAAAGATATGGAAGTATACAGCTTGGATTGACTTATTGTTTAAATGTTACCTTTTCAACAAATACCCTGGCACACTGTTTGGCTAGTAGGGTCTGCTACTATTCGGTGAGTCCGATTCGGTGAGTTCCTAACCCCTAACCCTAAAACGGCAATGATAATAATTAGGCTACGGTACCCAATAATTTAAAAAAAAAATTGAAAAAATCCCCCGTTAAGGAATCGGACTCACCGAAACGGGCCATTCCGGGCTAGTGTATGCATAGGAGGAATAACATTACTTTTGATATTTGTAGTTGAGCCTCCCCAAGAGCGAACATACGGATGTCTTTTGAAGCTGGTGGGACATCAACAAAGTGACGTTGTGGTTTGTGCTTTCAATTCCGATGAAGCATTGTAAGCACCGTAGTTTGTATTTCCTACACTTTGGTGGGTAAAAACGGTCGTCTTGGGTAAAACCTCTTTTTTATATGGTACCTGTTAAACATTTCTGTGATTTTCTTTAGCGTCAAGCACTAATCGCATGCACGGAGGAGCTGCTTTAGAATTTTCATGTTGATATGCTTTTTCAAAGCGGTTGTTTTTTTTCGTGGAGTGCATAGCATACATTGGGTGACCACTAACCGTAAACGACTACATTTTTTATGGAATCGCAATCGATTGCATGCGCAAAGTATATTACACATGCAGTCGTTTATTGTCAAAGTGATGGACTTCATTGCAATCTACCCATCCTGGTGCACTACAAGACAATGCATTATTTGATTGGTAATTACTTTTTTTTCATTGCGCAGAGCTTGGAAAATGATGATTGAGCAGTTTATTCGCATTCCTGGGCCAACTCCACCCGCAGTCGGCTACCCACAAACTACCACAGTCGGCTACCCACAAACTACCACAGTCTTGCGCCGGTCAAATTCATATCCACATACACGCAGAGCTAACTACCCTGTGCAACAGAATGTCCCGGTCTATTATTATCCTAACCATGGGCCTTTGCAAGTGCAGTATGACGCCTATGGACAGCCATTTTATGGTATGTTAGATTTTGTGTTTACTGATATTCACTAGGTTTATAGACATAGGTGGTAGCGTCTACTCTAGAAGGAGCGAATCAGCACAAAGCTGAGCAGTCATTGTAGAACAGCGAGCCTTGCGTTTCTCTAACCACATCAGTGTAGTCTCTGTAGGGTTTTGCTATAATTGACTCTCCCAATGTAGGGTTTTTGATTTCCTACAAAAATTAACACAAGTAAAATGGAATATTAAACATATTTTATTATTGTTCAAAGTTACAATTTTTCTATTCGGGGAATTGAGAAATATCTAACCAACTTAATTTATTGCAACGGGTGTCTGAAAAGCGACATTCTCCCGTCGTGAATTTTACCTTTTCGTTCTGGCGTTCAGTCCGTTCACTTTGCAAGTCTATTTCCGAATGTTGCTCAGTCTGTTCTGTTTCTCTGAGTGTTTGCATTTTTCAATTCCCCGCCTATATCATAATATACCGATAACGCCTTTTATCAATACCGGTACTATCGTGAGAGTTATGAAAGCAAAAACCGGTTACATAGTTGTGTCGCTTTAGAAATACAGATGCGATGAACTAAATTCTGTGAGAGTGGCATTTGTTAAACAGGAAGCGTGACCTAAGTTTCGTGAGAGAACTTAGGTTTTGAATTTGCAGCGTTGCAATGCATTTTGCAATTCTGATAAGTTTCGGTTAAATGTTAAAATGTAAATTTGTTGGTTAAAAAACATGGCACATGTTTTCCGGCAGTGGAGTGTAACAAGAATTGGCAGCGATAGACAGCGGTGTTTTGCCCATGAGGCTGGCCGTATCAATATCGCTCCACTGTTTCATGTCACAGAGAACACTCACGCTTGTAGAACATATTGAAGCAATAGAAAGAATTGTGTTGTTTTTTTTACGGTTATTATTTTCCTTTCAGTCCACCCCCAGACTCAGGTCATCACCATAATCCGAGATGACGATCCATATTACTACAGATCCGGCAACTTAATGTGGGGCATGGCTGCTGGGGCCATGCTTGGTGCAGCTATGTGGTCTCCGTTTTTGTTTTTTTAATTTGCCAAATAACGCTGATTGTAAATTGTTTCTCCAGCATGATGCTTTCTTCTACACAAGTTCGCGTTAACTTGTGACTGCATGACGTACTTTTTCTTCGCTGCTATGTTGTATATTGCTTGTGCATTAATTTTGCAACCTAGCTGTATTTTCTGTGTTCAATTTTGAATACGTTTTAATGAACGTTAAATTCTATCTTAGTAACAGAATGAAGGCAATAACGTCTTTATGTGCTACAAGTAGCAGCAATACGGTATTGAAACTACCTAGACGAGGGGGGCACTTAAGCAAAGGTGTGTTTTACGAGATAAAAGCAGATGAAACGTGCGATGAGTGTGAGGTTTCTGTGAGCAGTTTGAAATAAAATGTTTGTGATACTAGCGTGAAAGATACATGTTTGTACTTTGTAAATATTTTGTGGAAGATTCCACGTTGCTTGGTAGTTGACCTTATCGTAATTGTATAAATTTTGCTGCTTCAACCAATAATGTATTTGTTGTATTCTTGCCGCATTGAATAAAAACTTGTGAAGTACAATACATACAGCATACTTTGTTTGTCGTATCCAGGCTCACACCCGGTAGTTGAAGATTTAGATTAAGTGGACGGGAAGGCAAGGAAGCCAATCTTCGTGTCCACTTTCAGGCACGCCTTTAAGTGTCCTGCCACAGACACAGTCGTATGCTCTTAAGCGGTGTCGAACCGGCGCCCTTTCGATTGCCGTTCCAGTGTTCTCACCACTCGGCTATGCAACATACAGCGTACATTGACCAGCAATCTTAGGTTCTTTGTGATGGTCCATGCACGCAAAGGTTTGTTAGAAGCCCGAGATATTTTTATTTGGAGGTCGACAAATGTACGATAATCTTCTTCGTTTATCTTACGAGATACACGAAGCTGCTTTCTCAGCTTGCATGACAATGCCGAACAGTTCAGTTGTTTTTATTTCTGACCATCATATCAAAACAATACACGTCAACATAGCAAAGGTCGAGAAAAAGGTAGAAGCGACAAAACGCGAACGTTAAAAACGTGCTTGTGACCGAAGTAAGTTATTGAGTTGAAAAAAAAATTTGGCACGGTCGCAACACCTTCAGAAAAATGTAAGATATAAGAAAATAAAAAAAGAAAATGTTAATAAACAAAAAAAACAAATAAATTTAGGCTATAGCTTTATTAGCCCACATAGCTTTAGCTGATATATTTAACCCTTTGCTTTTCAACGTTTTTTTGGAAGTTAACTGCTCAAGGGGGGGCCGTTTTTGGATCAAATTCAATCAGCTGTTACGTGTTATCCGCTGATGCTATTTGAACAGAAGTTGCACTGGTGTGAAAGCAAATCATTTGTATATAAGTTTGAAAAGTCATTATTTTAAAATTTTATATGTTAAACTTGATATTTCAATTTTTGCAAAGGTACCCAAAAACGACAATTTTGATTTAACTTGCCGCTATTTAATTACCGTGCTAATCCGATTTCATGCAAACTTCTGAATAACAAAGAGCTCGATCGAACGCACGAAGTGTGTGTGCGGTGTGCCGAATCATTGCATTGATTAGAATTTACGACTTGCGAGCAAATCTTATTGTAAGCTACTCACTGATTCTAAAATAGTTACAATCAAAGTAACATTGTTACACGAATTTGAAAAAAAAACAAAACTGCGTTTGTTGTCTTACATTTTTATCCTAAACTAATGCATTCCCAAACTCATGGCTAGCTTCTAGTTTTATGGAACCAAATTTCTCATAAGTAACACCTTAGCCTGCTTGAATAGCTGTTTACATCTTCGTTTGTGTATTTAGGTCTACAATTGAGTTTGTAGTATGAATATTTTTAGTAGAGAGAAGACAGTTGAACAAGTTGTTGAAATTATCTGAAATTTCTAAGTTCAAATTAGGTGCTTTTGAAATTGTGGATTTGTGTCAAGTCGCATCACAAATATCATGCAGGCCACATCATAAGTCATTTCGCTTACGGGTGTTTATAAACATGACTCATAAATTACATCCACAAAAAATACAGCATTTATATCAACAAAGCTAAGTTCGAAGCTCACTTTTTATTGAAGATTGTGTCAATCAATTCGAAATAATGCAACAGCGAATTGCCGCCAGCGTCGAAATAATGCAACAGCGAATTGAGGAACGTGCGTAAACAAAGGAAATGTGAAATAACCCACAGTCAGCAAATCTACATAAATTTAACGTTTACAAATGTTGAATCAATGTAAAAGGACTGGATTGCTGACTGGGTCCTTATTGTTTGAAGCACTAAAAATACGCGTAATATCGACAACATCAGCAAGGCAGTGATTATGTTTCTGGCAAAAAAAAAAAAAATAACTTTTGACTTCAAAGATAAAAATGATTATAACGAAGCTTCAAAGTTTGTCGTAAAACATTTTACAGAGATACAATAAACATAATCATTTTGTGCCAGATTGTGAGAAGACTTCCTAGATTCTTTCCAACCATTTGCATGATTGCAAATTATTTTCTATAACTCTATATTGCTAAAAAATGGCTTCTTTGTTGAAACAACGTGGCTACAATTCTATAAGAAATTCTTAGGCCTACTACATTGAAGTAATGAAATTTTTTTTGTGATTTTGCTGATGACGTTTTACAATATCCGAGAAGTAAAAAATAATAATGATGAATTATTTTATAAAACCGTGGTTTGCAAGTGCTTCACAAAAAATTGTTGAGGGAAAATTTACTATTAGACGTAAAACGTTTGTAAAAGAAAATTGTCGGTTTACGTATTTATAATGTTTATTGCGCTGTTATCGAATTATAAACTGCCTGTATTGTCTACCTTTGTGGTTGCCGGCCAGCTTAGAGCAGCATGCAAACCATGCGTTTTTGGTATTTGCATCGTGTTATGATTCTCGAAAATCTCCCACAAGGTCTTTATTTTTATCGTGATATTTTTGTGCCTTGTCTGTCCTGAACTTGAAGTCATTGTGCAGCACAATCCACATCGGTTTTTAGACTCAGTCTTCATTGAAAATCTTTTGTGTGGTGCATCATTTCAAGTAGTGTCTTCCCCTAAACTGTTACACAAATCGCCCAGAACCAGAACCATCGTGTTATCTTACAGCAGTTGAGAGCCCGTTATTGTATGTGTGGAATTATTACTGTAGATGTCTGACTAAATTCATGCCAAAGTTGAGCAAATTCTGCTTTCGGGATCCTTGCCGTTATTTACGGTATTTTTTGTTGATAAGTTTGGGCAGCATTTTTCCAAGATAAATGAAGACATCGGTATTGTTCGTCACTTAGATTTAGTTTTCTCAGCATTGTTTATTCATTCTTTGATCCACTAGTTTGTCCCACTTTTGGTATAATCGGATCGTTTATAGCCTAAATGGCGGGTCTTCACAATAGCCGGCCTCTTATACATTGGCGCAACGTATTCAGATGTTGAATCAATGATGAAGAAAGCTGATTTGTTGTTTGTCTTATGTGACGCCTAACTTTATGCCTCGTCTACAGTACAAAATATTTTGTAATGTACATTGTGTACATTGTACATTTTGTTTGTAGGCCTACATTACAAAATATTTTGTAATGTAGATGAAGCATTATCATCTTTATTTTGCGCTCTTTGGAACAAAACACAGTGCACTGTGAAACAAAAATACAGGACATAACAACAAGTAGGCGACATAAATCAGTGAAGGGACGCCATCGAGTTAGCTGCTACGTGTAAATGAAGCCTATCTCATAATTTTGAGTATCTCACAATTACTGTTTGCAAAAACGCTATTTCTCCGGCTTCTCCCAAAAGCATTTGCAGTGATACATTTCCTCAATTGCAAGTTTTGTCAATGAGAGCATTTCCATAGAACGTTTATTTCGAAACCAAGTTTTCGTGTCTTTATCCAAGAGAAGATTTCTTATTGTAACGTTTTTTATTCGTCAATGAATATTATCTGCTTGAAACAACTGTTTTGAATAGTTTGTGGCCTCCATAGTCTACTATTTTGATCGTGGATTGCTATTCTTCTTTGTAGAGCTGATAACGCAAAAAACGTTTGCTATTATTGTTTCTAATTAACAGCTTTGCGATCACTGGCTTTTCTTTGTAGCATAAGAAATAACGCGCTTTGTATTATTGAGGTCAAACCAAACAAAAGAAAGCAAGAGAATGCTTCTCTCTGCTCGCGCATATCGATGCACGAAGCAATTATGAGCTTATGGCTTGTCATCGCAATGTAATCCATTTCACGCTTTGCTGGAAGTTAGCTAGAAATAGCAAAAATTCACCAAAATCTTGAATTTACAAGAAAACTACACAACTTTTAGCATCAAATTTAATATCATCAGATCCGCCTGGCAATTTTAGGAAAAGTCAAGAAAAACCAAGTGCATGGCGTTACTGTGCTTCAAATAATTAAAGGAAATATGAGGGGGGGGCCAAATCCGGCCTCCCTTTGAGGAGCAAAGTGTTAAGATTTGTATGGACAGTTGCTATGAAGATACAGTACATGGCCCAATAGTGCAGTCGTGGGAGGTTTTTTGTGGGAAAATTTTTTTATCAAGCTGATACTTTGCTCAGACCTTCCCCACATTATGCAAATGGCTCAGAAAAAAATCCCCATAAATCGGATGATGGGAAACCACTTTTTGAGCCCTTTTTCCAAATGACGTCACAATCCCTTTTGGGTCCAACATATGAAATTTTCAAGTTTTTCAAACAAGGACATATTATAAATCATTTTTTAGCTTTTTTCAAGGGGAACAACTTTTTCTATTAAGCAGAACCCTGAAAATGTACAGAAAAAAAGTTATTACCGATTTAGCAACAGGATAAATCTATGAAGTTCAGGCAAATTTGAAATTTTCGTCACAAGATCGTCAAAGATGTTGCTTTCCTCCTCGTCTTGTCCTGTTTCATCTTCATTGTACGAGCATTCCTCTTCTTCGGTACGGTACCAACATCGACGTTTTGCAGAAGTGAAAAAATGTCTTCATTCTTAAGTTTTTCGTCTAGTCTCTGGAGTATGTCGTTCATACTAATTATTACTTTGATACGAAAAAGATGTGAAACTATCTTGTATTTCAAGCATACTTACTAAAGTATTACATTCAATACCATGACTCCAGATATTGCTGATAACTGCAGAATTCTCTTTTCATCTATGGTTGTACGATCAATTCCAAACCGAACAGCACACAGTAAAGAGGACAGCAAAAAGCTTCACTGGAATTTGGACAGATCTTTCGATCGAGCAAACTCTTATGCGCTCAAATAAGTCGCGTGGAGGGTTGATGGAAGGAAAAAGTATGACAGAAAAGTGTTCGACATCTTTGGGTTTTAAGTGTGAGTCACTCGGCAAGTATTCATGAAGCAATGACGCAACTAAGCAAGGCTCAGTTTCTATGAAGCAACCAGCATGAAGGGTGCTTCAAGAAAAAAGAGGGATTATGAAGATTTCTGGCCTGGTTAACAACGAAACACCCATTCTTGGTACCAGATGTAAACCTATCTTCTCTTTCAAACGGTCTAATGTCCATCGCTGGAAAATATGACGTCAATTGTGAACAAGCGGAGCAAATTGGTGAAAATATCCAGAAAGGTTTAGATGGGATCAAATGCAATGCAATCAAATGCAAAGATTGATCAAGCCATTAGAATCCTTAATGAAAGTAAACAAAACAAAAAGTGGTGCAAGTGGTATTGGTTCGAAAGTCATGTTCAATAGGATGATTGCTGCTGCTGCTGCTGAAAGAGAGAAAAGCCTTAAGCAATTTTTCGAATTCGAGTTGACTTCAGAGCCAATGTCGATGTTCAAGGAAGGCATGACGAAAAAG
The DNA here is from genome assembly GCF_918807975.1 of Aplidium turbinatum. Classification (NCBI taxonomy): domain Eukaryota; kingdom Metazoa; phylum Chordata; class Ascidiacea; order Aplousobranchia; family Polyclinidae; genus Aplidium; species Aplidium turbinatum. The sequence goes on from NC_137482.1 coordinate 22,413,658, forward strand.
CCTGACAAACCCTCCCTTCGAAAAGTTCTGCTTGGTTCTTTGTCGCATGCTTTGGAGGAAATCAACAAGCAAGTGACTTCTATTATCGACGGTGGTGCATTACTACATAAAGTTTGCTGGAAAAAAGGAATGAAGTTTTCGGAAGTTTGAAATTCGTATGTGAAATATAACCAAAACCATTATACCCATGCTGTTGTTGTGTTTGATGGCTATGATGACGAAAGTACTAAAAGTTACGAGCACTTGCGCCGAAATTCCGTTCCAAAGAGCACGTTTGTGAAAATAGATCCGAGCAATTCACTTCCTTTTGCTCAAAATCGCTACCTCACCTGCATCGAAAACAAGGCTGAATTCATCAAGTTTGTTTCTACCGTGCTGAGACAATCCGAAGTTGAAGTTCACAACTGCTCTGATGATGCTGACAGTTCCTTTGTAGCGAAATCCCTTGATTATGCTTCTCTTCGAAAAGGTCTAGTAAATGTCATTGCTGGTGATACTGATGTAGTTATTATGTTACTGCATCATTGGAAGACTGGCACTCATGATGTTATCCCTTTGCATGCCATTGCCATATGCATGTATTTGCCATGTCTAAAAGTAAACAAAGATGAATATTACATACAGGGTATCTAGAATTGGACAATATCTTAAAAGTGTAAACATTATTATATAATCCCTACGTAAAAATACATACTTGAGTGTAGTAAGCGTTGAATCTTCATTGTCACCATACTAGATCTTGAATGAAGCTATAGATGCTTCTCTGACCTTATTTTGGGAACTCCAGACATTGCTGATAATTGCAGAATTCTCTGTCAGCGCTTCTGATTTTCGCAAACTCGTAACCAAACTTCCTTTCCCTTTTCCAAATATCGATGACGTTGTGTCGCATCCTGACCATGCATGGAGGAAAAGAAGATCTTCTTTGATATCTTTAATACTTGGGTTGGCTTCTTTGATGCTCCAGGCTTTGTTGAAGCGCTCCTGGACGAAGTAAATAATTGCACAGGAAAAGCTAACACCAAGCCAAAGAGCAGCCTACTTCCATGGGCTACGTCTTTACTTGGTCAAGAATTTAAATTCAATGTTTGTGAATGGGGATGGAGAAACAATAACAACAACGAACTTGTCCCAATAATGACGGATATATGCATATAGAACCAGAAGCATTGACCAAAGTAATTAGATGCAGATGTAGGCTAAGAAATCAACGAAACATCCATGTGGAACGAAAACTTGCACCTGTCTTAACTATGGAATGGCATGTGTTTCTTCGTGTGGTGAATGTCATGGTGTTGAATGTGATAGTATAGTAGCCTAAGTATGCTTGAAATACAAAGATAGTTTCACATCTTTTTCGTATCAAAGTAATAATTAGTATGAACGACATACTCCAGAGACTAGACGAAAAACTTAAGAATGAAGACTTTTTTTCACTTCTGCAAAACGTCGATGTTGGTACCGAAGAAAAGGAATGCTCGTACAATGAAGATGAAACGGGACAAGACGAGGAGGAAAGCAACATCTTTGACGGTTTTGATGATGATGATGGCTTCAATTTATGTTTCGCTTACTTTGTTTAATTCTTATTAAAAAATATAGAATAAATAAGTGACAATTAATTTCAAATTTGTCTGAAACTCATGGATTTATCCTTTTGCTTAATCGGTAATAACTTTTTTTCTGTACATTTTTAGGGTTCTGCTTAATAATGCAAATAAATAAATAAAAATAAATAGAAAAAGTTGTTCCCCTTGAAAAAAGCTAAAAAATGATGTATAATATGTCCTATTTTGAAAAACTTGAAATTTTTATATGTTGGACTCAAAAGGGATTGTGACGTCATTTGGAAAAAGGGCCCAAAAAGTGGTTTCCCATCATCCAATTGATGGGGATTTTTTTCTGAGCCATTTGCATAATACGGGGAAGGTCTGAACAACGTATCAGCTTGATAAAAAAATTTTCCCACAAACACCACTTTTCAAGGTCCCACGACTGCACTACAAGTACAACGCTCAAAAGGACTTTCAAGAGCATGCTGCTACTGTATGTTTGGCAGTAGCCTACTTTTATGCCTGAAGATTGGCTCCTCCCGTCATTTAAAACTAAATCTTCAACTTCAACCACCGCGTATAAGCCTGGATACTAGAGCGATTAAGTGCTGTATTAAAAATAAAAAGAGCTCCTCAGTTCGAAAGAAAACTTTGGGTTATCATCAAACGCAGCTTAACGATCTTGTGCATTTACTCTTATTTGGTCACCTGCTCTGTAGATTTACGATAGGGTTGCCATACGTCATGGTTTTCTCGAACAAGTTCAAAATTTTAGTTTTCAATATGAGTTTGCATCCATGATTTTAGAATATCTAATGCATTTTTTTCTGAAATCTAACCGGAAACATTTTCAACTTTAATTGTGGGTACACTGCGGCACCAAGTGGAGAAATAATGTTCGGAAGAGCTGTAAAGAACTTGTACGACTGTAGCCTACGTAGTGTGGGGTACCTTGGCGTTTCTCAGCGAGTTATATTTTCACTGCAAGTTGGTATATCTTTAGTTATGCTGAAACTTTTTTAAACTCTGCTGTTTTAGCGACGAAGGCGATGTACTTGGGTGTATGCCAAGGATTTCAAATTGCTGTGATGGCCAAATGAACACTTATAAATCAACCCGAGGGCCGCAATGCACAATAAGAAGTCAGTAAACGAAATAACACAGTTCAAACGCAATACAAAAGGGTAGCCTAGTAAGAACGTTAGACCGCAAGAAAAAGTAGTAAGAACGAAACGATGGACCTGGGGAGTTAAAATCTTGCAATCGACTTTCAAAAGCGCGAAAAAAATTAAACCCTTGAAGAACTGACTTCAGCAAATACCAAGGTTACTTGCGAAACGACACAATTTGTGAATAGGCGATGTGATCGTGATGTGACAATAGCAGCGATAATTTTTCGCAGCATTAAAATGACGCAAAAGTAGCGATAAAATGTCTAGTAGGCCTCTAAGCTCCTGGTGGCCATGATCGATGAAAAGTAGTTGAATGGCCTCCGAAACTACCGCGATGGTAGGCCATGTTTGGTCACCGGCTTCCACAAGTCAACAATTCTCCACTTAAGCTACTGAGAAATGCTGTTGATAAAAGTTTCTCGAAAAGTCTGAGCGTCGACAAAGGAAAACTCGAGGAACAGCTCTACGGTAGTTGGGAAGCAGATGGTTGGTTTTGAATCTTTATCCTCGGACTGACAAAGCCTTGGTAGGTTATTCCATTCCTGGTAATTTCGCATACTTGTAGAGGCTCTTGACGCAGGGCCGATTACCAAGAATGGCAGAGTGAAGTTTTCCGATTGTTGTGAAATTATTCCATTCGTTAGTTGCCGCTGAATGGAGAGCAGTCCTGAAAATGCGTTGCTCAAGCGCATACCCCGAGAGTCGAACTCGCGCCGGACGCGTAACCACTCAACTAACGGGGCGGACAGTGCATTTTAGTAGGCTACAAATATGTTTCAGGGCCTTGTTCTTACCTGAGCAGCCTTCAAAATTAGCATTTTTGCTGCGGCAAATGATTGCCGATGTAAAATTACGAATTGTGACATGGCGTCAGCAATTGCCGAAGTAAAAGTTTCGAACACGTTTATTTGACGTAGCCTACTTAAACTGCGTTTTAAAATTGGATGCTTTTTTATGAATTCTAAAACTTTATGAGTTTGTTAAGCAATATGCAAAGCTCATGAGACAAAAATAACTGCATTTTAGAAATTGGTATTCATTGGTCAGTGAACAAAAAGAACTGCTCCGAGCGATCAATTTTTCCATGATCGTAGTAATCGATCTCAAACCTTAGTGGCTGAATAAAATAATGATACAAGGTTGGCTAATTAATAATAGCGGTGATAGATGTGGTTAATGCAGGTAATTGATCTCACATACAACAATAAAAACACAAGAAAATAAAGTAAATATGCTCGAGAAGTCGAAAGCAATACACCCAGGCCATCACCAACGGCAATATTAAATCTTCAACGTTTTACAGGAACTTGCATAACCATTTTTAAACTGTGTGACGTTTTCGGCACGAAAATTGAAGAAACAAATGTTGAGAACGTCAAAGCGGCAATTTTTATATTTGTGACCAAAACCACCATCTTATCTTACATTTATGGATTTAATTCAGGCCCGTAATTGCCGGGGGGGCTTGGGGGGGCAATGCCCCCCCAAGCTCAAAGTAAAAACTCTGCCAGGCAAGCTACATTTGGTTTTCCAATTCCAAATGAGTAGCCTACGGTAATCCCAGACCCAAGACTTTCTATAATTAATTTTTTTTTGATTCTCATATGTCACTTTGTACAATTATCTTGCTTGTAATTTTGTAGTTGTTATGTACTGGTGGGGTAATAGTTATAGGGTTATTCCAGACAGATTGCACGATAATGATTTTTAAATTTGGGTGAGTTTTTTTGGCAAGGCATCTCAGGTAAAAGCAATTACAATGGAGTAAGATGCTGGTTTTGGAAATATTGTCCATGAATATCTCTTAAAAACAAATAAATCAACATTGGTATCAGCTTGGATAGCTGTGAGTGTTTTTTTACGTTTACTGCCGAATATTACACCCCAAAGGGGATAAATTGGTTTGGTGGAGACCTGTACCAGACAAAGTCACGAGGGTCATTCCTGACAAAGTTGTGTGTTAAAAATATTGCATCCAGTGGCGTAGCCAAGGGGGGGGGGTGGGGATTACAACCCCCCCCCCCCCCCCCTTTGGCACGTGTGATGCTTTCAGTCTAAAAAGAAATTGCCTAATTTTAAGCAAAACTGCATTAAAAGAGCGAGTTTTGTCAATACCAAACATTCAAACATCTCAGCCAAGATTTAGCAACAAGAAAACATAGAGACTTAGCTTTATTTCCGAAAAATACCGAAGAAAACATAATCTTATTCTTTTGCTATGCCACCGGACAGCACAATTTTGCAGGAATGTTCATACCCACATTTTTGTTGAAAATGCTCTCAGAATGCACCAAATTCAAAGCAATTTTTCAAAATTTTCTGGGGGAGTCCCCCCACACCCCCCGCCGCTGGGTCGTCAAAAACCCCCCTTTACAAATTCCTGGCTACGCCACTGACTGCATCTATTCTATTCTGCAATCATTTTGGCTGGAATTACCCATGTTTTGGCTGGAATTATCCCAATCATTCGAAATTACTGCTATCTAGCACCTTGTGACTTTATAACATATGCCGTGCCTTTGCCCGAAAAACCGCAAATTAGACTAATTGCAACTACAAATGTTATGTGCATAGCCTTTTACTTCGCAACAGCTTTTGAGCCCCCCCAAGCTAAAATGTATAATTAAGGGCCTGATTTAACTGTCACACATTATAGTCCGGCAGCCCGTGACGTTTTTGTAACATCATAAGGTACAAAAAGTTTGAGTGTTTTATCAACCTTGCCCCACTGTGGGATGTTCAGAAACCCACATCCGAGGTTTCACTGCTGGGGCGTTTGGGAGCTACGGCCCGGTGAAAAACCCATTTTGGAGGTCAAAAAAACATCATAAGGTACAAGAACAAAACCTACGCCAGAGTTTATGCCTTCACTTGTAGACTTTGGAACAAGTCGATCTGGGTGCCCCAGGTGGGGCATTTCCGAATAAGGGGCCCCCAAAGTTGGGGCAAAATACGTAAAAATAACATCATAAGATACAAAGATGGAACTTATTTCATCAGTTAGGGCATGTTCCACTGAGTACGAAACAACTTTTCTTATGGCCCCAAGGTGGGGCTTAACCTTATTTTGGGGGTATAACCCCTAAAATTAACAAAATTAACATCATAAGGTACATGGATAAAACCAAGTGTAGGTGATAGTACCTCACTTACGGACTTCATTGCATTAAAATTTGGTCTCCCCAGGTTGGGCATTCTCGAATAAGAGGCCCCCAAAGTTGGGGCAAAATACGTAAAAATAACATCATAAGGTACAAAGATGGAACTTGCATCATCAGTTAGGGCATGTTCCACTGAGTTCGAAACAACTTTTCTTATGGCCCCAAGGTGGGGCTTAACCTCATTTTGGGGGTAGCCTATAATCCCTAAAATTCACAAAATTAACATCATAAGGTACATGGATGAAACCAAGTGTAGGTGATAGTACCTCACTTACGGATTTCAGAACATTCAAATTTGGTCGCTCCAGGTGGGGCATTCCCGAATAAGGAGCCCCAAAGCTGGGACAAAATACGTAAAAATAACATGATAAGGTGCAAAGATGGAACTTTTATCATCAGTTAGGACGCGTTCCCCCGAGTTCGAAAAAACTTTTCTTGTGGCTCCAAGTTGGGGCTTAACCTCATTTTAGGATATACAACCCCAAATTCAAGGTTGTAGCCTATTTGGATGGAACCAAGTGTTTGCAAAACGTCAAAAATTTTTTTGTTTCACCTGAGGATTTTTCCTAGCACAAAGACTGATACCGGGTGCGAAAGTCATAATTCCTTAATAAGCAAGTATAATTTAATATTTCACCGGTTGAAGACTGTAGTGTACAGTAGCATACGTACATGTGGTAGCAAGAGTACCTGTGTGTTACATACGATCTGGCGATTGCAAAACATGCCCTCACCATTCAAGAGCAAAAAAGTCCGAAATGTGACCGCTTGTTCATATTACTGGGTGGTTTCTACATTTGCATGGCGTTCTTTAAAGCTATGGGTAAGTACTTGGATGGTTCAGGTGGTCCATACATCCTAACAGAAGCTGGTATTCTTGCCGAAGGATCCCTTAACGGATTTCTGCGTGGTACTCATTACAATAAGTGCAAACGAATACACGTTCTTTTCAGAACAGCATTAGAAATCTTGCATTTTAATCAATTCTTGTTACAATGCCCTGCTCCTGAAAATCTGGACGAAGAACTACGTCGTTTATGTATTCGTCCATCCAAGTCAACGATTGGCTTTTGGATGACGATGTTAAAGACTTTTTGAGTTCCTACCAAGAATTTTAAAGGAAAACCGAAACAGGAGAAAATAGCAAGACTGCCCAGTACTGGTATGGATACTTAAAACTTGTCAAGACGTACCTCCTCTTTGCTCGGAGCATTCATTCTGCAAATCATCAGTTGTTTGTGCACTGCATAGGAGAGATGTCAAGCGTGTTCTTCATTTTTAACCAACCAAATTGTGCAAGATGGATTTTGCGACTGCAGGATAACATGCTAAAAATGGAAGAAGCTCACCCTGGAATAAGTGATCTGTTTGAATAAGGCATCTTGTCCGTAAAATAAACTCAAATAAACTTCTGCGGATGTGCTGTTGATCAAACTTTGGAGCAAACAATCAATGCAGAATCCACCAATCGACTCACTGGGATTACGTCTTTTACCAATTCAATTGGTGCCAGACAGAGATGGGCACTTACCCACTTTATGAGCCGATCGATCCTTCATCACTTCTATGAAGATCTGGGGATGACATCAGCAGAGGAAGCATCATTTGACCTTCGTCCTTCAAGCATCGATAGAGACCGCAGACATTTGGATAAACTAATGCAAAAAATAAGCAGTACAGTTAATCCATTTAGTGCAAGCTTCGATGTATTCTTTCTATTCAATATTAGCACAGGAAAAGCAGTCGCTCCTGCCACTTCAAATTTTCTTTTGAATGTTTTTTAAAAAGGAACTGAGGATAGAAACAAATTTATAAGTCAATGCCACCTGGACGCTAGCACCTTCAACAAGCCAACACGTAGAAACAAAATCTGCAACTTTGCTTCTGAAGCTGCCGTTGTGAAAAGCATAACCCGCGAAGGCAAATTTTCTCAGTTGAGAATGGAACGCAATTTGATGGGAAGGCTTCTAACTTATGTTTAGCAGTAGATCACAAGGTAGACGTGGAATTGATGCTGTCTTACCCCCTTACACCAGTAAAACTGTCTTTGTGCCATATGGATGCAACGATAAAATAAACCCAAAAGTCAATGCTTTTGAAGGCTTTTGAAATCGATGGTATGTTTCTTCTTCACACTCTTGGAGATTTGCCGATGACGTTCGGAGGTGTTGCAAAGACGACTTTGAAGAAATTGTGCAGACACAGTGGGAAAACAATACACGTTGTTTTCAATAGAACTGTATCGCCGTCCATGAAAGATGCCGAGCGAGATCGCCGAGCAATTCATGGCTTTTGCGATCAGCAATACGTCATCGAAGGAGAGGCCATAAAACGACCTGCTAATTTGGCAGCCGCAATGAGGAATGACAACTTCAAGCAAGCATTGGTGCATTTTCTTGTTAATTCTTGAAAATCAGATGAGTAGTCCAGCTTCCTCGACTTAAGGTTCTTTTATGCTACACTTGATGAAAAATGTTATGTTTATCGAAAAGATGGCGAAAAAATGCTGTGTGGTGAAGAGGAGTCCTTGTTATGCTACCACGAAGAAGCAGATACGTGCCTAATGTACCACATCGTCACCGCATGCCAAGATGTGAAAAATGTGGTAGTTCGCTCTAATGACACGAATGTTCTGATTATATTGTTGGGAAATTTGTCGTTTCTACAAAAAAACGTAACATACGGATGGAAGTTGGTGTAAAGACAAACAACACTTTGAGATATATTGATGTATCAAAGCTTGGCAGTACTTTATCTCCAGACATGCTTCGGTCGCTTCCCGGTTTTCATTGCTTTACAGGCTGTGATCATACAGCTGCTTTTTCGGGTAAAGGGAAGGCTCGACCCCTTAATATATTGAAGAAAAATGTGCATGCTCAACATGCCTTTGCTGCTTTGGGATATTTGAAAAATCTTGATGAAAACAATGAAAAAGGCATTGAAAAATTTGTGTGCCAGATGTATGGATGTAAAAGTGGTCATTGCGTTAATGAATTACGATTTAAAAAATTCATTGAGACATACAAACCGAAAGGTTCCAATCCATTGCGACGACTGAAAGGTTCAGATGGAAGCAACTTTCCCCCGTGCAAAACTGTGCTCCATCAGAAAATACTCAGAGCGAATTACATTTGTGGCATTTGGAATCATGCTGCTGAAAAAGGAAGCTTTTTCCAGAAACCAGTTGAAAGCGGCTGGCGTTTGGAAGATGGTAAATTCACTGGTTTGGTTTCACGGAGATCCAGTTCCGTCCACGCTGGACAACGTTCTGCAAAGTGAGAAGGGTTTGGACCAAGACGGAACAGAATCAGATGATGAAACAACAGAAACGGATGAATGCGACTTTTCTGACAACGAACCTGCAGACCCTTAATGAATAGATGTTTTTGCCTTTCTCCACCTCAAGCATAAATAAACTGTAGGCTATAGCCTACATAAGCAACTTTTTACTTTTATTCTTGTAAACATGGGGATAGAGTATGATTTGAACTTGTATTAATTTTACGGTTACCACCAGAACTCACGAAACCACATAGAACAAAGTGTTAGGATTGATCTTTTCACATGGCTGCAAACCGGGGCCAATGATGCATAGCCTACCCGAGAGAGATTATGCAGGAGGCATGCTTTTTCAAGAAGCCCTTTGACTTGATGAACAGGGCATACGTTTTTAAATAGTTCAATGTGCGTCTTTTCGTTCTACTAGTGTATAATTTAATGTTTCTTTCGCACGCCGTTCCAGGTTTCGTTATTTTGTAGCGAGCAATTTTTTCATTTCTTTTAGCACAAATCACATGTTATTCGAGAAGCCCTCTCAGTTGTTTAAATGAGACCACATAGTGTGATTTGTTTCTGTTCAGTGTTTAGTCTGAGAGAAACTTAAATGTAGGTAGGCCTACGTACAATCAGGAACGGATTAGCAAATTGAATTAGCCCGGAAATTTAAAAATAATAACGGTCCACTTCTATCAAAATAGATTTAGCATAAAAATGCTCGTTTCACAAACAATTTATTTCATTTCAGAAAAAGTCTTGGAACCGGTAATATGATGTAGGCTATAAACAGTGCCGGTCTTAGGGTATTTCGGGCCCTGTGCAGAATATACTTTGCGGGCCCCAATGACAATGATCCAATTCAGTAGCGTAGCTAGGTATTTTGAAAGGGGAAAGGGAGGTGGTTTGACGGTCGGTGGGCGAAGCCTGGCGGTGTGTTTGCAGAAGGCAACACCTAGCGGTGGAGGGTCTGGGGGTCTCCCCCAGAGATTTTTGAAAAATTACTTTGAATTTGGGGCATTCTGAGAGCATGTTCAACAAAAATTTGGGTATGAATATTACTGTAAAATGGTGCTGTCCAGTGGCATAGCAAAATTCAAGATCATGTTTTCTTTGGCATTTTTCGGAAATAAAGCTATATTATGTCTCTATGTTGAGTCTGGATGCAACCTATTTCGTCCCCTGAACAATTCGCACCCCGATTTCGTACTCTAACCCTGGTACGAAATAGGTTGAATCCTTAAACATTTCTAACCCTGACGTGATTGCATAGCACAAATAATTGTTGAGAATACTGTATAATTTCCAGCACATTCTAGGGTGCATCTAGAAAATGTTAATGCTGTATCCCTTATCTTCCATTAAGCACAAAAGCTTTGGATTTTTAGGTTGCTTCAACGTTTGATGACATTGAATCAGCATAATGACGGTGAATTCTTCGCTAAGAACGGATGGGAGTGCCTACTTCTACACTATAATCAGCGCAATTTAGTTCAAGTGTTACAAAATTAAATTATACGAGTAGGCTAAGTTTTGGTATTACAGTAAGAAAGAAAAGGCCCAGGAAAAATTTTATAAGTGAGAATGAATACGATGAACCTACAGTACTTGCTCTCCATCACTTTCGCTCACCTGACACGCAAACATACACCTAAGGATAAAAGCCTAGTGAAACTTTGCACAGCAGAAAACAGTAGCATGAGTGCAGAAGTTTTCCGAGTCCTGCCCAGAGCATTGTGACGCAAGAAGCCACGCGACCTCGTTCGGTGGAAGTTAATCAGTTATGTTGTGTATTAGGCAGCTACAGGGCGCTTTAACCTTCAATGGTCTGGTCTGAAGAAGGCCTTTCAGAGTGAAGAATCATCAACATAAAGTGATTAAGAGTGACGATCGAAGTTAAATCTCATGTGTCCGCCGAGATAGCTGCTCAGACTAGACACGTTTGTCCGCTGTCAACAAAATCGAATTTCGACCTATTTCGTCCCCTGAAAAGATCGAGAGAAATTTTGAAATGTTTGCGGCAACTCCGATCAGCGATTTCGGCTAAAAGTTGTTTTTTTCTCGATCTTTTCAGGGTACGAAATGTTCAGGGGACGAAATAGGTTGTTTTTCTATGTTTTCTTGTTGCTAATTCCTTCGTTGAATTCACTTGTTGAATTTTTCCATTGGAAATGACAAAAATTACTACATTTTCTGAGTAAATTGCGGGCCCCCTAATTTGCGGGCCCTGTGCGATCGCACGGTTCGCACACCCCAAAGACCGGCACTGGCTATAAAGTTAGACATTGTACGTATTTGTATAGCAAGCTTCGATTTGTAACTTCAATCATTGTCAGTGTTATTCAAACAAAGAATAAGGATAGGCTATAGCGCTACGACTATTATATTTCAAATAAAATTTTCTTTTGTACATAAAACAGGACAGTGACCCTCTGACCGGCCAACCGGGAACGTTCTCGAATTCCCAGAGGGCTAACGATTAGCCGCCAATCCACCCCTGCGTACAATATGTATTTTCATAGTGATAAATTTTAACCTAATAAGCAAATGTTATGCTGTGTAGATATTATATCTTACACGCTTCGTTGATTTTCCAAAATATTTGCAGGCGTTTTGAAATATACACGAGAGACACTTGCTTTTATACCTTATGATGTTAATTTTGTGAATTTTAGGGGTTATACCCCAAAATGAGGTTAAGCCCCACCTTAGAGCCATAAAAAAAGTTGTTTCAAACTCAGTGGAACATGCCCCAACTGATGATACAAGTTCCATCTTTGCACCTTATCATGTTATTTTTACCGGTAGGCTACGTATTTTGATCCAACTTTGGGAGCTCCTTATTCAGGAATGCCCCACCTGGGGCGACCAAATTTGAATGTTCTGAAATCCGTAAGTGAGGTACTATCACCTACATTTGGTTTCATTCATGTACCTTATGATGTTAATTTTAGGGATTATACCCCCAAAATGAGGTTAAGCCCCACCTTGGGGCCATAAGAAAAGTTGTTTCGAACTCAGTGGAACATGCCCTAACTGATGATGAAAGTTCCATCTTTGTACCTTATGATGTTATTTTTACGTATTTAGCCCCAACTTTGGGGGCCCCTTATTCGAGAATGCCCCACCTGGGGCGACCAAATTTTAATGTTCTGAAGTCCGTAAGTGAGGTACTATCACCTACACTTGGTTTTATCCATGTACCTTATGATGTTAATTTTGTGAATTTTAGGGGTTATACCCCCAAAATAAGGTTAAGCCCCACCTTGGGGCCATAAGAAAAGTTGTTTCGTACTCAGTGGAACATGCCCTAACTGATGATGCAAGTTCCATCTTTGTACCTTATGATGTTATTTTTACGTATTTTGCCCCAACTTTGGGGGCCCCTTATTCGGGAATGCCCCACCTGGGGCACCCAGATCGACTTGTTCCAAAGTCTACAAGTGAAGGCATAAACTCTGGCGTAGGTTTTGTTCTTGTACCTTATGATGTTTTTTTGACCCCCAAAATGGGTTTTTCACCGGGCCGTAGCCCCCAAACGCCCGAGCAGTGAAACCTCGGATGTGGATTTCTGAACATCCCACAGTGGGGCAAGGTTGATAAAACACTCAAACCTTTTGTACCTTATGATGTTACAAAAACGTCACAGGCTGCCGGACTATTACAGGTACCTTCGCTTCAAGAACGTCATGGGGAGTCTTAATCGCATATTTTACTGACTTAGTTTTGTTTGAGTGGTTTTGATCTTTCTATCGACTGCTCACGCCAGAATGTTTGAGACCCCTGGCGTAGGCTATGCAAAATCCTCATCATACTGAAAGTGTTTAGACCTCATAATTAGATCGTTCAGTGTCAGAAATGGCAATCCTTCCTATGATATGAGACCACACAACATCCAGGATGCATGAACTGTATTGGTCACGATGAAAACGGGTATGATTAAAAGTTATAAAGTGAACACCATAATTACTGAGGCAGCCAACAAAGCGATCATTCGCAATTAAACGATACGAGGTAGCACCGCCATGTTGCAAGTTACAGATTGACCACGGCCCTCAAACTGAAAAAGAAACGATGGTTAATGTAAGTTTGAAGCAATAACGTCAACATCTTATGCTATGACGTCACATTGTGGCTTTTTGTGACGAATCAAATTCCTACTTTGAATGACATCTGACGTCCAATAATATAGCGTCGATCGTCAGAGAGAGGATTCATACGAGCAGGGGGTGTCATATGATCGTTTAACAGTTGTAAATAGGAGGCAATCAAAACTTCGACGGGATAAAGCCAGGGAAATTTAAAGTCATTTTTTTAACTGCAAAATGTGACAATTTAAATCGTTTACCTAGTTACTTACTTCCGTCTGTCCAAAATAACAAGCCAAAACGTAAAATAGAGTTGTCCCAAACTTGCAAATGAACTACAGGACGCTGGTGCTATAGCCTACATCTCGCCACTTACCGGTGACAGGATTTAACTTAAGCATTTTTAAAGCCGATTGTCAAAAGCTATCGCAGTTGTCAAACCAAACAGCACTTATGAAACTGCGGGCTGCAAAATCACACAGGCGTAGAAATAATTAAGATATAAAGTCTTCTAACATTTATTGAAACAGACAAGAGTCTTACCTTTTTCCCTGATGCATCAAGTCAAAGGCTAGATTGATCTCATTCAAATTCAGAGTATGCGTCACGAACTCATCGACTTTCAATTTCTTGTTCAAGTAATCCTGCACTAGTAGAGGAACGCTGTCTACACTCTTGTAGCCTAAACCGAGGAAATACAATATTATAAGTAAACAAGGTACCTCATGAACACATGTTGCTAATGATGAAGAAGTTGAAAATCAAATAAAAGGGGTACTGCTAATTTGCATTCATCAAATGCTGGCATTTGCACAACAATCTAACCTCTTAGTGTAATTTATTAAGTTAAGAATCGATTTCGCTATAGTAATAGCATCTTCAGCTAGCACATGTAAAAAAAAGAATAAAAGGGGAAATGCTTTCAGGTTCCCAAAAATTAAATTATTTGCTGCTGCACAATCAAATTTCTTGCTGTTAAAATCACGCAATTGAACAACAAATTAGCAAGTATGCAGAAGATACGGTCTACGTCGGCAGTCAGCACAAGGCTGAGTGAGTCCTCTCAAGAAAAACGAGCACTGCGGTTCGCTAACCATCAAGCCTTTCTTAACAAGCGATTGTTGCGAAAAGTTGACAAGAATTACCACGTGCTTTGTGTTCATTGAAAGCAATTCTGTCTGCTTCACAAAATGTGTCAGAAAGTTGGTCAAAGTAACTATTAGCAAAGTGATGCATAGAAGTGAAATACAACTGTCTGATGGGTACATTTCCAATACACGCCTAAGGAGCTTTGCAACAACCATAAGAGGTCGGTGCAGAAGTTGGCAAAGAAATGAAGAAATGGCGTTGTGGTCTTGATGAGGTGAATACCAAACAACTGGATTGAACGTTGAACACACGAGGAACACATGGATTGAGTATGTTAACATACCACCGAATGCTGTCCCCTTCCATGACCGACCGGTGACCAGCCAGAATGGACGAGTGGATATTTCCTGACCTCGACCAGCTACCCCAATGATGACTGACACGCCCCAACCTTTGTGTGAAGCGTGGAGTGCTGATTTCTACAACAGATGAATAAAAGTTCATTTTTAGGATCTTAGATTAAAGCGATATAGTCACTATAATTGCATTGCTACATCTCTCTGCATTTAACAGAGAGAACCAACGTGTTTTTATTGATGGGTTTTTAACATAAGACAATAAGACATATCTCAGCGGCAGTTTAATTTCGCAAATGACTTGAATGTCGATAAGCAGTAGTAGTTAAGAAAACTATATTCTTATGGCTACTTGCGTATTAGTAAAATACTTAAGCTTTAAACCGATATCGTCGCATTCAATATTGTTCAACACATACTCTCCGAGTCTCAGAAAAATCTAGCCTAAGATTCTATTCATACCTAATCACGGTAACATTGCTAGAACACCAATAACCTGCTACGTGTACGCAGATGTCCTTGCCACAACTGTGAGTTACCAACAGAGGCCCAGACAACAAAATCCTTCATATTTACATAGATTTAACATTTGCAAACGGATTTTGTTATCTGGGGGTTACATAAAACTCCGGCTTTGTGGGGGATTGCGAAACAAGGTTATAAGTAAACAAGCAGAAAACAGCCGTTGTCAGGAAAGGCAGTTTTGTGTCAAAAATATAGGGTACTTTCTCCTTGATTATCGAAAAGTTTATTTCTATATGCAAATTACCAACAAGCTAGGTTGTGATATTGGTTACCGTTACATCAATACAACGTTTGAATATGTTGAAAAAAAAACGTCAACTTTACTAGATGAGAGACTACATACTGTATTAGGGTGGCTCATTTTCCTTGATGTTCTTTAAAATTTTTGTCAGTTTGGAATAATGTTCCATTTTGCTCACTGATATTTGTAAACCAAAAATTTTTGTTGGGTTTTGACCTTTGACCCTGGTTCACCCAAGGAGAAATTCTGAATTTTTCTGAAAAATTAGTAAATTTCGAAGTGGTTTAGAAGTACGTATCTCAAGAGAGGATTTCTCAAAATTTGACCACGTGATTTTGACGTCACTTCCTCTGGTAACTTCCCCGTGGAACATCTTCACCCTACTCCAAGTCTGAGAGTCACTAATAGTGTATGCTTTTAGTGTCATTTTAGTTGATTTTACAGCCTTTTCGCAGTCAGTGAATCTATAACGTCGTAGACCAACAAAAAAATTTGGCATAAAAGATGAGAGTCATTTTAGAGTATTTCAGGGCCACTGATTCCGAAAATGCACTTAGTTTTTTCGAATTGCCTCTAGTTTTCGAGATATTCGACAATGAAAATATTTTTGAAATCGTTTCTCAAAAGCATTCAATTAGCAAATTACTTATTTTCAGCCCTGTTTACCATTATGATGTCATAATTGCACTTGTCTAGTTCAATTGGTTCATATTGCACGAAAGTTCAAAACGCAAGCAAAGGTTGAAATGAACTGTGTTTAACGTAAGGGAGACATAAATACTGAATGAAAACAGTTGTGAATCAGTAGGCCTACATCACAAGAAAAATACCCCGAAAGTCATGTGTTTATGAATGCAGCTTTATATTGAAAAGGTAGGCCTACTGAAATGGATACTTGTACAAATGAAGTTCTTTTCCAAGCCTTTGCTAAGGCCAAGTCTTTGCTGCAAGAAGTTTTTTTCTGGTCTATTGGCTAAATAAATGGCATATAGGCTAATAAAATATGCCTTTGACAAGTAGGATGCTGTACAAACAACCCAGATATATTTTGCTGCATGAAGCAACGCAGAGGACCAACACATTTTGCGATAGATACAGCGCTATATAAAAACAAGCATTATTATTATTACTTTGACATGAAGCTGGGTGATCAAGATAAGTCCTGGGTTCCTCCTAAAGTATGCAAACATTGCACTCAAACCCGTTTCTAGGCTCAAGGCTAAGAAGTTCAGAGTGCCATGACATAAAGAGAGCCGTGGAATCACCATGAAAATTGATACTTTTGCACGGTGAGGATGTTCGAAGGAAGTTGGAACATCATGTTTACATGGAGTGTGCAAGGCAGTCATTGCATGGACGTTGCTATTTCTGTTTTTTGTTTGCCCTCTCTATAGTTTCAAGTGGTGATTTGCTTGAAACAATAGGAAAACGGGCATGACTGAGAGTAACCTCAATACCTTCAGTAATGTTTTGGAGCAAGGTCAAGTTTTTTTCTCAAAACCATTTCTACCACCTACTGTAGTAGCCTAGTTAAAGATTTAGTTATCAAAAGTGGTAGCTGCAATCTTGGCTCCTCATCTCGATCAACATGGCATTCTTGACTCCAAGGCCAAGATTACGTTCTTCCGCAGCAAGGATAAATGCAGCTACTTTACTGAAGAACATAACTTTGTATTCTGTAATTATATAAATGGCCTTCGTACCTTGATGGGTGTTGCTCAGTAGGCCAATCATAATAAAGAGTTGCGTTTGTTCATCGATAGCTTTGTTTTGTTTATTTGTCTAGTTTGTTAAGCAAAACAATGTATGCATTTTATTTGTACTTAGTAGCTTACTTAGTAAGTCTGAGACTGTTGAAATCAACAAATATCATCATCATAATCCATCGTCGGTTTGTTCTCCACTAGTGGGGGTGGCCGATTGTTTCCGCGCAGCAATTGTCTTAATCCCTTTTCTCCATTTCACCCTGTCCCTTGCATCTTCCTCCTTCAGTCCGACTTTTTTAAATTCATCCTTCACTTGTTGTTTCCACGTTCTTCTTGGACGACCGCGTTTCCTCTTCCCATCCACCTTTAGATCTAGTGCCTTTCTAAGAAAACTTCCTTCCTCCCTCCTTATCACATGTCCATACCATCTTACTCCATTTGCCCTTGCCAGTTGGTCTATGGTCTCTCTCATCTCTAGCATATCCAACAATTCTTCAGTCCTTTTTTCCCTTCTCGTTTTCACCCCACACATTGCTCTCACCATTGACCTTTCCGTTCTTCTCAGGATTGCCAGTTCACTCTCTCTCAATATCCATGTCTCGCTACCATATAGCATTGCAGGCCGCACACAGCTCCGATATACTTTCCCTTTCATCCTTAGTGAGAATTTTCTGCCATACAACATTTCCCCACATTCCCTGAACTTTGCCCAGCCCAATCTTGCCCTTGTTGTCACCGCTGCTTCACATCCACCACTTCCATTTATCCGATCACCCAGATAACAGAAGTCTGTCACAGTTTCTATGCCATGGCAGAACTCATCATCATGGCCTTCCACTTCATTCCTTCCTTTACTGCATTTCCCACAAACAAAACACTTCGCCAATCTTGTTGCGGCTCTCTTGACATTAGCACATCTTGCATGTACCCACTTTCCACATTCCTTGCATTGCATTGAATTTCTCATCACTCTCTTGCCACATATTCCACTGGGATCTACTTCGCTCTCAACAACTGTTCCTTCTGCTCCACTCACCATCACTTTTGTTTTTTTAAGATTCACCTTCATACCCTTGGTTTCAAATGCTTCTTTCCATTTCTCAAACTTTCTCTCCAGTCTCTCCATACTATTACTTGTCAAGACCAGGTCGTCTGCATACAAAATTTCACTCAATAAGCCCTCCCTCACTCCTTCAGTTACAACGTCAACCACAATAGAAAATATCAGAGGTGACAAAACTGATCCTTGGTGTACACCAACCTTCACAAAAAACTCGTTTGAATAATTTGATCCAACTCTCACTTTTGTTCTTGCATCCTCATACATAGACATCACAGCTCTCACTAATACCTCCGGTATACCTCTTTTCCTCATTGCCCACTCCATCACTTTCCTTGGTACTCTGTCAAATGCCTTTTCTAAGTCGACGAAACACATATATAGTTTTCTCTGCTTCTCTCGGTATTCCTCCTGCATTCTTCTCAATATAAACAGAGCATCCACTGTACCTTTTCCTGGCATAAATCCAAACTGCATATCATTTAATTTCACCAATGTTCTCAACCTCTTTTCTAGTATTCGCTCCACAATTTTCATTCCATGCTCTAGTAGTTTTACACCTCTATATGCACTGCAACTTCTCACATCCCCTTTTCTCTTGAACAATGGAACAAGAGTACTATGCTTCCACTCCTCCGGCCTTCCCTCTCCATCTAATACCCTTTGGCTAAGTTGTAGCATTACTTCAATTCCCAACTCTCCACTTGCATTTATCATCTCTACGCTCACTTCTGATGGACCGGCTGCTTTATGCAGTTTCATTTGCCCCATTGCCTCCACCACTTCATCACGAGTAACCTTTCCCACTGGACCCTCCACCAGATCAACCTCTGTCATATGATCCCATACATTCTCCTTATTCATAACATTTTCCATATGTTCCTTCCACACTTCTCCTCTGCTTTCCGGGCTGAAATGCAACTTCCCATCTCCACTCCTTATACATCTTCCCCCTACAATATCATTCCCATCCTTTTTCATTTGCTTTATGAGTCTGAATACTTTGTTTTGGCTTTCCCCCATTTTATTAAGTTCCTCCTCAGCACCATTCTTCATAGCTCTTGCAACAACCCTCTTTGCCTTCTTTTTCATACTCTTATACTTCTTTTTATTCTCTTCTGACCCATTTTTGCGCCACTGCTTGTATGCATCTCTTTTCTGTGAAATCGCATGCTTCACCTCTTCATCCCACCACCATGTGTCTCCACGATCCCTCCTCACTTTCTTTTTCCCACATACTTCATCACATGCTGCTAGGACACCTTTCTGAAATGAAGCCCACAATTCCTGCGCACTCATGTTTACCAGCTCTTTTGCTCTTTTCACAAACTTAATTCTCGTTTCTTTTTCCTCCAGTTTCCACACATTTCTCACAAAAACTCGTTCTTTCTTCACAATTTTCTTCACTTTTTTCATATTTAAGTCTCCTATTACTAGTCTATGCTGCAACTCCCACGGAATTACTTTCACATTCTTCAAGTACTTTCTCTGTTCCTGCCCAACCACAATAAAATCAATTTCCGACTCATGTCCTCCTGAGCTGTAAGTCACCTTCCTTTTCTCTTTCTTTTTAAACCATGTGTTGGCAATACAAAGTTTCCTTTCATCACAAAATTCAAGTAGCATTCTTCCTTCCATGTTTCTCTCCCCAAAACCATACCCTCCATGAATGCCCTCGAACCCATTTGCTTGTTTTCCAACATGTCCATTAAAATCTCCTAATCCAAACACCAACTCTTTTGAACTCCGTAAATCCCATTCCTCTGCCAAAACATCATAAAAACTTTCCTTTTCTAAGTAATCCCTACCACTTTGAGGTGCATATGCACAGATTAGCCTCACTACCTCCTCTTCAAAAGCAAGTACCATTGTCATCACTCTGTCACTCCTTCTTCTAACTTCTATTACTTTCTCACACAATTCCTCTTTTACCAAGAAACCAACACCACCGATTCCTGTGTTATTTCCTGACCACCATAACTTATATCTCCTCCCATTGACACCTAAAAACCGCGCTGACTATCCCCTCCATCTTACTTCCTCTAGGCAACATATATCCACCCTTCTTTTTCTTAGTTCTTCACATATTTCAGTTCCTTTACCACACAAACTTCCCACATTCAAGCATCCGATTCTAACACCATAATCTTTTTTCAATGTTTTTTTGTTTTCTCGGAACCCAGAGATTCTTCGCACCCCTTGCCCATCTAAGGGCTGCTGGGGACTAGGGGCCATTTTTAACTTTTGCTGCATTTAAATAATATTTTGGAGCAAAGATTTTCCAGCCGGATGCCCTTCCTGACGCTAACCACAGTTATTGGCGGTGGGCCTAGCCTTTACTTAAAAAAGTATTTCCTGCAAGGCAGCAGGATTTCTAACAAGTTTTAGCCAACCAGTCGAGGTTGTTGCCCATGAGGTGGGACGTGGACCCACTTGTTAGTTTGGTGTGTGATCAAGACCAGTGTTCCCCGAGACCCATGGTGTAACAATCCATGGCGACTGCCCAGGGTTCAAAGGTGCTACTTGTACCACACACCTACCTTAATGCAAAACGCAAGTTATATATTCTACATCTTGTATCCTCAGGCTTACTTCGCATCATATTTTGATTGTTACTAGGCCAGTAAACGTTAAATAGCTGTTTGTTTGGGTTGTAATCAACGTGATTGGTTCCAAATAGCGTTTATACAACTCAGAAATGTGCCTGGGATTACTTCCAGTTTTGTCTATGTAGTAAACGACATGACGTTAAATCTATAGGGGCTCAAAATTGCGAAAAAAATGTTTTTGCTGTAACTCAAAAACTAAAGCCAATTCGAGAAAACTTAGTGCATTTTTAGAATCAGGGGCCTCGAAATACCTTAAAATGACTCTCACATGTCTTTATATAAAAAAAAGTTTTGTTGGCCTGTGAAAATCGATAAACATCGTCAAATGATTCAAGAAACTGAAAGCAGTAGATATTTACTACGTGAAGAGTGCACAAAGAAAATCATGTCTGAAATGTGGTAGAATTCGACACTTTGAGAGTAATACACGTGTCAGTGTTCATGGAACTGCTAATTAAACTACTTTGCTTGCTACAAGTTTGTGTTACTGCCTCTTATTGTGTCCATTAAGATGCTAGAGTGCATTAGAAGATAGCGAGTGAGCAGTTTCAGGGATAAGCGAAAAATCGATATTTTGAAAAAATTCAAACCAGGTGAACCAGGGTCAAACGTTAATATTTTTTTGTAAAATTTGGTGTAGGAGATACATTTACCAAAGGGAACAATATTCCAAACTGACGAAAAATTTAAAAGAAAAAAATTTTTTTTTGGAGATTTTGCGCCAGCCTACTACATATAGTCAACACAACGAGAGTAATATATCGAAGCCATGCTAGCGTTAGGTTTGTGTTTAACAAAGAAATACTTCAAATCAAAAGCACGATTCAATATTCTGCGATGCGCGATAAGTAATCATCTTTAGTAGAATCTAACGAACAATAAATGACAAATTTGTACGTGTATGCAACGTTTGGCGACGTTATAAGCATATGAAAGCCAACATGCTCTGATCGGCTCAATGGAAAGCAAATGTTTGCTAAATCCGCGTGGTCTTCTCTTGTGGCCATTGAGTGCAGTGAAGGGAACAAAAGCTACTCTACAATGAAGATCACACATGAAGCTAAAAATAAGTGAAACAAAATTGTGAAATTTTGATCACAAAAATAGATGAAGACCATGTAAAAGGCCATTATGCATAGCATGCTTTGCATAATTGCAGCAACAACCGACATAGGCTACAAATTAACTCACCATCGTGTTAACATTTCCAATACACTCGAAGGTGTAATCACACCCCCCATCAGTCATAGCCACAATGGCCTCTTCTACCGGAACATCCAATTCTTTCGGGTTGACACATTCCGTTGCGCCAAATTCCTTTGCTGCAACGTTGACAAAAAATAATCAAAGTTCAATGATACAAATGTTCATTCAAGCGGGTACAGCTCAAGAAACATTGCTCAACGGGATTTACAGGCAGCCTTTAAGCATACTTGAACTGTATCAGCATTATTAACTTGCACCGGCAATCGGATTTACAATATTACAACATCACAGGTGTGGATTTAAAAACTATTATATATATTTGCATTTGGCCCGATCTCTTCCCCAAGTTGCTGCAAAGTGGTTACCTTCAAAAGGTTAAATAGTAATAATATAGATCAGTGTTTCTCAAACTTTTTTATTCCATCGCCCCCTTTTCATTATTGAAATAAAATTTCGCCCCCCTAATTCTGTCAAGTAAAATAAACATTGATAAATAGAGTGATAGATAAATTTAGTTTTGGGAATTTAATCAACGAAATTGACAGTAACATGAATACATGATAATGTTCAATGGGATGGATGAGCTTGGCGAGTGGCGACTTTTACAAAGTTTTGAAATATTTGGCGACATCTTCGTAAGATAGAGTCGACGATCATCCCGTTTATGAACTAGCAAGCGATTTCTTTGCTTTGAAAGCATCAATGCCACAGCCGAAAATCCATTTTCAACCATATATGAAGTAGGAAACCACAAAATCCACATTCTAGCTTCTTTCCAGAGAAGCTCATACTTGCCAGCAACCTGGCACCAAAACAAAGCGTATCAATCATTTCTGAATTTCACTCTTGACTCATCATCTGTTTGCATATCAATGAACTGCTCTTGAAGTTCCACTTCTACAGTATGTCTGTAGGTTCGGTAGAAAATGGTTGTACCACCCAGTTTGGACCATGGAGGTCTACGAGATTCTGGAAAGCGAAGTTTCATGTCTTTATGAAGCATGTCTAAATGTGAGCAGTATTTTTGCCGTTGTTCTTCTGTAATAGCCTAACATTCTCGCTCAAATTGGGAAACTGAGTAAAGACATTTTGACCTGCGCTTTCATCTTGTTGACGCATTTTATCACAATATTCAGTGATTCATGCAGTTCAGGACTGAGCTTACGGGCAACCAAATGCTGATGGTAAATTACCCAATGTATTGCAATACGTCCAGGAACTGCTCTTTTTATCAGTGCAATGAACCCTCGATGCTTTCCAACCATTGCCGGAGCACCATCAGTTGCGCATTGTAAAATATTCTTGAGTGGAATCCCCTTCTCTTCGTAGAAGTTTTTCACTGCATTAAAGAATTAAAGATGCTTGATGCCCGAATATCAGTAGGAAGACTGAGCGCAAAAATCATTTCTTTTTGTTCTCATATTATGAACAAAACGCACATATCCACGCAGCAGCGATACATTGTCGGTCAAGTTGGAATCATCTACTGTATTTGCAGTAAATGGTTTGAGCATTGGACTGTTGTTAGACGTTGGACACTTGGACTGTTATTGGTGGCTTGATAAATTCGCCCCCTGTGAGTGTTTTCGCCCCCCAATTGCCCCCTTTGATTTTTTTACCCCCCTGGCGCTCAAAATCGCCCCCAAAGGGGCGATTTCGCCCACTTTGAGAAACGCTGATATAGATGATACACGAAAGAACAAATTTTACTGCATTCCCTCAAAGCCCTCGCCAAAAAAGTAGCCCTGTTGGCATTGATTCAAAGTCTACAGACGTTGAATCAATGTATATAAGAACCGATTTAATGGCTGGGCATCAAATCGTTTGCAACTTACCAACTGAAAATTTTCCAGAGTTTATATCAACCCCGATAATACGGGAAGCCCCTGCCACTTTGCACCCCATGATTGTAGCCAGCCCCACAGCACCAAGACCCCAGACAGCACAAGTCGAGCCTTTTTCAACCTTTAGAAAAAACGTTATCAGTCATCAAATCGATAATATAAAAATAAAATGTTTGTCACTTCACTTTTATAATGTATGACCTAATTACCTTCATAATTTGCATAAAAATTGTCATTATTACTTCTCGCAGACTAATTTGTTTCTTAGCAACCACATAACATTTTTAGTCATTTTCTAAAGTGAGCTGCTGTAAATTTTACTGTACTATGCTGTTGATAAAGTTGTACTGCGGAGGGTTCAGTACCCGAAATCGCGATCTGCAACACAAGAATTTCAAACTGGACTTTGTCATACTTTTATTTTGAACAAAAAATGTCCTCCCCTGGATTTACATGTAGTAACGTGTCTCATCGTAACAAGTCATGTGGTAAACGACCACATTTAATAAGCCTTTCAACTAACTGCGATCCCACAAACTTCTAGGCATATCTAGCACCAAGTTACATGTACAAAAGTGGAGATTTCATTCACGTCGTTTGAATAAGATGTTGTGATTAATATTAGACAGCTACCTTGGCAGTGTTGAGAGCGGCTCCATACCCGGTTGGAATCCCACACCCAAGCAAGCAGACTTTAGCGAGATCTGCTTTTTCATCAACCTATGATCAAGATAAAAAATTTTGTACTTGCGCTCAGAGCAACACGAAACAAGTCTAAATTAATATCAATGGTACGCGTATTTTAAAGTAAATATCTTAATAAGTAAAGCATTTTACTTAAATTTTGCCAATCATCATTGCTTCATTAACTTTCTAGCAATGCTTCATTGTTGCTTAATGTTTTGTGTAGATATTGAGGAAGAGTTTTTCAGTTAATGCTTATAAGTTCGAAGGTATTTGAAAAACTAGTAACTTGAAACAGAAACTAAATATTGGCGTTAAACTTTTCCGAAACAGTCTGCGCTGTACTGTAGTACTACAATCACCTTGCACAAAGAAATATCGGCCACAACAGTATACTGGCTGAAGGTGGACGTCCCCATGTAGTGAAAGACTTCTTTACCGCGACAAGTGAACCGGGAGGTTCCATCTGGCATGAAACCTTTGCCCTGATAAGTTAAATACAAATTACACAGCGAACTACAAAACCACAGGAAACATATATGTCGAGACAACTTGAAAACGGTTAACTATCTTTTGTACAATGTTTTGAAAACTTCAACTTCTTTCTGGAAAGAAGTATTTTGTTGAAGTTAATGATGTAATCGCAGCACTCTAGTTGCAGAAAATTGGTTGCAATACAAATAATGTTTACAAACTTGAGTGTTCCGAATCTTCTGACAGAGATTGGTTTTGGGGTTTCTGCAGAATTTGCACTCACGACACTGCGGGATGTACAGTGGTACCACGTGGTCGCCTGAGCAAGAGTAGCAAACTTTTATTGATGTAGATATGGATTAAAGCCACACAGCACTGTGCATTTAACAATGGGATGCTGGCTTAGAATCAAGAATACGAATTACAAAATATAATGTTTTAATGGAATATTCAGGTAAAACCACAACTCAAGATACAATTACAATCCTAAATGCTTTGGTTCATTTACAAAAAGCAAGGTTTGTTAAAAATTTTGGTGTGGTTTTGCTAGCCTAATTACAAACAGATCCCCACGCAATATACTACAATATTATAACTTAAAAAAAGGTCAGTTTCGTTTTGATTGTGCATGTTTACAGCCATCACACCATTAATACCTGGTTTGAAATCAGTCACACCTTCCCCAACACTTTCCACAATACCGCCTCCTTCATGACCAAGTATAACAGGGTAGGCGGCTTCAGGGTCCTCGCCACTGAGTGTGAATGCATCCGTATGGCACACACCGCTGGCTAATACCTTAATCCGGACCTTAACAAAAACAAAATATTTTTTATCATGTATGAGTTAAACTTTAAATAATTTTTAACTTTCTATCCAACAAATGCTCAGGATTACTTTTACCCTAATATTCAATTAAGTTTGTAAATACAGATACAGGTGAATAAAATGACCAATGTTAAATTTTCACTCTTTGTGCATTTGTAGAATTGTTTGGAAATTATTAACGCAAAAACTGCTTTTAAAACAGACTGTAAACACTTTAATACCAAAAACACATAATACTGTGTAACAAAATTCTAACAGTAACAGATTCTATTTGAATAAGACCCTTCTGATGATCCGTTAAAGGTGAAACAGGCTGTTAAGGATTCAGATAGTAATAACTATATTTGATCTAATACTGAGTAACAATAATTTATTCTATCCACAAAATAACAAAATAAAATAATTTAACAAGTGAATAAAAAAATAACAGTAACCTCTCAAGTACATGTTAGTCCACACAAAGTGAAAAGTACATAACTTTTGACTATTTTTTAAAGATAATTTGTCAAAAAGACATTGTTAAAAGTTAACTACGGACAGTAGTTAATGTTTCGATAGAACAAATGTCATTGTCAAAGAACATTACATTGCTTCTACCTCGTGTGCTTTTGGTGGAGCAACTTGAACCTCTTCGACAACAAGTGGCTTCTTTGGTTCCCAAGCAACGGCTGCAGAACAAGTGATCATCTGCACAAAATATTGACAAGATAAATTCTTTTCCCAGCCCACTGCTGAATTTTCACAAATAAAAAATAAAATTTAATACTGCCGGCCGTGGCGCCAATCAACAAGAAAAAGCAGCCGTGAACAAACTATATAGGTACCAGATTTAATTCATCGAATTCAAACTTAATGCAATATGTTAAATAGCCTACTGGATTAAACCGAATGCATTAACCAAAAGGACTTTGGCTGCCCTATAATACATGAAAAAACACAACTATATAAATAAGAGATGCAAGGAAAGCATTGATTGATTAAACATAGGTCATCTAAAAATACAATCAATTACAACCGGCTTAGTGGTTAGTGCACCCGCCTCTAAATTGGTAGACATGGGCTCAAGACACTGTCGGGTCATACCAAAGACTTTAAAAAAAGTGGTATTATATATACTGAATCTAATTCCTGTCTGGCATTGAGCAATAGAATGGATTCGAGTAATAATGTACTCAGTTGCGCCTCTATATGGCTGCATTGACACTGTCTGCTTTGTAAAGCACTAAGAGGCAACTCATTCTGCGATGGATACAGCGCTATATAAAACAAACATTATTATTATTAATTACTACGCTAAACTAAATTATAACATAAATATATAAGATTATGTCACAGAACACCTTTATAGCTACAATCTCAGTCATTGAAGTTGTCTTTCACTTTAAACACAGGACCACCTCTTACTCTAACCTTGACTTTTGTCTCACATTGTATCAAGATCTATGCTATTTTAATGTTGCAAGCCGACACTTGTAAGCAACAATCAAATTTTGGTGCTAAAATGGTAAGTTAAACATATAGGTTATATATTTGTTAGTTTATGTTTCAGTTACAACATTAATTTTTATAATACCGTAAATGAATTGAAAATCAATAACTGATTATAATTAAACTAGCAATATTAAGCAACTAGCTGGGTTAGCCAAAGTACCGGTAGGCTATTCTCTTACTTTGCCAGCAGTATCCATTTCAATGTTGAGGCAATATATTTACAAAAAAGTCAAATTTATAATATAATTAAAGAGAACATTAAGAACAAAGTGGTAAATCAATTTACACTGCACATTTTAAAATGCAATATAAGTTAATCACAAAAAGCCACACATTTATGATCCATGAAATTTAAGCGTGTTAAGTAGGCAGGTGCCCTACTAAATGGCCAACAACAACATGAACTGTCCTTGCAAAACGCTAAATGACAATCAAACATCTCAAAATCAACCAATTAATACGGTATGTCACAGTGAGGCAGCACCAAAATAATGTGATGTAACATCGGGGTCGGGGGCATCTATCTGGTATTTGCCAACATGACTGTGCCACATTTGCATTGAAAACCTCCATATTTGAACTAAAAATATACACTTTAAAAGTCAAAAGCATACAGTAATGTTTTAGGGACATTACATGGCGTGACCAAAACTCTGCTTGAAACTCTTTACTTTAGCTTTTCACTTCCTACATCCATTTAGATGGCTTACAATCTGTAATTTCTACAAATGCCATTCCATAGGACCTTGGCTTGACAGAGCTCGAAAATGTTGCTTTTTGGCAAACTTGGTTTAAATTGAAGCATCTCATATGATAATAGTGCTTTTTCGTTATTTACAGTTATCTTTGCTTTTTTCAGTTGTGCATTTTTCAAAGGTAAATGTGGTCACTGTTTACCTCTGTACTTTTTCATCATCATCATTAACCAATTTTGGTTATACAGGACATGAATTAATCCTCATGCAGAGGGTGTGGCCTGTCTGTCGAGAACGAAGTCTTCCCCTCCACACCTCGCGAATTATTGGGAAATATTGGGTTGGCAGAGTCCATGTTCAGGGCTACAAGGTCATGTTTTACAAGTTCTTCCCAAGAAATTTTTGGTCTACCTTGACCCCGCTTTGCTGCGATGTTGACACATCTGACCTGTGAGAACTGACATCCAGCTTGAGCTGCGCTCAACGTGACCAAGCCATCTCAGTCTGCCTAATTGGAGGACTTCACTGTCTTTTAAGTACTTTTTATCTACATTAATTAATAAATGTACTTTATTTCTAGAAACTTTCACCTTCAAATTAAGAACAAATAATGCAAGAAAAACCTGTGCAATAGGATATCACCTCTGAACAATACTTTGCAACATCTTAAATCTGCCCAACAAGCAAGCAAGCAAGTCAATATTGACTTGAGTGAAAATTCAGAACTAGAGCATTTAATGCAATATGCAGTCATGCATAGCGAAGCACAGTGTTGCCAAAAAAGTGGAAAAATGTTTGCAATCGTTTGCAATCGTTTGCAATCAGACTCAATATGTCAATATGTCATATCAAGCTTTTGAAAATTAAAATCTTTAACGCCTGTGAAGTCGGATAAAAAATGTTATACTTCGACTTCTTAGTTTTCAATGGATTGCATGCTGAAGTTTTAGAGATCAGTCCTTATAATGCGTTACTCAAATTAATATTTTCACTCAATACTGACTAACTAAGTCAACTTACTTGTTGGTGAGTAGGTTGGGACCCCTGGAAATCCAGATCTCAGAATCCCGGGATATTAACCCGTTTTTCTGATCCCGATCCCGGGATTAATTTTATTAAAATCCCGGGATTTCTAGAAAACATCCAACAAAAGCTGATGTGTCTAAACATCTATCTAAACATCCCGGGATTTCTAGAAAACATCTACAAAAGCTGCCATACCGCTTGACACTCATATTATTTTGGTTTTAAAGCAGCTTTACAATATCAGTCGAACACTCCACATTAGTGTGATAATAATAGCAACCATGGTATAACAATGAACTCTGAGGCAATCGCTTCAGTCGTAGCATAAATGGGATTCATTTTTTGGGATTCATGTCGTCTACCTCCGCGTGGTGAATCCTGGTAACTGAAAAATTTTCAGGCTAATGACGACAATCAGAAGCAGAAACTGCAAAAATTGCAGGTCACAGACAAAGTCTGATAAGCGTGACGCCTCCTCTGAGCATGTGCCCTTGTTAGGGCAGGTATATTCTAACACCGTAAGGGAAGGCATCACGCTGCTACAGCTAAATGTAGAAGGTTTAACATCAGCCAAAATTTCGGTCATTGAACATCTAATCAACACAACTGCCAACGCCACTGTTATCCTACTACAAGAAACACACGCAGTGGATTCTTCCAGACTTAAAATCACTGGTTATGAATTGGCCGCCTATAGGCTACCTATAGCGCTATTCACGGAATTGCTACTTTTGTGCATAGTTCTGCGACATGGCTTCCCCTCGCCTCCAGCAAGGAATCTGATGAAATTGAATGGGCTGCTACAAAAGTTGACAATATCACAGTGGTTAATGTTTATAAACCACCCTCGACCAAACTATTGGCCGATTCTATTCCCTGTTATGACTCACCAAGTATATATGCTGGTGACTTTAACTCGCACAGCACGGAATGGAGTTATGCTACCACCAATAGTGACGGCTCTACACTAGAGAACTGGGCTTCCATAATTAATGCTAAATTGCTCTACGATCCAAAACAACCCGACAGTTTTTATTCTAAAAGATGGGGAACTACTTCAAACCCTGACCTTGCATTTGTTAAACTCAATGGCTCCTTCCCTCGCAGAGTTGTTTTAGACCCTTTTCCTAAATCCCAACACCGACCCTCTTTTATAAGCCCTGCACACCCCATTATACCACTAAAGTCAAAACCAGTAAATCGATGGAACTTCCGCAAAGCCAACTGGACATTATTCACGGAGTATCTTGAACGCAAATGTACCAGTCTACCAAAACCAGCAACCATGGACATAAATGAAGCCTACACTTCATTCTGTCAACTCCTGTTAGATGCCGGTAAGACCTGTATCCCACGAGGGCGAAGAAAGCAATATATCCCTACCTGGGACAAAGAGTGTCAGCACAAGTACAATGATTTCCTAAAGGCTGAACCTGGCAGTGAATCAATTCAAAAAGCAAATAACCTAACGGAATACCTTGATAAGAATCGCAGAGAGCGCTGGGAGGAAACTGTCCAAAGCATCGATTTTACTCATTCCAGTCGTTTGGCATGGAAGACATTCAACCGTCTTTCTGGACGCACCTCTGCTCCCAAGCGGTGCCCTGTCTCAGCAAACGCCATCGCGACACAAGTGCTTCGTAATGGAAGATGTAAACAGATTGACGCAACATCGTCCAGAGCAGTCAACCGTGAGATCAAGCAGCTATGGGCGACACACAACTCTGACATATATCTTGATTCTCCTTTCAAGATCATGGAACTGCGTAATGCAATAAAACTCATCAAGACTGGTAAATCTCAGGGTCCGGATAAGATACCTCCTGAGTTTCTCAAGCATTGCCCTACCAATCTATTAGAATGGCTAGCTAAGTTCTATACAGCTTGCTTTCAGCAATTGAAACTCCCTAAAGTATGGCGTAAAGCTTCAGTGATGGCTATTCTCAAACCAAAAAAGCCTGCCGATGACACCAAGAGCTATAGACCAATATCTCTCCTTTGTGTCCCATTTAAACTCCTAGAACGACTGCTTCTTTTACGTCTTGAACCTATCATTGAACCTCAACTACCGAAGGAACAAGCTGGTTTCCGTCATGGACGATCTACAGTTGATCAAGTTGTGAAACTCACTGACGACATTGAAGATGCATTCGAACATCGAGAGAAAGCTGGTCTGGTACTGGTTGACCTAACTGCGGCCTATGATACGGTATGGCATCGTGGACTGACTCTCAAGCTTCTGCGTTTTATCCCTAGCCGCCACACAGTTCGATTCATTCTGGAGATGATCTCTAATAGGTCTCTCCGCTCTAATAGATCTCTCCGCTCTTTGAAAAACGGTGTGCCTCAAGGATCAACCTTGGCACCACTGCTATTCAATATTTACATCAGCGACCTCCCCTGCACCAAGTCAAAGCAATATGGTTATGCCGACGATTTAGCCCTACTAACCACTAATAGAATCTGGTCCAATGTAGAGCACTCACTGGAGTCAGATATGAAAATAATTTCGGAATACTTGAATACGTGGAGACTGCAACTCAGTGCTACAAAGACTACCGTCAGTACTTTTCATCTCAATAATCACCAAGTCAACAGGAAATTGAAGGTCGAAGTCAATGGTTGTCAGTTACCGTTCAAGAGTCAACCAACTTATCTCGGGGTGAAACTGGATAGGCAACTGACGTACAAGCAGCACATCCAAGGCCTGCGTGCAAAAGTAACTGCACGCAATGGACTTTTGAGGTGCTTGGCCGGCACAACATGGGGGGCAAAACCATCTACCCTCCGCATAGGTGGCCTGGCGCTTGCCTACAGTGCCGCAGAATACGCAGCTCCGGCATGGTGTCGCAGCAAGCACACCAAAAAATTAGACGCCTGCCTGAACGAGACAATGCGCATTATTACTGGATGCTTAAAACCAACACCACAGCAATACCTTCCAGTGCTGTCAGGTATCCTACCCGCTAATGTACGCAGAGAAGCGATGGTGTCTTCGTTGGTAAATAAAGCCTGTGCTGATCCGAACCACATACTACACGATTGCGTATCCACTGTCAATGTCCCAATCATACAACGCCTACCATCACGGCGCCCTTTTGTAAGGCATGCTGCAAAACTCCAGCTCGCTGATTTCAGCACGTCAGATGCCTGGTCCGAGGAATTGAGCACTGTGCCAAAAATAAAGTCTCGCCTCGTTCTATTCGATGTCTCTCCTGCCTCTTCACTCCCACTTGGTTCTGAGCTTCAGAGAAGGGAGTGGGTGACACTGAACCGAATAAGAACGGGAGTTGGCCGCTTCAATGCTTGCTTGACACGCTGGGGCATAAGGAACTCTGCTGCTTGTCAGTGCGGTGCGACGGAGCAAACAGCTAACCACATTATCTTTGGGTGTCCCATCTATTCCCCTCCCAATGGAATAACAGGCCTCCGTACACTAGATGACTTGACGAAAAGTTGGCTCCAAGTCCTTCCATTCGGCTGACCACAAACTTTCTGCTTCATACGAACGACGACGACGACGTAGCATAAATGCAACTGGGTACTTTGGCGTTAGAAAGACGGTTGTGCCATTGTGCTGTTAGGACAGTTTCTGTTAATTCTTCCTTATCTTTTTACAAAGGAGAAATTAAAATTTAGCTCAGAATGGCGAATTTTGAAGATGTAAGTTCAAAGAGCAAATCCGAGGTGTGGCAAAACTTTTTGTGTTGTAAATCTACAGAAAAAAAGAAAATGTAACTTCTGTCAAGTTGTTTTGAAAGAAGCTTCAGCGTCCAGTAGCCTACAAAGGGACTAATAACTAAATTTGGAAATTAGAAAGGACTTGAAGAAAAGCTTTAGGTTTCGAATCGACGAGCGTCGGAATGCCGAAGTGGTTCACATTTTTGGGTACCTCAAGAATAACCTTCCTACATTGATCAACCGCAAGATCAGCTTGGTCATAAAATAAAACGCCAGAAAATCGCTACCTGATCACGAACCTTCTTCAAAGATTGTTCCCAAGCCCAACTGTTGAATGGGGTTGTGCGATCCACTCGGTGGCGCTACAACTGGGTCCTAGCAACACGCTCGCAGTGATTGCTTCAAGCTTTAGCACGCTTTGCGTAACGCGCGTACAGCTGATATGGGTGGGAGTGCAGTGTTGTGTTGATGTGAGGGTAAGAAGGTGCATATTACCAAGTTTGATACATTTTAGGTTTGATTTAACGTTGCTGTGGCTATAAAAGCAAATAAGTAAACAGGCTTTTCGAACACATTGCATGACAAGGTATCGACTTGTGGTGACAGGCAGAGAGGGAGACAGAGCAGTTTTTGTAGCTATAATCCTTTAATAATGTCCTTGAAGTCTATGATTGTGCTGTCTCTTCCTTGTAATAATAAATTGAGATGATTTAACTCCGTAAACATGTCAGTTAAATAAGCAAGATTTTCTTCAAAATTATCAGCATTCATCACATCAATCAATTTTTTTTCAATCATGCCATTTTGTTTTTGGATTTGTTTGGCAGTTTGCTTCTTTTGCATTTCAATATCAATTTTATTCTGCATAAATGCCTTTACTTCTCTTCTTAGCTGAAATAATCGATTCAAAGCATTGCTTTTTGATTCAAAACATTTGCCTTTTGATGACATTAAATAAAAACTCTTCTTTAATGTCATCTTTTATTTTGTAATGGACGTAAAATAGCATCTGTGCACAAGATCGAGCTCCAGTGGACTTATCCACTGCAATGCTGAACAAGCCAGATTCTTTAATTTCCTTCACAACAGTCTCCTTAACATTTTCTGCCATTTCAAAAATTTGTCTCTGTACTTTTGTTGGGTAGTGAAACTTGCATACCCTGCCATCACCTTTTATATAGACTACCAAGTACTTATAGGCTACTTGCATACCATGCCTTAACCATTTATATAGGCTACCAAGTAGCCTACTTGCATGTTTAACTGTATGATGATTGATGAATCAACCATGTTTGATGAGTGTGCGGAGCACACACTCTGAATATACGCCACTGCAATATCCAGGGTTGCCATCGACATGGACCCCAAAATAAGGACAACAAAAAAATTAAATTTTCATACAAAATAAAACAAACGTTTTTGAACAAATCTCAGCATTTATACGAGCCATTATATATCACATGCCATATTGTTTGCCAGAAACAATGTGTTCCAGCAACTCATTGTTCGTAAAAAAATACTTTGTGCATCTCACGACAACTCAGGTCTAGGTTTACTTTTACTGTCTGTAGTAGGGATTTGGCTGTCATTCTACTAAGTTTATTCACTAATTGTTGAAAATAATACAAAATAAGGACTCAAATCAAAAAGAAGGACATTTCCTAGCAATAAGGACAGTAATATTTTCTAAGATAGAGTTCTTCAAAATAAGGACAAATCTTAGAAATAAGGACGGTATGGCAACCCTGGCAATATCCCTGGAATGGGGTGATTTACCGATTAGGTCCGTGTTGTGCACCGTCTTACTGGCGTTCAATTAAAAAATGGTTTTCGATTTCGCCATTTACTCGACAAACCTCCTAAGAAACTCGCGTTGCTAAGCGATCTGTTTCCGACGGCCCTCCCTACTGTACACTTAGTTAATTACAAGCACTTTTGCAACTTTATGAGAATTCTGTAACTTTATGAGATGTTTTTCTTATTTTTGTATCATTCTGCGTTCCAACCATCTAAAAAAAACATGTTTTGATAACTACAATGCATATCCGAATCATATTTTAAGTTATTCTTTCGCCCACGCATAACCAAGCGCTGTACAACGCATCGCCTACATGCTGCGCAAGGCTAGTTCTCGTCTAGAAGGACCCAGCTGTACCGTCGCTAGTGGTTTCGTGGTATCCTGTCGCACAACCCCATTGGATCGAGACTCTACTGAGCAGCATGAAAATGCCATTACAGAAGATAGTAGCCTATGACACTGAAATGACTTTAGCTCAAGAGTCGCATGTTTTCGTAGCAGAAGATGAAAGCAAAGAGGCACAAAACTGTGATGTCGGCGCTCGAGTAGGCTAATGCAAAAAGAAATGCCGCTATATGAAGGTGGTACTGCTAATTTGCATTCATCAAATGCTGGCATTTGCACAACAATCTAACCTCTTAGTGTAATTTATTAAGTTAAGAATCGATTTCGCTATAGTAATAGCATCTTCAGCTAGCACATGTAAAAAAAGAAGAAAATTTGAAAAATACGTAAAACGAACAAATAAAGCAAACTCCGATGTTATCAACACGCATAAAAATTATATTTTAAATAGATGGTTACATAATATTAAAATCAAAACCTGCAAGCCTAAATCTTAACTGGTGTTCTCCCACGATTTCCAACAATATAGCCTACTGGTACAAAATTCAAGAAATACACTAACCTGATCATCCGTCTATATGAAGCAAGCAAAAAAAGACCAGAAAACCTGAACAATTCATATGAGGCATTTAAACGTAACTTATTAAGCCAACATCTGTTGAGGCTGCAAGTGCATTTTCAACTCTTGGATATTTTGCAAGCAAAATCAGAAATCGTCTTCTGATACTTTTTGCTTTATTTTAAACTGATTGTCCTGCTTTGGTATCATGCACGCTGTAGGCCTAACGTCCGCGTTTTGTCGCTTCTTCCTTTTTCTAGACCTCTGCTATGTTATCATATATTGTTTTTTCGTTGTGATAGTCAGAAATAAAAACAAACTGAACTGAACTCAAGTGCACACCCTGAGAGTCGTACCAGCGCCGCTTGATCTCGAAGCTTCTTTTTTCAGAGTATATCCCTGCGCTTTTCAAAGTTAAGCAATCAATTAATGATTTATTTGTCAGCTCAAAGCCTCTACAACAGTGGTTCTTAACCTATGGGTAATTACCCACATGTGGGTAATTTCAGGATAGCAGGTGGGTAATCAGCTGAACCAGAATATTTAGAATTATAGATGTAACAAACAATGTCACAGAGCTCTGTAAGTGGTAAAGTTGCTTTATTACTTATGCTTTTTTTATGTTTTGAGTCCGTTCAAAACAACCAAACAAGCACAGTGATATTTTATCATTTTTAGAATTCTTTCGTCATAGTGATTTATTTTTCGCATCATTTTTGTTGCCGGTTTTATGTATTTCATTTTTGTGACATATTAGTAAGATTTTTCTTGTATAATCAGTTCAGTTACAGTTGTTTTATGAGCAAGCTTGATGGCTGCGTTGCTGTTAGCAGTTGTTTGAAGTAGTTTATATAGCTAAGTGTACATTTAGAGTTAGTGTTGAGACGAGCGAGCTATATTCTTTTGAAGATGAAAGCTTGAGAAAATTCTGGGGAATGATGGGGAAAGCAATAAGCATATCCAAAAGTTGTGCAAAACCACTAACATTGTTGACTATGTTTCATTCCACTTATCTCTGTGAATCAGCATTTTCAAGTGTTGTTGCTTTGAAGTCAAAACTTCGAAACAAGCTGTTAGATCTGAAGTCAGATTTGCTTTGTGCAGTATCCAAAATC
Organism: Aplidium turbinatum; assembly: GCF_918807975.1. Taxonomy (NCBI): domain Eukaryota; kingdom Metazoa; phylum Chordata; class Ascidiacea; order Aplousobranchia; family Polyclinidae; genus Aplidium; species Aplidium turbinatum. The sequence goes on from NC_137482.1 coordinate 22,450,237, forward strand.
GCACCCAATATTGCATCGATTGTACACAAAAACAGCGCAAATGTCTCACTGAAACTATTGATGCCGTTCTTTACGTTAAATGTTGTTTTTGCTGAATAACGCTGTTTTATATTTTTAATATGGTAAAATAGATAAAATTAGATTTTGGGTAATGGGACTTTGATCTGGACAGAAATGGGTAATAAGGGAAAAAAGGTTAAGAACCCCTGCTCTACAAGTATGCAAAACTGCCGGGATTAAGCTCTGCAAGAAGCTTTCCCAGTCCGGGGTTAAGGATTCATTCAATCAAGCATTGAAAACCTGTCTAGGTTTTTTGCCTACTTACTACTTTTCACAAATAACACAGTTATTTGTGAAAATATTTGTGCAAAGATGTCCAGTTAACAACGCAACGATGGTACTGAAAGAAATTAATAATCATGCTTTTATTTGCGCCCATTTCGATCACATAGCCTACCTACACTGCAATACAACAGACGACAGGAAGCAGCGAAAGGACAGTCTTTCTTTCGGTCAGCTGCTTTTCTTATTTTAGCATGCCATAAAGTGTCTTTACCGAGACACAAGCGCGTGCTCTGGAGCGGTGTTGAACCCACGTCCTTTCGAACGTGGCGCAGACGGTCTCACCACTCGGCTACGCAGCCGCAAGAACATTACATTGACTATGATTTCATTGCAATATTAGGCTAGCCTACATCAAATACTAAAAGTAGTTTTGTTCAAAGATGCAAGTTTGATGCAAGAAAGATTCAATTTTTGGAAAACAGACAGATCTATAAATGTAGATTAAAGTTAAGTCAGCCTTGTTTATCTACGTTGAACATTTTGTTGCCTGTGTTTTCGTAAACTGCCAAATTGACTACACTACTACATGTACAGTGGAGTTAGGCTATATAGACCAGGAATCGGGGAACCATGGCTCGCAAGCCATATATGCAGCATCTGGCTCAAAGAAAGTTTTATCTTAATTTTCATTATTAAAGTTGAAAATGCACTCAGAATGCACCAATAAGTTGTATACGTGCAAAGACAAAATTTGTACAGATTTTGTTCGCCCCCCAAAATGTTTACTCTCCATCGGTTAGGGTTAGGCTATGCACGATTGCACGTTATGCTTGACACAAAGGTTGTGACGTCAAAATTTAACTAAATTCTCTTAGATCCTGCACTCCTGCTCTGCATGACAAAATTCTTCCTACTCCATAACCTACTTCACGCTCACAACAAAGCGTAGCCTTTAGTCATGAACAATTATTTAATTTCTATTTACATGCTTTGAATAATAACGCATCATGCAGATTTGTTGATAATAAGTAGCCTAGGCTACAGGCTAGTAGGCTATTGAGCGAGGTAAGATTTTTTCGAATTTTGTGCACCCAAACGTTGGAATGAAAAAATAGACCTATGCAAGTCAAATTTCCTGCACTCGCTTAACATCAATTCTAGACAAAGCGATGACCAACTATCCATAACTTTTTTCGTGATTTAAATTTCAGCAAAAAGAATGACTAGCTGACCTGACCACAACTGAAGCAATCGCCACAGAACAAACTCTCGAAATATAAAGGAACTACAAATTTTATTATTTAAAAAACTTTCCCAGCTGGCAAAGTCTGTTATTTTTACATTTATTGAAAGTCTTCAAACTTTGGATCAACGTGAATAAATCAGACTTTGCTGAACAGGTTATCCTGATAGCCTACGGTGCAAAACGACAATTGCTTCAAGTCCAGTCTGCAGTTCCAGGTATGAAGTTATGAATTTAATTTCTAGCGTAGATAACATTTCTGGAGAAGTTGGATTTAGCTTTTGATCAGGGATACTTTTGATAAACAACAATTGACGCAAAAGTGTTTCCAGAAAAGCTCAGGATGAAGCTACAATACTTCCACATTTGGAATTGCATTTTCATAACAATGAACCAACTTCTCGGCGTTCGAAAGCGCATGGAAATTTCTATCAATCGGAGATTTGCAGAAAGATCAAAAAATACGTCCTCACCAAATAGCCTACAGCTTGGAATTGAGTCTTCTGAATCCCTTTTAGTAGATCCAGGTTGCCTGGAAGAAAATTTATCGGAATCTATGCACGTGTAGCTCTTAATCGAACAGTGTTCTACAACTTCTACTACACCGAGGCCTGGTTATGATAAATCACGGTCAGCTTCATTTTATTCTTGTACAAGATTTTATAGCTAGCCCAGTTTCATCGAAGTGAAGCCCCGTATAATTCTTTTTCCTCTTCTTTAAAACACTTTCTTCATAAAATACTGGCTCCAATCTGCTTCCATGGTTCCAAATTACCTGCTCCACAATTAGAATTATATAATTCAAAAGATTTGAATAGTTTAATGTCTCACTGTGGTTTGGCTACAGCATTGGTCGACAGAGTCAGTCAAAACGCATTCTTTCTACAGTTAGCTACATTGAATTTGAAGTATAGTCAATCTGTCAAGTAATTGAATTTTAGAAAAGTCTTATTTTCATGAAGTTTCAAAACTGATTCCATCCTACTTCATTTTGGAGGCCATGAGTTTTCATTGTCAGTGTGATCACTAAAAATGAATCCACTGGATAAAGTGGCCCCAGTCGATACGCTTTCTGCATCACTGGGCACTTTTAGGAGAATCGTTCGTGTGCGTGTTTGAGTGTCTTCTTCTGATGTGCTGAGCTCTGTACTGCTACTCAAACTTGAAGTGGTTTCACTCAAGGAAGGGATTCTCGGAGGATCTCCACCTTGATCTACAATCTTCTCAATTAGCATGCTCATCATGAATTGGTTTGGCTCTTCCGGCTTCTTGAAGAGAACTTCGGCGGCCAGATCTTGGAAAATGCTGAGAAGTTTGTGTTTCTCAAAATAGTGAAATCCGCGCAATTGAGGGTCTTCAATTATATCAAAATTACCTGGCACTGTCTTCAAAATTACTGTCTTCGAAATTTTTTTGCATGATGTCATCTTCACAGATGCTTAGGCTTTTTATCTCATAATGTAGCAAAATATTTCAGCTGTCAGTCTCAAATAGTTTAATTTTTTTTAAAGTTTTTGTTTCTTGGACTAAAAATTGTTCATAGTGACATCACAAAAGAAATACAATTTGGTAGAGAAGTGATTTTTTATAGACAAATAAGAACAATAACAATCTGACAGCATTTAACATACTAACATGAAAATAAACTAAAAATTACAAACGTTTTCAACCATATTCATGTTAGCCCTTTTCAAGTAACCAATTGACTGATATTCAAGGGCTAACATGAGTATGGCCGAATATGTTTGTAATTTTTAGTTTATTTTCTTAAAAGAAATGTTATCGAAAATATAGTAATGCGATTATGAAGCAACACAGTTTTTTATAACATGTCATTATATTAAGCCTATATTATACACCTGTCATATTATACACCTGTCATATTATACACCTGTCATATTATACACCAGTCAGAAGATACTTCATTTTCTCGAAAATATAGTATTGTTGTCTTTCTAAATAACAGTAATCCTCGCTTATTAAGCCCACGATTAAAAGATGCATCCGCTTATTAAGCCCAGTTTGGTCCGGTCCAGAATTACTGTATAACTGTATAGGAGTGGCAAAGTATCGTCCCCGTTTAATAGGCCCAAATCGTCCGATCCCGAAATTGGCTTAATTAAGCGGGGACTAGGCAGAGATACAAGCAATGTTTTTTCAAGTTAGCCAGTTCAATCTTACGCGGCTCAAGCTCAATCTTACGCGGCTTACTTATGCTAACTAGGTCATCTTTAGTTAAGCTTATCCAAATAGAATACTGATATTTCATTTAATTGATTCTATTTGAATAAAGTCGTCAAAATGACTAGTAGATTGAAATAAAGTTTTTACTGTCGTATAAAATTAAACTGACCCGAGTAAAAACAAATCTAGCTAGTAGCCTAATTAAAAGAAGATAAAAGCAGAATGCACGCTGCAACAATTGCTTGAGGACCTGAAGCAGTAAGGGAAACAGAATGGAATGAAGATGAACAAGAAAAATACAAAAATAATGTGTAACGAGATAGCAAGGAAACAACCAAAAACGGGTACTTTGATAGATGGGGAAGAGGTTGATCAATACAAATATCTAGGGAAAATGATAACATCAGGGAACAACATTGAAATAATATTGCTATCACCTGCATGAGAACAGCAAAACACAGAAAGGTGTGGCCATTTGATAGCCATAATGTAAGCCATTTTCCGGTGGGCAACTTTTGAAAAGGTACCATAAAAAAATCCCCTCTGAGCAACAAAGGAAAACGTATATTCTAGCTCAGTTTAGTCATTCGTTCCCCATCGGCTGGCTTGGCGCATTGGGTTAGGGCGGTGGTAGTAATTAGTGATTACGTTGACGTGGGTTTGATTCCCACCACAGCTGTTGCACTTTTTTCTTCTGTAATTACCAAACCAAGTTGAAAGGGGATTTTATAATGGTACCTTTTCAAAAGTTGCTTCCGGTGGTGGCATGACTGGCTGATGATGATGATCCCAGTTGCATAGGGCAAAAAGCAAATGTAAAAGGTGGAGGTTGTTGTTATATGTTGTAACTAACATGAAAGCTACTTGGATTTCCGCTGAAATTATAAAACATTAAATAGAAATGCATTCACAAAAACAACAGTGGAGTGCAACATACATATTTGTCGTGAATTCAAGTCGGTTTTCCTCTTTCTTATCTTAGAAATGTGAGCAGACAAACATGAACAGGTATGTCAAATTGCTTATATTGCAATAAGCAAATATATCTGTAAATAATTTTGATGTAAAAACCTTCCTTGACCGCCGTTCACGCTTCATCCAATGATTGCTTCTGTTGCTATTGTTCCATTCGCACACAAAACTTTGCAAATCCAGATCGATGATTCAGTAACATAAGACTTTAAAATCCACACAAATCTCCCATGCGTGAGTGCTATATTGTAGCTTCCAAAGCAAAAGACACATGTTTTCATCCAACCCTTTCATGCAAGCCAAGTAAGCTAAATAGATAAAAGCAAAAACGTTCCATTGTGCAATAAAACAGCTTTCACGCATAATTTTGATGTATGGATGATGCACTATTCCTAACTTCTATATAAGACCCTTTACGTCCACACAATAAACTAAAGAGTGCTCCGAAGAAAAAAAGCAAATAAGTCCACTTTCAGAATGTTTATACCAAGCAAACGTGCTATCAATTTTGAGCACACAATTTTTCTTCAATCTGGATCAGAGAATAAGAGCAGACTCTTTTGATGATCTAAATTTCTGACAAGATCGTTTACCTGCTTGACTGAACCGTTGCGGATGCTGATCATCATCATGGTCATCGTTTGAGAATTCTGTCAAATGGCTGGCTGATGGAGATTTATCTCTTCGACTTACAGAATGTTGAGACTATGACAATAGTAATTGCAAGAATAAGCCTAAGAGCTAGTTTAGTCATTGAAAGTTGTGCTCTTCAATGATGTCACAATTAACTTATTATGACAGCACAACAAAGTGATTCAACTACGACAATGAAAACCATCACGCAATAATAAGAAAGGTTTCATAAAGCAGGCCCTAATGGGAAAACTTTAAATCACAAATTGTAAAATCCGGACGTGATAGAGAAAAAGCGACTTCATATTCGTAATCAGCACTGCTGGAAACTTATCCCAACAGTGATATTTTTATCCAAAAAATAAAAATCATGTCGACCAGTGATAAGCCTATTATCACTTCTTGAATGATAGGCTACTCATACTCAATGATGTAATAACAACGTTATGCAAGTTTAATACTGTCGGTGACGCAAAAATTGGTGTAAAAGCGGAAGCCGTAACAATAAACTGAAAACGGAAGTGGAAGCAAATTCAGTGGTTAACGCATCATTGACTTCAACCTTGTGATAGTCCAGTGTTCACTCAACCTACTTGTATGCTTCCGCAAAAGGAAAGGCTGCATGCTTACATGCATGTGGTATTACATACATGACACGTCTCTAGCATTACTGTATATCGAAGCCTAATTAAGAAATTGGCAATTAAGAATTCCCAATTGCATTAGACGACTAAGTGCTAGCTCTAAAGTGGTGCTTTATCAAGTTTGTGATTATAGCTTGTATCAGAATGAGTAGTAGAAATGCTCTTTGTGGATATTTAACACTGGCTATAAATAACCATCACTTAAGTGGAAAAGATAAAAACATGACATCAGACCTTCTACAAGTCTCAGAAATGAAGTACGGTACACTGTCTTCACGGGATGGCTGTCAGAAGATATCGTTTAACAGATCTTTATCAGCTACAGATTGGTAGCCTACTGTAGCTATGTAGGCTACTGATGTGTGCGTTTTGAGTCCTAAAAGTTATGTGAAAAAACGATGTGCAAATTGCACATACACTTTGCTACATCCAGCCACTTACTATGAAGAGTAAAAACGCAATTGGTTTTCACTGATAAAAGCGATCATTTCAACGCAGCACCATCTGTATCTGAAGAATAAAAATAAAACTGATTTAGGCTTGCACAAGTAAAAATGTTTCTCTGTTGTTGTTCCCCAAAACGTTCAAAATCACCACTCAGAGGCAGCAACAGAGCAGCTAGCATTCAAATAAGACAAGAACGGACGAATACTGATCGAGGTAGTGTTGTCATATTAAGGTCAAAACCGAACAAACTCCCGAGAGCTGAGATTGGTTCAAACGAGTGGAGAAAATGTGGAAAGGAATATGTGGAACGACCGATGTCTAAGTCGGAAGAAAAAGATAATGGAAAAATTGTTGGCAAGTCTCGTAAAATTAAATCGAAGAGCTCTTTTGCTGCTGAGAACTTTACAAAAAAGTTTGAAACCCGACAAAGTGGAGAATCTAAGAGTGAACTTGTAAGTAGCACCAAAGATAATGGAGTTGTTGTACCTCTATTGCAAAGCTCACCAAGAAGGAGGGACAGAAAGAGATGTAATTTAACAGAAACAACTGAAAATGAGATAATCAATGAAGAATTTTCCAAAAGTGTGGAAGTTAGAGATAAGGTTGAAAATGACCTATCACCTGTGCAAAGGGTAATAAAATGTTTCCAAAGTGAAGATACGGTCCTCGTATCTACAGAAGGTAGGAGGAAGTTTGATAATGTTGTCCGAGAAGACATTCCCATAGCAAAGAATGAAACACAAGAATGTTCTGCGTTTGACGAAACCGGACGTAGCAAGAAACCGAAAAGCCAAGTCGAAGTATTGGACACAAAAATATTGGTAAATGTGACCGATGGTTCGCGAATTAAACTTAGACAAACTAAGCAAGGTTGTAGAGCTTCTCCAAGCCGGTTTGACAAAAATGAAGATGAAAAAAGTACGAAAGAAAAGTTGAAACAAAATTGCACAATATCAGCAGGCAACGTCGCACTTGTAATAATGACTCCTTTGTCACAAGAATCCGTTGTGCTGGAAAGCAAAAATCCTCCACAGCTACTAGCAAAGCAGAAAAACCCGGCATTTGATTCTACGATTACATCCAGCGATAGGACAACGCACAAGGAGTACAGTGCCCCTACTAGTGTTGCACATTCGCACGCCTCATCAAATCAACTTGTAAACAACGCACAGTGCCATTTGACAATGACATCAGCACATCTGCTGCAGCCCAAAAACTCTACGCAGAGTTCGTCCCACCTCATTGAAAGGGGAAATATAACCGGACTGGACCGCAGTTTTACGAAATCAAAAGCTGAGCACAATCAAACAAACACAGATTTTGTTTTAGAAAGTGTAATCTCAGAACCGTATTTTAAAAAGTTTGAATTGGCAACACCTTCTCAAAGTTGTAAGTTGTCACCATTTTTCACAAATGCACAAAGCAAGGGCAACACTAATCAAGACCTTTCACCTTTTGAAGAATCAACAGCAAGCGGAAGAATTTGCAAAGAAACTACTTCAGTGGTTAACCAAGGTAAAATTTATAACCTAATTATAAATGAAAACCTCAGTTGCATATAATAACTATACTCAAGAATCAAGGTGGCATTTTCAGTAATTAAGTAGTTGTAACTTGAACTTAAGGATTCATAGAAGTAGGGAATTGCCAACTCGGCTGCGATATCTGACAAAGGGAGCCAAAAGTGTAGTCAGATGTTTTTTAAATGTTTGGAAAAAAATTATATTGACATTTTTAAAGTAGTGGTCACTCAACACTTCCCCTAAACAACTATTCTAAAGTACTTTGATTATTTACTTATCAACCTATCATAATTTTTGCACATTTTACTTTTTCTGCGCATAAAATATATTAGGCTACCTGAAGAATAATGACCTGCTTCAACACATAGCCTACAACATGAAACTTCATATTCCTGAGGTGTATATCAAGTTTCGCAATTTTTTCTGTTCTTAAATACATAATAATAAATTTTTTAAACATGTAGCCTAAGTTCTAGTCAATTGAGATTTTGTACATAAATTCACATTCTTATTGCACAGACACAACAACTACGAATTGCTTTAACTCAATCCTGTGTAACTTTAAACTTCTTCAGGTAAGTTTCAAACAGACAAGCTTTGAGCGACCATTACTCTAAAAACGCCAAAAAATATTTCTTCTAAAAATTAAAAAAATATATGGCAGCAGCCGAGATAGTCATCCCGTCATTATAAATCCCAGCTTGAACTAGACCAGAAATGCCATAAAAAACCGTTGGGTTAGCCAACCACAGCTTAGGCTGCATTATCGTTCAAACACGTAGATTATTACGTCACATAATCTAACAATGTCTGGCCCCAGAATGTTGCTCTGTTAAATCGCTGCTTAGGCGAGTAAGAAATGACATCAAAATAGCCGGACCCGGACATTTTTGATAACAACCATTTTTCTTCATAAAAAAGATAAGTTACCTGTTTGACACCCCAAATCTAAAATTCGGCAAAATTCGGACTTGGGGAAAGGCCTTTTTGACTGGGGCAATTATTGATCGGCGCGCCATCTAGCGGAAGAAAAACATATGTATTTTCTGTCGTGCTAATTCACGAATTTCAAGTGAAACAAAGATGATTAACATAGTGTCTAGAATTACCCTTCAGCAAAATTTGCTATTTTACGTTGATTTAACGTCTGGCGACGTTGAATCGTCTCCAATGATAGTGTAAAAAGGTGGTCACATTCTTGATTCAAGTGTTGGGTATGAGAAGATAAAATTCTCGATGTGCTATAAGCCTTCTGCACTGAGGAGAGTAGGGTGACCAGTTCCTTTCTCTCGGCCGCCTTTCCTGCAGCAATTATGCCCACCCAATTTATTACACCCTGGGTAGAGGTGAGCGGTGTTTTCAACAACCAGCTGAAGCTGGGAGTCGAACCAGGATTGCATAATTGGAAAGCCAACGCCTTACCCATTGTGCCATCCCACAGTGTAGTGGTTGCAAAATTCTACAAAATGCTAATTAACTAAGATTGATTTCGGAAAATGTAATTTCGTCTGTTACGACGGTGTCCGACGTTTTCTTCGTAAACAGTTCTTCGTAAGCAATTCTTCGTAAGCAATTTTTCGTAAAACAATTCTTCGTAAAGGTAATTCTTTGTAAAACAATTCTTCCCAAAGCATTTATTCGTGCATACAATGGAGATTTGATGTATACGAAGAAATGCTTTACGAAAAATTCTTTTACGGATTTCATTTCACCAACAACTGTTTACGAACAATTGTTTTACGAAGAATTGCTTACGAAGAATTGCTTTACGAAGAATTGTTTACGAAGAATTCGCCTATAACCTGTTACGACGTATCTGACGAACATAAAAAATTGCGGCACATAAAATTTGGTAATGATTTATACCTTCAACTTCCACAAAAAAAAGAGTTCAGAAAAGACATGATTAAGGAGCTGGATAACAACTATAACATCATACCAGCCAAGTCATCAAATCCATTGCATCATCGCCAAAGTTGCACAAAAATACTTATCTGAAAAAATAAGTCGTTACATAGGTAGCCATTGGAACATCCCTTTTAATTGGTATTTGTGCTAGTTATGGTCAAGTTTTTTGCTAGTATAGCGTTTAAACGATCAGCTACAGTAAGCCAAGCGAATGGTGACAATACGGATGAGGTAATGGACTCTACAAGTCATCCCGGCTCTTTCTGTCAGTGGGAAGCAGATAACTTTGATTTTAACGAAGATACTCTGACAGGTCATGAACTCATGATACAACGCATGTGATGGGCATTATAAATTGTCAAACACCGAGCATGGCAACTCGACCACTAGTTATTGAAAAACGACAAGTCAGTGCAACTGAACTACTGGAATCACGAAATTTTGGCAATTTAGTCAAGTAGTATACTGCTGCAAAGACAGGTAATTGGAAAGACGTACGAATCAAGCAGCTGAATGCCTCTCCAGTGTTATTTTCGCACCATGAATTGCTTGACACTCTATGGCTGTGTTCAAACATATTCAATTCTAAGCCAGTACAATGGCAAGGGTTCATGGCTAATGTAGTTAAAGGTAAGTTTAAGGATTCGCTAGTATCATTTAATCCTATGAACAGATGATGCTGTTTACAGTGCAATGATATTCTTTCAAGACCAAGCGAGAAAAATGAGCGTACGTTGTGCACCGCTAACGTTTGACCAACCCCTCTACTTCAGAGCATTCAAAATTAAACAGGACAAAAAAATGTTCACTTACAACATGGTGGTTTTCATCAACTGATGTCCTTTCTCGGAGCAGGGTGCAAACTGATAGAAAGAAGTGGTTAAGATGATTTATGGAAAACTATGTATGCATCGAAATCTTTGCCAAAAATGATGGAGAAGATTTGTAGGCTGCAACGTTTCAACAGAGCATTATTGCTGATACTCGAGTAAATATGGATAACGCCTTAATTATTATTGGTAGCGATATTATTTGCAAAATGTGTGGAAAGAAACTGAAAGAGATTGCGCTAAAAAGATCTGACCAAGCAAGTAGGCTACCTTTGCTGTGATGCAAAAAGCCTTAAAATGTGGAGATAAGAGATAGCCTACACATGTCATCCACCGAAATCTTTCACAGATTACTGTCTATAGTCTGTTTGCAGGGGTCACTGGAACCGGACAAATTTTCGTATGAACTTACCAATGTTCCACTATTACTCTTCTCAGATGACGGAAGTATGCAGAAAGCTCAGACATCTGCATTGTTCAAGTACATGATCTTGCAAAATCAGGATATTTTGTGCACTAATTCTCGATTATCATGTATTTCGATTATATTTGATGGCTGTGCTCTCATTCATCGACTTCCCTGGCCAAAAGTTGGGAATATAACAAATTTGCTTGAAATGTTCATTCAATATCTTCTACGTGGGGAAAATACCAATATCAGCGTTGTTTTTGACAATTGTGATATTAAAACAACCAAAGGAGCAGAGCAAAAGCGCATAAAACTGACCGCATCTTGTCCCGACGTAGCAATTCGCTTGGACACACCCATCCCGGCAAATAAACCTGCGTTTTTATCAAATTGACGTAACAAGCAAAAAATTATAAACTTACTCTACAATAATCTTATTACTGTGGACATTGGACAAGGCCGAAGGAGAAAGAGACGCTAATGTTGCTATCGTCCGAAAGGTGCTGGAAGAACATGAAACCTATGGTCAAGTAACTGTGATGGCTGACGATACTGATATACTCATCCTTTTTCTTTATCACTCACCATGTTGTGAAAACAGCATTTATATGAAAACGTCTAACGCGAAAATTTCCATTCGTCGAGCTCAGCATGCTCTCGGCGAAAATATGTGCCCATCGTTGCTATTTTGCCACGCGTACTCTGGATGTGATACAACATCCTGCTCTTACGAAATGGGAAAAGTAAAAGTTTTTAAAATCTTGAAAGGTCTGGACAAAGTGCAACGTAAATGTGCCGCCTTCGGAAATAAGGAAGCTTTAAAAGAAAAGACATTTCCAGAATTGGAGAAGAATTCTCCCAAATTCTGTACCAGCAAGTGTTTTCCATTAATACTTTGAATTTATTGCGCTACCATTACGCTGTATCCCTAAAATATATATCAGTTGAAAGAACGCCTCCAACAAGTAGAGCATGCTACTTTCACAGCCTTTGTGTGTATCATCAAGTGTCAACATGGCGTCATTTGAAAACTGTGCTGAATCTTACTTTTTATGGATGCAAGGAAACAGCTTCTGGTCTGGTCCCAATAATGACAGATATAATAAATGTGCACCCAAAACTTTTTTGAAAGAAGTTAGGTGCAATTGCAGGAGCGCTAAACGTTTATGCACATCTTGTGGTTGCTCCAAGAAATGCTTTAAATGCAGTATTCACTGTGCTTGTGAAGTTCAAGATACCCAAGAGCTGTGAGTGTAGAAGTATGTTTACTTTCATAAAAATAGTTGCATCCCCAGAACGGGACCTCAAATTGTTACTGTGGTAGTTTCTGCAAGTAAAATATTTTTTGCAATGAACGATTTGTAAATGAAAGAGAACGCATATATTAAATATACGCTGCTTTTTCTGTTGAGGCAAAGCAATACTACTGAATAAACGACATTAAACGGTCTCTAGATAAGCATTAATTGCTCAAATCGCTGATGTTTATCTTTCTATTATACGTTGATTCTACATCTGCCAACGCCGTATCCCCATTTGTTTCAGTTGCTAATGTTGCTGCAGTGCCATATAGCCTACATTGAATTACATTTTAACGTTTGCAATTATAATTGCGTGAAAATAATTAAACTGTAATAAATGGCCAAATACGCCACAAACATGGGCGTCGGCAGAAAAAATGCAGGGGTGGGGGAGAAGCGGGGGTTGGGAGGGCACAATTTTTGAAGTCAAATTCATCTTGTAAGCTGCAACATAGGTAAGAAAAATTTAAAGTAACATTTGAGTGGTGAAGTGTAAAAATTGTGAAAAAAATTACTATTAACGAATGATGTAAGTGGTTGTTGCGCCTCCAGCGCAAAACTATTTAGAGAAATCAAAAAACTGAAGTAGAGTTGGTTGAAAACCTTATGAGAAACTGTTTGCGTGGAAGGCGAATCCAATTTTTGAAAATAGCACTCTCGCGAGCAAATTACATGTAAAGTCATAATCCTAGGGGGGGGGAGGTAAGTGCCCCTTCCCTGCCTACACTCATGATCACAACCTTTTTTAAAAAGTTTTAATACACATATCTTTTTGTGAGTGTTAATTACGTGTATATGCTTCCTAAGTTGTATTTTACTTAGAGCAACTATTTACAACCGCTAGATGGCGCGCTATGAAAATTTAAAATGCGGTTTTGGGGCAGTTCCCCAAGTCCGATTTTTGCCGAATTTTGGAATCGTCGGTCTGACTACCAGACAAGCCTCCTGCAACCAAAAAATGGTTGTTATCAAAAATGTCCGGGTCCAATGTCACTTCTTACTCGCCTATGCTCACTTTGAGTCTAAAATTGTCCGATTGTGGAAGTATGTTGACAAATTTTACTAAAAACTGTTTAAAAGTATTATGGTAAAATGAACTGATAATGAAAACTCGTCATGATGAATATCGAGTGATGATATGTTGCGTTACCGTCTTTCTGGATAACCAGTTTGGGTTGCACGTCAGAATTAGATTTTGTCCGGCTTCGGTCTGCCCAGGCGTAGTCGAGCAATTGGATTACCAGCAAGCAGCAATCACACTTTGTCCGTGTTTGCACAAACCGGAGAAAGTTTGGAGAGCGCCGAAACATTGGAAATAACCTTATTTACATTTCTACAAGCGCTAGCGACTAAAAACTGATTTTTTTCGTAAGAATTTAGCTTATGAAAATGTTTTGATACAAAAACCTAAAATGTGACTTTGCCATTGAATTCAGCTATAGGTCTAATCCTCATAATAATAATAATAATAATAATAATAATCATGTTTTTATTTGCGTTTATTGCTTTGGATTCGTACTCCAGTTCAGCAAAAAAATTGCATCTGAAAATACGTTGCTTTTTTTTCAAACGTTTTTTTTTACAAGTCAATTCGAAAACAATTCAAGAAACGTAGGCTTGTATTAAAATATATTATTATTTTCTATAATTGTTTGAAGAAACACCAAAGAAATCTTTGTACGTTTCAAACGCTTCTGTATCATTGCAATCCGTCCACAAGCAATCCACTGCAGTGAAATCTCATCACTTCTCAAGCAATACTGAGGAAGGTAATCTTCTACAGAAAATGTTGTCTTGTTTATATCTTTTAGTTTTTTTGGCTGCATTTTGTTTAAATTACTTGAGTGTTGAAACTTTTTAGCAAAGCAGTCAAAATCCACTACCTTAAAGCAGCTAGATCAAATTTTTTAATTTTTTTGTACAGCAACATAATTATATAGTAGGCTACTGGAGTCTTACACCAGTGTGATCGTGCTAAAGTGTGGATGTTTGTCCTGATTGTTTCCTCCTTCAGTTATATAGCAATAGCTACTAGATTAATTTGATGAATAGAAAAGTAAAAGCAAAACTATCGAGCAGAAACATTGTGAGTTGTTTTAGTTTAACGGTGGGCCATCTACGGCTCGCCGACATGTTTTTGTGGATCTTCTAGTAATCTAGTTGAATAGCAATATTTCAAATTTTAAGTTTCGGAAACAAAGTTACAGTTTGTTTAAAGAGAAATATTATCGAAAACATTCTATCATTTCTCCACAGTCAGAATGAAAACAAATGCTTTCCTGAAGAGGCAAGTTTAGATCACAAATGGAGAGAATTACAGTCGTAGGAGAATAAAACATTTTGGCGAACAAAACTTGCCCAAATTTTGTCTTTGCAAATGAACTTTCAAAAACTTTTTAGAAACTTTTTAGCAAAGCAGTCAAAATCCACTACCTTAAAGCAGCTAGATCAAATTTTTTAATTTTTTTGTACAGCAACATAATTATATAGTAGGCTACTGGAGTCTTACACCAGTGTGATCGTGCTAAAGTGTGGATGTTTGTCCTGATTGTTTCCTCCTTCAGTTATATAGCAATAGCTACTAGATTAATTTGATGAATAGAAAAGTAAAAGCAAAACTATCGAGCAGAAACATTGTGAGTTGTTTTAGTTTAACGGTGGGCCATCTACGGCTCGCCGACATGTTTTTGTGGATCTTCTAGTTGAATAGCAATATTTCAAATTTTAAGTTTCGGAAACAAAGTTACAGTTTGTTTAAAGAGAAATATTATCGAAAACATTCTATCATTTCTCCACAGTCAGAATGAAAACAAATGCTTTCCTGAAGAGGCAAGTTTAGATCACAAATGGAGAGAATTACAGTCGTAGGAGAATAAAACATTTTGGCGAACAAAACTTGCCCAAATTTTGTCTTTGCAAATGAACTTTCAAAAACGCAACATTGCTTACGATCTCTTAGATGCTCTGAGGTGGTGTATAGTCTAATATTGAGGTCTAGAACCTTTGTAGATAGGGGAGCAATAAAAGCTGCAGTTTTAGAAGTGCATTTCCGTAAGAACCTTATAATGCTTTAACACTTAATACAACTAACATGTAGTGGCAGGTAAAGAGTGGTGAAAGTGGGGCAACGTGTTTACTGAAGATCAGAAAAACAGCGGGGGGGTCTGGGGGATCTGTCTCAAAATTTTTAGAAGAATGCGTTTAATTTGGTGCATTCTGAGCGTATTTTCAGCTTTAAACTGTAATGAAAAGTTAAGATAAAACGTTCTTAACTAGATGCTGCCACGAAGAGCCATATCTGGCTAGCGAGCCATGGGTTTCCGATTCCTGGTCTAATAACTCCACTGTAGTCAACATGGAAGTTTACCAAAACACAGGCAACAAAACGTTCAATTTAGATAAACAAGGCTTACTTAACTTTAATCTACATTCATACACCTGTCTTTGTCCCAATTATCGTAAATAAACCATCAAATTGAATCTTTCTTGCATCAGACTTGCATCGTTAATCAAAACTACTTTGATTATTTGATGTAGGCCAATATTGCAATGAAATCATAGGCAATGTTTTTTCAGTACCATCGTTGCGTTAATAACTGGACATTTTTGCCCGAATATGATTAACTGCGTTAGTAAGATATAGACAAAAAATACAAAAAAAAATTAGATAGATTTCCAATGCTAACACAGAAACCTTATAATGTTTTCAGTACCTAGCGGGCTTTCAAACTTGTACCGATGAAGAAATGTAGGTTAGTATCCAAACGAATTATATCTGAAATAAGCTTACATCTGCTAATTACCAATTGCATTCTTTTACATTTAATTTTTGGGGCTACTGAATCGAAGCTTTACTTTCAGCCCAAATCGCAATACCAAATACAAGAGTTTTCAAAGTTGATGATGCTACATTTTACATTCTAAGAAAATGTTAATGTAACTTACTTCAAAATACAACACTATACAAAGTTTGTTTGTTTGTTTGTTTGTCATATTTTTACCCTGCATTGCGGGAAAGCGGACTTGAGCGCTATGCATCGGTGTACGCCTTCCGACGTACACCTGACCCACGCTGCAGCCGACTGCAATGTCTGTTTCCGGTTGTCTACTCTACTTATGACTTAAATTTGGTACTACCCATTACTCGAAATCGATCACTGGGTAGAGGCAATTATCGTAAAGTTTCTTGCCCAGAGAAACAGCAGCAAGTGCGGGTGGCTGGAGTCGAACACGCAGGCTCTCGACTGCGAGCCCAACGCGCTAACCACTCGGCCACAGCTGCCAAGTTCATAAAGTGGTAGATACTGGAAACTCATGATGAAAATTGATTTGTCCAAATACCTAGACATTTTATCAAATGATTTTTATCAATAACTGAATATAGAAAAAAAAGCAAAAAACTCATAAGGTTACCGATACCCAGCAGGCTTTTGAATCCTACCTGTGAAGAAATGTAGCCTACATGCTATAGTGAATAAGCTTATTGCTGCTCGCCAATGATGCTCTTTTACACCGACGTTTTGCATAATTATGTTGAATCGAAACTTATCATTCTGCCAAATTGCAATAGGCTACCACATGCAATAGATTCCAAAATCGATGATAATACATTTTACGTTTCTGATTGACGAAACGTATTCTGATTGACGAAACGTCGGAATAAAAGCAAATTGTCACTGTATACATCTTGTGATAGTTGAGCTCAATTTGCACCAGTAGAACATCTCCTATTATTTAATTTAATGCCTGGTGAACAGCCTCATTCAATTTTCAACATTTTACGTTTGTTGGAAAATATCAATTCGTATCTCATAAATTATAACAATCATGTAAAGTTTGTAAACTGGTAAGATGTCAAACATCATGGTAAGATTGATTTGCCCAATTAAATAACTGGACATTTTTGCACAAATTCGCGACGTTTTTTTTTTTTTTTTCAGTGGAGGAGCCACCGCCCACCCTGCTTCTCATCTCCTACGGTTATGGAGAGAATATAAAAATGAATTGCAAGATCTAGGCCTATGATATGGTTATATGACATGATTATGAATTATGATATGGTTATGACGTAGGCCTATGATATAGTTATCCAGTTTGCCAACCGTTTGTTACAAACGCGTCTGTAGTAGAAATGGAACTGATTGAAATGCAAGAAGACATATGGTTCTAAAAATATTTAAATGATGCAACTGTGCAGTTGAGTTTTGGAAAAAGGAGCCCTTCCTAGGTTCCTATAGTGTAAAAGACAAGTGTACAATATTTCTGTATTTAGCAAAACATACTGTTGTGAATTTTTAATTTCTAAAATGAAGTTTGTTAAACCAAAACACCGTGCAATCCCAACAAATAACCACTTAGTAAAATTAATTCATAAGCTTCAACAACACATCATCCAAAATTTCACAGATAAGGAAATCAAACAAAAAACTAAAATTGTGTGTGTTGGTTTCTTGCCGGTGTTTATAGTTTTTGGCAAGTTGCTCGTTTAATGAACAAGTTTGCCCACCCTTGTTTTAGTGGTTCATAGACGCATTGCGTGTCATGACAATGCGCACCCTCACATTGTTTATCTGTTTAATCGTCCTACTTATAAGTTATAATTGTGTGCCACTGAAAACATTTCAGTGCAATTGAAGGTGACAAAAAATTATGCCCCTTGACCTGTTTTTATTGTACGCATTAACGAGTAACATTCCTTCACAATTTTGTTGTGGAGTGGATCTGGATTCTAAAATAATGAGACTGTTCGGAGCTGGATTGGAGTCTGGTTTTATGAAGGAGTAGTTGAGTCGGAGTCTCAAAAATTACGCTTCACTCAACACTGCAAGATACACGGCTGGACATCGCAAAAACACTAAACATTTAAGCTAAAAAGTTTTGATTTGTTCAGCGTTGCCAATTGCGAATGGCTGTTTTTTTTTGTCGTAACATCGCCATCACGGCGTAAGTCCAATTGTTTCTAAACTTTACAGCAACAATGAAATACGTTAAATAGATGCAAAATTGTGACAAATTTGTGATCAGTGTCGAGTTAATTTAAAAAGTTATTCTTGTGGTTGTTGACTCTGCATTTCAGGAAATAATTTTGACCATTAAGTCAAGGTTATCAAAAACACTGTACAGCCATCTTAGCTGCTTTGACGTCAACACTGATTTGTTCAAAATCCCTGACAATGCTGCATGACTTTGCGAATGAGCTATAAAAACTTTTATTTCCTTTTACAAGGTCAAGTAAAACAACTCACAATAGAAAAAGGATGTGTGGTACGATGCGTAGTATTGTTTGATTTACAACAGAAAAAGCATGAGTTCTGGCGGGCTTGTTTGATCTCTGAGTGTTTGCTTAAAGCGTGTAGCCCAATCAATGATTCACTAACCTCTAACTTGCACTCTAGCAGCTAGCAGTTTCAATGTAGCAAGTCAGCTATTTTCTTAACTGATATCAACATACTCAGTGTTTGGTAGTGGATATGAGTTTAAGTTTTTTGTGCAATGCCTTTGGCTCTATTTTGGTGAGTTTGGAACCACATGTAGTCAGATTATTTGTTTGTTTCAATTTTTCGTCAGTCAGGTGCGGAGAATTATTTGGCACCAGCTGGATACTAAATTAAATTGTCGCTGCTTTAGTTTGTAAAACTCTATTTAAAAACTTCCTATTCAGTCGCGAACGTCTCGCTTATTCACAGAAGTTCTAAACTCATAGTTACGTTAGAGAATAATATGTTAGTCTAAGCAGAAAATTATATTTCTCTGGCAAGTCTAAGCAGGAAATCCAGAACAACAATAATAACTTCAACAAACACAAATGTGACGACTTAGAAGCATGCATAGCGTTGAACTGCAGAACATAATATACATTTGAATTGACATAATTGACCTCGGCGCACTCCGCCTTGAAATCTAATTATCTTATATAACTCAATTACTCAATGAAAGCGACATTAACTGCGTCAACCGTTGTATGTTGAGTGTATTTAAAGCAGGGGTCGGTAACCTTTTTGTAACTGCGGGCAAAAACCAAACTTTACAAGGTCTTCGTAGGCCGTAACCTAGGTCAGTGCTTCTTAAACTGTTTTAGTTTTGTTCACCCCTATCATCTATCTCCAGATTTCATTCAGCCTTGTCTCATGATATGATAAAACTATCTCGTCTATATATAACAGCACAAAATTACTTAGGTTGTTTCGACTTTTCTTGTCGAACAACTCAAGCTAAGTTTTACCATTGCAAATCTACAATTTCTCGAGTCCAGAGATATAAAGCTACAAAAGCACAAAACACTGTCACAAAATTTTTGTACTTAAACACTCAGTGCAAGCCAACTTCACTCTTACAATAAGCAAAAAAACACCAAAAAACAACAGTTCAGTAGTCGATTTATTTAAATGAAAAACTTAGAATTGATTTTGTTTTTGGAAATTCTCACTTGTTCACTGAACAGGTTGAACACCCGGAATACCCACCCTGCTCGCAAGCTATCATCTATTTCTGACGGTTCACCCTTTTTCACCCCTTTTGGTTGGTTCACCCCTGCAAAAATTTTATTTACCCTGGAGTGAACCATTCACCTGTTTAAGAAGCACTGACCTAGGTTACTAATTTACCACCTACAGTTTTGTTCTCTTCATTGTTCATGATATTGTTGAATATTCGAATTTACGGAATTTTAATCAGAGTCCTGACTTTGTTAACGAAAGCACAACATACATTTATTGATAGCATAACATTAATGTTTGATGTTGCTTTTTGGTTTGAAAGTTTCTGAAGTTCAGGTGATAAGTTGCACGAGGAAAGAAGCAGAACATCTTGCAAGTGTTCATTAGTAGCCTAAGTTTACTAAGTTTTGTTCTGAATTGGTTTTTGGTGAGTTTCGTTATGACGACAAACAGACGTTCACTTCTATAAGCAAGTAGGCTACTGGCAAATTTTGTTGCCAATTTTTTGGCATGATTAATCAAGTTGAGATATTGTTTCCATTCAAAATACTTTTTATAGAAGTCTAGCAGTGATGGACGACCTTCGGCGTGAAACTTTGATTTTAACTTGTTGGCTCCTTTACTGCAGCTCAACTAGCTTACTTCTGTTTGCTACTTTTCTTTTGTACAGTATCCACCTGTAGGCCTACATCAAAATGAGTACTAAAAAATTTAATGTCGTTTTTGAGAGAACGCATGTTACCAAAGTGAGATAAAAATTGATTTCTTATAATTATGTTGTACCACAGAAACAAAAACGCAGCAAAGTGAGACACGTGGGCCCACCATTATGATCAATGAAAAACAGAATGACGCAAGTGTTACGATCATATTTATTAAAAATAAAAGATGAGAGAAAACGAGAGGTTCGATTATAAAATAGTATCCCACTAGGCGGTCCGTATAATGGTAAAACTTGTTAAGGGGCTGCAGACCAGGTGATTTTCTTTGGAGGGCCGGATCCGGCCCACGGACCGTAAGTTACCCAGCCCTGATTTAAAGAAAGAACAGCTGGTGATAGAACTTTTGACTGTAGCATGCTAAATGCAGGGTGAATGCTTTTAAATCATGGTAGGCTGAGCCACTTGATTCCAAAATTTAGGCTTCACGATGTTGACTTACTTGTTAACGTCTTTTCATTAATTTTTTTACGAGTATTTAAATCTGAAGCTTGTGTTAAAGCTCTTTGGTGTGTCTTTGTTAGTCCATTATTTCTCTACAGTAAAACAATTTTTGTCGAACCGAAACGCATAGATGGCAGTTTCGCATCGTTTTGACCGGACCTATTCAGTTCACCGTGTTCGTTTGATAGACAGACTGGGAAGAACAAATTCTTTGGGCTGGGTAACATAAGTGACGTTTGTCAAAAAGTGAAGAAGCAGTGAAGGTTTTGCGTTAAAAATACTGTAACAGGTAATGGAAATAATTTTGGTGCAATGATGAGCATTTTTGTGCGAGCGAAACCTCAACGAAGAAGCAAAAGTGTATATCAGACATTAGATTTTTCTCTGTTCCACAGAAAGCTTACACTCGATGCATAATGGAGCTTCAGCTTAATCGATTTCGGACGTCTTGTCGAAGTTCAGCGAAGTATTAGATTTACTGCGTCGTACATTTGCTAAACCGAGTGCCATCAGTGAACCAAGAGTCAAAGCCCATTGCCCAGGCTTTACTTTGAACAAAGTACCGTCTTATTTGCAAGGGTAGCCTACATGTGCAATGATGTCAGCAAAAGCCTTACCATTTTATAATAGCCAAATTTAATGCTAAGGCAAGCAGTTAGGTGTTTTTTATCAAGTTATGCTTCTTGTTAGAGTTTCTTGCTGTGTGAGAGTTGCATATTAAAACGCCTTTTCAGACTTAAGTGCTTTTCTCAATTTTGTAAAAGATAATTTTACGTTTTTCATTGGCTTTCGTGAAGCGTTTATTCAACATAAACATGTACGGTATAGGTCTCTCAAATTTCTCAAGGGAGACTTCTGCATGATTTCAAAATCGACGCTTCGTTTCCAATTATACAGTTGTTTTATTAAACAGGGATTTGACAGGTTTAGCTGAGCACTTTGAAGTAAATTTGTAGCATAAATAAGCCTTTGAAAGCGCTTGTGTGTACGTGATTGATTAGACCTTGCGGTCCTCTTGTTTTCGGTTGCTTGGATCATTTCTTAAGCCGAGGTTTTGGGACGTTGAATGAACGTTGATTCTTGAAAAGTGCTACCTCTAGCCAACGAATTAGTCTGTGGGATAGCTAAAGCTTGCAATCAAAGATAGGTTTGTATTAGTCGCTCATAAATCTCAGTAAACTGCCTGAAGCTTTGGTAAAGTAAAATTAAACGTTAATTTTGTGCAGCCAAAAGAATGATAAAAAGTGTTCCTAACATAGCAAGCTTGTTTGATGTCATCAACATACCAAAGCTTTATTTTTAGAAAAGCAACACAAATTAGAGCACAAACTTATTGAAGGTTTGAAGTAAAAATATTCAGAAACGATACTTCCTTTTGAAGCAAAATCCCTTTGTCGTAGTTTTTGTTTCAAACAAGGCTGTGGTTCGTCCGGAGGGATTTTGACGTGTCCAGAGTCGGAGTCGGCCAGTTACAGTATAAGCTGAAGAGTTGGAGTCGTATATTTTTTGCCCGACTACACAGCTTTGGTTTCGAACCACATATCTTGCTGACGAATTTCGCCTTTCACCGAATGAATTGAACTACATATTTAAGCGGCCTAAATGCCCAGCATCCCCATGTTTGTAGATTGCTATCACATTATACTTTATGAACATTTTCAACACTTTTCGTTTCATTTCATCTTCAAAAAAATATATTTCATATTTGCAAGGAAAACAAGTGTTTTAACACAACGATATTTCAAAATGTGAGATATTTCGTTCAGAACTAAACTTTGTCGCCTGTATTTCGTTCTGTTTCGCTTCGAATTAAATACCAGGCGAAGAATTTCGTTTCATTTCGATCAAACTAAATCCTTCTGAACAGGCGTGCTAAGAAATCACAACACTTTGTGAATGGTTTACCTTGGTAAGGTCTTATGTTACGAGTTGTTGTTATAAAATTGTCAATTACGTTACATGTTCACTGCCTTTATTTAGTGTTGATCGGATAAGCCACAGCCACACTTTGAGCGACTTAAGTTTCCCACAACACAAATAATAACGTGTAAAACCACTATAGCATTCCTTTCAAACATGATCTTTTAGTTACTACTACCTTTGAAAAGCCACTTAGTGAAATTGTCATTAGCTTGCCGCCTTACTCGTTAAAGTTGTAAACTTGAAATGTTATATCGATTCAATTATTCTGGACGTTTTTTTATAGAGCTCATAGAAAAAAAGTAGTTTTTTTCGAAATGAGAGGTTATTAAGTTTTTGATAACCTCTTATCGACTTTTTAGTCACATGCTCCACTTATGGTTAGCTGAAAGTTTGTATGGAACATATTAGGAAACAGTTCAACTGATAAGGTGCATGGCTAGCTAGAACTGCGAGAAGATAAAGCAGATACAGACAGTAAAGAGTGCAATGTTACAACATGGTGACCAATACTTATTCAACACTTCAGTCCTCATAGCTGACTAACCTTACCACTGATGGTCATGGTAGGGCCAACAATCTCGACTGTTAGCCAAATTGGGCCAACAGAAAAGGCTAGTATCCAAATATTGAAAATTGAATGAGGCTGTTCACCAGGCATTAAATTAAATGATATGAGATGTTCTACTGGTGCAAATTAAGCTAAACTATCACAAGATGTATACAGTGACAATCTGCTTTTATTCCGACGTTTCGTCGTCTAGCCCCCTGAAGAAGTCAGTCGTGTCTGATTGACGAAACGTCGGAATAAAAGCAGATTGTCACTGTATACATCTTGTGATAGTTTAGCTTAATTTGCACCAGTAGAACATCTCATATCATTTAATTTATCCAAATATTGTTATACATAAAATAAAGTAAACTTTATTTAAAATTACTTTACTTTATTTAAAATGTTTTGTCACACCGTGCATCCCAGTGGATCATCAGTTGAATTATAGGAAAATTTGATGAAAAGTTTAGGAACGAAGTTTTGTTTTGGAATACATAAAATAGTTTGCTTTTCTGAGCTGATTTGCAGAACAGATTTTGTTGCAAGCATGTTAGTGACATCGTAAGTGCCCAAGAATACATCGAAACCTGTCAAATAAACATTTAAGAATTTGTTTCAATACAAATTTTTAAATCTTGGTTTTTGATGCTTTTACGCTCTCAGTTGTTTGCTATAGTATCCAGGCTTACGCCTTGTGGTTGAAGTTTTAGTTCACGGGTGTCCAAACTTGTTCCCAGGCGGGCCAGATTTGATAATGCGGATGTGCCCGCGGATCAACCGTTTTGTAAAGAAAGATGCATATATAGCAATATTGTTTTATTTGGTGTCATTTTCATACAACAAACCAATATGCAGGTTTAAGTATTATTTCGTTGTATACATATCACGGGATATGGTTAGTTAGGCTGCTATAAGTTAGCCCATCGGATTTTCCATCAGAAATTAACACATCCAGAAACTTTGTAAAACAGAGCTGTGTTGGTGCCAAGGATGAAGCTGACGTCTTGATTTCTATACCCAGATCACGTCTGGTGCGACTTCGAGGCTAATGGTAGACAAGCGTAAAGTATCACGGAGGTGGGAGTCGCTCAGCTTTATTCTCGAGCGGTTCCTGTTCAAGTTCATGCAAGCTTTCGCATTTCCTGGAAATTTGTTTTTGATGGACAAAAGGAATACCGAAGAACTTTTAATCTTGCCTGAGTTGAAAGAATGTTGATAAGTTGGCGAAGGCGAATGGAGTGAGGTGGTATGGGGATGTTTTGAGAAGGGATGAAGATGATGTTTTGAGAAGAGCGCTGAAGTTGCGAATGGATGGTCGTAGGAAGCAAGGTGGATGGTCGTAGGAATCAAGGAAGACCCAAGAATACGTGGAAAAGGCAAGTTGAAGAGGAAAGCAGCGATGTCGGCTTGACAAGAGAGGACGCGTTAGACAGATCGACGTGGAGGCAGGGTGTGAAGGCGATTGTGGCGTTTGGAGGTGAATCCGGCCACCCTCACATTTTTAAAAATAGTGTAAGTTGAATTTGTATGATTTCTGTTTGTCTTCGGGCCAAAATCAACATATTGCGCAACAACAGGCGCGGGCCATACAAAAATGTATCGCGAACCGGACTTTGGACACACCTGTTTTAGATCAAGTGGACAGGAAGGCAAGGAAGTCAGTCTTCGTGTCCACCTTCCGGCATGTCTTTACGTATTTTGCCAAGCACACAGCCGCATACTCATCCGGTGTTGATCACGGATCTACAGCCTGCAAATCTACTGCATCGAGTCATTAAATATAACAAGCTACACTTTTACTAAACCAGTGGTTCTCAACGTGGGTGTAAATAAATTTCCAGGTCTACCCACTATCATAGGATTCCATTTAATGTTTTGAAAAGTGTGTGATATTTTGTTTTTGTAAAAAATATTGAATTGACGTAAATTTGAAAAACTCACTTGACTTATTAAGTACCATTGGCCTGTAGCAGTTCTGAACTTTCGAAAAAAACGCTTTTTTAGATTTAGGGCTGAAGGTATGAAAGAGAAAAATTTTGGTATGAAATGAAAAGGTTTGTGGTGTAGGCAATAGAATGTAGTAACATTACGTTTCAAATTCATAGTGTTTTAAGAACGCGATTGTTATTATTCACTTGTTACCTCAATGTATGGCATGATGTACAGGTTCACAAACAGGAGTTTACAATAGTTTGCAGCACGTTTAAACTGTATTCATGGGCTTGACATTTACACAAATCAGTTTTCTTTTTAAAATTGAACCCTTACAAGCCGTCAAGCCCATATGTTGAATCAATGTAAAAATGACGCATTTTGTTGTCTGGGATGATCTGTTGGTTGTTTTTCCTCAACACGACGCTTTGTACGATTTATCTAATGTTTAAAAAGATTGAATCAACATCAAACAGTGAAGCAGACTTGAACTTGGTTCAAATGTTACTGCACTGCAGAAAAATGTTAATTAAAAAACAGAGAAAGCTAAATATTCTAAGACAAAGTTCTATCATCGTTGCGGTAATTTTTCTTCTCCAGACGTCAAGAAACTTAAAAGTAACAATTCAATTCGGAGAGTTCGGCCCAGATACGGGTGAAAAAACTTTTGGACAGTTTCACTTAGAACTTGCAATGTAAAGTGTTCATATAATTCAAGCAAAAATACACTCTTTGGCCTCTCATGTGTTGCTGGCAGAGCAGTTAAGGAAGCAAAAGAGCTGTCGGAAATAAGCCTTACATTTGTACAAGAAACAACGAGAAGACATTCGTATCTAACTAAGAAATCAGTCCTTTTTTTATATTGATTCACAGTATACAGACGTTAAATCAATATTAAAAGGACCAATTTCCCAGACAGCAAAATCCGTTATTTTTACATTGATTCAACGTCTGCAGACGTGTGTAAAAATGACGGATTTTGCTGTTTGGGTTATTGGCTGAGATGTAAGAAAATACATCAGAATTTATCTGCTCAGTGATAATGTTTCCAGTGTTGCCAAAGTGTTTGATTTTGTCAGATCTTGGTTCGAGTCCAGGTCGGATCACACCGAACAAACATAAAAATGTCAGCGACTCTGTTCTTTTTGCCTGTTGAAGTAATAATAGAGTTGCATTGCAAATATGATGCACAATACGAGAGTTGTTGAAAAAAAACATGAAATTTTATGCCGAAACAAAGTTAAGAAGAATTGCATGTCGATAGAAACTACATTGCGAAATACCGCAGTTTTTTTTGCAAACAGTCCCAAAAAGTTCTTTCCCTTGCAAACATTAACAGCTGTAGAGCGACAAGAAATAGATTAGCCCACAACTAGTGAGAAATAAAAACTCTTACGTTACACTGATGGTTTCGGGATCAAACATTCGATGGTGCAAAGCGTTTATGCATATGGAGTATAGAAGAGGAAAGAAGCTTTTGTTTCTTATTCGAGATACAGTATTTATAACCAAAACTACAACTGAAGGATCAGAATCTAATTGAATATTGTATGAAAAGTTGTGGTAATCCCTTATGTATATTTCATATGCTTATTTCATCACTTGTTTAATTAACAAACCAGCAATTTTTGTAATCATTGACCGTATCGTACGCTGAATTCTGTAACGTTTTAGTGCGTATATTAGTCGGTGAACGTAAACAATATGTGCTCGTGCTGCGGTATATCGATGCAACCCATGTAGCCATTGCAACGTCATGCAAGTTCAACTGAGAAAGATTCCTTTAGCGCTGCAACAACCCTAACCTTTGGCCAAAGTGTGGACAGATTTTAAATACTCGATGTCGAAATGCATTCATGAGAACCACATACTTTTGCTTACCAACAGACGTTATCACTGAACAATGTGAACTGAGCCATTTGAATAAGTGGAACAAGTGGCGGTGTTATGCACAATAGTGGATGTACAATTGTACATGAAAGTAGACATGTGCTATTTTGTCTCGTTTTCTATGTATTGGGTCAGGCAGTCATTTGCTGATTGGTTTAATTTGAAACTTATTTAAAAACGCAAAAAAATACATAAAAAAAAGTATGCTTTCAGTGGCCTACATACATTCTGGCTGACTGTGACGACTCACTACTAGCAAGAAAACAAAATTCTTCTAGAGCCTGCAACACCACGATAAAATACAAAATGAGCTTAATTTATCAGCAAAGTTCAGCTGGTTCGATTGATGACCTCATATTGGATACTCACGCTATATATGGCAGTTGGCACCAAAAACCTAGAAATTAACAGTATATATATTGAAATTTAGATCACAAACCTAAGATTTTAGCATTGTGTTTTCTGTGAGACCTGGCGCTCTGCGGAATGGAAGTTGTAAAACAAACTAATGAGGCAAGACGTTTTGTAGAAACTCCTGCTCACATCGTTGAAGATGAAGAGGATTTCAGTGGAGTTGTGGAAGGGCCAACGTTGAAGGTAAAAGGTTTTCAACTAGAAGATACTCAACATTTATACAAATGCAGTGCTCTTTCTAAGATAATAATAATAGTAATCATGCTTTTATTTGCGCCCATTGCGATAACATGCAGCACTGCGATCACAGATGCGATACAACAGACGACAGGAAGCAGCGAAGTGACATATAAGCTTAGTCTTCGAGTCAGCTGCTCCCCTTAGTTTGGCTTGCCTTTGAGTGTCTTTGCCGAGACACAGTGCTTTGGAGCGGTGTCGAACCCACGCATTTTCGAACGTCGCGCAGACGTTCTCACCACTCGGCTACGCAGCCGACATAAGAGTTGCTTCTCGTAATAATTAGCATTGAACGTTTCATTGAGCGTTTGAGCATTGAACGTTTCATCAGATTAGATGCGAAGTTTGTGTCGGTTTACTTTATTTTTTAAAGGTTTATTTATATGATACTTTTATGATGAGAGCTTATTTATTAGAATGTTAGTACGAAGCCATGCTGTTCTTGATAGCCACAAATTTCTTTTAAAATCTCTTTTAAAGCTCTAAATTCCAAAAATTACCTTAAACGAACATTTGAAAAACTTTTGGCCATGTCATGAGAAAGGAACAATTAGAACACACTGCTTTTTGTGAAAAGATTAAAGGAAAATGAACTCGTGGAAAACAGCGTCTCACTTTTCTCAATAATTACAAGGATCATCTTCACGTTCCAACCACAACAATTTTTAATGCAGTCAAATAGCTGGATAAATGGAAAGAACTATACATGAACGCCTAAGCCTGGAACAGGCATTATACACAAAGAAGAAATATAAAATCTGTCGATTTTATATTTTCTATCGAAAATGAATTGCAGCTTTCATGGACCAACCTTACATTGAAAACCATTGCACTATGAATATCTTCTACCTTAACCCTGTAATAATGTTACTTGGTAAACTGTTTTTTGGATTTATTTATTGTTTATGCGCCAAGCGCAACTTTATTGCTTGGTGGTAAATTTAAAAAAGGTTTATTACAATGATGCAGCATTAGTATATTGGTCCCAGCTGTAAAAACTGCTCGATTTTACATTAATCAATGGTAAAAATAAAGTAAAAAAGCGATCCCTCTCGATATGGTTTGTCCGTTGCTCATTTGAGTCATTGAGAGACAAGTGGAAGAACATCAACCAGACACAGGCAGTTGTACAGTAAAATGTCGCTCTTGAACATCCACTTGCTGATGGAGCATTACTTTCCTAACGAGTTTGTGATCATGTTCATAATTTGTCAAGTCAATGATGGATAAAATTCATCACTTTCCAGACTTGTAGGCTACTTGCTGAACAGAACACGTGGGTTTGTTTTCCTGCGCTTGTTGAACTGCATAGCGTGTCTGCCACAAGTAGGCAGTAGTGAACAGGTTTGGTCATCAACACACGAAAAGACGCCAGTTTCGATTCTATATTAAATTGCTCTTATTTCTAACCTTCAAGAAGAAAGCAATATTTGTCATGGCAAAATACAAATATAGGAAAAGTCAAAAGCAACAAAATGTGAAGGGAAGACTGGCTTAACAAAAAATTAATCAAAACAATTATGAAATAGTATGAAAACGCAAGCCACTAAGGAATTTAATATTTTAGAATTGCATTTAAATAACAAAAATACCAAGCAAAGAGCCGGATAAGTGCTTGATGTTTTAACCACCAATTAAAAATGTTGAATTCGGCATTTCATTCCCAGCGGCCAGCGGACGTCTATTTTGTGACGTGATTTGGTGGGTCCACTGCTCATTGTCGTTGCCAAACCTTAGTATCTTTTGTAGCCTACGTGCAATGCTTTTCAACTTAATTTAAGCATAACAAAATTTTATTTTTTGTTGGGTGATGGCGCGCTGTTTTAGAAGTAAATAAAATGAGAACATCTAATAAATGAAAGCTTTCCTAGAAAAACACAAAAAAATAACCTCAAAAATAGTGACATTAAAAGCCAATTTTGTATAACGAGCCCATCGCTGTCAATTACGTAGTAAGTTTAAAGTTACAACATTAAAAACAATGAACTATTTAATCACTCCACGCCGGGCTAAATATAACGTTCACAGGTGAAAGATATTCGAGACAAATACAAGGGAAGAGATTACGACAAT
This sequence comes from Aplidium turbinatum, assembly GCF_918807975.1. NCBI lineage: Eukaryota > Metazoa > Chordata > Ascidiacea > Aplousobranchia > Polyclinidae > Aplidium > Aplidium turbinatum. The sequence goes on from NC_137482.1 coordinate 22,480,234, forward strand.
TTTGCTAAACCCAAGTCCTCCAACAACAATTCATCCAGAAAAGGGAGCGATGAACTGGTGAGTGGTGAAAGGTTTTTTATGAAAATATAACATATTCGATAATAGTCATACCCAGGACGCTTTATCGGATGAATAACCTTCCTTGCCGTCCCAAGGGGAGTGGGACTATGCTTTTCACAAAGACATTGTCCGTGACCCAGACTAGTCGAACGTGCAGCATCAGGCTAAAACAGGTCGTTAGTATCTACATTTATGAAGTAAACAACCATCATGCTGCTAAAAGCCAAACTCAATCTATTGAAGGTCATAAAATCTGCAATTGGCGAAGTAGTCTGCGTTTTTGAACGCTTTTGACAAATGTTAAAATTAACATGCACTATACTAAGCTATTCGGTTTAGCATACCATTGTTACCACATGGTTTGACGTTATTGTCGCAGACTTGTTTTTAATGTAAAAAGAAGGCGTTGTCTTTTAATGCTCCAACTTACCAAGTTGTTTATGTTGTACATTGCGCATTTTTTGTGTTAGACTTGTCTTAGCTTGCATAATCCCATGTAATTCCATCATTCGTGGCTTAATGAAGTTTTTATATTTACATCAACAACGCGCATAAATTCTGACGTAATTTTATTTGGTCTGTCAATGCGAAAACAAATGATTTTATCGTTTCATGCGTTGAAGGATAATTTAGTATTTACAAAGAAAATTCACTGAAGCTTTTTATATAGTGTATAATTATACTCGCAGTAGTCAACTAGTCAATAGTCATGTGCCGCGTCCTAACGAGCTTACACGGTGCTAAATTGATTGCCTACGTGCATTATGCATGCACTGAACGCATCTGCGTTGCAAAGTCTTAATAAAGTATTTATTTATAAACTGCCGTAACCTTCTCCTTCCGCTTCAATTTGCTCAGCGATTCGTCGATGTATCGTTTGAAGCTGTATTCATTGAATAATATTTGCTGGCTATTCAAACCACAATGTAGGCTAGCAAATCAGCGAGGTACAGGGGGGTCCAAAGATACTTTGAACCCAGGCCCGGAATAATTTTAGGGGCCCAGAATATTTTTAAGGGGCCCTTTAACTTAAGGAAACCACAACGTATTCTTTAGATATCGTGCGTTTTTCTTAGAAGTATCTTGATTGGGGGCAGGATTTCATTCGTATCCGTCCTAGATTATCTTCTCAACGACCCTGAGTGACCATTGACCAATGACCATGGATACTGGTGGCATGGCGATTCAGCGACTGTGTGTGTTGCACCATGTGCAAAAACTTCACTAAACGCATTTATGTTATGCCAATCCAACAAAATAATGTTCTTGTACTTTCAGTCATGGAGAAGCTTAGACTTCGACCAGGCTTGTGACGACACAAAAGCGCCAAATAATGAGGTTGGTTGTTTGATGGAATCTTTACACCTGAAGTGAAAAAGCCTCTTTAAAAATTTAATCTTAGCGGTTATGCGTACAGTGGTTTAAGAGCCTTTTAAAGTTTTAACCTCTGACGTAGGTTTTGTATCTTAAGATTGCCGTTTCAAATGTTCATTTCAAATGCATCATGAGTATGACACAAATTTCTCCACTAAAAAAGTTCATTTGAAAGGGAAAAAAATGCTTTTTTGCTTAGTTGAAACCCAGAGCTGAAATATTGTTCAATTATTAAACTAAGTTCTTGAACTAAGCTGGAAGTTGTTTTGTGAAAACAAGATAACGAATTAGGCTAATCAGCAGAATATGGAGTATACTTATGTCGACAAAAGTCCTTTTACAGTGCTTAACTCGTGATAGAAAATTCTGAACTGGATTGCTCACTTGCGAAGTGGGCGGATGGCGAAACTTTTAATTTTTTACCTTTACTGGAGATACTCGAAGCGATTAAGTCAGCAAATAGCTTGATGACGTAATCACATAGTCGCTCTCAAATCGATATTTAATCAAAAGTTTAACATGATTTGTGATAGATTTCAAAATGAGCAGTCAAAGACAGATCTAGCATTGCATTTAATTTTGACATAGATTTATTGTATTCAAACGTTGTTCCGTTGCGGTAATTGCCTAATTATGTGATTATCGCATCAAATAAAAAGTGAGCACAATTAAAACTGTAGGCCTACAAACAGAAGTTGTCTAAAATTGTCTTTAATTTAAATGTAACTTGGCTTTAAATTGTCAATTTTGTTACTGACTGAAAGAAAATTTAAAGAGAACTTTGATTCAATTCAATTAGTCTAAGATCAGTCAAGCGTTCAATTACGCTGAGTGAGTGCAACTTATCCCTTGAATTAATGTAAGCTTAAATTTCACCACACTATCAATGCACTGTAATTTTCTTGTTTTGCTGATTGAGTAAACTGTTTTCTACATTTCTTCAACGTCTAATGACACTGAAGCAGTGGCGTAGCTAGGGAATGTGCCGCCCGGGGCGGATTCAGATTTTGCCGCCCCTTCAAGAAAAAGCATGTGAAAATGAATTGCGTTTTTTTATCAGATTATAATCAAAATCAAAAATCGTAGTCTGAAAGTGCCGCCCCCAGACGTGCCGCCCGGGGCGGTCCGCTCCCCCCCCCCCTAGCTACGCCACTGCACTGAAGAAAAGTTGATATTACAAAATGATTTTCTTGCTGAGTTGTCTACCAGCTGTTCACGTGGTAGCCATCAATCAATAACCCAGACAGCAAAATCCTTCATTTTTTTCTTGATTCAACGCCTGGAGACGTTGAATCAATGTAAAAATGACGGATTTGCTCTCTGGGAATGTTCTGTTATGGTGAAACACAGTGTGAAAGCTTAAGTTTAATCAACGTCTTGAAATTGCGCACATAAAAGTGCGTAATTTCCTTCTTTTGAAAGCTGTTGACTAAATTCGATCACGCTTTCTGAGCTCGTTTCCTCTAAGGAAGGAGATCGTGGACCCGAAAATTAAATTGACCATTTTTGTTACTTTTAACACCGAATGGCGTTTGGTTGCAATGTTAATGAAGTGGTTGAACCTCGCTGCGTAATGTTTGCAAGTGATTTGGTTATGCCAGTAAGATTAGTTGGTGCAAATGTTCAGGTTGTCGGGAAAAACGTTGTCTCAGCACTATTAGTGAGTTTGTTGGGTGGTATCCTTAATTTCATAAAATTCCATTACCTTAAGCCGACTTGCCTTAGTCTTGGAACGTGCTCATCAGTTGCCATAGCATAATGAAAAAGACGAAGAAACAAATAAATATCTCTCTCTCTTTAGCAACTGCATGTCATTTTTAGATCAAACCTATTCAATGCAATTCCATAAAACACCGATCTAACAATGGTTCTCTCAAAAAAAGAAAAATACAGCAAATGCTAATATTAAAAGCCGTTTTTTAAAAAAAAAAAAGCCGTTGAATTTAAAACCATAAAAGGAGACATGTGATCAATGTTGGTCCGAGACATGTGATAAAAGTAGGCAGGTCAATTGCGAGGACAGGTCACATGTTCAACAAGCGTATCATTTCAGAAAGAGGCAGTTTTCAGATTAGTGCTTGTACGAAACATACGAAGTTCAATAAACAAAACTAAAAAATTGCTGTGTTAAAGTAAATCTTATTTTCTCCCAGCACGATAAAGCAGAGAAACAAAACAGGAAACGTCTTGCAACATATCTTGGTCAACATATATTACAGTAGCTTTGAGATCGCATATGGTCAAGGACAACAGCATAACCAGAAGAAGTTATCATTTTTATATTCTTTCAATCTCTAAGCGACGTTGAAACGATGTTCAAATTTAACTTTTTGTGATTGAGAAATAGCACTTTACATTTTTACAACGTCGAACCTGTACAAGTCGTGCGGTCTTCATTAGAGAAAGTGCTAGAGTCGTTGCAAGCAAGGTACAAATCTACCTGAGGTTATCTGCAGTGCTGTATTCGTAAAAAAGCACAGGGTATACTGTCAGATTTGCCAAAATGATAAATAATACACAGCTTGCAAAATACTAATCTTTATTCTACCATAACATGAATTATAAACATCAAAATTGGACTAGAGATACCAAATTGTTTATTTTTCTATGAATACAGCCTGCCGAGAGGAATCTACATCTTTATCCTCTTTAAAAATTTGGGATCTAGTATCCTTAGCTGATTGGTGGTTTAGTAGCCAGGATCTTACATATTTGTAGTGGTAAATTGAGCCACGGGTGGTCCATTGCAATAAGCATCAAACAGCTCACATTATCAATGAGCAAAGATGCTCTTAAACCTGTGATAATATTTTTCATTAAACTGAAACCACGTTCACATTCTGCTGTTGAACAAGGTAAAGTTGAAATAACTGTAAAGAGAGACTTCGGATTATTGGGCACAATTTCAACTTTTTCACTAAAGTCTCTTAATCCTTGGATTGACTGTATTTCATCAATGTCAAAGCGTTTACAAATTCTTCTCACCTCTGCTTCTCCATGACGCAAATTTCCTTCTATCATTTTTTCAGGTTGCAAGTTAGCAGTATCAACCAGTAGCTGACCATTGTCAGTGTCGGCATTAGCGCAAAGTCTCATTTGTATTCTGCTAATAATGCTCTGAATGAATTGATTTGCGTTAATTGGCACTATTTTAGAACTCTGTATCGGAGGAATATTTCTGAACATTAAATTATCCTTCGCTGCTAAAGCCAACTGTGTTTTTTCTCCCGGATTTTCCTTGAAACTCTTAATAATTCGTATTGTCCATTTTATTAAAAGTTCGGCTCTAGGTAAAGTTGTACTTCGAGACTGAAGTTTAATGGATAACATGGATAATTCTTGCGAACATCATACATTAGGAATCAGTAAGGATAGCATAGGCAGTTACGCACTCGCTTGGGAAAACCAGAGGGTATACTATTAGTTGCTCGAAAAAGCAGAGGGTATACTGCGTATACCGCCGTATACCCTCGAATACAGCACTGGTTATCTGCCAATCAGCAAAGAACATTTTCGCATTTAAATCGGACTTGTCATGTTTCTACGTTTAGCACCTCATTTGTAATCGAACGCAACGGATGCTTTCTTTGGGAGATGGTTAGGCTTGTTGAATATATTTTGTTGGCTGTTGAAATGATTTAGAACACCTCCTTTGAAAAATTAGCGTAGAAGTAATTTGCCTGAAATTACAAAGCTTGCCTTTAGCTTTGTGAAACTTTTTATGTCTGGTTGTTTTCTTCTCGAACTCGTTCTAGGCTTAACGTTGTATATTAGAAACAGTTTCTATTAAGGGGGTGTGGCAGTGGTGGATGAGGGGGCGATCCCCATTTTTTACAACACAATTCAGTTCAGTTTAATTTTTTCTGCTGGCGAATAAACACAGAAAAGTAACCTATATTACGTTGTATTTTCAAGATAGGATTAATGTATACCTACACATCATTGTGTTTTGTTGAAACCCCACCCCCCTAAGGCTGCTTATTGGTTCCGCCCCTGGAGTGTAACCAGTTAAACAAACAAACCTACTGGATGATTCTTACAGTAAAACATTGTTTTTAAAAGCGAAACAGTTAAGTGTTTAGAAAGTTTCCTTTTTCTGTTTTTGGTAAATAAATTTGTTCGAAGAACCGAAAGCTTAAAATAGTTTCTTCGTAACCACCACGTCATACAGAGTTATAGATTGATCCAATGGTAAACAAGGTATTTGCCAGTTGCCTGAAAGTCTGCACTCAATACGCACAAGGCGTTAACACCCATGTTGTCGTTCTTTCATCTCCATCCATCCAATTTGTTTTTTTGACGTAGGTGTGATGTTAAATAACATTAAATTATCGTTGACCCTTCATGATTCTGATATTATTTTTTTCTATAGCTTTGAGATTGCTTGATTTCTGTGGATGTTAACTATTTCATTAGTTAAACTACCATTCAACGTTTTATAGGCAGAGAAAACTTTTTCTCGAACCGTAGAAAATTTCATTGTCAGATCACCGCTTCAATGCGTGATGGAAATCTACAGATAAATCTGCATCAGGCATTGCAGAGTGCAAAAAACAGTGTTGCAGAACGCGTTTTCGAATATTAAATTCTCATCAGTGCAACTACGTTTATGAACGCAATAACAACGGTTAAATTTAAACTCAATACATTACAAACATTATAAGGACATATTCTCAGTGTTCAATTGAATATTAATAAATCCAGAGACATCAGAAAATCACTTCCCGCATGCAATTCCAGACCGACATTACTCGCTTAAGGTTTTTTTTGTTAAAACAAACTTAATGTTCAAAGCAAAAAAGCCATCACAATGAACATCTACCAAAGTATACTAATTTACAGTACTTAAATAAGCACTGAAAATTAATAGACGGTATTGTTATTAATATCAATTCAATATGATTTCAGTGATTATAATACAATGTAATACAGTAGCGTATCCAATTAATTAGCGACGACCTTCTAAAGTACACGTTAATTCGAACAGAATTAAGAATTTATCAAAGTTTTCTCTGCCTATAAAACGTTGAATGGTAGTTTAACTAATGATTTCTGAAAGTTCCTTGGTTTCATGTTAACTATTTATTCTCAAGAAAACAACATGTTTTTAGGTGATGCATTTATGTCTTCTCGGGACTTGTTCCCAGAGGCAATGACGCCAAGATGAACCAATAAATCATCACGTATGATGTTTGATACGTGTGTGTGTGTCATCGTACAACTTATATTACAATTTACCGAACAACGGTGTTCTTGTACGAATGTACGATATCTCTAAAACAGAAAATGTAACACGTGTCTACTGTCCACAGCACACCAGCGCAAATTGTATTTAGAAGTTGCTTTTACGTGTCAAATTTATCTGAAAATCTTTGAGCAACCGTTTATGAATTTTATTTAATTAAACAGCACTTAATTATTGACAATCTATGCCAAAAGAATAACTAATTGAAACCATTAATCTCTTATTTGTTTGTTTGCTTTGTTGCTTACCAGTTGAGATTGAGTTTCATATTGGTTGTTTTATGTTGATTCAACGTCTGATTTGATTGCGGACTAATTTGCTGACTGGAAACTGTGAGGCTAAACGCCTGCCAGCCCAACACCATCACAGACCAAAATTGAAAATACAGAATGGCTTCTCGGATTTGAAGTAAAATGTCAAATTGAAACAATGTATCGCACAAACGCTTTATACAGTTGAATTTGGATCTAGTAACTTCAGCTGTTTTAGTGTTATGACATAATTGGCTATTGTGGCACACGTTTCAAAGTCCCGTTTTCAAACTACAGCAGAATTTGGCTAAGACCCTTGTCCCTTGCATTGCACCATAGCTCGAAAGTAGCTGATATGTTGTAAGGTTGTGCTTGTAAGAGATTTCACTGTGATGCATTGGTAGAATCGACACGTTCTTTCACAAGATAAGGTTCTGCAGCTTTATAAATTAAAACCTCTAACCACTTTGATGAAGATGCTGTTATCAATGTGACAGCGATTTTTTAACGAATTACGACAAGACATTAGATTGTTGAGTAAATGCCAGCATTCGATGAGTGCAAATTAGCAGTATTCATACACTGTTCATTTCCATTGTTTTATCAGGTGCTGAAGCAGATTTCAAAATTACAGAAAACCAACAATCAATAACGCAGAATCCAAACATGAAGTGGATTGTTGTGTGCGAAATCGAAACGTCACGAGCTTGGCCATGAACATCTTCTATCTGTCCAAGTTACTCGTTCAATACTCGTATAACAAGCACCAGAGAGTTTCAGTAATTTCATGACACGGCCACGTGGCACAGGAAGTTTTAGTAGACGAACTCAGCAGATACGGTGGAAATATTTGCAGATTTTAACATCTACAGACGTTGAATCAATGTAAAAACGGTTGATTTGCCGTCTAGAGAACCCGGTAGCAAGGTGAATCTTTGTAATGATAACATATGCTGAAAGGCGAGTATAAAAGGAACTAATTAGTAAGAGCGATTACTTCCATCCTTTAACCATTAAGTAGCGCTCATTTTTTAACTGAGAAAGCTTTTCGTGACACCTGATTGCCGAAATGAGCTTTGTCATCAAAATGCAACTTGCAACTACTGCTGCGATTCTACCGAGTTTGAGATTTAGGGCAAGCTTGATGATAATTTTTTGGTCAAGCTAGTGGTCCGTAGAATTGAACAAGTCATGATACATTTTCCACCAATCCCACACTATCATACGTTTTTAGTAATCTCTTCAACTCTTAATTGCTTGAACGTTGATCACTCGAACACATAAAGTAGATGGATCTTTTCACTATAACTTCGTTTGCACCGTAGTAGAAAACATAAGGTTACACGCTGCATAGGCGTGCAGCTGTGTAATCATTGTTCAAATAAGATTAACGATTCTTTATACAGTATTGGCTGTTATAATTGTTCAAGATTCAGCTTTGACACCATCTGCAAAAGGTTCAAGATGTGATGATGTTGGAGACCGCCACAATGAGATGAAAGCGTAGATATAATCCTTGAATTAAGAAGTTTATTTACGTCAAATGTCCTCTGACGTCAGAGTTGATGCCTCAGATTTCTATAATTATGCAGTGTGGTTGCATTTTTGGTTTGTGGCAGTTTATGGCGTAAAATTGAAAGCGTTGTAGCTTAATTGCAACGAAAGGTTAAAATAATACAAGGGATTACTATCGTAACCAGCATCCGCGTCATGGATACAAATGATTTGATCATTTGTGGAACGCGGGCGCAAGCTTTTGTCGCTTTCATGGCATGTCAAGCATTAAATTTTTGAAATTTAACCTTAAAACCCAGGTCATTAGGTTAGAAAACATTTCCCCTGAAAACTGTCCCGTGGTCCGTGGTGCGGTACCGGGTACCAGCTTTGACGAGACTATCGTGCAATTCACCATGCTTAATTTTCAAGCGATATACCTCTCCTGGTTTAGCTTCTTCATCATGAGCACTGGGGTGGGCAAAGGGCAGACTCTCCGCTTCAGAGGCTCACACGACGAAGTAGAATAGGCACTGTCTTTCTGGCTGTTTCCCTTGCAATACAAACTACATTTTATTTTGTAAACTGACTTACTGCTTGATTACAAACGGCAATATGAACTTAATGATTACCTCATACTTGATTAATCGTTTACTTTTTACTTTTTCGATTGATGATGAAACGTAAATGGTTACCAATTTGCGTAGAACAATTTCAAAACTTTTCTTCACAAAAGTTAAAACGGGTTTTGTGTTTCTGAAGAAAGTCTTCAAGTTCACATCTTTATTCACTTCCCTTCTTTCCCGGAAGACTGATATTGACATAGTTCCAACCAAGATTATTCGATAAACGTTCTGTTAAATTAGCGTTTTTAGCTTCACTTTGAAGATAACCATTTGTCAAACAAACAAATGCTGACTACAAAAATTGTTGAAATAACATTTTTAATTTTATACGTAGCACATTAATGCACTCTTTATGTAAGATTAATATTAGATACTCAAATTTTGTTTTTCTGCCAATGTGTCAAATCTGTCAAATTTCATAGATAATGCTTGTAAAATCCGATAATGTCATATTGAGGTGGTAGAGTGCACGTATCACACTTTGCACAATGCCAAATCAAATCGCCATCTGCATTGATCGATTGCTTTTCAAGCAGCCAGAACCCAGTTTGCAAAATACGTCCTCTCTACATTGATCTAAAAATCTTGAACAAACCTAGCGGAATTTCAAAAATTGGTGATTTGACTATCTAATAATAAATGTACCTAAAAAGTGCATTAATGTGCTACGTATAAAATTACACAATGGTAAGGCCACCAATGTTGTATGGGATGCAGACGGTAGTCCTGATGAAAACACTTGAAGGCAAAATGCAAGTGGCAAAAATGAAAATGTTGCGATGGTCTACTCTATATGGGGTTATCGAAGAAGGACAGAGCAAGAAATGAAATCATCAGGGAACGAATAAAAGTCGGAGAGCTGGGAGACAAGTTGAGTGACACGTCTTAAATGGGTCACGTTGTAAGCAGAGACGAAGATTATGTCGGAAGAAGAATAAGACGATTGGAAGTTGGGAGCATAAAGTGAGGAAGGCCGAAAAGAAGATGGAGAGATTGTGTGACAGAAGATATGTGAATAGTGGGAGTGAAAAGGATGGTGCTGCTGACAGAGTGCTGTGGAGGACTGCAGTCTGCACCGGCAACCCCACTTGATGTGGGAATAAAGCCAGAAGAAGATGATGCGATGGACAGAACGAGATGGAGAATAGGAGAAACGACAATCCCTACAAGGAAAGAATCGGCCACCCCCCTAGTGGGGAAAAAAGAGTGTTGATGATGATAATGAACACCCCAGACAGCAAAATTTGTCATTTTACATTGATTCAAAGTCCACAGACCTTGAATCAATGTAAAAATGACAGATTTTTCTGCCTGGGGCGGCAAGCGTTATTCTAGACGCGTCAACGAAAGCAAGTTACTGAACTAAAAATGTTTCTTGTTCCGGAATTGTTTTTAAATTATTCTCTTGCTGTTGCTTAGCACGTTGACATCCAGTCATCATTTAGATGACGTAATCGTTTGTCTTTTGTTTTTATGATCACCAAAACGACAAAGATAATAATTAATACTTCGTGTCAGCATCATGGGCTAAATGTCATAGTTAACTTCGGTCAATTACTATCATTGCGTTAAGGTTAAACCATTAGATGGCTATAAAAAGATTTAACAAGTAAAAACAAGTTACTACGTTTAATTTTGTCCCAACTGGAGTTGAGTATACATATAGAATTAAAGACGGAAACTCATATCTGACAGCAAACTGGTTTTTGTGCATTAATTTAATGTCCACAAACGTCAAATCAATGCAAGAAAGGGTACAGCTGACCGGAGTGCAAAGACAACCCATGTATCTATCCTGCTGTGGGCACATTGTCCAAGATGTAGTTCAGTTTATTCATAGATGGCAAGATACGACTAGTTCCAATGCCAAGTACAAAATCAAAGAGCGGTGAATGTAGCCTACTTTTGAAACTCTTTTTTATCATTTGCTCGTCTTACGTCACGCCGTATTGTTGAGAAAAAGTTCGAAGTTTAACATTGTGTGGCTGCAGGCTGACTGTCTCCATCGCAGCAGGATACGTGTCTGTAGGTGATTTACATTGTGACAAAAAATTAACAAGTCCAATAGTCAGGTTTATTACGATGGTCAGTTTACGAAGACGGATAACTTAGAGCAAAGAAATTAGCAGACTATATACTGTTTTTAGTGGGATGAATTCAATGAGTGTGATTTAGATTGATTGTTCGTGTTAAATGCATAGAAGTAACTTTCCTTTTCAGAAGCAATTTTTCTAACATTTTAAAATTGCTAGATTGCAAATCTAGTGAAAACTGTGGTTATCGGAAAGATTTTAGTTTTGTTGCAAAACGATTGCTTTGTGATGTTTTTAATGTGGAAAAAAACGCGTAGTTGATGTTTTGTGGTCACGCTTCTCTTAATACTCGCGACACATCGCCTTCATTCAAGTCCCTCTCAAGATGTGATCATCGGCTCTGAGCTGGTAGATCTGAGATCGATTCTAGGTCGGAGGACTTTAAAAACGGCACCTATTGTGTTCTTTCTTGCATAACGCAGTGAGAATAAGTCGAGTAATAATGTGATGACATCGTAAACCTGATACAAAATTAAACATGATTCCTGTCGCTGAAAGATCTTTGCTGTTGTAGAGCGACAATAAATAAAATCATAACATTATTATTAAAATGCGATCATACGAGTATGAAAATGATGCAATTACGATAACATTTCCGATGCAAACGTTATAAAAAGATCAGTTTTTGCGTGTATGTTCTTAATGGTTATTGAACAGGTCGGCCAATTAAACTTGCTGGATTTACAAACATCGTTACAGTTTCTATCTAACCTCTTTTCAAAACTTTATGGTAATTTAAGATCACGAAATGGATTCAGCTTTACCCAGTCACTCAGCACGCAAGATGTTTTCCCTTTTTACATTGATCCAATGTCTGCATGAATGCAATGATAAGTTGGATATGATACGTGAGAAACTGAATGTGAATGCACTGTATGTTGTCACAATGGATGCAGAGCAAAACGGTCATTGTTCTTATGAATGTGTGCCCCTACCTGCCACCCACCCAGAGATACCCTGTTGGTCAAAGGCGCCCTGTAATCCCGTTTCTATGCTTACTTTCAGATCGGTGTTACTTTAAGATGGTTACTTTTAGATGAGTGTTAATCGTGTAATAAATTATATTACTCCAGAGTTAACAAGTCTTTGTCGACTTAGGCTTCAATGGGCGGCGAACATCTAAAGTTATTCATCATAATTAGTATATTAGCCTACTATACAAGATGATTTGTCTAGTCGCTGTTTGAAAATTATTCGGCTTTGCCAAAGCTAGCAAAATCTCTTATTTTTGCATTGATTCAACGTATGCAGACGTTAAATCAATGTAAAAACGACAGATATTGTTAGTTGGGAAAAGTATGACGTGATTCTCTTGAGGACACAACTCCCCCCTTGACGACCTCCAAGTATGATGTAATAATTGCAGATCTAAGATAGGCCTACGTGTAAAATATAATCTGCTTTCATTGTACAGTATGTTTGACATGCATTGGCGTGAAGTTGTTCGAATGGTGTGACGTCATTATGTTCTGTACAAAATGCAGACTGGAAATTGAGACAATAGATTTTGTTATACATTTAACTTTAAGATTTATATTTTTTTCGACTCGAAAAGTTACGCATTCAATTATAACTGACGGTACGTTATCAGCGTCATAGATCACAGCTGCTCAGCACAGTTCTATTTAAGTACTTCTACAACAGAGAACCGTTTTCTGTGAAAATTGGTACAAAATAAACTAAGTCAAAATTCTCAGTCTAGAGCACTGCTCGTCGCGAGAAAAAAGGCACCAATTGAGTCCGATCATCATGTCTATAATTGAATGAAAGAGAGGTTTGGTGTACGTATAATAAACAGTGCATTGCAGTTCATAGACTCGAAGCTTTCGAGGCTGCAGTCAAATTAGGAAAAGGGGTGAAGCGGACTGTTTAAAAGTCAAGGCACTAAAAGGAGAGTACAGTAGAACTTTTCCTTACATAGGTAAACACTAGACTGGCATCATTGTCAGATATTAGGAGTTGCGCATGTTTAAAATAAATGCAAGGTTTTAAGCAAATCAGTCAAAATTTGTTTTTGCTCATAAAAACTTACACTGAAGAATTGTAAAGAGATGTTTTTGACATGAAGCATTTAAGTTGAAAATTGAATGAGGCTCATTCAAACAGCCTCATTCAATTTTCAGTATTATCAGAAAAGAATATGGCAAGGACATGGAAAAGCGAGGAAACTTGTGAATGAAAATTTGAAGATTAGCAAATTATATCAGCATCTCAAGTTTAATCATTGCTGTTTGAGAGAAAGAATTCTTCCTAAAAGTCTACAGTTTTCTCCACCTATTCGCACATCTCGTGGTTTTCGATTAGCGTCTAAACATGGTTTTGAATTTTTAAAATTGCGCATAACGGAATGTCACATTCAAATTAAGAAGAAAAAATCATTTTATAGTCAACTTTATGATTTTTTAAAGCATTTAAGTTGTTAAATGTTTTCAGGATTAACTAATGATTATGCTAAACAATTGAGAAAATGATATGTGCAGTATTAGCGATGTCTAAAGAAACAGGTTGTGAACGGAATTAGTAGGACGTGCTGTACGTCTTAGAATTATGATAATCATAAAAAGTTTTTCAGCGCATATAAAACGTTTTATCACTTCTTTGTTGTCACATGCAGTTTTATCTTGAGGCGGTTTTAGTTCCAATATCTGCAAAGGTCCTGTTTAGAAGTCGTTTTTTCTGCAATAGTTTTACCTTTTAAAATCCCGCAGGATGTTGTTAAAATCGGCCACGACCGTCTGAGTTGAAATAAATTTTATAGTAATAAACTTTGAAGCGAATATGGAATTCAATATCATAGCTTTATGTATAGCTCACGTTATGAATTTTTGTTTTTATTAGTAATTGGACATAAATTTCCAGACATTGCTTTCGAGCTGCGTGTCTAATACAAGCAAAAATTTAGTTAAACCTTTTTGGGAACTCATTCTTTCATCCATTCGAGATTGATGTCATCAAGGCAATATTAGGTCAGCTTAAACATAGTAAGACCTTGACGAAGCATGAACGATTTCAATTTTTGCGATAAAGAAGGGTCAAATATTTATCAAAGCAAAAATTTCCAACAACATTTGTGTGCGTTAGAAAGCAAACTTTGTACCATTACGTCATTACACGATTCTTCGGGAAGCTTGCATAGGAAATGAAACTCCTCCACTTGACCGTTGAGCTCGAAAAAGATCCTTATTTGGCTTTAGTGATTGGACTGACGTTTATTCACTTTGATTTAACGTAAAACTTTTCTTGGGTAAATCCAACCACCAGCCTGGCAAGCAAAGCGGACATATTTTTCAGTTTCTTTTGTTATTTTTGTTTAAGGATTTCGGGAAGTCTTGGTACTTAAATAGAACAATCAAGAGAGTGAGCCAGGTCCAAGATTCTTAATACGGTAGCTTTGACCCAACACGCGAAGAATTCTTGTCTGTCAATCAAAAATCTGAGACTTTCTATGCTGCTTTAGATTGACATTTCAAGGACTCATTACGTAACCACGGTATACAGCACAGGCATGATACAGTTCTGTTTTCGCTGGAAGCTTATCATTTCAATCGGAATTTTAACTTTAGGTTGCATGATCATAACTTGAATGGTGACTTTGCCACAGCAAACGCTAAGTTAATGAGCAGGCCAGTAACACATGCACAGTGTTGAAGACTTTATTGTTACGTTGTGCACCCATCGTCCACTGTAGCCTACTTTAGACAGAAGATGGAAAAACAAGATTTTTGAAGGTAGAGAAAGTGAGAGACACATTGCAAAAAGTTTAAGTAGAATGACTTATTTTGCTCGAAACGGGATAAATCAGAAAACTTTTTTTCAATACGAAGAAATTTGAAAAGCTTTTTCACTGAAACGGTATGGTGTGTATAATGTAACTATGCTGGACTGGTAATGGAAGGCTCTGCTTGTTACGGTTACGTCGAGCCGAAAACCTTCCAACTATAACTAAAAGAGTCTATGTGATGCACTCGTGCAAAAAGGATGACCAAAACTGAACATTTAAGAATGTAAATTTACGTTTTTGTTTGCAAAAATTGCCTACAAGAACTGAAGATCCACATTAACCGCAGTCCAATGTAACACTACCTTTTTAATAAAAAAATGGATTTGTAGGTTTATTAGAGTATTATTATTAGTGAAGTTTTACTTTGTATCATATCCTAGCCAATGCTATGTGAAAGATTTAGATCATAATGTGTGAAAGATTTGGGATAATTTAACAAGAAAATAAGCAAACCAACTTTCATGTCCACCTTCCAGCATGCCAATTTAAGTATCATGGCAGTGTCAATGTCTGGCAAACAATTGCTGAGTTTCTGCCATTTATGTGAGCAAGCAATGAACTGTTGGTACTGATACAAACTGGGAAACCAGCTGTCCAATTTAAGCTTTAAAGCAAGTGAAATTGTATCGCTTGCTTTCGTTTTTTATCGTGCACAATTTAACCGTGTTTATTTTTTTGTAATAGATCAATTATTACAAAAAACAAAGATATTGTGATTTTTCTGAAACTTGATCTAACAAAATGACAAGTGTTGCCTCTAACCACATCGTTCCTCAACCGTCCCAGGTAGCCCAGCAAGTCATGAGCTTGTTTAAAGGAGCTCTGGATGTTGAAAAAGAGCTTACAGTTTTCGAAGAAGAGGCTCTGCGCTCACAAAACGAACAATCAAATCAGCTGTCTCCAGCCAAGCGGAACGGACACGTGACTACCGTCACAGAGACAACACATAAAGAGGTGAAAAAGACCAGGAATTTTTGCTACAAATCTCATAAGCTAACTGTTTTAAGTTAACGCAGTGTTAGTATCATTCAGGAGTAAGCTCCAGCAATCGATAAAGTTGTGTTTTGACAAATATGCTTTGAAATGATTTGCAGAGGATAGAAGTAATTCAGGCTTTTATATACATTATACTACATCCATTAAAAGTATAATGTTAACTAACTTTCTCAAAGAGTTGTTTCACAAAGAAGAAGGAAGTATGAAATTGAAAATTAATATATTAATTGTTAAATGCATAATAAATAAGTAATTGATTTCAACTTGAAATTTGTCCAGGCACCAGCGCGCGAAACCAGAACCTTCGTCAAACCAACTCCTGGAAAACTGAACAGTGCCGCCTGGCCGCCAGCACAGCCGGAACAAGACGAAGAACCGGAACAAAAAGAAGCCAAGCTACCTGCGGAATCGACGGAAGCGAAGAAAGTTGAATCTTTTGACGATTCTCTCGATCAATTTTATGACGTTTTAAACGATCTGACGTCATGAATGATATCAACGAAACATGGTTGCCATCTAGCAGATGATCAAAAAATGAAGCTGTAACCGACTGAGGCACTAAAGATTTACTTCCACCTCAACAATTTGAATTTCGGTTAATGAGCAACGACGACTTTGAAGAGCAACGCTTTGCAGACATTGCTTTATTTTATTGAAGTTAATATATTTGTCACGGTTTTGCCTTAATGAATACGTATACGAAATGCCACGCCCTTGAATTGCTTTCTTTCTATAAAGTTCTTTATATTTGCGTCAGCTTACTCCATCACATGCTGGAAAGATGTAGATTTGTGTGTTTGTTCACAGTGGTTTATGGTTCGGTCAATAAACTTTGTTATTTTACTATTCTTTAAAAGTTTGTTTAAACAAAACGATTTTGTATTTGTTTAGTAATTGCTTTTTTATGCTAATTAAGGGGAAAAGTCTAGAAGTAGTCTAACGCTAAAGTGGTTTTTCTTGTATGTATTGAAAAAAAAAACATTTCTTTAAATCATGGTTTAACTTTCAATCACTACGGCGCTTTGCATTGCAAATGTTATTGTTGTTACCGCATTAGTAGCTTGGTGAAAAGAAGACCTTTTACCTCAGAGAACTTGTTTTATTTTTACGAAGGTTTTCGCATTGTTATTTAACAATACATTTTTTCTGGTCAATTCATTGTGTTTTTGAAAATAAAATAAAGACATTGTTTTAAAAAAGGTAGCAAAGTAGAAAACTCTGTTTTTCCACGTGGTGTCGCTAGAAACGCTGAGAGTATACTTTGGGGCCGGTATCGATGAGCATGGAATGGAATGGAAGACAGATTTTAGGATGGAAGATGGAAAATGTCAAGCATGGAAAGAAATGGAAGCTTAAATTTAGCCTATGGTCTTTAGGTTTATTTGTGGCATATTCAACGCGGCGATCACAAAATGTGAAGATGGAAGAGATTTTTGAGATGGAATGGAAGAAAATCTCAGCATGGAAGATGGAAAAAAACGTCTTCCATTCCATCTCATACCCTGTCGATGAGACCTCCACCTCCGGGTCCTCAAGTGAAGATACCTTTAAAAAAGCCTGAACCTTTTCAAACAAGAAAAACCTAAAGGAAAAATAGCAACACAATCATCAAGAAAAGAGGTGGTTCCCCAAAAAAGATGTCTTCAAGAAATAAATTGAAATGAAATTGTATCTAAAGCAGGTTATACGCGGTGGTTTTGTCAAATTTCCGTTCTGTCTACGCCGTCGGGTGGCGCTAGAAGGTGTTAGGTGTTGCAAGAAGTATGGGCAAGGGTTTTAAACTAAAGTCTGTTTCAAGTTACAAATTGTACAATAGTTAAAGAAAGCTGTCAGAGGAAAACCAAGTATGACTTTACACGCAGTTGCGCAGGCACGTGCTAACAGTTTATGTTACGTCTTTTGCAGCACATGGAATATATAGTACCGGTTACAGAAAGAAGCAACTAAAACATTTATGCAGTAATCAGTTCACATGCCCTTAATATTTCTTTACCACCAGTGCGGTTGAATTAGTTGTTGGAGTCCAGGAAACTTGCATCAGTTGAAATTAGAAGTGTTTTTTCTGCTCTTGGACGATATAACGATAAAATCACAGTCTTGATGGCATTCCTCATACTAGGCCTAATTGTATCAATGTCGCTATCGCAATAAACCACACTCATCGTTTACTTATAATGACTCTAAGAGACTTTGGTGCTTTGTTTTCAATGCGCACATTACACTATTGTAAATCTATTGTCTGCCTTGATAGCTCAGTTGGTTAGCTCGTGACTTCTGGAACGAAGATCAAGCGGCGCTGGTTCGACTCTCGGGGTGTGCGCTTGAGCAACGCACGTTAAGGACTGCTCTCCATTCAGCGACATCTAATGGATGGAATAATTCCCTGGCAAAAAAAAACTTCAACAATCGGAAACTTAACTGTGTCAATCTCGGTGACCGGGCCTGTGTCAGTGATTCAAAGCCTCTACTACAAGTATGCGAAACTGCCAAGATTAAGCTCTGCTAGAAGCTTTCCCAGTCCGAGGATAAAGATTCAATCAATTATTCTCATTAAGCTGAGTTGTCGTACATTGAATAATTCTTCAATTCCACACTTTGCAATTGTCAAGTAGGCTACATTCTGTGGGCTAGGGTACATGGACGCGCAAGAATAATATTTTTCTAAATAGTCTGGCTATATGCACATGGATTTAATTCTCTTCATCGGAAGCTTAGCCCTTGACCTGTTTCCCACATCGACACAGCATCCCATCCAAGACACAACATCACAAGTTATATTATCACAGCGCTTGTTGCATCCTGTTAACGCGTTGGCGATTTCAAAACGTCCTGGACAAATAAGTGGTTTCTGCGAGGATAAAAATATGCGAAACTGCAAGGAATAACCAACGAGAAGCTTTCTCCGTCCAATGATAATTCACGAACAAAGAAACTTCAAGATCAAGCGAGGCCGGTTCGACTCTTGAGCAACGCATTCTAAAGACTGCTCTCCGTTTAGCGGAATGTTATGGATGGAATAAGTTTTGGCAGCAACACCTCAACAACAATCGGAAAACTTCACTCTGTCAATCTCGGTAACTTGCCTTGCGTCAAAAGCCTCTACAAGTATGCGAAACAAATAGAAATAACCTATCAAGGCTTTTTCAGTCCGAGGATAAAGATTCAAATCAACGACAAGAAGACATGAAGTTATATTTAAATTTTCAGATCAATAGAGCAAGAGCGCCGCAATGCGTATATGAAATATAAATATTATGACCACACGCAGATAAATGGATAGTTGGAGCAGGTTTGTAAGAGTTATTCGGTGAGATAATTTGCTTAACATTTTCTGTATTACAGCAATAATTTACTGCTAGAGTTTTAGCAAGCATATCCTACTTATCTTGAATAACACGACTGCATGGCAGAGTGGTGAGAGGCATGATACGCACCGTTTCAACTTTGCTTAAGTAGGTTACATGCGGTTGTGTTTTTGACAGAATCTTTATAGTGGACACAAACATTGACTTCCTTGCCTTCCCATCCACTTAATTCAATTCTTCAACAACCGGCTTAAGCCTGGATACGATTTATGGTTCCATCAATAAAATACAGTACAACTTTATCATAAAATATCTTTGTTTCAAACGTAGCCTATCATCATGATATGGGAAAAGCGCAAACTTGAATTGAAATCTTTTTAAGAAAACTCTTCAATCATTATCAAAAAGTTATGTTGCCGAATATCGAATATTAGTTTTTGTTGTTAATAATTATGTTGCCTTTGATTGACTCGCAAATATCGGATATTCGGAAAATAGTAAGCTACAATAAACCAATGATTGAGAAAAAAATATATAGTTCAGGTCATCGACAAACACAGCTTCATTTGTATGTTTCTTACATTCATTTCAAAAACATCTCTTTATTCCATCATGCATCTACCTTCTCACACTTACATCTCATTTTTTAAAGAATTAGGCCTAAAAAGTTTTTGTTGAGCTTTGGATCGCGGTCCATACTTTATAACAAGCCTTTGGTACAAGTGTTGCAAACTTAAAAACTACATTTCGCCGATTGCATGCAAACGTTGTTGCAACGTTCTATAAAGTGACTATCGGATAACAAATTTTATTTAAATAAGTAAAAAATGTAACAAATCGCCCTAACTAAAGGTAACCGTCCAAAGAGCGTACCACAATGTCTCATTGTTATAGCCTCTTAAAAAGTTAATCTGTACTTATTTAAAATCGAATTAATAAGCTAAAAATAACCATTACAGAATGAACATGAACAGTATTGTAAAATATATGTGAATCATCTCGCGGGCGTATGAAAAGACTTTACGAGCCGCATAGGGACGTATGGTGTGCAGGCCGGCTTTGGAAAATGCGGGTGTCTCACTCCATCCGATTTCTTGCTTTGGATCGGATATTTACAATTTATATTCTTTTCGATGATATCTGCATTTTGATGGAGCAAAGGCAGAGGAATGAACAACAAGGAATGCCAATCTTTATTTTATTGCTCCGCCCCTCAACCTGTCATTGGTCAATCAAACAAACACAATCATGTTCTATTTATGTTTGCAAACACACTGGCAATCTTTAAGACGTCACAAACGTAAATAGATACGTAAGCTTGGCTCAAAGTCTCTCAACAAATCTCGTTTTGAAACAGCGTGAAAAACATTAGCTGATGTCAATAAAACGTAGTCTAAAAAGTATGAGACCCTTCCGCAAGTCCCAAAAGAATGCTCATAAGAAAACAGTCATTGACGAACGTAGGTCAGCAAATTAATTTTGCGTCAATGTGCTATTGCGTCGTGCTGAAACGACGCAAATGAATGTATAACAAACGTTTGAGCAGCTCAACGGTCATGCTTTGATAAAGTATCTACCACTGACGCCTGTCTGACGAAATACTCGCATCAACAGATAACGCAGACCGAGCTGGCAAAATTCTTCTCATATCGTTTCATTATTGCCAGAATACGCAGGATGTTGAGGATTTGAATATGGCGACTACAGAGGTGTCTTTATTCAGGAAAACATTTTCGTACAGCAGCAAGATCAAATTCTAGTTTAAGACACCGAATGATTTCAGACCACATTCAATTCGTACGTATCAGGATGCATGCAGCTGTCAGCAAAGAAAATATATATCAATAGCTCAGTGTGGTACGCTAGAATGTTGATGACAATTCAAGACGCCTTGATTTCACAAGAAGATAGGATAAGATTATAGGATTATATTGGGAAACAGGAGATCAATGAAAAGGTGAAACTGTCAGTTCAGGAAGAAGCAGTTGAAAACCTTTTTTTATTCCAATAAATTAGCAAACTAGTGTAGCCTAAATAGGTTATGTTTCACTAAGAAACAACTTTACAAGTCAACCTGCAGTAAAAAATTTTGGCGGTGTTTAATTCAACAACATAAAACAACAATGGTATTTTGTTTCGACAACAATGGCAGGTCTATGTAACACTGTTGGAGCTCGGTACAGACGGGTGTCACGTTTTATTTGTACCCTCCTCAATTCTCATTACCTCTAAGGGATATCAACTAGCAGTAGACTACAATTTCAAGGTTTCACCCTTAACATGAAAGTACGTATAGTGTTGCAGCAAAATAGAGAAGGTAAGAGACTGTTAATGTAATGTTGAAATTATAGTAGTCATACTTCAACTGCAGCTGTTGTTGTAAACATGGCAAGACCAACTGATAGATATGGGATTATGCTTGAGAAGTACAGGGATGTGGATGAAGATGAAATTCTAGCAAACTTAACTCAAGAAGAACTGCAACAATTGGAGGTAAAGTATCGACTCCATGAACTTGTTTGATTTTCACCGTTCTCTAGATTTATAACCCTGTTTTGTTTAGGGTGAAATAGATCGAGAAGTTTTAAATAAAATTCCAGAAGACACAATTGAAGAGGATGAATATGTGTATTCCTCATCATCAGATCCATATTCGTCCTCATCCGAAGATGAAAAGGTGTGTGTGTGTGATGTAAGAAATAAAATAAATCAAACAGATTAAAAGTGCTCTACACCAGCAATGCTTGTGTGTAGGTAAACATGAGAGCTGAAAACTTGAGAAGTTGAATACAGCAATATTTTACTCGATGAAATATATTTTGCAGTATCTAAAATAGCATCCTTTAAAGTTGCCACTGCTCGTACGACACGTCACTGACCATTAACATTGTGCTTGTTGACATTTAACTTGCAACGTCATGCTTTTGTTTTAGGCAAATGAACCACGCAAGCGTCCAAGCATCAACCAAATCAGGAAAAAAAACAAATCGCTTGAAAAACAAAATTCAGTAGAAACTCCTCACGACCAACGGAAACGATTGAGTGAGAGCTAGTTAATGTTTTTTTTTTTCCTTCTTTTGAAGCGTGTTTGGTAGTCACTTTTCCACTGACCTTTCGAGCAGGGACGTCGCCACAAGAGAGCTTTGGAGAGCACTCGACCACCCCAAAATTTAATCTTACATTCCCCAAAAAGGGTTTTAATAATGCTATTACAAGGTTTTAATGACATTGTATTGAATCAGGTTTCACAAATATTTAACTACATTCAGTAGCTATATATTTTGAAACAAACTCTTTGTTTCAACCATTAAAATATTTGCCCCAGCAGTTTCTTTTGGCAAACTTACTGCTTCAATGTAAAACCCACTCGAATATTTCATACTACGCAGTATGTCTTTGCATTACAGGATGTGATAAAGCAGATTAATCAAAGTTGATTCTTGTAGACAAAACATCACATCAATTCAAAGTGCCTCCCTTGCGCAAAGCTAAGTCAAGAGAAAGCCTACGACGTCAAAAAAGTGAAGAAGGAAGCGAAATGAAGAAGGAGTTGCTTCAAGCGGTGAAGAAGAGAGCAAAGTAAATAATGTATTTTTTTAATTAACAGCTATTTACTGAACTGCAGTTTTTAAATAGCTCAGATCAACTACCAGGCAACATTCAGTGACCTGATGTTCAGAGCTACTCACAGGAAATGACGTCTTCCTTTCCCTTCATGTGTGGCACTGAGAAGATCGCGGACCATACCATCAATGATTTCCTCATCCATCATTTACTAAATGTTGTAGAAGGGTCTTCGGATGATGCTACAGGCAATTGTCTGTTTTACAGTAGCCTCTGAGTGTACGGTCAAATCAAATCGACACCCTAGTATGGTGAAACAACATACCCTTGGCCCCAGCATCAAAAAGTGGGGCTACGACACGGGCCCAGTTGCATGTATCTGTGGCACCGAGCCTCAAACAGCGGACCACCTTCTTGTTTGCCCTCGGCTTGCCACCCGGTGCAGTAGGTGGGACCTGTCAGTGTATAACTCCGTTGCGGAAGAATGTGTCAATCTGTGGTGTATCAACGAACTTTAGAACACTCGATAGAAGAAGAAGAAGCATGAAAAAAGGAGAATGTAGTAGTAAACTATACAAAAAAAACGTTTACGTTCATAAAAAGAGTGATTTCACTTTTTCGATAAACTAAGCTTTAACATAAATGTGATCTAAACTGAAAATGAATTGGATGCATTTTCGCTCAGACGTCGCACCTGCAGAGCCAATAGCAGCGGCATATCACGAAGGTACACTCGAAAAAACAGCTTCAATCACACGAAACGAAAAAACGTTAAACATGCAAATGAGGAAAAGAAAAACAGTGATCTCATAAAAACCAGTTTCATTACACAAGAAATGCTGTCGCTTCGGCCCAAGCTAAGGAAGGTCAGTTTCGCTCTAATACCAACTTTTTTTGTAAGCTAAACCAATTTATTATAAGCCAAATAGGCCTACTATACCTTACTATCATTTGCAAACTTTGCTAAAGTATTGATGGAAACTTTCCTCACTATTTGATTTGTGAGCACTTTCATCTGAACCGTTGTCAACTCGTTTGTCACGCAAGATATTCACTTTGTTATGCGTGTAGTTCCATATCGAATGATTGTAACCACAAATGTTGTGCAGTAGAAGTTTGCTTCAAATTGTTAACTGATGTGTTTTATTTCTTTTGTGTTCGGTCTTGTCATGAATACTGGTGCTAGAAAACATATACAGTATGTTTAAATCCTCTGTTAGCTTCAAATCCATTTTTTAGAATGATCAAAGTAGATCACACTACTATACAATACTAGCGTATAATATAGCGTACATACTAGCCTATAGTGCATGTATAGAAAATATTACTAATACTATCGTGTGATACAGCTTCATTGGTAAACATTTTATTAAGTGACAAAATTAAGCCAAGACGAGCAACGTTGGCTCAAATCTCTGTGTGCGCAGGCGAGCAGTGTAGCCTACTGTTAGAACGGCTGTCCATTTAGCAATTTCCAACGAATAGAATATTATATTGGCGCAATATTGCAAATACAATAAAAAACTTCACTCTGTTAACCTCGGCAATCGACATGAGTCCGTGGTTCAAAACCTCTACATGCAGATTTACAAAAAACTTCTAGGATGAAATTTTAAAAAGCTTACTCAATAGCCGAGTGGTGAGAACCCTGGAACGGCACTCGAAAGGGCGCTGGTTCGACACCGCTCAAGAGCATGCGGCTGTGTCTTTGGCAGGACACTTAAAGGCATGTCTGAAGGTGGACACGAAGATTGGCTTCCTTGCCTTCCCGTCCACTTAATCTAAATCTTCAACCACCTGGTGTAAGCCTGGATACGACAAAAAAAAAAAAAAATTACGGGAATAATATATCTATTGCGTATAGATGTCGTTATGAATTCAGACAGAAAAATCCGTCATTTTTACATTGATTCAACGTCTGCAGACGTTGAATCAATGTAAAAATGGCGGATTTTTCTGTCTGATAATTCAACGTTATGAATTTAGAAATATTTCAGGTGAAAACAAAAGAACCGGCCAAGGTGAACGACATGCTTCATGGGGTATCCCTGGACCACATCACATCCGGAGTCAAAGAGAAATCGATCAAGGAAAATGTTGCACCAAGAGAACTCACACAGAGCGAAACTAGTTTGGACGACAGCTATCCGCCAACCGACGAATATGTTGCCAGTGCTAACGATAATGTCCATCGAAAGTTAAACGCGCGTTCGTTTCCAAAGGATCGCGTCCAAAGTGATGAAACAATGTCATCCACAACCAATGGCAGCACTAGCGCGGAGTCTTATGACGTCATTGGAGAACTATCTATCAATCCGAATAGCGTCGAGGACACTATACTCAGAGTTTGGGAAGACGATGAAAACCTTACGGAAGTAAGTAAAACTGAACTTTAGGTCAGGGGTCGTCAACCTCTTTTGCTTACGGGCCAGTTTGACATAGACACACTCTGATTGGTTGACACTCTGCCCCATATTGGTTACGTGTCTGTCGTCATGAGTCTGCATGCACTGTTGATTACTGTACATTGATGATGCGGTGAGCATTGAGTGGGCAAAGTGAGAAAATTGGGAGTCTGTTGTTTTGTTGCTTACAAACACAAATTACTTTAATTAGATGCTAAGTACTGTATTTAAATATGGGCATTGACACTGAATGTGCAAACAATTTAAGTTTTGAACGTTTACCAAACTAAGCGTTGAGTTTCTACATTTTGAGCTCTGTTCGTTTTTCTTCTCAGATAAAACAAAGTTTTTGTTATTTGGAAACAAGTTTGTTGTTACCTCCAGGCAGCAAGCTTTTACCACGTAAACGCGAACATCCTGACAGCTGCTTTCCACAGAGTAGAACTTTGTGTTTAGTTGCGCCTGTGTTTGATGATCTCAGCTGTCGGTTGGTTTTCAATGCGATCCCTCTGGGAACTACACAACATTCAAAGCTGCAGCACGTACGCAAAGTCATGATGTTAATATCCCCAAATAGATCACTGGTCTTTTTAACTACCCACCCTGTAAAATACAGTGACGGGTTGAATAAAGCGAACACATCAACTTCAGTAGGGGTCTGAAAAAACAATTGCGGAGCAATAGAGTTTCAAAGAGCAAAAAATTGAAGGAATCGAACGATAGGTAGGCGTAAAGTTTGAGGTCTAAAAAAACAATTAGACCGTTTGAGGGTATGAATGGCTTCTTTACAGAAATGTTTAACAAATTTAAGCTTGTTTTGATTATTTCTTACTTAGTGGCGTAGTACATCTTTTCTATTCGCATTCGATGACGTAGCCTACACTTTGTATGCAGTGATTAGAGTTTAAGGTTCGGTTTAAAATTAAAGTTAGGTTTTAAATCTTTTTTTTTTTCATCAATTCGAAAAGATTTTAATAATTTGTTTTGAAAAAACTCTGTGGGCTACATTCTCACTATAGGCCAAAATCGTGCTGCGTCGTTCTTTGAGTGAAGACTTGAAAATCCGTCCGAAATGTTTCCACCTTTCTTATCTAAAGAGAATGTTTTCCTGGCCTATTTTTGTAATTTTTCACATGTACTGTTTTCTAGCAAATCATCTAATTTCTTGCTTGTCTGCGTGAAGGCTTCACATATTGCTTTAAGAAAAGTCTACACACTTTTTAAATTGACAAAGCTTGTGCCAAAATTGCTACAAATTCAACCGCATCAAATGAGACATATTACTAATTTTTTAACAAACTTTACATTCTTGCTAGTAAATGAGAAAGCGTGGAATCTTACATTTTGGCGACAACTCATGCTTTTATTAAAGAAAACCACAACCTCTCTCGATGCTTTCACTGGTATTTTCTCTTTCTTTGAGTTTTTTCGAAGAGTTGTCATGTTCTTTTTTTAGAGGTGTTTTAATCTGGTGCCCAAAAATTGTCATTAGTAGCCCCACTAGGCCTAAATTACTTTCACAACGGCCCTACTTCCAGGGGAGTAAATGCGAGTTTTAGTCAGAGTAAGCGTGTCTTACATAGGAAACATCATGTAATTTATTTTGGTGTATGTACTATACATAGCGGCGGTGGGATGGCGCAACGGATAAAGCGTTGGCTTTCCAGTTCTGCAAACCTGGTTTGACTCCCGGCTTCAGCTGGTTTTTGAAAAACACCGCTCACCTCTACTCAAGGTATAATAAATTGGGTGGGCGTAGTTGCTGAAGTAAAGGCGGCCGAGAGAAAGAAATTGGCCACCCTACTCTCCTTAGTGCCGAAGGCTTAGTATAATGAGAACCTTATCTTCTCATTCCCCAAAGCTCAGAATTTGAGTATGGGGCCTTTACCTACTATACATAGCCTACAGCTTTCCCTCCAAAATACACGCAGCTAAGAGTTCAAATTTGTTCTATGTTAGATACGCCTTTACTGACCAGAACGCAAACTTTCTTTTCAGGTAAACTTGAACAACATTCAAAACGTGGACATGGAAGTATTTGAAGAACTTGCTTCAGCCATGGAATGCAACACTCACGTTAAGAGCTTGTGTCTCTGTAATGTTGGTCTCACTGACAGACCAGCACGATCCTTGGCGTCCATGTTGAAAAGAAATTCCTCGCTGGAGACATTGAATGTGGAATCAAACTTCATCACTGGTAAGTAAAAGTTCTTTGTTTTTGTTGACTGAGTCTGTGCCAGCCTCCGAAGCCCCTACACGTACAAGAAACTGTCAGAATTAAGTTTTTGAAGGGGCATTATCAATTTGAGGATAAAAATTACCACAAGTAATCAATAAAAAAGGCCGATTGGATGCTCTGAAATGTTGCTTCCTTTCTGTTTAACAAGCCACAGAATATTCAATACATTAAGCAACATTGGTGCAACATTAAGCAACATTGGTGCAACAAATCGCTCTAGTATAAAACACAAGTTTTGCAAAGATGTGGTGCCCTTAACATGGGTATATAGCTTAACATGTTTTGTTGAGCTATCACTGACGCTTCAAAACACAAGATAAGAAATAATACACAGCCTAACCTAAGTTATTCAAACTCTTGCCAGGTGATGCTGCCCTTCGCCTCGTGGTGGCACTGCGGAGAAACATGACCTTGACCGAGTTGAGAATCGACAATCAACGTCATATTTTCGGCGCCAAAGTTGAACACGAGTTTTCAAAGGTCTTGAAAGACAACAAGTGGGTTAATATTATAGTACAACATTAGTTATACCATGACTACGGGTAGGCTATACCCACATGGTATATAACATACAGTGGTTTACTACAATGTGACGACAATACAGTCATCCGAGCTGTCTAACGTTAAAGCGTATAGGTTTGCTCTCTCAAGATGCCAATTTAGGGGTCTACTGTAGAGTGTAGATCTTTCAAGATACAAATTACAGTAATTCATTTGGGTCGGAATAAAACCACCAACCACGAGCTGTTAAGCAGTTTTGGTCTTTCAGAGCCCTCTTGCGATTTGGATACCAATTTGCCAACCCAGGGCCACGTATGGCAGCAAACAACACTCTGACGCGAAACATGGATGATGTCAGGAAGAAAAGAGTGATTGAGCAAAGGAAAAGGTCGCAGTCCGGTCAAGTGGGTGAACTTGATATGCTCCTTTGTTCTGTTTAACTTCTCCTCTCGTGTTGTCGCTATATGTCAGGGCATCCGTTGGTTAGCCACTGCCTGGTGTCGTCATCGATGGAAATTAGGCCTTCCATACCATGGGGTGGTCTGTATAGCCGGCAATCCTTGATAATGTGGGCTGCCGTCTGCATTTCGCCACACTCACAAGCAGCACTCTCTGCCAAGCCCCAGCGCAACATGTCTGCACCATAGCGTCCAACACCAGTGAGCAAACGGTTACGCCTTGATGAGGCAAGTCTAGAGAGGCCATGTCCCAGCTGGTTTTCGGACGGGGATCTGAATACTTCTGTTTAACTAAAGTAGGTTATGACAGTGACAGACAGATTATTAATTTTATTTGTTTTGAGAGTACAAGGTAGATGGAACTATTCACGAGGCATTATAATTATAAATTAATTTATTGCGTTCTTGCGGTGACTGTAGACTAAGAGGGACGTATTTCCGACGTTTCGTCAGTCAGTGTGACTGACTTTATAAAGGGGACTGAAACAGGTAAAACTATCTGTTTAGCAGCAAATGGCACAACATAGAAGTATATTCAATGAGTGAAGAATTTTGTAGAAACGCAAAAGAACTTTGTATTCTACAAAGTTCTTCATTTCGTTTAATATGCTTCTGCGTTGTGCCATTTGCTGCTGAACATGTAGTTTTACCTGTTTCAGTTCCCTTGATCAAAAGCTAGTTATCATGTCAACATTTTGTGATAGTTTAGTCTATAGTCATCGAAAGAACGCAAGCAATTAATTTATAATGCAGCCTACATGTTGTTGCACGTAATAGTTTCAGAGTAAAGTACCACTAAGTGCTCAAGCTCTAAAATCTTAAAACACCAATGACTGTGAACTGTTTTGATTTGATAGTAATATCCATTATAACTTGGAAAAAGTGTTTTCAGACCAAGTGGCACAAGAAAGCCGTTTGCCTCATTTTTCACATGATTTTATGAGCAATATTCCAAATACTCAAAACTTAAAAAACGTTTATTAGCCTAACTTCTTGCAGACGAATCACCCACAACTACGCAAGCAATCCAGCAGTGAGTGGTACCGAAACGAAAAAGCCATCAAACTGAAACAGATGAATCAACAAGGGATTTCTGTAGATCGAAATGGGGTGATTGAAGACAAAGATGTTCAGGTGTTTATTTAGCAGCTGAGAGAACCACACACAACATTATTGAAATATAAGTTTAAACCCCGCAGAACCCAGACCAACATAAGCAAGTTGGAAGAAAATTATTTTCAGTTATTTAGCTGATCATATCTTGTAAGTTACATCAAAAAGTTAGTACAAAAAACACATTTAATCATTCTTTGGAGGATTTTTTCTTTGTGACATGTACAGTTTTGGCAACACTTTACTTACCAACAATAGTAGGCTATACACATCGAGAATACTTTTCTTTCGTTTGTATATTTTTATCATAGGTTAACTGTTTTTTTCAAAAAGAAGGTGTTTGATTAAAGTAATCAACATTTACAGAAAGTCCTGAAAGAAATGTCCCCAACACAATACGCTCTTCTAGAACAATGGTTTGTATCTCGTCTTCTAGGGAAGACAGAAGAAACCCATGCAAGCAAGGAGGTGGGTTCGACTGAGGTGTTTGAATTATGATGTTCTTAGAATAAAAATGTTTGATTTTAAGTTGATAAAAATTGCCAAAGGATAAACGTATGATTTTTTCGATGACAAAAATATTCCAGACAGCAAAATCCGTCATTTTTACATTGGTTCAGTCTGCAGACGTTGAATCAATGTAAAAATGACGTATTTTTCTGGGATGTTCTGAGGCAGGTTGAAAACCTAGCGCTCATACATTTGATGCATTTAGAACACAGCCGAGCAAAGATTATCTCCGGAACCAAAAGCATCGACCTCGACATCAAACGATCCACATCCATCCACACCTCCAAAGACATCAACTCCTCCAAGGACATCAAATCCTCCAAGGACATCAACTCCTCCAAGGACATCAACTCCTCCAAGGACATCAAATCCTCCAAGGAAATCAACTCCTCCAAGGACATCAACTCCCCAGAGAGGCTTCAGTTTAGAAAGTGATGCAATAATCTCGTCTAAAACAACATCCAGAGCACCGACGTCTACATCGCCTACTGGAGGAGGTTCCTCATCGAGCAATGACGATAGCGTAAGTTGGATAAAAGGAAAACAAAAAGCAAGTTGTGATTATTTTCCTTAAGTCTGATAAAACTTGGTGGTGAATATTCAAAGATTAAATTGCAAAACATCAAAAAATCTCATATTGTTCATTCGCTGTTACTATTCAGGCATCTCAACGAACCGGACTGCGCAATGAGCAATTCGAGAAGATAGCACTGTAGCTGTTTAGTATTCACGCTAATGCCTAGTGGGTGATGATTTAAATCAAATGGTGGGAAGGCAATAAAGCCAGTTTTTGTGTCCACTAACCTTATCCATATTTCTGTTAACGTTTTGTTGACAGAGCCCCCAAACCTAATTGGTAGTATACAGTGCTTGCTATGGTTTATTTTTAGGGCTGTCCTCCAACAATGACAAAGGATTGCGAAGGCACTGTGCTTACGTAACAGATAATTTCAACTCAGCTTTCAGTTTTTTGACTTCAAAAATGCAGCCTAAGTTATCTTATTTTTTTAAACATTTTGCAGACAAAATGTTTTCCCGCACAATGTGCACTAATCAGGAACACAGCGTCAGAGATGGGGCTAGTTTGGTTGAATTCTCTCTGCCACAAATTGAATCCCACCTCTACAGGATTTCGCTCCGGCGTTGTTTTTGCTCAGACGACGTGATGTAGAATGTGCAAAAACAAACAAAACCACGATGCGATGATTGTGGTAAAAGCAGCAAAGGTGTCTGTCTACGATACACATGACCATCTTGAGATTATAGCCATTGTTAGAAATCATAACCGTAGGAGATGGGGTCAGGGGGTCGGTCGCTCCCCCGCTGAAAAAAAAAAAACGTTGCAAATTTGGGCAAAAATGTTCAGTTATTTGGGAAAATCAGTCTTTCCATGACGTTTCGACAACATTGACTATTATTTGTTTGTAATATGATATCGATATTTGTGACACCAAAACTGGTTTTGTACAAAAGTGCAAGTTTGATGCGCATAGCGTGATAAACCGTCAAATTCTTTCCAGGCTGGAGGGTTTGAAGTAGCATGGATGTTATGGGTTTGATAAGTAAATAGGATGTCATTTAGACTTTTTCCATGCAAATTTACAAATACTGATTCTTTGGACTATCATCATAATGAAAAGATTAAGCTGCTTTTAGTCAGGCCTTTTTATTGCAATTGGGCTGGAGATTTTCAAATAATCTGGCAACATAGATACCACTGTTGTCCAGTTATTGCTGAAGTCCCACTTCAAATTGTTGTTGAATCCAGGTAGTTCTAATATGTATATATATTGTACCACGAGAAAGTTTCCATTTGATGGTTTATTCAATTGGGACACAGACAGGTCTATGAGTGTAGATTAAAGTTAATTCAACCTTGTTTTGCTGTTGTACGCTTTGTTGCTTGTGCTTTCGTACAAGACCAAGTTGATGACTGTGGAGTTATTAGACTACACTACCTCAGAGATTGTGAGTAATGCTAGATTTTGGAAAATATATTTGCAAAGACAAAATTTGGGCAAATTTTGTTCCCCCCAAAAAAATGTTTTACTCTCCTACGGCTGTATTAGAAAGTCATCGCATACATAACCAACTGTTAAGCAAGTTGTACCAGTTTCTATACTTTGATTTTTCCCACCGGCAGAAGGTTCCAATGGGGAGAGGCAAAATGAAAAAGAAAGAATCCAAAAAGATTTGCTACAAGCGATCCGCATATTATTTTTCAAATCGTTGGAATTTATGTGCGCGTTGCACGCAGCCATGATGTTTAGCGCTTGACAATCTATGGGATAGGCATTCAAATCAACGTTCGGTTAAACTCCAAAATAAAGTTGTAATCCATTTTTTGAAATTCTATAGGTAACACGCCCATTCTTTATATGCCATGCCCAGCTGTAGACGCTTATGCTTATTTTTGTGTGTTACAAGTGATTGAGCAAAACGTAACTTCCAAAAAAAGATAAATAGACGCAAAGCGTCTATTCACTCTACTGGGTAACTTGTAGAAGTTGCCGTAGGCAAAATGTTGGCAAGAACAAGACAACACGTGTAAATCTAGTAATAAGGGTTAAGCATGTCGTTAAGTGTCCGGCCACAAACACTGCTGCGTGCTCTCAAAAGGTGTCAACCCGACGGTCCGACGCTCTTCTGAGAGTTGTTCAGGGCGTCATCACTTTGCTACGCAGGCCATATCGACTTAACACAGTGGAATATATGAAAGAATTACAATCGTTCTATTTTGTTTTACGGCGTTTGAATAATATCATTCAACTCAACTACGTTCTCGTCAGCCACAAGGCAATAATCCCGGCATTATTAAACCACCCTAGAACAGAACCAGTTAATCGGAGGTTAATGATGGGGAATGTATGAACCATGTGCGATGGCCAGGACCATTAGCTTAAATACATTTACGTCACAAATGTTACAAGATTTTGTTTGCTTGAAATGGCGTTAAAAAATATTTAAACTTGATGGTTTTGCAATGTTTATTGCTATCTTTTGCCATTTAAAAATGGGTTCGATTTTTTTTGTACTGGGACCCAGAGCAGTGGTAGTTTTCAGTGGGATAGATAAATTTTGGGTGATGTGATTTTCTACTACCAACTGCTAATTTTTGTCATCTCCACAGGAACAAAGAGAATCCCGTAGCTCTTCTGAAGAACTTATTGTCGATCCATCCAGAATCTTTGACCAAGAAGAAGAAATACCACTCTCGCCGTTGCCTCCATTGGTCAGAAATAACGAGTCTCTTTCCCATCTTGGGGTTGACTGCAGACAAGTATCCTCTTCTTCTTCTTTAAGTGAAGCAGAAGAAATCCTCTCCTGGAAAGAAGGAGATGAGTATGACAGCGACGAATACGAAATTGTTGAAATTGAAATCACCGAGAGTGAAGAAAGCTCCTCCGAGAGCGACAATGTCACTGACACCTCTAATACCAGGGGGATCGAAATAGAAGGAAGTAAAAGTTTCAAGAACTCAGAAGCGACCAAACTGCAAAGTGATGCACACAGCGAAAGTGTGACCTCAGACACGAGTGATGTTAAAAGTGCATCAGAAGATGAAACTGAGATGTCACTTTCACAAAGTCGTAGGCGACGAAAGCGGAGCAAAGCAGATGCAAAACAGGACGCTATAAAAGCATTAGATCGTCTTCGTATATTTGACAAATACAACTCGCTTCTTCAAAAGCCAGTCACCTTGGAGAGCCCAGAGCTTCCGAGAAGAAAAAAAGAAGGCTGCTCTTCAACGTCATCTATGTCCTCATGCAACAGTTCTTCCAGTCCACGAACAGTAAGAGATGATGATTCCTGGATGTTAAATAGACCGTATTATAGATTGGGAGCAAAATAGTGCAGAAATCAATGCGCTTTAGCGAGGTTCTAGAATCCAGATCGTGAACTTTTAAACTTGTTCCAGGAGTACATGCACCACATCGCCGCTTTTTCATCATTGCAAGGTCTCCAGTATGCACGTGATGTCAAAAACAAGTTGATATCTTTGCAGCATTCTGACACTGGAAATATTTTGTATTAGCCATCATTTTTATCACCTTGTATTATAACACTAGCCCAGCGAGCAAGTCAGTCGTTTTTTACATTGATTTATGGTCTACAGACGTTGAATCAATATGAAAACTACTGATTTACTGGCTGAGAACGCTGTTGCGCTTCATTAGCTTTCTGCGTTTGCATCACTAAGTTGCAGTTAAACAACAATCGACTGGATAACCGAGTGGAGAAACCCGATACGTCAATCGGAAGGGCGCTGGTTCGACACCGCTCAAGAGGCCGTGTCATTGGCAAGATTAAATGCCATCGCCATCTTAGCTTTAGCCATCTTAAATGGCTTGTCTCAGGGTGGACACAAAGATTGGCTTCTTTGCCTTCCAGTTCATGTAATCGAAATCTTTAACAACTCTGGATAGCCCAATAGTTAGTTTATTATAAAAAAATGTTTAGCCTACCAAAAGGATTTGTGGCAATCAAGTGTCATGTAAACGACCAAAGAGCAGAGGCCACCAAGTGAGAGCAACTGACTCGATAACTGGAGGCAAAAGTCATTCGTTGTTTCCCAATGTCTGTTATGTCAAATCTGTAATTACGTTGTATTGCGTGTTGTCACAATGGACACAAAATAAAATGGTTGTATTTTGTTGCGACTACACACTGTTGAATACGATATAAGCCATCACAGGACATTGCAAGTCGGATCATGTGGATTCAGACGTTTGCTCACCAAACACGAGCGACATCTGCATACATTCAGACCGAGACGAAATTAACATGAGCACCAACCCTGTCTGATCCAGCAAAATCGGTCTTTTTTACAATCTAAATACGTTGAATCTATGTCCGAAAGACGTATGTTGCTGGCTAGAATGCTTGACCTCCACTTTGCGGTTTGCCCCACAAAGGAGAAATTTGCACTTAATATTCTTCTTGCTTATGAGGCAACATTTCCCAATTGCTGTGCAATGTCTTCATATCAGGGTCCATGAGATCCACATGCTCTGCAGGTCGAAACACTGGACAGTGATTTATGATGTGCTGATTGAGGTTCGCCACAAACATAGGCTGGTGTGTCACACAAACCCCAATGAAGCATGTTGTGTTAGAAGCGATCAACACCAGAACTGAAAGCAAAAGTCAATCAATCGAAAGAGCGCCGGTTCGACACCGCTCAAGAGCATGCGGCTGTGTCTTTGGCAGGACACCAAAAGGCATGCCTGAAGGAGGACACGAAGATTGGCTTTCTTGCCTTCCCGTTCATTTAGTCTAAATCTTCAACCACCAGGTGTAAGCCTGGATACGACAAATACCAGAACGAAGACGATTTAAATCAAAGCATTATCATCCTGCACCTAATCAAACGAAGCATCTTGTTTCCAGAAAACCAAACCTCCCTTCACACGACAGCAATGCGCTCACTAACTAGAGAGATATTTATTAGTAACATACACAAGTGAACGCACAAACGACGCATATAAACTATTAACTAAAAACCAATCCAAACCCCAACTGGAGGTATCAGAAAACGAGTCGATAAACAAAAGGTAGCTAAAGGTTTACGGTAACTCTACCCTCTCCTTGCAATGGGATCCGCAAATCCACATATTAGAATATTGATTGAAGCTTTGGACACGTATCTCTCTTTGGACACGTGTCTCATACGTGTCTTTATCAAAGTGAACGGAGACGTAAAAAGTGACTTGCCTAAGAACCAGCAACCAAAAGTTGACAACGTTTAGCAAACGGAGAACATTTGCTGCCGGTAAAAGGATTTCAATATTTGGTGCTGCGAGGTTGTTTGAAATTGATTACAATTTGCTTAGTGTGTAGAAACTGACACAAACGCAAAAAACCCCTACGTCGAAATCCATTAAACAAACTAGTTTCAAACACAATTTGTAGACACGTTGCAATGGCGCATCAGGACTCAGTTAGATGAAGATCCTGATTTCGCGTTGATTCATCATAACATTGACGTTGAATTTGTAACATTCCAACAATATAACGAACCGACAACGAAATAGCTCAGCTGAAAATCAGCAATTTTTTACAGTGATTCAACGTCTGCAGACGTTAAATCGATGCAAAAATAAGTTTTTATACCGGGAAAATAGTTTGCAGCAAAACATCAAACCATCGTAATGACAAAACGTCAAACTGATGCAGTAAAACCGTTTCTTTATCGTCACATATACATATTGTACGTCAGTCTAACGTAAAATCAAAAAGGCTCCGTACAATTAAAGCCGGTAACAATAAAGGAAATAACTGAAAGACAACATTGATCAAAAAAAGTATTCTGATTGGTTAAAATTAATGATGGACAGGAGATGTCAGTTCGCTATAGCGGGAAAGTAGGGGCGGGCTCAGTCAACAATTCGGCTTAAAATCTAGTAACTTTTAGAGAAAAAGACTTTGTAATGCGTGGAGGTTCTGGGATGAACCGCTACATGGGTTGACTGGACCCAAATAGAATGATGCTACCATCAAAAACCTTTTCTATCATAGAACTTCGTCGCAGCAAAGCATAAAGTTCAAATACCTACTACAGCGCCAGATGCACAGCATGTCAATAATCACAAAATAGAAAAAACAATCAAACGTAGTTTCACAAGATTAGTTACTGACCGCTCTCTACATTGTTGTTTTGTATCTGGTCACAAAACACAATTGTGGCTGCAATCGTTGGCCATTAAAACCGACAATGAAGGCAATGGTACGGACTGTAAGGTGATGTCGTGCACATATTCATGCTGGATTGCTGCTAGATTCTAAAGAACTGAAGGATAACAACACGACTGGTTCACACAGCGACACTCCAACTCAAAGTGAACACGATTTGCTAATGTACTGAACGTTAGTTAAACGTAATATGATTTTGAAAAAACGCAAAATAACGTGTTTTTCATCAGAAACAGATAGATCAGTAACAATACGGTATAACCAACTGGTATTGCCACTGTAGATGGAATTGAAAGGCAGTAACGAAGAACTGATTCGTTGCTTTAACGTTTGGCGACGTTGAATCAGTATGAAAACAACGTATCAAGAAAGCAAGTCTATCAGAACGTATCATCATGTTATAGCGCAGAGGAGCTGTCACCCTGGGTTATTGCATGTGGTCACTGGTCATCTTCTCTTGGTTTGTAAGATATACGATAACCTAGACAACAAATCAGTCGTTTTTACATTGATTCACCGTCATCACACGTCTGCAGACGTTGAATCAATGTAAAAAACGACTGATTTGCAGTCTAGAAACTTTTGCATGAGAATGATACAATAAAAAACAAGGCAAACAACCTTATGAGCAGTTGGGATATTCTCATATAACTTCAACGTCATCAGTGATGACGTCATCGAGCAACTGAAGAGAAGCGATATTGACGTAAAATGCCGGTTAAGCACAATTAAAACAAGACTTGTGTGTTGCGAGCATGACTCAGTATTTTTGGTCCCTAGCAGATGACCTTGCAAAATGAAACTGTTACAACCCAGACAGCAAAATCTGTTGTTTTTACATTGATTCAACGTCTGCGGCGTTGAATGAATGTAAAGAACTCGCCAGTCGAGGCAAGTTTGGAAGCCGACCGAGCGAGAGACCCAGATCGCGTTTCCGCATCGACGCAGTTCAAATGACGCTGGTGTAAAACGTGCACTGAAAGTTTATCACTAATGCTGGAAAATATCATCAAAATCCAAGATGCTGACGAAGATTGTGCAAAGCGACTGCGTTTCATACGCTTCGAACTATGTTGAATCTGAAGCTCAAAAGCAGCTGAGACGCACTATGATGAGGGCAATGATAATAAGTATGTCAGCAATAGAAGTAAACCACAAAAGTCATAGAAAATGCTTAAAAAGTGCTGATTAATTAATTGAAAAAGCAGTAACATTGACAACGTATTTGAAAAAAATCAACAAGAAACAAGTTTCATTCCGGTTTAAGCTTTCTAAAAGACACAGCTTTGATAACAGCAATTAAGGGTTAATGTCAATTATAGGTAAAATGACGTTGTTCAATGGTAAAAACCCACAGTTGTGCCATTGCTAAAGTCCAAACAAGTTGATCATTCTATTTGTTTTCTTAAAGTTGAAGCAACAAAATTCGATGCCATCTTGATTAACGAAACAAGAAAAATACAAACAAAACATATTGTGAAGAAAAAATAATTCGCGGTGCCCGAGAAGGAAAAATCACATTATTTAGTTTTATAAAAGCGTTGTTTCCTCACGTGGACGTAAGAAATAAAACGACGCGTCGATAAGTGGCGCTAAAAATAAACGTATTAACAGCAGGTTTGCGTAAAATAGGAATGCACAGCCTTATGTTGAGGGTGACGATGCAAAGAGAGCCATACTTTCTCCAAGGTTGAGTCGCGTTGTGTGGTGAGATTAGTAGCCACAAAGTGGAGAAACAGATGCCTGGCGTCGCCTTGTAATCGGTAGGCTACGAATTCCGATATGGTTTTGTGTTTAAAGAACTTTTATAAACGAGTTACAGAAATGATTCTTTTAACATTGCGCTACGTTGCCACGCCATTGAATAAATGCAAAGCATAAGTGGTCTCTTGATCAGATACGCGCTTCCACGCGCGTGTTCTTGTCTTTTTACGTTAGAAAATGGTAATTTAACGTAAGACAAACACCCGTTGGCCGGTTGAGCGAGATTGTACCCTGGCGATAGTCTATCGTTCCATTCATCAGAAGGGCCAAGAACCTTCAAAATGGCTCGTAATCTCTCCCTGGATTCGGGATGATCTGCCGCGAGTGTTCGTCATCGCGAACCAAGAGGTATGTCCGCATCTGCCCTTTACCTGGAGATGGAATGAAGAGAAGATCAGCATTAAAATGTTAACAACAACTACCCGTGTG
This sequence comes from Aplidium turbinatum, assembly GCF_918807975.1. NCBI lineage: Eukaryota > Metazoa > Chordata > Ascidiacea > Aplousobranchia > Polyclinidae > Aplidium > Aplidium turbinatum. Next base: position 22,519,135 of record NC_137482.1, read on the forward strand.
ATAATTATGCACCAGGATCCTTAGGAAACATCTACTATACAGACCTTGAAGGCAGGCCAGAAACAACAAGATTAAACATCAAATACCAGAGGTGGCTTAAATCGAAATAACTTCATTTATTCGGGTGAATGATAGCAGCCAAGTGCATGCCTAGTTTGGTACGGATGAACAGCAGAATTCATTAAGCGAAACTTAGTAGTTGGTATTCAAATGGAAACTACGAAATAACAACTTCAATGATCGGACCGTGAGGTCACAGTTTGTACACGAATTTGGCGCAATGAATGACGTTTTACGTTTTGGTTAAAATAGTTCTTCAATTCCACAAGTCAAAAAAAATGGGATATGTGAAGCATATCCAACTCGCAAAAACCAGTCTTTTTGCATTAATTCAACGATTGCAAGAGTTGCATCAATGTAAAAAGAACGGGTTTTAGCGAGCTGGATAAATAAGTCACAAACAGTGACGTGTTTAACAGATTTTAGGCTACGTTAAGTTATAGCAGTTTTTCGTTCTCGCGAGAGTAACGCGGGGAGTTTTATAACCAGGCAATTCGCCTGGTTTCATCGGCCAATCAAATTGCGTCGTGCCGATGCGCCCTCTCGTCAAGCCAACATTGCTGCTTTACTCCTCAACTTGCCTTTTCCACCTTTACTGGGGTCTTCCTTGTTTCCTACGACCCTCCACTTGCAACTCCAGCGCTCTTCTCAAACATCATCTTCATCCCTTCTCAAAACATCCCCATACTACCTCACTCCATTCGCTTTCGCCAACTTATCAACCCAAGCAAGTTCATAAGTTCTTCAGTAATCCTTTTGTCCATCAGCTTCACACCACACATTGCTCTCTCAGTTCTTCTTATAGTCGCCAATTCGTTTTCCCGTAAGCACCATGTCTCACTTTCTAGTATAAATTCTTCCTCTCATTTTCAACGGAAATATTCTACCACATAACAACTCTCTGAATTTGACCCAACCAAACCTCACTCTTGCAGTCACTGCCGCTTCACAACCACCACTTGCATTCAATCTATCTCCAAGATAGCAAAAGGCATTCACTGATTCAACTTCGTCATTCAGTTTTTCAACAAGACCAACCATTCCTGCTTCAATCTTCTTGCATGTTTCACATTCAAAACAAATCGGGTACAATATCTGAGTGTTGCCAGACCTCCGAAGAAACGTTTTTAGTTCGAGCGTATACATCCCAGCTATCAATAAGTAACTTCTTAAAGTCGACGTGGTAACTTACCTTTAATAAACTTTTCGCCGCAGAAAGAGAAATTGTAGTGATCCTTCAAAGCATTCATGCTTTCCTCAGAAACCTGCAAGCAACAAATATGTCAATTACATTCTAACATCAACTCATCTCAGGTGAATGAATTACGAAGAAGTTACAACAAATAGGGGAGGGCTTGAGTTGTCTCACAATTTTATTGCGTAAAAAGCGGAGAGAAAACTCTCCGAGCTTGGATACTTGCATCTTTTCTTCTATGGAGTCTTCCAGATTCGATTGATGCACTACAGATTGACACTTCTTAAAAATGTTGCTTAAGCCTTTCGGCTTGACTGTTAACGTCTCTTCTAAAGTCTGGTGATGCAATACCAGCAAGCAGGTAGAGCATGTTGGTAACTGTGAGCTTCAGACATCCAGATACGTTTATCGTCAGAAACGACATGTTTCTTCTCAACGGCCTTACTAATGGCCTATCCGGTCATGATCAGGGCCGGGGTAGAAAAGGTAATTTGGGCCCGGTACCAATGGAGTCCTCGGTCCCTAAATCAAGACACTTCTAAGAAAAACGCGCTATATCGAAATAATGCACTGTGGTTTTTCAAGTTTAAGCCCCTCAAATTATCGGAGCCTGGGTCTAAAAGTATCTCTTGGACCCCTTTGTCAACGCTACTGGTCATGAGCCCGAGAGACGCATGAAAAGATGGAAAAGTTAATAAGTAGCAAACGTGGATTGAAGTATTGACACGCCGTCACTTCTTTTGTTCCACCCAGGAATGTGAACTCGTTCTAGGTTTCAAGCAAAATAACATGATTCATCTACCACACAACAAAAAGTTTAACTTTATAGCAACATGTTGTCTTAAAACGTAAACTATCTATTGCATAGACTCAATGCATGAGACGCTTATATAATAATAAGTCAGATTGGAGTGAGAGCCGGGGTCCCTAAAGCAAAGTCCTCCGCATTTGCACCTGTTGGGCTGACACATCAACAGAATCTCATTAAAACCTGACCTGACCAAAAACTGAAAATTACAGCTTTGATTTGGTGTTACAAAAGTTACATTTCTTAATTGTTGTTATTTTAAGGATAAATTAAAACGAGTGACGGACCTGTATCCTTCCTGGAACGCCGGTAGAGTCCATGCGACTGGCCGTGTTAACTGTGTCGCCCCATATGTCGTACAACCGCTTGGTGGTGCCAATCACACCGGCAGTGACCTCCCCGTGGTTGAAGCCGACTCGCAGCACCAGCTGGAAGTTGAGCATGTCCTTGTTGAAGCTGTCGATGGCATTCTGCGATGAGAAATGGGGTTTAAAAATGGATAAAAGCGACCAGGTGATTTGAACCAGAGACAGAAAACGCAAAGTTCCTATTCAACGACTTCTATAATATTTAAAAAAAAAAAAACGGTCTCCGTATAAAACTCTTCCGTCACTGCCACAAAATGGCGCCCAAAAAGCAACCATTGAAGCCAATAGAAACAAATTTACTTTCACGCGTGCTGGTCCAATCTTGAACAGCTAAAAAAAAATCCATTTCGATCTAGAACCTTACATCATCTTCAATTGAAATTTAAACAGATTCTATTCCAATAAGCTTAACTGAAGATGATGTGGCAGATCAAAATCGATTTTCATTTGTTTAAGGTTGAACTGACTCGCGCGGAATAAATTTATTTGTATTGCAAAACATGCGATGGATTATTTCATATCAAGCATTGACGTGGATTTCACACTTAATGAAATGGAAATGTGTAAACAGGGAATTGGTTGACAAAAATAATGAACTATTGGACACATTCTCAATAAAACTATACTGTATAACACCACAGAAACAGCATGTTCTGTCGCTCACGAATACAACAAGGTATCACATATACAGGTAAATCTCGTTCCACTACATTATCTGGCGCATAGACACCAATTATTCTCTTAGCAAACGAACCTGCATCTCCACACAGAAGCCCATCAGCCTGCACAGATGAGACTCGGGTCCTGTGCTTTCCTGGTCGGCGTTCGGATTTAAACCTGGAACGCAAACGACGATCGAGTTGGTTCACCCAATGCTTAATGCATTGGATCAAATGATCATTAATTATCATCGGTTAATGCATTGATCCAATGCTTAATGCATGGGTGGACATCGGATAGTGTTGCCAAGTGGGTACTTTATAAACATAAGCAGTAGTTGCAAACGAACACAAACTGTATTGCACTTCATTTGTAGTTCGTTCATCGTGCACGTTTAGAACGTGTGTCCATCTCTTTGCAATATTTGCTCCACCAGAATGCTAACCTGTCTATGGTGAATTAAATGAAGTAGTTAATAATGACAGAAATTGCGAGGTACCTGAAGCCAACATGAAGGTTGTACCAATGGTCTTGATCTTCTCAATATCTTTGTACTTATCTTGCTTCAGCAAATCATCGACGTCACCTGATGGAAGACATTAGAGTTTTATGTGAAGCAAATGATTCCAGATCTGCAAAGCTTTTTATAAACAAAGTGGCACCATTCGATTTCCTGACACGTTGAAGTGACGTCAGTTGAAGTCATCAAAATGGTAAAAAATTGTTCCATTGATCGGAAAAGAAGCTTGAAAAGCGTGAGATCAAAAAGAAAAGAATTTACAACGCAAACCAGCTCTTTTTTACATTTTCTAGAAACGTTAAATCAATGTTATAAATAGTGGTTTGCTGGTTGGTAAAGAACCTACGACCCGACTCACTGATGAGCTCGCTGAGATATCTGAGAAACTGCATCCCGCTCTCATATTCTTCTTCATAGAGTTCGTTGAAGTTGACGATGGTGCCAAATATGACGCCTACCTTCTTGTGGGTCTTCGAGTACAAAGGTTTGTCCTGGTGGAAAGAAGACGATAGACTTGAAGAAATACTTAACTTAAGTGAATAGTTTTGTTCAGGATAATGCCCGATGGTTGAAGATTTAGATTAGCTAGCCGAGGAGGAGGGGCAATTCTTCGTGTCCGCCTTCAAACGTGTAAAAGTACCTTGTCAGGTACAACCGCGCCTTTTGGAAGGCGTCGAACAGACGTTCTTCGAGCGTCGTGCAGGCGCTATTCCCAGACAGTAAATCAGTCGCTTTTTGCATTGATTCAACGTCTGTGAACGTTGAATCAATGTAAAAACGACTGATTGTCTGTCTGGGTTACCACTCGGCTATGCAACCAATGGAAGATAAACATGGCCATGGTGAAGGTAATAATCACTGCTAGTGGTATATGTAAACGGTCATCAGAAGGATACCCTCGCCGCAACAGAATACCATGTAAACTAAACAAATGCGGCGCTTGTGTAAAACAATGCAAAAAATGAAAAGGAGAGAAGAGGCTTATCGCGAATTGAGTCGTATCAAATTTAAAAAAAGAAACAATTCATCCAAGGTCCTCCTTTCACCGAAGGCACAACAAAAACAAACATGAATGAACAAGGATTAATCGGTTAGTTAATTTTAGTAATCCGTTTACTAAAATTAACTTGTATAAAATTAACTTTTATACGAATATCTTTGTGTCTATGAACAAGGTTCAGGATCTCGGTCCAATAAATTGAATGGACTTTGACTATCGGGCAAAATACAATTTGTCTTCTACATAAATCGAGTCAAAAGACGTTCATCTAACGTCAAGGCCATGCATGCCGCTTTGAACCTTTGATATCGTTAGTTGGTTTGTTTCCACAACAAACAGACAATTAGCAACAATATACCGCATCTACTGCATCTTGTGCCACAAATTAAGGTGTCCCACCTGGAAAATCAGTCAAGTCTTACATTGATTCAATCTTTACAAACGTTAAATCAACGCAAAAAAGGACTTCTTTGTGCTGACTTGGATGTCAGCTTACAACAAAAGCACACTGATAGTGCATGAACGCATTGTACGTGCACGTTCAACGTACTCCATCAGCATCGATATATAGATTTCATGGCAATAACCTTACATACGTCGGCAATAATTAATTTGCAAATAGATGCAACCAGAATGACGTCAAAGGTTGCAGCATTGTGGTCATTCTGTTCCTGTACGACTTAATATGACGTGCAGAAGAGTAGATACTTGACGCGGTACTGCATCCTAGTGTCGGAGGCCCCCCGGACTATTGATTGATGCACGACGGGGACCAGCTATTTTTAAACCATACTTATCCGGGGAAAAGCATGTATGAAAGAATGCAGAAATGTCAAGCAAGTTAATTGATTTAGTTTAACCAACCTGCAGTGCCTTGCTAACGTGCGGGGGAATGAAGTTCTCCAACAAGGCATCAACCTTGGCTTGTTCCTTCTTCATCTGCAAGTCGCTAAACTTCATCTCATGGTCTCCGTAAAAGTCAAGACGGCAGTTAAGCTGTTATGCAAAAAAATATTAAAAAAGTTGGTATTTTCTCCATTATTTTAACGTCCAACAGTTTTACAGAAATGAAAAATTAATTTTACAATTTCAAAACGTTACAGTCATCAGTAACGAGCAGCCTTGCTCCAACTACTGTACTTTGAATGAGATTTTATAATCATTATCCAAATTCGGTTTTGTGTTCACCAGTAGAGGTGGCCGATTCGTTTCTTACAGCGATTGTCAACTTCTTTTCTTCATCCCATTCTGTCCATCGTGTCTTCTTCTTTCAGTCCGACTTTGCTTCATTCTTTACCTGATCTTTCTATGTTCTTTTTAGATATCCCTCCCCCCGGTTGCTCTTCCCATTAACTTCAAAGCCAATGCATATTAAAAAAAAACTTCTTTCCTCTCTCTTAAGCAAGCACTTAGGCTACCCTTACAATCAATCCATTTACCCTTGGAACTTGGTCTGTAGTCTCACTCATACCTAGCATATCTTTTCTTCAGTTTTTTCCTTGTTTTTACACCACTCATTACTCTTACGTTCTAAGGATTGCCAGTTCACTCTCTCTCTCTCTCTCTCTTACTATCCATATTTCGCTACTCTACAATATTGCAGGCCGCACACAACCATGACAATTTTTCCTTTACTTTTAACAAATATTTTCTTCCATACAGCACTTCTCCACATTCCCTTAACATTGCCCAACCCAGTCTTGCCGTTCTTGTCACAGCTGCTTCAAACCCACTGCTTCCATTTATCTGATCACCCAGATAACAGAAGTCTGTCATTTTGCCAATTCCATAAGCGAAACTATCGTCGCGATCCTCATCTAAATCCCTTCCTTCATCACATTTCCAACAAACGAAGCACTTTGAAAAATTTTCGGCCCTTTTGTATTAGCACATCTTATATTTACCCACTTTCTACTATTTACCCACTATTTACCCACTTTCTACTTTCTACTCTTATATTTACCCACTCTAATCCCTCACCATTACACTTTGGTTCGACAACGTCCCAAGACAGACGCGTTGGTATGTAGATATTCGCTTTCAAAAATAATACGAAATAAAGCAGGGCAACAATTTTAAAAGTTTGCTCACTTCAAAATGGCGGTTCACGAACCAGACGAAGCAGAGCATGGCCAAGGCATCCAAAATGTATTCATTTCGCAGTCGATCTGCGACACCAAGGTAGAGGCAAGTTAGCTTTAAAAATATCGTTTATCACTAAATATATATAACGCAATGGCATGTCTGCAATTCGGGCTAGCCCTAGTAGTAAAAGAATAAACAAGCAATAACCTCATTTATTAACTCTATCAGCCCAGCACATTACAAGGTGCCCGGTTGTGATTGATATTATTTTCAACACAAATATCGCAAAACGCATTATAAAACGGTTTTCACTAAATACTGCTTAGTACCGACTTTTTCGTGCTTTGAAGCCCAACAAAGTGTCGGTGCAGGCTTAATACACGCCATAGTGACGTCACTCCTTGACATAGTAACCGGTACTGAAATCTAGTTGAAAGGCTAAAGAAGGAAAAAAATCAGTACTTGAACTGCGTTGAGTGAAAATCGGTTTCAAATAACTTCCCAGCAAGCAAAATCAGTCATTTTTGTATTGGTTCAACGTCTACAAACGTTGAATCAATACAAAAATGACCGATTTTGCTGTCTGGATTTCCGCGCACGGCCATAAAACTGACAGGTAGCCTACTGGGGGTTGTAGGTACGCCCTGGCCTGAACTAAGACACAAAAGTATGACAAGCCAGGTAGAAGCACTCGCACCAGAAATAAATGAGGGTTTTTAAATTTGCAATGTCCACGGTTATCGCAAAGTTAAAATGCCATCAAGGCTGGTCGCAAAGTCAATCAAACCTGCCAGATTTTATTCTTTGCCACACACATGAATGCAAATATCATGACGTAGTAACGCAGAAAGTCTTTCCAAGGCAAAAACAGAGAATACACGAATGCATGTAGACGTTGAATTAATGTAAAAAGACATGTACTAACTGGGGGTATATCAACTCACCTTGATTCGAAGGGCATACGGTTGTGAATACCAACGCTAACGTGGCCGCAGTGACCACCGCTGCGAGACAAGTCCTGGAATAACAAGGAAATAATTTTTATGCAATTTCTCAAATGTTGCTCGGTTGAAAACAAATAAAACAACGACGGGATTGGAATCTACGCCCAGACAGCAAAATAAGTCATTTTTACATTGATTTAACGCCTACACTCCGACAGCCGTGAATCAATGTAAAACTCTGACGGATTTTACTGTCCAGATGTGCCCCAATGTGGCAGAATAATCGTAGCAAACAAAGACAAAACAAAGGAATTTCATGCCAAAGACAATTTCGTTTCGTTTAGTGACATTTTGATTTTGTGCACACCGAAGGCTCATTAGCTAGCCTTCAAAAAAGCAAACGCAACACAATTTCATTTTGTCGTTGCTTTTTGCGCTTGAAATTAAAAAACGTTTTCGTTTCGAGTTTAAACGAAAATGACGGACTGACGGACGAAACGTGAGAAATAAAGCTGACAGTCGCTTTCAACATCTAGTGGTAGCCTAGCTCTGGTACAATGGTAGTGTAGCCGGTAAAATAGTCCGCGCTTTGTTGCCTATACAATACATTCTGCATGCAAAATAATTCGTTGCATTTGCGCACTACAATACAATCAAATTGGACACCTTGTCCCAGCAAGATTTATCTTTTTTTAGCTGAAATCAACTACAAAACGCATAAAGCATAAAATTAATGATTTCCAGTAAACACAAAACAAACAGCCTACCCCGTACCCACCTCATCCAAGACATGAGCTGATTGAAATTAAGGAATTGAATGACAAGCACACTGAGCAGCAGGACGTAGTTTGAACATAGACGATCGTCGGCCCGATTGAACATGTGCGAGAGAACAACAGCAGCGGGTATGAGGAGGAACATAGCTCCAAGGACATGTCTGAGTGATACACACATAACACAAATTATAAACTGACTGTCTAAAAAACATTACAGTGGCAACAGTATATCAATAGCACGCTGAAGGTTATTTCTAGGTAGTAATACAAGAGATTGAAGCGCTCACAAAATATAGGATTGCGTCTGGTGAAATGTGTTTAGAAAAAGTTACACGAAACGGTTTCAGAAAATTTCTGCAGCTGCTGTTTTCATAAGTTCAAGGTTTTGAAATCGACACAGCATCGAACTAAAGTCGTTTTGAAAATGAAAATAGCAGATTATTTATTGGAAGCAACACAAGTATAAGCTTTCGCCAACAAGTGAACTGGTTAAAAAAAAACATTCCCTTTAGATTGATGAAACATGAATTAATGTAAAAAGTAATTGTTTTTACATTAGATCAACGTCTGCAGACGTTGAATCAAAGTAAAAAGTAATTTATTTATTGTCCGGGATAGAAAAACAAAACCATTTTCATAGCTGAATTTTATAGTTAATTTAAGTTAACTAACGTTGGTTCAACGTCTGTGCAAAGAAATAGAGATTGATCGGTTACCTCCTTGTCCACGTAGATAGAGATATAGCACAGGAGTGCGCTCCTTCACTCAACGGGGACTCGTGGTACACGTATAATCCACAGAGGAAGGATAGTAACAGCTGCAATCACAAGCTGGAGTTAGGTTCAGGTCAGATGAGCTTTGATTGACTTCAGTACAAATATTTGGTCAGTCTGTCATAAATTGAACGTTATGAGGTTCAGAAGTAAATTGAGAACAAAGTGTCCAAAGATGATAACGTGCCTGCTTCGTCAGTGACGTGTACAGCATTTTAGTTTTTTTCTGAAACCAATCGAATTTGGCAAAAAATAAACTATTGGGTTTAACATTGCATTTATCAAAAGGCGAGGTTACCGGATCGAGTTAAAAGTTATTTCAAAATTATAATTTTTAAACACTTGCGACGACTCATGAATGAACAACGAACATGACTGTTGTCAACTGCAATGAATTTCCGCAGTAAAAGTCAACGTTGCGAGATTTAGAAATGCCACGAAATATTTATCCCAAATAAGATGTCTTCACGTTCTTGGGACGTGTGTGTGCGATTGTGCAGTGTGCACAGCATGGCTTGACAGTCATCACCTGCAGTGTGAGTCATCACAAGATTTGTCCAAAGTAACAATTTATGCTTCAAGCTAGCAACATCTGATACAGTGTTGCCAAGTTTTGCGGTTTTACCTCAAACTTGGGCTTGTATTTTTTAAGTTCGCATATTGTTTTCTAGAGATATGCAGGTTGCTTGTTTTTGGACTTGTTTTTTTACAAATAACTTTTTAGTTTTAGGGCTTGATTTTGCGCCTAAAAATGAGAATTCTATGCTGTGGTCAATTTTCCGCCATTTTCAAATATTTTCTTGTTTTCAAAATAACGATTGCGTGAAAATTCGTCACAGTATTGTTGTTGCAGTGGATAGAAGCATATGCCACTATCGTTGTGGGAAAGTTTTTAGGTTTATTGGAACAGCTAATTGTCATGACAAGGTAGGGCGTACAGCAAATCTGCCCTGACCGCGAAGACCTTCATTTCTGTAGATTACCTTGCAACAGTCATACACGTAAAATTTATGTTGGTGAAAACTTTTTTTAGAGAATTGTGACCCCGGAAACTACCATTTTTTAGTTAAGTTGAGAAATGAGTATTTTGGGCTTGTTTTCATGAAAGAACCTGGCAACCATGATCTGACAAATTTGCATTTAACACTAAGAAAAAAAGAGACATTTAAATTTGTTAAACAATCTAAGTTAGCGATGTACCAATACCTGTGTTTGCCGATCTGCGAGAGTACTTTAAAGAGAAACAACAACCAAGCCCCATAATCCCAGGTAAATGTATAGTTCGGTTCACTCCTACAATACGCAACTACAAAATTTGTAAATCGACTGCAATTTTCGAAATAGTTTTGCAATTTTCATCTACAGTTCTTTGAAACACTGTATAGATCAATGCATCTTCAAACAAGTACCCGATGCGCCGGTGGAGTGAAAAGTACCCGATGCACCAGATTGCAGACGCACCAGTGCTTTCGTATCTCTTGCATCAGCATCGGTACAACTTAAAATGTTATCCAATAGTGTGTGTGGGCGTTGTACCAAGTCAAAAAAGCACCATCAAGCACAATGCTGCAAATCTAATGAACTTGTGCTAAGTAAAAACAACAGTTTTGGCAATGCAACCTCATGATTCGAGCAAAGCTGGCAGGATAAAATTGATTCAATTCACGATTGTTGGAAACTGTGACTGGCCTGCACCTAGGTAGGGAACTTCAATGCAGAATGACGTCATCGGCGGTGGATCACGGACGAGTTGCAAGGCCAAAGCTAAAAGCGCACTTATGATGACGAATAACATTAATTCGGCTTGGTTGTTCCGTTTTGACTCACCAGTAAAAGAAAGAGAACAACAAAAACTATGATCCATGCGAAGGTTTCGGTTGTCGACTCCAACAGGAGAATAGAAGAAACAAAGAGTAAAAGTGTGACCAGAGTAGTGACCACCATATCCTGAAGAAAAAGTGAAATAGAGTGAAATTGCGGGCCAGTATAGCATTTTGATACAAACCGACTGAAGATGTGGTGATTTGAGTGGTGAGGGATGAGAATGTGGGGAGTGGTGAGGATGTGTGTATTTTCAAACGCACATCCTCACCTCACCAACTGTCCCTTTAGCCCTTCCTGTAACGACAATGACCTAAAAACATTACAGAAAATATTCTTATCTGGCTCCGACACTGGCGTGACAAGGAAGCTATAAATAAATGATTCTATAAAGCAAAACTTATTAAAAAAAGAAAGAAAATATGAAATTTAAGAATACTAATTTGTCCATGCAGAGTGTGCCGCCTAACGTATTTGTTAATGGTATACTAAAGTTGTTTTTTTAATTTCTCTCCTTAAAACTGAAGCTTGGTGAACAATGGATTGCTGTCTCATTGTTAATTCACAATGCAACAAAGCAATCTGATAACTATGTTAACATTGGGACCATTAAAAATAGTGATAATTATCGAAGGAGCGAGCGAGGTTACATAACACCCATTATACAAAAAGACAACACATGAATGCGGTAAAACATTGAATGATAATTAATGCTCACCACAAACAGCCGATATCTTGTGGACATGAATACGGCAATGGGTTTGTCATCACTGGTCTCTGACTCGCACAAGCCACGAAACTCCCGTTCCACCTGGGCATCGTTAAATAGCAAACCAAACCTCCCCACGGTTTCGTGGCGGTAAAAGTCGGACATAAGTCTGAAGAAGACAGGAGCCGAGGATGAAATTGAGGAGGAGAGTATGTGTGGATTGATATTAGTCGCTTTCTATTTACTTGAAAGTGTTTCTGTCGCATTCCAACTAGCAAATCCGTGATTTAAAATTGCAAACGTTGATTCAATGCTAAAATGACGCATTTTGCTACCTGGGATGCAGGTTTACGATCGGTAGATGAAGATTAAGATTGAGTGGACTGGAAAAGAATGCGATATTTCACTCAGATAACTGCTTCCAGCAAATCAAACAATGTCTTTCAATCTAGTTAGAAAATGAAACAAATTGACAAGTCGATTGGCAACACTTCCACAAAGCAGCTTCGACGGCCACAAGCTCATGCATCTTATGCCTCTCGTAACGTTTGAACAGATTAAATCAATCTCACTTACGGATCGTCCTTTATTGTTTCTATGAAGTTTGAATCTTCCACTCTCTTCAGCCTCTTCAGCGGCCTAGGACCTGAGAACGGGCTGATGTGTTGGCCAAGGTATTGCATGAGTTGATCCTGTATAGATCGAATGAGGTATTAAGTTATGATGACATGCATTGACTGGGGAAGGCAGCTAAATCTGTTGACATTATTTCAAAGTGTAGCGTCGCCTTTGGCTGGCTAGATCGCTATGAGTTATCGTTCAAGTGTGGTAAAAATCAGGGACGTAGCTACGGGGGGGGGGGGGGGGTTGGGTTGGGGGCAATCGCCATCTCTGAATTAAATCTTGCTCCATAAAAATAAAAAAGGTTTTAATACTACTACAACGTTTTAATACCATTGTAATTCATATTGAATGACGTTTGCACTCCTAATAGTTGATTTTGCCCCCCTAAAATTTTCTTTCTAGCTAGGTCACTAGTCAAAACGTTACAGTTGTTTGAGCAGAGAAGAGTTTCACGATTGATGATTTTCAGGAGGAAACCAGGTTCATACGGACAAACATTACTGTGCCACAGTGAAGCTGAGAAAAGTTACTATTTTCACTTGGGCGAAAGCCAGAGTTGATTGCCGGACGTGAATTATCTTAACGCAAAGCAATACAAATAGTTGGATTATAGGAAAGCACTCGCGTAATAACACTTTACTGTTGGTTCTAAACAATGTGAAATCTACGAAGAGATTCGTGACAAAGCTGACAACGCGCAGAGCCCAGGAACCATGCAAGTGATCCTAAAGTAATCGACAAGTGGTAATTCTTTGCAAAAATTCATGGTTTTGATGAAACTTGTATGAAAGATTTAATGTAGGGATCAGGGAACGTTTGTTCACTTGCCTGTTTTTCAAGCGAGTCACGATGTCCATTAGTTTCCTCTCGTTTCAAGATTTGTTGATCGTTCTTTCGCTTTGTTGACTTCTGAGGAAGAAGTTTAGAAATTTAGGCATGGCTGGTCAGGTCAAGACAACACCGAAAGGGTCTTCATCAATTGATTTGTTACTATTTGACCCAATTACATTCAACAATAATACAAGTCAGTCGAGCAATAACTGTCCCCTGCCCAAATTAAAAAGCAAAATAACATGAAACTCTATAGATCCAAATCAAAAGGACCTACAACCCAGTCGTGGCGAAGCTTCTTCGTTCAATAAACTTTTCGATGTGAATTACTAGAATATTTTGTAAACTTCCGCTTAAAAATAGATTTTCACCGCTTGGTATGCACTAAAATCACGCCAAACTTGTCATAAGCATGCTTTTACTACCAAGCGCAAGAGCATGGTGGTTATGAGGTTACACATTCAATGCTTCCAAGCAATTGTAAGAATCTAGTTGACGCTTTTTGCTCTACATTTAATTATCACAAGTCCAAATGACCAGGTCAAGCAGTTCACTATGAATTATTTATGAGCCCAGTCATAAAAAGCCTCAAACCTAGGCTACATAGAAAAATTGTTCTTTTTTATATTGATTCAACGTCTGCAGAATATAAAAAAAAACAATTTTTCTAACTTCAAAAGTGCCAACCGAATTAGCCATTAGCTGGAAACGCATGTTTTAAACCTTCCCAGTTCGAATTGATTCTAATTCTGCAAAATGGACGTACAAGACTAAAACTTAAACCAAATCCACACTGGCAGATGAGAACGCCAAAATAACAGTGGACACAATGACGCTCAAACTTGCGAGTCGACGATAGTTTGAAAGAGGAAAACTCACGGAAAATTCTAGTAAAGGAAGCCTATTACCACCAATCTTTCTTGTAACTCGTTAAAAATATTTCTGCAGCCGCTCTGTCTTATGAAGAAAACAGTTGCTACCATAGGCAGAATTGAATTTCAACGTAAATCAAGCAAAGCAGATCATCAAAAACGAATTCAAAGATATTTGAACTCGCCGTAATAGCTGTTTTCACAAACCTTCACCATTTAAAACGAAATGCGCAATCACTTCCCAAAGTTTAAACAGAAGTTGTTCAGTGATCTTGTGTACAACCAGCACACCAGTGACGTGCAAGAAGATGGCAGCATGGTTTACTACGTTGGAAGCAATCATGTCACCAAAAGCATACATGTGTTTGATAAATTCGTCTTTTTACGTTGATTCAACATGACTGTGCAGAAATTGAATTTGTGTAAAAAATGAATTTTGTAGTATGGCGTGCAGTGGGTAATTGTTGACATTGGCGTGATGCTACGTGTGATAAATACAAACGACCAACAAATCTTCGCTCTGACAGTTGTGCTAGGGGTTTCCCACTTCCCCACCAAAAGTTGTCTTTTTTATATCGATTTACATTACTTTTTGCGATGTAAAAATGGCTAATTTACTGTCTGTGCTGAGTAATGAACTTGACAAGCCAATGAATCACCCAGTGTTTCGAGATACATGATATGAACCATAAAGAGACATTTTTCATCACCGCGAAGTGTTTGAGCAAAACAGTAATTTGACAGCTACTCAATGCCCGATCAATGGTGATGGTGGTGGTTGCACCTGATCAACAATCACGAGTTGATTTCAAGTTACCACAGACCGCACATGTCTATGCAACCAACTACACCCTCTACAATCTACATGCAAGCAAGCAATCACTTTACAAAAATTGTGCATATTAACTTGTCACTATGTCAAACTGAACGCTACATGCAGATGTGTATAATAGGGGGCTTTGAGATATAGAAACGTATGAAATTGACCTAATCGAAGATAATCTTTTTGAAGCGGATTTAAGAAACAATATTTTAAAATCAATCACACCATGCAAACACATGCAGAATCAATAAATTGTAAAAATATATCTCTAAAAGGGTTGTACCACAAAGTAATCCGTGGAAGTAAAAACAAAGGAACAATTCAAAAGCAGTCCAGATTATGTGGCAAAAAAAACAGCGTGATGTTAAAAAAAAATATTTCCTATATGTGCCAGAAGGAAAAAGTTCTTTTTTCTAAGAACCCCTTTGTTATTGACAGTTTCTCGCAACCTTCTGGTTGGAAAGACACTCGTGAACTTCAATTGGAACTTATAATTTTAGCTTCGGTTTTTGAGGCTCTATGACTTTGAGTAGGCATTATCCTGCTATATAGGTGTTAAGAGTTAACTTTGGATGTAAAAATGTCCGAGGGTGATCACATGAATTGAATAGAGACTAAATAAGCGCGGCGGTGTCGATTGGCTAAAAGTATTGTTGTGCCTTTTCAGAGTAGCGCTCGCATGATCAAATTTATGCAGACCAAGACGTTTTCAAATGAATCTTGAAATGGGTTTAGAATCCAAAATGAAGGTGATACCCGAAAAAGCTATAAACGCTGTTAAAAACTACAATAGATCGCTTGTGACATTCAACAGTCAAGTTGCATGAGTGGATAGCTCAATACGTTCTTTGAAAATTGAATCGCCGGTGACGCTTGGAAGGGAATGGGACTTTTCTGTTATATTCGAATTATGCGTAAGTGCATTATGTACTCTACTAGACCAGAGCAGTTGAGTAAAAAGCAGGTGCCAATTGAAAAAGGTAAGAATTTATAAGGTGAAGTCTGCACTTGAGTGCTATTCGACTGATATGAGTAGTTTCACAAAATGTCTTTTGAATAAGACAAATAAAGAAACAATAATTACAGAAATGTTGTTTACGGTCTTTCACGAGCCTCTCAAGTGTACTAGATTCAGCATAAATGCCATACTAGCAGCCAATGTTTTTGTTTTTTCCTTGTCAGATGATAATTGGTAGCTATGTTGTTTTTTTGCAAGGTGTAATTGCACAGAATAGCCATCGGGGTATTCATTTTCAAGATGTCCCAGACAAGTTTTGTCCCACACAAAAATTGTCCCAGACAAGTTTTAAAATTTCTTATTGCCGTTTCTAGTAGACACTGGGAAAGAACGCTAACATTTTCTTTGAAGACAAACTAAACTATCAGCCATTCGCAGTCAGAAGCTGAACAGCAGATACAAGTAAACAATTTCCTTGTAGTGGTGCGCAATGACTCCATGCGGGATTATAAAACTATTTCGACTGTGCACGTCAATGTGATTGTTCGACAATATACAAATTACTAAGCGTTTCGGTGTTCTTTCAAACGTGTTCATCATGATGCTTCTGGGTTATTGAGGTTGCCAGAAAAATACCGGAAAAGCCGCAACGAAAAGCAGCGGACAAATTTTCAAGAAACTTGAGGTATCTACCGACCCTGTTAAAAATTATAACAAGCTCAATTATTTTGTCGTGTGAGAGGATGTTGAGATGCCAAGATGTAAAATACTGTACGAGCCGCATCGACAAACCACTTTCCTTTGCAAGGTAATGTAACACTAGCAAATACTGGTATTTGTTTGGCTAATCTAACAATACACAAGCACTAAAATTGCTCAAGCAAATGCATAGCCAGTAACCATCAGCCGCAATGTACACATCGGAGTATTTCACAACTATACATCACACTAGTTCAGGCCAGCAACCAGGGAGGCGAAGAGCACTGAGAGTTAAATCCTTTAAGCTAATATAATAATAATAATAAGAAAGTCTCCATTTCTTGAAACTTACCCACCTAGGGAAAAATCGCTATTTTTACATTATTTCAATGTATGACAATGTTGAAATATTGTAAAAATTGCAACTTTAGCTAGCTGGGTAGTTAATAAAAACTTGGGTATTTCAAATAAAAAAATTTCAACTGTAAGAAGTACACATCAAACTAAATACCAGATACATCTTCCTGGTTATGAGCCTGGGAATGCAAGTATGTTACAACGATATGGCTACAGCACAGATCATTTCAATTTGCAATACAAAACTGATTTTGGTGAATTTTAAGTGAGCATTCAATTATCATGACACCCCTACTAAAACCAGCTATCGAATCCACTATCTTCAGGTCTTTGGTCGCTTCATTGCTACAAGTGACGCCAAGATAGTGAAATCGGAAAGCCAAGCCGCATTGCAGATGGGAAACAAAATGGTGTAGCACGGATGAGAAAAATCGTCAAAAATACCTTTTCCCAGCTAAAGAATTAGGATTGGTTACATCACAATGTTAATTCTGCTGCCACGTACCTTTGATAACAGAGGTTCTTTTGACGAATTGTTGACGTCATGAATCTTTTCAAACAAGCACAAAGACATACATTTTTGCAAACAGTTAACAAGAGTATACAATTCAGTGACATTTAAATTGCAATAATTAATATGCAAACACAAAAAGTAAACAGAAAAACGTCAGAAATGAATTGTTGGCTTTCATAAGCGTCATACATGCACATGTGTGACAAAGATTAAGATATACAAAACTCTTTTAAGCAAGCATTGTTTTATCGTTTTGGCCGCATAGCCTTAATGACAGCCCACAACTGCTCAGAAAATGTTTTTGAAGTGTTGGCATGTTAATGTTCCTTGAAAGAAAAATGGAAAGCTGTTTAATTCAGTACAGTAGCTTTATAGTGGCATGTGCACATTGAAGCTTTTTGGACATATGCAGGTTTAGGAAAATTCTGAAGCCATGCGAAGTCCACGCAATCACAGAAGAAAAGAGCGTAGATGATGAAAAGAGCGATGATTAGATGCCGTTGGATTGTAGGTCGGTTGTTAAAAATACCATGGGTGCCACAGGCACGAGCATAATTATGTTAGTGAAGACCTCAAGGTTGAAAAATCTCTCAAACTTATGGCGTTCACTGTAGACTCTTGTACTTTGGATATATGGTAAGGCAAAGGTTAGAAAAAGATGCAATGTTAGGTATACAACAACAAAGTAGAAAAAGTCAAAGACCAGGTATAGGAAAGCGGCCAGTGGAAAAGATCGCATGAAATCACCTAGCTTTGATGGAGTGGGGTTCGATTGATAGAATGAACATTAAATGGTTTGTCATTTCTACTAAGCATGTGCAAACCTCACATCTAAGCCGATGATGAAGCTGTGTTCTAGTCGCCGTTTTTTTCATTATCTGAAGATTTCGTAACGTCACAGTACCAATATTACTTGTGACAAGTGAAAAATGACCTTGAGTTTTGAGAAGCTGAGTTCTCGTCATACAACGAATATGCTTGACATAAATAAGTCAATGATTGGTGAAACCCATGTCGATAGCACAACGCTTCTTTGAATGTACAATGGTGACCTTCTTTGTACAACGGAGATGTCTTTCCTTAGACAACATCAGATATAGATTTTTTCAAGACTGCAGTGCAAGGCTGATATTTAACACATATTACTGGACCTCGCCATTTAAGACAGCTAGAAACTTCTGCTCCTGTTGGTGAAAGAAAGATAGCGCAATAATAGACATGACTTGCGGTGTGTTTCTAAGCATCACACTCACAGGAAGAATACGCCATTCCACCCAGAAAAATGGCAAAAAATAGTAAAAACTTGTTAAAGTCGTTTAAAAACTTTGCAGAATTAAACGCAGTTCAAGATAGCCATACCTGGCAAAAGTAGTACACATGCCACTTGTTAGTCTCGAATCCAGAATTTGATAATCACAGAAGCTGGCAAGTTTAACAGTTACAGCGGCCAGCATTAATTCCCAGTCGAAAGTAGAATATTTGTGTATAGAATTAAAACACCAGCCTGGTGCAGGCCGATCAATACTTCTCAAATTATTCATGACCTTGCTGCCCTGGCACGAGTAGCTGGATTGATTTGGCCGACCCAAACACTTGAGCTCCCGTGAGCAATAGTTATAAATCTGCCATTGAATATCTCAATTTCATTGATTTCTGATTCAGAATCATAACTTTAAAAATCAATTAAGAATCGGCGAATTCCAAACGGAATTATGTCATTTTCTCAAATTCGGGCAGTTATTAAGATTTTAACGCAATTTTCGTTTGCTTTAAAAGAAACCACAACGTTGTCCTTTTTGTTTATGTTTATGTGGGACACAATAATGTGTGGACTAACTTGTCGCCAAGATAATATTTCTAAAAGAACAGAAAAGAAGGGATGGAAGTGAACATGAGTTTCAGAACGATGTTCTTTCAAATTCGCTCAAATTGCAAACCAGCACCTCAGTCGACGTAATTAATGTTTGCTCACTTTACTAATAATAGATGGCGTTGAGCAGGCGCCAAGAAAGCTTTTCTATTATTGACATTCTTCAAATGCTGTGACTATTACGTTTCCTTACAATAGTGAATTGTCAGGCAAGCCAACATACATTTGCAATAAAATTGGCGTTATAAATGAACTGGTGTCTATAGAAAAGTTTTCTGCTTATTTCTTAAGTAATTATGAGGAAAATTGAGTGGTTATTGGGACATAAAAAATGATAATAAATATAAATCAAAATTTTATGAAAAATTACGACACATTTCAATAATCGCCTGATCAGGATTGATTTATGATGAACGTTGTTGTAAATATTTGTTCACATTTCCTGAATGGCCGGCAAAAGTTGAATTTTTGTATAGCTTCAACGTCTGGCAACGTTGAAACGCTTCAAAAAGGAAACGTTTGAGAACCGGAGACTGCCCCAGAAAGCAAGTCAGTCGTTTTTTGCATTTGATTTGCTGGTTGGGGCTGTGGATCCATGGCTTTTATAAGTTTTCGGTTTTCACTCCATTGCAACGCTAGAGTTTTTAGTCAATGTGGAAATAAAAGTTTTTAAATTTGCAACAATCTAGTGAGATTTGCATCGGACTTACATCAAACAAACGAAGAAAAAGAAATTGTTTGATTAGTTCACCGAAGTCAATCAGAGCGTCAGCAACGACGCGCTATTGGCGAAAGCCTTGAACTTTAATTTTCATCGACTACTGGGTAAAGGAAGAAGTCATTCTGAAGAAGGTTATGGACTCCATCACGGAATTAATTTTTAAAACGAAAAAGTACATTAAATCTTGCAAAGGACAAAGATCTCATAGCAAGGGGTTGGCGCTTTTATTTCAAGCGCTGTTGTATTTTTTCCAAAAGCAATCTCAAGATAAATCTTGGTTAAAAGGTTAAGTTAAACCGCCATGCGATTAGCAAGACAGGCTCAAACTGCTTTGAACCGGTTGCAAGCGGATAAGAAAGCGGATAAGAAAGCTGACAAAACAACAACAGTGTACCAACGCATCTCGTTTGAGTGCATTGGATACATAAAAGTTGCATTTCATAAACAATTTGAATAACTATTGACTGGCCAAAATAGTTCGAAGTTCGAAAAAAAAAGTTCGTTCAGACTGCAAATAAAAAAAAAACATATAAGATTTCCCTTCTCTGGAGACGGTTGCGAAGAGATTATTTGTCGAAATTACATTGCTTGAGTTTGAATAACTGAGCAACGAACTTCACAAAGCTGTTAAGCGTAGTTCCAAGCCAGTCTAGGCGAGGCCTTAATTAAAGCAAAATTTGGAAAATATATAACAATAATTACCCTTGATGGCTTGCGCTGGGCAGCTCCAACCTATGCAAGAAAAAAAACATTGATTTTCAGTCATTTAGAAGTGAATATCATTATGGGTAGAAGATTTTAAATTTACACAGCAAGTTAAGTTGAAGTTTAAATTATTATTCAATATCTAGAGTTGTTTCAAGAAAACTGAAAACGCAGAAAATCATCTACAAAATGAATGATCCAGATTACATTTTTAAACGGCCAAATAACTTTGCAGTTCTAGTGTTTTCTGAAAACGAAAAACTGTTGGCCTGTGTGGTTTACGAAACAAGGGATGAAAATGAACGATATGTGAGACGTTAAATCGACGTCAAATAAACAAAGGTGGCAGGAAAAACTTACATTATTTTTCTCTGGCTGTGAAGAGACATTATTTTCCGTTGCGACGGAGCTGGGAAGATTGTTTCGTTCGGTCCCGTTCTGGTCTGTGCTTGCATCACTGTCACTGTCGTTACCTTTGTTGTCCACGATCAAGTAAGTTTTCCCCGTCTTTTCTGGGGAAATCAAAAATAACAACAATCGAGTTGGTTGAAGTCTAAAATGACAACAGCATAACGCAGGGGTTACCAACCGGGGTGATTTTGAACTGTAGGAAATTTGTCCTCTATCAATCGTACAAATCGCCTAAAGCAGAAGGTCAATGACCAAATTTTCATTTGAAAAAGCTGGTGGGAGTATTTATCTCTAGCAAGCCGGCAAGATGGAAAGTTGGAAACACGATTGAAAGCATTGAGAACCTGAGGATCAGCGGGTTGGTGGCACAACAAAGAAGAGCAGCAACAAAATTAATGCAATCAAAATGCAAGATTAATTTTCGAGCTGTCAAAGGTATCTGCGCAAACGCCTGCAGACGTTGAATCAATGTAAAAATGACGAATTTTGCTGTTTGGGATAACCCACAAATGAGTTACATGAGCTTTCACTGAAAAGCAAGATCTTCGATTTCAAACAATTTTGATGCAATGCTCATGACTTTCAATTTCCATGAGTTGTATTGCAATAACATTACTAAAGCAGATAAAATGATTCTTCTTTCATATTGTTTTAATGTTTGGCGACGTTGAAACGATGTAAAACGAAAACTTTTGCTAGCTCGGTTGAGCGGATGCCTCACCAGCTGGGCTGTGATGAGAACTGAGACGAAAACGAAGTCAAATCATCAAACCGCTGTTTGATTGGCAGCGCTAGATAGATGAAAGATGAGATTGAAAATTGTCGTGAAGGATTATAAACCAAAACTTCTATAAAGAATTATAAACCATGAAATGATCAATATTAACATCACAAATATTACAATATATTACTGTATTAAAGAACTTGGATTAGTTATGAAATAGCTGCTTGTGATGAAACGTCTCCTATCCTATTATTGAGCGACCATGCTTATTTGTTTATTCATGGTCATTCCATTCTTTCAACACATAAATATTCAATGTCATGTGATGAACTATTCGAACACACAGTGATAAACCGTCTACATAAACTATACATATAGTGCTTGAACTACTATACTTTTTTGAGAATTATTAAAATAAAGTTCAACCAGCCGCATGTTTAAAAAGAATATATATTTCGCTACATAATAATGAGCATCTTCAGTTCTTATTCAAATAGAACTACTATAGTGAGGAGGAAGCTTGTAAATAATATATGGTGCACTTCTCATACCACACGTGATGCACTGATGCTGTGCCATTTTCCCCACTCAACAGACAAAAGCTGTCGCTTTTTTACATCGTTTCAACGTTACTGACAGTAGTCAGACGTTGCAAAGATTTTAATCTGCGAGCTCGGACACGTACAAATCAAAGCACTTCCAATTAAACCTGTATTGCAATGAAAAGACATTACACAAAGAAGCCACGACTTTAGGATGGTGGGTGGTGACTGTGAACAGGGTTTGACATTGGTCCCACGATTAGGTTATTTAATTTTCTTTAGAGACTTACTCAGACTACAAAATTCGTCATTTTTAAATTGATTTAACGTCTTCAGGCGTTGAATCAATGTAAAAATGACGAATTTTGCTGCCTGGGTATGCCATTGATTACGAGCGAAGAGCCAGTTGAAAAGGTTCTACAGTTTCAGATGATCTTAAATGCAGTTTGACAAGGCCTGTGTAATGTGTATAACTATATATCGGTCGTTATGATACATCCAAAGGTGGGCAGTACCGAGTACAATTGTACCGCGGTACTGTACCGAGGTACTTTTTGTGTACCGGTACCGCGGTACTTTTTGAAATTTGTACCGGTTGCCTAAATACCCAGTACTTTTTTGGTCAAAATACCCGGTACTTTTATCGGTCCTTTTTTTCAACAATGTTAATTCCGTAACGATTTAATCCATGAACGAAAGTGGCGCGAAGAGAAATCGCGGAGAAATCATCTCTTCGCGTCATTTTCGTTCATGTGTAGGCTATCTCTCTTTTTCATTGTTCTTATCGTTTTCAGCTAGCACGGAGTGTGAGCTGGTGAGTGGTTAGGTATCTCTGATGTTGAATGGCCTTTGCTTCCAATAGCTTTCTATACGGCATGTTGGGTTGGTCCTTAACTATAAGTCTATAAACTAACAAGTATTAATATGCCTACCTTAAATTTATGCATTTATACTGAGCAAAATCAAGAGACTTGTGACTTTATTTTCCGATCTGTTCCATTCAGCTTTGCGTTCCTACCAAAGAGCTGGTTGAGTAGTCTTTGTGTAGAATATGAACATCGTCATGGCGCGTTGCTGTTACTTGTTAATATAATTGGGATGGAGATGAATCGCATTTGTGGTTTTAAGTGTAAGATTATTTCGATTACAATCACAAAAAAAATCATCATTCTAAGTCTTGTAACTTGTATTTAAAAAAGTACCGTACCGGTACCGCGGTATATTTTGAAAATAGTACCGGAACCGCGGTACTATTTTTGACTAAATACCGAGTACCGGTACCGCGGTACTTTTAAATTGTACCGTGCCCATCTCTTGTACATACCCTGGAAAGCTGCGTCTCTCTCCTCTAACTTGCTGTCTTCCACATCATACTTGCCACCAAGGCAATCCAATGTTGCCTTCGAGATGTGAATTCTTCCTGGAATCCCGTGCTGTTCCATTCCATTAGCCAAGGAAACGTCATTTGACCAGACATCAAACTAAACAAAAGGTTATAATTCAAGAGAGGCGCGATGAGCACGCAACAACAAATCTATATAACAACTACTGCCATGATTTCAAGGCTAAAAGCTGCAGTGCTTTTGGTCTGACTCTCTTTAAAAGTTTGTCGTCTGAGTTCAATCTGACGTAAGAATTCATTCATGACCACAAGCTTCTGAAGAGAGCTCCATTCCACTACAACCAAGTTTTGAAACATATGATTGCTAGAAATTGGATTACTTTTGTATGATGAACTTTCTTTAGGAATTTGTCGTTAGAATTCGTTGTGAAAGCAAGCTCCTGAAGAAAGTTCACCATATTCGCGTTGTGTGACGAAATTAACTCTTCAAATACTGCACTTCAAGAAGTGATTTCCACAATGAAAAGTATATTAATCTTCCAACTACTTTCCCTAAACCAAGGGTGCACGCACCACTAAGGGGGTGCGAGACCTGTTCCTATAGGCGGTGCGGGGATGCTGAATTATTAAGGTTGTTATAATACGACGTAACAAGCAAACTTGTTGGGAGCAAGTCTTTTAGGCGCAGACAGTTAGGCGCCGGTCAAATAAGCGCGCACACTGTGTCGTCTGGATATTTAGGTGCGGAGCACTGTGGCGCCCGTTCATTTAGGTGCTATTTCTAATAAAGTCTGCAGATTGTATCAGCGTGGCAGGTAGGATAATTCTTTTCACACAAAATGTTACATTGAACAGAAAAATATACTGTATTTGAATGCGTGTGTTCGGCATGTATTTGTTGTTAGTCCAGGTTTGCGTCGGCGAAAGCTTTATCAATAAATTATTCAAGTTTCCGAACATGACTGAGTTCACTTTTAGTGAGTCAAATAATAACTACACTAAGCATCAGTCAAAAATATACCGTAGCCTATATTCAAGCGGGTGGTAGGCTTGAGTGAAAAGTAACTTAGTTTTTCGTCAAAACCCCGACTAGGTGTAATAACGAGCAAAGTGGCACCATTATGCTTGCAACTTGTAGCTATAGGGTTCATATGCCCTATAGAAATGTATTCATGTAGTAGAGCGTTGTCTCATACGAACTCGCCACACGACCAATCCATCCCGAGTAGAAGTAATTGCGAAAGATAACAGATTAAGTATAAGGTTCCATCTGGCTGCAACCTGTGTTCAGGATGAATGGCAAATGTCCTGTGGAGATGCGCTAATATCAAAAGTAGTAGAGCGTTGTCTCGCACCTCATCTCCACACGCGCATTAACAAAACAACATATTTTTCTGTTCAATATAACATTTTTTGTGAAAAGCATTGCCCTACCTGCCAAGCTGATACAATCTGCAGACTTTACTAGGAATGGCACCTAAATGAACGGGCGCCACAGTGCTCCGCACCTAAATATCCAGACGCCACAGTGTGCGCGCATATTTTACCGGCGCCTAACTGTCTGCGCCTAAAAGACGTGGACCCAACTTGTTTTACCAGGTTTCAACAAAAATGTTCAACTGCAGGCAACTATTACTTTTCATCCAATCCTAGGAGGGGGTGCGAGAACTGATTGGTAATTTCAAGGTGGTGCCGACAAGGCAAAAGGTTAAGAACCACTGTCAGCCCTAAACGAACATGATGAAGCTGGTAAGTACAGTCTTTATGCCAAGTACAGAATAAATTATTGAATTAATTTAAAAAATATATAATACAAAATATGAAACTTTTAACTCAACCGACAAATCTATACTTAATTGAACCATTGCGATAAGAAAAGATTTTCTCTATCAAAATGCAACGAAAAAAGCTTTGCGCGAAAACAACGCAAGCGCTCCCATTCCCAACCTAGTTGCAAACCGTTGTGTTTATGGTCTACTACTACAAGCATTGCACAATGCAACTCTCGTCTTGTTCAAGTATGCTCAACGTCTGCAACTACTCAAAGCGGCCTATAGCTACTAAACACAAATATTCGACCATCGTTTGTTACATAAGCTGCCCAGCTAGGAAAAAGTTTTCTTTCTACATCGATTTAAAGTTTGGCAAAGTCGCAAAGATGAAAAATGCAATTTTTGCTGGACTGAATGAACGGGTCAATCTGGTGCATGACTGAAGTAAGGGCATCTCATGAGTATTTATGTAGTGCATGACGTGACGCTCTCGTTAGCAGCAAGCACAAGTTGGCTACCGGCTACATCAACAAGCATTGCGTGTTGCCCACTACAGCAATGAGCCTCAATGCTAAGCATAAGGCGGAGGTCGAATAAGCGCAGTAAATAATGTCCTAATAAGCTCGGTATCGGAAGGCTAAAGACCGAAACAGCGCTGACTACTTTCAGTTTTATTATCCACGATCGGCTACCACTATGCCGGAGTCACCAAAAATGCGCAGCTGTATTGACAGGACACTTAATTGCGTGCTTGAAGGGACCAAGAATATTGGCTTTTCTGCGTTTTTGTCAAATTACATCTACATATCCAGCCATCAGATATCAGCCTAGATACGACAAAAAAACGACCCTTGAAAGGAGAGGTCTGCACAACCAATATGGCCGCGGTTAATGTTCTTACGAGAAGACCACTTCAAGTCAAAACGACTTGTAGGTAGGGGTGTTCAATTTCGATTTTCGATTTGATTCGATTATGGTGATATTCGAAATTCGTTTTTCGTATCGGACATATTCGAAATTATAGCAGCCCTTTCGGCTGAACGCGGTTGAAAGTAACGCGAGTGGCGCGAAATCTGTCTTGTCGCATTTTGCAAGCGAAAAAAGACTTCGACGCATGCGCATCGTCAATCACGTGACTACCACACGCTCTCGCGGGTCCAACGGGCAGTCCTGCACCAGGGATGCCAGGTTGGCATTTTTAATGCCAAATTCCACAAATTTCTCTCAAGAACGAAGATAGCTAGGTTGTGCAATAGCAGAAAGTGTAGGCTGAGCTTTGTCGCAGTTTTATCCTTTTTTTAACGAATCCATAGGCGCCTAAGCCGTGGGGGCAGGGCCGTAGCCAGACCGCAGAGCAAGGGGGGGCAACTTTTTTTAGAGGGGAGGGGGCAAAAAAATTTAAACGGGCAAAATCATTATAATTGTAGCTGTTGCTCGAGAATGTTGAGATTTTGCCAAGGGGGGGGACAAAATTTTTTTGAGGGGGGTGAGGCCCCCCTGGCTACGGGCCTGCGTGGGTGCCAGGCCCCCACGCATATTTCTGTGTGGGGGCAACTTTTTATGCTGTATTGAATATTGATACATAAAACAATAGATGAACTAGCAATCGGCAGCAGGAAAACACTTTTTGAATGCAAACCGCAACAGCTTTGCGATAAATAATCACTATGAACGAGTTGCGATGCTACAATCCAACACCAGACAACAAAATCTGTCATTTTTACATTGATTTAATGTCTGCAGACGTTGAATCAATGTAAAAATGACTGATTTTGCTGCCTGGGACATAGCAAACATCTACCATTTTGTGTCGATTCAATGTCATCAGATGTTGAATGCATCCAAAAACAACATAATTTGCTACGTAAACGGAGCGTGCGTTTAGCTTTATGCGCTTGCAAACGTACTCGATGTCGCTTTTGAGTCGAAACCTCTGCACTCTGCAGTGAAATGTCGCGGCAGTGAGTCGCTCGCTGTGAAGATGAACTTGAAGTGTTTGGGATCCCAGCGACCTCGGCTACAGCGGAGCGATCGTTTTCAAAAGCTGGCCTGACCGTCACGAAGCTGAGATCCCGACTGACGGGTGACCATGTCGATCAGCTTGTGTTCATAAACACCAACATGGGCCTGGAGCTGTAGACGTTATTTTGTGTTCTTTTTTCGCAAATTTTCATGGGTTTTTTCGCGTTTTCCAGCGAATTTTCATGTCGTTTCAATAAAATCACATTTTGCAGTTAGGTGAATAGTTGTGATATTCGAAATCGAAATTCGGAAATCGAAAACAAATTGAACTACGAATATTCAAATAATCGAAATTGAACACCCCTACTTGTAGGACCTTATTTCCAGAGTAAAACATGAACCACTTGTTAACGTCTATCGAGTCTTTTAAATTTAATAGACTGAAAGTTTGTACCCTTAACACAATCTTCTTAACTTCTGCAGCAACGTCACAACAATATGTAGCTGCAGACAGGCCTATGCATGAAAACACATTATTATTTACATAAGGCTCAACTTTTCAAGTACTACGACACTGCGTTGGCGCAAAAAATACCGCTTAATTGATTGATGCGACGTGTTGTCCAGAAATAATTAGGTTTAGGATGAAGTGAGTAGTTCGTTTCTTGCAGCCACTGAGATAGCTGGATTTTACTTCAACACACGGGAGTGAAAGTGACTCGCTTTTATCCGCAGCCGATACTCTGTTCAGTGTTCACCTAATAACGCGTCATCTCACACTTCAACTAGGTACCGTTCTGCACCGGATTCGACAATGCATGAATACTTTTTACTTATGCTTTGAAGCCTATGGGAACTTCTACAACTGAACAATCCATGTTTTCCTTGACTGATCTTGTAAGCCCAATTCTTGTGATATTC
This sequence comes from Aplidium turbinatum, assembly GCF_918807975.1. Lineage (NCBI taxonomy): Eukaryota > Metazoa > Chordata > Ascidiacea > Aplousobranchia > Polyclinidae > Aplidium > Aplidium turbinatum. The sequence continues at coordinate 22,547,502 of NC_137482.1, forward strand.
AATGGTCTCTGATGCTGAGTCAATGTTGTAATGTAAAATGCATCAATTTAACTCCTTTTTTTTCGATTCAAGACAACGAAAGATTTACAAAGTAGCACGGAAATGAACTGCGACTCGTTTTTTACCTGTACAGAGGCTTGTTTTAAAAAATAATGTGTGGCAGCCTTGTTACACAGTACACACCTTAAAATATTGTCACTCAACTAAAGAACACGTTATCGACACATTTACTATGCCAGAGGTTCAATCAGAAGGGGGAGGGGGACTAGTCAAACCCTAAAAATACGAAACTGATTTGTAATTACAAATTCAAGAGTACATTGTGGTACACAGCTATTTTTTATTTGTGGGCGTTTTATTTGGGAGCACAGTTGCTAAGTCAAAGACAAACATTCTCTAAAAGCACTTTTCCTTAATCTTACAGATTTTTTTTTGGCTATGATTTGATGCTACATTACACTAAAACAACGTACGAGTACATTATATGAAACATCATACAGCAGGCAAAGTGAGATTTGGTTGTGAAAGAAGTAAAGGAAGGTGGTAACTATCCCTGACAGCAAAATCTGTCATTTTTAGATTAATTTTCGTCTGCAAACGTAAAATCAACGTAAAAATAGCGAATTTTTCTGTCTGGATAAAGCCTACTTCAAGTTTTTCATCATTTTCTAGAGACACAAACAGATCAAAGTTGATGCTATACAACACAACGCACAAGCAGGGTTACCAGGTTGGCTTTTTTCAAGCCAAATTTCTCAAATCTGGCTCTTTTTTGAGGCCTTTGGCTGGAAGATTTACGGTTTGGCTTTTTTTTGTAATTTGGCTTTATTTTGGCTTTTTTTTTAAGTTTGGTTTTTTAACCAGTAATAGCCTACATTTTTTTTATTTTTTAGGTAGGCCACTGAACATTGAACAAAGTGAACATATATCATAAATCTGCAATTTTTCCCGTTGTTAATTCCGTAAAATCCTGACTAAATGTGAACATATGTACCCTAGGATGACTACTGACCAGCCTTGTTTGACTCTCGATTGTCTGGAAAGTAAAAAGCTAATGGTGGCAACCATGTTAGATTAAACGGCAGAATGTCCATCAAGGAGACGAAGCGTCAAAGTAGATGCGTTTTTTGGCAATAAAGGTCTAGAACAATTTTGCACCTCTAATTCAAAATAGCTTCTTTAGCTGTTGGGTGTAGATGAAGCAATACTTTCGAAGGATCCTGCTGAGTCGGAGGCGGCGACGTACCACACGCGCCACGTAACGAGTTGAATAAAATGGTTGGATTTAGAACTTATATGCGCGCTTCTGGGTCATTCCATGTCAAATCACCCAAAAAAAATGAAATTTTAAGCACCACCTTCTCCGATTTTGATGAAATTTGGCACGTTTGTTGCATATAGGCAGAAACCCCCAAATATAAAATTCTATCGTGATCGGACCATTCGTTCTGTAGATATTGACCTTTGAACTTTTGACCTTTTTGACGAGGCGCCAAATTATAAAACTCAATATCTCATTAACCACTTGACCAATACCCATGTGTGAGGTATCATATTAAAGGGAATTGACTCAGGAATTCATTTTTGACAATAAAATCTGAATTTAATTTTGTTTAGAAGTAATGACCTTTTCACCTATATTTTGACCTTGAATTTCACCTTGTGGAACAAGTTCGATTTTTATTTTGAAATACCCAAATTGTAGTCAAGGTAATGGACTATTACTTCTGTAAAAATCAGAACACTATTATTTTTCGTTTTTGAGATATGTGGATGTAAAAATTCTGTATTTTACGAAAAAAAAAATTTTTTGGTAAAAATTTTTGCAAAGTCAAATATCGTATCTGAATGATTGCTAACTTGAAGTCTAGACTTCAGGACTGAATCACAAAACATTTCACTGAACATTTCACTGAATCACAAACATTTCACAATAAATACATCAGAAAAGAGCATTGATCTTTGATGTTTTATCATTATTCTCCTGTCATGATAAAGCAACAGCGGCAGTATATAATTATATTGGATGAATCTGCATTCATTTAGAAGTTTTCCAATTGCTTGATATGCATTTAAATTTACAATGATATGACACAACCGTGTAATATCATACCGGTACATCTTAAGTACCGTACAGAATTAATAGGCTGAATTACAGTGCTTGAAGAATAGTTGAGAATTTTTCAAATTTGAACAGTTTTGTGATATTTATCACCTTCCATACTAATTTACAGACTTGTACTAATCATTAATTTAGTATGTTTGAATGTTAGTCTAAGTTAAAAATGTGTTTTCAAACGTTTTTGTTGTTTTTTGACTTTACTATTTACCTGCAATATTTGGTACAAATACAATGCTCAAATTAAGAAAAACTTCATGAGCTATAATTGCCGAACCTACATACCTCGGCATAACCCTGGACAGGTCACTCACGTACCGCCGGCACTTGAAGTCACTGTGCAAAAAACTATCTACACGTGTCGCACTTTTGAGACGATTGATTTGTTGTGAAACTGAATGATTTCACCATGAGTTTTGGATAGAGCTCGACCGATATATTGGTCAGCCGATATATATCGGCCGATATCAGGTATAGCCGATATATTGTATCGGCTATTTTTCGCCGATGAACATCGGCCAGCAAACTCAAAACCAGCCATACATGCCTTTAGAAGAAACACAAGTTGCTCCTACGTGCTTGCATAGCACGAACAATTGTTGCGAGAATGTGATTTCTCGCCCATTCTAGTGCGCGCATCTAGAAAATGTTAATACTGTATCCCTTAGCTTCCATTCAAGCAGGAAAACGTTCGATTTTGACGTTGCTTCAACGATTGTTGACATTGCATCAGCGTAACAAAGGTAAACTCTTCGCTAAGAATCGATGGGAGTACCGGTGCACTTCTACACTAACCACGCGCAACTTATTTCAAGTCTTACGTCACAATGTTTGGCTTTGATCTCCGAGTGATATTGATAAGGCAAGATTTGTTACAAAATTAGATCATACGAGTAGGCTATCACAGCAAGATGCAGCAAAATTTGTCAAATTTTGGTATTACAGTAAGAAAGAAAAGGCCCAGGGAAAATTAACTTTTGCTCATATGACATGCAAAAATAAACCCAAAGAAAAAATCCTAGTGAAACTTTGCACAGAAGAACATAGTAGCGTTATTGTAGAAGTTTTCCGACCCGTGCCCAGACCATTGTGACGCAAGAAGCCACACGACCTCGTTCGGTGGAAGTTAATCAGTTATGCAGCGTATTGCAGCTACACGGCGCTTTGACTCTCCAAGCGCACCTTGTTGGTTTCATGAAAGCCTTCGTTGAAATTTTAAAAAGCCTTACAAACCGTAGCCATACCTCTTAAATGGCGAAGAATTCCGACCGGACACGTTTGTCCGCCGTCAGCAAAAACGAATTTCGAGGCCTGGGTTGTTTCTTTTTTGTTCGGTGTTTTTTTGTGATTAGTGTTAAGAATGATTTTTCCATTACAGCAACTAATGCATAAACTTTCTTGGACTGGTTTGTTGCTTAATAACTTTGTTGGTGACAAACTTTTCGTTGCTGATATATATCGGCCGATATATATCGGTATCGGCCTAAAAATTTGATAAATATCGGTATCGGCCTGAAAAAGTGATATCGATCAAGCTCTAGTTTTGGACTTTGATGTATCTTACACATGCACGCAGAGTGTGTCACTGAAGTTCCAGCTAATACGCACCATTTTGGTTGAAGAGCCGCAAATGTAGAAAACCCTACTTTGCTCAAACCAAACTGCATTTGAGTCTCATTGAAAGCTGCATGAAGCTCCTTCAAATTACATAGAACCAAACGTTTCTGGTTTCCGTTTTGACAGTCCTGCTCTTTTTAACCATGTAGTTTGTTGCTGCAAATAGTTGCATTGTGCGCTCAATGGTGAACGGAAAGAGAGTCAGTATTTGAACACGTTCAGCATAGGAATTACTTTGTTTGAATCTATTTATCAGCTCACCGAACATAGAATTGTATAGTTGAATATCGTGGTTTTCATTATCAGTCTCTGATTCTGATGATTCCAGTTGAGTTTCATAGAGCTTTTCTAGACCACGCCTTAGTTTGACTGTCCCTCTTTTTAGCTTCTGTTTTACTTTTGATTTTTTGCTTGATGGTGCCAAGCCCCCAGTTTTGACGGGTCAGCGCATCAGCTGTAAAATGCTTGCACTGATTGTGAAATTGACGCAGATGCATGCGCGACGGCATTACCTCATACACGAAGAGAAATAAAGAGAAAAACAATTTACCACTGCTATGCAAATTGAAATTGTTTTAGAATTTTTGTCGTTTATTTTTTGGTCAATTAACCAACATGACCATAGCTTTTTTAGGTCACTGCAAAATCATTTTGGTTCAACTTCATGCCTGTTTCTTTTTATTGGTCAGGACCTGAAATAAGTTTGGTCACTTTTTAAATGCAGTCTAGTTACTTTGAGTCAAACTAAATTATACTGCAGTTCATGATGCTAATTGTAAAATAAAGAATATGAAGTTCCAAAAGCCTAGATTTTGAGTGACAACCAAAAAAAAGTTACTTTTTATAAAATACAGAATTTTTACATCCACATATCTCAAAAACGAAAAATAATAGTGTTCTGATTTTTACAGAGGTTATAGTCCATTACCTTGACTACAATTTGGGTATTTCAAAATAAAAATCGAACTTGTTCCACAAGGTGAAATTCAAGGTCAAAATATAGGTGAAAAGGTCATTACTTCTAAACAAAATTAAATTCAGATTTTATTGTCAAAAATAAATTCCTGAGTAAATTCCCTTTAAAATGATACCTCACACATGGGTATTGGTCAAGCGGTTAATGAGAAATTGAGTTTTAAACTTTGGCGCCTCGTCGAAAAGGTCAAAAGTTCAAAGGTCAATATCTCCAGAACCATAGGTCCGATCACGATAACATTTTAAATTTGGGGGTTTCTGCCCATATGCAACAAACGTGCTAAATTTCATCAAAATCGGAGAAGGTGGTGTTTAACCCATTGGGTGATTTGACATGGAATGACCCTTCTCATCTTTTGCTTTGAAAGAGAAAAAGAAAAAAAGTGACTGGACAATGACGTCATGACCGGTCAAATAGTGTTTCAGATTCAAAGACCGGCGCCGGTCAAATAGCCACTGCCTTATTTTTTCTGACAATCTCACCATTTGAAACCATTTGAAAGGGTGTCCTAAGTAAAATTCAAAAACTCAATTTTAAGAGCCACCCTAATGTACAGTTGTACACGCAAAGTGAAATCATGCAAGACTCTACTGATGACTTTGAATCGTTTTTGTAACTTTTTTTAAAATATGATTCATGATTTAAATGATTAGTAGCACAGTAGCACAGTAGTGCACAGTAGCACAGTAGCACATGATTCACTTATATGTTGGGTGCACCTTGCAAGGGGAAGAGTGTAATTGCCCCTCTCCTAAATTGTATTGCTAATTTGCATTCATCAAATGCTGGCATTTGCACAACAATCTAACCTCTTAGTGTAATTTATTAAGTTAAGAATCGATTTCGCTATAGTAATAGCATCTTCAGCTTATTCAAATAGTAGCAGTTTTTTGCTTTTTAGGTCCTCAACCAATATTTCACACTCTTTTTAAGAGTGCAATACTTCTTAGTTCAAGAATATTTTGAAGAGCCTTTTCTTAGCCAAACATATTTTTGTTCTGGCTATGCTCTCTGCATCCTACGAGGTAAAACGTGTTTTGTGCTGTTAATTCGTCCATTTAATAACACCAAGTATGTGATGATAACTTGTTTTTAGTACTTGATAGTCGTGCTTTGTTGGCTTTTTTTTGGCTTTTCTCAAAAGATATTTGACTTTTTTATTTTCATTTTGGCTGGACTTTCAGTCAAGTTTGGCTTTTTTTTGCAATTTTGATCTGGCAACCCTGCGCACAAGGAGTGCACTCACATGCGGATTTGCCAAACCACGCAACATAAATATTAATTCAGCAAAGTGTGCCAACGACGACACGTGTGTTTCATGATTTCAAATTAAAGGGAAAATGTGTGCGTGAGCGTGACACAACAAGAAAATCGATTTGTGAAAGGCGGTCGTGTGCAGCGGTTGCAATGGTGCATAGGTTGAAACATTTTAACGCCTAACCAGGTCAATCTGCAGAAATCAGTTTGCTGCCAACTGTTGATAGATTTAATGCATGCCCGCACAAGTTTGCCACATAGATAGGGCTCGGATGAAGTTTACCTTTGTTTCTCCACAAGCGTATGAAGTACGTGACACAACAAAGCTTAATATTATTTTAATTCCAAAACATAAAGCACAAAGCTTACAACTACCGTGCTCTTTTGTATTTTTTGTTGTGTTTGCCCTTAAGTACATAACTCTGCAACGCAACTCAACTTTATTAGTTTATAAAAATAACCAATGATGTGGCAGTGACACGTTTACTTAATTAACCTGAGGCACAAAGGAACAGATTGATGACCATGCTACCCTACCCACCAAAAAGATGGACTCTAGTAAGCACAACAGCGCATAGACCTTCTCCGTAAGTTTGCCAAGTAGCAGTACTGTACCTAGAAAGTTATGTGCTGTTTGCAGTATCAAACTTTGATATGAAATCCTAATGAGTTAGAACTAGATGCCTTATATCGTTACTGTGACCAACCACCATGATGCAAATTTGCAATAAATGCTTTGTAAACACAGGACATCAACATAATTCATATCCATCAACTGTGTCTTATTCACACAAAAAGCACAAAGACACACCCATACATAAATGATAAATTCTATTCGCAAAATCACAAAAACCTGAATTGAATTATTTAAATCAATTGAACACCAACCGCCAGCCGTTAATGGTGTTGGCAATGATAAATAAAGAACAAAATGTGCTACATTAAATCATCTGGCAACAAAGAATAATTCCTTTCTACAATTATTGTAGAAAGGAAAAGCCATCGACAGTAGAACCGGCAAATAATTAATAATCGTGTGACCAGATGTCTCCTTTTACATTATTTCGGTTTTAAAATATAACGTTTTATCGTTGCACGAGAAATCAGTGAGGCGGATGATATCAAAAATACACTTTCCTATTTATAATTCATAGTCTTTTACTGCTACTCGTAGGAGAAAGCGAAAATCTAAGTAGAAAAATATAAATAATATATATCCTTTCGGGCGAGAGGGTAAACACTGAACAATAAATCAATAACCTTGCCTAAGGAAAAGATCAATTTATTAAAATTATGAACACAGCGAGTTCTACAATAATTTATTGCAATTAATGTTAAAACACAAACAGCAGAAATAACCTTGAATCTTTTAGTTCCGACTATTCCACACAAAACGTAACCAGTGTGGATCCCGACTCTCATGTTAACGTTGATGTTGTTCTCCTTGCAAAACTTCTTAATTTCTGCGACCATTCCTAAAAGTTTAAAAGTTACTCGGTTTTGGGATTTGATTTCACATCAAATTGTGGTTTTCTGAGATGCGGTTTACTGCAAGAACTTCATTAACTTTTACACTAAAAGTAAGTTAAACAACCTATAGATCGCCGATTTTCACAAAACCCAAAAAACATTAGTAGAAGAACATGGTGGTGTGGGATAGCGCACCGAATAAGGCGCTCGCTTTCAAGTCATGCGACCCAGGTTCAACTCCCGGGTGGAATAAATTAGGTGAGCACAGTTGCTGAAAAAGTTGCCGAAAAAAAAGGGGTCACGATAATAATACTCTTGTTTGCGCCGAAGGCTTAAAAGTGAGAAATATATGCTCACCCCCGATGCTGGGATGCAAGTACTGGGAGTCACCTTTACAGGTTAACAGTTGCCCAATGTTTGGCAACATGGAGTAGCTCGCACGTTTACGTGAATTGGAAACGTTTTCTTTGACATGTGTTTACTTTTGGCACAACCTAGTCTTCAACAAATGTTCTTCAAAAAAATGAAGGTTTCACCATAAAAATCCCTCTCCCCATGAGCAAAGACCCTTTGGATAAAGTAGAAAACATTGAATCGACTCCGAATCGGTGTTGGCCGTAGTAAATATGCAAAAATATGCAATGGTAAAGTGGGGCTACAACACGGGTGCCAAGCCTCAAACAGCGGACCATCTTCTTGTGCACCTTAAGCTTACCACCCAGTGTAGAAAATAGGACTTTTCAATATACACTTTCGTCGCACAAAAAAAGTGTCAATCTGCAGTGCGTTTCTAGCATTAGTTGCTACGTTCATCTGATGAAATTGAAAGTAAAATTAACAACAAACAAGATGGTTTATTGCTTCACTGACGTTTCGCGCACCATGAAAATGCGCATCCTCAGAGCGAATAACATACAAAATAAAATTTCACCAGGTTATATACTGCAGTGCGATTGAAGGCAAGAAAAAATAAAATAAAACACGCAATATTTTAAAAAATTGGCCAATAATGTGTGAGCGGTTACTTTTTAACGAGGAAAGTAACCGCTCACACATTATTGGCCAATTTTTTAAAATATTGCGTGTTTTATTTTATTTTTTCTTGCCTTCAATCGCACTGCAGTATATAACCTGGTGAAATTTTATTTTGTATGTTATTCGCTCTGAGGATGCGCATTGTCATGGTGCGCGAAACGTCAGTGAAGCAATAAATCATCTTGTTTGTTGTTAATTTTACTTTCAATTTCATCAGATGAACGTAGCAACTAGTGCTAGAAACGATAATTGTCCTGATGAACACCCAAACTTTTCAGTATTCAATCTGCAGTGCATCAACCAAATTTAGAAGACTGGAGAGAAGGACTCTTCAATTACAAGAAGGTCTGCATTGCAACGTGTTGTGCCCACGCCTCATGGGGCGAACAGTCACAGCACTTATTGCATCTGAAATAGTAATCACAGATGCGCCCAAACTGCACATCAACAATTCGAACATGCCTACCTAGACCCATTTCAACGCAGCACACAGCATGGTCAGGTCTACTTTCCGGGCATCCAGCTACGCAGTAGTAGCAATCGCCTGCAATGAATATACATTCATAACTATTTGGAATAATTTCAACAAGCAATCAAAAAAAGTCAAGACAAGGCCAACAGTTGTAACAAAATATCTATTTTGTCACAATGTTGGCAATTGTGAAGCTTTCGGACGACTAAATTCTCTTAAAACTTTATCATTTTACAGATTATTGTGGCATTAGGCTTATTTCTGGTGGTTAAACATTTAAATAAAGTGGACAGAAAGACAAGGAATTCAATCCTCACGGAATGCAACACCAACTTAAAAACAAAACAATCTAATTAAGTTTCATCCTCGGAACCCAAAAGTGAGTTTCCTGATATTTTAAGAACAATTCGAAATACAAACTCCAAAGCAGGAGCAATCAAATTAACAAAGTTATCTAACTGATTGAAAAGTTAAATAAATTGAATCACTGTTATCAAAGTAACCATTACAATCTGTTTCACACTTTGCGGAATCGTCAGAAGGTGTTTATTCGATTAAACTCTAATTTGTATGTTGTACACAAGCATGCTGCGTAGGTAAAAATATCCAACCACTGATTTATGTCGATCACTTTGGTTCAACTGTTTGTGTTGGTGTAACGTACCTAGTGTGCTAATTTTTTCACATCCCGTAACTTCACAAAGCTTGTCGAAGCGACCAAATAGATTATTGAGCAGACTAACCAACTTGGCGGCAGTTTTGTTGGCGCTCATTTGCGTGAATCCAACAATGTCCGCGTATAAGATCGACACATTCTCCATCCTTGATGAAAATAGGAATTTAGACTGTTTAAAACATTGGAGGCTTTTCATCAATTCTATGTGACAATTTTTCTACAACGTTTACTGTGCCACTAATCCGGCTTGCAAAACCCATCCTTTTTACATTGATTCAACGTCTGTACACGTTGAATCAATGTAAAAAGGACGGGTTTTACGAGCTGGGTTAAAAGTTCAGTTTATTTTAACGTAAGAGAAATAAATTTTTCAACTAACTTTTCCATTATAAATGGTCTAAATATTCCGTTTCCATCCGCGTTTTCTTTGGCATTTCTTTCCATCAGCTTATCTGCAATACTTTTTGGCATCACCGACTTTATCACCAGGTCTCCGAATTTCTCATCCTTGCTCTTAGCTTGTTGGGATCGGACAACTTGGCACACCTTAAAATTAAAAACAACAATTTATTTTTACGGTGCAGACGGAAACCACACTGGGGGAAGAATACAGTCTCAAAAGTTTACTATGGCACAGAAATAATATTGGGAATGTTGTTCTCATTTTTGACAGCAGATAGCATACCCTGTTTCCCCGCTGATTCTCGGTCTATAGCAATAAAGCTTTGCCATGTTGGGCGGATGGCCTGATCCTTTGCCTCTCCCACAACAGAATGGCCCGTTTCGGTGAGTCCGATTCGGTGAGTCCGATCCCTATTCGGTGATTTTTTCAATTTTTTTTTTAAATTATCGGGTACCGTAGCCTAATTATTATCATTGCCGTTTTAGGGTTAGGGATTAGAATTAGGGGTTAGAGGTTAGGAACTCACCGAATAGTAGCAGACCCCTCACGCACATTAGACTTCAATTTGCCAAAAGCTTTGGATGCTTTTGAAATTATGTTGTTTTCCAGGTCAAGTTGATACAATTGCACTAAACAAAGCTACCCTGGCCAGACGTTCTACCTACTACATGCCCAGAAAATTTTAACGATCTATCTCAAAAGAGGCAGATCACTGCCTGAGCGAAAGGGTGAAAGCTCACTTTCTGTTTAAGATACACAATCAAATAGTGTGCGCCCCATAGCTCAATCCATAAACATACAGGTTTATAAACCACCAGCACAAAGACCAAGCGGTGATGGTTGAACTCTAGCAAGTGCAGATGAGCAGTACATACTGTCTACACCTTTCAAACTTGCAGCCTGAGGTTAAGTATTTTTCGACTTGTGATTCTTGTGTCTGTTTTTAAGTTGCCTAAGTTAGTGCAGAAGTATCGTTTGCACTTTTAGCATAACAATATTTTATTTCTAACAACCACTTTTTCTTCAGGTGCAATTGATGTTTTTTGTGAAGATGACAGCGCTGCGCCAAAAACATTGCTTCACTGTTGGAATCTTTATTTTTGGACTGGAAAAGTCGCTTTTGAAGTTTGAGCCTGGCAGTTTTCACATACTTAGTGGGTTTGAATCATTGACGCATGCCTTGTCACCGAAATTGACTGAGTCAAGTATCCGTTTGTTAAAGTTTTGTTGCCCGTGAATTATTCCATCCACTAGAGCGCAGAAATGCGTTATTCAAAAAGGCATCTCAAGGGTCAAAGGCTGGATCAGCATTACTTGATCTAATTTGTTCGATTATCTCTTTGCATTTATTGGTTTTCTTGTGTGTTCTGAATAAAACATCGTTAAATCCGATTGTGTTATGCAGTTTTACAACGTGGTGACAGAGTTTATGTAGAGAGTTCACTTTGCTCTATCTTTTAGAGCAGTGGTTCCCAAACTGGGGGCAGTACTTACCACCGGGGGGTAATTTGCCTGTTTTTGGGGGTAACGGGACCCGATTTAGAAACAGTAAAGCAAGTGAAGGTTGTGAACTTTATAAAATTAAAAGCGAAGGAATTGAACAGCTGTCTTTTCAAGGAACTGTGCAAGAAGATTGGAGAAAGATACGAAGCATTACTGTACCACACAGAAGTACGATGGCTGTTTCGTGGCAAGGTGATAACCCGCCTGGTCGAACTTCGTGAGGCTGTCCATGTTTTTCTGATAGAAAAGAAGTCCGACTTGGCTGAATACTTCTCTAACCAACAGTGGATTTCCTAGCTGTGCTATCTGGCTGATATCTTTGGTAAATTGAAAGGCAATCTTTTAATTCAAGGCAAGAATGTAACTGTGATCGACACCAAAGTAGCCGTATAGCAGCATTTATCGCAACGGTTAAATTGTGGAACAAGCGAGTTGGAAGAGGCACACTGGCGCAGTTTCAGACGCTTGACATGTATCTCGGAGGCAATGGACTTGAGTTGACAGCGGCGTTGAAGAAGGACATACCTGACCACTTAGGCCAGCTAGCCAAGAAGATGGACAACTACTTTCTGAATTTGGACACGGCTACAGTCGGCTAGTCTCCAATGGTGCACTGAGCCCTTCGCATGTGATGACAGCCAGGTGGATGATGACGACTTTCCGACTAAAGAAGAATTTATCACTCGCCGAATAAACGAAGCGTTGAAACTTGATTTCAAGGGGAAAGGCTTAGAAGTCAGAACCCTTCTGGTATAGCAGACTCCAGGACGCACCAACATTAGCGACACAGGCATTAAATATCCTGACATCTTTTTCAACAACGTATCTCTGTGAACAAGGATTTTCAACTGTCTTAGAAATGAAGACAAAGAAGCGCAATCGCCTGCATGTCGAAAGCGACAAGAATTGCCCTCAGTAGCACAAAGTCCAGGATCACAAAGCTGGCGGCTGAAGTCCAGGCCTAACCTTCGCATTGGGGTCTGCTACTATTCGGTGAGTCCGATTCGGTGAGTTCCTAACCTCTAACCCTAACCCCAAACCCCTAACCCTAAAACGGCAATGATAATTAGGTTACGGTACCCAATAATTAAAAAAAAAATTGAAAAAATCCCCCGTTAAGGAATCGGACTCACCGAAACGGGCCATTCCGTTCGCATTGAATGTTTACCACACATTGTTATTTTGTATTTAGTATTGTAGCCTATAGCATTTTGATCGTCATAGTTAGCCTTTTGAAATACATAGCAATAAACACTTTTGTTTTTGAAAATTGATCGTGGGGGTAATTGGCTCACTTCAAGGTGGAGATTTGGGTAACAGTCAAAAAAAGGTTGGGAACCACTGTTTTAGAGTTTGTCAGGTAAGAAAAGAATAACAAACAACAAATGAAGCGTTGGTGGTAGCCACATTGGCAAAGTGTGATACTGCACAAAAGACATTGCTTTAAAAGCCAAACAAATCTCTCAAATGTCTGACTTACGACTAAAACTGAAAGCTTGAAAAAGACTTAAACGCATTTCAATGGATATGTCTAAACTACTCAATCAAGAGGCTTCCCTATTGCAGCACAAAATCAGGGGTTACAAGTCGTGGCATTTCCATAAAGGACGTGGCATTTATTTTCTTATTGTGAAAAGAGTAATTCATTGGCCTTTGATTTTCAAAGAGATTTAGTTTCAAAACTTATTCGACTTGAAAACTGAGCGACCTTTCAAAAATGTTGAGCATTTGCCAGACCGTAACGAGTATATTTTGAGACGAGGCTTTTAATGGCATCAGCCATGCGATTGCGATTGGGTCAGCAACAAACAGCATGTCCGCTGCTCAAACGATTGTTTTGTCATAAGCATTAGTTTCGTGAGCATAAATTAAAAACTGCTTTTCAGCAGCTAAGCGGCCGGCAGCTCAGTCAGCTAAACAGTTCCTTTTTGCATTGATTTAACGTCAGCAGATGTTGAATCATCTGCTGGGAACCACCCTGTGTGAGTTGCTAGCACTAGCCTAATGCCATCATTAAATTAACAGTTAAGGACGTGACAATAACACGCCAGATGAATGTTCGCTGGATTGTATAACCTGCTATTATGCAATAACAAAAAGAGTGAAATTCGGTGTACTGTATTTTGAGAACTGAACGGTATTTTTTGCACTCTATTTAGAGTAGCAAAGTATTGGCATGCTGATTTTCAGTAAGTCGCATGCAATGAGCAAGCTGTAAGGACAAAATGTACACACAAAACGACATCAGGTTTACATTATATATACAAACAACAGATAAGTCGAACTAAGACAAATTACTAATCCCAAAATACAGATAGTCTGACCAAATTACAAATAAGAGAAAGTTAATACCAGTTAAACACATTCAGCAGTGATATGTCAGTTTTGTACACTTACTGCTTTTGCTATTTGAATCGAATTACCTTGGGCTAATTTGTAGACTACCGTACTCAATAAAATGAGCTAAAAATTGCTAACACCGGGCAAGTACACGAAAACCTAAGTTATGATTTAAACTTAAACTTTTCTAGCATGAGGGTTGAGGGTAAGCCATCATTAGAAGTATTTTATCATAAATAAACAGAAGAGTGCAGAAAAGAGATAGTTGCCGATAATTAATTCAACAAACACTTTGCAGATGTGAAAACTGCCATACTGCAAAACAAGAAAAGGTTTACTGGCAAAGTAAATGGTAATTTTAAGGTGCTATAGAACATTTGAAGCATCACTGCCATTAACGTACAAAAAAGCAGGACAAACAATTTTAGAAACATTTTAGTCAATAAACATAAACAGCAAAAGAAATTTAATAATTAAATAGATCAAAGTTTTTAACTGAAAACTAATTCGCAATGCAAACAATTTCTTTAGGGAATACAAATTAAAGCTAACATGGCATTGGAAACGAAGTACACCAGCACTTATGACACCCACTAGCAAACTCTCTGACATAAACAAACAGTCGACGGGAGGGTGTGCAACTGTGCATTGCAAGGTTCTATTTGTGGTAACGTAAGACTTGGAATTTGTTTTCGTACGATATTCCTTGGGTCTCTTGCCTCTTAGCACCGCAATGATCAGTTACGGTTTGAGCAAGCAGGCTCGATGATCGCGATATATCATAAGCAAAGTTTTTGTTGAGGTTAATATAGGGAAACTGATCTCATAAAAACAACTAGAATCACAAATACAAAAGGCAAAGTTGATATTTTGGCTCAGCATATACTTGGCAGCACTATTCACTGTTCTACAAAATTCGTTACATACTTGATCTTGCGTTAGTTTCGGCGGAGAGCGTATCAGTTACAAGTTATAGTTTGAAGTGATGCTAATTTATAAATACGATACAACACTACCACTTGCAAAACAACAAAAAAGTGTTAAGTTTAATAAATGCAGACAAGTACGCCAAACAACTGAAAACAGCTATGAAATTGAAGCCACGAAAGTTTGGATGGAAAAAGGTTATTTTAAGATCATCACAGCTTTCTCTGAGTGAAGAAAACGGCTTGTGGTCAGCAACTTGCCAATTACTTACAGCAAAATCCACAGAATTTACATTGAATCAATGTAAAAAACATCGATTCGTTGTCTGGGTACTTAGAGTCTTGAAGTAGCAAGCTCTTGTCGCTTTGATCAAGACAGTCGTTCAAAAAGCTACGCGCAAGAAGTTTGAACGTATTTAACGCCAACATCCGCTCAACGACAAATATATACGCAACGTTGAGATAGAAGCTTCTAGTCAGAAAATGCTTAAATTCACATTGTGCCAACGTCACGACTTTCATTATGTCGTGAAATTTACACGTAACGAATTCATAGTTTTCAACATAAACCGATATATACAGTGTATTGGACCAAGACAATGCTGTGTCGAAATACTTCACACTCACGCTAAAACTACAACGCTGAATAGCATTTGAATGTGCTGAGGTGTTTCGTTGAAAACAGTATCACAAGCAGCATGACACGGACAAGTGTCAAGGTGCTTGGTAAAGATTACAGATGACATCGCATTCTAAAACAATGCAAGCACAAACAGAATACGGCAATGCATTAGGATTTAGGATTAGGGTTAAAAGTGAACAGTTTCCTTAACAATTCTAAAGAAAAGCAAAAAGTAATGAACCCTAGTCAAATAAAACCAGTATGCAATTCATGTCTTTAGAAAGCAACCCGGTGCGTAGCAGTTGACTGATGAGATTAACTAAATATATACTTAAGTTCCAATGTTTTTATTAACTAGCAAGACAAAGTGACAAACTAGCCAATCACTAACAGATACGTGGGAAGAAAACTTCGAGTTGAAAAGTGCATATTATGGCAAAGTCAAAACTAAGTGATTGAACGCATAGGTGTGAGGTGATGTTATTGAGTATGTTCTAACAGTATTTTGGAAACTTTGCGGCGATTAGTCGCATAAGGATGCAACGCAGTGGAAAGCGAATAGGAATGTCACACAAAAGCATGTTATGAAGACAGCATGTCCTTCTTGCAAGTGGCTCATGCACATATACCAAGTGATTGATAGGTATACACAGGAAACGGCACCCACATATTCTTACTGGCTGTACGAGCGTGATATCTTTGACATTTTGCATCGGCTCAACGCTCCCATACGCTAAATAAGCTCTCCACAATCTATATAAACTCACTTAAAACGCCCAATGGCGTGCAGAGAACATAAATCATTCCTTCCCTACTAACTTTAAAACTTCAGATTCTTGACACACATTTTCACATTCTTTGACATGACTTATATTTTTCAACATAAAAACGCTCTTGAAAAAATCAATTTTGAATTATTATGATGGAAAGAAGTTTCTCATAAAAGTCGAAAAACATCACCTTTTTCATCCAGAACTCAAACAAAATTATCTCACAGCAGCAGAAAGATATATATACTGTACAGTATACACTTTCTCATAACAAGAGTCTAGCAGCAGATCTTCAGTTTGCAGTAGGTATATTACATACAGACTGCATATGTAATGTATTTGTATTAAACTGTAATGTTTGACTTTATATTAAATGTCATGTGTAAATATTTGTGAATTTTTTGTCTATTGAAACTCTTGGGGGAACGTTTGTCGGTCTACACTCTACAGACTCTTGGATCTTCAATTGCCTTGCCTAAACCAGGCATTTAATCGCCTCGTATGAATAAATAATTAGACCAAGTATTCCTATTATATGTTGTAAGAATGATTGTTTCTGCTTTCAAATGAGTTTGTCTTTGTTTGCCATGTGCCCGCTTTCCAAAAGTGTTATCATTCAAAAAGAGATGCTTCAGTTTTTAATTCTTATTACAATTACATGGGCGAGAAACTTATATGGACTTGTTTCAACATTTTTAACAGAGGTCTGGTTTGCTTCACTTGGTGTAAAACTTCTTTGTTAATGTTTGTCTTTTCGACAAGCCACCATGAAATACGTTGCACTCTATGAAAACACCACAACTCAAAAGCATTAATTTTCCCAGCCCTTTTTGTTGAGATATGCCAGGTTTCCCGAGTTGTATTGAAAAACAACCAACTAGATGAACAAAACGATTCTCACTCACACCGCTGAAACCATTATGAAGGGATACTTTATGACACCAACTCCTCCAACAAAAAGATTTCAAGTTCACAATGTAGATTGTAGATACTAACGACCATGACTAGGGAACTGTGTTCCGAAAGCTAGTGCAAACCGCTACCACCACAGCGAACTCGCAGCATCAGGATAAAACAGGTCGTCTGTATCTACGATTGTGAAGTAAGCAACGATCATGCTCGTAAAAGCGAAACTCAATCTATCATTCAAATTTCTCTATAACGTGGCCCATTGGCCCTTGTGGGTTAATCTTTTAAACCTACTTCAAGGACGCCACAGCCAAGCCTGAATATTAGAATTGAACGTCAGTTGTAAACGACTTTGTGAAGAACTTAAATATTAAAATTTATAATTAATATCATATATCTTGCCTCAGATATGTGATCCCGCATCACATCCATCACAGCCTATGCTGTTTAACAATAAAGAAAAATTCAGGAAATTGATAACCAATTTTCAATGCAGATTTCGTGAATTATAACATCAATAAAGCTTCCACACTATTTGGTTAGGCTACTCCAGCTGAAATATCCTCAAACGAATATTTGGATCATGTCATTAACAATCAGTTTGAAATCCACATAACTTATCAGTTCATTTTGCGCAAGTTACAGCTTGATGTGTTCCTTTTTCCAACGACGCACTTGCGGTTACAAAAACGTGAATTTTGCATTTAAGATATTTCAAAACAACAATCATGCTTTATAAACAACTAGAAAAAATTTTGTGCGGTAGTAAGGCTGAACTAGGGACAGCACAAGTCTTGCTGGCATATATCCGGCATGAAACCGGTGAAGAATGAATGAAACTATAAGAGCTGTTGCTTGAAACCAACTCACCTTCCTGAAAGTGCTGTGCCGTAAGATCTGCAGATTGACCAAAACATGTACGCCAATAATATGGACAGCTATGTGGAGAAGGATATGTGATATCACACTGTTGGTCAAATTGATATTTGGGGGCGGTTGGACATGATGAAGTACCTTTAAATGACATAGAAATTAAAAAAAAAGTCACATAGAAACTTTGCTAAATAGCCAGCTTGCAAAAGGTGACGTTTTACATCATTTCAACGTCTGCCGCTTAGATGACGACGCTTGATGTTGAAGAAGTACAGGTTGGGCATGGCTTCTTCACCATGAACCCGGGTGGGGAAAAGTAATCACTGGAATAATCTGAAATTCCTTTTAGTTATCCTTAAAGCAGCTCTAACATAGTTAGAGCCAAAGCAGAGCTAACATCAAAGCAAAAAGAACGTAGCAAATCTATTTGTTCTAAAATTGAGTCTATTCCTTTTCACCACTTCTATGTTGTAGTGAATTGGTGTACTATTTCATAATCACGTCCATTCCATTATATTGAAAAGGCTTTTTACACCAAATTCTCAAATTATACTAAAATTTTAAGTATTTGAATCGTTTTCATACACATCATGATTACTTTGTCCTTCATCAAAATAACTACGATATACTGCCAGGGGTAACTATAGCAAAAAATGGGACCACTAGTTATGTTATTAGTAAAAGTAAAGCATCATTATTGATCCAAATATAAGCTGGGGTGTTGACACTTCCCTTTCTAGGGAGAGTAGAATGTTCCCTGTTATCTACAAAATAAACGTTGTAGCCTCAAGATAGTGGAAATGCAATCCCAACAACGTAATTTGCTAGGACATGTTACAAAATTGTGCATGAATATATTGGCATTGGAATTGTGTTTCAAATCGCCTTTCCAATCAAATTTTGTAATCTTTTCTGTTTCTTCAATCAAAAACGACTGAATTGTTTAATGAGTAATTCCAGCCAGTGATTAGCTGTCTGTCATAGTGTCATATTGCACAACACGTTCACGTTGCTGCAAAAAACTTAACACACAAAATAAAATTTACAAGTGAAGGTTAGTGAATCTTACACCTTAAAGAAGTCAGCAGCAACTCATTGACGAAACGTCAGAATGAATAGCAGTTATCACCTACAGCTTATGACAGTTGCACTTCTTTTACCCAAGAAGAGCGTGCTATGCTTTAAACTAGATGCCTGCTGAACAGTTTTATTTATTGTTTTACTTGATGTATCATGTATATAAATGATAGAAAAATGAACTAAAACTGCTACAAATCGATCGGTATACCTCAAACACAATAGAAAAGGTGGCGGCAGCGGCAAACGTAAATGGAGCAGGAACTGGTGAGGTTAAATAAATTAGAACAATCACTTCAATAGCTATGAACAAGGAGCCGACAGGAGATATAATTTTAGCAAAGTAAGCTGAGAGCAGCCCTGACAGTGCCACCACGACCAAGAAGGCTAAGGAAGTGTGTACGGACAGGCGGCAGTAGAGGTTCTTCCTACAAATATAAGAAATTACTATTAAGATAGTCCTGTAATAGAAAAAAAAATTGAAAATGAACATTATGCTTTAATCTTGTCAACCAAAAACGGTACGCTTGATTTGATTTTGAACAAACCATAATGATCACTATTTTGCACAATACAAACATATACATTTTCATCACAAGCCAAATTGTCTTAAGTATGAAAGTACAAAAAATTAATTTGAGCAAGTGCAGCAGCAGTTTTAATCAAAAGATCACTTACCGAAAAGAGACGAGTAAGAGAACCAGTGAAAGAGCGAGTAGTGTAGCAGCATATATTGCACCAGAAGTCCAATTTGTAATGCTCGCAGAAGGAAAATAGATTAACCACGCAATGCATTGGATAATTACAAAGCAAAGTGAACACCGGAACATGTGCCTGGTAAAAACAATAAATTTTACAAATAACCTCAATAATCATTTTGCACCCACAATCCCACATGACAACATACAGTCCACTGCGATCACACTATGAAACACAACAGACAACATGAAGCAGTGAATGGACATATTGTCTTCAGAGTTAGCTGTTCCTTTATTTTGACATGCCATTAAAGTATCTTGTCCAAATAAAACCGCATGCTCTGTAGAGGTGTCGAACTGACGCCCTTCCGAACGTCGCACAGACGTTCTCACCACTTGGCAAAGCAGCAGACAAAGCTCAAGAACAAAGGGAAGAAAACTATTTCCGTTACGTATTATACTTGTTTTAGTCTTATTTTTGTAATTAAAGCTTTGGGTAAAGTTCACTTTGTTGCACAACAACCAGACAAAACTTAGTAATATCAAAGGTTTTAAATGCTTTATTCACGCAAAAAGCGCACAAAGTAATTTTTTTTTCAAACATTTCCCACACATCGTTGCGTTCTCAACAAGAATAACCTAATACTGTGGTTAGTGAATAGTCAGAATTGAATTTCAATTTGTCCTTTTCTTTTTTATTGCACATGTAATTAGTATATATTACTTTAGGCTATTCCTTATTGAAAACGTTCGAAAATCTTTGCTACTCGTTTATTTATGTATATCAGTGTAAAATAGGAATGATTTGTGAGCTGCAGTGCCTCTCAAGCCCAGTTGCAAATATTAAATAACCACAATGTATGTTCATGCCCACCTAACTTGTGGTAGACTAGATATTTTGAATTGATCTTCCAGGATTTTAGAATCCATTCGAAGATCCCACCATCGAGTTGACGCTCTTTCAAATTTGATAGGTTGCTTGCCTAAAGCAATAATTGCAAATTTAGTACATCCCAACTAAAATCTAAAAATCCTCTCAAGAGATCTAACTTGCAATATATAACTTGATAAAAATTTAAAATATTATTACATATTCAATTTTATTCATATTTATGAGAAACATCAGTCATAATCTAAACAGGTTATCATTTGAGAAGCGGTATCACTGGAATACAAATATCATTTGAAAACTTGGGTTTAACAAATTGTCATCAACAAAATCTATAATAATTAATCAATCAATCAGCAAAAAAACTATTGAAACTTTGTTTGATATAACTATTAGGTTGATACACATACAGCGTACCGCAGCTAAAATGGGACTTTTTATTTTCGCATAATTTTTTTATTTTATTTTACTGATCAAGATGAAACTTTCTGCTGATAATTTTATAAAGGAATTCTAAAAGATAGTATAGTAATATTTAGACAAACTTCTTTAAACATGGCAAAATTAATAAAACGGAAAACCATATAAATGAGAATTATAATGTGCTGGGAACACTCCTTCGGAAGAGCATTGGCTGTTCAAGTGTTCAAAGACGACAGTTTATCGAATTGAGGTCAAGCTTGATGCCGAGGGGAAAGTTGAAAGGAACCTCCATAGCCTTAGAAAGCGAACAAAAACTTTTCTGGCAGGGCTGAAAAGGTCGATAAAGGCAGACCCAACACAGTCAATGACAAAACTGGCCAAAAGACGCCATGTCAGTCACAGAACCATCAGTAAAGCAGTTAATGAAGATCTTGCGATGAAGTCTTTCTTGCAACGGGGAGGTTGCAACATGTAAAAACATGCTGCAACCTCCCCACTGCCCAATCAAAATCAATCAGGGTTGAAAGATGTCCAAAGATTCTTAATCATCTGAAGAACAAAGGAGGACATGCGTTACATTTTTGTCGATGATAAAAAGTTCATTGTGGACAAGGTTGCAAATCGTCAGAACACATGAGTTATTGCCCGTGATCCTTCAGAAGTTCCTCATCTGATGCAAAGCAAAAATCCTGCTTCTGTGGTGGTTTTTGCCAGGGATATCTGAAGGGGATACGAAGGCTTTTGTTCAGTCTGACAACAGAAGGTCTTCTGTATCATAAATTGTTTACCGATACTAGTTTAATAAATATTGTTATGATAACCTGCATTGCGCTATTAGCATCAGGCCTGGATGTTCACTGCATGCTCATGGTTACTTAAAATTCAACTACCCGGATACTTGCTTTACATCTAGCCTACTGTAAAGGCTTTGTTAAAAAAAAGCTTACTGGTAACTTTTCAACAGTCTAAACAAGTATGTACGACTGTACGTTTACCTCCACATGACTGACATAAATGAAACAAAGCAAAAAAATCCACACTACAGTGATTTGAAGTAACCGCATTCTACAGAGCTTAGTTCAACTATAGACACATCACCTAGTCACCAATATATTACACAATAAACAATGTTTTTTTCCGCTCAACCATGCACCAATGGGAAATGGCCTCTTCTTGTAAATGTGGTGCTGAGAAACAGACCATATCACCAACAATTGTGCCATGTCAACCAACCTAAAGTGGAAAGCCTGCCACCTGCTTGTCTTGGATGATGATACCACACACGCATTAGTACGGTAGCCTTCCAGTGTAGTCTGGGAGTGGGTTTCTTTTTTTTCGGTCATTCATCGGTCATTGACTGATTTTTTAGCAAAATGTCCAAAAAAAATATATAGTCTATTCAGTCAAAATGTCCGAAAAAAAAATATAGTCAATTCGGTCAAAATGTCTGAAAAAAACAACGTTTCTCAACAAAACTTAATGTTGTAGCTAGTCAGGAAGTGCAAATTTTGGTTTGTATTGCAGCTACTGTACTTAAAAGGAAATATTTTTCATCAGAAAAAATGACCAAAATAAATAAAAAATGACTGAATTTTTTCAAGTCATTTCGGAGTTTCGGACAAATGACCGAAAAGTCTAAGCGAAAAAAAAAACCCAGGTCTGAGAACATTGTGAATCTGGGGTGTAAAATGATAAACCCTTGGCTCCAGAGAATCATATGATAAAGAAGAATGTATTGAAGAGTTTGAATGATAACCTTGTAAAGAGAAATAGCAAGAACCAGGGTTGTCGGTATTTTACCTGACCCAAAAAAAACGGGTGGATTTTTAAAATAAAAAACACTTAAAAAAAACAAAAAAAACATAAAAAAACCCAGAGCATCATATTTGTCCAATTTTAATCAGAAAATTAAAAAAATGAACCAAAGTACTACAAGGTACTTAAAACAAACTTCAAATTAGGACTTGAGAATGTGATTGTGAAGGAAATTTCCAAGGATAAAATGAAAACACAGTGGATATTTCTGTACACCAAAATCAAGTAATGCCACTTTGTACTACACTAAAACTCATTTCTGCAAGAAGGCCTCATAGTTAAACAGCCCTAGTGCATTACTTTATTGAGTTATGCCAGCATGTACTGTACGAGTGAGAGGCACTTTATTGGTAAAAAGTAGGCCTAGTATTTGAGGTGAAATAAGCATGAATCTACCTTTTTTGCATCTTTTTTAAATAAAACCCAATAAAACCCAAAAAAACCCGAGTTTTTTTAAAAAAAACATGCGGGTTGGGCTTTTTTAAAAAAACCCGGGTTTTTCTCAACCCTGGCAAGAACGCAACTTCTGAAATTCCTAAGCAGATAAAACATTTTGAAAATTTGAATTGAATTATCACTCACCTTTAGCAATGTTTGAATTTTGATTTCTTGTTTGTTCATTGCTATCAGTATGAGTTCCATTTTCATAGGAAACTATATTAACTTCTGAAGTCCGTGAATTTGCATTGTATTCCACAGTATTTGCATCAACTGGCATATTGCTATTGCAAAAATTCACATTATCAAGGGAAAATTTGTTTTAATGAAATTAAAATTTTAAGAAGAAAATAAAACTGTGCATATTTATTACACAAGCCCTGGGGCAAAACATTCATTAAAATTTGACCATGAGAATAACTTCAGTTGCAGTAAAAATTGATTCCAAATCTAGTAGACTACAACAAGGTACTGGTAGGCTAAATAAATCACAGTGAAAAACAGGAAATTATAAAACTGTCAGCCTATGACAGGCTTTCTACTTGCTATAACCACATGAAAAAATAAATGCAAACCTAAGGCAAGTGAGGATTCAATATGAACCCAACAATTCAAAAACAGCAGGAGCAGGTACAGGACTACAGGACGATCACAAATTACCGTCATTCTGGCACCACCGCCATTCTGGCAGGGTAGTTTTTCCGCTTTCCGCCTAAAAAAGTCATCCGTGAATAAGTGCACGGCATAAAATGCGACCTGACATACTTTCGAAAAACCTTGAATAAAACAATAACCCGCAACACGTGCCACTTAAATTTTACATGCATCGGATTCAGTATTAAATTACCTTTCCAGGGATATGCACCAATAGGTGGGTATTTGGAAAGAACTCCCAGCAGAACGCTCCAAAGATATAGGATATATTCAAGATATTCAAGAAAATAATACGATTTTTGCATAATAGACACCACTTCAAACATCTTCAAATAGAACTATAATACGCAACACGTGCCACTTAAATTTTACATGCATCGCATTCAGTATTAAATTACCTTTCCAGGGATGTGCACCAATAGGTGGGCATTTGGAAGGAACTTCCAGCAGAACGGTTCAAAGATAGAGAGAGAGAGAGAGAGAAACCTTTTATTTTGTCTGTTGCGAGAAAAGTATACGGTACAAAATATAGACAATGCAAATAAAATAGCACCATAACTAGAATCTACAACAGACAGGAAGCAGCGAAAGACTATATTAGTCATCGAGTCAGCTGCTTCCCGTGTTTTTAATGTGACAAATGTCAAACATCGGCATTACGTTGAAACCAAGATATGCGTTAAAATAGGATAAGCTTAAGTTCCGTAAAAAATGAAAACATAAAGTTGTTTACTGCTGCGACAGTCAAGTGAATTGCTGTGATTTTATTCAAATATCAAAAAATATCATGCCCTACAAAAGTAGTAAGTTATGAGAAAAAAAACAAACAAAAAACTAAGCATAAACAACAACTTCTAACTGCTAGCATAAAAGACGAAACAGAAACACTAAAAGTAGGCCTAATCATAGTATATAACTTTAAACCTTAACAAAATCAGTCAGTTTATAGGCCGACTTGAATACAGTTAATAAGATGACAGCCGTTAATAAATAGTACTTAGCACTAGTTCGTGAGTAGTAGACCTAGGTCTACGTAGTATCAACAATGTTCAATCCGAAAAATTTGCGATAACACTCGTCAATGTTGTGGCAATAAAAACAGTCACAGACAAAGTTTTTTCATATAATAAATTTTACATTTTTTTGTGAAAGTTTTTACACTCGTAGCCCCTACTACTTCAGAAGGTAAATCATTCCATATTTTTGGGCCTAAGAATTTCAAACTGCCTTGGCCTTTTCTTGAGCTGACACTACGTAAGTGAAAGTTATTTTTTTGAGAAGCTCTAGTGCCATGGCAATGTACTTCAGTAATTTCCTTAAAGTAAGGTTCAAAATAGCTTGGCAATAGCATATTTTTAAATTTAAAGACAAATTTAGAAATTTCTAATTGATGCAAGTTAGTGATGGGAAGTATGTCGAGATCTTGGTACAGTAGTGAAAGTTTTGCTCTTCTGTTGCTAAAGGTTATTGTGCGAATGATTCGATTTTGCATTGTCGAAATTTTCTTGAGCAGTTTTGGTGTGCTTGAACCCCAACATAAAATGCCATATTGTATTATTGATCGTGCAAGAGCATAGTACAGTGTTAACATGCTTTGTTTGTTTGTGTAGTTTCTAATTTTATAAAATATTCCAGATATTTTTGCCAATCTCCCAGATAGATCTTCAATGTGATAATTCCAACTCAGTTTGTCATCAAGAAATATGCCAAGATATTTGATGTTGTTTGTTTTTTGAATTTTTGTGTTGTTTAAGACTACATTTAGTTTTGAAGTTGACCCTCCTTTTCGTTCAAGTAACATGTAAAATGTCTTGGAGTAGTTGATACATAATTTGTTTGCATTGAACCAATCAGTGATACGCTGCATCTCAATTTCAGTGTTTTGCTGCAATTGCAAAATAGATGTTGCTGAAGTAAAAAAAACAGTGTCATCAGCAAATAGCTGAGAATCGAAAGTTGTTATAAGAGGCAAATCATTTATGTAAAGCAGAAAAAGCAATGGTCCAAGTATGGATCCTTGAGGAACACCACATGTGATATTTTCATGCTTTGATTTGAAGCCATCAGCAGAAACATATTGTTGGCGGTTGTGTAAGTAAGATTTTATAAGGCCTCCCATTAAACCTCTCAGGCCATAAAACTCCAGCTTTTTTAGAAGTATTTGGTGGTTAACGGTGTCAAACGCTTTTGCTAAATCAAGAAATAACAGGTAAACGTAATGATTTTTTTCTTTGAGTTCAATTAGTCTTTCATGAAGATTACTTAATGCTAACGTTGTAGAATGACCTTCCCTAAATCCAAATTGTTGATCATTAATCACGTTGAATTTGTCAAGAAAGCTCATCAAGCGTTTGTAAATAATTTTTTCTAAAAGTTTGCTGATATTTGAAAGCAAGGAAATAGGACGGTAATTAGTTGGATCTGCTTTTGCCTTTTTCTTGAAAATAGGAATAACTTTTGCAATTTTTAGAGCGTCAGGAAATATTCCTTGTTTCAAGCATGCATTAAAAAGTTTAGTTAAATGAGGTGCAATAATACTTTTTGATAACTTTAACATTCGAGAAGAGATGTCATCTGGTCCATCCGATTTTTTAACATCTAGTTTGTTTATTAGGCATTCGACTTCATTTTCATCAGTTTCATATACCGCACATGTTTGTTTTAAAGCAGGCCCCATGAATGAATCAAAGTTTGACTTTTGCTTTAAGTGTGAAGTTAATTTTTCGCCAATATGTGTAAAGTGGTAGTTAAGTTGGTTGCATATTTGTTCTTGTTTTTTGTATGAAATGTTTTCTGCAATAAGTTCATTGGGAAGAGTATTCGTTTTAGCTTTCTTTTTTTGAAGAAGTTCATTGATAGATTTCCATGTTTTTGATGAGTTGTGTCTCGATTCATTGAAGCGTTGTTTGAAGTAGTTTTGTTTTGAGATTTGTTTAATGTGAGTTAATTTGTTTCTATATTTCTTGTAAAAAGATACTTTTTCAGGACAATTTTTTTTGTAGCAAAGTTTGAATAATTTATTTTGGTGTTTGATTGAAACCAGAATTCCTTTTGTGATCCATGGCTTGTTGTACAATCCAGACTTTTTCCTACTGAGTTTTTTTAATGGGAAATGAGAGTTGATTAGTGTTTGCAAAATAAGTATCAATTTATTAGTGCTGTCGTTAATATTTTTATAGCTTGTGGTTAATTTTAGGTTTTCAAGTTGATCTGAAAGTTCACTCAAAAAAGCATCAATTTTATTTTCTTCAATTTTTCTTGTCAAATACGGACGTTTTTTCATTTTGCGTGGTACAGTTTTGATTAATAAAAATGTTGGTAAGTGATCAGATATATCATAAGTCAATACATTAGTTTGTGCACTTTCACTGTTATTAGTATAAATGTGATCAAGTAATGTTGACGAACTTTTGGTAATTCTGGTAGGCACATTAATCAAGTTTGAGCATCCCAAAGCAGTTACAGCTTGCAAATAAGAAGAAATTTTGGATTCTTTATTAGATTTGGCTAAATCAATGTTGAAATCACCCAAAACGAAGAAGTCACAACGTTCTTTTTGAATCATGTGTAAAGTATCACTGAATTTATCCAAGAAAACTTCATAATTTCTGTAAGATGGATGTCTGTATACAACGCCTATAATAATTTTTTTAGAATTGGTATGAGACAGCTCTATCCACATGTTTTCACAGTCTTCGATTATAAATTGTAGATCTTGTCTTTCAGAGTAAATTATTGAGTTATGAAGGTACATTCCAACGCCACCAGCAGTGGTTGGAGAATCAGCTTGTATGAATTTGTATTCAGCAATATTAACTAATGGATTTTCCATTTTTAATTTTGTTTCCGTTATGCACATTATATTAGGTTTAAAATCCAACTGAGTCATTAATTCTTCTAATTTATATTTGTTTTTTATTAAGCTAACCATGTTGAAGTGAAATATTGAGAATTTTTTTTTTGATCCATGCTTTAGTTTTGTACGTATTTCAGCAACGTCTGCATACTCAGAGGTGGTGACGATGGTTTTCTTTGACGTGTTTTCAGTGGCAAAATTTGCAGGCGTAGTAAATGTGTTCTGGTCATGAGAATATGTTTTGTTACTAGAGAGGGAGTTTTTTGAGTAAGAATTTACGTAGTCAGCAGACATTGCAAGAAAGAAAATGTTTCCAATAGACAAACAAACAACCAATGATATAGGATACAAAAGATAACGGAATGATTGTACAACAAAACAAATAAGTGAATAAACCACCAACACCTGCATTTATATCTTATAATCAATATAACAGAACTGAGAAATTACTTAGGCTATGGGTGACAAAAGAGACAATTTAATGCAAGAACTTGCAATTAATTAAGACTAAATAGAACGTACAGCAAATCAAGTCGAAGTAGTGTGAGAAAAAACTTAGAAACAAAATCACTATTAATACGTCATAATAAACAAGTTTAACAAGGAAGTTAAAATATCAGCCTTCTACCGTACGTACCAAGTTAGTGTTATTTAAGTAGAAATTTACAATAAAAAGTTAGTGGTGAACTACAAACTATTGGCCAACAAAAGAAAATTAAAGAAAAGGCAGAGTTGTAACATACAGTAGGCCGACAATGAAAAAGTCCAGATTTAATCCTTTAGAAAATTGATTTGGTAGGTCATAAACAACCTTTTTCTGAGTCAATGGTTACAGCACCAAACCTGGACAGGGTTTTCTCTTGTTCTGGGTGAGAATGAAGGTTGACAACGGTTTGGTAAAATATGAAGACGTCCGAAAAGATTTCTTGTTACTTTTCTTCAAAGTTCAATTAACTCTGAGCAATCCAACTCAGAAAATGCAACTAACAGAATGGCTGCCAAATTCACTGATAGCTTCTAGCTTGCCTAAATCAAGGTTTCTTTATAGTGACCTCTTTCTACGACTTCTTTTTCAATTTCGAAAGTTTTGCTACTGAAATGATCACAATTAAATACCTTTCTTATTTTGTCCGAATTTAGTTATTCTCCAGGTCTTAGTTTTTCTTGAGTCCAATTTATATATTTAGACCTGGAGAGCAAAATCTTTGCTGTTTACTTTATCAAGAGATATAGCATATATTTACGATAAACATTAAAATAATATGATTTTTGCATAATTGAACCCTCTTCAAACATCTTCAAATAGAACTATAATCCGCAACACGTGCCACTTAAATTTTACATGCATCGGAATTAGTATTAAATTACCTTTCCAGGGATGTGCACCAATAGGTGGGCATTTGGAAGGAACTCCCAGCAGAACGCTCCAACATGGAGAATATATTTACGATAAACATTAAAATAATACGATTTTTGCATAATAGACACCACTTCAAACATCTTCAAATAAAACTATAATCCGCAACACGTGCCACGTAAATTTTACATGCATCGGATTTAGTATTAAATTACCTTTCCAGGGATGTGCACCAATAGGTGGGCATTTGGAAGGAACTCCCAGCAGAACGCTCCAAAGATGGAAGATGTATTTACGATAAACATTAAAATAATACGATTTTTGCATAATAGACACCACTTCAAAAATCTTCGAATAGATCTATAATCCACAACACGTGCCACGTAAATTTTACATGCATCGGATTTAGTATTAAATTACCTTTCCAGGGATGTGCACCAATAGGTGGGCATTTGGAAGGAACTCCCAGCAGAACGCTCCAAAGATGGAGGATGTATTTACGATAAACATTAAAATAATACGATTTTTGCATAATAGACACCACTTCAAAAATCTTCGAATAGATCTATAATCCACAACACGTGCCACGTAAATTTTACATGCATCGGATTTAGTATTGAATTACCTTTACAGGGATGTGCACCAATAGGTGGGCATTTGGAAGGAACTCCCAGCAGAACGCTCCAAAATGGAGAATATATTTACGATAAACATTAAAATAATATGATTTTTGCATAATAAACACCACTTCAAACATCTTCAAATAGAACTATAATCCGCAACACGTACGACTTAAATTTTACATGCATCGGATTCAGTATTAAATTACCTTTCCAGGGATGTGCATCAATAGGTGTTGGCATTTGGAAGGAACTCCCAGCAGAACGCTTCAAAGATGGAGGATATATTTACGATAAACATTAAAATAATATGATTTTTGCATAATTGACACCACTCCAAACATCTTCAAATAAAACTATAATCCGCAACACGTGCTACTTAAGTTTTACATGCATCGGATTCAGTATTAAATTACCTTTTCAGGGATGTGCATCAATATGTCGGCATTTAGAAGGAACTCCCAGCATAACGCTTCAAAGATACAGGAGGATATATTTACGATAAACATTAAAATAATATGATTTTTGCATAATAGACACCACTCCAAACATCTTCAAATAAAACTATAATCCGCAACACGTGACACTTAAATTTTACATGCATCGGATTCAGTATTAAATTACCTTTTCAGGGATGTGCATCAATATGTCGGCATTTAGAAAGAACTCCCAGCAGAACGCTTCAAAGATACAGGAGGATATATTTACGATAAACATTAAAATAATGTGATTTTTGCATAATAGACACCACTCCAAACATCTTCAAATAAAACTATAATCCGCAACACGTGACACTTAAATTTTACATGCATCGGATTCAGTATTAAATTACCTTTCCAGGGATGTGCATCAATATGTCGGCATTTAGAAAGAACTCCCAGCATAACGCTTCAAAGATACAGGAGGATATATTTACGATAATTATTAAAATAATACGATTTTTGCATAATAGACACCACTCCAAACATCTTCAAATAAAACTATAATCCGCAACACGTGCCACTTAAATTTTACATGCATCGGATTCAGTATTAAATTACCTTTCCAGGGATGTGCACCAATAGGTGGGCAAAGAGATGCGATGGAGTTAGTGACAACTGCTCAAATAAAGTACCCTTTAGCAAAGGTAAGCATAAAATTTTGAAGTAGATATAAATTTTTTCAACCACAACAAATGTTTTAAACAGTGGTTCAACCAAGGAACAAGAAAGCGAGCACTTCCTTTCCCTAATTTTTGTCAATTTTAATTTTAACATTTTTATATTTCTACGTACCGTATTTATGTTTTTTTGTAAATATTAATGTTTTGATATGAGCGAAATAGCCTATATTGTAGTTGAAAAATTCAAAGCTTAATTGACTGCAAAGGTTTTGATGCTTGTGCTCTTTTAGTCACATAATGAATAATTGAGCATTAAATAGGTCTTGCGCATTTACCCCAAACACAAACCTTAGAAGAAAATATGCATGCCGCTTTAATTACACTTTTTTCA
Organism: Aplidium turbinatum; assembly: GCF_918807975.1. NCBI lineage: Eukaryota > Metazoa > Chordata > Ascidiacea > Aplousobranchia > Polyclinidae > Aplidium > Aplidium turbinatum. The sequence goes on from NC_137482.1 coordinate 22,578,790, forward strand.
AAAAAAAAAATGCGCATCTTTAAAGGAAAATTTCCTTGCTTCTAAATAGCGAATATGCCAAAATGTATTCTACAGTAGAATCCCCTGTAGTGACGACTTCGGCTATAGTGATATTTTGCCTATTATAATAACACTTGTTGCAAATTCCCGTTTGCATACACTACAGCAGAGTGACCTGCAGTTCTTGCAGTTTCTGCTTCTGGTTGTCATTAGCCTGGAAAAGTTTCCAGTTACCAGGATCCACCATGTGGAGGTAGAAGACCTGAATCCCTGGCCGCTTCAATGCTTGCTTGACACGGTCGGGCATGAGGGACTCTGCTGTGTGTCAGTGCAGTGCGACGGAGCAAACAGCCAACCACATGATCTTTGGATGTCCCATCTATTCTCCTCCCAATGGAATAACAGGCCTCCGCACACTTGACGATTTGACGAAAAGTTGGCTCCAAGTCCTTCCTTTCGACTGACCTTCATACTAACGACGACAGTGTAGAGTGGAACTCGTCTACAGCAGTGGTTTCCAAACTGGTACGCGTACCACTAGCGGACTCGAAGTTCTTTCCGGTGGTACGCGAGAAACTCACTGAAGTTGATACGTGAACGTTTACAGTAGACAGTAGTTAAAATAAAATAATACAATTTGTGAAAACTTTCAGATTTTAATCATTTTCAGATTACTCAATGTGCATTACTCCATGGTACGCGAACACTGTATGAAACTGCTGAATGGTATGCGAACAAAAAAAGTTTGGGAATCACTGGTCTACAGTAACACTTCGGTTATAATGACACTTTTTTTTCGCGGTCCTTTCAAGTATCAGTGTAGGCGAATTTTACTGTATTAACACACGATTATTTATCACATTGAGGTGAACTCGTAGGTTTGTTTTATAGGTGATAGTTTGCAGCATTTTGCCGCAGTTGCATGGGCACTTCTTCTCTTCGAGTTCCAATCGCTAACTCCATCTTGCGTAGTGTATCCCACGAGAAGCATGTCAATTTTCTTGCAATGGAAATTGATGACGACGATGCTTGTTGGCATGACAACGTTCACCTCTCTGATAGCGGCCTAAAGCAATACATGGGACGTTTAGAGGAAGGCGTGAGAAAAATTTTTCACGGACCAACATTGGAATCTTCTCAATTTCCTACTCTTGGAAATCCCTGTAAGTAGCCTACCAGCTTTTAATTTATAATACATCGTGCCTTTTTATTTATATAAAAATGAAATGGATTTTAACTTATTATACATCATGCAGCGACATAGCTGTACAAAAGATTTTTAAAGAGAAAGATAATATTGCAGATATAACTATTTTGAATGGCTAATGCAAAACATATTTTAAATTAAAGTAATTGCATGTAGTCTATCCGTATGTTCGAAAACTTTAGATGAAAAAGTTTAGTTTGATAAATCTGATGATGAAAGTTAATATCCTGATCAATTTTGATAGGATAAGAGTTACAGCTGATCTAGGGATATCTAAAGAAGGGGCTACGAAAGCTTTTGTCTCGATGATAACCTGTATTGCGCTACTAGTATCAGGCCTGGATATTCACTTCATGTTCATGCTGGTTACTTGTTAATTCAACTACCCGTATACTTGCTTTACATCCTAGCCTATTGCAAAGGTTTTTTTTTAAGAAAAACAGCTTACTGGTAACTTTTCAACTGTCTTTCCTACAAGTATTCTTTATATGCTCTACGTCTACGTAACTTGCTTTACATAACATTTGCAAACGGTTTTTTGTAGCTGACTGCTGTACCGGATGCACTACAAAAGTTTTTGCAATATTAAAAAGAATAACATGTTTAACGCTCTACAAACTACCGCCCTGGTAGTGTCGTTAGAATAAGGCAATCGCTGTGAGCCTTTGTATTCCCTTGTTTAGTTATCCCTGAGTTAATCGTTTCAACACTTTGAGTATCTTATATTTTAAAGTCTAAAAAGATTTTATTAATCTTTTTGGAGCAAAAATAAGTGTTAGGGCGGTTGCGTCCTAACCTCCGAGAATCTTATTCCACAATCCACATATACATATAGGCTACTGTACAGTAGATGCCACATGCATAAAAAACTCATTGTAACACATAATCATAATATAGGTTCACGGTGGCCTTCTTCACAAGGAAGATCGTACGCGGAAGTAGTTGCCCAACCAACTCTGATTGTTGTACCTACAACTACGCGACCAACGAGCATACCTGCCACGAAGCCTGACCAGCAAGAAAAGAAACGCGTTGTGGGTAAGAGAAAGTTTTCTTACCTTGCATGGGGTTCTATTACCGACCGGCTATGTGACCAACGTAGAGTCGCTGTTCAGGCTGTGAGAAGTGTTGGTTGCAACAGTGTATGTACTGAAGCAGTAAGGCCTGTTTCAAGGTCGAGCCGTGTCAGTTCTAACGTGGTGAGGCCCGTTTTAGGTTCGAGCCGTGTCAGTTCTGGTGTGGTAAAGTCTGTTGCAGGTTCGAGCGAGGTCAGTTCTGGTGTGGTGAAGTCTGTTGCAGGTTTGAGCCGTGGCAGTTGTGGTGTGGTGAAGTCTGTTGCAGGTTCGAGCCGTGTCAGTTCTGGTGTGGTGAAGTCTGTTGCAGGTTCGAGCGAGGTCAGTTCTAATGTGGTGAAGTCTGTTGCAGGTTCGAGCGAGGTCAGTTGTGGTGTGGTAAAGTCTGTTGCAGGTTCGAGCGAGGTCAGTTCTGGTGTGGTGAAGTCTGTTGCAGGTTCCAGCTGTGTCAGTTCTGGTGTGGTGAAGTCTGTTGCAGGTTCGAGCGAGGTCAGTTGTGGTGTGGTGAAGTCTGTTGCAGGTTCGAGCCGTGTCAGTTCTGGTGTGGTGAAGTCTGTTGCAGGTTCGAGCGAGGTCAGTTCTGGTGTGGTGAAGTCTGTTGCAGGTTCGAGCGAGGTCAGTTGTGGTGTGGTAAAGTCTGTTGCAGGTTCGAGCGAGGTCAGTTCTGGTGTGGTGAAGTCTGTTGCAGGTTTGAGCCGTGGCAGTTGTGGTGTGGTGAAGTCTGTTGCAGGTTCCAGCTGTGTCAGTTCTGGTGTGGTGAAGTCTGTTGCAGGTTCGAGCGAGGTCAGTTGTGGTGTGGTGAAGTCTGTTGCAGGTTCGAGCCGTGTCAGTTCTGGTGTGGTGAAGTCTGTTGCAGGTTCGAGCGAGGTCAGTTCTGGTGTGGTGAAGTCTGTTGCAGGTTCGAGCCGTGTCAGTTCTGGTGTGGTGAAGTCTGTTGCAGGTTCGAGCGAGGTCAGTTCTGGTGTGGTGAAGTCTGTTGCAGGTTCGAGCGAGGTCAGTTGTGGTGTGGTGAAGTCTGTTGCAGGTTCGAGCCGTGGCAGTTGTGGTGTGGTGAAGTCTGTTGCAAGTTCGAGTAAAATGAGTTGTGGCGTAATGAAGCCTGCACCAGAAAATGCAAAAATCGTATTATTTTAATGTTTATCGTAAATGTATCCTCCTGCATCTTTGAAGCGTTCTGCTGAAAGTTCCTTCTAAATGCCGACCTATTGGTGCACATCCCTGGAAAGGTAATTTAATACTGAATCCGATGCATGTAAAATTTAAGTGGCACGTGTTGCGGATTATAGTTTTATTCGAAGATGTTTGGAGTGGTGTTTATTTGCAAAAATGGTATTATTTTCTTGAATATCGTAAATGAATCCTCCATCTTTGAAGCGTTCTGCTGGGAGTTTCTTCCAAATTCCGACCTATTGGTACACATCCCTGGAAAGGCAATTTAATACTGAATCGGATGCATGTAAAATTTAAGTGGCACGTGTTGCGGATTATGGTTTTATTCGAAGATGTTTGGAGTGGTGTCTATTATGCAAAGATCGTAGCCTATTATTTTATTGTTTATCGTAAATGTATCCTCCTGCATCTTTGAAGCGTTCTGCTGAAAGTTCCTTCTAAATGCCGACCTATTGGTGCACATCCCTGGAAAGGTAATTTAATTCTGAATCCGATGCATGTAAAATTTAAGTGGCACGTGTTGCCGATTATAGTTTTATTCGAAGATCTTTCGAAGGTATGTCATGTCGCATTTTGTGCCTCGCACTTATTCACGGATAATTTTTTTAGGCGGAAAGCGGAAAAAGTATTCTGCCAGAATGACGGTGGTGTGTTTACCCACTAAAATATTTAAAAAACCTTGTTCCATTTTCCAGAAAACAATTAAAATAATTTTATTTGCTCATTGCCAATTTTAGAAGCGCTGAAACAGAAATAAATATTCTTGTTATACTTACTCTATCTTTTATCATTAACTCATTACATTATATGAAGTAGCTAAAATATCTCAAAAAGTTGGAGGAAAAAATGACGCCAAGAAAAAAAACAATGGTCAAGACAATTTTTCTACCGAAGATGCTTCATCGAATATAAGGTACGGTAAGCTATAGCCTATTTGGAGTGTTCCATACAAAAATAAAGTTGCTTTTTTCAAATTGCTTTTAGTTGTTGGGATATTTTTTCATTTAAAGTTATAAAAACGATTAAAAATTGTAAAATTATTTTTTTACATGGTGACGCAGCCAAGGCTAGCCTATGGCTACAACTTGAAGGATACGGATATTTGATACGATTTTGTTACATTTTTGCATTATTAGGTGCTTTCAACGATAAAAACCATGCTTAATTTAGGCTAGGCTACGGTATTTGTCAGATGTTTCAGTGCACAAATAACAAAAATCGGCACTGATGATTCAGCTTTCGGGGTGTGCGCTTGAGCAACGCATTTCAGGACTGCTCTCTATTCAGTTGAACCTGGTGAAATGGAATAATTCTCCACAATCGGAAACTTCACTCTGCCAATCTCGGTAACCGGCCCTGCGTCAAAAGCCTTTACAACTGTGCAAAACAACCCGGAATAACCTATCAAGGCTTTGTCAATCGAAGGATAAAGATTCAAAACCAACCACCCAACCAGGCTTTAAACAGCAAGGCCTAAAAAAATTTTGCGAAAGCTGAATGTGGCAGGCAGTGGTGCCACTCCTAGTGTTTTTCCACTAGATCTAGCGTTTTTGGGTTGCATCTAGTGTTCTAGTGTTTTTTTTTTGCTATCTAGTGTTTTTTTAGTGATTTACCGCTATGTTGGTGTGCATAAGTTTGGACAGTGTTCAAAGTAGCCCCACCTATTTTTTGCTTGGCTGCATCAATGTGTTTGTAGTGCTTTTCAAAGTGGACAGCGAGTTTTTTGTTTAGTTACACCCAATGATGACCAAATTTAAGATATTTAGCATAAATACTTTAAAAAATACACACAAATGACTGTGAAAAGTGTTCAAAGTAGACTAAAGTAGGTAGCGTAGCTTACCATATGATACCGGAGGCTTACATTTCGTCGGCTTACATTTGATGAGTGTGGAGTGCTTAGACTACACTACCTCAGAGATGATTGTGAATAATATTGCGTTTTTGACAATATATTTGCAAAAGCCAAACTTGGGGAAAATTTTGTTCGCCCTCCAAAATGTTTTACTCTCCCACGGCTATGACTTCAGGGCTCTCACTTTCAAGGAAATTCAGTTCTAGCGGTACTTTTAAATTTTAAGGACTTTTAACACTCACTAACGCCATTGGCTGTCATTTTTGTACATTATGCATGTAAATGATCGTGTATTTATGATGCTAGTGTTTTTTTTGTGAATCTAGTGTTTTTTTTTAGTCAAATCTAGTACTTTTCCATGACAAGAGAGTGGCAACAGTGGTGGCAGGATGTAAGAGTGTGCAACAATTCATATCTGTTGGCGCTACAGTAGATGCAACTGCCATTTTTTTTATGTTTTTGGGCTCCATCACCTTTTCATCTGAAAGTGGTTTAGGCCACATCTATGTGCTAAGGTGCAAAAGATACTGCTTTTTCGGGCAAAAGTATAGGCTACAGCCTACAACGCAAAATGTGAACAAAACTCCTAAGAAGAAGTGAAAGAGGGTCCAGTTCAGTTTTTTTTTTTTTTCTGACCATAAAAATAAACTGAACTGAGGTCCACCATTTATATGAACTGTTGACCTTATTATAAATATTTTATTGCAGGCTGTAACCTATATGGTAGGCCTACCTGCAAAGTGAAGCCTACACATTAAACATAAACAAAATTTCAAGAGTTTGCTCTGGCAACTTTTGGATTTCGGAGTAGCCTATCCCTCGCAATCATTCGTAAACCGCATGTGGCCCTTTGGCCAAAAAATGTTGGACACCCCTGATATAGTTCAATAGTGATATTTCATATTAATTCCGTTCATGTTAGCCACGCAATTAGCCTACAAATTTAGCCTTAATAGCCTTAATAATTGAACCAGCATGGTCACTGGCTTACAAATAGGCCTAAATCTGCAAATAGCCTAACAGGCCCTAACTGCAGACAAAATTAATTTGGATCGCACTGATCTATGTAGGCTAGCCTACAATCTTGTGATAGGTCTAGTTTTTTGAAAATAAAGTTTGATTGCTTTTGCTGAAACATGATAAAATCTCTAGGCTATAAACTAGAGGTGTTTCAAGCAAATCGTATTTGGACGAAAATTTCAATTTTTTTACCAAGGGTCTTAAAATATAGGCTACTATGCTAAAATCAGGGCTAATGTTGAATTAAAAAAAAAAGATTAACCTCCGCCCCCTTAGCCTACTATAATTTGCGATGATGATACCTCATGTAAGAGAGCCATCATGACAATAAATCTATACAAAAGTTCAGATACAAAAGTTTCAATGGATGCGATTGACCCGTTGCCACCGAAGATAGGTTTTAGCGGTGCAGACAGGCATAGAATTTCATTTTCACAAAAGTTAGTTCTTGTTCATTCGAATGAGACATGATTGTTTAAATTTAAACCTGCACTTAGAAAAACAGAACTTATTGACTTCAGCTGACAACTAAAAGGCGAACAACGATTAAAACTGTGATGTAAGTGAAAGATGATATCATGTGTCATAAACGCACTTGGTTGGTCACAGTATTTTCAAAAACACCAATTTCATAAATGACGTCTTTTTGGAATGAAAAGTTTTAAGTGCATGAATTGTAATTTAAGTGACTTGAACCCCCATGCCCATCCTCACACTCCTGACACTTCATACTTTAGACAATTTCCAAACCAACGTTATAAAAATTTTTTCACAAAGTAGGCTAATAAAAACCTTTTAGTGTAACGTCAAAATGATTGGAAAAGCACCTGCCCTTCCCCTTGTCCCTTAGACGCTACGCTACTGGTGTGACGTGCAGTCTAACTATAAAAAGAGCTCAACACCATGCTCTCTTGGGCCACATCAAAACGGGCTTTAGCTTGAGAAGGGATTTCTTTTTCTATTCTATTATGATCAGGTCGTGTGAGCACCATCTCGCCCCCCTCCCGAAATCTACTAGTGGGCCCATATGTTTAGTGATTGCTCTTAAAGATAGGACCAGAAAGCGTTTGGGGCCGCAAACACTCTCAATGTTGGAAAAAAAATTTCATTCATCATTTTAGCAAAGAGTAAACACTAACACTAACGTATACTAACACGTAACACCAAAGAATAAAGACTAACGGCAAAACCCGAAAAAAGCTTGAAGCTGCAGAAATGTGGTTTTACCTGCAGAAATGTGGTTACTACTAACATATACTAACACCAAAGAGTATACAGTAACGGCAAAAACCCGAAAAATGCTTGAAGCTGCAGAAATGTGGTTTTACCAAAAAATTCTTAAAATTCCATGGACAGCATTTCGAACCAACAGAGCAGTTCTCCAACAGATGGGCCAGGAGCAGCAGATAATGAGATCTTTAGAAATGCGGCAGCTGAAGTTCTTGGGTCACATTATAAGGAAAGACGAACTTAAAGATTTATCTTTAAGTGGAAAAATACTAGGAAAACGGTCAAGGGGAGGTCAAAGATTCACATTTTTGCACAATTTCCCACCACATATCAAAAACCCTACTAAAATTTGGCAAGACGCACGAGATCGATCAAACTGCAACATCATTGTACATCGAGGGCTGTAGGCTATCAGCTATGATACCTACAAAGAGAGAAACAACTTTTAAGATTTTATAGAAAAAAAAATAGATAATGGGATATAATGCAGAAGGGGATCTAGAAAAAACTTGGGATGGACCAGAGTTTTAACAAAGTAAAATTTATAACATGAATAAACAATGCAAAACTTAATGTCTGAATAAATGAAACGGAAAGGATGTGTGGGGGGAGGGGTTGCCTCCAGAAGTTTTTGACAAATGTAATTTTGTTTTGGTCACTTTTTAGAAGCACACTTATTAAGATGCACACTTTGTATGTAACCAAATTCATCAAATTAAAATGAGATTGGGCTAGACGTTTGATTTAAAATTTAAGTTAGCCTAACATTTCAAAAATTTCTTATTCACAACCACAGAAGGTTTTCAATAATTTATTTCTTGCAAGTTTGTACAGCTTGCCTTAGTGTGTTGTAGCCTTATAGCAGGCTAGAACATCGAAAATTTTACCTGAGGTGTCCCCACCTTCACAGCTAACATTTTCACTTCATAACCTAACTTACATTGAAATTTATCAATTTAATTATTATTGTTACTAATTAACTAGGCTATTTGAGTGAACTGTGTTTACTTCGAAATATTGCATCATTTTGTTAGTGTTTTTAGACACAAAAAACTTTTCACTCCTTTAATCCCAACTATGCTTACCCAATGCCGCCGAGATGAACGAAATGTGGTTGACCGAGCAAAGCGATTGAGAAAATTTTTGCAAAATTGCAAAAAAATGTAAAGTTATAATCCGAAAAACCCTGCATGAATTAAATATGAGTGAGCCCCTAGTTAGAGGTAGGCCCCAGTAGAGGGTTTGGAAAGCATTAAATACGGCCTTGCATGATTTAATTAGCTATTGATAATTAATCGAACTTTATTGATAATTAAAATTGAACGTCGGTTGCATAGCTGAGTGGTGAGAGCCCTGGAACGGCAATCGAAAGAGCTCAGGTTCAACACCGCTCCAGAGCATGCGGGTGTGTCTTTGGCAGGACACTTAGACATGCCTGAAGGTGGACACGAAGATTGGCTTCCTTGCTTTCCCGTCCACTTAATCTAAATCTTCAACCACCGGGTGTAAGCCTGGATACAACAAACAAAAAAAAATCGAACTTTTGTAGCACTTTTTTTTTTCAAACAGTCAAAAAACATTAGACAGACTAAATGACTGGGCCCCTAAGCAGTCGTGCCCCCCGGTCTGGGGTATGGGAAGCGGTTAGCACGGCCCTGGTAATGATGACTGCTCATTCAATGCCTATCCAAATCAATATTGAAACTGGCAAATTCAATCCACAACACTTTCCATTATAGGCTGTTACTCTTTATGTGCTTTTCTTCATACATTCACCAGTTTAACATTATTTTATGTTGTAGGGATGTCGAGGAACTGACTTAAACTATGAAGCATTTGTATGCTTAGCTCAACCACTTTCCCACAATAAATCAAAGAACTCGTCGTGACTTCCAAGTTTCAGTAAACCTCAGTTCTGCAAGTTCACGTCTAGGTAAAATCATAAAATCTCACCGCAAACCAATTACGACGTTGGCTTTGCGTTAATAAACAAACAGTTGCCACTGCCAGTACACGGTAAGTGCAAGTCACTCTTCTTGCTCATGGTTTGTCTGATTGGGTTGTGAACTTGTAACAATACACACATACTATGAACAAGAAAACGTCCGATCACCGCAGTGTTGAAATTGTGGCTTGAAATTGATTCTCGAGTTTTCAGCAGTGTTGCCAGATGAGGATTTGTCCAAATTGGAGGAAATTTAGAACAATTTCAAGATTATTGTCATTGGGCACAATAAATTGTAATTGAGTTAATTTTAAAGTTTTTAACAAGGAAAGGAAGAGAGGAAATCTGACCTAGAAACAATGGTTTTTGTGAAGGTGATAACATTTTTTAGAGATACATTGCAATAAAAAACAAACCGCTGCTGAAATTAAATTGCGATGGAATAATTTTTATTTTGCAGTGGCAACATTCATTTGGCTTCAGTTGGTTTTTGGTTCTAGTTTAACAACATAGCAGCGATTTAAAAATAGGTAGAAGCGACAAAGCTCTAACGTTCCGACATGCCTTTGACCACAATAAAGGCTTTAACATGTCGCAATGTAGGCCTAGTGGAAAAGTTAAAAACATATGAAGAAAAGAAACTTAGGTTTGTAGTTTGCAGAGATGCACGTAGGCTATAGGCCGCAAATTCTACGCCGTAGACTTGCGGCGTAGACTTTTTGTTTACGCTAACGCTTGCGGCCACATTTTTTTGGATAGTTGTCGTTTGAGGCTACGCCGTAAAGTTTTCGCGGTTAATTAGCGCATAGCGTCAACGCATACTTTTTAATGTCTTTTTTTCGCTACAACACGCCAATACCTTCCAGCGCTGCAGTTGAAAGAATGTTTTCAATGGGCAAAGACATATTGAAACCAAAACGCAGCAAAATGTCAGATGAACACTTTCAGATGCTTGTGTTTCTTCGTGGAAATTCAAAATAAAACTTGTTTGTTTCGAGTTGTTTATACCGTGTGAATGTTTGGCATCTAGCAAACAAAATGAGTTTACGCTAGAGTACCGTATGCGCTGACGCCAACGCCGCCAACTTTTTTTACAAGTTACGTTGACGCATACGGCGTATGGTTTTTCGAACGTTTGCGTTTACGCTGACGGCGTCAATATTTTTTGCATGCGCGTACATCACTGGTAGTTTGTACGTCACAGGCTTTTAATATGTTTAAACACTAACTAGCCTAGCTGTGTAGGCTATAAGGGACGGATCCAGTAAGCAACTTTAGAAGAGAGTGAGGCCGATTTTAACAAAGCACAATGATGACTGTGTAGGTCTTAGCCTACATTAATCCGACCTTGCTAACACACAGTAAAGAAAGTGACTTTTCTAGCGATCGCCCTCCTTCCCTTGGATCCGACACTGCTATGCATAAATTAACAGAAAATGTAGCCTACTCGTCCGCAGTAGCGTTGACAAGGGAGTCTAGCGGGTACTTTTAGATCCGGGCCCGGGACACTTTCAGAGGCCGGTAACCTTTCCAAGTGGCCCTGGAAATTGAAGAAGCCATGGCGTATTATTTAGGCTAGATATAGAGCATTTTTCTTAGAAATGTTTTGATGTGGGACCTGAAAATTTTATTGGTACCGGGCCCACATTATCCTCTCAACGGCCCTGCTGGTGCACAGCCAGAGGATCATTGGGAGGTCAAAATTTTGGGCAATCAAACGGTTTGTAAAGCCATAGCTGTGAGAAATTGACTTTTTGGTAGCGAGTCGGCATGTGTGTTATAGGAAGCAGTCGCAAGGCTGGTCGGAATGACTTTTGTTTTTTCGAAATGAAACAAAATTGTTCATTATGAAAATTAATCTGAAACAAAAGAATTTTTCACATAAAACGAAAATTGTCTATTGTGTCATTTTCACGTTAAGTGTGCAGAGTATAAAAAAAATTGAAAAAGATTTTTCTTTCGGTCCAATGATTTCATTCCCGAAAGTTTGTTTTCGAAATACGTTTGCTAATTTGTTTATTGGCCTAATTGTATTGCTTTCTAGATTTCATATAGCCTAATAACTTTTTCGGTCGACGGGCTTTGGAGCCCAACCGCCCCTCCAGTCTCCTTTCCAAGGTCTCTGTGCCTTCAAACGAGCAGCTATCGACTGAAATCAAGATACCCATTCGTGCCAGCAGCTCAACTTCTAGTCAACGAAGCTGATGTAGGCTACAACTGCACAAGACATCTCTGCAACTAGTTGGGTGGACAACTAGGCTTACCATTTTTACGAAAGACCAGAAACTGATTTTTGAGCTTCTCCACTCTGTGGAAAACTCGGTTTGGTGTCATTGCTCAAGTTTGAATTACATCGATCCAATTGTGTGGACTTAGGCCTACACCACGTCTTTTGACATGAATTTCCATTCCTGGATGGATGGTTCTAATAAGTTTTGAAATCTAGTCGTTTCAACGCATCACCCTTGCAAAAAAATTATAATAAAAAAACGTCCATTGCAAAACCCACAGGCAGTGCTGCATTTTCAAGCACGCATTCTATTTTGCACTCAACTGGTGTAAAATAAAGTATTATTATTCTAAGTAGATATTTCCGTGATCAATTGCCCGATCCGCCAATCCGCCCCGATAGCTCAGTGGTTACGCGCCCGCCTCAAGATCACGCTGCGCTGGTTCGACTCTCGGGGTGTGCGCTTGAGCAACACATTTCAGGACTGCTCTCCATTCAGCGGCACCTAGTGAATGGAATATGTCCCAGGCAACAACACTTCAACAATCGGAAAACTTCACTCTGCCAATCTCGGCAACCGGCCCTGTGTCAAAAGCCTCTAAAAGTATGCGAAACTACCAGGAATAACCTATCAACGCTTTGTCAGTCCGAGGATAAACATTAAAAAAAAACTACCAACGAATCAACCAGTCCAAGTTAATTAATTGTGAAGATTACTTTCCGTCGCGAGTAAGTTCGACTGGTTTGCCTTATCGTTAAGTAAACAGGCTGCCTTGTTCAAACTGGCCCAAGCAGCATCATGGGCAGGTAATGACACCAACACTGTCGCAGATATTTTGATACTTCACATTGTCAAGATTTATAAATGTTGTTTTAACGTTGAAAACTAATCCAAAGCGGGTTGCATCATACGTTGACTGAAAGCACAACACATATTTTCAGATTGAGCGGCTTGTGGATATTAAGTCTAGCCTAATAAAGTCTATGGTTGATAAATTTCAAAGAAACTTATTGAGCTCCATTGAGTGACTTTATATAAAGATTTCCCAATAAACACGGAAAATAGTAGAAGTTAAGAAATGGCAGAGCTGTGTTTGAAATCAAAATATAATGTGATAGCAATTAGCAAGGGTATGTCTTAAAAATGTTAATACTAACCTTGGTATGGTAATGGAGTGCAGTGTTTGCCTTTCTTCAGCAAAGATCTTTATTGATATTTAAGCAGAAGTTCGTTAGGTCGGCAGAAGGCTGAGGACATTTTGAAGCTATTCTTTGTCAAGGCGGAAGCTAGTAACTCCCTTGAGAAGGTAGACCATACTGAGCACAAATCCTCATACTCCAATATGTCATACAAACGTTAAAGCAATCGACTTCACTTCTTGATTGGATGATACCCAGTCCTGTTTTTGGAGCTCAGAGCTATTTGTACGGGTGAGACGCCAAGTAAATGAAGACGAGATTTTTTAGCTTTCCAGTCTAGGCATCCAAGATGTTAGAGTTTGCAAGCTTGAATTTTGCAGCATGTCTATTGAATGAGCAGCTCAGTAATAAACATCGGTTACTTGAATTGTCGAGACTGGATATACGATCATGTAGTTATTGTAGTACGTAGCCGGTCGTAGTGTACATGGTTCCAGAAAGGAAAAAAATTATTAACTACCAGGGCTGTGGAGTGGGAGGGATTTTGGCGTGTCCGACGTCGGAGTCGGCCAGTGATAAACCAAGGAGCCGGAGTTGTACATTTCTCGCCCTATTCCACAGCCCTTATAACTGCTGAAGTGACTTGAGCTGCTTGTCTGCGCGTATGAACAGGTGGGATGCTTATAAGACGCCTGTATTGGCGCTCAATTGTCATAACAATACATATGTTCCTGTTCAGAAATTATTTAGTAAGTTACAACCAGCATTATCCTCCATCAAAGTTGATATAAGTAAACGTTAAATTGATAATTTTTTCTTTGTTTCAACAGATGCTTGTTGACTAAATTGCGCTTGAAACACAAAACCCAGGTTAACGTTTGGTAGAACTGTGGAAGTAGGTAATTCGGTTTTGTGTTAAGCTTACTATATTTTGGGTTTTGTCTTGTCGTAGGCGTTTCTCAAAAAGCTGGTCAGATGTTTTCAATTCAATGCAAAATTCAAAAGTCAGTTTTTTTTTAGAAATAGCGATGCTTAAAGAGCGGGGAAACCCACATTAACTTTTTGCTAGTTTTTTGTTTCAGCGTGATGTCATTGTGTACAACATGCGTTTTTGCAAAAAAAATCCAAATTTTGTTGCCCTCGTCTCGCTAAGGCCGCTTTTGTTTGATACCCGTTTGGGAGGTCTCGCGCGCATCAAGCTGTGACGCTGTTCGCTGTGACGTCACAAGGTACATATAGTTGTGGCCAAAATTTTAAGACCAGACTTGATTTATGACCATTTTTGCATTACTTCAAAATACTGCATCAGATATTGTTTCAGTTGCATCATCTTGATGCATCATCTTATATCTGATGCAGTGTTTTGAAGTAATGCAAAAATCGTCATAAATCAAGTCTGGTCTTAAACTTTTGGCCACAACTATATGTACCTTGTGACGTCACAGCGAACAGCATCACAGCTTGATGCGCAACGAGACCTCGCAAACAGGTATCAAACAAAAGCGGCCTTAGCAAGACGAGGGCAACAAAATTTGGATTTGTTTATTGCTAAAACGCATGTTGTACACAATGACATCACGCTGAAACAAAAAACTCGCAAAGGTAATTTGGGTTTCCCTGCCCTTTAAATAATTGCTCTTCTCTTGCATCAACGTGTCTTTTGCTTTGAACCAAAATTCATAAATGTATTTAGTTAAGTTTAGAGTGACTAGACCAGAGCTTCCCGATTGGGGGTGCTCGCAGCCCCTGGAGGTGCGAGGAGCTGTTGCTGGGAGTGCGAGAATCCACCGAGGAAGAAGAGCTATACTGTATATAGAGACGGATTTTGTTTAACTAGGGAGGTGGTGATGTTGGCCTATACAGCACAATGCACAACAAGAGCAACCCGACAAGTTGCTGATAACAAAAAGGCTGTGGTCGGAAAGTCACGTGATTGGTAGCGGTATAATGCGATAATATTGTGTCAGCAATTTGCTCATTGTTTGCAACTGTTGGCAATTTCTTATCGTTTACATTGGAAAAGAACGCGTTTTAAGCGAGAACAAAGTTTTTCACGTTGTAGACTGTGGAATGACTTACGAAAAGGAAAGTGTCAGCTACTAGTCAGGCTAAAAACAGAACACTGATATTGGCCTGACTAGTAGCTGACTAGCAACTGGATTGGTTTTTCTGTCGATTTGAGTGCGTTAAGTTGGGCTGATTGGCCATTGGCACTACACGCTGGTGGCCCTTGCAGTAAACGAATGCTTCTCACGACTAGTTGACTGACGCTTTTGGAGGTGCTAACGAAGTCAAGAATTCGTCGGTCCAGGCTGTTTGTTGTTGATAATGGGCATTGTTTCTATTGTCTTTACAATTGGCTTGTAGTGGCTCGAAACTTTCTGGTGCAGCGTTCAAACTGGGTATCCAACTCTGGCTAAGAAAGCATCGCAAGTTTTCGTTCCATTTGCTACCACTTGGCTGTGTGAATCGGGATTTTCATCTCCATTTTACATGAAGAATAAATACCTCAACGCCCTAGACCCCGAAAACGACCTGGGCATTGCATTGTCCCACAAGGTTCTCCGTTTCGAACAGATAATTGCAAAGAAGCTGTTTTCGTACGTACGTACTTTGAATTTTTTTCTCGGAACCACTCCGCTTCAAAACAGGGGGTGCGAGATTGGCTTCATCAACCTCATGGGGTGTGAAGTGATAAACGAATCGGGAAGCCTTGGACTAGACGAAAGTAGCCGATGGTTCTCCAAATTTTTTTTGCACTGCCTTCTCGCCAGCCAACAATAAAAAATAAAGCGTTTTACCAAAACATTAAACTTAAAGATATCAAAAGTAGCCTTGTGAGATGTTGCGTTGACAGGAGGCTCCAGGGGGTACTTTTGTACCTGGGCCCGGTCTATTTTGGGGGCCCGGTAACTTGAAGAAACTACAGCGGATTCTTTGGATACAGTTCGTTTTTCTTGGAAGTGACTTGATTTGAGGCCTAAAAATCTCATTGGTACCGGGCCCAAAAAATTCTCTCAACGGCCCTGACTGTGAGACGTTGCGAAATAATGTTGTCCGACGCAGAAGTATCAGACCAAGACAACGTTGCGTCGAAACCAAATCGCGTTCTTTTCGAAGTCCAACGAAGTTCGTTTTCCTGTTAGTTCAAAACAAACGCAAGAGAAAAATGCAAAAAGCGTCGTCACACGCAAAGTGCGTGGCTTTCTACCTTGTTCTTTTACCAAAAAACCTACTACGACAAAGTATCCACTACAACAAAAGTGGGAACCTGCAGCCCTCGAAATTATTTCATGCGGCCGTGACTAAATTTTGTTACAATACGACGTGGAAAGCTAAACATTCAAATAGTAAAGGACCACCTGCTCTCTCAACTTTACTGTATACTGTCGATAAAATTTCTCAACTTTTTTTCATGTTCAAAAATTGCGTTATTGAAGTTAAAATTGTGTACTGTAGGTAGACAATAAAAGTTGTTTGATAATTGATTGAAGCGTAGTTAGTTGTAAAATGTATCTGTCTGTACGTCTGCATACGTTGAGTCAATGTAAAAAGTGACTGATTTGCTGTCTGGAAAATTTGGCAATAGAGTGGAGCTGCCTTGCATGACCATGTGATGATATCAATCAGAACTGCTAGAATTCCATTTCAATAAGGCTTTGATTTCAACATTTCACTATTTAAAACATATCTTTTCACAGTAATTGTGTTTTGTCCAATCATTTGTTTATTTTCAAAATTGTTGCACAATTGCTAAAAAGACTAGTTGCAAGACATCTCCAGAGCTCAAGTCGTTTAGTGTGTGGCTGTAGCTTTTTATTTCTGGTGTTGGATTTGCAAACTTACCTTTGCTCGAAGAACAATCTCTCTTGCCAAGGTAATGCAATTGCTATTGATTCTTCAACTTACGTTTTGTTTCACGATATCAAAAATACGGCCTGTTGTTATCACGCGTATCCGCAAGCACTCTCACCAAGAAATAATCCAACATTTGAACGCTATTTCAACGTTAGTATATTCCAACTGGACATCGAATTTACAAGCGATAACAACTGTAGTGAGACAGCTATGCAAGTCATGTGTGCTGCATAGATTAATTTGATGTTGTTGCTGCATTCCAGAACAAAAGCTACTGCTTCGTGCCGACTGTTGTCCAGTCTTAACTCCCTCGTGGCTGAAACTGAAAACTTTTGTAAGACCAAATCAGCAACTTTAGTCTGAGTAATGCATGTGTAACAAGATCATAATTTCTATAGGCAAACAAGTTGGAATTAAAAGCAAGCTCTGATTGAAAGAAAAAAGGCAACTACATTGGGATCAACATCTACATAGCCATTGAAACTGGATATTTCTCGATGATTTCTCTCAAAACTACTGGATTATTTTTCTCTAAACGAGCTGAGGCGTCCATGTAGAATCGAGAGTCATCCATGTATCGTCGGCAGCTTTCTTCTACTTCTGGAGAAATTTTCAACAGCCT
Source organism: Aplidium turbinatum (assembly GCF_918807975.1). Taxonomy (NCBI): domain Eukaryota; kingdom Metazoa; phylum Chordata; class Ascidiacea; order Aplousobranchia; family Polyclinidae; genus Aplidium; species Aplidium turbinatum. The sequence continues at coordinate 22,596,140 of NC_137482.1, forward strand.
AGCCAACACAGAATGCTGGAATAGACGTAAGAGCAACAATGGAAGATGTCGGAGCACTTCGGAACCTTACACTCGGTGAGTGTTTTTCTTTCAAAGTTTTTATACTTATTCTTCATAAACAGAGTTGTTGCTGTTGCTATGGTGGTGATAAGTTTAACCTCTATATCGGTGGTTCTCAAACTTTTTCAAAAAATTTGTTGAGCGGTCCCCTTGCGATTTATTCAACGACTCACGGTCCACCAAAAACTTAAGGCAAATTAGCGCAAAAGCGGTAAATAATAATTTATTTGTTACATGCAATTAAAAATGCTCACGTCGATAAAATGAGTGCACCTGCTTGGGTGTTATCAGTTCTATGTTAGGTTCCGTTTAGTTCAATATGATCTAGAATGTAGACATTATGCATTACATTTAACATGTTTTGAGATAGGTATCAATGTGACATTGACTTCTGTATCTCTGACACCACCTGTGACAAAATGTTTTCCGATAGCTCAGATATTCTCCTACTCACAGACTCACAGTGTCGTTTGCAGAGACACTTGCTTCAGCTTTTGAGCTTCAGATTCTCTCAAAACGTTTGATACAATGACTTGGCAACAAGGCAAGATCAGTTGTTCTCCGCTGGTGTGAGGCTTAGCGATAGCTATTTTTCTTGCAATTTCGTAGGAGGTCCTTAACCCTGCAATATTTTCCTTCCATTGATCACTCGTGCTATCAAATTTTGAATTAACTAAACTATTAGCTCGCCGTTTAAAAAAATCTGCATCTTTGTTTTGATTATATGGATAATAAGTTACCAAATGTCTTTTCAGCTTGCTAGGTTTTACAGCAGAACTTGCTAAAACTTAACAGCATACCCCGCACTGCGGCTTTTCTTCCCCTCCAGAATGTATCACAGTGAAACCAAATTGAACATAGGAATCATTGAATCTTAATTTTTTTGGAGGCTGAGCCATTTTCACGTTTTGTACTCAAATTTAAGTTAAAAATTCAATTTGTAAAGTTAAAAAGTTATTAATTTTTGGCTAATTTGACTAAGGCTAAAAAAGCTAAAAGTTTGGAAAGGCATTTAATTCAAAACCTAAATCAGTAAAAATAACCAGCCTTAATCAACTTCGCCTAACTCCTTTTTAGTCAAGTATATTTCGTAATTCTGCTCTTGATCTGGTAAACACGAGTGTAAGGAGTGTTGTAGGAATACGTCACCACTATGCAGTATGCACTCCTTGATGTCACAAAGGCGATAGAAACAAAACAAAGGCTATCATAATGAAACGAAAGGTCAGGCAGGGATGCTAAGCCACCTTACTAAAATATATCTTTCAACTTTATTTTGGAAAATAAGTTGCCTGAAAATTTTCACTTTCCACAATTTTTTTTTCTTCGGGATTGTGTTAATTTTTTTGGAAGGTGCTTCGCGGTCCCAGAAAATTGTCTCGCGGACCCCAAAAGGACCGCGGACCCCAGTTTGAGAACCGCTGCTCTATATCCTAAATTTAACTATTAAACTTTGAGCTTAAAATCATCACAAAAGTTGATGAAAATTTTGAATGACTACCAATGTGAAGAAAACTCAAAAAGTGAAGCCCAATAACTTTGTTGATAATTGCATTTAGTTGACTCTTGCTGAAAAAGCGTGTAAAGTGTTTGGATTTTTTTGGTTACTATGGCAGAAAAACTTGGCTAAATGGGAAGGTCTGATAGTGAGTTATTATTTTCTTGTAATGACGTGATTCTCAGTTCCTTGTAATCGGCTTTTGACCTTTATCTTTAGTTACCTGAACAGTGTCCATCGTGAATGACTGTCGCAAAGAAGACAGATTATCGCTTACGATTCGGGTAGAAAAGCTTGTGGTTTAACTTTTACTATGTTTTGTGTTGTTAAAATTATTCTATGACTGGTGTTCTTTGCATTATGAACTGCCAGTTACAATATATGTGTCGCATGCTGTTGGTCTAAGCAAGGCAGCTCAACGGGGTCTGGCTTAATCCTAGTGCAGATTAGTGCAACGTTAATGCAATGAAACCTTACATCTTATTGACTGCATTTTGTAACAGGAATAATTAATCGATATCCGGCGATGTGTTAACATTTTCTTGTATAAGACAACTGGTGATTTTACGTTCTGAGTATCATAGCAAGAGCTAATGAGTAAATTGTTTTGTAAGATAAGTATTTCTTCTTGGTTTTACATTGTAGCAATTCATCAACAAGACCAAAGAAACAATCAGACAATCTATTTTTTGCTTATTGTCAGTTTAAGTGCAGATTGCATTCCTTCACATCACTTTGTCAGCAGCATTCTCTTTTTTTCACTTGCATTGTTTCAGATCTTCTGCAACAGTCTCTCCATCTTCTTTTTGGTTTTTCTTGCTTTTGTTTGTCAACTTCCAATCGTCTCAATCTTTTTCAATCAAACAATAGCGAAAGGAAACAATTAATTCATTCAGACAACTGCTGCAAAGTTTGTCTAATGATATGCAGTGTTGCCAAGTCGTCGTTCCGATGCAGTGATGTGAGGCAAAAGTTACACATAGAAACAATGCCGGAAATTGCATACGGTGGCGACGCCTTACAAAGCTGCGACAAATATTAAATTTAGCTTTAGCAATAGTAATAATTTTTGCCTTGCTCCTGATTATGTATTGTTTTCAACCATAAAACTCGATTATTTTAAAGTAATTGAAACGTTTTTGTGGATGTTCATGTCTTGATCTTAGCCCAATAATAGGACAGGTTCTTCATGCTTTCATGTGGTTTGTTTGGTCTATACGTTATTGGATGACAAGCTAATGCAGCATTCATGTTCGAAATGATTTTTAAACTTGTACGTATCAACCCAATCAGCATGAGTGACTGTGTGCATCTCTGTTTGATTAATCGCTAGGTAGCAGTAGCATGCTTCATTGACGTCTTATATCACCACTCGGCGCTTACATCTTGCGCACGATCGTGCTAAAAGGAAGCAACATGCGTTACAAACAGGTGCATGCTTCAAAGGGGATTGTTTGCTATCGCCATAAAACAATGGATACAAACGATGCAGTTGATGCTGCTATCCCTATAATTACAACAAGCCCAGAAGGCCTTATATACATGGTGGCAATCAGTGGCATATTTAGAAAGTTTGTTTGGGGGGGAGGGCCAAGACATTGTGTCAGTCAGCCGCGTAGCGGCTGACTCAGCGGCTGGAAGCCAATGGGTGTCTGGGGGTAGTACACACGGGGTAGTCTCAACGGTAGTACGGTACACAGAAAGCTCAAAATTGGTGAAAATGGTTGTTAATTGGTTCAAATTTTTTCTACTTGGGTTAAAATTAGACTTGTTTGACCCTTTAAATAAGGGGGAGGTATACCAAAATGTCATATGATGCGTCAGAAAGGGGGGAAGGGGGTTAGCTGAAACCGTCGGAATACCGTCAGATAAGCGGGGAGGGGGTCCAAAATCAAGAGAGAATCCGCAGAAGCAAGTTACTGTTCCCATTAATGAACCAACAAAAGATATCAAACACTTCAAAACATAAGCAATAAGTTAGTCCTTCCGACCTCGAATACCTTTTGAACATTCTCGGCGATTCACAATGACAATTTACAGTTTAATGCGATGGCTGCGCTTGGCATTATATCAATGACTGCATCATACTCGAGTACAATATCCTTGTTTAAATACATCTGAGCTAGACCATCCAAACGTGGCTCGGTCATGGTCGTGCGGTAATAGGTACTTTAGTGAACTGAAACATTGCTCATTGGAGGCAGTTGTAATTGGAAGCGTAGCAAAGATTTGAAGTAATTTATGGATAATCGGATAAGTGCCGAGTTATTCAGCACCTTGACACGCATCCACAGGAGTCACAGGACGTTAATCCACAGAAACTGCAAGCCAATTCGCTCTCCATCTTCGCAATTCAATAGTAGCTGCAAAGCAATTGCTTGATTCAACATCCAGCATTTTATGGTAAAAGTCGAAAGTCTTGTCGATCGGGCAGTTCTCATCTTCATAAATCAATGAAGGCAGAAATGTGCTGACTTTAAAAGCTAGGGAGCTGTGAGAATCTCTCGTGAATTTGTGCCATGCAATTGTCAAGAAAAGGAAGAAAAACTGTTTGTTTGAAATAGATCTCTGCAGTTTCAGCTGGAATGTTAGGTCGATGTTGCTGTCTAGGTGGAAACTCAGAATATTATTGACAAATTACATTGCAAAAAGTAATAAGTATACCTCCCTGCGCTAGGATGAGTCATCCAAGCAATCATGTCTTGCGCTACAAAATTTTTTTTTTTGCAAAATTTTTATTTTTTTACCTGATTATTAGGGGGGGCATCGCCCTTTATCCTCCCCCCTAAATACGCTACTGGTGGCAATTTAGTTTTAAGCAAGGTACGAAAGTACGTCTGCTGGTCGATGCCAGGCAAAACTGTCTACTTTGTAATCGTGTGGGAAAAACACTTGGGCCACTCTCTAAAGGACGTCAGTTGCACACCGCTTGAAGGTGTATACAGCTTTGTCTTGGAAAGTTCATGTCACAGTGGGAGCAGTCCACTTAATGACCATGGTGTACGGTCTTCAATTTCTTCCAGATGCTTCACAAAACCTTCTAGCTTAATTTTGTCAAACCAGTAGCAGTATTGAAGATCTGAAAAATGTGACAATTCAGACCTCATCTCCAGGTAGCCATGGTCACACTAATTACAAATTTGACTTTTATTCACGTTTTGTTGATGCAAACTGGGGTCATGTTCAACAGGCCGCTGCTACTTCGATGCACTAAGGAAGTTTAGCTCCTTCAGCGGTCTATGAATATAGCGGGAAGGAACTAACTGGGGATGAATGGTATAGCGGGACTGGACGGAGATACTCTACCCCGAACCGGTTTGCAGCATCTGTCCTGAAATTTGAACAAAGTTATCTCATGCACAAAAACGCTCAAAAACCCTACAGGTTAGAAACTGGAGATTTCGTTGCATTTTTCTTCCATTTATTTTGACATCAACATTATGCATAATATGATATGCTGCAGTGTGACTAAAGTTCTGAGAGGGGAATCAATTTAAATAACGGATACCTGCTAGTGCTAACCTGATCTTCGGTGTAAATTCGGTATTGTTTCCTCAAAACAGTGATCAACGATCGATAAAATTTGAATGAGATTGTTCACCATACATTCAATTTAAAAACAGTACAGACTCTTCTGCTGTTGCAAGTGATAATTTAGTTTTAAGACTTAGTTTTCTTGATTGTAGTTCTCCCAATGCTACCATCGGTTTTTATAGCCATGTCACTCGGATGTCTAACATATTGTGCAGGCACAATCACAGTGCCACATTAGTTTTTGCTTCATTAGCAGTGTTTGAAGGCATTTGTGATATAAGAATGTAAATGTTGAATATATGCCACAGCTCGCAATCTACATCACTATCCGTGAGATATTGTTCTGGGAAATTTTTTTTTTCGAAAGCTGAACTAGAATGCATAGTAAGCAGTAAGGTTAGTGCCTAACTGCCTATACCAGTGGTTCTCAAACTTTTCAGTTTGCGGACCGCTAAAATTTCAAAACAAATTTTGCGGACCTGTAGACTTACAAAATCAATCCAAAATGTAATTACGACAAAAATATGCAATTCAAAAGAAGTATGAAAAATTCAATTCAATGAGAAGTATGTTGCTGTCTGTTTGATATCATACGTGTTAAACGCGGTTCTAATGAAGTTTCTGCAATGAAGTTTAAAATTGGATGTTGTATTTCTTTAATCAATGGACAAGCCCTCAACATCTTGCACTTTGCAATTGAGATATGAAATTGTAATATATTTGGCGGACCGCAGGAAAGTTGACGCGGACCGGCACCGGTCCACGGACGGCGATTGAGAACCACTGGCCTATACAATAAGTTTGATTTTATCAATTTAATGTTGTTCTCTCCGCTATTGGCATCTGTAGTCCACTCAATGTGTGTTAATTAAAAGCCTTAATCCAGCAAACTTTTATTTGTTTAAGTGGATTATCATGAGACCTGGTTTTTGTTTGAGACGTTTTCGCTAAATATGACGTCAAGTGAACGCGATTGATCCAATCATGAATAAAGTGTTTTATTGATGACGTTTTTCAATGTTCCATTTCTGATGCATTTCCGCTGTAAGGTTTTCTATTTAGGTCGCCGTAACGTTGATTCTACGTCACTGCAAGTTTTACAAACGCACTTCTTACAGTGTTTAGAAGCAAAAACAAAAATATACCAGCCTCTTGAATTATAATCACATTATTCCCTTAGCTGCTCTCGTAAGCCGTTAAATCTTTGCTGTGGTACCATAGGGACTTTGCTTTAACTAAAACAACTGGTGTAACTCACACCATTGTCAGCCATAGCGCTCAGCTTTGTTGGTAGGCCCGTGCCACAGCTGCATTAGATAAAAGCAAGAACTTAGTTTGCTTAGAAAATTTTGCCAGAGACAGACTTTTTGTGGCATGTATATTGCTGTTATATTGTATATGGTTGCACTAAGGTTAAGACATAGCGTTTTTTTGTCTAAAAGTTTCATGTTCTGCCCACCCCTTCTGAAAACCTGGTATGGATAGAATCATAGCAGAGATCGAGATAAGCTTCTAATTGTTGTATATGTTACAGTGCATTTTCAGATAGACGGTTAAAGGTTACCTCTTGGCATCAAAAACCGTTTCATCTGAAACTTGTAAATGCGGCCTGCGTCGTATGAGTTTTCAAAGTAGTTGAACTTATGGTTACAAAAGTTACACATAGGACTCTAGGAGCTAGCACGTTCTAACTCATTGCGGTTTTGATTTTCGCGATTTTATTTTGGCTATTTTGATCATTTAAACCAGGGGTGGGGAACCTGCGGCCCGCGGGCCGAATGCGGCCCGCGTGACTGTTCCATGTGGCCCGCGTCAAAATTTCTTTACCCAAAATATATTGAAACAACAACTCAACCTCAAAAAAGAGTAGGCTCTGCATTCTCGATATATTGCGAATGGCCTTCTATGACTAGTTAATCCATCATAGAAGGCCATTTGTAACAACAATGTGTATGTCACAATGTGACCAGTTATTGTTAATCGGTCAGTTATGCCATTCGTGAAAAGTGTTTTGCAGAGTAGCCTTCTTCTCAAATTCGCAAAATTTTACGTTGTATAATGGCTTCTGGAAAGAAAAGAAAGATTGGTGATGAAGGGAGAATGTTCCAGAAAGATCGGACAAAATTTCAAAATGTTTAGTGGCTGCGTGTGTTATTTCTCATTTTATGTGGCCCGCAATACTAAAAAGGTTCCCCACCCCTGATTTAAACTGACCAGCTCATACAAAGCAGGATGTGATCCGAAGAACAATTACCCGCATGTGATGGTCATTTCTACAACTCATTTTGAATTTGAACTCTTGAAAGTTGCAATAAGTTGCTATCAAACAAGTTTTAGCCGCTCAAGCTTCTGATAGAAATCGGTTACATTTAACTGATAAAACGTTGAAGACAGCGTAGGTTTTCATGCTTTAACACTTCGTGTTTTCTTGAAATTTTACCATTGTTTCAAGCATTAAAAACTTGTACCCGGCAATAAAATTATGAGAACAAACTAAAGCTGGCGCCTAAAATGGAGGAGGTATGGAGGTGGAAAGCTGAGCGGATGGCTGGATGCGTTAATAAAATCCGAATACAACGATAACAAAATGATTCATTTTTGCAATGTCTTTCAAAGTGAATGCTCGTTTGCTTTAACCACAATGGGGATCTTGGTGGTTGGGAAAACAAGGAAATGGAACTGAAGGAAGAATTATTGGAAAAGTAGAAGAGAAAAGCCGAAATCAGGCCAAAAACAAATTCAAAGATGTTTCCTTGTAATGGAATGTTTCAAGATTGGCTGAATACCAAAATTGGTTTAGAAGTGCTTTGTAAAAACTTGCGTTGCACGTTGACTAGACTCTTACTTGATTTAGACGCACACTGAAATATTTTCAAAGATAGATTTGAACTCGAATACTTTTTCCTTAAAATGTCAGTCGCTTTTTTCTGTGACGCAACGATTTATATTTGTATCTGCGTATAGCAACATGAGAAGGCGTGACAGTGCTCGGTTTTATCATTTTTGGTAGAAAAGTTAGTAGTAACAGGTTTCTTTTGATATCTTACGCAAATGTATACGCACGTGTTAGCGTCTGTGTGATTGATGAGAACTGTATTAACATTTCTCTCGTCTGGAAGCAGTGTATAAATAGTTTGGTGCAGACTGAAGACATTTCACTGTTTTTGGACTGACCTGGTCTTTGTTGTTATTGGCATGCTCTGTCAAAAATAAACATTGACATGCACAGCATCTTGGTCATTTGCGTTTTTTTTCACATCAGCCAGCCAACGCTTGTTAGTCGCTGCACGAATCTGAAAAGCTTGTTTTTAATGAAAGCAGTTAAAAATGAACTCATCGATATTTTTCCAAAAACTCTTTTGCGATAGCGATAAACCTAATACCAAATAATATACGTATGGAACTTTTAACAATAAGAAATACTAATGTGTCTCAATTAAGCAAATTCTTATTTAAATTGTGTTTCGTTATCTTGCTTTTGAATGAAATCAGCTTTTTTAAAACTTGGCAAGGAAAATGAATTTATTGCCTGGCTTGCCATCGGCATATGACAATATGATGCTGTGTAATTTTCTCTCCGCGCAGGTTTATCGAATCAAAGTGTAGCAATGACTCTTTTGCATGATAAAGATATTTCAAGATTCGAATGAAATCTGCCTACTCCTGTAGTCCTGTATGCAGTAGATTGACCGTGGTCAAGATCCATAATTGTCATATTAAACTACAGTGCATAGGATTGTTAAAGAATTTCCAAATGTTTATTTTTACATAAAAATCTTTTCTGTTTCATATTTTCTCTGCGTGTTTACTTGTTTTGAAAGAAGTTGACTTCTTGAGCATAGATGGTGTATGTCGGACTTGGTAATTTTTTTATGTTAGGCTATTCTAAATCGCAAAGTGAATAAACTGATTCTTTGTACAAAATTATCAGATGTGAGATTAATGCAAAAATGCCGTGATCTGTTCGTTTGCTTTGAGCTGTAAATATAGCAAGACTGACACGTATTTTTAATCAAGACTCTTTGACGTAATTTGATACCACTGGCTCTTGTTCTAATAAGGAATGTGTAGTCCGACGAGCTGTGTCGCACTTTGCTTGTATCTTATTCTCTTATTGATTAAAAAGATACTCGGCCAGGCAATCACGGTACTTGCTTTCATTTACAAAGGAACAAAAGACTTATTTTGCTTCTGATTAATCCAGAAAGGTTTTGTTAGTTTGCTATGGAATTTAGTGCGAGCTAGAGCGAAGTTGGTTGATGTACCGAAGGTATAGCGCTACTTTGATGTTATCAGAGATTTTATTGAGAAAATCAAGTAAAACGTAAAGGTTTTCATGATACTACGTAATCATGATTTAATATATGCCCGGAATGGGTTATTAAACTCATGAAAAACATGAAATAGAGTTTTGTTTTTGTTTGCAATAAGAATCAATGGTTTTATAATGCGTCGATTTTTCAAATATGTTCAATCGAAAGTGTCTTAATGTTGTTTGTGAGAGATGCAGGTATTATTCAAACCGCTTTGAAAGATTTGATATTCAGCTTTAAAATAAGTTTTGAAGTGCCGATTGGATTATTTTATGTTTATATAAAACAGTGGATTAGTTTGTTGACTGTTTAAAAATAATGTTCCTTCAGTACTTGAGCAGTTTTATTTTTTATTGTTGAAGTGTATTATGACAGCTTCATGGCACTGGATTTAATGATACGAATGAAACGTGACAAATTTAATTTGGAAATTTTGCATCTTAGATTAACAAAGGGTAAAGAAATATCCTAACATGACAAATTTAATGCAATAGGGATTTCAAGTAAGCGAAGTTGATCAGTGCAGAAAAGCCTGTGTAGAAGTTTCATAGAACTCCAAGTACAAAAAAACAGTCTACTCCTCCAAGCAAGTGTCAAATAACCAAAAACAATGCGCGTGCGGAACTGACAAAGCAATGAGAAGTCATTTAATGTTTTATGTTCTGTGTAGACCTAATTTAATCATTTCAGAGGAGAGAAGACTTGGAAATAGGTTGGAAATAGAAAGCTGATATTTTCTAAAGGCAGTTATATTGTAAAATACGAAGAGGATCATTCTTGATATTATTTACCAAAGTGAAGAAATCCAAATTAGTAAGCAGACAAGGACTGCCCTGCAATTGAACCAAACACTTTTATTTGACTTAGTAAATTCCATTTGTTATAAGTTTGTAGGTTTCATCGAATCGTAATGAACCACCTTTAATCTATGAAGTTTTGTTAGACTATAAATTTTCTTCTCTATCCATGAATTTTGCCTGCTTAAAAACTTTCTTAAAACCTTCTCATCACAAAATATTGTAACTTTTGTCCTTCTGAAATAATGTGCATAATTTTTGTTTCATCTCCTTGCCATGTGCATTTCATGATCAAATATGTCACCTAGATCTGCAATAACCCCGCCCAGCAAGTCAATTCTTTTTACATTGATTCAATGTCTGCAGACGTTGATTCAATGTATAAAAAGAATGATTTGCTGGCAGTGAAATGCAAATCAAGTGAAGTGTTGGAACTCTTCTTGAAATCGTGTTTGTGTGCAACCAGTGAATTTGGAACCTTGCTTCTGAGAAACCATTACACTTTCAAGAATAGTTTTCCGAGAAAATTTTGTCCTTACTGAAAGGAACTTTAAATACCTGTGTCTATTTCCTTACATGACTTTCAAAACAGCCGCCCAGTAAATACATGGCCACGTATTAACAAATGAGAATTATCAAATTCGCTTTCTCATCAAGATTATTTACGCAAATTTAAAGTTTTTACAAAGTTAGCTTTGCAATTAAATGTCATCAAACGCTTCCTTTGTAAAAACCTCGCTTTGTCTTGCATCCTTCTTTCAAAGTTAAAACATATTCCTCAACTCAAAGTCCAAAGAAGACCGTAAACTTTCATTCTATTTCCACTCTATTTGAACAAACCCAAAATCATCACAATAAATGACACACTTCAAACTTAATTGTTCATAACCTGCTACAATCTGGTTCTTTGAAGTAGTATTGTAAAAAAAGTTTTTCAATTTCTTTTGCAAAGATTGTTCTTCTGTTTTTGTTATAAATTGAAGCTTATGTTTTCATCAGAAACTGATTGCGCCCGAGTTGTTTCTTTGTTTCATGGCAGTCTTCTATTGGAGGTGGTTGTTATATAGCATCTAATCCACAACAAGTTTGAAAACGAAGGATGAGCTGTTGAAGCCATGATAGTAATATACGTTCGTTGAAGTGAAACCATTAGTCAAAATAACATTATCTGGCAAAGAACCCCTCCCTCGTAACGTGTTTAGGTTCACTCTGTAATAGTCTATATATATGATAGTCGAAACAAACACAACCACAGTATGATAAAGTCTGGTGCATGGAAATGATGTTTCAACAATATCACAGTTTTTGAACTTATGTATTTTCAAATCTAATGCAGCATCATACCGACAAAATTCAAGAATCTCATCCAGCAAAAACTGACTTTTCAAAAGAGGAAACTTTGCTGGCAGGGTAGATAATACCACCTGCACGCCAAGGTGCAGCAGCAATCTGGCGTGCAATCACTGAGTTAGCAATAGACGTGCTGGTGCGTGCTGTATTTGGTTCTGAAATTGCATCAAGATTGCAAAGCATGATAGAAAATGTTTGGCCATGTTGTGTTGGCGATAGAGCCTCAAAGTTTCGTGGTACCGTTCACGGTTCCACATGCAAACTTTCGACTGATCTGGTGAAAAATTCATGACAAAAATAGAGCCACATCCGTCGCTTTTGCGTTGAATCAACGTTAAATGGCAATACATGAGCTGCAGTAGGACGTGAGCCTCTCCTGGGACCTTTTAAATCGATAAGACATCAAGAGTTAGTTTTAAATCGATATTCTATTGTGGTTTTAAACAGCTTGGTCAAATTGTAAATGGGTTTTAGTCTAAATCTCATTTTGACACAAAATGTTGCAACTAAGAGTCTTTGACATTGGTGCAGCAGTTGAGCCGATCGTATTCGAAGAGAAAACAATATGAAGTAAAATGTTTGCAATATTTTATCCTTTAAAAAATGGCGTTTTTTTATTGAGTACCGCAACCGTGGCTTTATAGTGCAACAGTACGACAGCGGAAAATCAGATAAATACAGCTGCATGATTCGCAACTAACAGCCAGTGAGTCATAGGCATGGCAGGAAGTCTATGTGGACCAAAAGTTGTTGTTTGCCTAATTTGCATTTCAATCAAACTAACCTGTTGTCCTCACAAGCCATGTAGTGCCAGACATTTCTGTGGTCACTGAGAGACTTCAAACAGCTTTATAAGGTTAAACTATTTATTTTTGCAAGGGGCATGGGACAGCTGAAGGAGCTCGTAAGGAATCGATAGATGTGGAGGGAGATGCTTTATGGCGTGACCGAGAGTTGAAATCTACTGAGCGGATACTGATTTTTCGTCAAATGTAATTCAATAATACAGAATTGAAATTCTTTTGGTATTTTAATTATTATGGCATAGGCCTCTGGAGATGCATTGTGAGTTTAGTTCACCTTTCTTTATTGCATCTTTGTTCAGCGGGTTTATCTAATTGGAGATAATATATTTTGGTTGTTTCATATTTCTTTTTTAAATTAGCTCATGTACTGTAGCAACTGCTGAACCATGTGCGCGCTCAGCCAACAAAAAACTGCCCTGTAGGGGTTTAAAAGCTCAAATATAGACCAGGCAATGTTGAAATAATATAAAAGCGAAAATTTTATTTTTATTTCTTTACCTTGTAGTCTTAGTTTTTTTTTTAGATGTGTCTTGACTTGGAGGCCCAGCATCTCATTAGTGCCGGGCCCAAACTATCCTCTCAACGGCCCTGTTTGTACCTCTCGAGTATCTCTAGTCTCATAACTGGTCGCTTAATGTTGCGTCGCAAATGCATTCCAACAGTCTTGAAAGATTCCTTGCATTCCATGCGTAAATGGTTCAAAACTTCCTCCTGTAACTTTTCTTCTATCGTTTGGTATGTGGGTTTATCGCAAGCTTGCAAGAAAGAGAAGCATTTAAACGCATTTCATTTGCAACTCATCTTGTAATAGTCCAATTCAGGAAATGAATAATGTATATGAGATTTTGCGTCATTTTTTCCAATTCCGTTTTGTTCACGTAACGTTTTGCAACGTTACACTAACGTAACATTTCCCAATCGTAATGGTGCCCACTGGTCAATACTCTGTAGAATCTTTGGTTTTCTTCTTTTAATTGATCCGAGGTACATTCGAAACTGTAAGTTGGGGTACAACTATATTTAATGTTATCTCAGACAGCAGATCAGTCATATTTTTCATTGATTCAACGTCTGCAGAGATTCAGACATTACGTCTGCAGACGTTGAATCAGTGTAAAATACGACTGATTTGCTGTCTGGGATAACTTGAACTCTGCTACTTTACGTGACTGGAAATGAGGAACTGAAAATAACAGTAAATTTTCTTGCTGTTTTGAAAAGTTGCCGTTAATGAGTCCGCACGTACTGCAAGAAATTTGAAACTTTTTATAACAACAAGATCAGAAAAGAACGAGATACGCGAGAAGACATGATTTATACTTTCCAGGATATGACGGAGAACAGCGTAGTAGCCCACATTTGTTGATTACCCTACTTTAGACAGGTCGCCATTTATTACAAAAATACAGAAAAAGATTGAACAACACATACTAAATATATAAAAATTAACATATCCCAGGGATAAAATGCAGGCAACAAAGAGCTCAATGTTGAAAACAGAGTTATTTGATATTCTCTTTGAATAAGTTTTGCGCTTGATAAGTCTTATTTACTACATCTTGAAATCTTAGGTAGTGCATAACACGCATGTGTTAGTTTTTATTGTAAAAATTAACGTCTATACTAAGTTTTATGATTTAACTTCTGAGGGTTCCTCTGAGAGGGAAACAGAGTGAGGTTTTTAGTAGAGCATCATCTCTATTTGCTCGGATTCGTTCTACTGGTTAATTTTTATTGGCATTGAACACTCTTTTTGTTGTGATACTATTATATAAAATTGATATACAGACTTTGTGGTATTTTTGGTCGTCACACAAAATGTTACAAATAGAACAAAATCTTTCAAAACCATCGTTTTGTTATTTGTGTTGTGGCATTTTCCAACAGTTTTGCTTTGTTGGAAGATGCTTCAAAAAGCCATGCAAAAGCATTTACACGTTCTGGGTATTCAAAATCAGCAGATTTTGATCAGAGATTGGATTGTACGTCATCAATAATTACTGATTTTAATTTTGTTGTTGGGCGATTTGTGGTATCTGAAGCCAAAAGCATGCATCGATTCGTGACTTAAAAGATTCTTCGGAAACTGATTTGCGCTGCCGGTGATCGATTTTCCAAGCTGCCTGTGTTAGGCAGCTTTATCAAACCATACAGCAAATCAGTTCTTTTATAGTGGTTCAACTTCCGTTTCGAAGACATTTACAGACGTTGAATCTAAAAAAAAAAGAACTGATTTGCTGCATAGGAAAACCTGCAACAGTTTTGTGGTGAATTTGCAATATTACATGTTGCTTTGATATAAAGACGTAGAGGCTTTTATACAGACCAAGAAGGTTGCCAGGATTTAAAATAGATAAGGAGTTCTCAACTTCAGTCAAAGAATTCCAGTATGTCGTTAGGGTTTTATAAACAAAAGGATCTGTTTTGCTCCGGGTAATAGTGCACCAATCCACAGGTTACAACTTATCACTCTTCATAAAATTCTTTGCGACAAATTTCCACCTTCGCCTGACTTCTTTTTCTTCTCAGTTGCTTTACGACACCACCCATGATCACATTGCATGCTCAATTGCTCATCATGTTGCAATTATGCAAATTGTTTATTAGACAGTTTTCGTAATTGAGAGACGTGGTTGACTCTAATGCAATTGTAATGATTGTATACGATAAACTTATTGAATGAAAAGTCATGGAGAGTAGTGAGTTTCAAACACGACAAACTTTCAAAAAAGCAGTCACTTTAATAACTTTTACTTTATTGCGAAATAGAATCCATGTCAGTTTATCGTCTGCAAGAAACGTTTTTCTAACTTTGTGGAAGTGAGTTTGTAGGCCTAGTAAAAGGCCTGTATAATACTGTAGCTGTGAAAGAAAATCCTAAGCATACTGCACAAGAGCTGCAATTTTGCGAATGTGAATTAACTTGGATTTGTGAATGAAGTTCGATTTTCCTTGTATACAGCAGAGTGCTAGATTTTTGAAGGAAGGTATAGCTTTTGCATTAAAATTCCTTTACCGTTGTTTCATGACACTTTTATGTAGCAGGATAATGCTTCGTTTATAGTTCTTTTAATTACAAGTTTCAAAATTAAGTTCTAAGTTTTGATTGCGCAAAATGAACGATCCAGTCGTTCCTGCTGTTGAATCTGCTGATGATTTATTTAGCTCAGTGATGAAAGAATTCAAGCATCGAATCAAAGTCGTTCCGCCGGAGCGGACAAAAGAAAACGATAGTAAAACCGTTGAAAAGGGACTAACCAAACCACTGGATATTAATTCAAATCTGAGCGGCATTGCTGAATATGCAGCATATTGCAAAAATCCAGGACATGCGGATACGGAAGACCAATACAATACTTTACCTGCAAGGACTCTTGTAGTAAATCAAGGAAACGGATTAGTCCATGTTCCTCTAACTCCCCCGACAAAGCCAAAACGGCGGAAACAGCCGGAGAACGGGGAAACGAAGACCAGCAGGTCCAGTGAATTAGATAAAACTCGAATGAGTTCCGAACTTCAAGAAATCATCGAGTCGGCATTTTCAACTGAATCTAAAAATGAACTGCTTCTTGATGAGGATGGTTGTATTTCCTCTCAAGCAACTCCCCAAAAACACCCAAACAATCGCATCGGTCATCTCAATAACAAAAAAGCGCTGTCAAAAGAAAGTCTTGATAATGTGTCAAAGCTTTCGCGCAACTCCATAGACTCTGGCTTGGATGATGGAAGCAAACTCCAGAGGATTCCGTACATGGATGACAACGCCGCTTTTGATGACGACCCTAACTTTCTGTGTACTGATGAGACGTTTGAAGATGATGTCCACTTTGAAACCTTGTCCGTATACAGCGCTCTTTCAGATGAAGACTCCCATGCTAATGGATGGTTAGAAAGTGAAGACTGGAGAGAGAGAACAGGATACGAAGACAGCGTTTCCCTGTCTTCCTTCACCAGTGCCGATGCCACTTCAGAAGTGAAGAAAACTGGTGCTGTGAGGCGTATCAACGCTCGTGCAAGAGCAAAACTTCTAAAGAAACAAGCCGCGGTTCAGAGAGAGAAAATGGGAGCACTTCTGGATGCTGCAGCGTCCAACGCTTCAGACAAGATAAAGAAGCTACGAAAGCCAAGCATTAAGTTCCCACATCCAAAGCACAAAAAGTTGCAATCCTTGGCCAGTATGTGAGTACCCATTTTCTTAATTTGAACGAATCTTGCTCATTTTTTGTTTTTGAGTGTGGTGTACTGGTACCTACTTGATGAAAATTTTGCCCAAGAAAGATCGAGATATAAATGAGTGCTATACAGCTCGATGGCATTATTGCTGAAGTTAACGTGTGTGACTTTCATAAAATGTGTAAAAACAAATTGTGTTCAAGCGTGGTAACGGTTTAAGTCTATGAAAATCATTAAGTTCCTTCCTCTCGTCGAGAGTTGGCGGCAATGAAGCGCCAAGTTTCTCTATTAGATTTTTCTATTGCAGTTTTGTAATCAAGTTCTGACCCGATGAAAATATTTCTTCTTTATTTTTAATAGATTCATCATTGTAATTTTTTCCTTTTCCTTAAAACCACGTTTTAAATCAAGTTACAAAAGACGCCAGTTGAAAAAGCATCAGAAGCACTGGCGTCTTGCCGACCAGCAGATCGTTCATGGTGCCTAATTAAATGTCATTTTTCAGCGCTTAATTATCTCAACAGATATTGATTGCATTTGATCTTTGTAATACTCCATTCCCGGAAAAACTTCTGCTTCATCAGATGTAAAATTAATATCCAAATCGGTACGCTTTTATCTGCCATATGCTTCATATGAAAATTGATTGATCAACAAATAATAATCCTTTTGAATGTCACATTTTTGCCATTGCTTTAACCAAGTGCTTGTAACTGTGACTGATAATAATGTCACAAGAACCTTTGATTTAAAAAAAAAAAGAATTTTAATAAACCAGAAGGTCCCAGTTTTTACGTGCATGAACATCAGGATTAATATGAAAACAAGAATGCTCTCGATTAGGTTAGGGTTAAGGTTTAGTTTAGCTTAGGGTTGTGGTTAAGGCTTTTAAGTAGTTTTTATCCAATCTCGAGCTCAATCGCTGTTTCATCATGTGCTGTCTGTGTCTAATGGTCACAGCTTTGTTCACCCGCTATGCAACTCGGCCTAGCAGTCTTGGTAGATTTAAATTTTGCCAAGTTCTTTTTTTTTTTTTTTTCTTTTTAACATCTGTTTCAGTTTTACTTTCCAGATCATGTATGTTTTGTGATTGATCATTTCCGTATAAAGATATCCGTTTAAGCCACCAAGTGGGTATTCCTTTAAGTTTAAAAGGAGTGCCAGGCAAGGATAGTAAAACCTATTAGTTCAAGAGAGTCCTGTTCGCCAAGGAAAAATGTAACTCAGGTTAGGGTTAGGTCGAGCGGCTATCCTGCTTGTCTGTTGTAAACTGCAAACAAACAAAAGCACAGAAGACAGATACCCAATCCAAATTAAGATCATATGAGATGTCGTAAGTTTTACTGTTCTATTGCCAAAAGTGGCTGGCAATGTCAGGTACTTAGCAATGAATACAAAACAAGGCTTTGTAGGTTCAGTCGTGTATGTACAGTAGTGTATGCTAGCTATGCACGAAATTGTTAAGTGGCATATTTCCATTAATTGTTTTGGACTAGTCACTTTCACTGTGGGATTTTATCATTGTAATTAAAACTAAATTTTATAAATTTTAGAGGGCCGTCTCAACTAACTAAATTGTTTTTTTTTTTTAATCAATCAATCAATTTGAAAGAAGTGCTCATCCTGACATTTAATTGACATCTTGTTTTTTGTTGTTGCAAGAAATGTAGTCGAGTCATCTCAGTCAAGCGCTGTTATCGTTTGGGCTTAAAACTTTTCAGAAAACATTTTGTTCTTTTTTAGGTATGAAACTTGTCTTTGCTTGTTGTATGAGATTGTATTATTATCTTATCACACCCCTAAACCAACTTTCAGAAAGAAAGCAGTGAAATGTACCATGTAAACATGCGGTGACCTGAATGATTTTTTTAATTTGACAAAAATGGGCTGGAGCTCCTGGAATTTAGATTGTAGGCCAAAGTTAGCAGTGTAACTCTTGTTCACCTTGATTCAAGGCAAAAGGGCTATATTCTGTGTGCTGAAAATTAAGGTATCAAAGTATTTCCGTTACAAATGCTTAAGCCATGTTGAGAGATTGGTAGTTGATGCGTTTTACATTTTAAAGAAACAATAGCCTATTTTTGTGTTAAGTCTATCTAAATTGACGTTTATGTTACATAAAATAATTTAATGAAAACGACTTAATTTATTTTGTTGACCCTAGGCCTCTTTAATTGCTTGCAATGCCAGACTGCAGGCGTTGAGTTTATATCAGGCCACTTCAATTAACTGCAAGTTTAAATGAAGTCACCAGTTCAGAGTGGAAATGTATAGAGTAGTCGCGTCAATTAGTCGGTGTTCAGTTAGTCATATGATTCGCAGGTTGCTTTTTTAAATATTCAGGTTTTTAAGTTTGGAGATAAATGCAGGAGGTCCCACTGTTTGAGCGATTGTTGCCGTGTTGAAGGCCATCGAACAAAAGGTGCACAAACACCCGAACACTTTTTAAGCAATCATCGTTTTGTGTATGTTTGTGTTCTCTGACTTTTCTGGTTCTAAAATCTAGTGCTGATTTATTTTCATTTTAACTGTTTTACATCATTTGATGTTATCTTGACAAAAATTAACGTTAAAATAGTTAACCTCGTGACGCCCTTGAATCGATTTGATTGGTTCAAAATGGGAGATTGCTTTCAAAGAGATTATGCTGCATGCCAGCTGCTGTCTCGGTGATGTTTTTAGTTGACTATCACAACTTTATTACTTTTTGCGTCAATCCAAGTCAGCGTTTGTACATTCCAGTAATTCAACCACCATCGTTGAATCAACATTGGCAGATGCAGTCAACGCTACATTTAAAGAATTTTCCATTTCAATTATTGATATCAAGACTGTTCACGCTACCATGTTCAATGCAACCACCGCTCGGAAAAGTTGCCCTTTTTACAAGTTTCAACGTCTGGCAACGTTAAAATGATGCGAAAGGGCAATTTTTAATTTGCCAGTGAATAATAAAATGATGAGAAGTGGCCTTTAGCATGTCAAAGACGAACGTTATTTTTAAAAAATAGTTCTGTTAAATCTAAAAGCGAATTGAATTGGCAGAGAATTTAAACTTAGTTCTCAACTTTGCGTTTAAAACTTAAAATTGCGTCACTCGTGGAACGTGACGTAAGGAAATACTGCGCATTAATAAGATGTTACATTGAAAACATTGCTAGGTGTGATTAGGCGGAAAGTGAAAACTTTGCCGTGAGTTGCTAGGCCTCAACAAGATCTATATCAACTTTTGCTGCCGGCTGTGGCTAAAATTATATTTAATCTTGCCCTGATTCCATACTTTGCCACATCTTTGATATCATACTTTGGAAAGTTGTTCAATTCTTGGTATCTTGAACTTTTAGGAACAGCACGGTGGGCGACGTTGCGATCACTGCAAAAGCCTGAACATAATTTGCAAAGTATAACCTTTCCCACAAGTTGTTTTTGTTGGTATGTTGCTTTTTAACGTTGAGCTGACGTGATAAGTTGACTATTTGCACGGTGTGAATTCTCTGTATCAATGTCAAGTTGTAATTTTTATCAGCATTAGAAACGCAAGGAATGTAAATGCTGTATCTTCATCAAATATTTATGATTTGTAGACCTTCCAGATAACCCAATCACATTATGTTGATTCTATGTAAAGCGATGAAATACTGAGGTAAAGTTAATTTGTCAATTGCGTTTTTTATTACTTTCCTTCCCAGTGTGACTTCGACCGCATTGTTTCCGTAAGTCAAGACTGCTGAGGAATTTATATGCGATATTTTTGAACTAGGGTTTCGACTTTCAACAACAACTCGACGTCAAAAGACGTTTCATGGATGAAACAAATTGAACAGTTTTAACAACAGACAACAAGCTGGAATTTATAAGCGACTGGGATCTTTTGCCGATGCAGATTGTAGATAGTATTTTTGTTTCACCATGCTAGATGCTACAACCAACACTTGTTCTCAGGGTGAAGCAGCATTTTTCAATTGTTGATGTCTTGAGGTTTTTTATCTTTAAGTTTCACGAAGCTCGTGTTTTAGGGTTTGTCAGGACAAATTAATTTCCAAGGTAGCAGAACTTGTCGTTTTTATTATTAATGAACCTATAGCATTTGAGTCGGTTAAGATTGCAGCCGTGTTCTGATTAGGTGAAGCCATCAAGTCAACTTTAGTTGTAGAACGAGATCCTTTCCCATTTATTAAGGTTGTTGCAAGAGTAGATGGACGGCATCCTGCCCCAGCTAGTGAAATCTTGTCTTTTTTACATTGATTGAACGTCAACAGGCGTTGAATCAATGTAAAAGAATTGATTTTTCTGGCTGGGCTGGTATCAGAAGAGATTTCATTCTCGGAGGAGGTATTTTCAAATTTCCGCCAATTTAATGTCGTATAGTTGTAGTTGAAAGGAGAGTGAATACCCAGATAGCAAAAGTTGCCATTTTACATCATTTTAATGTTCAGTCTACGTAAAACGATGTAAAAATGACCTTTTTAGCCTGATATCGAAGAAGATCTACCTGTGTTCATGGTGAGAACAAATTTAGTACGAAACTGAACCAGCTTTCATTTCTTATCATTTCGTGTGACGTCAAATGCTGATGAAAGCAATTTGTTCCGTAGATATTGATGTCAATGAAATTGGGCCCAGTGAGCGCATCACTTCACCAAATCCGTTTTTACGTTGATTCATTGTCTGGTGTTGTCGCAGTGATGTTAAAAAAACTAACATGGCCACAAGAGTGGATTTGCTTTTAATGTCAAAACATTCAATCGTGCGTGTTTCTCGATGCTTTTAGTTAGTTACGGTAGTCACTGTCAAGAAGTGAAATTTATTGTAGTTTATAATTATTTACAGATTCCTGATGAGGACTTAAGTTAAGTCGAAAACGTTTGATATGTTGAACTATTTGTAAATATGTAATGTACTGTTGTAATGCTCAACCCTGTGTTATTGTTGTGTCTTGCCTGTCTTTGGTATAAAAAAGCAAACTCTCTCCCGAAACTATATTTTCTCCATTCAGAATATGCCATTTAGCCAGATTTGACTTATTTGATTTGACTCTGTTAGTTCACAGGAGAAGCATAGAAGGAAAAGCTTTATGTTAATTTGTTTAATATTTGTAGCTCGTTAATACTTTGTACAATCCTTGTGTAGTTTAGACTTTCAGAGTTTGCTAATTTTGATTTTCAAAGTACGTGTAATGACGTTAAATCAATGCAATAGTTACAGATGCTTTTTTTCTAGCAAATTAAACTCAGAAAGGTTAAACAAGGTGTTGAATGCTTAGCATTACTTTTAGAGGAGTCTTTCAGTTTCATCCATCCTGTTCTTCAAGATCAGTTAAGAGAAATTTATTCCCGAGGTGATTTGGCTCAGAAGAACCAGTACCGCATGTCCGCATCATTACAGAGTTGTGTGTGGGCTGGTATACAGGTTTAGCTGTGTGCAGCGTACGACATTGACAAAGTGGTGTAAAAATTTTAAAAGCAGAAAGAGCGCAATTGTCCAATGATGCAGAATTGTTCTTAAATAATGCATTATTTGTGACGTCACGAAACGAAAAGGTTTAAATGAAGATAAGCAGTTTAGGTTTTCCGTTAATCTGCAACCGGTACGTTCTATGTCGTCAAACTGATGTCCTCAACACCTACGCGTAGTGTTGCATGTAAAATTGTCACCAATTACGACTGCAATGGCAACTAGGTTTGAAAGGAAGATGGTAGTAAGGACTAAGGATGGCAGTGTGTCAACTATTTTTATTCTACATAATTTTCACTGTTGGTTAATTCAGATAGCTCTAGAAATCGGAAGATATTTTCAACCAACCGAAGTTTTCATGTGTATAGTCAGACATGTTATTTCAATTCAGAATATTGTCAGTTATTTTTTAATTTCTAATTTTAGAAACAGCTTAAAGGGATCTTCAGCGCTTGGACTTCCTTTAGTCGCTAAACATTTTCTTACCTCTTTAGAAAACGAGAACCTGCAGCCTTTAGACTAGAGAGTAGCCTACTAGACTTAATTTGCCATATTTAGAAGCTTTCTGCTTAGTAATGGTATGTTTTAAATTGCTCAAACATAACTATTCTCCGGTTTCTACTTGGACGAACTGAAGAATTGACTTAATAATAATAAGGCTAAATTGTTACGATTTGAGTTACCCAAGCCTGATAAGGAAAAGCACTTTGACATGTTCATTGTTCACTTTGCAGCAACTCTTACTTTCAAAGTTTGTGTGCGTTCAGTTACGTGTGCATCTTCGTTTTTGATTTTTTGAGTGTGTTGACAACCAGGAAAATAATTTGCTTTGATTCTTTTGATTTTTCATGTTTTTGCTAAATTTTCCGTTTAATTACACAATTCGTTATTCTTAATACTGTTTATTGTTGCATATCTTTCCAAAAGAAAACAGTTGATGATACAAGCACCATGGCAGCACCTATTTTCATCTCACCTTTCAGATAAACACACACAATTCCTCGTCACATGCGTGTATCCAACTGCCAAAATACCTTGTGATGAATACGTATAACTCACAGTTTTCTAGTAAACCAAGCGCTTCTAATGACCTACATTTCCCAGTTTTCAGTGGATTGAGTGGGATCTTCTGTATTCAGTACTTCAGGTGTCACTCTCGATCCTTGCCGACTGTTGCTATATGTGACGTCCCACTTTACTCCACACTTTTCCTGTGACGTCACAGAGTATGTTGTGTGGATCTTCCAAATAAGGATTTCTGTACAAAAGAACTCGTAAACATTTGCTGCATTGTTATGTTGATTCGACGTTTGATAAATGTACAGATAATCAAGTTTAGTCAGTTGGGTCGTGGGAACGTTGGCTGGGAGACATCTTGCTTTCGTCCCGCAATTAAGGAAACGATTCGCCTTAATAGTGCAACATGCTTGAACCGCAATGGCTTTGGAATTTGGCATTCATTTTCGATAGGATTCGCTTCTATAAATAAAAACACAAGAAAGCATTGAACCTTGGTCCTTTGCATCATGAGAATGCTGGTTTGCTAAGTCTGCTTTGGCAGTCCTTATGACGCAGCGCTATTGTATGGCTGAGTGTTGTTATTTACACTTGTGATGTTGTAAGAGTTGCGGATGTGACGTATTGGATCATCTAGAATGAATTGGTTTCTTATTAAATCACTTAAGACTTGATTAATCATTGGTTTGTTTATACATTTTCTTGTGGAATCGTTAAGCCAATTTAGAAGTTTTACTGTAATCAAAAGCAGGATTTACTGGTTGGAATTGTATGCTCAAAGTATTTGAACTAACCTAACAGTGAAGCAGTAGCTATAATCTAGCGGTTCGCTTAGAATTTTACAAACTATTCGGTTTTCAAAAAAAGATAAGGCTTGACGTTCAAACAGCGTTGATCGCTGGTATTGCGAAAGCTCTTCTTCACTAAATGTTCCGTTTCGAATTACGGAATCTCTTGGCTGCAAACTTTGACATGAAAGTTTGTTTGTAGAAAAATGTTTGAGGGTGGAATTAATTCTGTAAATGCATTAGGCCTATCACGAATGAACTGTTGGAAAAGGAATCAGACATTATTTTGCTCGAGATTGTCATTGTAGTAAGCCATGCTTAACGTCACAGTGATATTTTCTTACGTACAAATCTTGTAAAATTCCTTTCTCAAATGAACAAATTAAAAGTCATTCAAATTATATGATGACGCCATTACCAGCCCATGCACGACAGTCATATGCCTCCTTCAAAAACTACCTTTCTGAGCTTTAGGAATTCATGTGATAGTTAATAATAATGTGAAAGATCAGGTGTACATGTGTAAGCTGGCAAGTTGTTAAGGCCACTTGGATTATTTGCTTTGCGGAGTACGAATCTTGTTCATTCTGTGTAGAGCCTGTCTAAGTGTCTAATGTGCGCTGCTGTGGTGGCCATCGTTTAAGACTCAGTTCATCTGTCCGTTAACTCAAATGAGTAAAGCTGTTACAAATAAATTCTTATTACAGACTATTTTATGACGTTCAGATGTAAGTTGAGTATTGGTTTAAATTTTGTTGTTATTCTGCAGCTTGCTTGTTAATTGTGTTGTTGTGGTGTAGATTTTATTACTTTTCTAGTTTTTGTTTTATCAACTTTGTATATTTGCTTTTACAACTTCAAGCTAAAGATGCCTCTTGCAAGGAAACTATCTAACAGAGGGATTATTCGGATGCGAAAATCCGTCAGAGATAAAGTGGGAAAATATTCTCGAAGGTTGTCGTTGGGCCCCAACAAAATAAACCCCCCTAATGAAGACAGCAGCAGCGACAGAGAGGGTCAGCGCTTTAATTTTGATAAGTTAGACGCAACGGATTCTGATAGCAATGCCAATTCAAGTGCCCCACGAACCCCCAACTCTGCTTGCTCTTATCCGAGGTCTGCGACTGCTTCTCCAAGAGCGAAATCCATGTTGATTAAAAGAAGGTCTGGCAGCTTTGATTTATCCGATTGCGACAGGTAGGCTGCAACCCACCCATTAAACATCTCTTTTTACATTGATTCAACGTCTGTAGATGATGACACGTTAAATCAGTGCAAAAAAAAGTTGATTTGAATAGAGTTACTATTATTGAAGATGTCATTTTATCTTTTGTGCTCGCTTGACTTTCCCGAAAGGGAGAAGTTTAAATTTGGTGGGACAACAAAACCGACTAAATTGCTCTAAAACTCGACTTGAAGAAATGTCTGTGAAAATGATCACTCAATTTGACATTGAATGCTTCTTGCTTTAGAATAGTTTTTGTCATTCTTGTCTTGAAATGGTCCCTTTGGGCTACTATTACAAAAATGACTACTACTGGCTTTTAATCGTTGCTATTAGCGTGAATTTTTGTTAACTGCCGTAGCAAAGACAGCATCATAACGCTATTCGTGTTTGGAAGACAGAGCTCTAGCCAGACGTTGTTTGTATCATGGTGACCTCTAGTATATAGGCCACCATGGTTTGTATCTTAGGTGCTAGCATACTGCATATGCTTGCTTTACCTTACGGTGGTTCGGTGAAAGCATCGTACTATCAACGACAGATAAAATTGAATTAAGCTGTTTATCAAAAATTTGTTCATATCAAACAGTTAGTTTCTTATCCATGGTTTATTTACATAACAGACAAACGTTGAAATAACATTTGTTTACGTCTTGATTTCCTGTAGACAGATGAGAGTGTGTCTGCCACAGGATTGAACGACTTCAAGCGTTGCAGTGACGAGTTTAAAACATTACAACTGTATTGAAAATTTTCTTCATGAAGATTTCCACAAATTTATTGAATCCCCAATCAACCCCAGTGGTGGAAATATCCAATTTATTTTAGTTGGATATTCGCGCCTTACCTCTGCAATTGTTTCATTCTTGAACCAAGCCGAATTGAAAATCAATCGATCAATCAATGGTTTATTTGTCAGAAACAGGAACATAGTACATGTTTGAAATATGCAAGAGTAAGCAGAGATTACCCAAGTTTCCGACTGAACATGTTTATTGCGTATAAAACTGACAAACAACTTGATTTCCATAACATATCACTTACGATGCACTGTAGCTTTGTAAAATTAACGTTTTGATCTCTGTTTTGAACCAATGAAATGATAAGTTTTTTACCCTACTTGGAACCTCTGACCAGAGCATTGGTCCCAATACCTTCATGGACCTTTTGCCAAATTCTGTGTTTGATCTATTTATAAAATAGTTGTTGCTTGTTAGATATCTTGTGTTATGCAGATAGACGTTTATTTCAACACCACAATTATCTTTTACTCATGAAAACATGTGACTTAGTTGTAGTATATTTCATTGAATTATGTAATCTTCATTTGTGCCAGTAAATAACATTCTGTTGCATGCGCAGCCTACTCGGTAACAGCATTCCATGTCGATGCCATATTTGGTCAGTCTTTAAAATGACCTGTACTAATGAAGGTTGAATCTTATGAGATTGACATTTGATTTTTTTTGTTTGACGTTTGGGATTTTCAAAAACCTTTTGGTCACGTCGGAGAAAACTTAAAGAGAGTTCCACTTTTACATCACTTCACCGTTTGGCGACATTATAGTAATAAAAGACTAATAAGAGCAATTTTAGCTGGCTGTAAAAAATTCTTGATCACGTTTAGTTGAGACGTTGTTTCCCAGTCTGCCCTTGCCGTTTTCTTCATTTTTGTTGGGAAAGAGGTGAAGCCGGGAGTCACTTGATGCTAAAGTTTAGTACATGATATTATACAAACGTTTAAAGCTTTTCTACAAACGAAGTTTATTGGGAAGTATTTCGCACCGCACTGGCTTGTTAAAACTACCCTGCAACTCGCTTGTACCTCATATGTGGTCATTTTGCTCACAGTTTAATTCTGATCATAAGAAACATCATGTCTGATTTTTTGAACATTTTTCGCACCAACCTTTGCAATCACATTTGCGAAGTCAAACTAGCAAGACCATTTACTTTTTGTTTCTTTGTTGAAGTAAATCAGTGTCTGAACTTATTTCCGTTTGTAACTTTATATGTCAATCGCTATTTACCCCGACATTTATGAAACTCCGTAAATTTAATAACGAAAAACCAAGTGCAGACGTTTTGAAGACATCAGCTGTTTTTTATTCGTACGATATAGCATACAGTAGCGTTCACAGGGGGCTCCAGGGGGTACGTTTGGGCCCGGGCCAGGGATAACTTTAAGGGCTCGGAGTCATTCCAAGGGGGGCAAAGAACATGAAGAAGTCACGGATTATTCTTTCGATATAGTGCGTTTTTCTTAGAAGTTTATTTGAGCCCCGAAAATCTTTACTTGGGGCCCGAAAATCTTATTGCTACCAGGCCCAAATTATCCTCTCAACGGGCCAGATAGCACAACTTGATTCTAAACCTATTTATATCACGTGAGGATCTTCGGCTAACCGACCGTGGACGGAAGATATGTTTTAAAAAGACGGGAATTTTTTCTCTTTTGATAAGTGATATCGTCCATGTAGAAACAGTGATCCATCTCGCTTTCAGTACAAAACTGAGTACTCGTTAAAGGACAGCGAGCATTGCATTTCGCTAACCATGACGGTCCAGGCTTCATGCTAACTATTAAGATTATTCGATTAATAAATTTTTCTGCCGAAAAATAATTTTATGTCGTTTGTTTGGATTCAAATGCTTATAAACTTTTTTATTTCCAAACGCGCTGTGGTGACTTCCTAGCGCAAGTAGTTTTTTCTTAAATTTTACGGTTTCTTTCTCTTTTCAAATAGAGCCCTTTTAGGAAAATTAACATAGAAATGGAAGATTGAAACCTTGTTCATTTTCTCAAACAAAATCATTCTGGTGCATGTGACAGACATTTGCGGTAAACTTTTGTACTTCGACCAGGGATACCAAAACAGTGTGTTTAGGTATCCCTGACTTCGACATGTTTTTTGCAATGAAAGGGTTCAATAAAATTTGAAAATTATTTTTCACAGGATAAACCACAAGAACAACGATTTTTCTGCAATCAACATTTCAGCACCAACAATTCTTCAAGTCAATGGCAACACCTCTGAAGGTGATGAAGCCGGTAAGAAGCCATTGCCACCGCTGCGTGAAGCATCTCTGACATCACCAAACGGTCATGGCGATACATGTGAGCCGGGCCAGCAGGTGGGTATAAAGAGCGGTTACTTAAAGAAGCAGAGTGGAGGGAAAATTCGGACTTGGAACGAGAGATTTTTTGTACTGCGAGGAGATCAACTGCATTATTACAAGGATGAAGAAGGGAAACTTTTGGTAAATATTCTGCAATCTCTATACTTTAGTTGCAATGAAATTTTCTTTACTAATATAGCACAATTAGCACATTCACCAGTTCACTTACTGTACTGTTATGCTGGTTTTCAGCATAGTTTTGGTTTGCGAAGATTTTTGGCATTCGAGGAGACAAGAGGGTTTAAAAATTTACAAAACGAATTTTTAGTCTGACCCTGCAGCGCTGTTTTTACACTTGGCATATGACTGTCACAGCTTTTCATGCATTGCTACTGGTTTCTTATACTCCTGGCATGCTTGTGCAACGACAATAATTGCAACTTAGGTTTTCATCGGACCTGATTCTTTCGCTTCTATTTGATGAAATCGATCTCCATTTAAAAAATTATTTTTCATTTATTTTTCAGTTGTAATTTTTATTATTTAGATGTAAAATCAGTTATTTTTTGTTACTTGAAGAGGGTTAATATATGTATGGCCAAAAACGGTCGTAATTTATAGTTTATGTTTACTTTAATGTATTATGTTAAATGCCGTGTGGTTGCTTGGTTTTATCTGTCTATGGTTGAAGAAAGTCACCTCATTACCAAAATTGTATTTAAAAAGTATTGTTTTGCGACTTTTATGCGGCCAGTTGGGTCAAAGCAATAGTGCTGACGTTTTATTGTGCATTTCTCTGTTATATCATGAAATTGTTTTGATAAAAACTTTTACATTTCCATATTGTTGGAAAACCTCAATCAGTACAAAAGTAACAAATGTTTCACCTGAGACTTGATTGTTGGTAATAATACCCATTTTGCTCTTAGGCCTCAATTTTTCTCCCAGGAAGCAAAATCGCCACCCATCCTGTCCGCCCCAATGACACACACAAATTTACTTTCGAAATATTTCCAGGTAAGCCTCGAGTTTTCAAAACTAGTTTGCCAACATAGCAAAGTTATTTCCACAATTTTGACTGCGATTGTATCCCAAGATCTACCTCAATGTCCTAAACTAAGGCTGAGTCCATTTATCAAAAAGAAAATTTTACTAATATTGGAATGAAAAAATGCATGATAAATGATCCGGAAAAATTCAGTTTGACCCTGAAAAACTGATCGAGAGTCAATTTATATTTTAGACTTGTATCAAAACGTAAACGAGAATGAAAAGGTAAAGAACCCTGCCCCAACGTAACAAAACTTGTCTGCTATGCATGCACTGTACCGTACGTCTTACCATGCAGTTTTATAAGCATAAGCGTTGTGTGAGTGATACAGATACTGCAGTAGTTGATGGCCCGACGGCTGAAAACTTTACACTGTCAATCCGGGTAACCTGCCTGCGAGTCAAAAAGTTCCAACAAGTATGCAAATGAGTCTTGATGGTTGTATAAGAGGCTTTCCCAATTCGACGGTAAAATAGTTTAATTATTTCAGATTTCTTAATCTCACTAAGAGTGAGCGATAAATTTTTGTTTCGTGAACACTTTCTTAAGTAAAGCAACGCACTCGATTGTTTAGGTTACTTTGACAAACTGAAAGTAAAGCTCATGTTACTTTGTAATCGAGCGCTAGTCGAGGCCACAGTGGCCATTTTGTTTCCGCTCCGCAATATCCTTCCACTTTGTCAGTTTCATTTTAAGTTATTTGAAATCAGTCTATCATCGATTCAGATTATTGCACCACCGTTTCATTGTGCTTTCAAAATTTACTTTGTGCCTTAATATTACATTCACAAACATCAAATTAACAAAAACAAAATTATATTTGTTTCACCACATGTTCTTTTATCAGTGTTTTGGTCAATATTATTCTTCATTTCACGAGCCATTAACGTTGTATGCAGATAGAAGCCGATCCAATCGATTATAAACCTGTCTGGAACACCATGGCATTATTATTGTTGCGATAGGCTCGCCTTGCAATGGCGCCGGTTGTGTTTGCGAATCGAATACTTGATGCTCACTTTCGGAGAAAAACATCTTACTTTTTTACTGTTTTCCAACGTTACTTAAATGCAAAATTGAAGGAAGATGTTTTGTGCTACCGTTCGACTTCCAAGTTCCTGTGGCAATGAATTTGGAATATCGCAAACATTTTTGTGTTCAGGCATGCCTAGGTTGCATGTTCCTGACGTGGAGTATAGGTGAAGGTGTCATAAATCCAGGGGGGTAAACTTGTTACACAAGATTTGTTTTCTGCAGAGGGTTTTCCGTGTTGTGGCACACTGTGTCCCATGAACTTAAAAAAGAAAATGATTTTGTGGGTCTGAAACCCATCTGGCAAAAGTAACCCTACATTTAATGCCGCTGTTGGTCTGGATTAAATTAAGAAATATTCATTGGCTGCTGAATATGTCTATGATCACGTCCGTCTCGTTACAATCAAATAGCACACCTTACAAATTATGGGTCGAGTAATGTGTGTTTGCTTTTGATGTGGCGCAATATTTTATAAGTTTGAGGTTTGCTTGTTTGTGAGCGTCACTACTAATTAGAATTATTTTCATGATTCTTGGTATCTGTGATTGATTTGTAACCATGTATGTATTTTTTCTATTAATTGTGGAATGGTTTTTGCTAATTGACTGGTTTTCTTTAAAACTTTACCTTGGCCACTATGCAAATCTGTAGTCTCAGCCGTTTCTGCCATACCTTTGGGCCAGGACAAGCTCATTTAACTTTCGCAGAAAAGTTTAGTTTTTATTGGGTTGTGGTGACTCTGACTATTGTTGTGTGTGCCATGTTTTTTTTTTACAATTAGCAATTCGTTTCGTGACGTCAAAAGTGAATGGTTGGAGCTTCCATTGTGACGTCACTGGTGTGTGGGTGAAGCTTTCTGTCGCCCTTTGGATTCGGGAAGTGGATTGACCTAAGAATCTCTGCAAGTCTAGCTCCCTGCTTGGAACGTTGCTACAAACCTGCACTACTTGATTGGCTGAAAATTTTCCCTTGCAAATGAAGTGTTGTTGCTAGTTAATATTTCATGCACATGGTGTCGCTAAATAGAGTATTGTGGTTATTGACAAGCTCGCTGCTTGTTGAGCAGTTTTGCGTCATTCGTGTCAGTGAAGTAGTTATTGATTGAGTAGGAAGTAATCATGAACACTTTTGTTGTGGTAATAATCATTCACTTGACTTTGGGTGGGCTGAGGAAGTTTGAATGCTGCACTGCTTTTTAGTCATCAAACGTTTGAATTGTAAACTTGTCGACTTGAAGTAAGCCAAAGTTGTGAAACAGTCGAATTATTTTTTGATTCTTTAAAATATTGCCCTCAGATTTGGTGTTACAAATAGTTGTCATCTTATCCGGACTAAGGACCGGTCGTGGGGATAGATAGTCGGGGTGGTCCACATCTGGCGGTTATTTCAAGGGGCGGTCCATGTTGACTGATGCGAGAGGTTTCTATAATGTTACACTTGTTGAACTTAAATTGCATTTTGTAATTTTGTATTTTACAAAATAAGTGTTGCCAAACCAAACGCGTGGTTTTGTTCCTTCAGTATGAACTTTTTAACTTGCTTGTTGCCAATCGAGTGGTATTTTTATTTCATTAGGCGACAAAATTTCGCACTGTTCCACAAAGTTAGATCTAGTTTGTTATTACGTCATAATGTGATCACACGTCATAGGAGGGTAGTCTCAGACGTGCAATCGCTTCAAGCATTAACCTTGGTAATAATGATGTCCACATTCATCTCAGTCACGGATGAGGGAAAGTTAACCACTTTAATTTATTAGTGTCATGTGCTAGTGTTGTGGCTTGAATACATTTTGACATTGCTGCTCGCTTGTGCTTTGCATGATCTGACAACGCATCGAGGAAACATCAACACTTTGGTTTCCTGCCACCTGCTTTTAGGTGGTTTAAAGATTGATTTTTTGGATGTTTTTTTTAAACCGTTTGCGTTGTTTTTTCCTATTTTTGGTGCTAACTTATGAAGTTATTTTGTTGATTTGTCTTTTTAGCAGACAATTGTCTTTGTAAGACTGTTCCTTGCAAAAAGTACCACATTGCTTCACCACAGATGCGAATAGTTGTTGTGCCTTCGTCAGACATTTACTGGGGATGATTTCCATCAGTACTTCCGGACGTGATTACAGCTTTATTGCTCGTTATCGTTGTATTGCACTTGCTCCAAAGCCAAGGTCATTGTTTACTTTACATAACAATAAATTTAATGGTGACTGTGTTTGTATGGTACGATGCTATGTCATCAACAAGGCTGCTATATGCTTCGGAATAAACGGACATTATTTTAAGCTTTCACCTCGCTAGTATTTCACTTGAGCAGATGGGTCAGACAATGCCGAGCAGGGTTTTTTGTAAAGTCAATGTCTTCTCAGTTTTGCTGCTCTAGGAAGCTGGTGCGATGGTTCTTCTTCAAAAATCTGACCTTAAAAGTTAAAACTCGTTTTTGTGTCATCGAGCATGGTAGGCTGCTAAAAGTGACACCAGACACTGCTCCACTGGATTTGTTTTTCCAATATTTAATAAAATTTTATAAGAAACCACACAACAGCAACTTTTTTAAGAGCTAGAAAGGGTAGTTTGTTTGAATAAGAAAATTCGCAAATTAACGACTGACATCTTATCCTGCTTGTTCTAACTTGAATCGGTTAATAATCGTATTATCCTAGTAAGCAAAATTAGTCTTCTGCACATTGATTCAACGTCAGCAAGTTTTAAACCAATGCAAAAACGACCAATTTTTAAAGCTGAGATAAAAAGACATCACATTTATCAGATTTCGGTGGCTGAAGTCTCACAGCATCGAATGACATTACCATGACAACAGCAAATAGGGATTGAGTAGTAAAATTTAGGACGTTTGTCACGACCAACCCATGTTCCTAATACCCAACACGGTTACTTTCATCCTACTGTAGTTGGTACCGTCAAATCAAAGCTTGTTGGACGTGTTAAGACGTTAAATTTACAAATTTAAATTGTGGTGTTCATTGCAGAAAATACTTACAGATTTTCTTGTTCAAGCTGTCATAGAATATTATTATGGCTCAGACATATCTCAGGCTCCCAACCACATTGAAGTTGTGTGGAGTGTTGTTAAGGTGGTTGAGCGCGAATATGTTGTTTCAACAATGTGTGGTCGAGAAAAGCATGAAAACAAGAAATAAGCCCGATTGTGACCAATAAATCTGTGTTGGTCCCAAACAAACAGGTTGGAACATAAGCCATCAGATAGCGAATGTCAAAACAGTTTGCAACCTTGTGCTTGGTTTGTTTCATGATTGACAAAGCCACAAAACCAAACCATATCTGCTTTTGAACATTTGAACCACAACCAGGTATTTTTAGTGAAACAAGTTGTCTATAAATAGACCCCACTATGACCCCGAGAACGTAGACCAAAAGCACGAGGCTGAAGTGCTTGTGTTGAAGCTTATTTGTCGTCTAAGTGATGTTGTTAAACAAAAACAAGACGTAGATCAGTTGTTTTTGTGTATAAAGTGCAGAAGATGTTTATAAGCTTGATGTGTTAGCTTGTCGTTTTTTGTTGGTTCTTTTTAAGTGTTTCTGAAGTGGTTCAAACCAATTTAACCCACTTGTATCAAGCAATAAACAGCAAAAACCCCACAAATATTGGTGGTGTTTTAACAACGAAATTCTGATCAAAATAATTTTTTGATCAAAAGATACGGATCAAAAGAATTTTTTGAAGAATTTGTAAATTTTTCTTGGAAAATTCCGAAGATTTTTTGTTTATTAATCGCATCTTAGCTTTCTAAGTAAGATAGGGAGCAATGTCACCAAGAACGGTAATTTAAACGAGTCAACAAAGCTTTGGTTGATTATTTTGATTCAAACTTTCCACTTGTTTATGTTTTCTTAACCCGGGACTATGAGAGTAGTAAACTCTTCGAAGAACGTGAAAGATTCTACACAGCCTTCCTTGTTTGAAACTTTTCATTTTCTTATTTAGATTTCGTCTAGTACTGTTATGTATTTTTCTTTGTATCTCTTTGAAAAAATGCGGTTTAGTATAAAAATTAGTATTAGTATAGTAAATCGAAATTAGTACAGCCACTTACTTACTTTATCTAGTCAAATCACACGGTGTACAATTCCTTTAAAGTAACAGATTACTGATATGACTGTGCCAAACCCAGAAACTCTGTTTGCAATTTTACAACGTCTATGAATGTTGCTGCTTTGTAATTTAAGCTGCAAGGAAGGGATATCCTCATTATTTCAGTTTCTTTTTAAAATTCCAATGCGGTTTTGTTTCCCTGCATGCCGCTTTCTCACGGCTGCTATGCCATTCTGTTCCGTGCAGCTGAAATATTATCTTCGTATCAATGCTTTTTCTCATACAATATCCTGTGCGTTTGTTATTGGTTGTTTGTGAAAATAATTTTTAAATTACCAGCACTTTCAACAGGTTGTGCACCTATCAAGACTGTGACTAAGTCTTTTTCTGCCACTTGTTTCATATATAAAGTTGCAATTTGACATCCATCGTCTGTACACTTTCTTAATGCTTTTCTTCTTCAATTCGGTACGTTTGCTTATTATTTTGATGTTGTTTTCATACATAAACCCTTCTCTGATTCCCGCATACCCAACAGTGACCTGTGTTTCGACGGTTATCATTAATACAATCAAGTCGATTTCTGAAAGATGCATCCAGAAGATTTCCTCAAAAATACCAATTGTCTCTTATACCACGTATTTTTTAAACATAGTTTAGGAGCTTTTGTGTTTTATGTAAAGCTACGAAATGATGTGCTCACCAATTCTTCCATCGTTGCTCTTCCTCGTGCACTTGGGGTCTGTCTCCACTTTCGACTTTCCCTGGATGGTAATCATCACAGTAAAATTCTTCCATACATGTCCTCTGCTGGCTTCCTGAGAGCTTTTATTGGTTTTCAAACGTAATCTTCATTTCGATCTGACACGTTGCAATAATTTTTTCTTCCCCTCTCCAACTGAGTATCAATAATCTTCGGAAATGCTTATGGTGATACTTGGTTCATCAATTTCCACGTGTTCCAAACAGCAGGTGGAGTTAAAAGTGAGCGTTTTTGGGTTACCTTGTTACTTGCAATTTTTACCGTTTTTATAGAAAAAAATATGCAGTAACTCCCTTTTCTTGTGCAACGTTTCACATTGAGATTAGATTCAATGATTCAACGTCTGCAGATGTTGAATCAATGTAAAAAAGACTGATTTGCTCTCTAGGTAGTTGCTCAATATAGTAAGTATAGCGTTCTGGATGAAGCATGTTGAGCGATTGTCATCTATAACTTTGGTTTGC
This sequence comes from Aplidium turbinatum, assembly GCF_918807975.1. NCBI lineage: Eukaryota > Metazoa > Chordata > Ascidiacea > Aplousobranchia > Polyclinidae > Aplidium > Aplidium turbinatum. Next base: position 22,631,659 of record NC_137482.1, read on the forward strand.
CGCTAGGGTTTCATGTGTATAGCCTAATTTTGTATACATTTCCGATAACGTATTTCAGGGAAAATCCTAAAAGATCACCAAATCTTTAGTTGCGGCGGGATAATGCAAACGCTTTAGTCAATACTCATTCACTATGTCAATAGGCTGCCATAAATACAACCAATAACTTTTAAAACTATTTTTTGCCGATCATTCATGCCTACACTAATTTCAAAAGCAAACTTTGCACTCGTGTGGTTTCACCAAGAATAGAAGTGTGTTGGGTTTGTAAAGTTAACCTTGATGTTGATGATACAGGCCGGTCAGTAAAGCTACAAACAAACTTCGTAAGCTCAAATGCGTCTGTGTTGACATGTACAACAGCATTAGTGAGCGTCACTTTCGAGAGCACCTGTCCCAAACGTACCACCAGATTGAAACAACTTCTCCACTTCCCTTTCGCTCGAAACCCATACACAGCAGCAGTGTTCCCTTTTTTTGGTTTTTAGATCTTGCAGGTCGTTCGCAATGATTCTAAGAGTACGACCTCAATGAAGCTGGCAGTCTAGAAAGTTTGAAATCACAACATTATGAAAGCAATGTGCTTTATTTCCCGATTATTTAAAAACGTTAAAGATATTAGATGTTAGTTGTAACTAATTTTGATGAAATTATAGACCAAGGTGAAATTTGTGTGAAAGTAATTTCATTATCATGTGATATAATTATAGCGATAACATCTCGCAACTCTTGTTCGGCAATTTACTTATCATTTTGACGTGCACGCAATATCCGACGTTTCCAGTTTAATTTGTTCTGAAATAACGGTGTTGGACGACAGGGTGCCGCCATAATTATAGCTTTATGTTGAATCAATGAAACGAAACTTGTTTGGTCGACCAGACCGTGTGTCACTTGTCAATTACATTGCTTTCATTGTATCTGTGCAGATTTCGCATTTGAAGTTGTGTCTCCAGCTTTAACTTTTGCAGATAGGGGGTTAGTGCGTTTGTGATTCGTGGCTCAACTACGAAGTCAATGGTGCTACTTTGATTAAATCGGGACACCAAATCAGTCGTTTTTTGCATTGATTCAACGTCTGCAGACGTTGAATCAATGTAAAAAGACGACTGATTTGCTGCCTGGAAAAAGTCACGCGAGATCAAATTTTAATCAATCTGCTTTTTCATCAATGATATGAAGTTCATAAGACGGCACAACTGGGTGCAATGGCTTTGTGTGTGATGATATCCCATCATTGTAGGGGTTACTACCACAGTTTTGTTTGGCCGCGGATGAGTCTGAAGTTGAATTGGTTTACTCGCTGTGGCTGCAGTGTTCATGTGATGGAATGGAAAGTAAAAACAGAAACATATTTTTATTTGTTTTAATGCTTCAACAGCGTTTCACACATTATGGCAATGAACATCCTCACAGCGCACGATATCCCAGAGAAATATGCCGCAAATGATGGTAAAAAAAACATTCAGTTAGCAACGGGTTGACAGACTTCGCAAATATTTGACGAAAACCAACCTTGCTTTGTTTGTTTTGATTTTCGAAAAGCAAAACTTTTTTTCACATCACTTTCTTTGGTCTGCAAATATTGGGGCAGCGTATTTAATCGATTTAACATAGAAAGGTTATTAGAATTAGTGGCAAGCAATTAATGCAATTGTCCTTGTTTCACTTCGCAGTATCCTTTTGTAGTTGTTTAACCTTTTAACAGCAACCAATCAATTGTGAAGTGTCATAATTAGGGGCCTATTTTTTCTTTCATAAATGGAAACACTTCTTCATGGAACTGCCGTTGCATCGTTTCTCGCTCAAGGTTTCCTGTGGCGACATGGATGACTTAAGTTGTGTTTATTTTTCACAACGATGTGTCTTAAATTATCCATATTCATGGAACCAATGTATATTATCGACAGGAAAAAGCGTCTAATTCATCCATCATGAGTTTAGCAGCTACTTGGTCTGGTTAGAAAATATTTACTTTTTTCATTTTTAAAAAGCAAAAAATATAAAAAGTCGTTTATTTCGACAGTTTATAAACGTGCTGGAACAAACATCTCATCATCATCCATTCGGGCGCACCCGGACACCATTCACATTGCTATTTCGAAACATCCATCAATTCAGACATTTGTATGGTTCAAATATTTCATCTCTTGTCACGTTCATAAAATAGTAATCTCATTTTGACAAAATATATAAAATCAAACAATTTATTCCGCAGTAACTGAACATAAAAATGAAACTCGCTTTCACGAAACAGAACATTGTCATATGTGAACGGCAACGAAGACTTACCCCAACCAACTTAAAAATAAAATTGCCGTTTTCTGTAGTGGATGCAATAAAATCGTGTTGTTTCTCGGCAGCCGATTTGTAGCAAGAATTGACCGCGATAGGCACGTGTTTCGCCCATGATGCTGGGCTTATCAGTATCGCACCGTACTTTCGATAAATCTTTAGCAAAAACCTTCTTATATTATATTAGACTGTTTCAAATACCACTTTGGTGCACTCAGCCATCCTACTTTCGTGATTTCCTTATTTGGCCAAACCGCTTTTGAAATTGAACGTGGTAGTTTCGGACACAACCTTATTTGTATTTTACGCTTTGTTTCATTTAGACCGTATTTTCAGTTTGTTTTAATTTTCATTTAATTTCCTTCAAATTGGTTGAGCACACTGAGGAAGATCTCCTGACATGGATTACTTAGGCTTTTATTTACTATATTTTGCGATTCAAACTGTAGGAATGCACAAAATCGCCTTGAACGTTCAGTTTGAAGTCCGCGGATTATTTGCGAAGCCGTAAAAAGCCGAAGAGTTGACAACTCGGCAACTGTCAGAACAGAAAGACATTTCGGTTAATTGCAGGCTGTAGACGGAAAGATGGAGTGATTTTGCCTGTCGGTTTAACTCCACTCGCATGACTAATGCTTGGATAATAAGTGTTGTTGTCTTTTTCTGTTTTTGTTCATAAACTTTCAAACTTTGTACGTTGCTATAATGTCCACTGAGGTGTAAGCAATGTCAAAAATCTGTAGTTTGGAGACCTGGTGTAGATTTCAACAGCCTGGGTCCGAAGAGCAAACACGGAGCAGACGAGAAGGCCTTTGTCTACCTTCGATTGGATATTTGTTCAGGCCCAATCCTTCACTTATGTTGAAATTAGTGACACCTTTACCAATATAGAGGCAAGTTTACTTCTTACATTTCAAGCACCTTCACTGCTACACGTTACGGTACGAGAAAGAAAGCGAAGAAAGTTTAATTTTGGCATTCTTTTGTGAGGTTAGCCAGGATGCATTGGTACCTTGCAGACTTTGAAGAGTTTGTGCTGGCTTTAGATGTGCGTGTTATACGTTGTGGTTGCTGTGGCATGTGTCGTTAGTAATTCTCTGATCCTGACACGACCAATCAACCTTGACAAACACCCAACCAGTGTTGATTGAACTCTCTAATGAAACTGATACGGATGAGGAACAATTCGCAACTTTTTAACTTTAAATGCCACGCGAGTTAGACAGGGTAGATGGTAACGATGACAGGCTCAAATTAGGGAAAATGTAGACAAATTTTGATGAAATGCATTGATGCGAGAACAACTAGATTTATTTTTTAACCAAATAGCAAAGTTCATTGCGATTAAAAACTTTGTTCAAGAGTCCCGACAGGAATTGTCGCATTATTTTGATCGTTTGTTTTAAATCTTCACAATTTTTTTATGTTGAATGCCGTGTTGTTTCTTTTTACTTATTTTAAGCTGCGCGTGGACTCAAGCAACATAATCGTGTGTTTTGCACATCTTGTAGTTACTCCGAAGATGTAACTAAAAGCGACATACGAAACGTTGTTTGAAACAATATATATTGATCTAAGGCAGGGGTCACCAAACTTTTTTCTCTGAGGGCCGGATTGCTGCGAGATGAACAGCTGCCGGCCGGATGCAAATTGCGAAAAGATATACAACTATTTAGAATCTCCATTGACTTGAATTGAGCACAATAAATAACAAAGTCAGCGGTGGAATAGCAAAGTTGTGATGAAAATCGAAAGGTTGCTGGAAAAGTTATCCCCTGCTGTGCTACACTGCAGTCTGCAGGGCATCGTGCTCAGTGGTGCCGAAGTTAGTTGAGGATTGGGGGGGATAAATCAACATTTTGTCAAATTTTATACGATTTTGAACATAAGGGGGGGATGCATGTTTTTATACACAATTTTCACAATTCGCTTTTACACAATTCAGGCTACTTTCAAACCGTTCCGTCAGTTCAGAGATAACTCTGTCCATGACCTGATTGTAAAGTATTTTATAATGCAGTTGAGTTTCTGCAGTAGCTGCCATCGAGCCTCTACCCAATCTGCACCATTGAGCCTCCATCAAGCACTGCAGCGCATAGAATGATACAAAACACGCATGTAAGTCAAATAGACGAAGTTGTTGATGCGATTATCGTAAAAGTAGAGCAGCAGACACTATAGTTACGAGCTGCGATTTAACGCAGGAGATTAATCCATTGCATAGGCTACCAGAGACACAAGGCCTGCACAGGAGAATAATACAATGAGTCCCCTCAGGTTATAGGCAAATTGTTCGTAAACAGTTGTTCGTAAAACAATTGTTCGTAAACTGTTGTTCGTAAAATGAAATCCGTAAAACAATTCTTCGTAAAGCATTTCTTCGTATACATCAAATTTCAACTGCATGCACGAAAAAATGCTTTAGGAAGAATTGTTTTACGAAGAATTAATTTTACGAACAATTGTTTTACGAACAACTGTTTACGAAAAAAACGTCGGACACCGTCCCCCCATAAGCATCACTGCAGTGCCGTGGCCAGTGGCCTGGTCCAACTCCTCCTTAATACCTTCAATGAAGGTCCTTCATTGTCTAACGTTAAATCTAAGACAATTTAGAACTGTGATCAAACATCAATAAAAGAAAAACAACAGCAATGCAAGATGCTTGCAAACAACTAAATCGAAGTACAACTTAAATAATTTTTTCTAAATTATTGGGGGGGATATATCCCCCCCATCCCCCCTACTTCGGCACCACTGATCGTGGTCTTGAAAAACATTACACTGATGAAATATTAGTGTTTTGAACAACAAAGGTTGAGTTGTCATAAGAAGAAACAATATGGAAAAATCATTAGCAGGTTGCGTGTAGCTCAACAGCAACGTCAGTCCTTTAGAAAAGTTTGGTAACTTTTTTCCTGAACAGTTGTAGGCTAGTGCAGCTGTTATTTCCGCAGCACGTGGCGGGCCGGATGAAATCAGTTCGCGGGCCGGTTCTGGCCCGCGGGCCGTAGTTTGGTGACCCCTGATCTAAGGTAAGCAGTTGTTCACAGGAAGTGATCCATACTTTGACTTATCTCCTGTGTGGATGTGTGGGTAGGAGGTGAAGTGGGCATTACGCCGGAAGAGTTGGAAATATCTAATTCATGAAAAGGATCAAGGATTGTTCAGTTTTAAATGTAACAACGTCAAAGCTGTAAACGTATTTTTTTCTATGAAATTGAGGAAGCAGTTGATTGAATGCGGTTGCACAACTGGCATTGGAGAAAAAGTAACAATACCAAATTGTTTGTGTTTGGAAATTTCGAAATAAATTTCAATGAATCTGGAATTACATCACAGCTATAAAGTTTATAGCTGTGGTTTGATAGAGAGTGGCTTCATATTCAATGCTCAATTTCGCAGCTGATAAAACACAATTTAACGAGATGTCTGATCGCAGCTACATTTGATAGAGTAGCAGTCACAGGTCTTTCGAAATTGTATTGTTTAAAATTGTGTCATTTTTCAATGGCGCAAGATCTTTCTTGGGAAGGTGAGAAGAACAAAAATAGCTTTAAGTTGTTTTCATGTAACTTGTAAATTGTTAACACATTTATTTCCTGACATTGTTTTTTTTCAATCTATTTCTTCTGCTTTTTGAGTCAATGCACCATCGCGCTGACTTTGTAAGTCATCTCTGCAAGAAACTCTTTTTATTGTTATTCCATGGATTACAAACTTTCTTGCAACATTAACGTTGGATCAACAGAAAAGCGGATATGAAGAAATGCACAATCTTCCAGCAAAACATTGGCTTCAGTCAGTAATGACTGATCTTAAGCCAACCATGACTCATTTACGACTTTATTTTGTGTATTTAAATCTTTTATGAGTCCAGACAGCCGATATGGCTTGCCGTTGAAGGCGACTGAATAATCGTGTAAGGATTTATTAAAATCCTTTATAATTCAGTGGCCATTTGTTGGCAGAGACCATGTCTTTCGTGTTTCATCCTGCTAGGTTATGATCAGCTTATGCCATTGCAGAACGTAGTATTGACGTAAAAATGATTGAAAGTAGCTTCAGGGGGCTTAATAACGAGATAAACTAACTAAAGAATAAAGAGTTGGTATATATTTCACCATCAATGACGCAGACATCATTGAAAGTGTCACCAAAATGACCAATTGTCTATCACTCGTCGGTCACGCTCGAGCGGACCAGAATAGAAATCGAAGGAGAAACGAAGTTGAGTCATCGCCGGTCGAAGTGAAGATGTCTTCACCATCGCCTCATCCACTTCCCAACTGTTAGCTTGTCAAGGGTCTTCTAGTACCAAGTCAAAACAAAGAAAAAGTACTTGCTTTTGTTCCACAGTTCTTTATCTTAATGTGAAATGCTATAATCAACCGTTGAATAGAAACTACCATACGTTGTTTTGACTTGGTGCAACCGTAGATCGAAAGTACCATTCTTCATTGATGCATGAGTTTCCCTACTTGGCAGCAGTGGCCGAGTGGTTAGCGCGTTGGGCTCGCAGTCGAGAGCCTGCATGTTCGACTCCAGCCACCCGCACTTGCTGTTGTTTCTCTGGGCAAGAAACTTTACGATAATTGCCTCTACCTCAATCGATTTCGAGTAATGGGTAGTACCAAATTTAAGTCATAAATAGAGTAGACAACCGGAAACAGACATTGCAGTCGGCTGCAGCGTAGGTCAGGTGTACGTCGAAAGGCGTACATCGATGCATAGCGTTCAAGTCCGCTTTCCCGCAATGCAGGATAAAGATATGAACAACAAAACATACATAAATATAGAATGAAATTTCCTCTTCTTGCGAATGTTGTGCTAAGACACAGACCGCCTACTACATCAACGATTGCTGGGGTGGTAAAAGGATAGACCCACGATCCCAGACGCTCAAACGAAGAACCATGGATCCTTCGTGCATTTGTGTCAGTTTAAGAAGTTCTGTGCGCAGTTGCGGCCATTTAGCATCTATTCAGCTTCTTGAAGGTGTTCGGTAGACTTGAATTAAAGAAAGTAGGCGTGTCGCATTCATTGATGTTATTTCTGCTGTTCTCACAAAAAGAAACTTAAACAGTATTGTTTGATAACTGGTCCACGTTGTGCGCAATTTAAATGTTTAATCATTTTACCTTTACCAAGGCGAATAAGATAAGGATTTCTTCAAATATTTTTCAGCAAAATCACTGAATAAAAAATAGAACTCATTGACAACTGCGATCAATAAAGGATGTCTTGTGTTCTAAGCTCATGTAATTTCACAACCTTGTCTATGTCGGCATTGTGAGCTAAGTAAATAAAAAGGAACCGTCATTATTAAATTGTCATAAATCTAACATTCGTATGCTAACATGGAACTGCTGGTAGTCAGACAAGTCACCAGTTACAATTATAGTACCGAGCAGTCTCTTTGTACGAAAGTCGACAAAGCGGTTGACGTAATGCTTCGAGAGAAGTGTAAATTGGTAGGAATTTAGGTAAGCATTAAGCAAGTTATAATGTGCCTCAGTTAGATGGTTGAGGCAGAGCCAGGTAGAAGTTTGAAAGCGATATTTTCAACTAATAAAAGAGTGGATTGATTCCTTGTTGAAGTGAAAAATGAAGTATAAGAAGGTCGTAATATCAATGTTTTTGATGCGTTACTATGTTTAGTTTATTACTTTTCCTCCTGTTCAAAGTGTGTCAGAAAATTGTTTCAAAATATGGTGAGAACTTAGAAGTCAATGGCATGGGATTATGTCTGAATGGTGTACCAGTACCACTGACTGTACCATGTAGGCTTATGCGGATCTGGTGTCAACTTTGAATAATATTGAAGAAACCAACCGGTTCTGATCATTTACTTTTGAACTTTTTATCTAATTTTTTTGTCATTAGCATGTTCTGGACGCATTAGAAAGTATAAGCTGTTATAAGATTTCCCCAAGCACTCCAATGAATGGAAAACTACACTGTCTGAGTGGTGAGATGAATGTTTGCAGTTTGTACAGTGGTTGTAAAATTCAGTTAGCATAAAAACGTTGTTACGTTAATTCTAGCATCCCAAAAACTTACGCAAACATTTTTACTCAACGTTTCAAGCATCAATTTTTGTATGGTCATGGAGATTATCATCCATCATGCAATAGTTTATAGTAGATCTATACTCCATGGTTCACGGTTTGCAAAAATAAACCTAGTGTAATTCCATGCAAAGTGAGAAGTGTTTTAAAAACCGTGACCTTACAAGATATTTTAGCACCAAGCCATAAAACGTAATTTAACTGTTGTTTAATTATGGAATTTTCACAAAGATCTTGCGTTGTATCATTCATCACATACACATAATTTTAAGTAATTTTACTTTTTCGTTTCTGCTTGTAAAGAAATCTTTTGTCTCATGGGCTGTGTTCTTTGCAATTAAAGTCTTTATCTCTATAAACATTGAATAAACATCTTATTGTAACGATATTCTTTAAACAATGTCATATCACCTAAGGCTACACCAGTTGAGTTTAATTAATAGTCAGCGCAAGTTATGGCTTGACGCCCTAAAATTTAGAGAAGTTTCAATTGACAATGCCAGGCTTAGTTGATAGTGAACCAACAAAAGTGACGTTATTTTGCTGCAATATATGGTCAAGGTTATTTTTTTTTATGAACTGTTATGAGTTTATGACCAGTTGCTTTGGAATTTGAAAATTGCAGTAAAGTTAATTCGCAATTTCGTCTTCAGCCGCACAACAGTTCAAGACGGAGTGGCAGTAAGTCTTTAAAGCGAAATATGCAATAGCTTTGCACACAACATGCTGTAGCCTACTGTTTGTCCAGTTTTTTGAGTTGGTAACAATATTTTGTGTGTTTCAATGTCCAAGGCGCAAGGCTGCAGAAACAGAAGAAAACGACAGAAAAGCGAGCCAGGTGCTTTCGTTGTTTTGTCAGACGCTTATCAGTTCAAGAGTTTGTTATGGCTTTCCACCTAAGGATGCCAGGGCTAGTCAATATTCTATATTAGGGTGGCTCAGTCTGCAAACGCAGGACACATGTCGCGCTACTTCCGGCATTGCGTGTAAGTTCTATGTACAAAACTGTCCCCCTTCCTATAACAGTAGTTTTTTTTTCTTTTCGATAAAACATCGTTTTAGTAAAGTTTCGATAATAATCGTTTCAGTTTCAAAAAGAAGTTACGTTTGATGAATTGTCGTTTCAGTGAGATGTGGTTTGATCAACTGCCTGATCACGAGTACCTAAGGCGGTATATTGAATATCTACTTCTACACAGATGTTGGAAAGATTTCAGCTATGATTAACCATGCATTAACACATGGAAACATCGGAAAGACGATCTCATATCTGGCATTTTTTGTACTAACAGGTTATCAAGCACACATAAATATGTCATGCAGGCTGATACAAGTAGCCCGGGTTGTTGTGTAATCTTGTAACTTAGACAACCATGTAATTATCCCAGACAGAAATTGAAAACTTTTTCTGACTGGGATGCAATTACTAACCAAATAAACACCAGCTTCCACTCATCAACTACGCAATAGGCTGTTCACGAAACTTTAATTTCACACCATTTGAAGCGGATATTGCTGTTCACACCATGGAACAACGACCAGCAGTAGTGGCAGAAGTTCTGCAAGTGTTCTTGGTGCTTAACATGGATACGTATCCTCTCCTTGGGTTTTTGAGACATTTCCCAACGCCTCTTGCTATTACACAAGTAGTCACATCCTTTTTCTTACGTATTTTGATACATGTCCACATCGGAGCGATTGCATTTGACCAGTTGAAGGAAGCTAGTGTTTGGGTAGCAACTTAAGGTGGCTTGAATAACATTTCACAGCTGTTTCTCAAGTGTAATTTTTATGTTTCCGATTGTGCCATATTGAAGTGTGCCATTTGTACCAAACTAAGCACATACTGTACGTGTGTCCAGCCAGTAGGACTGCTTGAAACAAAATATTACTAAGAAAAAGAAGAAGTATTTTTTGACACTTTTGGTAAAAAACTACTTTTTTGAAACCATTGCAAGAGTAAAAAATTATTTGTAAGAAGTTAAAAGTGTTGAAACATATCTTTTGTGTCAACACAAAATGCTTTGTCCTGGTTTCGCTAAGTAGCCTACCGTACTTTTAGCTTCAGACTTAGTTGTGTTCGCACAAGAAGATTCCGCAGCGAAATCAAATTTCGTTTTCTTTCAAATCGCGTGTTAGAAAAATGTAATTTTGTTTTGATCGCAGGAAATTTGTTCGCAACGCTCAAGATAGATATTTGATTTCTCTAAAATACACGGAAAAGCCAAAAGAGTAAATCTAACAAACTGCAGCGTTTGCTAATTTGAACAGCAAAAAACTGTAAAGTTAAGGTTTGATTGTGTTTGAAACGTCAGAAACAAGGCTCCTTGGAAGTCTTTGTGTATTTCTAACAAGTTTTTGATAATAATTTCTTTTTGTTGGTCAAATTGACATTGACTTATTGCTTGTGAGGAGTTGACTTCAATCAAAAGCCGAGAATTTAGTTAATTGCGCAAACGCGTTGTGAGAAAATTGCATAAACGATTTTCGATTGCAAAATTTTCGAAAGCACCGCTTTCAATTCCTTTGATGACATACTACGAGCAAACAATGATGCGTTCTCTGAAGAACCAAAGCTCTATTTAGAAAAGAATTCTGTGTTTTCAACATTGTACAAACGTAACATATGTATGTAGGCCACATGAAAATAGATTGTTATGAAATTAACTGAATTTGAGCAAGAAACTGTTGCTTTGTTGAATCTGCGTCTTTTGAGATCATTATTGATTGGTAGCATCGAATCAAGGTAGAAGCCCCCACGAATAAAATTTTCTGATAAACATTTCCTCTGAAAAAATCCACTTTATCCACGCAATACATCCAAAAAGTTTTTACTGTTTTCTTTTTAGGCAAGGCAATATTTTCCCGGAAATGCTAACCGGAAAATACTTACTGTCGCTGGGTTTTTGTTTTGCCACAAATTTATTAGACTTTCCGTTTGATGTTTAGCAAGAATTGTCGACACAAGAAATGTTCACTGACCAGCAGCTGGTTGAGAAGCATCGAAGTACGTACATCAAGTTGTTCACCTACTCTTTCAATCTGGTTGTGCTTACAAATATAATTAAATCTAACGAGTTCGCAAAAATGCTTCGGGCAGCTTAATAAGAAACGTCGTTGAATCTTTGTCAGTGCGAAATTAATTTACTTGAGTTCCGGGAAATATAATTTATTTGACTAAAACGTCAGTAGTTTGACTTTGTGAACAATATAAGAATGTGCTTGGTGAAAGCGACAAGGTAGCATTTAACTTTGAAATGGCTAGTCGGCATTCATGTTATCAACGCTGGATGTCCAATTTTATTTTGCTTCTACACAATGTTGCCAGTTTGAGGATTGTGTCACCAACTTAGCGAAATTCTAAGGTTGCTGGAAACAAAATAGAAAATTAAAGATATTCAGTTACAAAAGTGAGAGCCAGAATGTTGGTGGAAATTGTTAGGGACAAGAGGCGGCGTTTGGGAGAGATCTGCGCCGCCGTCGTGAGGAAATTCATCTGTAGGCGTCTGGTAACACTGCCTGTCTGTCTCATTACATTGTCGTCAATAGTTATTAGTATTCAACGTTTGCAGACGTTACATCAAAGTAATGAAGTTCGATTTTTCCAACTTGAAATTATAAGATATAGTCGCTGGGGTTAATAGAGTTTGCTTGAAACGTTTTTTTTAACAAAAGGACGTGAAATAATTTTTCACTGGTGCTTTATAAAGACAACCAATTTCATGTCAAACGATGTGTTTGGGAAATATTTTTGTCTGTGCACTTGTATATTCATGAACACCTTGCCAGCAAATCAAACAAAAAGCGATAGATTTGCTGGCTGAACAATCGACAATAACTTCATTTTAAATTCACAACAAAACGAAATTTCCTTTCTTTCGAAATGAAACAGAGACAAAATTTTTTAAGTCGACACGAAGTAATTTGAACTAATCTCATATCACATAGGGTCTTGTCTAACTAAAAACAACAAAACATATCCTACGACAAGGACATCCCCACATACGTGGAACACCCATTTATTTAGCTCAGTGAAAGCATATTTGAATAGAAGACAAACACATGGCCCTTGTCACAAATTTCTAGGAGAAACGCTCTTCTGACTTTCATGATCAATTGATCATATTCATATGCTGTGAGGTAAAAATTTGGATGTCAGAAGAAAAATTGAAAGGCTACGTCGAATGACGTTGTAAAATTGATAATCTTTGATCGTGCCAAAAAAAATATCAACTTCGACAGCTGGGTGGATTATCAAACGATAGAATTCCGATCAGATTCAATGGATATTGCAACATCTACTCTTAATCCCCATGAGAAGTTGTTTAAATTTCCACAAGGGAACAAATACATTTGCGCGTAGTTTAACCCGACAAGGATTAATTAAAGGAATTGCAATATGTTGTAGTTTTGGTGTTTGCAAAAAACTGCATGCTGACCCGAGAAGGCATAATCACTAAACTTTTAACTGCAGTTCTTACAAATTGCTTGAAATCTTCTGGTACATGTTTAGATTTTGTTTTCGGTTCAATTAATCTATTTTAAGCTGTTCGGAAATTTAATCGTGCTGATATATCTTGCGATTTAACAAAGAGTTTTCAAAAACAATTCTAATTTTTTTTATTTTAACTGCTGTCGAGAAGTGTAGATGATGTTTGTATTATTGCCATGACTAGATTTGTATTGCTTGCCAGTGCATGGTTATCGGTTGCAGCCATTCCAATAGTTATTTAATTATGTTTAGACAATTAACTCGTTTGAGAATCTGTCAATATAAAGGTTGTTAAAAAGGTTTGAGATGGGTCACAATTTAAATGAGTAAACAGCCACAAAGTATGTCAGTCAATTGATTACTTTTGCATTTCCTCAACGTTCCAAAGAGTTTAAATGATGCTCAAAACTGAAAAAAATGCAGTGGCAATGCAACCGTGCTTTTGTCTCCGTTCTGTATACTCAATTACTTGAAAGTTTGTTAATATAGCCTGAATTTGCTAATGGAGTATCCATTAGCCCTTTTGTAGACATTGGACTGTTCTGTAAACCAATAACTGTTCCAAGAAAGTTTCCAGTGTCTTTCTCTTCAACTTATTACACAAATTTGAAATTCTTTAGTGTTGCAACGTTCGTTCACCTAATAAAAGTTGACTATTTTATTTTTCGATCCAATTCTTGACAATTTGCAAGCCTTTTATTTGCTTTGGTTTTTTTCTTGCAATGCATTGAACTAATCTTAGAAACCGTTTGCAACCGGAGTCGTCTTTTGAGTGATTGCTTGTGTTGAAACAGCGTCTATAGACGTTGAATCAGAGAAAAAAGGGTCAATTTTGCTGGGTGGGTAAACGTTGGTCAGTTCGAAACATTCCGCCACTCACGTGCGTGTGTTTATACTACAACGTAGCCGGGAGCAAGAAAGTAGCGTTTTGAGAGAAAGGTAGCCCTGGTCGAAAAACTTGACGTGCTTCACATTGAATCAACATCTTTAAACGTTGAGTCATTGCAAAAAATGTCTAGGTTTGCAAACTAGGTTGTGGACGCAATGCGATCACCAGAAAAGCATTTAGTTCGATGATTTAAAACTTTTGAGCTGGCTTCGTTGCACGTTTAGAAACCGTATTTCCTTTTTAAAGAACTTGATTGATAGCATAGAGAAGTTTTTATATTGTATCAGCTGATAGGCCTGGCCTGTGACGCAGACAAAGCTGGTTGAGTTGAGGCTTAGTGAAGCCAGTTGTGATGAAAATAGTGGTGTCTGTGCAATGCAAATTTTACTAAATACTATTCAGTTCAGAGATCTGGTGATGCTAAACACAGTATGCCAAGTTTGTTTGGTTGAGCTAGGTCTGTCATAGCAGTCCGAAGTATGGTAGAAATTTTAGCAGTTAGCTGTTGCTGTGCAGATACGTTTATTGCATCTTGAGAAGTAGTCATTTTTACATCTGTTAGAAAAAGCCGAAAGATAAACAAGTTGATTTAAAAGTTTCAGTACGGCTTTTATTGCTTATTTTGAGGCTGAACTAGTTTTCTCATAGTCATTTATCTAAAGTTGAACGCGGTAGCCTATACCAATCCAGTTTTCACCATGTTTTGGTGAGTAGGTTTTGAAACTCGCAAACATTCATAGACTACGAGTTGAAAAGCTTGTTTCCTTTATAAATATGTAGCTTATAACGTAGTAAAGCTTATTCTACAAACGATCTAGCTAAAGTAGGTAGCTTGGTTTTACCTCTCACCACCTGTGTAAAGGTTTTAGATAAACCCACAGAAAGCTACAGGGTACGATTCCAAAGTAATTTGCTAAACTTTTTTGTATTTGTGTTGTTAGTGGGATGGGTACGGTGGTTAGTCAACTATGTCAATGCAGTGTTTGTAAAAAGTTGCAAAGTGACCGAGGTGCTGCTGATGGCTCCAAAGACAGTAAATGGATGCTTGAAGAATCGCCAGACTATCTCAAACACCCTCTTGGTGCATCGTACTGTGAACCATCAACATCCGGTGGGGTTTCACATCCTGAACGCCGATATGGAAGCCAGACTACGACTAGCCCAACAATTCAGTTAAATAAACCAATGTATGCTTCCAGTTCCGCTACATCTAAACATGATCGACAAAGTTTGAGTCATTCTCAACGAAACGATGGCCCAGGGTCGTGCACAAGTCAATTGGGACATGGCCGGGTGCCTTCGCGATCTGGACGTATGCAAAATCGACGCTCTTCGTCCAAAGTTTTTTCTGATGGTATATCGGAATGCACATCAGGCCAGCGCCGGGTTTTAAACCCCCCGTTCCCGCCCGTAGATGCTTTGTCGCCCGATCTCTTTCGCAGTAAAACTGCAGCGAACGACGACTTGGTGTTTATAAAGCCATTGAACGAAACTCGAAGTGCAAATATAGTTGCAAGTCAAAAACCTGGGCCTTGTGACCGCAGAAGAACAGCTTCTAGCAGGAAAGAAAGTTCTGATAGAAATAAATCTTTGAGAACTTTTCGCCACACTCAATCAACTAGCTGTATATCTCACACAGGTAAGCAGTGTTGACAAAACTTGTTCTACAGATGTATTTTTGTCGATTTGTCACATTTACGTGTATTTACCGTCAGGTTTTTCATGATTAAATTTACTGTATTTGACTAGCACAGACATTCCACCCACAGCGAATAGGTCAAAAGCGGCGAACTAAACTTACAAATCCGACCTTTGTACTTGTGTAACTTTTTCTTAGCGCTTTGAGACTGTTTAACAATCGTTCGTAGAAACAGTAGTTTTTACATTGAAACAACATAAACTAGCATCACATATAGATACAAAATTATTGAAGTGTGAACTAGACAAGTTCAAACACCTCTCGTCCTTTGATATATCAGAGGTTGTTGCTGCGAGCAGACAAAAGACCAAAAATTCCACCAATTTTTACGTTGACGCATCATCAGTAACATGCAATGTGATGAAATTCCTGTCTGTTCGCAGCGTTTATTCATTGACAATTTTGTTAAAATGCCGCGGTACAGACACTGATGTGTTTATTATAGCACCTATTGTATGAAAAGGTTATGGCAACAGACATCAATGTTCGATTTACAATGAATATTACAAAACCCGCCTGAGCCCATGCTGGTGTGGTTAACCACTCTGTTTCGAAATTTATCGATCTTATCTATTTAAATCTGCATAGACTGCATGCTACAACGTTTGGCTTGTAGTTTGCAGAGTTGCCAGCTTGTTTTGTCAAAAATAGCCATTTAATTTGTATTGACTAATCAAACACGGTGCGCATGGTCTGAGGGTCCTGGACGACGAGACTGCTGAGTGGCTGAAGATTTCCTGCCCTCCAATCTAGCCTGGAAAGATCGCTCATACGCCATCATCAAACATTTGCCTATAAACGAATGCGGGGAATAATCTGAGCTATACATATAAAACATGGCTTGATATGAAACAACTCCAAATCTTTAGAATAACTTTTCTTGTACAGGACCATGCTGTTTCATGCATTCATTTATCAGCACATAAGAAGTTTATTTAAAAGCATTAGTGATAATTTTACAAACATGTGATAGTTTTTGACCAAACATCATGTGTTTCAACACTGATTTGACGGTGGCCGGAACTTCAATCTTAGTGAAAGCTTAGTTCCTGGTGTTACTATGGTTGTTATTCTATTATCTTGATTATTACTTCTCGTGAAGGTTGATTGCGGATCGTCTGGCCAAGCAAATAACTTTTGGTAAGGGGTCTTTGTGACGTCATTCGATTGTACCAGGATCATGGCAGGAGTATTATTGACTTGTACATGTCTGGAACCGGTTCTTTGAAACTCGAGGAGTTGGACGTGCTTGGTCCAACTCCGTAGTCCGTAGATGTTTGCAAGGGTTTGGATTTAGAATATATTTTACGTGTCTGGTGTCGAAAATATTTGTGAAGTTTTGAAATTTGGGTACTTTTGAGTCTGGTTTTATAAGCTTGATTTGTACACGATTAAGACCCCTCCCAGAGTTAAAAGGGAATATTTAAAGATCGATATAAAGCGTGCCGGTGGTTCACGGGTTGATATTGCAACGGCCACTTGGTGTCTACTTTTGTTAGTTGTTTGACGTATTGCCTTTTTATTTATTTTTTGAAACTTGCAACTCCTTTTAAGTTCTTTGTAAACTTCTGCATTGAAGGGTATTCTTTATTTGGCGACACGACACTCATACACCCCTTTCACTTATATAGTGTTGGACACAGGGCAGGAACCACTTGCAATTGTAGCTTTTATTTGTAATTCAAAGTCTTGTTATTGTGTTCCATAGTTAATCGTTCCATTTACGTAATTGTATGAAACTAAAAACAAAACAGAACTTTTTTTATACGTTTAATTGAATTTCAACTCCACTTTCTACTAGATAATCACAGGCAGGTAAGTACCAGCTAAGGGGGTGAGTAATTTTCTGAATTTTTTGCCAGATTAAATTTCGTTTAGTGTGGCGATTGGCGACACTGATTTCAAGGATATGTTTATGTTTCGTCTGCGTTATAAATCTTTGGGGACATTTATTGTTACCATCCTAGTACAGTTAGCGCTTTAACGTTAATTTAACGTTTTGGAATGTTAAGTCTTGGTTGAATAATTTTGGAACACTTGAATCTTGCGCATAAGTTTCCAGCCAGACTGTGCATAATTGAATATTAAAACATCATTTAGGAAATCTTGGTAGTGATCATCATTGTCAAGAGATATTGTGATTTATAGAACGATCTGTCGATTGGTCCAGGTGGGATCGAATTGCCTAGAAGAGTTGTCTACTGTTGGGGGGTTATCATTGAGGAGTCCGGTTAAATAGCGGGCAGTTTCTTCCCTGAAATTATTTGCTTTTGTGATGCCGCCAAATATTGTAAAAAGTGCCAACATGCAACCGAAAATAACGTCAACATTTTAGGAAAAGGCCGTTTACTATGCATTTGGTTCGAAAGTGTAGAGACATTCCTCTGGTGTAATCTGAGTTAAACTATCACTTTACTGCCAAATTTTCGTATGCCAAGTTGGTTAATATTGAATGCAAATGTAACATTCTTGAAACATAAAGAGCAACGTCGCACGCACGTGGTCTGGTGCGTGGTGCCCCACTGATGTCAACCGCACCTTCCCGCCGCGGCCATGATGCCTTTATTGAAAACCTTCACCTCATTGTTGCGCTTTACGTTCTGTCGCTCTGGAAATGCAAACAGCCTTTCGACATTTATTGGCGTTCTGCCACCACCAAGTGGTCACATATCGCACTTGCGACTAAATCTAACCGGTGCTTAGTTGCGTTGACAAAGCGCAAGGCTCAAAAATAGCCTGCTTTACATAACTGTTTTACTTTTTAATAATAATGTGTGTTTAATATGGCGCTATATCTATTGCTGAGATCCATTGTTCTCAGTGCTTTACAAAAGCCTCAAATGTGCTCTCATTGTGGAGATTTTGGTTTTTGGTTTGACAACTCTCCGGCCAGGAAGCCAATATTTTACATTGATTTAACGTCTGTAAACGGATGCATTTGAAACGAATTTGTTGACGGAATAATGCAATTATCAAGTTGTCCTATTGGAAAAGACGAACTTTCAATGTTGGTGAAGTGGCTTGTCATTTAGATTGCGTTAATCTAACATTTGGCGATGTTGAATTGATAGCAAACTGAACGAATTTTAGCTCGCCTTTCACTGCGATCCCAGATCAACTAATGTGCTCCTTTTACCAATTTTCCCATTGGAGAATGTGGTTGGGAAAAACATCAGGGTCTTATGTGACGATATTTCTTACTAAACATTGAATTTTCGTTGAGTAGACATTTTACTTACAGAAACAGATCCTTCCAACATTGCTGTATGTCACATCGACAAAAAAGAGACAGTTTTGATTGCCGAGTTGTTCTCTGTGAGGTTGCAACGCTTCACAAAAGGGTTTTCACTTTGTCTAAACATCGCCATTCATTTGTGTGGGGCAAATTTATAGTTGAGTTAATTAGCCTTGATGCTTTGCTTAACCGTGGGTCAGGCTTCAGCAACAACAAATATTATTTGACCGTTGAGGTTTTCAGAGAAGGTTGAATTGATCTTGAGGAAAGGTGGCTTTAAGTTTTGTCGCAATGCGAAGGTATTTGACATGTCAGGTTGGTATTGCTGCCGTATTTTTGGCCTATCATTTGGTATTGTTTAGCTAAATTTGTTTTTGACGCTACGGTTGTTCATGGGCCTGTTACGGGCGATGCTGTACAGGTAGGGGGTAGTGGGAATTGTGTTTTCTTCATTACAATGACCAACTCTCCAACGATATTTATTTGGTTGTTTCATTGTTGACAAATTTAAGAATTTTTTTTTATATTGCTATTTTATATTTATGATTTGGCAAGAATATTGAAGGTGTCAGAACTTTTTCTTGCTCTTTGTTTAAAGAACTTTGTGTTGTTCATAACGCTTTGCCAACATTTGGTGCTTTTTTTGCATGAATCGTGAGATTCTTGCAATGATCGTTTTCAGTTCTCCCAGAACAAGGTGACGACCAGTGTAGGTTATTTAATTCTTACTATTGTGGTTGTGTTTCATGATTGGTTGGTTGGTTTTGAATCTTTATCCTCGAACTTCTTCTTTCGTTTGAGACTAGATGAAATTTCAGGGCAGGTGGTGGAGAGCCAGGTGAGTGTAGCTTCGTCCAGCGTTGCTATACCATGCGTTCCATTTGGTGCCTTATAGATCGGACATTCGAGAACGACATGGTCAGCAGTTTGTTCCTCCGCGCCGCATTCGCAGGCCGATGAGGGGGCCAGACCCCACTTGTGCATGTTGGAATAGAAACGACCGAATCCGGTTCGGATTGAGCTTGACCCAAGTCGGCCGATGCAGGTCCATACCAGGGGGGCGCGCCACCGGTGGGGTATAAAAGCATGTAGTTGGGTGTCGGTGGCGCACCACGCTGCATTCCAAGTATCTTCCATGACGTTTGCTGCGCTGATGGCATGATCGCTGAGTGAATGTAGTAATTCAACAGCAGCTGGCACAAAGGGGTGTCTTGACTTTAGTTGCCGGGGGGGGGGTTCTTGAGGTGGGATGTTGAGTTTTGCATGAAGCAAGTGGTTAAGATCTGCCGCCCGGCGATCCAGGTGTATGATGGCTCCCTTTCGGCGGAGCTCAGCAGGTTGGATGCCTGCAAGGATTGGTAAATACTCTGTTGGAGTTGGGCGCAGGCATCCAGTCACAGTTCGCAATGCGTTGTTGATTGGGCTGTCGATGAGGCGGGTGTGGGCAATCCTCGAACTGACAAAGCCTTAACTGAATACTGAAAAGTTTGGGTGTTCATCAAGACAATTATCATCTAGCACTAGTTGCAACTAATGCTAGAAACGAAAGCCTTGATTGGTTATTCTTGGCTGTTTCGCATACTTGTAGAGGCTCTTGAGTCTTGACGCAGGGCCGGTTACCGAGATCGGCAGAGTGAAGTTTTCCGATTGTTGAAGTGTTGTTGCCGGGAAATATTCCATTTACTAGGTGCCGCTGAATGGACAGCAGTCCTGAAATGCGTTGCTCAAGCGCACTCCCCGAGAGTCGAACCAGCGCGGCGTAATCTTGAGCCGGGCGCGTAACCACTGAGCTAACGGGGCGGATAAAGCATTTTATTGTCACAAGCAGCCACCTTTTTCTGTGGATAAAGCATGCAAATAATGCAAAGTAACGCAATGTTAGTTAAACAAGTTTTTGAAACAAATCAATGATTTGTCTGCAATCAGTCATTGTAAAACTAAAAGTAACTCAATTGCAAACTGGGATTTACACGTGGCAGGGTTGCCATGGCAGCTGCCAGTCATTTAGAAGATATTTAGTGGACTTTTGATGATCCCCCTTTTAGGGTGAAACAGGCTGTAGAGGTTTTAGAGAGTAGTAACTATATTTGATGTAGTGCTGTGTACATTTATTTATTGCAGTAATGATTTTTCGTGGCGGT
Organism: Aplidium turbinatum; assembly: GCF_918807975.1. NCBI lineage: Eukaryota > Metazoa > Chordata > Ascidiacea > Aplousobranchia > Polyclinidae > Aplidium > Aplidium turbinatum. Next base: position 22,652,481 of record NC_137482.1, read on the forward strand.
GTGGTTTCATGAAGTGATTGCTACGTTGAAGACACGTAAAAACACCATATCACTTTTTCTGTTGTTTGTATGATATCATTGTTAAATTACTTTTTCAAACCTTCGACATGATGGGATATATTTTACCACCCCAGATGTGGGATGGCTTCCCAGACAATATGGCATGCCCAATTCTCACCATCCATTCTTACGTTTTCTCATTCCATCCAGGCACTCAGACATATCTCTGTGGGAGTGGAAAGATGCCAGTCAGCAAATCACTCCTTTTTACGTTAATTGACCATTTGCAAATGTTGAATCAATGTAAAAAGGAGTGATATCATGACCGGGGTAGGTGCACCTGCTACGTTTTAAATTTGTTTATAGCCTTGAAAGTGATTTTAACACATTACTTTTTAATGGCTGCGTTGTCTCCAACGAGGTGGTAGCGATCGGTCTCTTATGAGCGTTGTTGAATTCTTCAATCGTGAGAACATCATCGTTCCTATGCTTGCTGTGATTCATTGTGCTGGTTAGGAGTCATTTGTTTATTTAATTTTGTTCCTGTCCAAATCACAAATCAAATTATTACTCAAGTGAGTGAGTATCTGACAAACGTTGTCAGCTTTGAATAGTGTCCCACCCGCCGTAGTCATTTTTACATTAGTTGAACGTCTGCAGACATTGCATTATTGCGAAAAGGACAAATTTTGCCAACTGGGACTTACACCAGTAAGGTTAAGAAATTTCAGAAAATGTTTCGTCGTGGTAACACCTGCAGACGTTCAATCAACATAAAAATTATTACGACCATGTTCTAGAATTGATGCTACGTCAGGGTAGGTGAATAAGTACTTAATTTTAATTTATTCTGGTTATTTGCGAAAGCACACGAATTCCCGGGCGTAAACGCAAACCACAAAAAGAAATCATCAAGGTTTACATAGCAACTCTTTGATTTTAACTTTGAAGAGACGTCTTGTTACATTAATGCAACAGGAAATTAATTTTCGGAGTTTGTTGTTCGCAATGAATTTTCGTCATGTTGTCATCATTCAGAGCCCAGGGTCTTAAACAGAACAAAATTCCACCAGATCTTGTTCTGTTAGTTTAGAAGAGTGTTGCCATTCAGCAGAAGATAGTACTCAAGAGTGAGTAGCTTTTCTTTTGCGATCGCTTCATCTAAAGGTAGTTGATTATTATCTTACTAGACTATATCTACGTTTGTTTACGTTAAGCTAACGCAATGCTTAGTTGCTCAGTGCAATTGTAATTCCATCTCAACCAGCCTATTGGTCGTTTTGTGCGTTTGTTAAACGTCTGGACACATAAAAAGGTATGGCAGTTCATAAATAGCAATATCAATGACCTGTGCTAGTCAAATCATGGCTCAACATACTTCATGAATATTACAAATTTAATAGGAATATTTGGTCTAATTATTTATCTGAGGTCGTCGATGCCTGGTTCAGTCAAGGCAGTTGAAGAAGTTCATAAATACCAAATGCCAGGCTCAAGTGATTGTGATGTTCTTCGAATCCATTTAAGCTTCATCATGTTATTGTTGCGTTTGAGGCAAATTTGAAGCGGGGAAGAGATAATCTTGCAACCACGCTGCGACAGAGCAGTTTTGCAAAACATGAACGTTTCGAAATACTTTTGTTTTATGTAGCTAAGTTTCAACATTAAACAAATCAATGACATTTGAAAGAGATGTTATTTTTTTTAATATTTAACAACACTACCAGTCATAATGCTGGTTGATGAGTTTATAACATATATCTGGTGATACTGGGAGAAACAAATACATTTCGCTGTTTTGTTTGGTTTTTGCTGTTATCAGTAACTTACTTTTTTTTAATCATTATTAATTGCACATTTTGAAAAAAAGTTGTTTATCGACCATGCTTGTTTTCAAAAGAAATTTTAAAATTCTTCAAAACAACCTTCCTTTTTCCAGTAACATCAACTCTTTTGGATGACGGATCTTTATAAAAATAGTAAATTAGCAAGGTGGCATTTATTCTAATGTTTTTGTTAGAAACGCTGATTGATAAGAATTTTTATTTTTGTTGCTTTTTCAGGAAAACTGCTGACCTTTGTTTTCACAATTTCCTTGATGTTTTATAGATGTATAATTCTACGTTCAGCAACATTGTATTAACGCAATGAGGGCTAGTTAGATCTTGAAAGGAAATAGAAAAGCGGCACTTTAATCAAAATTCATTCTCAAGATGTTTTCACGTGTGTTAAGATTCTTGTAAAATCGATCGACAGAGACAGACTGGCAGTCGAGTAAACCCAACCAAGGCAGTAAATCAACCGTTTTTTACATTTTTTCAACGTCTGCAGACGATTCATTGTAAAAAAACGGTTGATTTGCTGCCTGGCTAAGATTCACTTTGAGGTTATCGATGCTGAAGTGCTTCGTGTTCAACTTGCAATTCACGTTATCATTTTGGTTGCAAACGTTAGTTCGACATCCAGTAACAAGGTTTGCAGTTGCCCACTTAGCACCGGGCAGCGCTTGCTCGTTTTTGGTTGATGCAACGGGTTGCAATCTGAAGCACGATGGCCTGTTACTTGACCTAAATAAACAATGCCTTCACTGGTAAGCCATCAAGGTAGTTAGGAAGATTACTAATTTAGCAAGAAAAGTTATCACTTACCTTAGACCTGGTGGAGGCTTCTGTTGTTGAGATTTGCTTCGGTCTTAACTATCTCGTGTTCATTTTGTAGAGGTCAGTTCAAAACAAAGTTTGTATTCAGCTGCAGTTCAGAGCAAATTTTTGAAAGCTACCCAGCAAGTAAATTAGTGCATTATACTTTGATTCTTTGAATTGCCGGAGGATCTAGGAGGCGTAGAAAGTAATATAAAATTCTTTTGCCGTGTTCTTCGAAACATTGCTACCAAAAGAGAGCTTACAATTTGTTTAAAAAAGTATTTCGAAACAAATTTCAACATGAGGTGGCAGTTAATCAGCAAAACATGGCTTTGTTTTCGTTTCGAGATAAGCTTATTTATGATTTGGAACACCTCAAGCTGTGCTTAAGTAATAGCAAATCAACCAATTTGTACACTGAGTCAACGCCTGTACACGTCTGTACGTCCGTCCGTCCGTCTGTAAACGTTGAATCAATGAAAAAAATAACGTTTGGTTTTCTGTCTGGGCAATGACCATATGATTGAGTGATTGAGTCCACTTGAGAAGTTCAAAAACACTGCAACACTTGGTAATAGGAGAAAGGTTAACAATTCGGTGTGTCGCTATCAAGCTTGGTTGTTGGGCCTGCGTCGTTGGCTCAATTCCCTTGCTGTTATTTATTAGCTTAGTCGAATATAGACGCCATAGTCGGGTTATGTAATGTTTTTTGTTTGTCGTATCCACGCTTACACCCAGTGGTTGAAGATTTAGATTAAGCGGACGGGAAGGCAAGGAAGCCAATCCCCTCATCTTCTTGAGCGGTGTCGAACCGGCGTCCTTTGGAGTGTCGTTCCAGGGCTCTCACCACTCGACTATGCAGCCGACTGGGTTATATAATGAAAGTGGCATGCAATGCTGAATAATGCAGTGATTTTTACTTTGTTGTTGTCAAGCCGAGTTGTCATCAAACAGGGGGTTGATGTAGAGCTGTGGTATCTCTTGAAGTAATTGATCATATGCTTTCTGCAATCGTGGCTAATTCAGGGCAGAACGTGAAAGGAACTGGTAAATTTTTGTCAGGTTGGTTTATTGTGCATTTCCACTGTTTCATTCTCTTTTGTGGTTTTAGTTGTTTTGACAAAAGTTCATGTGGAATACAATTTAGTGTGCAGAAAACGTAAGACCGTCTGGAAAGATTATGTTCATGAATTGGCAGTGCATTTCACATGAAACCAGATGATTTGGAACCAAGCAATCCATTGCATTTTCCTAAATTGATCTCTCAAGCTCAAACGATCTCTCGAATTGGGTTAAATAGGGCTTGGAACCTTCACACAGATTGCATTGTGTTGTTCCCAGCCAGAAAATCAGTTCTTTTTACATTGATTCAACCTCTGCAGACGTTAAGTCGATGCAAAAAAGGGCTGATATGCTGGCTGGGTTGTGGTTGCTATTTATTTGGATTGCTCATTATGACGTGGCCGCTACTGTCCGCCCTCTATTAGAGGTTGTAATTAGACTTGTGCTTCGTGTCCACGCGTGAAAAATGTTATTTTTTGGGATTGATATTTCACGCGCGTGTGGCTCCAACTAGTATTGTTGATTCTGTTGTGACCCATATTCCGCCATTTTGCACCTTAGCTACATTAAATAGATGCAAAATCGCGTCATTTTTCATGGTAGTTTTAAGAAACAATTGTGCGTTTGTGACAGCCATAACGTACGATATCGACATATAATGCTCGGTTGTTGTTATAGCAACTGTTTTGGTTCAAGTTCATCCAAATCACATATTCACTACAAAAAGGACACTTAGCACTAAGTAATTAATAAAAAGAACCATTAAAGATTTGACCATTTGTTGGCGTTTTTGACGGTTCCTAAAGTCGAAGGGAATCAGAAGGGCGGGTATTTTAAGTGTTGCAAAGTACTGGACGTTTCTGATGTGGTAGTGGATCCAGGAAAGAAGTGGATTAGTAAATTACAGCTTATTTTTATTTCCTCTCGCAGGAGACGACCGGACTAAGATGAACAACAATCACGAATCTTACGTCCTCTCCGCATCATCACCTACAGACATGGAGGAATGGGTCAAAGTCATAAGAAGAGTCATATTTTCTCCTTTCGGAGGAGGTGAGATTGAAATTTTATTAATTCTGTCATTTTCTGATTTCTACCTTTTGACTACATGTCATCCATTTATATCTTTCTGTAAATATATACCAGCACTACAATTTTGTCATCGTTGTTGCTCCAAACACAGACATGTAGCCAGGTAAGACAAACAGTTGGTTATATATTGTAGCGTCTGAATATGGTTTGAATGTGAATGTAGGAAATAACTGTCACTGCCATTCTGGTTTGCAATCTTGTGTTTGCGCAGGACGACAGAAGAATCATCATGTTGGAAGTACTGCCGTGTGCATGGCCACCAAAGTGGTGGTTAACTTTCATGAACTATGTCAACCACTATAGGCCATAGCAAGAATATTTGTGTTATTTCTTGTCCGCAGAATGTGTTTGTGCTGGCCGCGGTTAAAAACTCTGTTATGCGCACGACTATTAACCTGTGGTCGTCTTAACCAAACCCCACAAATACTATGGTAACCCTTACTGTTTTATCTGTGAATTTTTGTGAAAATGATGAAATTTTTTGTTTATGCATACTCAATTTAAAGTTGTTGCGTTGCCTCTGTTGCTATGAAAACTAATATATTTTATTTTGCAAAGGGATCTTCGGTCAAAGGTTGGATGAAACAATGCGGTATGACAGTCGGCATGACTACGACGTTGCTGGCACAGAAACAACAAAATCAAGCTCTGAGACGCATGGTCGCAACCCACCCAGACAAGTGCCCATTATTGTCGAGAACTGTGTTGAGTTTATCAGATCTAACAACGGCTTGAAGGAAGAAGGACTGTTCCGGCTTCCTGGTCATGCCAATGAAGTCAAAGAATTACAAGATTGCTACGACATGGGTGAAAGACCTGTATTCCCGAGGTAGGAGGATATCAAGTATTTATTTCTTGTCCTGTCAATCAAACTTACATTTCTTCGTCAAAGATTATTTTCTTCCATGATAACGTGTAATTTTGTAAATGAAGTTCATAAACGAACTTTTTGTTTAACGTTTTGGCAATTTTCACAGCGCGGACTGTGTCTCCTGCAACTCTACGATTGCCATTACGTTTCATGACTTATTTCTCATTTTTAACCGCATCAGGTAAGCTGTCATTTAATCCTTTCCCCATATTGCAGTTCCACGGATGTCCACACTGTTGCTTCTCTCCTCAAGGGGTACCTGCGAGAGCTCCCAGAGCCAGTGATCCCTTTTGACCGTTACGATAAGCTTATTTACGCCGCCAAGTTATCCCAGAACGAAGAAGGAGGAAAGCAGACATCCACTAATGACATGGAGCTTTCCGATCAGAAAGAAGAAGCGCAGAAAATCATCAAAGATCAACTATCCCTCCTCCCTAAAGCTAATTTTGATTTGTTAAGGTGAGGGTTTCACTCTGATTAGGACATCAGCCTGCCAAATGAAATCCTTCAAAAAATAGAGTTACTTTAAAAGTATTGAAATATGTCGCTGTTAAGAGAAAGACTTATTTATAAATGCTCACGCAGTAAGCTATATATCTTCCAAGGCTTGCAGACATTGACGTGTCCGTGGTCTAAGTAATAATGTCAAGTATTTATGAAAAGTGATATTTTAGACCCAATCATAAAGTTGCACGGTTATAAACGTTGACAGTTCACTAATATGCTTGAAAGGTTTAGGATATTATAGTTTCATGTTCAAAACAGTTTGTATTCCTTGTCATGTTTATGTAAACTTTCGCATCTCGAAAGATCTCCACCTCCTGTGTTCATTCCGAATCTCTCATTTTTATCTTTTTCCAGGTATCTATGCCGCTTCCTTGACGAAGTCCAGCAACATTCATCTCACAACAAAATGGACATCTCTAACCTGGCCATGGTGTTCAGTCCTAACATCATGAGAGCAAAGCAGGAGGACGCTCTCACCATGATGGCGGATGCTACCAATGTCCAACACGTCATGTACCAGTTCATCGCTAACCACATGTAAGTGCGGGAGACCTGACTGCTGGTGGATTTGAAGGCTCTTTCTTTATTATGAGGTGTAACTTGTAAGGTCGTAGGTAGTGGAAGTGGAAAAATAGGTGGTTGATTGGTTCGCCATGGTAAAAAGTCATTATTATCTTCGAAGTCATGCACTTTATTTTTTGTCAGCATCATCTTGTAATATGGATGTGAATGAGTTACAGACCTCTATTTAACTTCTGTTTAACTTCACTGTAAAAAACAACACTCTTTTCTTAAGGATGACTTCTTTTGCTGCAGGTATTTCTTTCCTGATGATGACCCATGCGCTACATCCACTCTTCAATCTGTTCCGGCTGCTACTGGAGGAGACACCCTGAATCGATCACTGGAGGATGTGGCTCTAAATGGAGACACTGGGATTGGGACCCTGACGACAACTGCCTCCCCCCTAGATACTTTGGGTATGCGCCATGCTACCGAAGATAGTGGGACTGGATCTATGGGTCCTACTCCTGAAAACACCAACAAACGAATTCCCCCAATTCCCACCGTTCCTCCTCCTTTGAGAAACAAGCCAAGCAAACCCATGAGGAGGAAACTCAGCGCTCAGCAGATCAGCAGCGAATCTCAGTTGCCACTTAGCGCCAGCGATAGGAAGTCTTACTACGACAATGTAACTGCGTCGTCTGCCACTGGTAACGACACGGACTCGAGCAAATTTGTTTCTTCTCGAACGAGTTACGGGCGTGGCCAGGAAAGTGGGAATGCAGAAGCTTGCAGTGAACAATCTTGCACCACCACTGGCCAGGCTTCTTATTATGTGAACAATAGAAGCACTCCTGGTGACTCCCCTCGATCGTCGACGCATGCCGTGGCCGGGAGCGTTGGCCGGCCGGATTCATGTCACTCAAGTCCCACCGAAAGTGGCGCAAGTCCTCGATATCGCGCCGCTGTTCGCGCGCGCCGGGTGAAGCCGAGCCGACATGCATCTCAAAACATCACCGATGAAGAATCGAATACAGAATCAGTTCTTCCTGAAGATCGAGCATTCTCCACTCTCTCCAGTCTACAGAGCGAAATCCCAGACAACACGGATGCCTTTCATATCATCAACCATCCCAGATCGTCTTCCTATCCAGTAGAGAAGTACACGACATCGGGACGTAGGAATGAGAAACTTGTTTCCAAGAACATAGGACGTGATGACATTAATTCCGCATCTTTTGTTCCACCCGTTCCGACCAGAAATCACCGAAAAGTACGAAAAGAAGAAGAGAATCCGGTAAGATTTATGTTCTTTGTGTTAAATGTTAAATTTAGCTTTTATTTTTGTGCCGCCGAATAAAGGTGAATTGTCATAGTTTACTGTGATTATTCTTATATTTTAATGTCTCCTGAGTCAGCAATTTTATGCACCGGTGTTTATCTGGTTGTTTTTGTTGTTGTCGTTGTTTTTTTATAGTAGGGATGTGGCATGTATAATAATCAATGCTCATTTGACATCGATTTAACGTCTAGACTTGTATTTTCCACAGACTTTTGAAAGTCGGCAAAATTCTAGTTCTGACTTGTATCGACATGACAACGGGAACGTTTTATCGGAAAGGTCTTTAAACTTTACTTCAACTACTCCAAGTGTCGGTGGGCAATCCACCTCTGTCAATGAAATGCAGGAGGAAATCCGAATGCTCAGGGTGAGATAACTTCCTCATTTGAACATGAAACCTGTAGAATTGCATAACAACATCTTTCTTTGGAAGCGGTGTCGGTCTGGCTCATGCACGACGCTGGGAAGGGTGCGGTATGACACCGCTCAAGGATACGCGACTGTGTCTGACTTTGAAAACTGGTGCCTTTATAAAAATACGATATTTTGCTGATAAATGTGTTTTTTATCAATAAAAATTTACACAAGTGTGACCAATGAAAATCTATTGAGGATTTTTTCGGGTTTCAGGAAGAGCTACAGAAGCAACGGCAAGAACACGAAAAGCGGTCTAGGATGCTGGAGGAGCACTATATTATGAAGATGAGGACTTCCGCTTCTGCGCTTGCTCCTTTTACTGGAACCTCACAGATGTATCCTCCTGCTCCGTCAGTAGCATCTCAACCGCATCCTTCCTTTTCATCCGTTACGGAAGATCTTCCCCTTTCTCCCTCAAGTTCCAATCTTTTCCGGAAAACGAGCATAGCGGACGGTAAGAAATGTTGCTGCCTCTTCAGATCACTGAGAGCGTGTCGCGTTTAGCTTTCACGTCGCTGTAAACTTAACTACCAAATGATTCCCATCAATTTGTTGATTAATTGGTAGACTGGGGTCAGATGTAGGATGATAACGATGTGCCTCCAACGTCGTTGCAACCCAGACAACAAAATCCGTCATTTTGACATTGATTGAACGTCTCCAGACGTTGAATCCGTGCAAAAATGACGGATTTTGTTGTCTGGGAACTTTATAACTAATAGATTATTCCCATCAAATTTTGTATTAATTTACAGGTAGATTTAATTCGGGTGTATATTGTAGATTATTCAGGACGGAAGTTGTGCAATGTGCATTGATGTATTAATTTATGTTCAGAGTCGATCTTGGATCCAAACGAAGTTGCTCTTCTTGGTGGGGGGAATCCACAGTTGGTGCGAACTGTGAGCATCGATTCTCAAGGGGATTTCAAGTGAGATTTGCATCTGTTGTATTTGGTTGAAATGTGTCTGGAGCACAGAACTTCAAACATCTGCTGAATTTTTATTCTCTTTCAATTTTTACCATCCACATAGAGGCTTCGAATCTGCATTAAAGGCTCGGCCACTGAAGATGGCAGTTTCCTCTTGCGTTTGAAATAACGTAGCAAAGTCCTGGCTACAAAGTTCAAAAGGCGGCCAGTTCGACACCGCTAAAGAGCATATGACTGTGTCTTTGACAAGACATTCAAAGGCATGCCTTCGATTGCTGAGTGGCGCCCCTATGACTATGGCCCGGCGATTTCTCTCTAGATTGTGAACAGTACGTCTCTCTAGAAAAAAATACAACCCTTAGGCTTATAGCCAACTGAACTGTAGCCAAGAACTTAATGCACGTTACGTCATTTTGATCGCCCCGTTTATCATCAACGATGTCACCAGTGGCTGATGTAAGAAGTCGATCCTTCTGCCGCTGAGAACGAAACTGTAATTTTTTCAACACTCTTTTTCTCCTCAGGTACAGAGAGGAAGTGAGGAGGCATGCCATCACCAAGATACGATTGCGCAATGTGGAGCGAGGCTTACAGCAGGCCGATGAGAGGAACATGCAGCTCCAGAAGGAAATGGAGGCCTTTTTTGAAACTTTTGGAGGGTCAGTGATTAGCCAAACTTATTCAAAATTGATATTTCAAATCATAAAAGATATTTATCAACAAAGAAAATGTTTTTCTTCGGGTATGATTGTGTTGAAAGTGTCAACAATGGTCTTCAGACAACGTTGCCTGTCGTCACAAGTGTGTGCTGTAGTTAAACCTGCAAGAAGCAGACAATTTTAGGAAACTTCTAGAAACACCATCATCAAATTTTTTTGGTCGTAAACATTTTGCCTTTTCTGTTTCTGCAGGATGTTTTCTGGTATATGTTGCGTGATTGTAAGCAGGTTGAAAACTAACGTTGTTTCTGTTCACTACAATATCTAACCAATTTACTATGGCCGATATATATTGTTTTAAATTTTAACAAAGCTACGAAATATTGTTCTCGGTGATCATTGGTTATTTCTGTTTGCAGAATGCTCCATGACGGCCAACTTTAACAGCTCCACCTAGTGATGACGTGACTATGTGCAAACGTTCCGCTGGTCGGCGCCATGCATGTTTATTTATTTCCAATCCTGCTTTAGAGACAGACAGTGCAATCAGTTTTTCATTTACCTTAACCGCTCGAATTACTCGAGCGTGACTTCACGCTTGGCTGGTGATCTCAGCAAGTCAATGCATTGCTTTGTAATTCTGAGTCTATGAGAATTTTGTGTATCTTCAATCGAAATGTGAAGCTTTATGAACAGGAAGCAATCGAGGATCTGCCCAGCCAGCAACATTGGTCCTTTTTAAAAAGAAAGGGAACAGTTTTGCTGACTGGGTGAATATTCCACCTACCAACATTGGTCCTTTGTACATTGACATTTACAGACGTTGAGTCGATGTAAAAAGAATCAGTTTTGCTAAGTAATTTTTGCGTTGCTTTTGCAAACGAGCCTGTAGAAAGGCTTGCTTATTCCATTCTCTGTAGCTAACCACCCAGACAGCAAAATCCGTCATTTTTGCATTGATTCAACGTCTGCAGACATCTTCATGACGGATTTTGCTGTATAGGCCATCAACATTGATGATGCTTTAGTTAATTTCTTCGTTTTGTTTCTGTATTCCACTTTGACAGTCTCCATTTTCAATCGTGCAGATTTTGTTTCTGTTCTTTCCACTTGTTTTTGCTGTCCACAACATTCTGTAGCGACGTATGCAGTTCTTTGCAAAGGGGAGCTCCCTGTTTTTATTCCCCAAACAGTAATACTCTGTGTCTTTTCACACGACCAATTCGTACTATTAGACATCGAACCATTGCAAATTGACGTTACTTTTTGTATCAAAAACGTTGACAGTTGTTGTTGTAATGTTCGCGTGCGATTGTCGGAAAATTGTTTCAGTTTTCGAAAAGCGTTTTTATTTTAGTCTTATTGACTCTATTCAAATCATACTCTGTGACTTTAGTCTTGTCGATTTTGAATCGTTCTTGCATCAAAGTTTTGTTATTCAGCGTTTACACAACGCAATGTTACGTTAAAACGACAAAAAATCTAATTTTTTTGAGACTGTGTTAAATATTCTGTTGAAAACCGCATCAACCGGAAGCAAGTCATGTGCTTCCCGAGTAACTTCTTGCTTTGGAAACTTCTGGCAATAAAGCTAGCGTCCAACTTAGTTAACAAACTCCACTGTTTTTACATTGATTTAACGTCTGCAGACGTTGAATCAATGTAAAAAGAGCGAAGTTTGTCACCTTGAAAGAAATTTGCATCGCCCTTTGCTTGGAAAAGGAAATACTTTGATTTGTTCATGATAGTAAGTGCTTCGTCGCCACCTAGCGGTGACACGTACAGCTTTGGAACATTTGCTTGCGTCCTCTGCTATGTTAGAACAAACTGATAACTTAGTGTTGCCATTATGTTTCCAAACGTTGGAATTTTGTTGTGATTGTTTTGTTTAGCATTAGTTAAATGCCAATTTTCGAAGTTAAATACCGATTTCACATTAGTTCAATGCCTTCCACAATCAAAGCGTTCCCAACCCAGCTGGAAAATTAGTGCGTTTTTCCATTGATTCGCCGTCTGTAAAACAGGATTAATTTTCTAGCTGGGGAATTTAACCTGAAGCTGTCCCAATTGCGTTGGCATACTTACTAATGGAATTACTTGATAATTGTCTCGACGTTGGAAAGACGAATTACCCGAATTGTTTGGTGATTTTTCACTGTGGTAACTTGCAGTAAAAACAGCTTATTTTTCGTTGATATATTATCAACAGATGTTGAATCAATGGAAAATGTACACTAATTGGATTGTGGCTGTTGTAAGCGGTTCGACTTTGCGGTAATTGTTATATTTCCGTTGCTGGATGTTACTTTGACGTTCTTTTTCAGTGTTTCTTGGCTGGTTTCATTTCTACTTTTCACGTTTTCGTTGTAATACAAAAAGCACGATAGTACGGCCAGTTGTCCGGTGATGTCTCGTCTGAGAGGGTTTTATGGGAACTTTATCAGCATACTTCAGAACTTGTTCACGTATGGGAGAGCTTCTTTGAAATTTCTCAAGTACGCTTTGTTGTGCCATCTTCTTCACAGGTAGACCCAACGACCCCAAGGCCTGAAGAATGGCCCTTGGAGTTTTGCTGCTTAACTCAGCCCATATCACAGTCTCGCAACAGGGACTAGAAAACGGGTTCGGTTATGAAACTATAAATTGCACGACCGCAGCGGCATACAACTGCTAACAGTAAATCAAGGAAATGAGAACTCTCAGACTGATTGCAGAAGTCATCATGATTTCATCCTTTCCACACCAGTGTGCATTAATTGGTGCAAAGGAAAGATCAGTCTAAAGGTGAAAGATGCAAATTCATTTGTTTATTCATATTTAAGACACGTCGCTGTAATGACATTCTTGCGCTGAATCAACAAAGTAACATTTCGGGCCACAGTCAATGAAATCAAGATTTATTGACTCGGTTGAACAAATCGATTTGTGCCTTATTGTGCAACTGACGGTGGCTTACATTGTGGAATAAAGTTCAAGTTGCTATCAATTATCTGTCTGTTATTCAATAATTTATCTCTACCAAAGCCTATAATGTGGAATAAATAGTTGGGCAGTCATTCACTTTGTGCATCTATCATAAAATCTTACAGCGGTGTGTTTTTGCTGTGACTGAAAAAAGCAATTTTCAACCATATGGTTGATTGGATGGTTTAAATGGCTAGCGTGGAAGCTACACCGTGATGGTTAGCAAATCGCAACTGCTCGCTGTACTAGTGAGTGTTCAGTCTTGTGCTGATGGCCAGGAAGAACGCCCCTTCACTATTTGTTATCCTGCAATTATTAGACCCGTCTACTTGGCCAAAACTGCCGTAAGTTCAGATGGGTGCAGTGACTAACAGGCCTTGTAGCCACCAACATCGCTGTGTGGAAAAGCAAATAACTCACCTCGGATACAACCACATCACGAATTGACCCTACCCACCAAGACCCCATAGCCCAAAGGAGAAAATATTTTATGAGATGACAAAACGAAGACAACTTTTCAGTCGGCTAACGAGGTTATGTTAAATCTAGCAGGGAAGCCACCTGCCAATGGGGATTCAATGATGACAAAGTTTCAGGAAATGGCCGATATCAACAACTACTATAACTTTTATTTGAACCAACAGAAAATGGCCGTTTACAGGGAACAACAATCGTATACAATTTCAAACGTTCCTGACTCAAAAAGTTTTGTTCTCACGGGTATCACTGCACTGATTGTCAAACTAACAAATGCCCTTAAGACAACAGTAACCGCTGTATAGAATATATTCTGTCACAACTCCACGCGCCCATATATTTTACCGTAATATAACGATGAGACAACGAAAGGAAATTGTTGATTTCATGATTGCAATCGATATTAGAAGTTGTTTAATTTTTGACATAAACACAAATTAAATGGCGTGAAAGGAAGTCATTACTCTATTTCGTCACTAAATTAACTTATATATTACACAAGGTTAAAGTCTTTTAAGCGGTCGAAATTTGCAAACTACGTGTAAGCCTTTACCACTTCCACAAAGTAAAAACAGCAAAACAGTCATTTGGCTGCAAAGCATGATTATCTATCAATGACCAATATTCATTACCAAAAATATTGTACATTTCAAACGTTTATAGAAAGGGTTTTCAAACTTCCAACTCTGTGTTTACTTTTTGAATGTTCACAAATAGATTTTTCTTTTCCAATAAACATAAATAAACAAACCTAATATTATTAGTACACAATGCCATTCAATTACGAAACAGCTGCTTTAAACGTGTTTTCACATGAACGCCAACAAGAATAGGCCTACGAAACCAACGCAGCAATGTGTTTTTAGGCCCTTTAATTTTCGAGCACAAATAGGTGTTGCTGCCTGCTGGGCGGTTACAAATTACAATGGTGTACTGTAGAGCGGTGATTTTCAACCTGAGGTCGCGAATACAATGCATTTTTTTTAATCGTTTTTTTTTTTTTGCACGAAAGGAGGAAGAACTGCTTTTTTTCGCAGTCGAACATTCCTTGAACTTGGATGAGGCTATTGTTTAAGCTTTTAGACGTTACAAAGGTTTCAACAAGAGAAAAGCTTCAACAACCTTTTAAAGAAAATTTAACAACGGAAAATGCCTTCAAAGAGATAACTTTGCCTGAATTTTTATCAGCTATGGTTTCTTTGCATGCTAACGTTGTGAGCGTAGCCACTTCCGCCTTTTCCACCGACCTATTTCTACGAAGCTGGCTTCGCTTTATTGCTTGAAATAAAGGCTTAGGTCAGGAACAAACCACTGCTGTAGTGAAAGCAGATCTTAGATACGCTATTTCAAGAACATTTTTACGCATTGACAAGTTTGTCAAAAAGATGCAGCGCCAACAATCTCACAAAAGCTGATTTTAATAGATCCATAACGATTGCTATAAAGTTGTGCTTTTTAAACAGGCAGTTGTAGCCAACGGAATTCAGATTAACCGGTAAAAATAAGCTTTTATTCGATATTTTTTTTTCCTATGGGCTAATCTAGCCAAGCTTGATAGAAAACAGAAAAAAAAAATGCAATAGCCTACTAGCAGTAATAGCATCGCAAAAAGAGACTGATAGTCGTCGCGGCATGAATCAAATGTTGTAAAATTTGCATTAAATTTGCTTTTATTGTATATTTTTATGGCCGATCGTGAAGCTGCATTTATTGCTCAAAGGGGTCGTGCTGGAAAAAAAGTTAAAAACTGCTGCTGTAGAGTCTTATGAAAAGTATATGACGCTGACTCCCAGCTTGCAACAAACAACAAGGACAGCGGTTTCGGGGTTGCCAAATTCTTTTCAGGTTCGCTGTTTTTGTAAGTTTTGGATATCCAAGTCTAGATTACTTGGAGCCTGAGTACAAACTTTGCAATATTCTTCATAAAATTGTATTTACTTCTGGTCTCCCAAGCAGTTCATGGACCCCCTTTTTTGTCATATCCAGGCTTACACCTGGTGGTTGAAGATTTGTATTAAGTAGACGAGGAGGCAAGGAAGCCAATCATCATGTCCACCTTCAGGCATGCCTTTAAGTGTCCTGCCAAAGACACAACCGCATGCTCTTGAGCGTTGTCGAACCGCTCATGGAGACATGGACCCTTGTTCGGATGCTACAAATGTATAACTAAAAAGCCTCTTGTGAAGGCAAACAAAAGAGTAAAGCAAACAACAAAATAATTTTTTAGTGACCTGATTTAACATAAACAAAACTGGACTTGTTTAACCGTAAGAAAAGAGAGGGCTGTACCTACAAATATCAGTCCGATCGGCCCATGAACCAAGGGAAGGATCCACAAAGGATACAAACTGATTGCTGTAGGTTCAACATGTCAAAACAAAAAGATCGACAACCTCTCAAGCACATGCACTGTAGTTTCACACAGAGTGAAAATTACATGACTTTACAACTCTTTTTTATGATTTGAAAGAAAATGCTTAATAAAACATTTGCAGACAGAGGCCAACTGTTTCAATCTTAGGAATCTCTTCAATGCAGTGAAAGAAAGTTGATTTCGATTGCATTAGTTTTTTATTTTCGGGTTGACTTGTTTTTTTTTTTTCGATCTTTGAGTTGGATAGTGGTTGATAACGTATGTGATTGAATGACAAATGAAACGGGTTTTAATTTTAAAATTCAAACTTTACTGAAACGTAATTTTTTCGCCAAGAAGAAAGTTGAATTTAAAAAAAACATTGTGCTAAAAAAGGATTGAAATATGTCAAAAATAAAAATAATGTAGAAAAGGCAAGAATTAAAACTCTTCTCATTTGGCATTTTGATCACAATGAATGATTTTCTGGAAGAATTTGTCACTGTGTTCTTAAAGATAATCAGAAGTTAAAAAATTCTTAGCGCTTGCCACACACGGTCCTTGTACAGACGTCCATTATCCGAGAAACATTCACAGATTTAAACAAAAATGCAGAACAGATTTGTTTTTGAAATGACAGCGCAGATTCAAGTAATTAAGTACAATGTGCTAGAAACGATAAGTACAATGCTGTCCGACCGAAAGGCCAGCAATCTGGCAAAATCCTTGCCCGACAAATTTTTTCAATAATTGAGAAGTTTTTTTTTCTCAAAGTAGCCTACACAACACTCGTCCTTCAATTTCTTGTTGATCAAAGCTGAAATTTTCACAGAATAACCGACTTGTAGATGAAATTTGCAATA
The DNA here is from genome assembly GCF_918807975.1 of Aplidium turbinatum. Taxonomy (NCBI): domain Eukaryota; kingdom Metazoa; phylum Chordata; class Ascidiacea; order Aplousobranchia; family Polyclinidae; genus Aplidium; species Aplidium turbinatum. Next base: position 22,669,165 of record NC_137482.1, read on the forward strand.
TTTTTTGTACCTCAGTTCTGGTAGAACTTGTGAATACAGTTTTTGTGACGATAAACAAAACATACTCGCACTGTCGCACACCACTTGTGGTGCATGTACCAGTTGTACCACGTGTTGAAAACCACTGACTTAGACCAGACAATGAAAACCATTAAACATTCCTTATTTCTGGTATTTCCTAAAATTTCCATAGTATTTATGAGAAATCACGTTAAGTGCATGATCGTGTGTTGCCTGCTTGATTCTAGTCCAAACTGACCTGTAGTCTGCAGAAGCAGAAACGTGATTTTTGCTTCACGATACAGAGGTGATAAAACGTAGCCTATTAATTAACAACATCGTATTTTGTCAACTTGTTGGTGATATGTGGAACACCAGCCACCAGGGAATGTTTCGTACCAAGTAGCATGAGGCGTTTATGAGTGAGTGTTCATTTTGTATTGAAGTTGATTTCTCAATTCCTTTTTTAAACCAGAATAAATTTTCTTTCCTTCATAAAGTTGTTCGGAAACAACCGAAAGTAAAATGACGCAAAACCTACGTAACTGATTTTCAAACAATCAGCAATGCGACGACTCAATGCCTGACATTCCGGACCATGTTTTCGTAGTGCACAGTTACAAGATGTTCTACGCAAAGGCGATGTAGCAATGAATAAAACTAGGATATCAAGACTTCAAAAATTGGATTGGGTCAAACTAGATCCGCCGCCAATGTGTGAGACCAGGCTGGAGGCTTCCAACTCTACCAAGCCTGCCCCGGTGCCCCCGTTACCCGTAATATCATCGCCATTGGGCTTTGTTTCGGTCCTGGTCCAAATTGAGACAAAGACCATTCGCTTGTGTGGTTGTTTAAGGTGGTCGTGACTACGCGAGGGCTACGCACACACTCTTGGCCAGCTCCATGTCCACTGCGGTCCAATAAGATCGGAACGTGCAGATTCAGGGGAACCGGTTGCAACGGGCTGCCGGGTGCTCTGTTCATTGAGGCCCGCCTTACAGGATGCCTGCCCGTCAGACACTGCCCTCTTCCGCCAAAAAGAGATTGCCGTTGGGGACTTTTAACGTGTGTCTATTAGCCCCAGGAGTTGCTAGGGATTGGCCTAGTTTTCAGCCTGGGTTCACCTCTACACCGCGTTGAGGCATCTCCATAAGATGGGGACTGAACAAAGTCAGCTCCCTAGACACTCCGATTTTGTAGAGGCTGATAGATGCTGATATTTAAGCAAAAAAAGTATGCTCAAGTAGTGAAAGCACTGTAAAAAGAAGCTGTAATAACATATTTCAATCAGTACTCTCCAACTAACTCCCACCTCCAATTTGTTGCGTTGTTCAAGAACAACATCATGAACAAAGGGATAATAAAATTTCTGATTTCATCAAAGTGAGCCAATGCATTGCGCTTTTCTTGTGAGCTGCAACTGGGTCATTTTATTTTCCGTTGGTTGTGCATAGAATTTGTTTAGCTTATAAAAGCATTAGAGGAATTTTGACGCTTAAAATGTTCTTTTTATTTTAATGATTTATCTTCTTCCATGTCCAACATGTTCATGTCGTTGATCCTCAATAAAATACTCACTGTAGTAGGTTGCTTATTTCTTTATTCTCCCTGCAGAACTAACTATGTCTGTTGGAGAAATTGGCCTACTTGTTAAACGAACCAATTAATATAATAATATTTCATTTTAAAGTTTGCAACTTCTATCTGTATAAAACATGATGATAAAATACAGTAGTAATTTGGCATTTTTTTTTATGATGCGAGCAACAAAATTGCCACGATAAAATGGATATTTTGGTTGGTTGGTTTTGAATCTTTATCCTCGGACTGACAAAGCCTTGATTGGTTATTTCTGGTAGTTTTGCATACTTGTAGAGGCTCTTGACACAGGGCCGGTTACCGGGACTGGCAGAGTGAAGTTTTCCGATTGTTGAAGTGTTTTTGGCGGAGAAATATTCCATTCGCTAGGTGCCGCTGAATGGAGAGCAGTCCTGAAATGCGTTGCTCAAGCGCACGCCCCGAGAGTCGAACCAGCGCCACGTGATCTTGATCGGGGCGCGTAACCACTGAGCTAACGGGGCGGACATATTTTATTCCAAAGATCCCAGGAAATTCTTGATTTATTATATGAGAACCCCAGTGTTCCCTCCCGTGATGACTCAAAATGATAGCCAAATCAAATGTCAGTAGATTTTTGTGCGACTTCAAAATAAAATCAAACTTCCCTCGCATCGTCCAACTTGGGAGCAAGAGAAAGTTTAAAATTAAGTCTGACTTTTAGGTTTTCAGAATAAATTGGTTATGAGGTCTGTTTGAATAATTTTTTCAACTGTGTTCTCTATCTTAAGTATCCAAAAACTGGTAGAAAATCGTGTCAGTTGGACAAAAAAACATGGCAGAAATAAACCAAGAACTTACTAACCAAGAACCAAAATCAGTGACGGGTAGAGCAGTAGCCTACACGTATGTGGCGACATTTTCAAACACTGATGGAATTTCCACAGTCAAGACATATGAGATAAGCACACCATACAACTCTTCTTTACTGGAGCACTGGTTGCTGATGATTTATGCTTTTCCTATTCCAGGTTCAAGATATTCCCGGACTTTAGTGGATAGCTGGTGGAGAGCAGGCTGTAGCGGTGGGATGGCGCAGCGGAAAAGGCGTTGACTTTTCAATCATACGAAGCTGGCTCGACGCTCGACTTAAGCTGGTTGTTAAAAAACAGCGCTCATCTTTACCCAGAAATAGGATTTAATAAATTGAGTGGGCTAGTTGGTAAAGAAAAGGCGGCCAGTTCCTTTCATCATTGTTGTACAGTAGGTTCAATACTTACTAGAAGACATTCACACATGTTTCCACATCACTCCATTTTTAATTGTTCCCAACAAATGTTCACATTTGGTTTGATAAGATCGTCACGTTTTTTTTTTTTTGGCACTGCTATAATTTTTTTCGAATTTTTTAAAGTTCATGGTAGTGATTATTCCTACTTTCTGTTGTTTTCCACTATTGCGATGAAGTCATAATGGCCAGCCATGGCCAATTAAATCTTTTGCTGCTTTAACGACGTTTTTTTGTTTTGTTCCTTTTCTCAAATGATTTCACCTATGACGTTGTTCTTCGCGTTGGCATTCAGTATCTTATGTAAGTCAGCTGATGGACAGACATCACGTGATAGGCCAGTTGGCAATGCAGCTATCAACACAAGTTTAAATATTCAAATTACAAACTGACCATGGATGAGTGCAGTACCTCACTGCAAGTGACGTAACACAACCAAATTTGCAAAGAAATCAGGTGAAAGTCGCAAAAACCTCCCCGTTTCCAGTTTAGACATTTGAAGCTAACACTTTTTAGTTTCACTTTTATTTTTTCTCAGGCGTATCGATTCTTTTCGTCTTTTACCTGACTAGTGACTATACGTTGAAGATTAATTTTTTCTTCTTTAAAAGGGGTTTCTTTTCGAAATATATCCTAGTGAAGTGAGTGGGCAACAAGTCTGGAATCTACTCATACATCATGAATGAGCAACTAGTATCTTGCATGAGAACAGCAGTTACTTACAGTTGCAGATACAAGTTAGCAAAGCAATTTTTTATTAATAAGCTAGAAGCTATGTGTTTTTAACTGACAAAGTCTGCATTCGAAGCAGATTTGTTCCACCGCTGATTTTAAGTAACTCCTTTGAGTTCACACTTGGCCTGTTGGCCATCATCTCATCACCAAAAAAAAAAAAACGTTTTCGAATCGTGAGATTTTATTTCATTTTTCAAAGTTAGAAACGAAAGGTTTCTTCCACTTTACTCCGACTGGGATAACCCTAACCCGTGCTGTGCTTACGTTTACAATGTTGACAAAGCTTAATCATTTCTTGAAGTTTGATACTTTGACCCTTTTATTTTTAGAATTGCTGACTTGCAAAGGTGTCGTTGGTTAGAGCGTCCACGGTTGGAGGGTTACGTCAGAGTGGTAGCTTTCTTTAGTTGCATTATCATTAGCCAACGTCTGTACAACTTTTACAAAAACCTTCTTTCTATTTAGTGCTCATGCTGAGAAATTTGTTTTCAAAAGGTGAGAGACGTGTCTCCCATTAACTTTGGAATTTGCAACCGTTGTCTTACAAAGCTGTTCCGTAAAATTTTTTCTAGCAATCTAGGTCCGTGGTCTTCGTCTTGACATTTCAATCTTCAGTGGCGCAACTGAGTGGTTGGAGTGTCGTTCTCATGAAGATTTTAATTAAGTTTAGACAAACCACATAACTTGTAAAGCAACGGCTCTTACTATTTGGCTCTTGCTCTTAGTTAACTACTTGGGTTCTGCTCATAATTCGCTTCTTACTTTTCATAAAGGGTTTTCGCGGTCAACTTACATTGATGGTTCTTTAGCGTTCTAAATGATGCTTGTGCTGTTGATGATGTTGCTCACTCACTACTAGTCAGCTATGCGCTTCTTCCGAGCTTAAAATGCGTAGTGGAGATTCCGCCCCATCTTGATCAAAATCAATGTGCAGTCAGTGCAGGGAGTTGGAACGTATACTTTCTCCTCCCATGTTTAGAGTGAAGTTACTTTCAAAAAAAGAAAAAAACACAGTGAGCACCGAAGTCAACGTACGTGATGTCTTGATAAAAAGGAAAACATTTTTTAATAAGTTTATTTATTGGATAACATCTTGCTCCAAACTACCACGCATTAGGTCATCATGTGTCTCATTAAAAATAGGCTACAACTCATTTTTTTAGTTTCGATATCAGCAAGTAAGAAACTGAACCCTTTTTCAGCCAAGAAGGTAGACTGATAGGATTTTGCACAAGAACTTTGAATGCTTGGGTCGCCAAATCTTTGCAAGAGCTCCGAGCCAAAATCCAACATGTTTTTCACGGTTAAAATGCTTGGCAGAAGTCATTTTTTAAATATGATTCAAAAGCCTAGGAGGCTGCTGTTCGACTAATAGGTTCAAAATTCACAGCTTCGGTTCTAATTGTGATGATTGGGAAGACAAACTTAACTACTTTCAAGCAGAGTATGCTAGTGAGAACTAGCTAAGTTGATGATACGCTGTTCCTGTAGTGGGTCTGCAAACTTTTCAATAATTTTAACCTTAAATTGTTTGCATGAACGATTTCGGAGTTCGACTTCGAATGTATCAATTACAGATACTTGGAGTGTGGTGTTTGAGTTTTACAGTACCGAGCATATCAACAAGATCAGTGGCCCAGCAAGAAGCCGAAACAAGTTTTGGATTATTTTCTTTTTGTATTATTTCGACCAAGTAAAACTCATTTCGAAAATTTCCAGACACCAACCCCTTGGATCAAACATGTTGCAGAACAGTCACACTCTCTTTTTAGAGTAAACTAGAACAAGCAACACACTTCTAAATTATCAACTAATAAATTATACAGCTAATCTAAAGAAATAAGCCCAAAAACTGCAACCAAAAAGTAAAGCTATCCCAAGAACTAGCAATTGCTGAATTTTTTCTGGGATTCCGAGTCCAATTTCCCAAAACGTGATTTTTACACAAACTTATGGAATCGAAGAAAACGTTGTTGAAGCTAATGCACAAAAACAAGCCGCAAAAATGGTAAGTTTGGCAAAATGGGAAGATGATTCCTTGATGCTATGCAAATCAGATGTCAGCTAATCAGATATCGTGGTGGATAAGCAACTAACTTTACCGTCAATTGAACCAACCTTTCGGTTGGGACCTTAAACGTTGTCTGTCTCTCATAAACAAAAATGTCAGTCTCGCCGATGGCAGTCATCTAGGCTGAATGTACGCGTAGGTTAACCGTGACACGTAACAAGGTTTCAGCTGGTAACAGAGTGTATTAGTTGAGTCATTAAAAATGCCCTTCACCATTCACCAATCCCCACCACTATGAGGTATGAATACAAGTTGGTCATTTTTTTCACTTAAGACATACAGGCATGAGACACGTGTGCACGTAGTTGCCCCAGAAAAGGATTTCAAAGGAAATCTCGCACGTTTGAGGTACGCACTGACAGGGTATTAGGTTACTAACGGTGTGATAATACTAAGCACATGCGTCTGGCGGCTGGCCTGTAGAATAAGTAGTGAAAGAAAGCCGGAACGGCGTACAGCGCATTGCTTTTCAACCTGTGGGACGGAACAGCTTACTTTTTCGGATAAAAAAAAATGATAATGCGGTTGATAAACGTGAGGCGGATGAGAATCGCGCACGAGTTTTATTGTTCGTTATGTCCAAATTCAAATTAGCCTAATAAGGTATTGTAAGCGATAACCATGTGTTTTTGATGCCCTCGTGCCAATTCATCCTTTTTTGTGATTGACTCCTCTCTAGTTTGATTGATTGATTGAATCTTTATCCTCGGACTGGGAAAGCTTCTTGCAGAGCTTAATCCTGGCAGTTTCGCATACTTGTAGAGACTTTGAATCACTGACACAGGCCCGGTCACCGAGATTGACAGAGTGAAGTTTCCGATTGTTGAAGTGTTGTTGCCCGGGAATTATTCCATCCATTAGATGTCGCTGAATGGAGAGCAGTTCTTAACGTGCGCTGCTCAAGCGCACACCCGGAGAGTCGAACCAGCGCCGCTTGATCTTGAAGTTTCTTCTTTCCAGAAGTCACACGCTAACCAGCTGAGCTATCCGGGCGGATATAGTTGGAATATTTTTACTTCATGTGTCCGCTTCATCAGTTGGCACAAATTTCAGGTACAGATTCATGATCAGATGCAAGCTGGTTTGCTTTAAATTGCCTTCAGGGTTTCCGGTTTTTTACGCTTTTGAGAGTGGTTGTTTGGCACTTTCCACCATTAGTAGTAAAATGTAGAGTTAAATTCGGGTTTTGTCATGTTTTTATCCATTTTCGCCCAAACGTTTTTTTTTTGTGAGAATCATGAAGGAAAATGAATGTAAGTTAGTAGTTTTGAAATGATGGAACCAAACGACGAGCTGGACTAAAAGGTTTTTATATTATGTCTCCTGCAAACTTTTTTCATTCTGAATAAACTTTTAATTGCCTAAGCCAGTGGTTCCCAACCTTTTTGACCTTGCGGCACCTTATCAAAGAGATAAATAGTTTGCGCACCCTGGCAAAACTGGTTCAATTTTATGAGGTTTCTGTATTTCAAATAACAGTATGAAATAACACAGAATGAGTTGTACAGTATAGCGCGCGTAAATAAATGTATTTATTCAAAAGTTAGTGCAAAATTTGGGCATGACTTCTTGCACAAGGTCCCTTAATATGTGGGGGCACATTCGATAAAGCCACTCGCTTTTCTTCCTCGACTATAAGCAGTCGTTCCCGTTTTTTAGTTTTTATGTTCGATAATACGGAAAATCCACTCTCACATAGGTATGACGTGGAAAACTGCAGCAAAAGCACAATAGCTTTCTTTCCAACGCAAGGGTATTCATTTTTATCCAGAACTCGTCGAGAGGCATCTGCTTGTGCATAAGCTTAAAATTTCCATCGTTACTTACGAATGTCAATTAATTCGTCTTTTTTAAGATTCAAAACAATATGAGAGTCCAGTAAAAATGGATTTCTTACCCATGCGTTAAACATCCCAGCAGTGCTGGCGTGTGAATAGATTTGTTTACAATGGTTCGCAAACAATCGTGCAATTTTATAATCGCGCTGGGTCACACAATTCGATAATCCATCACTGCAATTTGACTTTGTGCGCTGTAAAACGCAAAATAAAATCATGAAACCTGGCAATAATAATGCGTTTTAAACATTTTTATGGAAAGCACAGCAAGAGTCAAAATCTCTTTCACGCTGTTTTTCCTGGGCGAGAAAACAAAGGCTTACCGCCAGCGACTTCTCCACCAAGCGACTCTCCAGAAAGGAGCCGGGAATAATTGCGAGACGCGAAACTTAATACGCACTGAAACCTGACTGAAACGGTTTGAAATAAATAAATTCCGCACTTAACGGGTTAAGGTTAAAATGAAGAATGGGCCGCAGTATTGCAATATCTTGCGGCACCCTTGAGCATTGCAATTGGCACCCCAGGGTGCCGCGGCACCCCGGTTGGGAACCACTGGCCTAAGCACTTAGCAAGGGTTATTCGAAAGGAAAAAAAATATTTCCACAACATTTCCTTGCCTCAGTACGAATCTGTTTCGAATCAAGCGTTTTAGTGATGAGTTTCTTTTCGACTAAATAGACATACGACATGATACGAGAGTTTAAAAATTAAATGAGAATTTTGAACAGTTATCTGGACATAAGCTACCTGAAGCACTAAAACATCTTTGATTTGAAATTATCCAATCGGATTTCCGATTTTCAAACTTCCGAGCAAGGCTCAAAGTGTGATTGGTGTATCTTCGCCAATAGTGAGAGAAATTGCCTTTTTTCTCCGCCCATATAAAAGTGCCCGTTTGAAAATGAAACCATCAAAAATGATCAGCATCAAAAAAAAAAAGAATCAGTCATCAGACATAGGATTGCAAAAAAGCAGAATAAATTGCAGAAGTAAATATCTGAGAATAAAGAAGTTATGTACCTGCAAATATCTGTCGGATTGGCAGTTAATAATGCCTTTTTAGGTATGTTCTTTGAAAAAGCAATAAAGATTTTTATGTCATGTAATTTCGACTTTGTGGAGCTGCATATTCTTGAGAGGTTGCTGATATTTATTATTTTCCCTTGCAAATTATATTGCTAGAGTTTGTCAGCTAATTTTTGATACTTTGGTGAAAAAATAGAGTCAAATAAATTTCAAATAAGTTTGAATTTGAGTAACATCGAAAACCAGCTTCTAGTTATCTGCAGCATTCGCATCCGAAAGTTGGTTTCAATGATGAGCTGCAATTTAGAGAAGAATACATTGTATTATTATTGATTGTGCTGTACACTTGTATAATATTTAGGTAAAAGATTGAACTTGTCTGTACTGGTTCGTGCATTTGCACAAAAAATACCTAACTTTGCAATTCGTTCCATCAATACATCACAGTGACAATTTGTATTTTAACTCACGGGGGTTAAGAATTAAAACGTTTTAAATGGCAGCTCCAACAAACGTGGAGTGCTAATGACCAACCATTTTGACCCAGCCAGTAAATCAACCTTTTTTGGATTTATTAAACTTCTGCCTAGGTTGAATCAATATAAAAAGCGAGTGATTTGCTGTCTGGAAAGTGACCAATCACCACTTCTACTAATTATACTCGGAAGTGTTATAGCGTCAATAAAGCTTAAGAGCTTCATTGCATCTATTCAAAGACTTCTAGAAATTGAATAGAATAATGGCTTTTAATTGCAACTTTCTGTCTGCTAGATCATCGATTTAATTCAAATGTTACTATTATGCTCTTTAACGTTTCTTTGACAAGAACACATTTTTTAGCAAATAGTGCGTTGGCTATTGCTTGGTGGTGAAACTCCAGCTAATTCAGGTGTAGCAGTGAAGTTTTTATATTTGCTGGATTGATTTACAAAAGGTGCTGTATGATTCAGTCATTAGGCTCCAAGGATTGTAAACTCGGCCTACTTAGCTACAGACAGCTGTTGACAAAATTGTGTTTTCTGGTTTACTAAAGTCTGTGATTATTTCACTGAGTTGAGATAAGGTTTAAAAATCTTTGCGTTTTATTTAAGCCAAGAAGCAAATGCTTGACTTACTTTGCATGAGTCAGAGAAGATATCAACAAGGGGTAGCATATTTTGTAGAAAAAGATACCCAACCATCTATATCGTTTTTTGACATTGTTTCAACGTCTGCAATTTGCGTATGATAAATCAATGCAAAAACGACAAATTAATTTACTCGCTTGCTAGTCGTCTGACAGCAATATAGAAAAGAAAGGCGAAATATCATGTGAGCAATTACGAGTTGTATCATAGCCGTACGAGCCAGGGGGGCAGGGGGGGCAGCCGCCCTCCCTGTTGTTTCAAAACGTCGCGAATTCGGGCAAAATCTTGCAATTATTAGGGCAAAAATTGCTATATGAAAAGCTACAAATTGCATGAAATAAGAAAAACTATAAATTAATATCTTTTACCTATCAAACTAAGTACAGCCTCTTATTTGCACAAGAAATGTGCCGCAAAATTTTCATTTGGCACACCCGTATTGATGTATTGTATGGTGATCAAACTGTAGTACAAAATGCATTTAACCAACTGCATCATGCCAATTTAGGCAGCCACCAAAATATGTCTCTAATACTTTTGTGAAACTGCCCAAATCAAAACGCAAAATTTGCTATATAGCTAATTTTATTAATTTTCACAAATGCATCGTGTTGATTTGGGCAGCTGAAAACATGAAATTATTTGATGAAACTGATTAGTCTGTTTATGCAACTGCCCAAATTAGCGTGAGGCAGTTTCCCCAAAATGAACAAATTCATTAATTTTTCCCATTTACATAACTGTATCATTTAGATTTGGGCAACAAAAAAATATGAAATTATCCGATCATAGTCTATTTATAAAACTGTCCAAATTGGCATGATGCAGTTGCCTCGCATCAAAATTTACAAAGTCTTTAATTTTTTTCATAATATCCATAAATGCATCATCTTGATTTGGGCAACTGCAAAATATGAATTTATATAAATCTGGTGAATACTTTTATAAAACAATTTGGGTGGAGAGGTTACGGTACTTTTTCAACCATAAACGGACATAGCTAAGCAACACCACAACATTTAACAAAAAAATGTTATACCTGTTAAAAGTAATGCTTAGCTTTGTTTGGTTACTTTTATAAAAGGGTCTGCTGCTATTCGGCGAGAGCCTTTTTCGGCGAGTTCCCTATTCGGCGATTTTTTGAAAATCCAACTACGCTTTCTGCAAATTCGACGATTGAATATTATTCAATATTCAGACATTGAATCAATGTAAATACGAACCGTTAGACTAATTGGGTTCTTTGAATCCTAAGTCACTGTCTGTATGCAACCTTAGAATATATTAGTTATTTTTGTCATCAAATTACCAGAGCCTAACTATATTTTTAGAGGTAGTGCTGCCAGACCTTTTTATTTTTTGTACTAAAATTCGTATCATCAAAACTACTTTAATTGATTGAACAAAGTTTATTTGAACAGAAGTAGTATGTCTGTGTTTTATTTCATTTAATTATAATTTCTCTATTGTTATGTACTTTTTTTTTAAATCCGCATGGTCACCCTGAGCCGGTTTCATGCAATGTTTATTTTTCTGAGTGTTTTATGACATCACAACGGAATATTTAAGTGGGGTTTTTTATTTGTGGTGTGTAAAACAATATTTGTTACTCCTACCTACCATGCCAAAGTGCAGAAGCATCGAGCAATGCACAAGCAAGGTATCTTCAAAGATGAATTCAGTTATTCTATCTTGATTCCTTTGGTAAGAAATTCTAGCTAGCTGGGGATCAGTGGCGTAGCCAAGGGGGTTGGGTTGGGGGTTGCCCCCCCCCTTTTTGGCACGCGTGTGACGTCACGATATTGAGAATGATGCTTTCAGTCTATGCCTTTAAAACAAAGTTTGCCTTATTTTAAATGAAACATGCGAAGAGCGAGTTTTGCCATTTACCAAACATTCAAATATCTCAGCCAGGAATTAGCAACAAGAAAACATAGAGACTTTAGCTTTATTTCCGAAAAAATGCCGAAGAAAACATGATCTTATCCTTTTGCTATGCCACCGGACAGCACCATTTTACAAGAATATTCATACCCACATTTTTGTTGAAAATGCTCTCAGAATGCACCAAATTCAAAGTAATTTTTCAAAAATTTCTGGGGGAGGCCCCCCAGACCCTCCCTCGCCGCTGGGTGTCGCCATAAGCGAAACACGCCGTCAAACCCCCCCCCCCTTTTAAAATTCCTGGCTACGCCACTGCTGGTGATCTTGTTATGTTAGTTTTTCACTGTTATCATACACCGCATACATTATAGCCTATTTGGGCAATTTCTATAAAAGCGTGCACATTTGGGCAAATTTACGTTCTGCCCCCCCAAAATGGTTTGGTCTCGTACGGCTATGAGTTGTATTGTCAGCTTTTTAACTCAAATAGTTACCGAGGGTTTGGAGAAATACTCAAAAATAGAAAAGTTTAAAATGTTTTTTGTGACATGCTTCCGAAGGTTTTACATTGACATTAACAGGGCTATTAGCTAGCAGTGAATTTTACTGCGTCAAAGCTAAATTGTTAGCTAAAAATCCTTAGATACCACGACAAAACAACTTGACATCAAAGCAAAATTTTGTTTCAAAAACATCCCGCACTGCAACTCTCTTTATGTTTTAAGTCTCTTCTGCTTTTCTGAAATAGTTATGAGTTGTTTTCGTTTTCATCTAACCTCAAAACGAAATTGCTTCAATTTCGAAACAAACGAAAAAGTTGAAGCCTCTTTCCTTATGAAGCGTTCAGAGCAGCCTGCAATAAAAACCTCTTATTATTATTGTGAGGCAATAGGCTACTTTACATGGCATTTACTCCCTATCATCATTGGAAAACTCATAAAGCATTGTATTAGATACGTTGTGTTTTATTTCAAAACTTTTCATAGCCACTTCTTCCTGAATATTTCTTGAAACTTTTGCTAGTTATCGATTCGAAGTTAGAATACGTCATTAGTTTGAAAAAGAAGCAGAGTACTGTTTTTTGTGCAGTTTTACGTGACAGACATCATCACGATCCTATATGTTACTTTTCAGTTTGTAATTAATTGTACAAACGCTTGATACCTCTCGTGACATGATGCCATCCTTGGATGGCAAAATGGAAAGTAAAAATGGAAACTCTGAAGATTCCAACGCAAAGAACGGAAAAAGGTGAAGAGAAACTTTGTTGCGTTTTCACTCTAGGTTTGAATTGGTCTCTGTTATTCCTTGGGGGTTATATTTAGAAACTAGGCGATCTATTAATGTTGAACATGCTAAAGCCAGCGTTTCTTAACCTTTTCTGACTCTAGCACCCCTGTAAACAAGCTTGAACAGTCTAGCACCCCCTAACTATCATAAACATACAACTACTACAGTGCCAGCCAAAAGTTTAGTAGAGGCCGAAATCTTGACATGCTTTCACATCGATGGCGATATACTTTGTAATGATGTCTCTTATTGTTGTCTAACAAACTGTACTGCTGTTTTGATTCATGATTTGGTATTTGACTTTCATTTTCCAACAGAAATTCAATTATTTATAACCATATGTAAGTCAATCAACTCTCTTGAAACGACAGCACAGTTTGTTAGACACCAAGAAACTTCACTATAAAATATACCGCCAGCGAGCAAAAAGCATGTCAAAATTTCGGTGCCGCCATTGAACTTTGGCCTGCATTATTGAAAGGAAAGCAATGTAAAAAGGGTATCGAGAGTCTGTTCACGTTCTGCGGTTGGATGCTTCAACTGGTGTTGCCGAAGTCTAGCAGGCTTCAAATTTGAGTTGCAAGAGACGAAATGGCAGGTCATACACTGTGCCCGGTCTGGTCCTCCACGATTGTCCAGGAATACAGTAAAGCCATACTTGACATATTCGTCACTCCATTTGCGAATCTGCTGATACTGGCAGAAAGACGAAAAAATGCAGAAAAGTAAAAGGGCATTTTTTGATATTATACTGCATGCATTTAGCACCCCCTAAATTCAATTCCAGCACCCCCAAGGGGTGCTAGCACCCCCGGTTAAGAAACGCTGTGCTAAACTATACATCACTACTAAGCTAGACCTACTTGTGCTTTAGGCTTATGGCAAAAGGTTGACTAAAATTTTGTGTACAATTTAAATAATTTTTTTGCATAAAAAATAAGTTCAATTGGCAACCAATTTTCTAGTTTGACAATTTTTTGTTGAACTGTATGCCTGTCTTAAACTTAATTTTTTTTAATTCTTTTACCCCAGCTCTTAAATCTTGTCTAGTTTAACAAATACAAGGATCTATAATTTGTGTCATTTAATACGATTCTTTGCAGTCAACTTTGATCTAAACGTAATGGTTTTCGAAGTTTACCAAAGGTAACTTCAAATTTACTGCAGTGGCATTCAAATGATTCACCATCATTTCTAGTTCGAGTTACATCACTTGATAAAATTAATGAAGTTCATGAGGAAAACTCCAAGACTTTATTCCGGAAAGTCCCGGAGAAAACTCTATTCGATTTTTTGTTTAGAAACACACTTTTCTACTTTCTTCTTCCAAATAACAAATTTCGTTTATTTTTCTTTTATTTATCGTCTGGAGAGGTTGAATCAACGTAAAGAGGACTGATTTTGGCAACTCTGATATGCCAATTTTCATTCAAGCATTGAAGAACGATGTTAAAAACATGAGAATGTCATTGAAGCGAAAACACTAAGCCCTAGGTTCAAGAGATAAAATATGTTTAAAGCAATTGAACTTCTCACACCAAAGAAAAACGTTTTACAACTGAAAAGTGGATACATTTAAGACTTTTATCCGTTGTACTCCACTTAGGTCTACAGCAAAAATGTGCTTGTAACATGAAACATCTTAAAAAAATAGTATGTTTTTGACACTTTTCGAACAAGTATTGTTAGAAGATGATATGATTCAATAATGGTGCATACACTTTGCCAAACAAAACTGTACTTTGGTGATTATTTGTTTAATGTTGTAGGTTGATGCCATAAAAGTTTTGAAGATTCTAAAACACATTTATTCTTGAGCGGTTGTGAGATGGCAATGACAGTGGCTTACATACATTGCTTCAAAACAAAAATAGATAAAGGTTAGCAACTACTGTCGTTGATGTGGGGTGATTTCAAATGCAAACAATAGTATTTGCAAATAGCCTGACGCAAAGGTACTTCCAAGGCCATCCCATTAGGGTTGCCGATGCTAAATGTAAATTTTTTGAAGATTGTGTCTCGTTTTTATGTCAAAAAGCTCATGCTTTCATTTTACAAAACAAATAATTTCTCTTACATCTCAGCCAGCAACATTGAGTTGATTGGGTTTGTCGTCTTAGGTTGATTTGATTTGCATTTGCATCTGCAAATGTTGAATCGATGTAAAAAATGACGTAGTTGCTGCCTCGGCTGTTTGCTATGTTTTCATCTCAGGGTTGAAATCACGTTTTGAAAAACCGTGCTACATCATGTCTCCCAGTAATGGAGAATCCCGCTTTAGCTAGCAAGAATTGCCATTTTTACATTGTTTAAACGTCTGGCGATGTTTGTAGATGCCAAATCAATGCAAAAAAGGGTTAATTTGCTGGCTGGGGCGCTACTGTCGATGCGTAATTCCTGGTTCCTTCAAGGGACCTCACGAATATTTAGACTAAGTTCATTCACCATCAATTAGCAAGTGCTTAGTAGACCACGCAAATGCTAATTGATGCGCCAACAGCCTTCTGCCAAAAAAAAACTTCTTGCATTGATGCATCATTGCAACTGCATACTGATCGTTGCAATGATGTTTTAATGGATTGTTTTCAGTAAAATCAATTCGTTTGAAAAATACAAAAAAGCATTAAAAACGTTGTTTTTTTAAGTGAGCATTGTGTAGGTCGGTTATGGCAACAGAAAAATTTTCACAATTGGTTAATTAGTTTGCTGCAACTGTGACGCAATAGCAAAACATTTTAATCACCATTGACTATGACAAAAAACCTTTTCTGTCCCTGATAATATCTTTCCAGCTGCATGTGGCTGCGCAAGCGACTTCATTGTTGATGCTTTTGCAATGAGCCAGTGTGAGCGAACAATGACTGTTCCACGCAAAAACATCAGTCATTTTGTCATTGATTTAACGTCTGCAGACGTTGAATGAATAAAAAAACGACTTGCTGGCTGAGATAGCAAATGACTTGTAAAAGGTTGATAAAAAATGAGGATAAATTCCATATTGCTCCTCCAGCCATCTTGCTTTGGGGGGAGAGTTGATTGACGATTATTATTTAATTTTAATTGAATTCCTCAGGAATGCATCCAAAAATGTACAACTGCTTTGACAACAGGTGCTTTCGTTTTTTTCGTCTGATATTTGAAAAGGCGTTTTCAGCCAAGTTCACTTATTACAACACTGCAAACCTAGACGCAAAATTTGTCATTTTTACATTGATTCAACGTCTGCAGACGTTGAATCAATGTAAAAATGGCAGAATTTGCTGTCTGGGAAAGGTATCCAGGTTTAATAAAGTTATGGTATACTTTTAAAGTAGTGTATGGACGAAAAAATAATCACACAGTATAAACTTGAACTCTCGTTTGGATACGAATATAATTTTTTTTTAACCAAAACTTCATGAATGGTATCGAGTTAAACTACTTGTCTTTAGATTAAACATCTTGCTTTCTGTTTTGTTCATTCAACTTCCAACTTTATTGCTTCGCTTCAGAATAGGCTACTCAAAAGAATTTTGCGGATGATTTGCAAAAAGGCATGTTGAGCTGAATGTTGTACTGTGCAATGTTTCGTTACATAATTCTAAAATTTCAAAATGTTATCCACTTAACCAAAGAAGGGAATGGCAATTGAAAGTTTATTTTTTTTGAGTGCCCCATCTGCAACATGGTTGCAAGTTTATTATTGTAGAAGTTCCCATGTAACTTGATAAGATAAGAAACAAAATTGAAGCTTGTGATTTGTTTAAAAAGTTCTCAAACGTTATATATTTCAGCTACTAAAAGAAATTTTGTATTTTCTAACTTCAATTTGAGACCACATTTACAGTATAATATACTGTATAGTATAACATACAGTATAATATACATTATGATAGAGTGAGATAAATATAGATATTATAGATAGTTTTTATACACCGGCTAGTGGTTACAATGTCCGCCTCTGATTCGACAGACATGAGCTCGATTCCCTGTCGGGGATGGGCTGACTCGGGTGATAATGTACTCAGTTGCGCCTCTATACGACTGCATTGACGCTGTCTGCTTTGTAAAGCTCGGAGCAACGCATTCCACCAAGGATACAGTGCAATATAAAAAACACACATTACGGTTATTACATTAAATTCAGTTGTTATAAACCTTAACAGCCTCTTTCACTTTTCTTTCTTTTTCGCTCTACTTGGCTTTTGCTAGGCATTGAGTACTTTTTGTAGCATTAAAAACATTTTTTGTTTATTAAGGTCACTTATTACATTATCACTGCAGATTTATATTTGTCATGTGAGTGTACTTTTGTGTGACCGTTTTATTTTAAATAACTAACATGGTACGAAATGTCAGTGACTGAATGACAGTATACACTGACTTTACTGTATACTTTACCCCGTTGTATATTTACAGGGGACACGTTCCTTTAAGCCTTTGATCCTTTTCAGTCGTCTCATGTCAATTTTCGTCCTCAATAAAAAAATTTAGGATTTGTTCGAAAGAGCAAAAGACAGTCCAGACAGAAAATCAACTGCTTTTTCAACGTCTACAGACGTTGAACCAATGCAAAAATAGTTGATTTGCTGTCTGGGATGGTTTTACTTTTTTATAATTGAACATTCTTGAACTCACATAACATTTTGTGGTTTTAAATCAACTGCAGCAGCTGCTTTGCTCTTTCCGTATGGATTTAGAAACCTTATAAAAGTGGCAAAAGATTATTACGAAATGGAACGTGTTTAAACGGAGGGCATTAAAAAGCTTTACTTTTTTTTGCAAGTTACAACTGATGGTATCATACTCAATAATTTGAAATTGGGTGGCACATTCTTGTAAAGTGTAATTCATTTACCAAAAAAAAACTAAAACAAGAAGTCGCTATCAATTAGCCTTGATCCCAGACCAGATCAATCGTTTCTTACATTGATTCAACGTCTGCAGACGTTTAAAAACGGTTGATTTGCTGTCTGAGATGTGACATTGCGAGAGAGTAGTTCACACATGAACCAAAATGTATTGTGGGGAGCAAGGTGGCTTTAATTTGTTGTTATCGGGTTTCATTTTCTTTCAATCAGCTTTGCGAAGGGTCTTACAATAATATTATTCGACTCTTGTGTATTTGGCGTACCAACACTCTACTGTGAATCACAAGGTTTGACGAACTCTATTGACTACGTAACGCCAAATACTTGTCTGGTTCAAGAGTGGGCTAAAGAATTGAAAGAGGGCATTGCAGTAAAAGACATCTTTTCAATGTCGAATTAACTAAAAAGTCACGCTTTGACTGAGCACCTTGTGTTTTGTAGTTTGCTTATTCATTTGACAAGTTTGCAATCTTTCCACTTAAAGCATCTTGTCTGGATTCGCAAAAAAAATTCTGTGACGTGTAGCATGACTCATAAATAGAGGCATACGTCATTGTACCCTGCTCCACTTCCTCCATGTTATTGAGGATTAAAAGTTACACAGGGGTCCTTCATTCAGGATGCAACCGAACGGTTAAATATAATAAGTAAACGAAATCAGTCAGGTTTGGAAACTTGTATAGTTTATTGAAAACACTTTTGCTGATTTTCTATTTGCTTTTTCTACTTAAGGCACTGAAGAAGCCTTTACAGAGGCGAAGCTTTGTCAATGATTGTGGTGCTTATAAGAATAGATTTTCCTGCTCACATAGCGGCACTGAAGATGAATATGTACTGTGTTAATAGCACATAATGCATATAATTTCCATTCCTCTAAATGCCGGCTGTATATTACTTGGTGGACGTTGATATCACTTCCGAAAGAGGTGCCGGTGTAACGGTCCAGGAGTTACTGCGGTCTGAAAGTTACCGTAACTTCTGGACCGCGTATACGCGGTCTGAAAGTTACTGCCAGTCCAAAAGTTACTAAAACAGGGTTTTCAGATTTAACGCTTGCATGCAGATTTGTATAAATGATTTCAACATTGGAAACATGTTGAACGTGAAGACTTATCCACCATTGCATCTTAACAACATGGTTTACAGCAGAAACGTAATTGGGAATGAAGCGAAAATAAGATGAAAGTTAAAAGATGAAATTTGTACCAGAAATTGTTGCTGTATTGGAATGAAATTTTAATTTGTAACCTAACAATTTACATAGGCTATCATTTTAACCTGATTTGTTTGTATTATAGGCTACCATTTGAAGTTGTGTCCGTGCCTTGCGTGCGTTGGAAAATAAATTTGCATAGGAAAGTGATTGACTAGATTAGTGATGAGCAACCTTTTTGTGACTGTGGACCATAAATTTTTTTTAGAACTCTCTGTGGACCATAGCCTTTTTTGTATATCAGATTTATAATTGTGGCTTAAGTTTAGAAAAACAACATAGTAATAAGTAATAAATTTAACCAAATATTTATAAGTAACAATTGACCAAATATCATAAAATTTTACGTCAGTGACTGCCTTGTTCTGTCACACATTAAGTTTGTTGTTTGTCACACATTAAGTCATAATTACAAGTAAAAGTTTGATTCAATCTTAATCTTACTGTACCACGCTTATTAATATCAAGTCGGTTTCTTTTTTTACAAAGAATGTCATTAATAACAGAAAATCCAGCCTCAACTAACCATGTTGTTGGAAAGGATATGATGAAACATTGTACGATTTCGTAAATCTGTAGATTATTATTTATTATTTTAAATAATTATTTTATCCGTGGACCACCGAAAATTCTCTGTGGACCACTTGTGGTCCACCTGGACCACGTTGCTCTTCACTGGACTAGATGACCACTTAGCCTATAGTCTTTTGCTGTCATCCTGATTGTGCTATAATAATGCAACCCACGATTCACAATGTAGTGTTACTGTTATGAGTGTTTTATTGACTCGTTGTAGGCTATATGGCGCTGTTGAAACAAATAATTTAATTGATCATCGCTCCAAACATTTCAAAGTTTGAATCGTGGCTATACGTGAATTGGTGGCATAAAAGGTACAGGCCTTAATATATCGTGCAAAGTTTGCATTTGAAGGCTGACTTGTTAGCCGCTGGTCTTGAGTTGTAGTTGACGAACATAGTCTTTGACTATATTTTATGTATTTCATGAAAGTTAAAACCAAAGTTTTCTAGTGAATGAAGCACTGAGCCTATTTTTGGTCTGGTTTTTCATAACTACCGTTTTGAAGAAATATAAAGTAACTTAGGCTACATGCAGGCCAACCTAGTCAAAACGCCATCAACGGCTCGGTGGCTTAGTGGTTAGTGCGCCCGCTTCTGAATCGGTAGGCATGGGTTCGATATCTTGTCGGGTCATACCAAAAGCTTTTTAAAAATGGTACTGAATCTAGTTCCTGCTTGGCACTGAGAAATGGAGTGGATTCGGGTAATAATGCACTCAGTTCCGCCTCTATACGGCTGCATTGACACTGTCTGCTTTGTAAAGCGCTGAAGAGCAACGCATTCTGCGATGGATACAGCGCTATATAAAAACTAACATTATTATTATTATAACCTTCAGTGAGTAGGCTATCACAGTCTCACATGCGGTGAAGGCTTTCACTTTTACGAAAGTGTTGAACACTTTGAGATTCCAATGAATTTCCGTTGGACTCTCATCGAAAACACGTGGCACGAAACTTAAAGTCAAGAATAATGATTTCGTGGTGAGAATATTTATCCTTGGGATTCATCTTTCGCATACTTGCAGAGGGTTTTATCTACTGACCAAGTGAAGTTTCAGTCCATTTACAAGTTTTCCAAAACAAATTTCAAAAAAGCACACCCACTTGCAATAGCAGTAACTTTTGGACTGCTTCTGCGGCGTTGCAGTCTGGAAGTTACTGTCAGTCCAAAAGTTACCAGGGGTGCCCGGCGTTTTCGCAATTGATAGAAAAGCGAAAATTGTTTGAACTAAGTGTAATGAATTCATTGCTCTCAAACCAATGCAAACTTTTCAGTTAACATTACAAAATACTTATAATTATTAATCTGACCTTTTGAGAGGTTAAAAATTTAATTATTTTTCAAAACAAAATTAAATTTAAATAAAATATTTGGCAACCCTGGTAACTTTTGGCCCGCAGTAACCCTTGGACTGCTACACCGGTTCGACACCGTTCAATACGGTTGTATGTTTAGCAGGACACTTAGACATGCCTGAAGGTAGACACGAAGATTGTGGGCCTTGCCTTCCCTTCCACTTAATCTCAATCTTCAACCACCGGGCGTGAGCCTGGATACAAAAAAAACAAACGAAAACGCATCTTTGATCACCTGCCGTCAGGATATGGTGATGATGTAGACTTGACCACTTTTACATTTGTCCTACCTTGACTTTGCTTCAATGTAAAAAGGTCCAATCTTGCTTCTTAGGTTGTGCTTGGGCGAAACGTTGCAAATGAAAGAGTTATTGCTTTTCAATAACCATTGAAAGTTTATTGATCTCATCCGGTGGACGATGGCTTACTTCCCATCATTTGGCATCATTATCACAGCTAATATTTATTGTGAGCTCATTAGCTGCTTTTACTTTCTACATCAATAAACAGTCAAGTACCGGAAATACTTTTGAATTTAGTAACTTCATTAAAATACGTAGGAGGTTGAATTGACCAATCACCGCAACTACTTTGGAACGCGGCATTTACCCAATAAATTTTAAAAACCTTTAATATTATCATATATCTTTTGAATACTGAAAAGTATTCAAAAGATATATTTTTATAAAATTTGTTATAAAATAAACTGAATTTCAATATTTTTAAAACGTTTTTAGTGGTCAATAATGTTATTAGTGGACAAAATTGTACCACACAGCAAGAACGCTATAGAGCATTCATTGTTGTATTTGTGTTGCATTCTTTAAATTGTTTTTAACTTGTCAAATTTCCTGGTTTGGGTTCTGAAGACGCCGAATCCTTTACCGCAAACCTATAGGCCTACTGAGGGAAAGCCACTGAAAAATCTATTTTTAATTCATGTTTACTGATCCAATAGGCCAGAACCACAGGGTTGTGTTTCCCAATGAACTTAATAAGAGGTCAGGTGGATCAGTTTCATTGTCAACGTTTCCCAGTAATTGACTTTCAAGGGTAGCTTGATGGTTAATGAGGTTTACTTGTTAAACAATTTTTACAAAAAATTTACTTTCAACTACGTTAATTTATGGTGTCGTGCCGACTGTTTAAAACAAAAATGATTTGTCTCATATAGTTGAAAAGAAAATTAATATTTTGGAATGAATACAGTAGGCTGCTAAGTTGCATGAAATCGAAGGCATTTATTGCAGTGCTGAAACATAGAAAATTCTGACAATTAATTTACACGAAATACTTTAAATATTTTGTGCTGTCGTTTTCGTTTAGAATTGACAATGCAATAGTTCTGCTTCAAACATTTAAAAATTTCGTTATTGCGTGACTACAATTTCATTTGCATTGCGCGGACGTCTACAATAGTCTACTCTGAAATGCATGCTTGTACTTATTACAGCCACCCGAAGATAGTGTTAGTACAATAAGTCCAAAACAAACCCTTCTAGGTCTAATACTATTTTATCTTCGTCTTTCAGCAACACACCAAAGTCGGCTCCTATCCCGTCAGAAGAAGTATTTGTCAACATTATGAAGAATGACTTTGGAAAGAAATCAAAGAAAAAGAAGGAAGAAAAGATTAAGATGCCATCAGTGCCGTACCGGAAATTGGTGAGCATGTTGCCTGAAAAGTATGTTTTTAATGCTAGCTTATAGCTGAGTTTTGATTAAACTAACGGATTTGTGTAGAGTCCATTTGATATTTCACGATTTGCTCAGCTGAAGATGTAAAGTTGAATTGTTCCAAATGACCTAATCTTTTTTTATCGTCAACTGTACGCATTTGAATGTCATTTAAACGTAAAGTAAGAAAAAGAATGTTTTATATGCACTATATGGCACCAACTAATCTTTTACTCAGGCGCAAGCCGCTTTAAGTTAACGTGTTATAAAGCTACATGTTGGAAGAAGCAATGTGGCCAGTTGAAAACGATTTTAAGAAGCAAATAAGTTAATAATCATCTAAATATTTTATTTCAAACGAAAGTAGTTTCTGCATTCTAAAAACGTTAATAGTCTGTTTCACCCTTGGGTTTTCGGAAGGTTCTGTGTCATAAATACATTAGAATTTTATTTTTTATTCAGCCTGGTGTTTAAATCTCCATTTCATCGGACTCCAGTTATTAGGTTTGCACGTCGGCAAGGCCTAGACATGCAGTTCGCTATGCTACAAATGTAAAATTTCTGCAAGTTTTGTAAAAGTTCAGGAAACGCTGAAGTCAAATATTTTTCCTAGTTTGAAATGAAAGGCTGCATGTCAATACTGTTCAGCTTCTTGCTACCCCATTTTAAATTATTGCAGAATTGCAACGCGTTAAAAAAGCAAACATTTGCGGTATTGAAATTGTATTCATTTGCCAAACTAGCTTGCAAACTACGGACGAAGAAACGGGAAATTAAAATCAACAAACTTATTCTCTGAACTTCCGTTAACCACATGAGAAACACGCCATTGACAATCAAAATGTTGTTGAAGTGTTCTGATGAAAACAACCTTTCATTGCGAAAGCTTGAGCAAACATTCTTCGTAGAAAATGGATTGCGTACCAGACAACAAAATCCATCAATTTTACATTGATTCAACGTCAGCAGACGTTCATAACAAATAATTATTCATAACAAATAATAATATACGTATATAAAGGTCCAGTACAAACACGTTGACAAAATCTTTATCTTTTAAAAAATTATTTCCTAAAAAAGTGTATATGAAAACTGAAATATTAAACTTTAAGAATTTGCAAAACATTTAAAAAAGAAAAATGGCTGAGCACCTCTTAATTTAGTTTATGACTCATTGTCTTTATTAATGGAGAAATGGCACATACTCAGACCGTCAGATGTGCGCATCATTCATGGGTAGGAACACATGAACAAGATTTTGCAATATATAAATCTCTAGTGATTGGCAATGATTTTGATGACTCATTAAACTTTTAAGTCTAATGCATTCCCAATAGAATACTTTATTTTCATTTGGTATTGTATCGTGAAGAAGACATAGGCATTCAATTTCGTGTCTTCAAGTGTATTTATAAACTGGCATTTTAAAAGGAATCGTGGAATCCCAAAATAAAAGGATCATCTTCGTTTTAGAAGCTACTACGAAACTTTATGTCATCCACTAATAACGACAACATCAACAGTAGATGAGTAACGAAGTAGGCGCTGATATCTCTTAACCTCTGTTCTGGTCCTTCGATGTTATTGAAGACGAGTCTTTTTAAAAATAGCTATCGGCCTAGTTGCTACCCAATATGGAAAACATCATTAGTGGCAGCCTACACAATATGAAGCGTCATGGCAACGTTGCATAACAGAGGTTGTCAAGTGGCATGAGTGAGACCCAGTAGCATTGACAGGGGGTCAAAGATCTTATTCATACCAAACCTAAATTATCCTTCTCAACTGCCTTAGTGAGACTACTAGTCAAGAAAATCAGTTTTTAAGAGTGAAACGTCATCTATTATATAATAATAATAATGCTTGTTTTTATATAGCGCTGTATCCATCGCAGAATACGTTACTCCTCAGCGCTTTACAAAGCAGACAGTTGTAAAGAGGGTTACCATAATTTTGCAATATGTTTGCAGTACCGATATGCGGACAAGTGGGATTACGTGAACATAATAGTAGGAACTATAACAGGGATAATACATGGGGTTGGATTGCCTGTCATGTTTGTGTTCTTTGGGGAGCTGACGAACCAGTTCACGCAATACGGCCGCTACGAACAATGCCTCTTCACCTACAACATTTGCCACCGCATGAATCTCACTACAATCAACCAATCGTAAGTAGACTACATCTACGAGTCATTTGTGATGGAATTCTGTCGATTTGTGCGAACCCAATTTTGAAACGTTAACTTTTAGAATAGGTTCGCACAAATACCTGTTTTTTTCTCGGTAGTTGCATTTTTAGATTAAGTAGAAGGGAAGGCAAGGAAGACAATCTTCGTGTCGACTTTAGGCATGTCTAGTGTTTTATCACAGACACAGCAGCATGCTCTTGAGCGGTGTCAAACCGGTGCCCTTTCGAGTTCCTTACAAGGTCTCTCATCATTCGGGTATGCAGATAATTTTAATGGCCTCTGCAAACCATTTACTAACAAGCTTATGGATTGGCCAATGTGTCAGTACATCCATACTGGGGATGAGAGAATGTGTTGTAAATGTATTGGAGTTCCACCGCTGCTACGAGTCATAAAAATGTTAAAAAAACAATAAATTACGGTTCGATTACCCGTTTACTTTATTTTTTGTTTATTTCATAATCCCAGATAGCGCAGACCATGGCACGCAAATTTTGTTACAATGCTGTGAAAAGACGTAACTTATCGATGTCGATTAATTTCTGAATTTTCCAACTTATGTCACGTGTTCCGACATTACATTACGCAATCCACATTACATAACATGTTGGTATGCAAAATGCGATGTAATATTTAGGGTTTGTGACTGACACTTCTTAAATTTTATGCACATCTGACCTACAGTTAATCGTCACAAGAGTGTGATTACACCATGAATTACCTACAAGTCTGAGGTAACAAAATACCATGACAGGGCAAATGTAGTGCACAGCCGTTCATTTTGAAAGTAGAACAATGCTCAGATTTCTGACTCTCACTATGCTTCTTCTTTTGCTTCCTCCATCATCTCTAATCCCAACTTCTACGCATCAGCACTGACAACAAACGGGCTAGGATAGATCTCGCCAAGGTTAAATCTCTTTGCCGAAGAAAGTGACCATCTTGGCTCTGTTTGCATACGTCAACAACTTTTGTCGGCTGCCTGGCCGAGTGGTAAGAATGCTAGAATGGCGCTCGCAAAGGCCTTGGTTCGACACCTACCAAAAGCATACGGCTATGTGTCTTAATAAAGGCTCATGATCATAATGGAAACGCAAAGTTAGCTTAATCTAAATCTTCAATTTCCAGTGTTAGCAAGTATAGGACATAAAACAAATATATTTTAACCATGTTTATTGTTGAAAGTCACTTCTTTCCAGGGAATGGGATCGTACTGTGCAAGTTCAATTGGATTCTTTCAAACAAACTAACATAGAATTTGTCTTGTACTTCATTTACATTGCTTGTGGGGTTTTTGTGTTTGGTTCTGTACAAGTCGCCACTTGGTCTATCCAAGCTACAAGGTTGGTTTGTTGAGCTAAAATAGTCAACTCAGTTTTAACCTTTTTTACGTCTGAACGCGTTAAATTGACTCAAAAATTGTAAAACCTTAAGCTGTGGTTTTCTGTTCCACATTTAACAAAACAATGTCAATAGCTGCTGAACGCTTTTTAGAATATTACGCCGCAAATGAAGCGATTTAACATTTTTTCCAGAAAACATCTTGCTTCGCCCGAAAAGGGTATGTTATTTGTAGAATAAGTCATTGCAAGATTCACTTACAATAACAACCAATACTTGATATGTAATGAGCTTTATCAGCAGTCAACATCTTTTACTTGTATCTTATATAACTTGTGCAACTTGTATAACTTGTATATATAACTTGTATAATATAACTTGATTCTATTTGAATAAGGACCTTCTGATGATCCTCCTTTAGGTGAAACAGGCTGTCAAGGGTTTAGATAGTAATAACTATATTTGATTTAACTTGTATAATGTATCACTTGTATGTGGCTGCCTGGTTATCCAGGCGTATCATTTCGTGCAAGAGTGTTTTGGTAGCCCAACTAACGTGCATTGAAAAGTTGGAATAAAGAAACCTGTTTATTTTATCAGAACCTTCTGCCAATAGACCTGTGCAGTGTTTTTTTTAAGGTGTTTTGGGGGACCGAAACGGTCCCCCAAATTTCTCCAGCGGTTTCCCAAAATTTGGACTTGCAACTACAGTAGAAAAGTAATGGCTGTTTCTCGCTATGTCTTGTCGATAATACGAATATAGCCTACGATCAATAGTTCACGTCCGGAAAAAAGAATAAGTGGAGGTACAGCTAACAGCTGAATCAAAGATTTATTCACAAAAGAAGTGCACCTTCGATATTCGTCAATGTTTATTTCTGATTTATGGCGGATAATGATCAGTTTTTACGTGTGGAAACATAACAAGCAGAAGCCAACAAGCACACTTTGTTTGATTGTGCAATGTGCAGCAAGCTTGTTTGGCGGCCATGCTGGGCAGGCTGTTTGGTCGCTGTCACAATCATTTAATTTAAGCTGTGTCTTGTCGAATAATTCATTTTATGTTGCGTTGATTGTATGTAGTTATGGCTATTTTTTTTGGCTTTTTTTGGTATTTAAATGATGCACTTGCGGTCTCTTAAAACTACTTAGCGGTCACAAACCTTAAAAAAAAAACTGGACCTGTGCACCTGCCGTTACCTTTTAAATTTTTTGTTGATTTGAGTTTTCCTTACAACAAGCTTGGAAGGCGACTGATAAATGGTTGTTTAGTTTTGATTTGATTCAAAGTTGTAACAATAGAAAGATTTCGTCAGTTTTCCCTTTACCGTCTTTCAAGCATGACGTAAATGTGAGTCGTGTTTTTGTATGAGAAGAGGTTTAAGTGTGTCAGGTGAGTTCCTACAATACAATGTATTTAAAATTGAACAATGCTTATTGATTTACAGGCAGGCAAAGCGTCTTCGCGCGTCCTACTTTAAAGCTATATTACGTCAGGATATTGGATTTCATGATGTCACTCCATCAGGAGAATTGCATTCGATGTTATCGAGGTACAACTTGCCCCTAAACGTTATTTACTACACTTTCAATAATTTTGATGATAAATCACTGTCACAACATGCAACAGATGTCAAGTTAATGCTAAAAAAGATTTAGCAAAATCCAGTGAAAATGTAACTTACAGTTTTTTTATTTATACCCCAATTACCCCATGTTTACGTGAAGACTATTGAAGACTTCTCAGAAATCCAATTCGAGTTACATTTTACCTAAAAAGTGGTTTGGTACAGATAGTTTAACTTTCGTGGTTGCGTGTGAAATAACTTATTCACCGGACCGCTAAAAATATTCAACTTGTGAAAACCTTTGTTAACATTAGTTGAGTAACCCTGAGCTACAACTTAAAAAAAACTTTGATGTCTTTGCGGTTGGGAATGTTCACATCTTAGTCGACTGATGTGGATTATGAACTTATGATGCTTTGTTGGGTCATACCAAAAAAGCTTTGAAAATGGTAGGTAACTGGACTGTATTCTAGATTTAGAAGGAAAAGGTTTACGTAGATTAATGTGCTTGGCTGCGCCCACTGGGTCGGTATTTGCAATGAAAAAAGCGTTGTATAAAATCAAACCTCAACTTTTTTATTGTTAAAACTTGATTTAATTTAGTTCAAAAAGCTGAAAGCAGAGAATCATTGCTTTGTAATGGCGGTTCTTCGTAATTTCCATCCCATGAAGCATACTTGTACCTCCTTCAAGTTTTAGTAAATATTTGGAAGAATTCGTATCAAAATGTGATGTTAGCTTGGCAGTATAGAAGGCGCAACTCGTATGTCTAGTTCAAATAGCTAAAGAACAGTGGTTTCATTCTATTGTGATTTGCCACTAACTACTTAAGATAATTGTGGTTAATTTGCGGTAGTTTAAATCTCGAAGCTAAAAATTTAAAGTTACAAACGGCTTTTATTATTTCAAAGCAACATCCTAAAGCGTCGAAGTTGATGCAATATCACAGACTTCCTTCACCGTCCATGTTGCTGGAATTACATAAAAGTAATCGAATTATTGGTGATTCGTGTCATTTTGGGCTTAAGATGGGATTATGATAAGAAAACAATTTCTTTATCACAACGCATATTTTTCCGTAGAGCTTTCCTTAACCTAACATAGAACTGAACCAATTTCACAGCGATTAGCCGAAAACTTAGATCTTGAAAAATATCACGTTAATAAACTGAATTTACCGTGAAGTTACAGCTTGAAAATGTGTGCAACTATCTAAGTTTAAAATCAATGAAAATTTCTGAAACTGTCACATTTTGGTTTGCTTCAAATACCATAAACTCTAAAACTATGAGCGTATTTGGCAACACTGTGCATATTATATAAATGAATTTTGTTTTTTTATTTAGCGTTTCTGACAGTTAACAAAACACAACAATAACACATACAGTATTATAATAATGTGAATACATAATTTCCTGCTTGGTGTAAAACCGATGTGAGAAATATTATTAAAATATTAATTATTTAAAATTGTTAAGACACGTGTATCTGTAGTTTCAAACATTTGTAGAAGTATAAACGGGGTGGACGAACCTTTACATGTTCCCAGTCAC
The DNA here is from genome assembly GCF_918807975.1 of Aplidium turbinatum. NCBI lineage: Eukaryota > Metazoa > Chordata > Ascidiacea > Aplousobranchia > Polyclinidae > Aplidium > Aplidium turbinatum. The sequence goes on from NC_137482.1 coordinate 22,698,316, forward strand.
AAGATTTCCATTAGGCTTGCTTTCATTACTTGTTACAAGTGCAAAGCGCTTGATTGTCTTCAGGGAGGGTATAAAATGCGTTGTACGACGCATTTAATATCACCACCTAAGACTTAATAGTGTTAACTACTTTTAAATGGTAGTATGATAATTTTGTTTTGTGTCTTTATTGTGCCGCAACCAAAATTGTGCCAGTCACATAATGCGATATAGCAGCAGTCAATTGGACAGAAGGCGCTTACGAAACCTTAGCGAAAGCTTGCGAAAGTAAAACACCAACATCTTGCCTATGTCTCAGTAGATTCATTGCTAACCAGCCATCAATGATGATATCTTGCTAGTCGATAAGCTTGTAACAGCTCTGCAGAAGCATTTTGGCTGCACAATGTGAAAGCAGTTGGTTAACCCTTTGCTTTTCAACGTTTTTTGGGAAGTTAACTGCTCAAGGGGGGGCCGTTTTTGGATCAAATTCAATCAGCTGTTACGAGTTATCCGCTGATGCTATTTCAACAGAAGTTGCACTGGTGTGAAAGCAAATCATTTGTCTATAAGTTTGAAAACTCATTATTTTAAAATTTTATATGTTAAACTTGATATTTCAATTTTTGCAAAGGTACCCAAAAACGACAATTTTGATTTAACTTGCCGCCTTCAATTAACCGTGCTAATCCGATTTCATGCAAACTTCTAAATAACAAAGAGCTCGATCGAACGCACGAAGTGTGTGTGCGGTGTGCCGAATCATTGCATTGATTAGAATTTACGACTTGCGAGCAAATCTTATTGTAAGCTACTCGCTGATTCTAAAATAGTTACAATCAGAGTAATATTGTTACACGAATTTGAAAAAAAACAAAACTGCGTTTGTTGTCTTACATTTTTATCCTAAACTAATGCATTCCGAAACTCATGGCTAGCTTCTCGTTTTATGGAACCAAATTTCTCATAAGTAACACCTTAGCCTGCTTGAATAGCTGTTTACATCTTCGTTTGTGTATTTTAGGTCTACAATTGAGTTTGTAGTATGAATATTTTTAGTAGAGAGAAGACAATTGAACAAGTTGTTGAAATAATCTGAAATTTCTAAATTCAAATTAGGTGCTTTTGAAATTGTGGATTTGTGTCAAGTCGCATCACAAATATCATGCAGGCCACATCATAAGTCATTTCGCTTACGGGTGTTTATAAACATGACTCATAAATTACATCCACAAAAAATACAGCATTTACATCAACAAAGCTAAGTTCGAAGCTCACTTTTTATTGAAGATTGTGTCAATCAATTTGAAAATACATTTTTAGTCAGCCAGCGTCGAAATAATGCAACAGCGAATTGAGGAACATGCGTAAACAAAGGAAATGTGAAATAACCCACAGTCAGCAAATCTACATAAATTTAACGTTTACAAATGTTGAATCAATGTAAAAGGACTGGATTGCTGACTGGGTCCTTATTGTTTGAAGCACTAAAAATACGCGTAAAAGCGACAACGTCAGCAAGGCAGTAATTATGTTTCTGGCCAAAAAAAAATAACGTTTGACTTCAAAGATAAAAATGATTATAACGAAGCTTCAAAGTTTGTCGTAAAACATTTTACTGAGATACAATAAACATAATCATTTTGTGCCAGATTGTGAGAAGACTTCCTAGATTCTTTCCAACCATTTGCATGATTGCAAATTATTTTCTATAACTTTACATTGCTAAAAAATGGCTTCTTTGTTGAAACAACGTGGTTACAGTTCTATAAAAAATTCTTAGGCCTACTACATTGAAGTAATGAAATTTTTTTTGTGATTTTGCTGATGACGTTTTACAATATCCGAGAAGTAAAAAATAATAATGATGAATTATTTTACAAAACCGTGGTTTGCAAGTGCTTCACAAAAAATTGTTGGGGGAAAATTTACTATTAGACGTAAAACGTTTGTAAAAGAAAAGTGTCGGTTTACGTATTTATAATGTTTATTGCGCTGTTATCGAATTATAAACTGCCTGTAGGCTATTGTCTACCTTTGTGGTTGCCGGCCAGCTTAGAGCAGCATGCAAACTAAGCGTTTATGGTATTTGCATCGTGTTATGATTCTCGAAAACTTCCCACAAGGTCTTTATTTTTATCGTGATATTTTGTGCCTCTTCTGTCCTAAACTTGAAGTTATTGTGCAGCACTATCCACATCGGTTTTTAGACTCAGTCTTCATTGAAAATCTTTTGTGTGGTGCATCATTTCAAGTAGTGTCTTCCCCTAAACTGTTACACAAATCGCCCAGAACCAGGTTGATTATTATGTATCTTACAGCAGTTGAGAGCCCGTTATTGTATGTGTGGAATTATTACTGTAGATGTCTGACTAAATTCATGCCAAAGTCGAGCAAATTCTGCTTTCGGGATCCTTGCCGTTATTTACTGTATTTTTTGTTGATAAGTTTAGGCAGCATTTTTCCAAGATAAATGAAGACATCGGTATTGTTCGTCACTTAGATTTAGTTTTCTCAGCATTATTTATTCATTCTTTGATCCACTAGTTTGTCCCACTTCTGGTATAATCGGATCGTTTATAAATGGCGGGTCTTCACAATAGCCGGCCTCTTATACATTGGCGCAACGTATTCAGATGTTGAATCAATGATGAAGAAAGCTGATTTGTTGTTTGTCTTATGTGACGCCTAAATTTATGCCTCGTCTACAGTACAAAATATTTTGTAATGTACATTGTGTACATTGTACATTTTGTTTGTAGGCCTACATTACAAAATATTTTGTAATGTAGATGAGGCATTATCATCTTTATTTTGCGCTCTTTGGAACAAAACACAGTGCACTGTGAAACAAAAATACAGGACATAACAACAAGTAGGCGACATAAAGCAGTGAAGGGACGCCATCGAGTTAGCTGCTACGTGTAAATGGAGCCTATCTCATAATTTTGAGTGTATCTCACAATTACTGTTTGCAAAAACGCTATTTCTCCGGCTTCTCCCAAAAGCATTTGCAGTGATACATTTCCTCAATTGCAAGTTTTGTCAATGAGAGCATTTCCATAGAACGTTTATTTCGAAACCAGGTTTTCGTGTCTTTATCCAAGAGAAGATTTCTTATTGTAACGTTTTTTATTCGTCAATGAATATTATCTGCTTGAAACAACTGTTTTGAATAGTTTGTGGCCTCCATAGCCTACTATTTTGATCGTGGATTGCTATTCTTCTTTGTAGAGCTGATAACGCAAAAAAGCTTGCTATTATTGTTTCTAATTAACAGCTTTGCAATCACTGGCTTTTCTTTGTAGCATAAGAAATAACGCGCTTTGTATTATTGAGGTCAAACCAAACAAAAGAAAGCAAGAGGATGCTTCTCTCTGCTCGCGCATATCGATGCACGAAGCAATTATGAGCTTATGGCTTGTCATCGCAATGTAATCCATTTCACGCTTTGCTGGAAGTTAGCTAGAAATAGCAAAAATTCACCAAAATCTTGAATTTACAAGAAAACTGCACAACTTTTAGCATCAAATTTAATATCATCAGATCCGCCTGGCAATTTTAGGAAAAGTCAAGAAAAACCAAGTGCATGGCGTTACTGTGCTTCAAATAATTAAAGGAAATATGAGGGGGGGGCCAAATCTGGCCTCCCTTTGAGGAGCAAAGTGTTAAGCGGCCGACTTTGTGCACGAAAAACGGCAAAATCGTACAGTGTTGGTTCGACTCTCGTGCTGCGCGCTTGAAAAACGTATTTTAAGGACAGCTCTCCTAACCCATTCCGTCGATCTCGGTGACCGGGCGTGCGTCAGTGGTTCAAGCCTCTACAAGTATGCGAAACTGCCAGGCTTAAGCTGCCAAAGAAGATTTCCCAGTCCAAGGATAAAGATTCTCGCAATTAATCAAACTCCATAAAAAAAGCAACTGATCAGATTCCAAGTTGGTCGAACCAAATATTCAGCTTCAGTTTGGTTTTGATCGGAATTGTATTTCGGCCAGTTTTTATTCAATTTCATGTTTAACTTGAATTCAAATCTTTTGGCGTGGTATGTGATGTCAGTTTGCGTAATTAAGTAGATTGAATACTCCATCCATAAGCGCATTTTTTGCTTCCAAGGTTTAGATTGGATATAAATCAATGGATTAGACTACATTCGACATTATTTGCATTGCAGACATCTAGTTAAGTTCAGTTTTGATTTCTCCAATTTACGTTCAAATGAGGAATTGGCTTAACTCCATAACTCAGATTCTACCTTGTGCAGTTTATACTTGCGCTTGATCTCACGTTTGCCTTTGCGCAATTACGTGTACTAAGACTTTGATTACTCAGTCAGGTATAACTATCTGGGTTGATATTTTCGGAAATTTAAAAAGCAACACATCAAAACACAACAGTTTGAAATTTGTTGGAAAGCAACACTTCTTAGGTCATAAAAGGCAGAAAATAGAACAAAACTTCTATGTTGGTGAATATTAAAACTATTATTTTTGCACTGCTACTAAAATACACTTCAAACTGAAAACATTTACAAGTAGGCTACAGTGTATACAAGATTAATTTCTTATTTTATGGCTGAATGGAAAATTAAAACAGATGGCAGTGTGAGTGATCGAGTAGTTACTACGCTCTAAATGTGGATGTTTTTCTGAGTTTTAGATTTTAATTTCAGTGACATCAAAAGAGTCAAGGATGGGATTGGCGAAAAGGTTTCCATGGTGATTCAATACGTTAGCATGACATTTGCGGGTCTGGTCATCAGCCTGCTATACGCCTGGAAGCTTGCGTTAGTAACTCTAGCTGCTGCTCCTTTGTTGGTCCTTTCAGGCGCTTTGTTATTCATTGTAAGTATCCGTTGAAAATAAATTGTTAATAAAATAATAAAAAAAAAGGGAAAAGTTTCATCTTTCTAATGTAAAACAGTTTCTATCTATAGTTTGTTGAGTATCAGTTGATTATTAAAATAATCATTTTTTCCTTTATGTCTAAAGAGTTACAGCCTACGCTTAGAAAGAAAGGTGTACAATGTTGTCAATTGGAAAGATTCACACAACTTGCATCAACATTTTGCAGTTGTATACTTCATCTATGCATTTGGTAATTTTTAACTAAGATTAAAAAATAACTTTTAATGTTGAATTACCTGATAATGTTCAGTTATCTGACGTGTACACAAGAAAAGAGTTGCAATCTTATGCGAAAGCAGGCGCTGTTGCAAAGGAAGCGATCTCTTCTATAAGGACAGTCACCGCTTTTGGAGGACAGAGCAGTGACGTGGACAGGTGAGCAAACTGAGCATGCTGATACGGTGGATGCATTTAGATTGGGTTTGAATTGTTTGAAAGACGGTTTCCTTAATCAGAATGTCTGCTTATACACTATACTATGTGATTATGTCTATACACTATACTATATATAGACGACTATGTCTACTTATACACTATGCGGTAAAATTTTGGAGGGATTCCTGTTCCCGATATATGGTTATTGGTGATCCAATTCATCAAGAAACGCGGAACTGTTGAGAGTTAATGCTGTCTTTTTATGTAACTGTAATGGTAAACTGCATAAGCTTGACGCAGTAAATCATTGTCAGTCAGCATATTTTGTTGACCGCACTTGTGTTTTGCTTTCGTTTGCACCCATTCAATTTAAATAGAGCGTGTCTTCATCCATTGTGAGGAAATCTTGTTTTAGTGCATTTTTGTAATATTTTGTTGTTTTAAGAAAACCAATTTGTTTTGCTGATATTGAATGTTTTTCCTGCGGTACTGTAAGATAATGTGATAGAAACTTCACTGAGGCTCTGAACGCTGTCGATGAAAAAAAAAAATTGCAACACAGTTTCATTTTTTTTTTGAAGTTACAAAACAGTGAGTTGTTTCCGTGTTGGGTAGGCCTCAACAAAATGCTCTTCCTGCTATTTATAACGAAGCATAAGATCATGAGGAAACATAATGGAAGCGGACATCACTCCACGCTCTTCCCTAATCTTTCGTACTCTGAGGTTCGGATGCATCAACAGAAGATCATCCGTCGATTAAGCAAATCGGTGGATTATACAGCTCAAAATTTTTCCTTTTTTCTCTTACTATTTCTGGCCTTTTCTAACCGTAATTCTCTGGATAAAATCGTCAATTACTGATTCACAAATGAATTTTGCCCAAGCTGATTATTTTCGATGAGATGATCAGATGACCAGCTTGACCGGCCCAGGGAAATCTTCAATCGACTAACTTACCTAAAAGATTCATTGTTGGTTTTTCAACTTATGAATTTCAGCTCAAGAAATTTTTCATTGTTTGTTATGCTTTACATTTCTATAGGTACGCGGCTACTATGAAAGGGGCAAGACTGGTCGGAATAAAGCGTGGATTTATTTCTGGGTTCAGCATAGGCCTCATGTACATATCAATGTTTGGCATGTACGGGCTATCCTTTTGGTATGGAAGCATGTTAGTCATTGCTGACGAGATCACGGCAGGGGAACTGACTACCTCATTTTTTGGAATATTGATAGCTTCTTTCGCTCTCGGCACGGTTAGCAAACATTGTTTTCGTAACAATTGCATAACATTCTAACGAATTCATAGGCAAATCAAAGTTTATTTACATTATGTAAGCTTTTTGCATAGCTGGAGGAGTAGTAAGGAGCAGAATTCTTTTACATCAACATCGATTTCTAAGTGTGCACCAAACTCCATGTATTTACAAGCTAAAAGCCGAAGTGGTTTATGTCCTTGTTTTTGATTCTACTGGGCCTTGGTTCGATTCCAGGCCAGGTCATATCACAAACGTTTTATTTTTCACTTAAAGCAGTGTAGATGAGTGATCATACTGTGGTTCAGCGACAGTATGACATAAAACTGAAATAATGACAGTCGCTAAACACCTTAACAGCAGGCTAGATCGATAGACTACTTTTATTATTACTGCAGTTAAGCAACTGCCTTGCCAAAAAATAGATAGGAGCAGTGTTTGTTACTTGCTAAACTTTCAACGTTTTGTGATTGATTGAAACTTGCTGTCAAAATAGATTGCGATGGATTTTTTCAGTTAAATGACACTTTTTGATTTAAATACTTCCACATTAACTTAAAAGGTTAACTGTTATGTAAGCATCGATTTCTTGAAACAAGTACAACCCATCACTGAAATTTCTTGTGCTAGGCCGGGGCATATGTTGGCACGTTTTCCGAGGCTACTGCAGCTGCGACAAAGCTATTTCAAGTTATTGACCGGGTACCAGAAATCGACGTGTTTTCGGACGATGGGACTGACCCTGATCCTGAGAACTGCGAACTATCATTTCATGACGTCAGCTTCTCATATCCATCTCGTCCGGAGACGGAGGTACGTTTTCACACAATCTACCGAAAACAACCAGAAAAATTCGTGTTTTCACATTGATACAACGTCTGCAGCCTTTGAATCGATGTAGGAAACACGTTTTTTTTTGTTTTGTTTAGGACTGCTAGATGGGCATTCATGATTGATTTTGTAATCGACCCTTGGTTTACGTTTGATGATGAAAGTTTTAAGTTGAATGGACCAAAAAGAAAAAGAAGTCTGTTTTTGCATGAACACTTAAAAAGGTCGATAGAAGTTTTTCTAAGTAAAGACTGATTGGTTTGACACTTTAGATTGATGTTGGACTCATATTTCTAGTTCGTACGACATTTTTATTTCGGCCCCAAGCACCCACGGTCGACAAAATTTGTCAATGATTTGTGATATCAATGGATAATTTTTCCAAAATGTTGTTTCTTAACCACTCTTTCATATTTTTTATTTGATCTAACTATCAACGAAATATAAAAATAGAATTGAATTTGTTAAATGAAATTATCCTAAAATACATTATGGATGAATTATTAACTCAATCGTAGTATAAAATTTAACTAAAATCATAAATTTTTTCACCAAAATATTAACTTATGACATCCTTCTAAAAAATTATAATAACTCAATGACATGACATCGACAGATGTACAAATAGGCCTCGCCATGGCAGCATACCTTTAGCGTACAAGGCTGGAATATTGTTTTACTTTTCTTTTTAAATACGTTCTCTGACAATTTGAAAAAAATAAATCTCCTTCACTCACGCCACGGCTTGTGTAGGTGTTGGATGGCATTTCGTTTAAAGTTGGAAGAGGTGAAACAGTGGCTTTGGTTGGACAGAGCGGAAGCGGAAAAAGTACAATCATCCAACTCATTCAACGTTTTTATGATCCAATCGTAAGTAAGGACGGAGGACTTTGCTTATTTATAATAACAATGTAAACAAAAGCAGTATTTCTAACGGTATTATCAGGCTGTTTTTAATTGTATTTTTTTTTTTGTTACTTATTGGCATTTTCTGCATTTTAGTATCTATTATTTTAGTATCATTATATTTACCGACAAACAAACGTTTTTGTTTTTTTTATTTATTGGAAAGTTGAATCTACTTATCGAGTCTGTTTATAAATTTGGCTACGAATTGTAAAAGCGGAAACATATGTTAAAGTTTTCAGTGTTTCCTTGCTTCAAGTTCTCTTGTTTTCGTCTAGAGATAATCTCACACGCCTTATTATAAATCTGAAAAGACAACATTATGATACTTACGGAAAATTGAGAAGAAAATTGAAAATGTAACCACGGCTTAGGAGATCTCACAAATGTTACTTGTTCCAGAGTGGGAAGATAACCATTGGAGGGCGCAATTTACGCACTTTGTCTGTCAATAAGCTCCGAGATATGATTGGAGTTGTTTCTCAGGAGCCAGTCTTGTTTGAGGCTAGTATAGCAGAAAACATCCGCTGGGGGTGTGTGGGGGTGACCGACAAACAAGTGAAAAAAGCAGCGAGATCTGCAAATGCTTACAATTTCATTAAAAAACTTCCCAAAGTAAGTAGCAAGTGTAGTTTGTAACCCAGACCTGTTAATCTTGTAGTTTCAGCAATTTGAAGTAATAAACAGAAAAACAACGTTTAACTAGCTGCAAGCTTAGTGTTTTATTTAAGTTACAGCTTTGAGAATGAGCAAACACAATACTTAACCAAACCGCGATAAGCCATCGATTGAACAATAACAGGTTAAGTCGCTGATTAAGCTGGAAAAAGATTGAATATTTGTGATGGAAATTCGACAAAAAAATAATTTAAATTCTACAACTTTTTTTTACAGGGATTTAATACTCTAGTTGGAGAAGGAGGAGGCCAATTAAGTGGAGGACAGAAGCAAAGGATAGCCATTGCAAGAGCCATCGTAAGAGATCCAAAAATCTTGCTCCTGGATGAGGCAACCTCGGCTTTAGATGTAACTAACGAATCAGCTGTGCAAACTGCTCTACAGAACGCATCTGCAAGTTAGTGGAATTCTTTTTGTTATTTTGTTGAGTTACACTTGGCCATTTTGAATTTTCCCTAAATGCATCACATTAGCTCCTTTTGACACTCTTTCTTTTATTGAAAGTGCATGTTTGAGATGTTCAGTTTACGATTTATCACAGGCAGCACACCCTTGAAGCAAGAACTTGTTGAAGTATAGATACCAGCAATGCTACACACATTGACAAATCTACTTTTAATCTTTCTTTTTTTTAAACGTAAAGTGATGTAGTTTTTGATATATATTTTTTTATTTTGTACAGAAAGAGACTTTGGTTGAGAATTAAACTTTCTCAGTAATTCCAAATTTAGTCAGTGATGATGTTGATCTTCTTCAGATCGGATCACAGTGATCATTGCTCATCGATTGACGACTATTCGATACGCTCACAAGATCCTTGTCCTCCAAGAGGGGAGGATTGTGGAGGAAGGTTCCCATGATCAACTTTTGAAGACGAATGGACTCTACAAAAATCTTACGCGTATGCAAGTAGGAATGGATCATGAACGCGAGAAACAGACAAAGGAACACATCATAGGTCAATAGATGCATCTCTTGTATTGTTTACTCGCATGTTTCTTTCCAAATAACCGTAAACGCGTTCTTCTCAGTCGTTGGGCAGAGGAATTGCAACTCAGGTGTCTGTTGTTGCTGTTAAGATAAAAGGAAAACAAGACAGGGAAACTGGTATAATCTCCTTAAACGTTTAATAAACTGGTTATGTGGTTAATTAGATTTGTTTATGTTGGCAACTACTTTAACTGAAACAAGAGCATAAATATGATTCATAAATTTTTTGTAACATTTTTTAGACCCTACCAGGTTTATGCGGGATAGCACCACGTCCCAGAAGGGATCACAAAGAGCATCCAATAGATGGAATCGGACTTGGTCCTCTCGCATTCTTCTGAAGGAAAACGCCTTTTCTCTCATCCCATCAAACTTTGCAAAGGAAATAATTTTAAACGACTCTAGCTCTCCCTACCAATCTCTGCGAAAGAGATTAGATGGAGGATCTATAAGCAGTTATCACAGTGTTTTTTCTGCATCCGAACCCGATGACGAGAAACCGGAAGACGATAAAGATCTTGCAGAAGTATCATTCGGAAAACTATTAATGATAAATAAACCAGAATGGTTGTACATGGCAGGTAAGAAAATCAATAGTTATAGTTGAAAGAACTAGTACAAAAATCTTGTCTTTTTATCGTGATAAAAGCGAACAGCAAAACGTCTGGATACTTATCTTCTTGTATGTACCTTAACAAATCATCGCTTTGCTTTTTTGACTTTGTTTAAAATGAGATTAGTTTTAATTTGGTCATACCGTAGTTTATGGTCAACAGGTTAATTCTTGCGAAAGTAACTGCGTCACACTTTGAACTCTTCGGAATAACAAAAACGTAATCGCTTACCCGAGAAAATGCAAGCAAAAATTCGATATTGTTATGCGGATTAGGGAAAGTTGATTCTCTTCTAGTTGGTGAGTTGTCTCACGTGTCACTTTTAATTACTGTGTTTTAGGGGGAAGCATATTCGCCGCCATAGCTGGATCAGTAGACCCGATAAATGCGATTGTGTTTGCAAATGTTCTAAATATTTTCATCATGAATAATCCCCTTGCTCAAATAGAGAGAGCGAAACTCTATGGGCTTCTTTTTCTTGCTCTCGGATGTGTGTCCTTTATAGCTTTCACAGCAGAGGTAGGTTATTAATTTTGAAAGTTTGGTTTTCATTTCTTCGGTAGTCTGTGTACCTGCTGGTCGAAAACTTTTTATAGCATTGAAAATATCTTCATCAAACTTAAAAAAATATTTTGTGAGCAGGTTAAACTAAGTTTTAGATTACAGGCATACTCAATTTAAAAAAGTAGACAGTAGGCTATCACACTAACTTGGAAAACTTAAGTGTAATAGAGCCTTCGACACACAACGTGGCTTCGTCAATACATATTCTACATACACTCTATTTAGGCTACTTTGTTCGCCAAATCTGGCATCGAACTGACGCTTCGGCTGCGGAAAAAAACCTTTCAGTCCATTCTTCGTCAAAACATCGCGTTTTTCGACGACCATGCTAACAGCACTGGTACCCTCTGTAATCGGCTCTCTTCGGACGCCGCGAGAGTTCAAGGGAGCACCGGAGGACGAGTGGGAATCATTGTGAAAAATCTCAGTTCTCTCGGTATAGTCTGTGTTGTTTAGTGACTTTTTTATTTGATTCCTGCTAGATTTGTGACTCATCTCAAAAAGCAAGCCTACTAAAACGAAAAAAATCAGTTTACGATGATCCGTAAAATGCAAAATTTGATAAAACTAACAAAGCGAACCACATCGCAGCAAAATGCGATTAACTTCTAAAACTATTTTCAGTCTGCTTTAGTATGGTATTCTTGATTCGTTATGAAACCCATCTTCATCAAGACGGTTTATTGATAGCACTTTACTGAAGAAAAGCATAAGCAAACCAAAATAATGTTTTATTTATACAATTAACGTCTTAGACTTGCAAAATGAACTAAAGAACAATGTCAAAAGCTTATTTTTTTCAAAAATAAACGAATTTTTGTCATTGTGTTAATAGATTGATTTGAGGAAAGTAAAAAGCCGTGAGATTGTGCTCCGAAGGCATCTAATCTTTCGAACCACACCCTTTCACTTCCGAAGCAACAATATCGGCCACCGATAGCTAGCCCCGATAGCTCAGTGGTTACGAGCCCGGCTCAAGATCACGCTGCGCTGATTCGACTTTCGGGTTGTGCGGTTAAGCAACGCACGTTAAGAACTGCTTTCTATTCAGCGGCACCTAGTGAATGGAATAATTCCCGGCAACAACACTTCAACAATCGGAAAAACTTCACTCTGCCAATCTCGGTAACCGGCCCTGTGTCAAGAGCCTCTACAAGTATGCGAAACTACCAGGAATAATCAATCAAGGCTTTGTCAGTCCGAGGATAAAGATTCAAAAACCAACCAACCAATATCCACAAATTTATCATCTCGAGAATCCGGATCTTAAATTTCGTTCAGAGCTTCAATATCATTTTTCAACAAAACACTTTCTTTTAGGAGTTGCCCTTGGGATTGGGTTTTGGTTCAGTTGGAAGCTAACATTGGTCACCTTGGCTTTTGTCCCCTTTATAGTGATCGGAGGGATCATAGAGATGCATCTTATTATTGGAGAGGAAGGAAGTACCATGGACACCTCTGATGCTGGTGAGTATGATCAAGAGCATTAACATGACGTGATTTGACTGTGACGTTGTTTAAACAATACACCGAACATTCCATTAGGCAAGGCGGAAATATCCATTGTTATTACAAAAATAAACACCTTTTGGAGCTTTGAGCGTGCTGGCAATTCAAAAACAATTAGCAGTAGCTTTGATTTTAGTGATTTGGTTTAGCTAGAGATTGAGAAACTGCATCCCAGTGGGAAATTTCAACTTAAATAAAATCGAAATTAAGAAATTGAAACCTTGATTTTTGTTTCTGAAAGTAAATAAGTTTAAGTTCATATATCACTGAAAAGTTTTGAAAGAGTCGGTCAGTCATTGAGTTAATTGCTGATAGGCAAAACACTGTTGGAAGGGAATGTAACTGTCTAGCAACATTTCTAGTACCTGGCTGTCAAAAGAATACAGGCTCAAACGCTGTTTTTTTTATGTCAAGTTAGTGTAGTATCAACACGATTTTGCAGGTTAACTGGAATCATTATACTTTTGCAATGTGGGTGTTAACTAATCAAAGACAAACTTGACATTTGCAGATCAACTTGCTAGTCAAGTAATAGAAAATATCCGCACGGTTGCGTCCCTGAGAAGCGAGCACATGGTTCACCAACGCTACCTTTCTAAACTGTCTGAGTCACTGAGGTAGGTGAGAGACGTCGCTCTATTAGTTGTCAGCAATATTTGTAGTTATTTGGGTTCAACCAACAACGTCTAGATGTTTTTTTTTACATTTTTAACTGAAATATTACTTCAAATTACATACGGTAGTTATCAAGTGGACCAATATCTGCCTTTTCAAACTGCAAGTATGCAGGGGCAGCGTTTCTGGACTAATGTTTCAGTGTCATTGTGGAATAAAACTCATACAAGAAACAAAGATTGCTTATAATGTAGAATGGCACGATTCACATTGTATAAACTTTTGTCTCTGCCAACCTGTGCTATTATGTTGATGCAGAACCATATTTATTGTGAGACGCACTTGCATTAATTCAATGGTTCAGGAGACTTGTATGCTTTTGCTTCATTTTGTCTTTAAATGAATCTGTTCTGTTGTCTATCAGAAAGGTGACGCACAAAGCCTTGCTGATAGGAGTCGGATACGGATATTCCCAATGCGTCATATTCTTGGTCTTTGCTGCCACCTTCCGGCTTGGGATTGAGCTCGTGGAGTCAGGAGAAGTCAACTTTGCAAGCGTATTCAAGTAAGTGGAAATAAAAGTTTTAGTTGATTCAGCAAATGATGATTTTAAATGCATGTATAACGACAAAATATATCCACTAACAACTTCAACATAGCAGTAATAACAACGACTGTGTATTCCAAGTAGACATAGCCCAGTGCGTTTTAGACAAACACACTTGTCTGCCCCGTTAGCTCAGTGGTTACGCGCCAGGCTCAAGATCAAGCGGCGCTGGTTAGACTCTCGGGTGTGCGCTTGAGCAACACATTTCAGGACTGCTCTCCAATTTAGCGGCACCTAGTGGAGGGAATTGCAGTCTAACTGCAGTAGAAAAATCTTACAACAGAGGAACTTGGCGTTTCATTGCCTCCAACCCTCGACGAGAGGAAGGAACTTAATGATGATGATGAGTGGAGGAAATACTTCCCCGCAACAAGACTTCAACAATCGGAAAAACTTCACTCTGCCAATTTCGGCAACCGGCCCTGTGCCAAGAGCCTCTACAAGTATGCGAAACAACCAGGAACCTATCAAGGATTTGTCAGTCCGAGGATAAAGATTCAAAACCAAACCAAACAAACAAAAAACTGGTTGCCAGAAATCTACTTCGTATCAAACGTTAACCATTGTAGTAGTTATTTAAGTGATGATAATAGTCATTATTTTTCCTTAGAGTACTCAGCGCAGTGTTCTTTGGCGCGATGGCGATTGGCCAAAACAGTTCATTTGCTCCCGATTATGCGGAAGCTAAACTGTCTGCTTCGAGACTATTTGCTCTTTTCGACAAACAGCCAATCATCGATGCTCATTCAAGAAAAGGCCACTCTCCGGTAAGAAAGTTGTTTTGAACTAAGACACACTTGCACCTACATAACTTCTTCAACTATGATGATGATGATTATGTGCATGATCTGATACAGACGTTCGCGATGATGGTCTTCCAAACTTCTTTGTTAGTTGACATCCATACAAACTTATACGGTTGTGTTTGTGGTCTATTGATTTCGTTTGTTTAAATTTAGGTATCCCTGGTTTAAATATATTAATCTTTGACAATCTCCTCTTCTTTTTTCTTTATCTTGTGTAAAGGGACCTATTTTCTGGGGTTAGGTTCCAACCATCCCTGGTTCCAACCTTTGAGAATTGCTATCATGTAAAGTTTGTTCACTGCAAAGTCTTTTCGACAGCATTGTTTTTCTTGTTGATGATTGTTGCTATTTACTGAGAATATTGAGTCGTGAGTCTGTCGCTCGAGTAGCCAAGTGGTGAAAGCAGCGTTGGCACGGCGTACGGAAGGACGTCGGTTCGATACCTATTGAAAACAGTCGGCAATATGTTTTACCAAGGCACTAAATAATATGCTTGAACGTGGACACAGAAGTTGGCTTCCTTGCCTTTCCGTGTACTAAATCTAAATTTTTAATCCCCAGGAACTCGCCAGCACAGGACAAAGCACTGAATTAATACCATTTCAACATTACCTTGCTGCAGTGCTTCAGCAATGAAAGATTTGTCTGCAATTTTTTAATTTCTCCTTTAAAAACCATAAATAATTCTGTTTAAGGTCCTAAAAGTCAACAACAAACCATAAACGGATTTTTTATTGTGCTAAACCGTTTTAAAACTTTTGTAGGCGCATTGCAAAGGGACAGTTACTTTGAAATCCGTTTACTTCCGATATCCTGCTAGACCGGATGTTTTAGTGCTAGACGGATGTGACGTCACAATAGAGTGCGGCAAAACTCTGGCGCTGGTTGGCCAATCAGGTTGTGGGAAGTCAACTGTTATACAATTGCTAGAACGATTTTATGACCCAAAGGCCGGTCAAGTGGTGAGATATTTTTAGATAAATTTCCTTTGAAGTTAAATTGTATTAAAAATGAATAACTAAACGAAACAAGCGAATACATTAACCCGAACAACTTCCATGCCTTTAGTATTTGCCAGCATAGCTTTAACAAGTTGTGTGACAAAAGAAATTGAAAAAACCTTAAAACTTATGTTGATTGGGTTATCACAGTGTTGGGTTGCAACCAGTTCATGCGAACCTGTTCTTTACATAGTTTTCTTTTTACAGAGTTTCTTAACATGTTTTGTTTGACCAATATGACATAGCTTACTACAAGTGAGAAAACCTATTGTTAAAGTATTTAAACCCTCACACTGCTTTATCATGTAAAAAATAGTTTTCAATAAGTTATTAGGTAACTTGAGTTTAAGTTTGTTGTTTCCAGAGAGCAAAATCGGTCATTTTTACAGCAATCAATGCAGACGTCTGCAGACGTTGAATCAATGTAAAAATGACGGATTTTTCTGTCTGGGTCACTCACATGATGTGCGTTCGGTTAGTTCTTGAAAAACATGTTTTACAGCAAGTAACGTTGAAACTGTAATTCATACTCTTGCAAAGTCATGTAGGCTATGTAGCCATGTTGCCAATTTGCACAATTTAAAAACCACAACATGTTCTTAGTTCTGCTATTATCAAGATTATCAGCAGAGTAATCTTTTATATGACATGCTACAAATGATAAAATATTAGCCTTATACTAGTAATGAAGTAGTGTACCAGAACTTTACTAATAGAGCTTCGGTAGAGAGTTTGTCTTGTTGGTTCAACTTATGCCTATGGTTCAACTTTACTAATGTTTGAGTGACAGATGACCTTGGCTGCCATGCTTGTTGATTGAAATAAAATTCATGTCATTAATTGGTATTTTCAGGCTACTTTTCTAAAAAATCGAATAAACTGCACTGGACGATAATAATACGCTATTATGCATCTGACAATTAATTTATGCATTAGCTCATAGATGATTATGACGTGAAGAAATTAAACGTGTCATGGCTGCGTAACCGCATTGGTTTGGTCTCTCAAGAACCAGTTCTCTTTGATAGAAGCATAAAAGAAAATATTAGGTAAGTGTACAGAACCTTTAAATATTTTCTTGTGAAAGTGAAAAATGCTTTTGTTTAAGTTGCAAAGTTTTGTGATAAGTTTGGTTTTGATACTACTTTAAGTTCAAATAAATTTATCCGATATTTAAGTGGGTTGTGATTACATTAACAAATACGTCAAAGATTCTAAGGCCCCCCGTATTTGATTGACATGTTTGCTTAGATACGGAGACAACACCAGAGCAGTGGACGATGACGAGGTGATGGAAGCTGCTAGAAAAGCCAATGCTGACCAGTTCATACAGAAATTAAATCAAGTAAGAACAATTATAATAATACAATTATAATTATAATATTAATAATACTATTATATTTATATGGCCGCACTCACACTAAGCAGTGGGATGGCGCAGTGGATAAGGCGTTCACTTTCCAATAACGCAAACCTTGTTTGACTACCGGCTAAGCTGGTTGTTGAAAACACCGCTCACCTCTGCCTAGGGTGTAATAAATTGGGTGGGCATAATTGCTGAAGGAAAGGCAGCCAATAAAAAGGAACTGGCCACCCTATCCTTCTTAGTGCCGAAGGCTTAGTATAATGAAAGCCTTATCTTCTCATACCGACAATTGAAACAAGTATGGGACCACGTTTACCTCTTTACTCACACAATATAAACCCCGCTTCTAGGTGCTATAAACATGACAGTAGCCGCCAACACTAGTTATTTGGTAATTCATTTATAATGAATTGTAAAATGGAACGTTTTCGAGCGTATTTACTAAAGTCTAATTATGTTGGAAAGCAATGTTCAACAAAACGGACTTTGTTAATCCACAAAAATATCTATGTTTGAAGCTTTCAATCGATGAAAAGCTCATGGCTTAAGGTTTTATTTTTACTTATTTTTAATCCACTGACGAACCAAAGCAAGACATTCTTAAGAAACAGCTTGCTATTCGTCCACGTTTTTAATTTCTTAGATAACGTAACTTTAATCCGCTGTTCGACATTCCATGTCGGACCGGTCTATATTTTAGATCTTTTTCTCAAAGAACCCATCGCTCTGCGTGTTGGTACTGGCAAAGTCTAGTCAATGTATTTGTTTCGAAAACGCCATATAACACGCAACTCACACAGGCAGAGTGAATGAAATTGTCAAAACAATACATCGTGTAACAGTAGGTTAGATTATGACACAGTCAGGATGGCAGCGAAAAATCATAAGCAGTCAAAGGTGGATATGAGAGATAATGTCATATTCCCCTCTATCCGCCGATTTAGCTTAATAGTCGAAAACCTTTGTTCAACCTCCTCCAGCACGGGCTTCCACAGTGAAGTTTTTGCTACACTCCAGTTTCGTATTGGAGAATATTGTTAGGTGGCGCTAGGGATTAAACTTTTACAGAATGTCATGACGCAACCATAGATATTGGTTTTCCGCAAGGATATCTATCTGTAAATATATTCGTGATTATCCGCAAACAGAGAATCAATTCAATACATCAGATATAGCGTAGCAAACTGGATGATGTTGAATGTAATAGCATCTTCAGATATGATACATAAGACTGAACGAGGTTAGCCTAATATAAAATATGAGCTTTCACCACTTGTCGTTTACATTAGTTGAACCGCACTCAACCAGTGTTATTTTGTTTATTTCTAAGTGGTTCTACTATAACAAAGTGGGCTGTACATGTACAACATTAACTAGTGACAAAACACGATTATCAGGGATACGACACACGGGTGGGAGAGCAAGGGAACCAATTATCTGGCGGACAAAAGCAACGAATTGCTATAGCTCGTGCTCTGTTGAGAAATCCAAAGATTCTCCTTCTGGATGAAGCAACGTCGGCTCTGGACTCACAAAATGAAACAGTAAGACTTTGGTTTGAGTAAAGAAAATTCTAGTTTTTTATACAAGATCTAGGTTACTAGGTTGCAACAATGCCAAGTAGCTGGAGTTTTGGTACCAGTTTGGCTTCACAGTCACTGAAGCATTATTATTAAATAATAAATATAGGAGGTGACGTAGAATTTCCATGACAAGAAGAAACGTTAAAGCAGCCTCGCATATTGCACATCATTCACGTGACTTGATCCGTGAAGATTTACATTAAGTTTTGATAGTTTCAGCTATCGACAGTTGTACATGTACCAGTAGATGTAGTCTAGCATCCATCTTTCTTTGTCTTATTCTTTGTTCTAACTTCTATTGGACTCCTGACTTTACGCTGAAGGCGCAATAGGTCTGCTATGAAACTATTCATAGCCTATACCCATTGATGCCTTGGTCGCCTAATTTCAGCTAATGAATTTGTCCTGTTTTTTTCCAGATTGTCCAAGAAGCTTTAGACAAAGCAAGGTCAGGTCGTACCACCATAGTAGTGGCACATCGACTTTCAACTGTAAAAAACGCTGATAAAATAGCTGTGATTGATCGTGGACGTATTGTCGAAGTCGGCACACACAGCGAGCTACTTTCCAAAAAAAGAACATATTACAGGTCAGTTGAGAATGAATTAAAAGCAAAGTTTTGCCATTATTTTGAAGCAAAGCCTCTTTTATTATTTGAAAGTAGTAGGCTATCACCTGAGCCAACGTTTATCAATCGGAGGTGCTGGAAGCAACTTTAGAAGGCAAGTAATTTGAAATCCAATGAAAGCATTAAGGTAGCGTAAGTGGAAAAAATTTTGATTTTTTTTCTGCAGTAGCTTATGTTGTTCATGGTACGTACAATCGTATGTACATAGGTTTAACTAGATAAACCACGCTTGGATATATCAATCTTTCACGTTTTTTCGCAGCCTGGTAAACGCACAACTATCGCCTTCAGAGAGAGAAAATTTTACCACAGAAAACACCAATTCGACTCAGCGTGAGGACATCTCCTTATAGCAGAAGACAGAGTGTATGCAACAGCACAGACCTCTATTGCACTTTTCAAGCTTAAACCAACCAAGCTGCCTATTTTCAAATTGATTATAATGGATTTGGAAAGAATACGGATCGAAACGGAACTAAAAGATGCTGTGATTTTCTTCAGAGCAACGATTTGAAAAACAAATGTCATAGTTGCGCCATTTATTGGTACGAAGTACGATAGACGCAACAGTAGCTACATGATGTGAAAAAATAAACGTTATTATTGTTAATTACTAAAATATTTGTCAGAAAAAGAACCTGTGTTGACAAAGCAATGAACGACATCGCTCCGCAGTAGGTTGTTGTTGTTGTTGTCAGGCTTGCTTTAGGCCACGTTGCGTAAATCAATCAAGCAAAACCTTGCTAAGTAACGTTTGGTGTTTGTGCAACACGTGTGTTTCACTTGGCATTTTTGCACAACTGCTGACATCAGCAGAAGCATAATCGTTGCAAAGATTTTTAAAATAATATCGTTAGGCTATGTGTTTTTTTTTTTTTTCTTTACGTTTTGAAGTTGAAAAAATCCAACTCGAGTTTCATTAACCTTTCTTTCCAGTATTTAAAACAAAAATTGTTTGATTTTAGAAAGTTGTTTTTGATCAAAATGTTAATAGGTTTTTGTTTTTCTGTGGATTTAATATGCATTTAATGTAAATTCTGCTGTTTTTGAATGTTCCTTTGTTGATCGTCTGCTTCAAACTTCTTGTTGTTGGACCAAGTCTACCTCCAAGTTGTTTGTTTATTATTTTAAACTCACTGAACTTTATTTCTTTAATTGTGTTTTTGTTTTGTTCTTCAAGGACTTTTGTGCACTACAAAATACGTTGCCTGTTTGTTTTAAGAATTAAGGATTTTTAAAATGAATAAAACTGAACATTTAATACTTCGGCCAGTTATCTCAAGCGCTTATATTACTTAACAGGAAATGCCATTTCTTGTAACTATAAATGCTTTTGCAAGATAAGGCCGCAACTTTAAATAATTTCAAAGCAGTGTTGGAACACACGTGAGTAATCGTGAAAGGCATTACAGGCTACTTTGGCTTGGAATAGGCTTGTCCTCAAAGTTTTCATTCGTTTGTTGCATGACACAATTGTTTGAATAAGAGTTTGAATTTAGTGGCGCGGGGGCTATTCATTGCCGTGATGAAAGTTTTAATGACAGGGTTGTGGAGTCGGAGGGATTTTGGCGTGTCCGGAGTCGGAGGAATCTTGGCGTGTCCGGAGTCGGAAGGGTTTTTGCGTGTCAGAAGTCGGAGTTGAAAAATATGGCGGACTCCAACTCCGGCTTGATACAAAACGATGAACAATAAAATTTTAGTTTTCAAACTTTTTTCAAAATATTGTGTCTTGTTCTCCTTACTGCGCTCTGAAACTTTGCCAGAAATGAGAAGCGTTTGTTCTTGTCCTGCACTGCACAGTATTTTGCAGAAACTTCAAAAGCTGAAACAAAATTAATAACACAAAATCGCATTTTTTTCACGTAGGGGGGCCCTCAAAAGTCGGGGGTCCGGGGCACCTGCACCCTCTGCCCCCCCCTAAATCCGGGCCTGACTCCAATGCTCTGCTTTGTAGACAGGCTAAGCCCAATGTTTCATAGTTTGACCACCACATGCAGTTGACAACTTAGGCCGACATTGTGAGCTTTGAAGAACACATCGAAGCTGAGATGAAAATCTGAGGTTTCATGATAAATTCAATAGAGCTTCTGAAAAAGTCAAATCGTACCATACACATTGTGTAGTCTAACAGCTTTTTTGATGACTATGTTGATGATTCACTAAAAAAAGGTAGAAGTACCATAATTCATTGGTATCATTGACAAGCTACTTTTCGCGCCCTTATTTTTTGCGCTCTATTCTGGTAGAAGTGTGTCGCCGGTTTTGAAAATTTTTAAGTGTGAAAAAGGATGCGGAGCATTGCTTTGGTTTTATCTCAGCTGCAGCTACGCTTAGACGGAATCGCAAGGCAGATTTGTGTGTCATTGAGAAGCTCAGGATTCAGGAAAGATACAAGCCTTAGTTGACGAATAAGCACTTATTTCGTAACTAACTTGTCATAATACAAAGCTCATCATTATTAGACAAATAGACACTATCAGTTACATTAAGGGATTTTTTTAAACCTGTTTCCTACACCTTTAGCATTGCAGGGGTGGATTCAGCAAGTAATTTAGAGCAGAGGTTGGGGGGGGGGGATTTCAACAAAGCACATTGGTGTGTACGTTTACATAAATCTAACCTTGCCAAAACATGGAAAATACAGTTACTTTTCTGTGTTTTAGGGGAGCTATGGGCTCAATTGTAGCGTGATAGGTATTTTGTATGAACATTTGCGGTTTGAAACATTAGCCTATTATAAATAAGTTGCATTTTTCCACATTTCTAAATGTATCGTATTTTTTGTTTACCTAGTAGGCTACCTAAGATTGGTTGTTTTTTGCAAACTAATAATTCGAAAAGTCTACTTTGCCCAATGCAACAATGTCGATCTCAAGACTCCAAGAGAGTATTTTTTTGCATACGCCACTGACTGAAAGTAAATTCTTTTTTAATTCTAAAAGAAATAGATGAAAAAAAGAAAACCCCAAATGTAGTTTATCTACCAGGTTTCATGATGATTATAACTTAATTTTCCTTGGTAAACTAAACAAGATCCTTAGTTTTAAATTGTTGAGCATAAAATCGCTTTTAATTTCAGCGTTCGAAAAAAATTGCTTTTGTGAGCACTTTATAACGATGGACCACAAAATACTATAGATATAAAACGACGTTGCAATTAATAATGACACTGTTAAGGTTTTACTAAATGGCCTTCCACAACAGCAAAGGTCTTTTAGCGACTGGGCTCATTTTTAATTTTATATCGGGTTTAGGATGTCATCACATTATTACCCGACTTACTCTCAGTCTCAGGGAGTTATGCAAAAACGAACACAATCAGTAGGCTATCGTTTTTAAAGTCATCAATTTGACCCGACCTGGAATCGATTTTAAATCTACCAGCACCAGAGCCAAAGACGAAGCTACTCGGCCATTGAGGTGGTTAATTCTTGCAATTAGAAGAGATTGTATAAAATGATTGTGTTCAGAAAACTGGTTTACTAATTAAAATTTTCGTACTGTAAGCACCAACAGCTTAATCTACAACTGTGAGCAAAAACGTTTTAAACTAGGCTACTTGTTAAAAATATTGCATCATTGTTTTCGCTCTCGCATTGGCACAGCCATTGCAACTTTTGTAGGCTTTGTGTGGTCTGATTTTATCATTCAGTGCTTTGTGCAATTATCTGCTTGGGCGACAGTAGCACGACACAACAATGTGACGTAATAATAAACATGCCCTGAGACAAAAAGGTGTGGAACAATTGACTTTCGTATTTTGTGAATGTTTTAAGTTTTAGCATTTTTGGTCTATTTAGCAAAGTATTTTTAAAAACATAACCTTTCTTCCTGAAGTGGATGCAAATACTAACCCATAACAATTCATTGCTAGTCACCCTTGGCCGATTACTTTTTGCTGTTGCCGTCTAAACAAAATTGTGAAAGTAGTGAAGTGTTGCGATTATCAACTTTGTATGAGGTATTCAGCATATCTCAAATTATGCAATTCAGCCACCAGGAATGTAATATGGAAGTGAAAGTTGGACCTACAACAAAGAAATTCACAAACAATTAATGGTTTTCAACTCTAGTGCTACAGAAAAATATTAAAAATATCATATAAAAAGCACAATACAAACGAAGCAATTAGGAAAAGAATTGGAGTGCAAGATAGATGGGCAAACGACCGAGCAAAACAAAAGATGAAATTTGCGATACATATTTTGAGAGAATTGGCAAAACTGTTCAGTTCAGTTGTTTTTATTTCTGACTATGATAAAGCTTTGGTAGAGAGTCTGCTTTGTTGAACCATAGAGAATTCTCTATTTCTGATTATCACAGCAAAAACGATGAACGCCAACAGCTACATCAATTGGCTATTGAAGGTATGGTGGAAGGAAAAAGGTGCAGGGAAAGAAGACGAACTTGGGGTGATGATGTAAAACAATAGGCTGACTTGTCAACCATCGGAGAAGCAAAAAGAATAGCGAACGAACGTGACATGTGAAAGTAATTAATACCAATCTTTGTCTCGGAGACGGCACATGATCTTCTTCTTGTGTTTGAAGCCGCTGCAAGTCACGTTACTATATCCAGGCGCAGCAGTCAATGGATTGTGTGTTCATCGAGCGTTGTTAGGTCAACATGTCTATCCTTGTCATTATACAGGACAGTGGTAGATAATGTGATATGCAGTCTAAAAATCTGAGCCACATGCACAAGATGGTGAGTGGCGAGGCCCAATTGAAACATATTGGTACTGAAACGGCCCACCCCAGTTCGCTAGCGATTGAGCTTCACCTATTCCTTTTGAGGTAGTTCTGTTCCTGGTGGAGCATTGGTTTTGGGAAGAACTGCGAATTGAACTGGTCTCGCCACTTTTTTCCATTCCCTGTTCCAAACTTTGGAAATGTGGAAGTCGGAGTTGCAGATAGCTGCAGCATGGTGAAAAAATGGACGTCGAGATTTCAAGCGCCGAGGCCTTTGGATGCGCAATTTTTGAACCATCTGGTTGAGGAGGTGGTCATCCCTTGATATAGCTTGTAAAACCAGCCTATGTACGTAATTTTTCTTACACAGTGTAGCTAGAAAAATGCCTGATAGTACTGGCAGAAAGTCAGTGGGAGTTGGAAGCAGGCAACCGGTGATTATTCTCGTGATGGTGTTGAGGACAGTGTCAATTTTTCTAGTATGTACGCTGTATGTACATATTCAAAGGTGCTGTAAACAAGTGCAAGACACTTGTACGGAGTGTGGAGGTGCTAGCACCCCAAGATGTTCCAGCTAAGCATCTCAGCGAGTTGTTGCATGCTGGTAGCTTAGCATGGAGGGCTTCAACGTGGTGTTTATAGGTCAATTGCCGATCGAGCTTCACTCCTAGGTAAGTGGGGCATGGGTTGTGTGGTAGTGGGTTACCATTAAGAAAGCCGACAATTGGAGAATAAATTCCATGTTGCAAAGGTGAAAAGGTGTGACGGTAGTCTTTGCCAGGCTCAGTTTCAACCACCACAACCTCAGATAGTCTGAGATTGGCACATGGTGATAAATCCACAAATAATACACATGGCGATGATTGGCATTTGGCATGTGATGACAATGAACCACCAAAAGTACTGTTAAACAAACAAACCAAGCAGCACAAGAAAAGTTATAATCACACAAAAGAAAAACAAAAATGCAGTTACACACATCTGGCTTTTGTCCCGCAAAGATTATGTAGACTACGTTTTATCTTTTTCTATATTAGTAGGATAGAAGACAAGTGGTTTATCGTACCCCACCCTGCAAATAACAGCTCTAAAGATGCAAAACAACGCTGTTCAAGTCAGAGCATATATCGAATGACAAAATCTGCCATTTTTACATTGATTCAACATCTGCAGACGTTGAATCATCATCTGTTGAATCATCAACATCTGCAGACGTTGAATCAATGTAAAAGTTACTGATCTTGCTGCCCGGGAGCCTGGGTGGCACAGATTCAGGGCAGCGAAAAGAAGAGGCAATGAGTATCACTAGTTAATTGCCCCATCATGCTGCAGCCTAACACAAAAAGCTTAATTTTGGTTAAGTGCTGACATGAAACAACCCAGTTTACGTTAAATCAATATAAAAGGACAGTTTTGCTCGACGGAAATACGACGAGCAATCGCTTTTGTGTGTTTTCAGAGTCTGTGAATAAATGGTCGTATTCTAGCTCATGCCCTGTGGTTAAAGGTTTAGAATAGGTGGACAGGATGGCAAGGAAGCCCATTGTCATGTAGACCTCCAATAACTCCATTAAGCATCTTGCCAGATTGAGTGACACCTTTTCAAAAGTCGTATAAGGGCACTCATCACTCGGCTATGAAGCGTACGAAAAAAACGGCTACAATGACCATCCTTGTCTTTCAGCACAAATAACATCTCGATCATGTTGACCTCAATATTAACTCTTCAAGACAAACGTATCGTCATGTACACCACATAGACTACAGTACACACCAAAAGTTCAATATTTTTACAAAATTTCCCTCGGGGAAGTACCGGAGTGTTATTCACTGCTTGGGACAAACAGGTAGCGGCTGACTGCACCATCAAGTTTAAAAAATGCGAAGGTAGCAAATTTGTGCAGCTGCATACCTCGGATACTTCAAACCGAGATTGTTCAGTAGGTCCTAAGGTTTGCATTGTGCCGTTTCTACCTATTTCAAAGCATCTGGTATGTTGACAATGTTGACTGTTTTTGCTTTGACGGCCAGAAACATAAACTACTAAACTGTTAGCAATTTTAGGTTAAAATTTTTCAAAATGCAAGGTACTCTTATATACTGCACTAGTTATAAAACAAATTTGGGAAAAGGCAAAATATTTTTACTTGCCGTTAATTTGCTTGGTGTTGCTCATTTTTTGAACTAAATAGAATATTGAATAATTTAACTTTTGAAACAAGTTGCAGCTTGCAGATGGGTTTCACACCCGAAACATTGAACAATTTAAGTCAATCACGATTGAACCCAACAGTTGAAATAACATTTCAGCGTTACAAATAACCGTTCTACCGCCTATTTTGAAAGTACAAAGATTGTCTGAATATACACAGCTACAGGTAAGGCCATTGTCTGAGTCCCCCAAACAAGGAACTTATAAAAACAATACATAGAAATTACTATTACGTTTGTCAGGAAAAGAGGTTGTTCTCCATCAAAATGAAGTATTGTCTAAAAAACATTGAAATTCAGTGGTTCCCAAGCTTCTGCAGCTCAAACCACCCAATTGTGGAGTGAAATTGCGGCCAATCTTTTTGCATTGGAAATGAATGAATGCGTTTTCAAAAAAGTGTTGAAGATAACTACATTATTTGCAAGCGTGGTATATATTGTTGAAAATAATGATACACAGGTCAACAATCTGAAACCAACTTTCTCGTCCATGTAAAAAAGATTATTTTTAGGGTAGATTTGGGTCGCTGAGTTTGAAAATGAAGTCTGTTTTCCGGTATCAAATCTGTTTTTTGTTTTCTGAAGCCAACGCACGCTGCAGTGAAAAAAAAAAAACAGATGTAATTCCGGAAAACAGACTTCATTTTCGGATTTCTCATTTTCAAAAACCCCAAACTTCCTCTTATATTTTTTGCACCTAAATTGTGTTGGCCAGTGCAATAGTGTGTGCAGTAGCGCTAACAATGGGGTCCAGGGGCTACTTTAGAACCCGGGGGCTGGGATGATTTTAGGGGTTCGTAACCTCACCAGGGAGGTCCGGAAACCTAAAGAAGCCACTTCGTATCATCTGAAAATAGCGAGCTTTGCTTAAGGAACCCGGGGGTACTTCAGAAGGGTTGATTTGTGGGATTTGAAACCATTTAAGCAGACTCACAAATATGAAAAAACGAAGTGTTTTTGTTTCGTCATGTTGTGCTTGCCATAAATCTATCGCTGGAGACAACTCCAGCTTTTGAAAAAAAAAATACTTCTCTGGATCATTTCAATAGTAATTTTTTATATTCCTCTTTCTTAGTTGTTTGGTTTTAAGGCGTGACACGTTTGTTAAAGTTAGGCTACCCTGTTTTGAGGCCTCAGAGATTCATTGTTACCGGCCACTAATTAATTATCTTCTCTACGACCTTGGTAGCAACGACAATAGCCATGTCGTCACAGATTGTACACCAAGTAAACAATTTCATCCAAGGCCAATTTTTTGCAGGTGGCCAAATCATTTAACTTTTTTTGAAATTTTTGACAATTTATCTCAAATTGTTTGTTGAGTACTTCAGCATGTTCACCATGACGCGACAATATTTAATGCTGCATCATACAACGAGCATAAAGAATCTATCGGTGCAATATCCTCCGAGATATCAATGTTTGTGTGGAAGCTTATCACAAAACAAAATCTATCCCCAAGCAAAATCACCCTTTTGGAAAATAGGACTCAAGGACAATGCATCAAGAGAATCAACATCTAAAAGTGGAAGAATCTTGTTCGAAACAGTTGGCTTTAAGCCCAGGTTCAATCATAAAGTGAAGAGTCATATGGAAGTTGCAAAGAAACTAGGTTTGCTGCATCAACGTTCCGCTTCAGGCTTGTTTGGCGACGGGGGGATATTCTTGCTCGGTGCTTTGGCAGATATGAACCGAGCTTCAATTTGTTTTGTCAGGGAGAAGTTGAAGCAACTAAACTTCACTTCTATAAAAGCGGAAAATATTTTGGAAAAACCAAAATCTGGCCTTCATTTAATTAATAACACTGAAACTGAAATCTATGCTATTTTGTCAGATAGATCTCTTGACATCCCGATAGATATGCTTCCAATAAAATTGTTTTCTTTGACTACGCCTCCTTGTTTTATAAAACAAGATGATACCAAATCGATTGCTGCTGATTTTTTTTCTATTCAACAATGCAGCAAGATAGAAATGTTTGGGATAACAGCGAATGAAACCAATCGCGAAAGTGATCAATTGTTTGATGAGTTTGTAGCAATACAAAGAATGATATTTGATGAGTTACAACTTCACTTTAGAATATTAGAGGATCCTGAGTTTGAAAATATTTTGACAACCACCAGAAAAGTTGATATAAATGCTTGGTTTCCAGGTGAAGGGAAATACAAAACAGTGGCAACCGCCTTGAACCGAGAAAATCATTTCTCTCAAGCATTTAAGATTCGATACCAAAATAAACACAAGGAAAATAAATTTGTTCATACCATTAAAGCCACTGCTTGTATAGAACCAAGGCTTTCGGCTGCTTTGCTTGAGAACGGACAGACGACCTCGGGAGAAGTTATTTTGCCTAAATGTTTGCATCCTTATATGGGTGGACGGAGACTAAGCAATTTCTTGGGATACACAGGAAGTAAAAAGTTGGGTGCGCAATGATTTGTAAACAGTGAAACAATACGCAAATGTTTTGAAACCAAAACAATTTATTTCAGTTGTGAAGATGCCTGAAATCAATAACAACTTTGCTCGGTGATTATAAAGTGGCCATAGTGCTGATTTGCAAGTCGTATCGGAGCAGTATGTAGGCTACGTGTGCAAGTGTTAAGGGTATCGTTGTAATTACTTTTTCTAGGTGAGTTTTTCTTTAACAATGTTGTTACTTTTTTAAACGCCTTAAATTACTTACCAGACAGTAAAATCGGTCATTTTTACATTAATTCAACGTTTACGTCAGATGTTGAATCAATGTAAAAATGACCAATTTTGCTGTCTGGGTTGTTGAACCAGTATTTCACAGCTGGTGTGTTGTTTGCGATAAGGGGATGCTTTCTGAGTGTTTTAACAAAAAAGAGCTTAACGTTTCTTCAATCTATTCTCTGACAAGTTCATGTGGTAGTAATGCAGTATGCTTTCTTTACAATATTATTCAATCCTTTCTCTTGACTTTTTTATACAACACTTCTCAATCCGACGATCATTTTTTTATGAATGAAATCTGGTGACGCAAACTTCTCCTGCCTTTCAATTTTTTTCAAGTCCATCCAGCTGCAGAGTGCAGAGGCTGTAATTTTTACATCGATTTAACGCTGCTAGACGATGTAAAAACGACAACTTTGTTGACCTAGGTTTTCCTAGTCAGAAAGCCAATGACCTCTAACTTTAAAATCTCACGTTTAAGGCTTCTTTTGATGTCACCGTACAAAGAGCAGTTCTACTCCAATGACTTGCTGACAGTCAAAGCAACAACAACAACAATGGTATCAAAATATGACGTCATTACATGACAAAGTAATGACCTTAAAGTAGCTGGTGTACTGTACATAGCCCAGAGCTTGTGTAAACACCAACTATGAAATTCTACTTTTTAACACTGTTTGGAATTGCATGTTTACTACCCTCATGGTATGACCATTTGTGTGAGTGGAACGTAGCCTACAAACCCAATGCTTATGGACCATTCAAGTGTTCAGGCAATGTTCCAATACGCCTAAGCTTTCATTGAATCTATGAAGTGATGCAAACTGAAATGTTTTTGTTTTTAACCAAAAGCATTTTCTCCAAACTTGTGGATGTGAGTAGTGGAAGAGGATGTGCTGCCCTTACCGTGACGTAACCAGACAGACAACTACCAGAGGCCTAAAAGTAGAGCAACAATTTTTTTTGCCAAACACGGTTTTAAAATGGAAAAATACAACATATTAAAAAATGTTGCATTGATGTTAAATACACTTTTGTGGGAAACCAAAGGTTGTAAGGTTTTTAAGTGAATTACTCCAAGGTCCACCATCATTACTTGCCTACTTTTCTTTTTTCTTTCTTCCAATCACAATTCACTACTGATTATATTCTTATTGTTAACCTAAACTTGAATTTGAATAAAGTGCTTGTTTCGATACAAGTACGAACGTTTTGCTCTTGTATTGGAGCAGTCTTAATTTTGTTGAAATGTTGAAGCGTCAGTGTAAAACAAAACGACTGCTACTGGCTCACACTCAAAAGCATCTATCTCTGGTGATGAACAAGTGTTTATAACCGCCTTAGGATGCGTGAGAATGTTATCTCTTCAACAAATCTTTGTGATTCAGTTGGTGCCAAAGCATCAGCAAGAAACAACCTTCTCAGATGCCTAATTGGGTCGACTTGGAGATCCAAAACCCCAATACTGCGCACCAGCAGTGGCAGAGCTAGGGGGGCAGGGGGGAGGCGGACCGCCCCGGGCGGCACGTCTGGGGGGCGGCACTTTCAGACAGGACGTTTTGTTTTTTTTGTTGATAATGCAAAAGTACACGGAAAATAAAAGCAAACAGAATGGCAACGTTCAAAACAGTGGCGTAGCCAAGGGGGAGGAGGGGTTTGGGGGCTACAACCCCCCCTTTGACACGAATGTGACGTCACGATATTGAGAATGATGCTTTCAGTCTCTATGTCTCTAAAACAAAGTTTGCCTAATTTTAAACGAAACTCCATTAAAAGAGCGAGTTTTGCCAATACCAAACATTCAAATATCTCAGCCAGGAATTAGCAACAAGAAAACATAGAGACTTAGCTTTATTAAGTTACCGAAAAATTCCCAAAAAAACATGATCTTATCCTTTTGCTATGCCACCGGACAGCAAAATTTTACAGGAATATTTATACTTGGGGATTTATACCCACATTTTTGTTGAAAATGCTCTCAGAATGCACCAAATCCAAAGTAATTTTTCAAAATTTTCTGGGGGAGACCCCCCAGACCCCCCGCCGCTGGGTGTCGTCTTTGGCGAGGACGCCGTCGGGCTTCGTCCGCTGGCCCTTAAAACCCCCCCCTTTCAAAATTACTGGCTACGCTACTGGTTCAAAACATTCAATAATTCCACTTTAAGTCAATAAAAAAATTTCATTTTTACATGCTTTTTCTTGAAGGGGCGGCAAAATCTGAATCCGCCCCGGGCGGCTCATTCCCTAGCTACGCCACTGCGCACCAGTACCTTTGCGCTTGTGTACAGTGCTGACGAATATGCTTTTCCGGTCTGGTGCCGCAGTACACATGCATTAAAAGTAGATATCGCCCTTAACGACACCATGCCCATAGTCATTGGATGCCTGCGTCCAACCTCCATAAGCTTATCACCTGTGCTTTCAATCATCGCCCCATCAAAACTACTAAGAGAGAACTCCACCATACAGCCAGGGCCGTTGACAGGATTTATCAGGCCCGGTACCAATTTATTTTCGGCCCCCCCTTCATCGCCAAAGTTATGAATATAAAGATTGAGTACAAACTTTTATTGATGTCGTTTAAGCATGGTCATTTAACAAATCTTGCGCAATCTTAAAATTTCTTGAATCGCAAAACTTATTCTCTCTATCTAGTGGTTTCTTTTTGAACTTTTATTTCTCACATGGCGCTAGAGTGTTACCTCCCAATTCCATTGATGTTTCACTAGTCATTCTAGGCTCACCAGAAGAGAATTTACAGCACTGCAGACAGTCAGAAAGTTTTCAATTTGATTTCGGAAAGGTGTTTGGGCCTAGGTCAAACATTTGCTGATTGCTGCAATCGGAAAAGCGGTTTTGGTCTAATTTTTAGTCCAGAAATAGGGATAGCAATCTTCTAACCTGTGCCATTTCAGTTTGAGTTTGAACAAATATTAGCCTGTTTATTTTGAAATTCGCGTTTCGGGTAATATTCGTGGTTAGGGAAATCACTATAGCCTACTAGACTAAATTCTTATTTTACTGTTTGTTGGCAGAAGTGGCTATTTTACCACCCGAAAGCTGAAGTGGGCCCGGTACCGAAAAAGGGGCCCGGTACTTTACCGTCTGACGGCTGAAAGAGCTGTTTTAACCTCTGATGGCAATTTCGTTAGATCTGATTATGTTAAGATCTTGATAATGTTTGAAGTTGCGGGAATTTTTTAAATCCGGGCCCCTTAAATATTCCGGGCCCGGGTTCAAAAGTACCACCTAGACCCCCCTGTCGACGCCCCTGCATACGGCTCGTATTAAATGCAGAGGTCAATGATCGCCACCTTTCCACACTGTAGTCCTTGACACGCAACAGCTCACCCGTCAACTTTGCCTTCCAGGCGCTCTTTTTCTGGACACATGGTGGCGCTTCATAAAAATCACTTCTTCGACCTTATATTGTCATAGAGATAATGCTGAGAAAACATCTCATGGCCCAACCAGCTTCGTCACACAAGGCACTAAAGTACACCTGGCTCAGACCTGCCAAAAAAAAAGAATGTTTGACTTTAAATCGCCTCGGTACTGGGGTTGGTCGCTTAAACCAAAAACTATTTTCTGGGGTTTGTGTAACTCACCAACCTATGTTTGTGGTGAACCTCAAACAGCACAGCACATCATAAATCACTGCCCAGTGTTTCGACCTGCAAAGCATGTGCAATTGTGGATTTCATGGACCCTGATATGAAGACATTGCACTGGTTGCAACAATTGGGAGGTTGCCTGAATTGTTGCCTCATAAGCAAGAAGAAGAACAAATCTTTAGGATTGTTTCAGAAGTGTACGGAGTCAGGTTTTCTGGACTCCATTCCGACGTCTGTGACTCAAAATCTACTTCTGCTCCCAATATTTTGGGAATATTTACTTCAAACTCTACTTCGACCCCAAAACATAAACCACAATCCAGATATTTTATGTCATAACTTATGCCTTCCCTATCCCATGTTATGAAATAAAAGCATATTTTGAAATAAAAGAAATGAAAACCATAGAAGTACACAACATTAACAATTGTGCCAAATACAGCGTAAATATTTGTATACTAAAAGTATCAACTGGCTCCACTTGATTCCGGCTTCTATACACTCCAAAACTTTGGTTCCTGTAAACCTCTGGATTGTTTGCATCCCACGTGACTCTGTTTAACGTTTTTGATCTTTGTGGAAGGGTAGGTTGAGTTATAATTAGGTTCTTCCCTTCACGATTTTGGGGAGTGTTGGGCCATAACTTTCTACACTGGCCCAATTCAGGCTGGAGGTTGACTAACCATTGGGAATATTTTGACAATATCAAGCAAATTACAGGAATAAAATGTATTAAATGTATAAGGGGTGCTTTCTGAGTGTTTTAACAAAACAGAGCTTAAAGGTTCTTCAACCTTTCTCTCACAAGTTCATGTGGCAGTATGCATACATTACATTTACAACATGCAATTCTTTCTCTTGACCTGTTCATACAACGCTTCTCAATCCAACGATCAATTTTTTATGAATGAAATCCCGTGACGCAAACTTCTGCCTTTCAATTTGTTTCAAGTCCATCCAGCTGCAGAAGCTGTAACTTCTACGTCGGTTCAACGCTGCTAGACGATGTAAAAACGGCAACTTTGTTGACCTAGGTTTTCCTAGTCAGAAAGCCAATGACCTCAAACTTTAAAATCTCACGTTTAAGGCTTCTTTTGATGTCACCGTACAAAGAGCAGTTCTACTCCAATGACTTGCTGACAGTCAAAGCAACAACAACAATGGTAACAAAATATGACGTCATTACATGACAAAGTAATGACCTTAAAGTAGCGTGTTCAGGCAATGTTCAAATACGCATAAGCTTTCATTGAATCTATGGAGTGATGCCAACTGAGATAAACAAAGGCATTTTCTCCAAACTTTAACTAATGACTCCGCAAATATTCAAAAATAGATGTACAAGAGGATGTGGTGGCCTAACCCTGACGTAACCAGACAGACATCTAACTGGAGGAAAAAGTAGAGCAACAATTTTTTTTTGCCAAAAACAGTTTTGAAATGGAAAAAATACAGAATATTAAGAAAGGTTGCGTTGATGTTAAATACACTTTTGTGGTAAACCAAAGGTTGTAAGGTTTTTAAGTGAATTATTATCTATCTCTGGTGATGAACAAGTGTTTATAACCGCCCTTCCTCCAATTGGAGGATGCGTGAGAATGTTATCTCTTCAACAAATCTTTGTGATTCAACAAATCTTTGTGATCCAAAGCATCAGCAAGAAACAGCCTTCTCAGATGACTAATTGGGTCGACCTGGAGATCCAAAATCCCAATACTGCACACCAGTGCCCTTGCGCTTGTGTACAATGCTGACAAATACGCTTCTCCAGTCTGGTGCCGCAGCACACATGCAGAGAAAGTAGATATCGCTCTTAACAACACCAAGCGCATAATCACTGGATGCCTGCGTCCATCCCCCACCGGCTTATTACCAGTGCTTTCAGTCATCGCCCCACCAAAACTACTCAGAGAGGACTCCACCATACGACTCGCATTAAATGCAGAGGTCAATAATCGTCACCTTTCCACACTGTAGTCCTTGACGCACAACAGCTCACCGCATCAGCTTGACCGTCAACTCCTACCTTCCAGGCACCCTTTTCTGGACACATTGTGGTGCTTCATGAAGATCACTTCGACCTTATGTTGTCATAGAAAAAATGCTGAAAAAACATCTCACCGCCCAACCAGCTTCGTCACACAAGGGACTAAAGTACCACCTGACTCAGACCTGCCAAGAAAAGAATGGGTGACTTTAAACGGTCTTCGTTCTGGTATTGATCGCTTCTAACACAACATGCTTCATTGGGGTTTGTGTGACACACCAGCCTGTGTTTGTGGCGAACCTCAATCAGCACATCATAAATCACTGTCCAGTGTTTCGACCTGCAGAACATGTACATCTCATAGACCCTGATATGAAGACAGTGCACTGGTTGCAACAATTGGGAGGTTGCCTGAATTGTTGCCTCATAAACAAGAAGAAGAACAAATCTTTAGGATTGTTTCAGAAGTGTACGGAGTCAGGTTTTCTGGACTCCTGCTCCATTCCGACGTCTGTGACCCCAAATATGGCCATTGGGCCATAACATTCTACACTGGCCCAACGCAGGTTAGAGGTTAACTAATCATTAGGAAGTCATCTCTGACTATGTCACCCATATTCGAGATTCTGTGATGTTCTACCACGCCGGATTAGAGTGGGCCAGGGAGTATTGCAAACTTAGGAACAACTCCAATGTTCCCAAAACCATAAGGTTTCTGATATAGGGCCTATTCACTATAATGTAAGCTAAATATATTTGGTTAATTTTTCAATGTAACTTTAATTACCGTACAATTAGGCCTATATTATCTTGACAATTCCCACAATTACATATCAAATTACTTTTTTGCTGCAGATTTAAAAAAAAGTGAAAGATATTTTCAATTCGTTCTTGCTAAGCGTGCAAAACATGACAATGCATTTTAGAAATATAAATTTGATAATTGAGTTGCCGTGTTCACACAGTGTGATGAAATCCACAGTTAGGGTATTAGATGTGTACATTGTAATTTATAACAATTACATGTCTAAAAGCAGGTAGTATTGTAATTTGTTCTTTTTGAAATGGAAAAAGTGTAATTGTAGGGGTATTAAAAAATTTGAATGGGTGTTTGTAACTACAAGTGCGGCTCAGTGCGGTCACACTGAGCCGGTTTCCTGTAATTTTGCCTTGCTGAATCTTTTATAGCATCAATTTTTTTATTTTTTTTAATGCTTTTGAAGACTCACCAAGCAAAAGTTCAGGAAACTTGTCACCTTTTGAAATTTTTCTTTGTGTTATAAAGTTTAATCGCCCTTGCACTTGCAAGTGTTAATTGTAATTGTAGGACTATTTCACAAAGAAAAAAAAATTTTTTTATCTTGCTTCTAGGTTTGGTGGCTGTGCAATTTTAAGATAGTGGTAACACTGTTTTATCAATGTATATTTTAAACTTTTGGGTTTTGCCATCTTTCCCTTTTGTTGGTGTCAAATTTGTATGTTTACTTTGCCGTTCTGTAACCTAGATGTTTGCGCCAGCAGCAAAAAATAAAATTGAATTGAATATAATATCAACTTAAATCATGTGATTGTTCCAAAACACTAGTTTGCACCATATGTACATGTTTACACCATTTTATGTATGTTTTGATGCATATGTTTGATTACGTTATTGTGGCATGAAATGCTGTTATTATGAAGAGAACAAAATCGATATTTATGTGCAAATAATACACCTTTACAAAGCAATGTGTTTGTCTGCGCATATCTACATTGCGCATGAAGGTACACGTGGGTCATACTGCACGTGGCAAAGCCGACGTTGCCGACGTCAGCCGACGTTGAATCGATGCAAAACCGGTTGATTTGTTGTCTGGGTAGCTATTCATCAACGTTATCCATCCTCTAGTACGCCAAGTTACTGTATTTTATTTCAACACAACCATGGCCTTAAATTCGTAATAAAAATGGATAAAAATATTTGTTTTAAGTACGGTAACCGTTTTAAGAATTACCGCCATTTTTTTTGGTTCACTGAACTAAAAAAATTCGCCCGTTGAGAAGTTTGTTTATTGAAAATAATCTTTTCCCGCTCAAACTGAGGACGGAGTTCGACGAAGCAAGACCATTTCAAAACTTTTGTGTTCCTTGAAGATTGCGGTTATTCAGCTAGGAAATCATCCCTTTTTACATTGGTTTAACGTTTACAGACGTTAAATTAATGCACAAAATGGCTGATTTGTTAACTGGTAGGAATTATTGCATCACTATGACAAATTTGTGATTTATCTGCAAATCATTTTTTTCTACAGCTTTTGAAGAGTTAACATGTGGCACAGAACTAGAATATGACGAGGACAACATTTGTCATTACTGGAAGCTGCAGTGGGCTACTGTTTCGTCGTGCTCACTGGTTCTCAACCTTTTTGTCTTGACGGATCCCTTTTTGCGCACTCAAAGCGACCGCAGATACCTAAAAAATTTGGTCTGAAATTTTAGTATATCGTGTCTTATAATGGAAACAAATGTTTCATAAGTTTCGAAGCGACAGACTAAGAAGAATTTGCTGAACTCGCGACGCACTTGACGATTGATGAGATTGACGAAATTATGTTATGAGCTATGTTGGCACACAGGATCAAAAATCAGTAATCTGTAGCCTATGCTGATTTGATGTTTTTCTATAAATTTCATCACAACTTAATAGAATTTTGGTGACTCATACAAAAAATTTCTCCCTTTTTTCATTTGTAATCAATATTTCGTTGTAATCACATTCATGGCAAAACTTTTAAGTGCTGATAGATAAGTGCTGATTAACGTTTGCATTATTAAGCTAAGCATTGATCAACAATCCGCTGCCTCAAAAGAATGAAGTTGAACATACATAGCCTTAAAAAAAGATTTAACTCTTTGATATAATTTTTTTTTAAGTTTGGAAACCGTACCTTTGTGTGCTTGAAATTTCAAACGACCTACCGAGGCGTCTTGACGCACAGTTTACTGTAGGAATCACTATTGCCTAATGCACAAATATCCTGTGTGCCAATAAAGCACAACCAATTTTTAAATTTCTTAATTTATCAATCATGCTGCGAATTCAGAAATTTTGATAGACTCCTTGAAAACTCTTCGCGGACCTTTGGGCATCCGTAGTCCCCCGGTTGAGAACCGCTGGTCTGACTTCCTTCGGAGCTTACCATTGAAATACGTAGTTTTGACGACAAGCTTCTGAAGAGAGTCAGACCAAAACCAATTTAGCTTCGACCTACGATAAACCTTTTCGTCATATCTTAAATTTTTTAAATTCGCTTCGTTTTGACATAGAGTTATTTTGTCTTGATAATAATTTTAGATGATTACCTATTCAATAAATGAATACTTAATTAATTATTCTGTACTTAATTATTATTTTGTAAAAATTAACTACGTTTCGTTTCATTTCGAGCGGTTTGTTAAAAATTGAAGTACTGTTTTTTATCTTGATGAGGAAAGTTCTTTTTGAACAGCTTTAAACTATGTTTGTAATCAGTGTTTGATTTAGGTTTTGGATGGAGGGGGAGAAGGCCCACTTTGGAAATCGATAATTACATATTATCGTCAAATTCTATTTGAGTGTCTGCTTGGGTTTAAATTTGTTTTATCACAAAAATCTGCCGATGCAACTATGAGCGCAATGCTTTTCGTTGTGACAGAAATAAGCACATTTCCGACAAATAAGACATCACTTAAAAGATCCATGCACACGAAAGAAAGTTAGTCACCTTTTGGCTCCCTTTTGGGCCTCCTTTAGTCGATTTCCGCGATTACTTTGTGACATTAAAACTAGGCCTACTCTACGTAACAATCTGAAAAGTTACTTTATTAAATAAGGTGTTTGCGATGTATTAAAGTAAGTGCGTAAACCGACCGGGGCGGGGGCTTGAAGGGACTATATTTTTAGTTTGTTAAAAACATTCTTCTTATAAACCCTGGCCCTAAAAAAAGCAATGACAGATTGGAAAATGTTGCCAACTAAGAATTAACAAACTACCCACACAGCAAATCAACCGTGTTTTACATTGATTCAACGTCTGCTGCACTCCCCCAAACGGATTTACGCGCTTACTTTAAAGTTTAAAACATTGGAACTACTTTAACGCTTTGCTACATTTAACAAGGCGAAACGTCATTTGTTCAATGTATTAAAATAAGTGCATAAACTGGTTAGGGGAGCCCTCCAAGAGCGGGCCTTTGGCGACTGCCTCGTTCGCCTATACCTAAATTTACCACGGTTTGTAGTTTGTATCAGACTACCAGTAGCCTATAATTTGCACGCAAAGCAGCAAAAATATAAAACAATGGATGTTCTATGCCCTGTTGATTTGTCAAACTCACGCGTGTGTCCGAGATGAAGACGTTTGAGGAACAAAACTATGAGAAAACCTTAGAAACTATCATAAAAACTATGAGGAAGTGAGGGCAGCTTTCGTCCATCTTGACAGCTTCTTTTATGATTAACTTTATAATTTGTCATGTGAGGAAAACGAACATGATAACTAATAAAAATATAACGAAGTTTACGCGCGCAACAAAATAATGAAATTTATACGCAACAAAAAACGTAAAATATTACAAATAAGGAAGTAAACATGTTGTCCTACTTGCAGAAAATGTCAATAGTAAAATTTGGCCTGTGTAAGCAACTGGTGTTATTCTCCGAAAGTTAAAAATATACTTTTAGATGACGCAATAGTGAATCATAAACACATTTTCGAGTGACGTCATAAAATAATACGATAGCGTGTTTGCAACGTCAAGTAAGTGCCTTTGTTTGGAACTTCCCGCGCCAATATTCGTTTTGGGCATTCCTGTTGTGCAATAAGTGTAAATCATCCGTGCAAGCATTAGTCATTGCCGATGGGAAAATATAGACAGGGCGTGGTCTTCTGGTCTCTGTGTGAGCAGACAGTAAATTTGAAAGGTGCTGGAAAAAATAAAATTGCTATTGTAGAAATTGGCATTTCCAGGAAATATTTGGCTCGTCATAGATTGGTGAAGGCTTGAAGCAAGTTGCTTGAAGAAACAAGTGTTTTACAGCAAAATATCACCTTCAGCAAAATATGATTTCATGCGAGACACACCTTGGCCAGTTGAATCACAACTTTTCCAAAGTCTACAGATATCTAGCTTCGATAAATAGGACCACATGCAAAGTTTGCATGGTAAAGAAAAAATTCATTATTGAGCCACAGAATACGCTAAAGTGACCAAAACTAAGTTGGATTTTTCCAACTTTTTTTAACCTGACTCAAAATAAATTATTTTCTTCTTTTAGTCTGAATTTTTGCATTTTCATATTTCATGCAGGTTGTTTGACTTGTCGGTATACACTGGTGTTTCCCAAGTTCTTTCTAGAACCGCTACTGCTTCAGGAGTCCCGAAACCACCCACTGATATATTTATTTGTCATCTTGGTCATATGCAATGCGGGTGAGCTTGGTTGCAATACAAAGAGAAAAGAAGCACTGGATATATATTCTCATCTCGCGATGACTAAAAAGTCTTTGAAAAACATGATGTAAGCCATTGTAAAATAAAAATTTTGGCGATCACTTGGTTTTGAGAGTCTTGTACGTTTGTTTTGTGCACAACAAAAAGAAACCAGTGAGCAACAAGGTATTTATTTTGAAACTGAATATTTCTAAATTTCTTCGAAAAGCCCGTTAGCCTTTTTTTTTTAATTTTGTTTTGAAATTTTAGTTACGTCGGCTCCAAATTAAAACACAACAATTTTAATTCAAAAAATGTGGTTCTACAACGTTTTCGATCACTCGTTTTTAAGAAAATTTTATGGGAAACCACATATTCACTTTTCCCACGTCGGGGTGGATGCTAAACTAAAC
The DNA here is from genome assembly GCF_918807975.1 of Aplidium turbinatum. Taxonomy (NCBI): domain Eukaryota; kingdom Metazoa; phylum Chordata; class Ascidiacea; order Aplousobranchia; family Polyclinidae; genus Aplidium; species Aplidium turbinatum. The sequence continues at coordinate 22,738,598 of NC_137482.1, forward strand.
TAGTTTGGGATTGCTTTAGTGCTTACTTTCCCACAATATGATGTCTCTTAAGTTTTTCGGCATTTGTTTTTCAATTATCTGTTGCAGAAAGTTGTGCAATTCGCGTTGCTGTGTGAACAGAAAGCAAGGTGTTTAGACTGTCAGTCACACAAGTGACCTTCACCTTTTAAAGTATATTAGGTCACGGGAAGTTGACTCATTGATGAGTAGCAAGTGCATCAAACGAGCGAATAGAATTTACGTTTATTCAGCATCATTCAACTAAAACTCAAACAAATCTTTTTTTGTGTTTTGGCGCCAAATCTTCAAAGAATGTTAATGCGGCTACGTCATCACTACGACCTTTCATAGACCACAAACGTTTAAGAATAGCTGGTGTCGAGAAAGGAATTCGGCGTAGCTTAATCTGTTTCAAAAAACAGGGCCATGTTAACCGCCCCCCGTACCCCCCGGCTGATTAGGGGCCCACTCATTTTAGTCTGTTTAATGTTTTTGACTGCAAAATTACTACATAAGCTCGACAGTTAATAGCTTAAATCACGCATAGCCGTATTTATTGCTTTCCAAACCTCCACTGGGGGCCTACCTCCACCGAGGGCCTAGAGGTAGGCCTACCTTATTTTCATCCCCTTAAAAGAGGACACATTTCGCCAACGAGTAAAATACAAGTAGAATGTTACGTATGAAGAATTTTTTATATCCTTTTGGATAATTATAGACGTAGGCTATGCAGCAAAAGTTACAGCAAAAATCAAACACAGAAAGACAGACAAATTTGTTTTTCGCAAGCCGATTTGTTAGATTTGTGTGACAAAATAAAAATGTGATGTGATAATGTAATAAAAATGTGAGGTAGGCAGTATCTGTATGCGGTGTTGTACGCGTCAATGAAATAAATTGACGGCGTCAGCGTTAGAGCGAATTGCCTAAAAACTTTACGGCGTAAAGTATTGCGTAAGCTCTTAAAGAAATTGACGGCGTCAGCGTCAGCGCTAATTTCTAGCGCTATTTTAGCCAGGTTCTCACAAAACGGAAGTATTCGACTTCTAACGAGTTTGGTTTTTGAGACTGTTTCGAGCTGCGAAAGACGATTTCATCTTTTCTCGACTCAGATTAACCCAGGATACGATAAACAAACTTGAAACTGCATAATTGGATAGACGAACAGCTGCCACAGAAAAAGATTGTTCATTGCAATCAGTCTGAAAGTCAAAACGTCAAACAAAATTTAACTCTCATTGTGAAACGAGATTTTCCATGCAAACGAAAAATGACGCATAGTGCGTGACGCTTAAAATCGGCAAAATAATTGACGGCGCTATCACTTCCGTCAACTAAAAAATAAATTGACGGCGCTAGCCTCAGCGTCAACAAAAAGTTGACGCCGTCATTTGACGCCGTCAAATTGACGGCGTCAACGTACAACACTGTCTGTAGGTAGCCATGCCTTTTTTCAGAAAAAAAAGGATCAGCTTTAACGAAATTATAAATTACTTGCACCAGTGATGTTCGGTGGCTTAAACTGTTAGGAAAGCAACTTGGAAATATGCTGCAGCAAGGTAGTAGGCACGAAGGGCGTAACCGTCGGGCAAAGCCCGAAGGCGTGTTGCCGAAGGCAACACTTCCAGCGGGGGGTCTGGGGGGGCCTCCCACAGAAATTTTTGAAAAACACTTCCAATTTGGTGCGCTCTGAGAGCATTTCCAAAACAAATCAAAAATAAAAATCTGTCAAATTGTGCTTCGCCTATGTCGTGATCATACATCCATTTAATGTTTAGAAGTCATGAACAATCTTAATTTTAACGTTGCAGGACCAAAATCCAGTGTTAGACATGGAATAATAGTTGTCTAAATATTTAACTCGTCATGAATGTTCACTCTCAGATATTCAGTTAGGCCTACACTACAAAAACTAACACTTAGGCCTAAACATTACAACCGCAAGCAATTTGTACAAAAAGTTGGATAAGTTTGCCTCCTGCGTATAGAAGCTTAACGAACTAAATATTGCATCCGCACCTGAACGTTCATTGGCGAAGTAACGTTATATCAACGCTGTAAAAAGAGCAAAGGCATGACTATGAAAGCTAGTAGGCTAAAGTACATGGCGAGGAGACATCAAAAAACAGCAACAATCTTTTCGCCTTTATGATGCTGTGCTCTGTACCGTGACGAGAGACCATTCTGACGAGTTAGTCTAGCGAATGTACGCATTGACGTCACTGGGAAAGCAACTCTAACCATAACACATCTGATTGGCTAAGCAGCTGGTGACGTTTTGCAAAACGAGTAAGGATTGGATAAAACGAAGGCGTTTTTTGACATTTTTGAACCTGGGGAAAGCAACTTTGATAGTTGCTTCCCTGGAGCCTCAGTGGTTGTTTTTGACAGGAGAGTTTGCGTTAATTGGCATTTATATGCAAGACATGCGGTTTGGTGAGGACTTAGACTACTCACAAGCGTTACGAGTAATTCTAGTCACAAATACAGTAATTTTCAAGTTAAAATAGACGTGATAAAAATAATAAGAAGTTAAACCTAGAATTCAGTCATTATATTTTGCATAGTTTTCGCTCAGGTAAGCATTGCTTTCCTTGCTTTCCCTCACCGATCGTCACTGACTTGCACTAAATATAATTGAAGTTGTATAGGCTACAGCTGTTAATGAGATGCTAAGGACAGACTCAACTAAAAGGCTGATTCCTTCCTTGTACCTTGTGGCTGCATCACATATAAAATTTATTCTACATTTGCACCCACATAAGTTGTAAGTATCCACCTATCCATGCCACGATTTATTTTGAAATAGGTTATGTTATGCATAGTGAACATTGGATTATTTTTTCAATTTGTTTCACTTGACACATTAGCTAAACTATTAAGTTGGTAATCAGCAACGTCTACAAGCGCTGAATCAATATAAAATAGATCTGGGTAAAACAATAATTTATAGTAAAAGTGTGAGAACCTTAAAATGTAGACATGTCAAACTCTTTTGCAAGTTTTTGCGTTTTTTAGTTTGTCCCAATTTTTCTTTTCCATAAATTTGTTGATCAGATCTCCTCAAATGAAGCAATTCCCTCACAAGTGGATTTGCAGTTCGCTCGCACTCATCACTGACCGCCATTTGGATACCTAAGACAATAGCAAAGCAATGTAGTTTGTTCAATGTTTTTTCGAAAATCTATAAATCAACATGTTGTATTGGTACAGAAATGGTTGGAAATTGCAAAAAAATCACATTAGCCTACATTGAAATCCTGTTGAAAATATGAGCAAGAAAACTGAAAATGTAAAAAAGGGGACATTTGAGCATTTTTGGGTATTCTCGGAGGACAATTTATTTTTCTTCAAAAAAGAGGACAAATCCTCTTAAAAGAGGACATATGGTAGCCCTACCTAGGGGCCTCTAATTAGGGGCCCACTCATATTTAGTTCGTGCAGGGTTTTTTAGCTTGTAATTTCACAATTTTTTTCCATTTTTGTAAAATTTTCTCGCTTGCTTCGCTCGCTCAACCACATTTTGTTCATCTAGGATTCTAGGACCTATAAGTGATATTGGCCATGTATAGTTGCGGATTGATTAACGGAGTGAAAATTGTTTTGCCAAAAACTAACAAAATGGTGTTATATTCCGAAGTAAACACTGCTTACTCAAATAGCCTACTTGATTAATTTAAATTGATAAATTTCAGTGTAAATCGAGATAGGTTATGAAGTGAAAATGCTATCGGTGAAGGTGGGGACACCTCAGGTAAATTTTCGAGGTTCCAGCCTGCTGAAAGACTACACCACCCTAGACTATACAAACGTTCAAGAAATAAATTATTGAAATCTTCCCGTGGTCGTGAATAATTTTTTTTTTTGAAATGGCAAGCTAACTTAAAGTTTAAACCAAAACTTCTACCCAAATCCAATTTTAATTTGATGAGTTTGGTTGCATACAAAGTGTGCATCTTCATAAAAAAAAAACATTATTGCCCCTAAAAATGCTTAGAAAGTGACCAAACCAAGATTACATGTCAAAATTTTCTGAGGGGCAAGCCCCTTACACCTCCTTTCCATTTTAATTTTTCAGACATTAAGTTTTGCATTATTCATTTATGTTATAACTTTTGCTTTGTTAAAACTCTGGTCCTTCCCCAACTCTTTTTAAAATTTGCTACTTCATTGTAGCCTAGTTGTTTACTCTTTGCTGAAATGATGAATGTGAATTTTTTTTGACTAATTTTTTTAGCTATGACAAAGGAACTGTCAATTCCCTCGTCATAGCACATGACTATGTAACTGTGCTCCGAAAGCTAGTGCAAACCGCTATTCCTACAGCGTACTTGCAGCATCAAGCTAAAACAGGTTGTTAATATCTACATTGTGACGTAAGCAACGATCCTGCTGCTAAAAGCGAAACTCCACCTATTTTTTTACATTGGTTAAACGTCTATTTAGAAATCAGATATGACCAATGGCGTGTTGAAATTCCTCTGCTTTACGCTGTTAGAACAGAAGACCCTTTTATTATCCCGTGGGATTGATGCAACCTAGTTGCTCTCATTATTTCAAAGATAGACAGACAAACATTTTTGCTTCCTTGGTTTACGAAAAATAATGCAAATGATCAAAACAAACAGCTTTATAGGGTCTTAATTTTGACATTACAGTATTCTTTGAATAAACGTCTGAATTTTGCAAAGGTTGCCTGGTTTTGAATATTTATCCTCGGACTGACTGGACTAAGTCTTTTCTTTGGTTGATTATATTCCTGGCAGTTTCGTATACTTGTAGACTGTAGAAGCTTTGCACTGCTGACGTAGGGCCGGTTACCGAGATTGACAGAGCGATACAATTTGGGTAGAGAGGTAACTCTTTTAAACCATAAGTTATGTTTATCTTTATGACAGAGCGATGTTCCCAATTTTGGGAGTGTTGTTGAAACTTGAAAGTCTACTGAAATTCGTTTTACTGCTTCAACATCCGACAAATTAAAAGAGTTGTTACTGACAAACTGGTTTTCACCGATTTGAAAGCGTTTTTGCAATTTGTTGCAAAATTGAGATTTATGTAATTGTTTGCTCTTTGGCCCCCCACAACGGATAATGTTTTCATGGATTCTTTGGCTTTAACTTCTTGTTTTCTCCGATCACCATTGACAAAATACCGATGCGGTTTTCAACATTCACAAAAAGCTTCGAGTCTTCAATATTTAGATATTTATGTTTAAGACGATGTAAGTGACATGAAGCAGATCAATCTTGAGGATAACGGAACTTTTTGTATCCGCTTTGAACTGAACTGCTTTGGTCAAGGGTAGGTCAAAGGTCAGAGGGTAGGTTAGGCTACTGCTTTATCCACTTTTCAATTTTACACTAGCACGTATAAGTAGGCTATTGACCAGTGGCGTATATTCAGGGTGTTCAAGGTGTGCACTGAACACCCCAAGAAATCCAGAAAAAAAGAAAACTTCCATCGGTTGTCGATGTTCTTTACTTTCATGATATTCTAACATCTTGCTGCATGCTGATTGCTTTCTTTTCAATTGCAAAACTCGTCCCCTTCTAATTTTAATACTCCAACGTTTGAGGTCATTGCCTTTAATTTTTTTCGGTCATTACCTTTAAGCTGGGTGTGCACTGACGGTAGGCACTTTAACATTACCCACTGGTCGAAGAGGTACGCAATCATGCGTGACATGTTTAATCAATATTTGTGTTTTAGTCAATTTCGACTTGTTAAAGTGGCTACCATTAAGATCCTTCTTGCACTCAGTTCAGTTGCAGAAGAAAAAATAGTATTAGCAGAGGGTGGGAATCGAACCCACGAAATCGAAATTACTATACTCCTCTGCCCTAACCATTAGGCAACGGTGGTTGTGGTGAAGCATTCAGTTAAATTTCTTTGTATCAAAATTTTTGATCAGAATATCACGTCACGAGTCACATGACTGAAATCAGCTGAATCGCGAATGAACATGTCACGCATGATTGCGTACCTCTTCGACCAGTGGGTAATGTTAAAGTGCCTACCTGCACTGACAGCTTGGCGAGTGCTATTTAAAATAAACAATTAAGAAAAATGACGTCACAAGGCAGCGAAAACAGCAATGGTTTTAGGTCAGCCAGGCTGTGCACTCGCTGATCTGCACACCTTGGCGCGTCATTGGGGGAATCCCAGGCAATAGCAAGTTTTAGCTTGTTGGATTAGAGTTTGAGGTGATCAGAGTTGGAAACAAGATAAGATAAAATGTTTTTTATGCACCAAGTGCCAGTAAATTAGGACTAGCTTGTCTGAATCTGCAACAAAGCTTATGGCAACAGCCAATATCATTGATGCACCATTCTAAAACAACACTGGTCACAGCGGTAAACCATAATTTCTTCGTGGGAAAATTGTAACTTAAAGTTCCCGGATCCTTTCGTCTGCATATAATGACCGAAGAAACACACACTTGAACTTCTTTTCAAACAGTGTATTTCTGTAAAAATTAGCCCACGGCTACCAAAAACGAGGGGGTGCAACGCGTACACCACTGAAAACTGTCACTACAGAACAGATTACTTGGATAAAAGACGGAACTTTTGTCCAGCTAGCAAGCACTAAGCCAACAGTTAAATGAGCGGCCAACTTTCAAGCAATCATTTTACGAATGACCAGAATAGATAGCAATATCTCAAATTCACGTATGCAGTACTGTGACGCAATAATGAAAGACAATTATGAAGTCATTCCAACAGGTGTTTAAAGCTGATGTAATATTTCCTGTTTAAACAGGCCCAAACAGGTCTGACAGGTTTGACACAATTCTTATGAACGCTGGTGCAATTTTGGCACATTTTCTAGCAACTTCCATGACGTAATATTCAGTAGACTTGAACGGTTTTATATGACGTTTGATTTGTACAGAGATTGGCCGTAACAAACACATCTAATCGTTTTGTAATTAGAGTGTTTGTAGGCTATGTTACTGGTATTGTACCTTATTGCTGAAACACCTTTATTATGTAGCAGGTGCCAGCTGACTCAAAGTCGCTTTCTGTGTCTCCTGGTTTGTTTCACATTAATTATTGCCTATGTTTGTTTCGTCTTGGGTGTACCACCGGTACGGTATATAATATATATATTAAAATGTGAAGCCAATGAACAAAATGATACCGGTACTGATAATAAAAAAATTGGCTAGTGGCTAAAGCTGCGGTTTAAACTACATCAGTTTTTACTACATGTTTGTTATTAATTCGCTTGTACATTTCTCAAGGTGTTGCGACCGTGCCTAATCCTCGCATGAAGTAAATCATTTCCATCTCGAGCACGCTTTTACTTTCGCGTTTTTTCAGACTCCTGCTGTGTTATGGCAAGTAATATTGTTTGTTTTTATGGTCGGAAATAAAAACTGAACTGAAGTAGGCTATGTGACTTTAGAAATGCAACTTAATGTTTGATATTATTAAGTCTTTCGTTCAATAGGCGCTGTCAAATAAATATATATTTTGTATTCTTCTCCATTCCGACAACATTATTTTTGTCAGTTCTGTTCATGTTCAGAATTTGTGCTGAAAATGCTCTCAGAACGCACCAAATTCAATGTTAATTTTAAAAATTTTCTGGGGGAGGCCCCCTAGACCCCCCGCTGATGCTTTGCCGTCACTGAACACCCTGTCAAAGTAGTCACGGTACGCCACTGCTATTGACACCACACTTGGCAATATACATCATAGATTATGCTGTAGTATATTTTGTAGGGCAAACGCCGGCCTCAGTACTTTAGTTGAAAACTCGCTCTTTGCAAACAAAGAAGTAGGGGAAAGACGTAACAAAGCGGGACATCGCGATTTCTCACGTTTTGTACTCTTTGGTTCCCTCTAACCGGAAGCACTATTTAGGCAACTAGAAACTGTCCTTGCTGTGGAAAAATAGCGACTGGCAGAGCACAACGCGTGTCGTGAGGAAGTAAAATGTGTTTTGGCATAATTTGTTATAAGAAAAAAATGGAAAAGTAGCTAAAGGTACCACATTCGTTAGCATAAGCGAATTTGTTAGTAGCTTTGTTTTTATATTAGATATTGAGACAGTATTTGTTGGTAACAAAAGCAACTTTTTGCTAAAACTTTACAAGTTTCAGCAGAGATGTTATTTTCTAAAGGCTATACTTTAGGGCGAAGTGGAACAGCTGTATTTGGGGCAAAGTGGGACAGTGCAAGTTTAGCCTACTAGCTTTCATAGTCATGCCTTTGCCCTTTTTACAGCGTTGATATCACGTTACTTCGCCAATGAACGTTCAGGTGCGGATGCAATATTTAGTTCGTTAAGCTTCTATACGCAGGAGGCACACTTATCCAACTTTTTGTACAAATTGCTTGCGGTTGTAATGTTTAGGCCTAAGTGTTAGTTTTTGTAGTGTAGGCCTAACTGAATATCTGAGAATGAACATTCATGACGAATTAAATATTTAGACAACTATTATTCCATGTCTAACACTGGATATTGGTCCTGCAACGTTAAAATTAAGATTGTTTATGACTTCTAAACATTAAATGGATGTATGATCACGACAGAGACGAAGCACAATTTGACAGATTTTTATTTTTGATTAGTTTTGGAAATGCTCTCAGAGCGCACCAAATTGGAAGTGTTTTTCAAAAATTTCTGTGGGAGGCCCCCAGACCCCCGCTGGAAGTGTTGCCTTTGGCAACACGCCTTCGGGCTTCGCCCGACGGTTACGCCCTTCGTGCCTACTACCTTGCTGCAGCATATTTCCAAGTTTCTTTCCCAACGGTTTAAGCCACCGAACGTCACTGTCGACCACTTGTCAAATATGTTGAAACAGTTTTAAAAGTATTTTCTTCCAGAATTAATAATCCCAAATTAGATTGGATCCAAAACCTATTTGTAATACAAAAACAAAATCCCGAGCACCTCTCTTCCAAATCTCAGGAATAACATGCTGATCTATTTTCTGACTCTACGTTGCGGCTTGAATTTTCTGGAAAAAGTTTCACACTTTTTGGCTGGTTAAAGCGGAATATCTGTAGGTTTAATTATCTCACTCAGCACTCCTGCCGTTTGTGTTCACGCGTCTGTGCGAGTCAACGTTATCCAAGTTGACGACAATCGCAAGAAAACCGTTCCAGACTAGGCAAGATTGAAATCGCCTTGAGACCAGCAGTAACAAACATTGGGCAACGACTGGATTTGCTTTGCAGCAGAAAGCCGTCGCACTCATCACACTGAATAAATGTGTTTTCGGTTGTGTTTTGTTTCCAATAGGCTACGTGTAAAGTAGCAGGTTTTGAGTATCGGTAGCTTGATGCTACTCTAGTTTCGTTCGAATTATAACAAATATCACAAATGTATATTTCGCACTGTTTATCATGTCAACTGTAAAGGGTCGCGGAAAATTTTAGGAGATTAAAAGGGGTCGCGAGCAAAAAAGTTAGGGAAGCCATGCTGTAGCCTATTCTAGCACACAATCACATATTGGTCGTTGGTTAATTCTTGGTCGCTGGTTTGAGTCTTCATCCTCGGCTTACTCAGTCTGAGAATGGAGATTCAAACCAACAGCAGTAGTTTTTAAATTTCAGTGGCGAAACCTTTTTAGTCATTGAAGTAGTGTGCCTGCTTCTGCACACTAGTGTGTATGAATGTGTAGTTAAATTTACTGTGATGGGGTGGTGGCTGACTATAGGTGACTGCTTATGGTCTTTCGCCGCTACCATCCTGATTGCGCCATAATCTAACCAACAGTTGTACAATGCATTGTTTTGACAATTATATTTACTCTGTTTGTTAATATATGGCGCTGCTGAAACAAAATAAAAATTGACTTGACTGTGTTGTTGCTGACATCGCAGAATTATTTACCGCGAGTTTTTTATGGATTGTATGGTTGGGCGGATCGCGCAGAATCATTGATTGATGGATTGAATCTTTATCATCGGACTGGGAAAGCTTCTTGCAGAGCTCAATCCTGGCAGTTTCGCATGCTTGTAGAAGCTTTGAATCTCTCACGCAGGCCCAGTCGTCAAGATTGACAGAGTGAAGTTTCCGATTGTTGAAGTTTTGTTGCGGAGTCCACTAGGTGCGGCTGAGTGGAGAGCAGTCCATAACGTGCGTTGCTCAAGCGCACACTCCGAGAGTCGAACCAGCGTCGCTTGATGTTGAAACTTCTTCGTTCCAGAAGTCACGCGCTAACCAACTGAGCTAACGGGCGGACCACTGTCAATTCCGTCAGAATGACAGTGGGGACTGGGCGCAGTTTGGAATTAAAACAGCAAGGACAAAATGCTCTATAGTAATTTCAATACACACAAGAAGTCTGTGAAAAAAAAAAATGGTTGCTAATACGCACATAGACTAGAAAGTAGCTTACTACCACAAGATGTTGAAAATGATGGCCAGCTTCATTTCCCAAGTTTTGTCTGACAGCAGATTGCTACCCTGGCCTTGGTTCACTCAGCCTTAAACGTTTCGCACCAAACTGTAATTCGCAAAACTGGTCCAATTTGAACTTGCAGGGGTTCTATGTTTTACTATTGAAATGTTTAATCCCCTGATGGATTTTGAATTTGGAAATAAAATAATGTGTATAAAACTTGTTTGTGTGGAGGTATATAAAAGCACTTTCAGATTTAAAAAAGGCAGGTAGGGTAAGGTCGGGACCCATGATCATGGTGGGAGCCATAATCCACCCCCCTTTTTTTAATATAAAGTATTCTTTTTGCATTTTTTGACGTCATTATATTTTTTATGCTTGGATCACTTTCCCACAATACTTTGGTCAAAATTGTACTAAAAATGAAGGTGCAATGAGGATTTATAGATTTTATGTTAAAAAAGTAAATTTTTTTGACTGAATGTGTTTTAAAATAACTCATTTGTTATGCAAGAAATGTTCATGAACTTTTTTGTAATGGTAGGTGATGCATTTATGATGAGATTAAGATGAAAGTTTTTTAGATAGCAATGTTAGTTTTTTTTTCAGCTGTTATTTCATTTCTGAAAGATCAGGTAGGAAGCCTTGAGTCACCCTGTGTTGGGACCTGCAAGCCATGACAAGTGCCTGTGATAATAGATGTTAAAGTGTCATATGACATCATTTTTTGCTTTTCACAATTTTTCCATTAGGATATATATATCACAATTCTGACTTTTGTTTCGTTTGCAACTATTAATTATGCTATTTCACATGAAAATTCTGACAACTCATCCCAAGGAATCATTTGAAAATTCTCCATCGCTTATTTCAAAATTTAAAGCTTGGAAGCTGGCTTGAAGATTGATGTGACACATAAATAATACAACTATGTTTTAGAATTGTATTTTAGTGAAGTGATTTCTTTGCTAAAATACTACATTTTTTGTCTTATCGCTCCCGACACGTGTCTTATCGCTCCCCACATGTGGGGTGCGATAAGACGCTTGGCGCATGTTTATGTTTTTGAGCGTAAATTAAACATTTGCTGAAATAATAACTTGTGCTTTTGCTGTAGAGTAGGTAGCACTACAAGGCATTGCAAAACTAATTTTTAGAGAAAAACATTGAGAAACGTAGAAGATATGCATCTAAAAGAAAAAAGTGGCTCGCAGGTCCCGACCTTCCCCTAATTACGTAATTTAAAATTAGCAAATTTCAACAATATGTTTACGATTATACAGGGATATCTAGAGAAGGGGATACGAAGGCTTTTATTACGTCTGACAATAGAAGGGCTTCTATTTATCTTAAATAATCTCCGTTTATGGTAAAATGACAGCACATATAGTAATTTAATAAACTTCGTTATGACATCCTGCATTGCACTCTTACAACCAGGTATGGATATTCAATGAAAACTCATAATCACTTGTTAATTCAAGTACCCATACGCGTGCTTTACACCTAGCCACAGAGGCGTAGCAACCGCCCTTCAAACTCTCCGATCGGAGGGGGCCCTGCAAGGAATGAGGGCCTCTCCGCCGGGGTTTTTGGAAGACTATCGAAATACAGGACATAGGCTAACCACGTGGTCACAAACGAGCGCGAAATAGCAGAGCTTATTGATATTGAGCAGGTGTTTTCAAAAAACACGGTACGACGTAGGAAGAGAATGTTTGGTTACGAATGTGCTGATGATTCGAGTCGTCTTTCTGCTGAAGAAAAATTCAAATCGCAATTTTTTCTTGTTCTCACTGATCAGGCCATGCCTTCTGTTTCTTCGCGCTTTGACCAACTCGTGGAGTGGTACAAGTTGTTTGAATTTCTGTACAACGCTAGCAGCTTGTAGAAGTGTCTCAGAGAAAATGGTTGGGTTGGTTGGTTTTGAATCTTTATCCTCGGACTGACAAAGCCTTGATTTTGGTTATTCTTAGTAGTTTCGCATAACTTACTTGTAATAGAGGCTCTTGACGCAGGGCCGGTTACCGAGATTGGCAGAGTGAAGTTTTCCGATTATTGAAGTGTTGTTGCCAGGAAATTGTTCCATTTACTAGGTGCCGCTGAATGGAGAGCAGTCCTGAAATGCGTTGCTCAAGCGCACACCCCGAGAGTCGAACTTGAGCCGCGTGGTCTTGAGCGGACACGTGGGTTAACCACTGAGCTAACAGGGCGGACGATGGAACTGGACATTGGACAATCACTGCAAAAAAATTAAAAGAAAAATGGGAGACATTGATGCCAACGAACTAATAATGGAATTGACAGGCTTTCTGCTCTTGCAATTACTATCGAAAACAATATTGCCAAATCCCTGGACTATGACCCATTACAATTTGCGCAGAACAAGGCTCGAAAGAAGCGTTTTGCGTAACTATGGAATATATGTCCACACTGTCACTGTAGAAAATGCTAACCAAAGCGCGGTTAGCTTCGCTAATTAGCGGAACTGTGCCCTCTACTGTGTATGTATACATAATATGAACCCTGCATGTTGTGCAATAGAAATACCACATTCCAGTTTCTGCGTTGGAAGGGGCCCCGGACTTATGTTCGGAGGGGGCCACGTTCTTTATTGCTACGACCCTGCCTAGCCAACTGCAAAGGTTTTGTCAAAAAAACAGCTAAACTGGTAACCTTTCAACTGTCTTTTCAAACAAGTATTCTTTAAATTGTTTGTTTGTTTATCTTTATCCTGCATTGCGGGAAAGCGGACGTGAGCGCTATGCATCGGTGTACGCCTTCCGACGTACACCTGACCCACGCTGCAGCCGACTGCAATGTCTGTTTCCGATTGTCTACTCTACTTATGACTTAAATTTGGTACTACCCATTACTCGAAATCGATCACTAGGTAGAGGCAATTATCGTAAAGTTTCTTGCCCAGAGAAACAACAGCAAGTGCGGGTGGCTGGAGTCGAACATGCAGGCTCTCGACTGCGAGCCCAACGCGCTAACCACTCGGCCACGGCTGCCGACCAAATATGTTCTACATAACACTTGCTAACTGTCTTGTGTAGCTAAGTATACCTGTTGCACTACAAAACTTTCTGCAATTTTAAAAAGAACCGCATGTTTAACGCGGTACCAACTACCGCCCTTCTAGTGTCATGAGAATCAGCAATCGTTCTGAGCCTTCGTATCCCCTTATTTAGATATCCCTGACGATTATAGAACAACAAAGGTGAACTCAAGGCAAGATTTCGTCGCAGACGTGAACTTCGGAGATATTGAATAGTCGCTACTTCACAGCAACTTGAAACTGACGCTATTTCTTAAAAGTTATTGTTGATGAAATTACCGATTTGACGTCATAATGTCAGTTTTGCTAAAACAGAGAAAATTGAAAGCCCTCAATCGCTATTGAACAGAATCATTGATGAAAGCTGCGGTGGGTTATTGGGTGGAAAACCATTTATCAATTGTTTTGTTCACAACAAGGGCTAAGTTTTTAAAAAAACGCAAACATTATAGGAGAAAAACATTTTACACAAGGTTGAAAACACAGGAATTTCATTACGGGTCAGTGCAAACTGGCAACTCTAACGATGCCCGAAAAAAGTCTATAATGCCTAATAAATAGGGTACGGTAGGGTAATTGTAGGTACCGTATTATAGGGAGCCATACATTTTTGCTCGACTTCACAGCCATGCTCTCTTCTACACCGGGAGAAAAATTAGCGAGTTACTATCCGCCTCTTGGTGTTGCCAATGAAAAAATAAAAAAATTCTGTATATCCTACAATTATTATTAATGAGTTCTTTTTCTGCTAAAAGTCATTAAATACCTTACATTCAGGGGCGCCGGAACGATTTTTTTACTGGGGGGGGGGGGAGGCAAGATTACGAAAAAAGGACCTTTTTTCTTACTAAAATGCAAATTTTTTTTTCAAGTTTTAAGATAAGATATAGCGATAATGCTAATCTATCAGCTTGGTCACAGCGGTAAACCATAATCTCTTCGTGGGAAAATTGTAACATAAAGTTCCCAGATCCGTTTGTCTGCATGTAGTGACCGAAAAAGAAACACTCCTTGAAACGTCTATTCAATAAGTGTATTCCTGTAAAATTAGCCCGCGGCTATCGAAATCGAGATGCAACGCCTTACACCTCTAAAAACTGTCACTACGATACAGATTACTTGGATAAAAGACGGAGAATTTGTCCAGCTAGCAAGCACCAAATAAACCAGTTAAATGTGCGACCGACTTCCAACAAACAACTTCCAGAATGAATCAGAAAAATTTGTGATAACTCAAAGGCACGTCAGCAGTAGAGTGACGCAATATTTCATGTTTAAACAGGTTTCAAACCGAAACAGGTTTCAACAGGTTTGACACAAGTCTTACGAACGATGGTGCAATTTTGGCTCATGTTTTAGGAATTTCCATGACGTAATATTCAGTAGACTTGAACGGTTTTTATATGACGTTTGATTAGGTGAACAATTGTCTGGAACATAGCGGTCCCTAGTTATGACAGTCTGACATGGCATAACTAAAAAAGAATTGACGACAATTGTGAGCCAATGAATAAAAACACATGATACACAAATTGTTTGAATCACTCACGTTTAAGTTAATACGCAAATACAAAGGGCATGCAAAGAATGAACAGCAATAAGAATAAACACGACGATACATGAAATTGGTACCATAGGTAGTAGGCACACGCAAAAAATGACGCTATATACAATGGTTGCGATAATAACCGACTGTTCTGGGCTCAGACAAGTGTCGGCCACCGCAGACAAAACCAGGCTCAAACCCTAACACTTAGGTGTTCTTTACGGGGGCGAGGCACGAAATATCCCTCAACACATAGTCTACTTTCACTTTCCCCGTACTCTCATCATAGTTGCAGACGGCAACTTTAGCTCTACGAACCACAGGCTTCCCTTTCCTAATTTGTGGAACTACCTCATGCACCCTCCCAAGTTGATACTTCCCACGTTTACCAATGTCCTGGAGAGAACCTACCACTACAAGTTGACCAGGCTCCAAATTCTCGGCCATTTTTAGCCATTTTTTCTGGCCCTGAAGACCTGGCAAGTAAAAATCGATCCATTTACTCCAAAACTGCTGAGAAAGTGACAAATTGAACCGATAATCCCTTCTTAATTGGTCACGATCATGTGGTTGCCCAACAGCACAGTATGGGTCTAAGTATGGGGTCAAAAGTGAGGCAGGGGTGATGACAGTAAAATCCCTAGGGTCGTCACTCAAAGGTACCAAAGGGCGTTCGTTCACGATCCGAACGGCACTGCCAGAGTTTGCAAAATACCATCTCGGTAACAAAAAATCCTTAAGCAGGTCCAAAGAGCGAAGCCACGACTCCCACTCTTTAACAAAGCTATCAGGGACCTCGGTGACCCAATCAAACTTGTCTATCGCCAATTGCTGAAGTATAAGGCGTGCTTTTAGAAAAAATGGCGCTCCAAAGCCTAGCGGATCAAAATTTTGTCCAAGCTGACTGAGCATACTTCGGCGCGTGTGTTTAGCTAAGGGCTTTAAGGAACATGCGATACGCATCTCGTCAGACTCGGTTTGCCACACACAACCCAATGTCTTCGCTGATGGCAAAGTCATATTTTCAGTCTGAAAGTCAATGTCACGAATCAAAGGTGAAAGCATCTCATTATCCAAATTTGACAAGACAATCATAGCCTCCTTGTTAGCACTCCACTTACCAAGTTTAAACCCACGGCTATCAAACAAAGCAATTGATTCATGAGTGATTTGCTGAGCTTCCTCTAAGCTATCAGCCGAAAATATAAAATCATCCATGTACATATTATTTGCAATATTGCAGAGAGTCAATTCACCAGCACTGCTGGGATTCTGCTCGATCATTTTCTTTATAGCCAAGCAAGCGATATACGGGCTACTCTTTATTCCCCAAGGGTGTACACAAAAACGAAATGGTACCATCCTACCATTTTCAAGGTCATCATCTTCAAACCACAATATACGAAGCAAATCCCTTTGCGACTCAGGTAACTTTATTTGAAAGAAGCATTTAGTCACATCAGCCATGAGACCAAATCTACCAAGCCGAAATCTAGCCAAGACATCTACCAGAGGGTTTAACAAGTCAGGACACGAAAACATTACATCATTAACACAAGTTCTTCGAAATTCAGACTTGCCATCGTAAACAATGCGCTTTTTTAATTGTGACGTAACAAAGTATGGTAAATACCATTCAAATCCCTTGACATTTCCTGCTTCACCAGTACGCTCAATATAGCCATTTGATTTAACATCTTTCATGGTGTCAGTAAGGAAATCACGAAGTTCAGGTTGTTTTAAAGCCTTCTTCCTTAAAGCAGCAACTCTATCTGACGCCAACAAAAAATTGTTAGGTAGATCAATATCTTCCTTCAACGGAACAGGTATCTCAAATCGACCATCTTTCAACTCAATATTCGGTTCAACAAGTTCTCTAGCCAAAATGTCATTGCGAGACAATTCACAGGTTTCATTTTGCAAGGTCAAATCCTGAATGACTTTATTCAGGTCTGCTATTTCCATATCGCGAGACTCAATTTTACGCTGAAAGCCAGAGATGACATCCGACTCTGAAGACGTCTGCACTCTGCACACTTTAGCAACGCTTTCATCTAAGGGTGACTTACCACCACAAGCCAACCAACCGAGAGGAGTGAGCAAAGCATGTGGTTCACTACGATTTTCACCAACACGCTCTTTTTTTGCACACATCAAATAAGCGTTGTCGTTGCCAATCAGTACATCTACAGTACTACAATCATTCAAATGAAACATATTCACGTCATGAAAATGACGGAAACCATTTAAATCTTGTTTATGCGGTAAAGTTTTAACATCGTCAGCCCAAGCTGGGTTAACCACCGAAGTTATATCACAAAACAGTTCATCTGTCTCTAACGACTGGATGTTGAGTTTGACAAGGTCAGCACAAGTAGCTTTCTGACCAGCCAGGGTATCCATTTTAAACGACGCTTTATCGCACGGTTTAAGATCAAGTTCACACACCAAATCACTCGAAACAAACGTCAACTGCGAACCAGGATCATGCTGACAATACACCAACTTCGATTTGCCAGTCATTGGATTCAAAACACGAGCAGCAGTAATGCGGTTAAAAGCTGCTTTAACATTTCCAATCTTAACATTACGCACAGGAACTCTGGCACGAGCATCATCTTTCCCAACAGAATCCAGAGAATCACGTGACGTCACATAAAAATCATGCAGAAGAAAATAGTGTTTCCTATCGTTGTTAGGCCCACACTTACGACAGTTATTTGCATGAACGCAATTCCTAACCATATGCTGGCGCAAACAATTCAAGCATTTGCCAGCTTTCACAATGACATCTCTCCGATCTTTAGGTGTCAAGCGCAAAAATTCTTTACAATTAGACAAAAAATGATATTCAACTTGACCACGTGACGAACAACAAATGCATGCCGGCAGGTCTTTACGTCTAGCCTCACCACCGCGCGGTGCGCCAACAACAGTCGAGTACTGCGAACTCCCTGACATCACATCATCGTGGGGTTTTACGGACGTCTGCCTAACCGGACATGAAGGCAATTTTCCTTTGCCAAACTTTTTAAATTGATGCGACTCACCAGAATCGCCCATTAGCATAATGCTAAAATCAGTCGACTTACGCGTTTCCCCCCGTACTACAAATTCAAACAAACTCTGAAAAGTAGGCTCATCAGTGCCACCATACTGATCACCTAAAAAGTCAAGATAACGCTGCTTAGCGTCAAACGGGAGTCGCTTAGCCAAATCCAAAACAAAACGTCCTTCCAATTTGTCACGCTGACCATAAGCTTGCGCGTAAAGCAAACACTGCGATAATTCATCTTTAAACTCTTTCAGATCACTGGAAGAGGTCGAAGTCAATTTGCTACCATAGCGATACTTTCTAATTTCTGGTTCTGCGAAAAGACCTCCACGAACCCCAAAACGCTGGGACAAGCGAGCTAACGACATTTCTATCCTGTCTTCCTCTGACAAGCCAGGGGTGTCAGAAACCAAATTAGCAATCGTTTGCGCAGCTGTTCTAACACAAGCTGCTTGTAACAAAGTCAAACAAGTCCCCTTAAAGGGCGAAGCTGCCATTAAGGCCGTAACACGATTTTTAAAGAAGATAAATGGCATATTATTACCATCGTAACCAATCAAGGCCGCCTTATCGAAAAACGTCCTACTATTTTGGTATTCAAAAAAGCAATCCTGCTGTTGAGAACTCGATTTAGCGGGAGAAGACAAGCTATATCCCTTAAGGGGCTGAGTGGGCTCAGTCACATGCACAGCCCGATCAGACGCGATACGCCTCTCACAACCACCCAAATTACGTGTAGCTGGGCGATCAAAACCTAGCGGCGCAGAGAACTGTGAAGGGGGCAAAGCATTACTACTAATGGCGGCCCCGTGACCTGTACGCTCTGGGGGAGGAGTTCGGTTGTAATTCGCAGACCTTGGCTCTACAGCATTCGGAAGACCCTTAGCCGCGGCCCCGAGACCTCCTGAAACAGCTGGAAAACGTGTGGATTGCCCTGGTCCACTCACAGGTTGAACGGGCGTTTGGAAAAGGTTATGTAAATTAAACTGCGATTGATGTTCATTTCTGGAATGCCTAGAAGAGCCCTTCTTAGAGCTACGCCGAGAGCCCACCTCTGATCGATATTCAGCTAAAACTACCTCTTTACGTTGTTCAGCCCTCAACTGAGCGTCTTTGAGTGCGAACTCAGCAGCTCTCGCGGCGGCCTCAGCTGCTCTCGCTTCGGCCTCAGCTCTCGCGGCAGCCTCAGCAGCTCTCGCTTCGGCCTCAGCTCTCGCGGCAGCCTCAGTTCGTATGGCCTCAGCTCTCGCGGCAGCCTCAGCAGCTCTCGCTTCGGCCTCAGCTCTCGCGGCAGCCTCAGCTCGAATGGCCTCAGCTCTCGCAGCAGCCTCAGCAGCTCTCGCTTCGGCCTCAGCTTGTATCTGGAGCTCCTCTCGTCTTAGCTGCAGGTTAATTTGTGCCACTATCCGAGACGAAGTCCTAGACATCCTAGTGCTTACATTTGAGGCGCTATCCTCAGGATGTATGTCAGCATCCAACATATCTGAGAACTCACTTTCTTTTTGTTCAAAGTTATTTTTTAACGAGTTAAATTCGGGATCTACCCTATCACGAAGTTCTGCCAAGATTGCAGAGTTAAAGATTTTAGTCAAAAGAGCATGGAAATGCCGTAATTCCTCTTCTAAAGTAGATAACTTAGATCTAAAAATTAACAGTTCCTGCTTATCACTCAAAGAACCTAGGGCTACAGAAAGTTCCCCAATTTCAGTCAAAATATCCCTTCTAAGATGCCGGGCCTCTCGAACTGACTTAGCCTCATCGTTACTGGGTCCCTCCCCAGAATGGCCTGCCCGACCGCAAAGAACATCATCAGGCTTAAACTCAGTCGAGTCTACGGCGGTCGAGTCCCTGTCGCCACCGAGTGTAGACATATTAAATGTTGGGGCTAAATTTAACAATTAAAAAAAAATTAAGTTACACAAACACACAAAATTATTAGGCTACAGTAGTTATAAAAAACTTAACTGCAAAGACCGTAAAAAATACAAAAAAGAATTTAAATGCACGATACCGTAGCTGTACGGGTATGAAGTCCTAAAGTCCACAAAACTTGCTTGGATTCTTTCACTTGAATCTACAAGCACAGATGGATTGTCTTTAATCTTCTTTCTTGCCAATGAATGTCAAAGTTATTTTTCTTCAGTACCAAACTGAGAAGAAATGTCTTTACTTTTTTTTGCTTCTGTAAGAGTGTAGACTACCAACCAACAAATCTTCTTTTATTATTTCTTGTAGTTCTAAGTAGTTCTTCTGCACTAGCTGACAACAAACACGTCGTTTATTTTTATGCCTTCAAGTGATTCTTGGCCTACCAGCTAACAAAAATCGTCTTTTATTTTTTATGTGCTTCTAGTGCTTCTTGGCCTACCAGCTAACAAGAACTCGTCTTTTATTTTTTATGGTCACACCGGTAAACCATAATCTCTTCGTGGGAAAATTGTAACATAAAGTTCCCAGATCCGTTTGTCTGCATGTAGTGACCGAAAAAGAAACACTCCTTGAAACGTCTATTCAATAAGTGTATTCCTGTAAAATTAGCCCGCGGCTATCGAAATCGAGATGCAACGCCTTACACCTCTAAAAACTGTCACTACGATACAGATTACTTGGATAAAAGACGGAGAATTTGTCCAGCTAGCAAGCACCAAATAAACCAGTTAAATGTGCGACCGACTTCCAACAAACAACTTCCAGAATGAATCAGAAAAATTTGTGATAACTCAAAGGCACGTCAGCAGTAGAGTGACGCAATATTTCATGTTTAAACAGGTTTCAAACCGAAACAGGTTTCAACAGGTTTGACACAAGTCTTACGAACGATGGTGCAATTTTGGCTCATGTTTTAGGAATTTCCATGACGTAATATTCAGTATAGACTTGAACGGTTTTTATATGACGTTTGATTAGGTGAACAATTGTCTGGAACACAGCTCACTATGTATTGAGTAATGAAGATAGCCTACAAGTGTCCAGTATACAAAGAAGGGCATCATGCTATGTTATAATGATGTAACCTACTGTCAAGCCTTAAAGCAGCCTGCGGCCATGGCCGCTAAGTAGTGCTTGAATGACCACCGGTGCTACTTCCTCAATCGGCCAGGTTTGGCCGCCGGTCTCTTCCAGCCAATTATTTAATTTCGCAATAGAATGATCGTGGATTAACTGTCGAAAATATGTAGTATCAAAGAGTGACGCAAAATTAGGTCAGCGCGTCATAATCGCCACTGTTGCATTGTGCGGTAATATTTGGTATTGATGGAATATATCCATCTGCGATCACCAGCGCTGTAAGTCTTGTTTGTAATTCTCGACGTTTATCTTAACAAAGTCTTAATCCGAAGTGCTAATTTACATCGGCTGACAATATTGTCGTTTTTATGTCGATTCGATGTTGTCGGACATTGAATCGTTGTTAAAAAGGAGAACTAGGTTAGTTGACATCCAAGGGGAAAACATTTTTTGATCATATTTTGCAAAAATTATGCTTCTTTCAGGGATACCTAAACAAACCGGGATGCGAAACTAACGGATTATCTGCTTTGATCGTAACAACAGTAGGGCTATCTTCATGTCGTGAAGTGCGCACGTCGCGGTGACATGTGATTTTGTCAACAGTAAGCAGATGCTGGACAGCAGTTCACGTTTCGTTGTTCCTATTCACTGCTGTACTGGAAGATCACAAGAATAGATTAAAAGCTACAGCAGATTAGGTAGAACAAGCTAGTTAGTACTTGACCAGCACAAATTCAATACCGAAGCAGGTAGTGGGCTGGTAAGACTCTGTACTGGTAAAACTACTCATTGCAGTTTTAAGAACTGTAACTTGGTCAAATCCAAAATGATGTCAGTTGCTAATCAGCGCTCTGCATATAGCAGCAGTGAAAAATGTTGCACACGAGTCTTCCCATCATTGTGCTATGCTACGCCATAACTGCGTAGGATAACATTGTAATTTTGAACTAATTTTGGAGATAGTTTGTAACTGTTTTGCCAAAAACGAGCTCAAACGGCTCTACGCACCAAAACATGAAGCACCACTAATGATGGCTGGAAAGCTTCGAAAAGTTACGAGTGCCAGCTCCAACAAAACTGCCGCTTAAACCTCTAGGTTTTCGTATTCGATCGCCGTTTGGCATTAGCCCTACTGTTGTTAAGCGGTCAAACGGAGTTTTGCATCCCGGTTGTCTTAGGTATCCCTGGCTTCTTTTAGTAATGTCCTTCACATCATTGAAATACTTATTTTATTACCTTGTCGTCATTGTCAACACAATCATGTCGAGCGTTGTTTTTCGTTGTTAAAAAGAATTCTAGGGGAGTGGCGAACTTCTTTAATATCAGCCACATTGGAGACACTCGTGCGAGTGTCGTTAGATGGTCCCGCAGTACTAGATTACAATCCCGATAAAGCAGTTATTGCGTGGTGCAACGATTCTATTGTAGGACGTCGCCCAGGCCCAGACTTCAACAACGCTAAGTGATCATTTTAGCATTGTTGCAAGTTTAATTCTATTTATTTGTACTATCGTTATTTTTATTTTGTATTTTGGCCTCCAAGCACACAGATTTGGCCGCCGAAAAGTAGCTCCCGAAAAAAAACGAGTTTTAAGGCCTGTACTGTGTTGCAAAATTTTCTGCCGTAAATATTATTTTGATGCAAAAATGAAAGATTATTATTAGGCTCAAAGCGAATAGCAGAAATTGTTATATTGCAAAATGTGCAGTTGTTTACATGACTTTAAAAGGGCAACATTGCCCCCCTGCTTTTCCATCTGCAGAAAAATTGAGGGCAGGGGGGTATCCGCCCCCCCTGCCCCCCTGCTTCCGGCGCCCCTGCTTACATTATTTGGAGCTGGTGAACTAGTTTCCGCCTTGGTCATTAATGTTATGGTATAAATAAATGTACGTCAAAGATTGGAATAGAATAGAGTAATAGACCAAGACATATGGGTTGAAGTGTGTGAACAGTAAAATAAAGATAAAGCAGTTTCACCTGAGTTTCACCCTACCAGTATGTTTTTGGTCGATTCCAATGTATAACTTCATGATGTGAGTGTGATCCAGCGTTGCCAGATGGGGAAATAGGATACCAAATAAAAAAATTCTGGTGAAATTTAGAGGTCTTTGGTACCACGCATTTGACCTTGGAACCAAACAACGTTTTGGTGAAATCTGGTGAAATATTTCCCACTCAAATTTTTCCAAAATTTTTTAAACTTTTTAGCAAAAAATGTCTGCTCGTGCAGAAAACGTTTTGCAAGAGGTTTGCGCATGCGTGATGGCTGTGTTTAGTTCAGATTGAGTGTGTTCAAGTTCAGAGTGACCAATTTGCGCTCTTCAATCAATCTTTTGAATCTGACAGCAGCACTGTACCAGCGATCGTGTAGCTTTTGCCACTGGCATGGTTGCAGGCAGTGGCGAGACAATGCTTTTTGGAGAGTTCTTTTTACTAAAAAACTGGCCAAAAAGACAAGTTTTATATTTAAAATTAGTGAAGGAGGTTGTTTTTTGCCCAAAAACTAGAAGTTTATCAACATCAGTGACCTTACATAGGCTACACAAGCATACAGTGGCCACTTGTTTCATTTTCATGGATATCCTGACCCTGTGCAGGATATGCAAAAGTCTTTCAAATTTTTTCATCGGGATGTTATTGCATCTTGGAGTGCATTTTAACCCTGGTCGTAAAAGTTTCCGCTTTTAAAGTAAAAACAACAACTTTTTCGGTTAAGAACTTTTGAAGTTTATACTGATATTTATGACTGCTACAGTTATAATCCGTGTATGCGATGTGTGACAAAACATATGTTTTGCATATTCGTTTCACTTTAGTCTTATGTCTCAAAAAGTCAAAAACTATTTGTATTTTTAGGCGAAATTGCTTTATTTAGGGTATTTTAAATATCTGGTGAAATTTAATGCAATCTGGTGAAACTTTAGTTACTTTTTGGTGACAAGCAGCTTTCAGCATCTGGCAACGCTGGTGTGATCAATCAAGGCGGATACTTGACTTGTACAGTATACTCCCAGCTCTCACTGTTTTATGTTTATTTGTCACGATGAATGCAAATGATATAGATGAATGGAAATGGACATCCAATACTCTTACAAGAACAAATCAGCAAGCAAGAAGAACTCTAATCAGAACAAAGCGACGGAACTTCCGATATTCTGAACCTATCAAGCATACAAATTCAGGAATAAAAGTTAGTTACGTTGTTGCGTAGGCCTATTTCATTGGATTGTTGATATTGTAGTCAGGTTATATGACTTTTGAAGTGTTACACACAGCAAGAGAAAACATTGTTTTGTTTTTCCTGAAGTATCTATATTTATACGACATGCACGTTTTAAACTTCTTTGGTTTTGCCGCCGTTTCCTTTTGTTGGTTTTATTCCTGTAAATTATTGGTAACTTTATCATTGCTGTTGTTTTCCAACAAAGAAAAACAAATTAAATTGAATGGAAGAAAAAAATATATATGATGTTTATTACGGTAACTTTGCTGTAAATCCTTTTTGCTCTGCTTGCTGCATCGAACACTTTATTTGCAACTGCTGCATTATATCTTTAAAATCAGGTTTTCAATGTAGTGCAGAGGTACTACATTTCTTCAGTTGTACTCTCGCTCCCCGCTACTTTCCAATGTAAAGTGAAAAAAGTGACTCGTTTTTGGAGATTTTTACGGAAAAAATGCATGAAAAATCAAAGCAGTTAAGTCATTTGACTATTGCGGGAAACATCAAGCCACGTTGGTACTGCTAAGAGTGACACCACTAGTCGTGACTGTGAGGATGAGTTTTTTGGTGTTGGTGCCATAGCATGAAACGTCGGTATTAACAGAAAAGTCGATGGTGGATCAGGGGCGGATCCAGGTATTCACGTTAGGGGGGGCGATGTCATTGACATTCAGGCAAGTGATCAGCCAGGTACAAACAACGACGGGGGTCTCCCCTAGAAAATTTAGATCGAGTTTGATGCGTTGAGAGCATTTCGAATACAAATTATGAGAAATTGAAATTCTATAACTTAAAAAACCTTCAACAATGCTGTTGTTTAACAAAGGGAGGAATGAAGAGCTGATATGCCCTTGCCATGTCAAGTTGAAGCCTGAGCAACCTAGCCGCATTTATAGTTGAGACTGAAGGTTTCACTCTTGATTGCTTCACGGCAATTTAAAAATTGACCTTGGAAAGATAATAACAGGTAATTCTGTCTTCCCAATATTGATGCAAACATTGAAGTTATAGAGTTACTGTATAACTTCGAGGTTTTATTCCTCTGACAAGTTTTGAATTGTTACAAAGAGCAATGAGGAAAGGTTATGCATACATTCAACATAATGAGCAACAAAAGTGGGAGCCAGGTCAAAACACCGAGTTATGCTCCACCCCCCGTAGAATCGTCGTTCGCCACTATAAGCTAAGTATAGATTGTAAATTTTTATTTTGGACTAGCGAAATACTACAATTTGTGCAATAGAATGGCAGTTAAACATAGTTAAATGACGACCAAAAGATATAGTCCTCCTTAAAACGTGTCATGCACGGTCAATATTATTCTTCTGAATAAAATATGATTCGATCAAATTAGTTGTTCTGCAAGAAGTGGTACGCTTGGCAGTACAGAGCGTCCAAGTGGTACGAGATCGTAAAAAGGTTGGGAACCCCTGGTTTTGACTAACAAACAAAAGTTCATGAACCAGTGGGGAAAAAAACACTGGAGTATTCGAAGTACAAATGGCTACCTCACAATTTGCCAAGTGCTATATCAGTTAGTTCAGCCATCAAACAGTAAAAAGTAAAAAAAAAACATTATATATAACTGCTTTAGCATCAACATTGGTTATTTCTGCTTTAAAAAATAAATCTCATTTTGAATTTTTTTTTAAAATTTCATGTTCAATCTATCAAAAGCATACCGTAGTGCAAAATGTTGAATCATTGTTCCACAATTCATAAAATATATAGACATATACACTAGTGGTACGCGACTACGCGTACCACAGGTTGGGAACCCCTGGTCTAAGCTTTAACTGATCTTTACAAAGAGCATGTCAGAATCAAGGATGAAAAGTCACAATTTTTTTTTAAAAAAATCAGATTTTATTGATTTGAATCGGATGTTTTTATTTAAATCAGGGATAAGTTTATTTTTGACCCATTAATTACTTCGACTAAGATATTTATTAATTGTGTCTGCTTTTGTGTTGTCGCTTCGCTATATATCAGGGCACCTGTCGGTTAGCCACTGCTTAGTGTCATCGTTAAGGGAGACTAGGCCTTCCATACCATGATGGGGTGTGTACAGCGGCAATCCTTGATTTTGTGGGCTGCCATCTCCATTTCACCACCAAGCTACAACGCAACATGTCTTCATGCCGTCCCACACTAGTGAGCAAACGATTTCGCCTTGATGAGGCAAGTCTAGAGAGGCCATGACCCAACTGATTCCCAGACATAGATCCGAATACTTGACGAATTGGAGATGTGCTGCTTGACCAATGACCATTCACACTACGCCTCATTGCATCACTGTTTAGTGTTTAGTTATGTCGTTTCTCATTTAATTATTGAAATTAAGGTCAGAACTCATCTCATCAGACTAACTGCCAAGTGCCAAACTCAGACTTTCTCTTATCCTTTAGCAAAGGGCTTCCCAAACTTTTTTGCTCGCGACCCCTTTTAATCTCTTAAAATGTTTCGCGGCCCCTTACGATTAAAACGCCGAACAGTGCGAAATGTTTGTGATATTTATTGAAAAGCTTAAATCTAACGAAAACCAAAAACAATTTATCGATTTTAGTTCAGTTTGTTTTTATTTATTTCTGACCATAACAACGAAGTCTATTGGCAGCCTACTGGAAACAAAACAAAAAAGCAAACACATTTATTCCGTGTGATAGGTGTGACTGCTTTCTGCAACAAAGCAACTCCAGCCGTGGCTCAGTGTTTGTTAATGCAGGTCTCAAGGGTGTCCGACGTTTTCTTCGTAAACAGTTCTTCGTAAAGCAATTCTTCGTAAGCAATTTTTCGTAAAACAATTCTTCGTAAACTTAATTCTTTGTAAAACAATTCTTCTCAAAGCATTTATTCGTGCATGCAATGGAGATTTGATGTATGCGAAGAAATGCTTTACGAAAAATTCTTTTACGGATTTCATTTCACCAACAACTGTTTACGAACAATTGTTTTACGAAGAATTGCTTATGAAGAATTGCTTTACGAAGAATTGTTTACGAAGAATTCGCCTATAACCGGTCTCAAGGCGGTTTCAATGTTGTTTAGGTTGGAACGGTAGGCGAAGTGAGAACATTCCAGATATATCATTTTGAAATATTTGTATCCAGATGTTCAATTTTTTATGAACGCATCACTTTTAGATTTCAATGCAAAATATTGATGTCTTCTCTTAGGAGGGACAAATTGAATTCGTTCAGTTTTTCAAGCAAATCTGACATTTGGCATAATTCCAAAAGCTAGATGTCATTGCAAAAATGGTGGACCAAGACTGAATTTTATTCTGTTGAAGAAATCACGATTTCGGTTTTCAATGTTAATTGGCTAGCCATTTTAAAGCTTTGACTTTTGAAAGCCACCTCACTTCACAATGCAGTAAAAGAGATTTTAACTCCGATTCCCTTTCACCTCTTAAATTTTCAAAAATACGGGAAGCCAATTGACCGCGCGACTCTTAATAAAGTTAATAACTGTCACAGCATCTCATGCAGAAGTGTTAATATCCAGTACCTTGTGCAAATTGGTATACTTTCTGCGACCCCTGAAGTTCGTTACGCGACCCCTTGGAGGGTCACGACCCCCAGTTTGGGAAGCCCTGCTTTAGCACACACCACTTGTTTTTTGCTCATTTATTATTATGATCCTTCCTCATTAGGGTGGAGTGAAAAAAAATTTTTTTTCCAAATCAAAAAACATGGGGTCTGTATACAGGCCAAATGACCCAAAACGGCTTTTCAAAACATTTTTTGGGGGTAGCTGTCAATATTGGCAGCGCTACCGCCACCTGGTGGCTATGAGCGAGCAAAAATTCTTAAATACTCCATAACTTTTGATACACACATGCTAGAAGGTTGGTTTTGGTGTCTATAGATGCAAAATACATATGTTTATATCTGCTCTAAGAGACATGTTTTCTTTAAAATGCTTCTAAATTAAGTTATTTGCAAAAAACTGATTTTTGCATTAAAATTTAACAAAAATAACATTTAATGTTATACTTTTTCCTTTGCAGAAATACAATTTATCATAAGTTACTTGTAACTTTGTTTAAAGCTATTTATTATTCATTATGATGAGAACAAGAAGTCAATTACAAGTTAAAAAAGTATTGCACAAAGACTATGTTTTCAGAAGTAAGAGTTTATTTCCTGATGGGAAGCTACCCACTGCAAAAGATGTTTTACAACGAGTACTACACGAAGATAATTGGACAAAAGAAAAAACAGCCAGTAAAATTGCACTAGAATTGGTTAATCATTGGATCTATTGCAATGTTTATACTCTACATCACACCACAGTTGCACACAAAATATTTGACCTTGTAAAACAGTTCTGTCGTCTAAACAGATACCCGAAAAAAAAAAGAGGAGCAAAATATGAGAAAGATATAGAAGACTTCATGGAAAAGGCAAACCAACTTTTCGATATCTTTTGTTATGATATTGTGCGACGTAAAGAACATGAAAAGCAACATCAACTGAGAATGTCAGACGATGACTATGCATTCTTCAATGACCAAAAAGGACCAAGGCTTGCCAAAACATCATCTTCTGTTGAAATATTAACACCGTCTGATGTTCTTTTTGCTAGAAAAGCACATGCTAGTATTGTATCTACTGGTACTTCAGTGTCAGATGATCAACCTTCTTTGTCATTGGAATCCCTTAGTGGTGAATCACAATCTGAAGATGATGGTGATGTTTCATCTTCTTCATCATTCATTGGTCCACAAGTTCCTGCTATTGGCTTTCAAAATAGGACATCCTATCACAATTTGGCTATGGCATGTGTGACAGGTACGGTGTGTCTGACAGAGTTGCCTCTGTAATAGCAACCGCCGCTCTGAAAGACCATGGCATTATAACAAATGAAGAAACCACGTTTGTTATAGACCGTTGCAAGTTGCGAAGAGAACGAGCTAAATACAGAGAAGAAATGCGTAAGAACGATGATGAGTTATATTCAAACGTCGATGGAATATACGTAGATGGAAGGAAAGATTCAACTCAAAGTGTTACCCAAATTAACGGCAAATATTATCGCAATTCTGTGCTTGAAGAGCATTATGTAATAGTAGGGGAACCTGGCGAGTTCTACTTGTCTCATGTAATTCCTGAAGATGGAAAGGGCATCAGTATTGCAAAAGTGCTTCATAACGAATTGGAAGGAACTGTTCTCTTGGATCATCTTTGTGTGATAGGTAGCGATGGTACAGCATCCATGACGGGAGCCCATCGAGGGGCAATTCACTGCTTGGAACAACTAATAGGTAGGCCTTTACAATGGGCTATTTGTTTGCTCCATTGCAATGAGCTTCCTTTGCGCCATGTTTTTATGGAAATTGATGGCTCAACCAAGGGGCCTGATTCCTTTTCTGGAAATATTGGGAAATGCTTATCTGGATCTGTTTCTGACTGGGATATAGTCCCATTTAAAGCAATCTCCAGTGTTAATTTTCCAGAATTACCAAATGCTATTGTGGATGATCTCAGTTCGGATCAGTATTATTCGTACAGAATATGTTGGGCGGTAATTCTTGGTGATGTGGATGCAGATCTTGCATTATTAGAAGTCGGTGGGCTGTGTCACTCAAGATGGCTAACTTTGGCATGTAGGATCTTAAGGTTTTATGTTTCTGTATCAACGCCATCTCCAAAGCTTGTCATTATTGTAGAATTTTGCATAAAGGTTTATTTCCCCTCTTGGTTTGAAATTAAACGCAAACATTCAATATCTGATGGTGCCAAAAATTTCTACAACATGATTAGAAGAGTAATGACCTTTCCAAACTCAAAAGTACAGAAGATTGCTCTGAAAACTCTGCAACGAAATGCTTTCTTCACAAACCCTGAAAATATATTACTTGGCATGCTTGGAGATGAAGATGAGGATACCAGAAGAATAGCCGTCAATAAAATACATGCTTTGCGTGGTAATGCAACAACATCAGCTGTAATCTTTGATTCAGACAACTTTGATGGTGGGGCATTGGAGCAATCAGATAGTGAGGAGGATGAACAATCAGAGACGCCTGCTTCTACAGCCACTGTCAGGAAGTTCATTATTCCCAAGTTAAACTTTAGTGCAAAATGTTATTACAAACTAGTAAACATGAATGTGTTGGAGCTGACAGAACCACCCATTCTAAGAAGCTTATCAAATAGCGACATTGATGAAATTAGGAGAACACCCCTTCGTATGAATCATCCTTGCCATAACCAAGCCGTGGAAAGGCATATTAAAGTTGTTACCGAAGCAAGTGCATCTGTTTGTGGTTTTGCTCGACGTGATGGAATGATTCGTCAAAAACTGAAATCAAGAAAACTAATGAAAAGATATGACACGAAACAACAATTTTGCTGTTGACGAAAGTAATGAATATTTTGAATTTGATTATGAATGATAATACAAACATGAACAACACGATTGATGTAAATTAAATAATTGATAGTAAATTGCTTTTTGTAACTTGGTAAGCTAATGTTAAGAATATTGCTATCACAGTAAATTAGTAAACTATATTGTGACAATATAAAATGTCATTGATTTAAATAATTTGAATTTGCCAAAATTTAAAACATCATTAATTGCCAATTGGGTTTATGATTAAATATAATGTGATACTGATTACAAAAAGAATGGTGAATTGAAAAAGTTGTAATTCATTATAACATATAAAATACTACATGTAAATTACTTTTCCTACACATACAACATTATTATATACAGTACCAGCATACCAGGGCCTTACACTACAGTACATAGTAAATTCCACTTATAAATGATCAGTCAAATTCAGTCAAAATCATTTTTTGCTAATAACTCAATTTACAAGTGTTTTAGAGAAAACATGTCTCTTAGAGTAGATATAAACATGTGTATTACGCATCTATAGACACCAAAACCAACCTTCTAGCATGTGTGTATCAAAAGTTATGGAGTATTTAAGAATTTTTGCTTACTCGTGGCCACCAGGTGGTGGTAGCACTGCCAATATTGACAGCTACCCCCAAAAAATGTTTTGAAAAGCCGTTTTGGGTCATTTGGCCTGTATACAGACCCCATGTTTTTTGATTTGGAAAAAAAAAATTTTTTCACTCCACCCTATTCCTCATATTGAGGGTTGGATTTAACTTTTGCTCATTAGATACCTACAATTAGACCCTTTGTAACAAAAATACTGAGTATAATACGGACCAAAACAATTTAATTTCAGTTTAAAATATTGATTAAATAGTTTATTCTAAATCGTTGATTTAAATCAAGCAAACTTGGACTCAGAGTTTAATGTCTTCGATCAGTTGACTTTTTTTTTATATTTATCCTGCTAATCACAGATCACCCAGCTCTAACTTTACACTTTTTAGGAGCCGATGGTTTATACGACCCTCGATGATGCATTTACTAATGTGATGAAATCTCTATCTGATTCTTCACGACAATGCTTAGTAAGTTTAGGTTTAATGAAAATCTTAACTGCAATGTATGGAAAGTGTTATACTCCAATGTGGAATAATTTATGTGTCATGCTGATAGCAAAAGTAATGCGTGTCAGACGTATTTCGTTTGATTGTTAGGATCACCTTTTTGTGATTGAAGTGTATGCTGGAACTGCAGATGTTTATAGACATAACTCTGTAGCATCTTCTTGTTGAAGACTGAAGAGTGATATAGTGTTTGATCAGATGGATGTTCTTAATCTTGTAACAGTTGATAAAATCTTTTATAAATCCATATAGCAAATCATCTTAAACATTGACAACAATTGCTGGGGAATCAATAACCTAATCATATTGTTCTTTGGCGCACGTATAAACTAGAACACCTGCACCTCAAACACCTATAAGCGAGAGGTGTTTGAAGCAAAAGTATACATACCTTTAAACTTGTTTAAAATTCCTTTCTCGTTAACTTTGGCATAGAAGCATTTTTCATAGAAGTTCTGTTACACGCTTCTTTGACCTTCGTTATGTGACGTTGATTTTTGTCTGTTTTAGCGCTACTACAGATCAACTCAGCCTTCAGATCGAGACACTCAAGACAAATTATTTTGTTCGAAATACCTCAAGTCGAAGTACTTTCAAGTTCAACCACGTATACCGGTGGTAAGATGGTGATATGTATGCAGCCATTTTGGGTGGTATAGGGGTGTTCAATTTCGATTATTTGAATATTCGAAATTCAATTTATTTTCGATTTCCGAATTTCGATTTCCAATATCACAACTATTTACCACACTGCAAAATGTGATTTTATTGAAAGAAACGCCATGAAAATTCGCTAGAAAACACGAAAAAATGCCATGAAAATTCGCTAGAAAACACGAAAAAATTCCATAAAAATTTGCGAAAAAAGAACACAAAATAACGTCTACAGCTCCAGGACCATGTTCGTGTTTAAGAACACAAGCTGATCGACATGGTAACCCGTCAGTCAGGATCTCAGCTTCGTGACGGTCAGGCCAGCTTTTGAAAACGATTGCTCCGCTGGAGCCGAGGCCGCTGGGATCACAAACACCTTCTCGGCTAGCTTTTTCAGCATCGGTAGATTGCCTTCGTTTGCTTTCCACCAGGAAAGTGGATCAGCTTGCCCAGAAGCAAGCTTCTGCTTCATAAAATAGGAAATCTCGTTTGAGATTGAGCTGATTTCATCATCATCACTGTTGTTGGAGTCTTGCGTCTGGACCCTGCCCATGGAGAAGAGTTCCGTCAGAGTGGTCTGGCGTTTTCGCTCATCGCCTGTGTTGGCTCAACGTCGGGGCTATCGGAATCGGAAGAACTGACACCTCCCGTTGGCTGCACGCGCGTGGAAGTCAACGACGTTGCGCACGACTTTCCTCAACGCACGTGTGCAGGACTGGCCGTTGGACCCGCGAGAGCGTGTGATAGTCACGTGATCGACGATTCGCATGCGTCGAAGTCTTTTTTCGCTTGCAAAATGCGACAAGACAGATTTCGCGTTACTTTCAACCGCGTTCAGCCGAAAGGGCGGCTATAATTTCGAATATGTCCGATACGAAAACGAATTTCGAATATCACCTTAATCGAATCGAAAATCGAAATTGAACACCCCTCTGGTACATTATAAACATGCTTCTCATATTGTGAGCTAAATTGTTTGAGCCTCAAGAAATAATGTGATGACAACCACTTGTCATCGATGCATAGGTTGAGCAGTTGTTGAATCATCACAATATGTGAATGAAATTAAGGCGAGTCTCTGGCAAGCTGCTTTGCAATCATATGTTGGTGTTGAACAGAAAAACAACTTTCTGATGCTTTAGTATCTTCAGCCGGTATTTTGTGAACCGCCGCGAGCTATCCGCGTCATCCGAAGCTGAGGCTGGTTACGACAATCGCGGATGGCGTTGTTGGTGCGACTGAAGCCTCACAAAGCTGTGTGTTTGTTTTGTTGAACAACTTTACCTTCGCAACAGCACAGAAAACTCAAAATAATCTTTTATTTTCAGGTTGAAGAGACGCAAACAGGTCTCAATGTTGTGGTGGCTCCAGGGACTTACACCATCACAGCTGGTTCTTCCGCGGATGGAGGTGCTCATCAGACCCACGTAGTTAGAATGGATCAGGGAGAAGTCGCTACGCTGGACTTTAATTTTTAACGTGTTGATGATTTTCTCACATCACTGTGAATTACTTCTTTGCTACTTTGACATTGAGCTAACCATCCTACATTCTTTATTCTAACTTAACTTTTATATCGCCCTTTCTAATGCAAGTGAAGTTTTACGTGCCTTGCCTGTAATGTAAACGTTCGTGTATTGTGAAATAATATTAAAGCTAATGACTACATGAGTCTAGTCTGCTCATCAAGATTAAGTTTTGCTGTTATTAGCCCACGACGTTCACTCGTTCAGTGCATTCCTGCTCCTATGAATCTTGCTAAGATTGATGATTTGCGTCGAGTTTGTGGACAAGAAAATAAGAGATCCAGGTTCAATCCTCAGCGAGGCACGAATGTGACAGTTCTCATTGAAAAGTGGTCCAACTGACAGGCATAACTTCCATTTGAGCTATCAAGGCTTGTACAGTACAATGAAGTACCGTAGCTATTTCCTGGTCCATTGAAGCAATAGCGACGATCAGGCATTTCTCGGTGCTTCGTGAGTTTAAAAATACGCAATCTCTGTCCTAAAACAGGTCAGGAGGGCATTTGGTCACGTGCTGAGAAAAAACATGCAAATCTCTGTTTTTGTGCAACATTTCGTTGCGCAATCGTTCGTTCCATTTCAATAACTGGCAGCAAAAAGTACGTACTTTCAGCAGTAAACATGAAAGCTTTTTTTCATCAGACTTCAAAAACTGAAAAAATAATCTTGTAAACTAAAAAACATGGTTTCAGATCACAATATTCCACTTCGTTAGTTATCTCAAATGTTTATGATAACATTTTAACTAATCTAGACAATAAAAATACAGCTTATTCTATATGTATATTTCTTGATTTAGCCTAAACCTTCGACACAGTCGATCACACGATTCTCATACAGAAACAGTAATAATGTGGCTTTCGAGGACCTCCATTTCAGTGGCTAAAAAGTTATAGCCTACTTATCAGTAATCGTCAACAGCACACGGTCGTTAATGGAATTTTTTTAAACTGCAGACAAGGTAGGCCTACGTTCGGGTGCCCCAAGGATCGACTTTAGGACCTCTTCTTTTGTAACTTTACATTAAGCCTCTGTTCGTTTTTTGGAGTTTTATGTTGACGTTATCTTTAACATGTTTTCTTTTTTTTCGTGTGTATTAAATGTGTGTTTTTCTTTTTTTATCACAACACGCGGAGGGACACTAGCGTACGCAGGGGGGGCATGGCCCCCTCCCCTTAAAAATGTTTTAGTAGTTAACGACGTAGATTAAGGCATTTAATATGTTTTGGATTGCACTGTCAAAGCAATTAACAAAGTTGTTTTATAGAATAAGCCAATACGAAATACATGGCCCAATCCACCTACCCCACCCCAGGTAGGCTATGCCAATGTAGCATAGTGTTCTGTAAGGCTATTATAGTGAGAAAGAAATGTATAAAGTCTACACTAAAACCATACTGGGATATCATGAAGACGTCTGGGATGTCAACGGCCAGGGGGGTGGAGGTTGCAACCCCCCCTTTGGCACGCGTGTGACGTCACGATATTGAGAATCATGCTTTCAGTCTCTTTATGCTTGGGAATGATGCTTTCAGTCAAAAAAAAAAACTTGCCTAATTTTAAACAAAACTCCATTAAAAGAGCGAGTTTTGCCAATACCAAACATCTCAGCCAAGAATTAGCAACAAGAAAACATAGAGACTTAGCTTTATTTCCGAAAAATGCCGAAGAAAACATGATCTTATCCTTCTGCTATGCCACCGGACAGCACCATTTTACAGGAATATTCATACCCACATTTTGTTGAAATGCTCTCAGAATGCACCAAATTCAAAGTAATTTTTCAAAATTTTCTGGGGGAGGCCCCCCAGACCCCCGCCGCTGGGTGTCGTCTTAGGCGAAAACGCCGTCCGGCCTCGCCGGCCAGTCGTCAAAACCCCTCCCCTTTCAAAATTCCCTGGCTACGCTACTGTCAATGCCCCCCCTTGAGAAAATCCTGCGTACGCCACTGTGGAGGGATACTGATTGGTACAAACTTTGTAGGCCTACATGTGCTTTTTTTATTTTCATGTTGCACAATGCACATGTCCTCTAGTTTCAAGATGTTCGCTTTGAAAAATAAAAAGTTGGTATAATGTGATTTTTTAGCAATTGTTCTGATAACTTTTTGTGATTTTATCAAAAGATCCACGACAATGTCACAGGCCTGCAAGTGTGAATAAATCAAAACATGATGAACAACTTTCAGAGTGACTGTGTCCACGTAATTTCTGAGTTTTAGTAACGCCCATGAACTTCTTTCAACTTTTCCGCATATTTTGTCTATATGGTGCGAAAAAGATCACAATGACTGCAGTCAGCTAGTTCATTGTTCTATCTGCGGCACCGTACCAGTTAAAACACCCCATCTGCTGCAGCGACTTACATATTACAAATACGCCCACCGAATGTGCCTCGTCAACTAAGTCGTCTGTTTTCGAAAAAAACACGCCGTCAATTAAAATCAATACACCTATAGCCTACATATCGATCGTTCAAAGTATATAAATAAAGCTGACATAGGCTACTATTGATAATTTTCCTAAGGGCATTCCTGTTCAACTGAGCACCAATCCGGAATGGCGTCATCCATTTTTGCAAATATGGAGCAGACCTCGTTTGATTGGTTTGTATATTTATCCTGGAATTGACTGACAAAGCCTAGTAGAGCTTGATCTTGGCAGTTTCGCTTACTTGTAGAAACTTTGAACCACTGCCGCAACCAGGGGCGTTGACAGGGCGGTCTAGGTGGTACTTTTGGACCCGAAATATTTAGGATTGCCATCAGAGGTTAAAACGGCCACTTCAGCCGTCAGATGGTAATGTAACGGGCCCCCTTCCGGGTAGGCTATAGTGATTTCCCTAACCACGATTTTTTTTTCAAAAACACAAAATATTTTTCATTCACCCACTCTTTAATTCTGAATATATATATATTTTTTTGGTGGTAATCACTTCTAGCTACTTGCGCTTACTTTACAAAGAATTAATTTCAGCCGAAAACTCCAACAACTTTAAACATAACGACAAAGATCGTGATTAAAGGCATACTAAATGAAATTTTCAAACGGGAATTAAGCATTAAAATGCGTAAACTGAACATTCAAGAATACATTTCAAAAAAACTTACCGAAAAAAAAATGTTTTCAATGGCGCTGGCAAGGCCCAAAGTCCAATGTTTCATTTATTTTCATTTTTTTTCAAAATGACCAAAAAGTGCAAACACAGCTCGAGAATACGTCACAAAACAGAAATAACAAAAGCCACGTTACAACATCTGATGTTTTAACATCAGATCTGAGGTTTTGAGCAAACTGTCTGATGTTTTGACGTTGAAATCTGATGTTTTGATGTACATACATACATAGCCTACAGTTAAATCGCCGGCAGTAACAATTGTTGCGTGATCAGCTGATTGCTCGTCTTTTGTTATGTAGACTGTACAGTCGCACGCTTCGCTGCTCAGGCCCATTCTGGTTTTGAAAGCTCTGAAAAAAGCACGCGCGCACTGGTGGTCAGACCGCAATGGGGCAAAATTTTATTGAAAATCGTTTTATGGTAGCAAGTTAAACACAAAGAACGTGGAAAATCGCCAAGTCAGGTTTTTCCTTTAGTATCCCGGTTTACTTTTCGCGGTTTACGGAGAAATCCCTAATGCGTAATCGCGCAGTTGGGGAAATTCGTGGATACAACAAATCGTGGAAAATATAATAATACCGTACATATATAAATGATATTCCTCTTAATTTTCTACTTTGAACGGCATGTGTCATCCTCATTTTAACAGCACATCAATAAAAGTTTGTACACAACCTTTATATTCATAACATTGTCGATGAAGGGGGCCCGAGAAATCCTGTCAACGGCCCTGGACGCAACACGGTTATCGAGATTGGCAGAGTGAAGTTTCTGATCGTTAAAGTGGTGTTGTCGGAGAATTATTCTATCCAGAACGTGCTGATGAATAGAGAGCAGCACTGGAAGAGTGTTGTTCAAGCTCACACTCCGCACATCACGAGCGGTGATGCCAGCCCCTATCTATCAAACGGAGCGGGCGCTATGCGTGGTTTAGGAGTTCAATCACGGATGAGTGAATGCTTTACAACAGCCTTTCAGTGTCGTCTAGAGCGGAGTTAGATCAATTACAATTAAATACACGTATTTATATGTAAATGTAATTATAATTGAGTTGTTGTGTAATTTCATTCAATCTTAGTCCAAATTGCAGTAATTTGCAGTAAATTTGGTAAATTGCACGCATAAAATATCAATTTATCTGACAAATGAAGTCATGGAGAGACTGCTGGGAAGCCATCTCACGACCCAACCAGTTCCAAGTCACACCAAAAGTACCACCTGGCTCAGACCTGCCAAGAGAAAAATGGTGACCTTGAATCGCCTCCGTAGTAGTGTTGGTCGCTTCAAACACAATATGTTTACCTGGGGATTGTTTGACTCACCAGTACATTGCCTAAAGCACTGTCCAGTGTTTCGACCTGCAGAGCATGTGGATCTCATAGACCCTGATATGAAGACATTACTCTGGTTACAACAATTGGGAGATGTTGCCTGAATTGCTGCCTCATAAGCAAGAAGAATTATATCTTACTTATGTTGAGCCGCTAGTTGGAGTTCAAAAGGAATTTCTTCATTAGTGCAATGCAGGTTGTCATAACAAAGTTTATTAAATTACTATATGTGCCAATTGTCATTTTACCATAAACAGAGATTATTTAAGATAAATAGAAGCCCTTCTATTGTCAGACGTAATAAAAGCCTTCGCATCCCCTTCTCTAGATATCCCTGATTGCAACCTAACCATTATCAAATGCAAAAATCAAAAGCTGTAAAAAATCAGCGATGAACATAAATGTTGAAACTTTAATTTCTGTAATTGAAACGTTAAATTAATTACGTTCGAAAGTAATATTGTAAATTTCAGAATAAAATTTTAATGGTGTAATTGAACCGAACACCATGTAAATGATCCAGTTCTGGTCTGGGGTGGTGAAAACTGAAAAGATACAACATCCGCCCAAATTGGAGACGCTACTTAGGCCTGCGTCACGAAATCGACGCATTGTTGCATCAGTCGTCTGCCACGTGGAATAAAATGACTTTTTTAACGTTGCCTGACATCGCATAAACGTAAACAAAGCAAGCAAACAGAAGATTTTAAAACTTTAATTTCAAAAGCAATCAACAAACACCCTTAGTACAAGGCACAAAATGGAGCATACGACGTAGTATGTTGCTAAATAAATAATAATTGATTCTATGAATACTGTGTTGTGTAACAAAGAGAAATTTAGTAAATTTTATTTTCTGTTTCACTGCAATGGCAAGCACTCAGAAAATGACTTGAATAACAAGCCCTACATACAGTGCATGGCATATGTGGAAACGTACGTTGAGTCAGGCGCGGATTTATGGGGGGGCCCAAGGGGTCCGGGCCCCCCCCGAAATTTTGTGAGAATTGTTGAATGGTTTGATATGCTTCTAAACAGCTGATATTAGTCCCACAGCTGACTTACAACCCCCCCTTTGGCACGCGTGTGAAGTCACGAGATTGAGAATGATGCTTTCAGTCTCCATGTCTCTAAAACAAAGTGTGCCTAATTTTAAGCGAAACTGCATTAAAAGAGCGAGTTTTGCCAATACCAAACATTCAAACATCTCAGCCAGGAATTAGCAACAAGAAAACATAGATGCTTAGCTTTATTACCGAAAAAATGCCGAAGAAAACATGATCTTATCCTTTTGCTATGCCACCGGACAGCACCATTTTAGAGGAATATTTATATCCATATTTTTGTTGAAAATGCTCTCAGAATGCACCAAATTCAAAGTAATTTTTCAAAATTTTCTGGGGGAGGTCCCCCAGACCCCCCGCCGCTGGGTGTCGCCTTTGGCGAACACGCCGTCGGGCTTCGCCCGCCGGCCGTCAAAACCCCCCAAATTCCTGGCTACGCCACTGATTGTTCATAGGCTATCTGTTTTATCTTTTTCTTACTTTTCAATTCATTTTCAAATTTTCTGGCCCATCCCAAAAAAAACTCCTAGATCCGCGCCTGCGTTGAGTAACTATGCCACTGATCATTTTTGCAGCGCGTGAACGGGTTTTAAAAACTCTAATTTCAAACAAAATATATATTTCTACACGTCAAAGACGTTATTCAGATCATGAATACACGCATAACTTTAGAAAAGGAGTACAGTAATCTATCGTCAGCATATAAATACATTATCATATCCATTTCGCAATGGTTTGACAAGCCTGAAAATTAAGGTTGTCGCTGTGGGACGCAATACGTTTGTTTGTCCACTTTTAAATGACAACCAACCGAGACAGCAAATCAACTGGTTTATGTACATTGATTCAACGTCTGGAGACAATGTAAGAAACGGTTAATTTGCTGTCTGGAAAGGATCCGGGTTTGCTTGTTATTTATTGTACCAAAGCAACAAAATCCATGTTTTGCATTGTTTCAACGTCTGCAGATGAATAAGAAAAGACGGTTCCGCTAGCTGCCCAGCCAACAATCAGTGTTTTTTACGTCTGCAGACTTTGAATCAACGTGAAGAACCGATTGGCTCGGGTGAGTGGTCGTGTAAAAACACTTTCAATCAAACTAGACCAGAGCAATGAAACCGTCACCTCAAACTACAGTAATATAAAATTAGTGTCCTTTGAAAATACTGCTGTGCAAGAAGAAACAAGACAAGCATCTGGACTGCAGTAAGGGATTATACTACCCTGGCAGCAAAATCCGTCATTTTTACATTGATTCAACGTCAATATGCCAAGTGTAAGCGCAATATTTTGTGAGCTGCATTGAACCTTGTTGTAGGTATCAACTTTGTCATCACGGTGTTGAAATTATTGTGGGAATAATTTGTTTTCATGGTGCTTTGTTTGGGCTTACTGCACAGAGAAACTCAGTTTCCGTTTCAATTCAAAGAAAGATATATTAACTAAAACAATCAATCTACTGGAAAGTTGACGCAAAAAATAAGATGCAACACAGAGAATTGAAGCAAATCTCTTCAAACGATGTAGAAGACTACCCAGGCAGCAAAGCAACAGTTTTTCACATTGATTCAACAACGTCTACAAACGTTGAATCAATGTGTAAAACGGTTGATTTGCTGTCCGGGTAAAGTAGAAATGCGAAGTTAAAACAACGTGTTTGTGTTTAACGGGCACAAGATACAGATTATTATGTATATTATACATTGTACAGTACTAGTGTCTACAGGGGAGGTTTCATTTGAACGAGGACCATACTTGTCTGTAGTTGACGATACTCATCATCAATACAACATGGGCTCTTCGGTGCACAAGGATGATAGACAACAGGAAAATTTGTCTAGTTTTAAATTTCAACAACAATCAGCACTCAAAAATAGTTTAAAATCGCATGGGGTACTTGCAATATCTAAAGCAAGATGTTATGGCAACTTACAATCCAAACTACCTTCATATACAGACCAATCGCACCTACCAAAGGAATGTTAGTTTGAATTGTGAGTATCCAACGAGGTGACTGCAGTCGTGGGAATAGAAAAACTAGGTGAGATTGAGTGATAAAAAATAAATAAAATCGAAACACTACCAAGAATCGCACCAAAAATAATATTTTGTGATGAGTTTGAAAGAAAATCAATGACGCCTACAAAAGTTGGTTCCGCATGACCAATTCTCTTCATGCTTCAATGCACTTGTCACTTTGACTGTACCAAAGTTGAACAAGTCTTCAACAGCAAATCAGTCAGTTTTTACATTGATTCAACGTCTGCAGACGTTGAAGTAATGTAACAAACAACTGATTTGCTGTCTGAGGAATCTAGAACAGCATCTAAAACACTTTCACTTTTACGTTAGTTTCTCGTAAAATAGATCATGTTTTATCATGCTGATGCGAATGCAATCAATAGAATAGTTATTTCAGTCGGCTAGGAGAACCAGGGTTATGTAGAATCCACCAATAAGCACCAACAACGATATGCACGCAACAAACTAAATAATAAAACACACATGACTACTCTTACACAAATCAACACCATACATCACCAAAGAGGAGGTTAGTATCTCACTATACCTAGAGATTTCTGCATGTCTACTTTACAGCGTACGTTCTGTATACACCACATTGAATAAGACATTAAAACCAACATATACAATTCAAACATGCCATGTATTAATCGTGCCAATGCAATACGAAGCATAAATAATGCTTTAGTCTAAAGTAATATGGGTTTGGATTGTAATAGCAACAGATAACATCTAATTCAAAACGGAAA
Source organism: Aplidium turbinatum (assembly GCF_918807975.1). Taxonomy (NCBI): domain Eukaryota; kingdom Metazoa; phylum Chordata; class Ascidiacea; order Aplousobranchia; family Polyclinidae; genus Aplidium; species Aplidium turbinatum. The sequence continues at coordinate 22,780,809 of NC_137482.1, forward strand.
TGCACAGCAAGGGAATTGTTAAGAACAATACGAAGCCAACAGGAAAACAAGCAATGAATGCCCTAATGCAGTGTTGCTTCTTGTTAATTGTCTTAGATGTACAACTGAAGGATATGCCGAGGGACCACATCATGGAACGGCAATTTTCACAATTACAAGACTTTAACGATACAAGCCAATCCGAGCTGCGTAGTTGCGAGTTAACTGTGTTTGATTGTCCAAAAGGCAAGCGCTACTGCACTTATTCGTTCTCAAATAATCAACTTGCAACCAATATTACATTAAAACAATTAACTAAGACATACGAGTTTCAAAACCGGCTTTAAAAATTGACTAAGGTCTAACTCTAAAACATCTGCGCCGCTACCAGATATTGTAACATATTGGTGTTAAATAGTAAGTATAAGTAGATATTGGTTTTCGAAGCAGCGCAGGAACCTGCAAATGTATTAGACGTTACGAATGATCCGCAATTCATGCGTCAAGCCGTCATAGGCTTTTTCTCGTCAGAAGAAGCTCCTGCTGAGTTGTCAGGGCCGAACTTTTTCTCTTGCTCATGACTCGCTTTCATATCCAAACTTTTAACAATCGAGTAGGAGCCGGTACCCCCGAGGACAAGAAGGTTGGAAAACCACCAGAGACTGGTTTTAATCTGGAAAATTAAAAAAGTTACATCAATTAAACAGAAACATGACATCAGATTCTTCTTTTTTGTGATGTCCAGGGCCCAGGGGTATGTCTGGAGCGTTGAAAAATTAAACAAAGTGGACAAGAAGGCAAAAAAGCCAATTATCACATCCATCTTCAAGCATGTCAGTAATCTTCTTGTTGAGTACGTACTTCCGGGTAGTCGACAGGATATACTGAGGTCTCATGGCTGTAACAACCTTATGATGTCAATACGTCTCTGAGCTACGCAGCCAGTATTGGCACATGCGTAGTATTGCTAACGAAAGTATTCGTACTACACTAGCACCTTTGTAAAACCATAAAACTTTAGATTACACAAGATTCTTAAAGTATGCACAAAAGCACACGGACGTTTGGGTTACGTACATATTTTGTTTATTGATGGTGATGGCAAGCCTTGATGTAAATGGAGGTGGCAGGAATTACACTTTGCCTGGCAAGCTTGGCCATTTTGGTATCGAACCAGTATAATGTAAGTTACGTTTATTTTGGTTCAATAAATCCAAATAAATACAGTTTATTCTCACTTAGAAACATCCCAGCCACGCAAAAGTTGCCGTTTTTACATCTTTTAAACGTTTCGCGACGTTAAAACGATATGAAAATGGCAACTTTTTCTGGCTGGGTCGCAGCAAACCGCTCACCTCTCTGTCGTAGAGGACAGCAAGGACAGTTTGAAAGCAAGCCTTGGCGACACCACTGACCGTGTGAGTGACAGGTGTGGTTACCTTGACTTGAAGGCCAACCACATAGCCCATTATGAAGCCAAAAAAGCCTGCTATGGACATATACATCCAAAAGGTTGCTTCAAAGAGATGTTCAAACTCAAATATTTCTCCAAGCTGCAACATGAAGAGGTATGATTAAATAGTGACTACAAAACAATGAACTAATAACGTTAGCCAGTCTTGATCCGCCACGCAAGCAAATTTGATTTTAATCAAAAGAGCCATTATAGTCAACCATGTTTAGCAGGTTGTGTATAGTTAAAAAACGAATTGCAAGGACTGCTCTTCATTCAGCTGCACCTAGTGGATGGAAGCTGGTTTGCAGGCGAATAACCACATTTTAACAAACGAATAACGACCAATGGTTCATCATGTCAGTGGTTCAAACTGCCAGGATTAAGCATCAGGAAAATTTATTTTTGGGCTAAGGAAAACTATTCGCTGGCCTTAACTAACCATGTATTGCGGCTAGGGATGGGCAAAATAGAAGAATAAGCTATTCTAGAATAATTTTTCGAATTTAGAATTTCGAATTCTTATTCTAGAATATTTTTTTTAATGTCAGAAAATGTCAAAAAGCTTTGTTTTTATTCTGGTTTTATTGAAGACACGTAATGGAAAAGTGGCAACGACACGAAAAACAACAGTAACTGCCCAGGAGAGCAAGTCTTTGTGGCAGTGAAGAATGTTTAAAGCTTCTAAATGCTTTCCAGTGAGCCGCAATTGCAGTTTTGATGCTGTTAATCTAGCACCTGAGAAGGATCTTTCTGAGGATGCAGAAGTGGCAAAATACTTCCTCGCAAGATCAAACAACAGCGGAAACTTTTTTTGATTTTTGTTCCACCATTCAATTGCATCGCTGTATGACACTTTTGCCTTAAGGTAGGAAGGTTTTCTTCGGCAACTCAAAGCTGTTCGTTGTCATGGTTACTTGATGATGAAGTATTTGTCCCTTCAACACCGGAGCTCAATAGATCATCCATTTCATGGGATTGCTGCATTGTTGCGGAACTTATGACACTAGGTGTAGTGGTAGTCTCACCCAGAGTTGAATTGTGTTCCATGTTTCGGACGATGAAAATCCACAGCACAACGGTCGGTCTTCCGACGTCTACAAACCACACTGGTAATTGGTAAAGGGAGTTGGCTAGCCGTTTTCGCTAGAGCGACTAGCTATCGCTGAGCCGAATGTAATTGATCGGCAAAATATCAATAAAAAATTTTGGTAATCTGAAAAGTGGATATTTTCATTCGGTTCGGAAAATCCGATTCGAAATGTCATTTCAATTCGAATCATTAAATATTCGGATTGCAACTATTCGAAATTCTATATTGCCCATCTCTAATTGCGGCACAGGAACAAAACCGACATTGGTTGGGCCGACAACAAAATGGTAAAATTTGATGCAATCAATCAATCAATATGTTGATTAGTCTTTACAGTTATCTATAAACAGTTAAACACGCTGTGTTATGTTGGAGTTGATAGTGTTCTGAGGGTTCGTCTTGGGAACCGTTACAAGCTGCAGTCTAGATGCTTTATTATACAGTCTGGTAAAAAGCTGTAACAAAAAGCTACCGTTAAATTTTATTCACACCACCCACGCCTACGACGTTTGTTTACAGCAAACTAACGTCTAATAACTGAAAACAATGTAAAAACATAAATTGCATATCCTGGGGTATGTGGCGGTTATTGAGTTGGTTGCCTTCTTTGTTGGCTGTGAAAGTGTGTAATTGCACTAGCCTGTTGAACACAGGCACAGACGGGAAACCTGCTACAAAATCCGACCAACGATACAAAAGAAAACCTTTCTGAAAGAAATCACAGATTCGTCATAACAAGAGCGAAGTTTTGCCCGGCATCACTTGCCTGTACAAAACTATGAAGCTGACAAAAAGGTAACAAAGAAGCAAATCTTCGATACAGCTCCAGAACATTTCACGTTTACAATATCATCCTAGAAAAAATGAAGAGAAAAACACCTTAATTTAGTAAAGCATTTATCACAAGTGGTTTTGGTAAGAATAATGCATACGAACCTCGCTTATTATTATCAAAGGCAAAAACATAGCACAAGCATTGATGTTGTTGTAGTAAGTCAACTTCCATATGTTGTTGTCCATCCCAGGTAGTGACTTCTTTATATAGATTGCATTGAGGGCTACACAAGCGCTGGCAGAAACGCCATAAATAACACCCAGCGCTGATACTCCAGCTGAAGTAACAAGATCGTGTATAATATGTGTTTTACGCAAGATACAAGAAATGTGGTCACAATCACTGATACACTAATTAGCAAAGAGAACTAAAATCCACGTATTTCAAGCAAGATATGAATACAAACACAAGTTTAACATGACCAAGTTAAAATCACGCCCTGTTGCCTGAAAATTTTCTTAACTAAAAATAATAATTGCAATGGTTCATAAAAAGGCATAAATAAATACATGATCATTTAGACTTCACGAAGAGTATACAATCATCATGGTAATAAACAATAAAACCTCACACAGACATCCAATAATTATACTAGCCTAGTCAGTTATACGTCTATGCTGTATCAAATTGTTCCTCAAAATAAGAGAATTTATTAATTTTTTTACTCATTTGCAAGCATGAAGGTCTTCATTGCAATGCAAGTTAGCCTACCTCACCAAAAGCCCACTTAATGCACATCATTCTCAACCAAACAAAAAGTATAAACAATACATACTTATTGCCTCTTGATTTACACCAAGCACGAAGCCACCAAGTATAACACCACAACAAGCCAGGGAACGGCAGGTAGTCTTCTTACCTGGCACATAACAATAATAATTCACAGTTTAAATAAACTTGATCTTGCTTTCGAAATCTGTGAGTTTGGGTTATTGCGACCAAGAAGAAACTTCAACAACTTGGCATCTGGAGCACTTTGCTTATTGTCAAACATACATGCAGAACAAAGAGTCTAAGGCTAGACTGGTATATTACAGCTTGCATATTGAAAACTTTATGTCATTAGAATGGCTATCGCTAACTTTGTCAATAAATGTTACAAACCATTTCTGAATTACAAAAACATTTTGCGTAATAAATGTGTTGCAAAATAACATCCATGTTTTCACACTATCTTTTTGTCTGATGGCAGTTTTGGGTCTGCTACTATTCGGCGAGTCCGATTCGGCGAGTCCGATTCGGCTAATCCGATTCGGCGAGTTCCCTATTCGGCGAGAGCCTTTTTCGGCGAGTTTTTGAAATTTTATTTTTGAAAGGGAATTATCGGGTACCGTAGCCTAATTATAATTGCCGTTTTTACATCGTTAAACGTTAAAATCGTGCAGAAAGGAATAAAATGTTTAAACTATTAAATTAAAATTCGTTATGTCAGTTCAGTTGAGTTGTTTTTATTTCTGACCATCATATGAAAAACAATACACGTCAACATAGCAAAGGTAGAAGCGACAAAACGCGAACGTTAAAACGTGCTTGAATTCGTCATGTCAGTTCAGTTGTTTTTATTTTTGATCATGATATCAAAAACAATTCACGTCAACATAGCAAAGGTATAGAAAAAGGTAGAAGCGACAAAACGCGAACGTTAAAACGTGCTTGTGACCGAAGTAAGTTATTAAGTTGAAAGAAATTTGGCACGGTCGCAACACCTTCAGAAAAATTTAAAAAATGAAGGAAATATAAAAAAAAGAAAATAATACAAAAAAAATCATACTTAATGTCTATAAGTTAGTACTTTTGAATAGTTAAAATGATTAGTTTGGATCAACAAATGTGTGGCCTACAGCTTGGATTGAAAGGAAATTATCGGGTACCGTAGCCTAGTTATCCCGACCAGTAGAAATTGCCGTTTTTACATCGTTTTAACGCCGCTAAACGTTGAAATCGAGTAGAAAAGAGAACTTTGCTGACTAGGATACGTTGAAACTGGGAAACATTCACAGAAGCCCTTCGATTTATTCCAAGAACCCATTTAGCCTAACAGTTCATTTGTACATTGATTCAACGTCTGAATACATCATCTTAAAAATGCATAATCTTAAAAATGTAACGTATCGAAGGGCTTCTGTGAATGTTTCTCAGTTTCAACGCAGGCCTTAAAACTCGTGTTTTTTTCCGGCAGCCATCGTGGCCTACCGAGAGCTCCTTCTCGGCGGCCAAATCTGCGTGCTTGGAGGCCAAAATACAATAACGATAGCACAAGTAAATAGCATTAAACTTGCAACAATGTTAAAGTGATCACTCAGCGTTGTTGAAGTCTGGGCGACGTCCTGCAATAGCATCGTTGTACCACGCATTAAATGCTTTATCGGTATTGTAATCCGGTATTGCGGGACCACCTAACGACCCTAAATTGTTTTAACTGCTCGCAGCTCAGTAAATTGTTTCAACTGCATACCGCCTTTCATAAAACCTGACATTTATTCCGTTATGATGTCACCATTGAGGGTGTGAAGTCACTAACCCACAGCGTTCTCAACTATGAAGACACGTGTTTTACCCACGGATGTCAAGTAACCTAGTTCTCCTTTTTAACAACGATTCAATGTCCGACAACATTGAATCGATATAAAAACAACAATATTGCCAGCCGATGTAAATTAGCACTTCGGATTAACACTTCGTTAAAATAAACATCGGGAATTGCAAACAAGACTTACAGCGCTGGTGATCGCAGCTGGATATATTTAATACAACAGTAGTGACTATGATGCGCTGACCTAATTCTGCGTCACTCTTTGATACTACATATTTTCGACATTTAATCCACAATCATTCTATTGCGAAATTAAATAATTGGCTAGAAGAAACCGGCGGCCAAACTTGGCCGACGGAGGAGGTAGCACAGGCGGTCATTCAAGCACTACTACTTAGCGGCCATGGCCGCCGGCTGCTTTAAGGCTTGCAACGTATCCTAGTCATCAAAGTTCTTTTTTCTACACGATTTTAACGTTTAGCGACGTTAAAACGATAGGCCACACATTTGGTTAGCCTTCTCATTCTGTTACTACAATGTAAAAATGAACTGTTAGGCTAACTGGGTTCTTGGAACAAAATTTTGCTGGTAGGGATAACTAGGCTACGGTACCCGATAATTTCCTTTTAATCCAAGCTGTAGGCCACACATTTGTTGATCCAAACTAATCATTTTAACTATTCAAAAGTACTAACTTATAGATATAAACATGATTTTTTTTTGTAACATTTTCTTTTTTTTATTTTCCCTTCACATCTTAAATTTTTCTGAAGGTGTTGCGACCGTGCCAAATTTCTTTCAACTCAATAACTTACTTCGGTCACAAGCACGTTTTAACGTTCGCGTTTTGCGCTTCTACCTTAAAAACAACTGAACGGACATGACGAATTCAAGCACGTTTTAGCGTTCGCGTTTTGTCGCTTCTATCTTTGCTATGTTGACGTATATTGTTTTTGATATGATGGTCAGAAATAAAAACAACTGAACTGACATGACGAATTTTAATTTAATAGTTCAAACATTTTATTCCTTTCTGCACGTTCAGCGACGTTAAAACGATGTGAAAACAGTTAGGCTACGGTACCCGATAATTCCCTTTCAAAAATAAAATTTCAAAAACTCGCCGAATAGGGCACTCGCCGAAAAAGGCTCTCGCCGAATAGGGAACTCGCTGAATCGGATTAGCCGAATCGGATTAGCCGAATCGGACTCGCCGAAACGGGCCATTCCGGGCAGTTTTCCATATTGGCACGAGAGTTGGCTGTTTTGTTGGAAATCATTTCCCTTCAATGATCACAACTTCCACATACAAAAAGTAAGAACAATCTACCACAGAACAAACCTAGAATCAAGTACGTGAAAATGAGACTGAACAGAGTAACCAGGGAACGAGCAATTGTGTAGAAAGCCACTCCAACTTCTCGCAAGCATAAATTGTTGAGCATTATCATGCTGACAAACACAAGACTGAGTGGCAAGACTTCCCGTGATAGCTTGTAGTCCAGCTTTGTTGATGGAAACGACATTTTGTTTGGAAACCTGTGATAAAGAAGCGTCAACGATATGGTACATGATGACTGACATGATATGCTAGTAGTTGACTTTTGAAATGATATGCTGTAGTTGACTTTTGAAATACAGTAAACTGCATTGTTTTGACAATATCAAGCAAGTTACAGGAGTGAAAAACATGCTGGAAGGAACTATTATTAAAACCAAAAAATAAAACAAAATGGAGGGAGTTTACAGCTGATCAATCTGTTGAAGAAAAAATATGACTTTAGTTTTAGACTGTTACTCATCGTTTCTCTGGATGAGGTTTGACTTTGACACATGTAACTCTACCATTAATTCGTGCACAACTGCACATCCAAATGCCTTAAGTGGTTCTACATTTTTTTCCAATGTATCTATTATTATTTTTTGCAAAGGAGCATTACCTTTTGTATTCTAAAAAGTAGTTATGAGAAAGTCCCTTAAAGTAATTAATGAAAAAAATCTATAGCAGTCTTGGTAACTTATTACAGAACTTGGAGTAATGGAGTAGGAAGTGTAGATACCTAAGTTGTGAACTACGCATAATTGAAACCAAATGTTGTAGAAAGTTAAACAATTTAAAGTATATACATTATAATTAAAATATACCGGCACTAATGTGATCTTTTTTAAGTAAACTGAAACCAGCAATTTTGGTAGTAACACCCAAATGTTCAGTGACTGAAGATTCTACGATCATACCAAGACACAAAACTACTTTAATACTTCTTACAAGCTATTCAGCCAAATTTTAATGTGAAAACTCTCATACTGTCAAATCATTTTACAAAAAATTATGAATTTGTACAGCAAAGCCATCCCACTAAGCTATTCATTGATTAAAACTCTCTTTCAAGATGCAATCCATGTTGCTTCAACAGGATATCCAATAATCCATACAAAAACATTCCAAAATTGTTGAAAAACAGTCATACAAAGACCGTGACCACATGTTAAGTAGTTTCAACTGTACGGTATGATTATACCAAAGAAACACTTACGCTTGTGCAAACTTTGAGCATATGCAGCAAAGTACAACAGTTATAATGCATTGATACCATGTCACAAAGATGGGGGCGTTTAAGTCCAATTCACTCTGAAACAAAAAGCATGAGTTACATCAGTTCTCTGCGCTCTGTCTGCACCAGAGTTGGATTACAATTACATTTCAGTGTAATTGTTTACACTTTTTTATGTAACTGAGACTTTTGTTGTTGTGTAGCCTAATAGTGATTTTTAAAAAAAGTGGTCCAAATTATGTTTGGCAAGTTGCATGCATGGTATCAGTAGCCTACTTTTGTATAGCTGCTAGTTCGAGTTCAAAAGGGACTTTTACATTGCAGCTTAATGTTTATCAAATGCAATTCTACTTGTCTTTGATAATAATTACAAACATATCGTACCGGTAACTATTAACCAAATTAAAAATGATTTACTGTATATTTTTAGATAGCAAATTATGTAGCTAAAAACTTGAACTTAAAACTAATAAAAAGACAGTGCTAAGCTAGTTATGTTTGAAATTTTTAAATTGAATTTTACAATTTGAAAAATAATACCTTCAGCAGATACTTGTTGAGAAAAACCATGCAAATACTGACAAACCAATACAGGGCGACTGCCCCAACAACTTTTAGATATTTTCTAGGCAAAGACTCCTGCCTGTCTTGCTGACCCAGCATTTTGTCGTCTGCTTCGTTTTCTTTTTCCACTTCAACTTTCAACATAACTTAATCAAGTAACATCAGATAATATAAAACCAGATTTCCTAATTTCAGAAACATGAAATGTTTATATAAAAATTGGGTCAAAGTAGGCTAATCAATAACTGTACTCCAGATAGGCAGAAAACTAGAACGACACAAAATTGAAGATGGTGACATGATACTTAAGAGATTGATGTGGAAAAATCTGTAGTGACTGTCTGCCAGCAGCAATGTGACCTGACCATTCATTGGTAATGATAAAATTGGGAGCTTGTGTACAAATCTCCACCCTGGTCATAAATGATACATGTTAAATATAGGAATCGGCCAATACATGTAGGATGAAGTGTATGAACAGCATTTAACCAAGCAAAAGCTGTTTATGCCTTTACTAGTTTCCTTTACTTCACCATTTTTAAACCCTAACCTTTAAGGTTAAGAGAGACGTTCGATTGGGATTATAAAATAGTCAAGCATAGGTAAAGTAGACAAGACACAAACACTTGTCTCAATCCCCCAGCTAAGGATGGGCAAAATAGAATAATTAGCTATTCTAGAATTATTCTAGAATAATTTTTCTAATTTAGAATTTCGAATACCTATTCTAGAATAAGTTTGTTTAATTTCAGAAAATGTCAAAAAGCTTTGTTTTTATTCTGGTTTTATTGAGAACACAAAATGGAAAAGCAGCAACGAAACGAAAAACAACAGTAACTGCCAGTGGCGCGGGAACTATTTTTCTCTAGGGGGGGCCGAAGCTTCCGTAGTGTTGTCATTTTCTGGGGGGCTTCGCCCCCCAGACCCCCCTTATGCAGGTGAACTTTAAAAGCGGGTTGTAAGAATTCGGTCCCTTCCTGTGCAAAAAAACGACGCCAAAACACACACTTTGTTATTGTAACAAATGAAGAACGGTAACAACAAAGCAGCTGTTCAGGAAATCAATATGAAATACGCTTCCGAAGAGTGGTTTTCGCTCAAGTGTTTTTTCTATAAACTGTGTCATGAGTTCTTTGACATCGACAGTGTTTTAGTGGACATAATCATGTTTTTATTTGCGCCCATTGCGATAACATACAGTACACAGCGATCACAGATGCGATACGACAGGAAGCAGCGAAGTGACATATAGTTTTCGAGTCAGCTGCTCCCCTTAGTTTGGCTTGCCTTTAAGTGTCTTTCGCCGAGACACAGCCGCGTGCTCTGGAGCGGTGTCGAACCCACTTCCTTTCGAGCGTCGCGCAGACGTTCTCACCACTCGGCTACGCAGCCGACGAATACGCAGCCGGACATGCATCAACGCAAGATGAGTAAGCCTTTTTTGTGTCATTGAGCTTTTCAAGCATGTTTTCAGGCGATGTTAGACCAGAAAAAGAACGTTCTGATGATGCAGCTGAAATCGGGAGGCAAAGACAGAGCTCCACGAATTTCCGCGTTTCTTTGAAAAGATCTAGTGCCTGGAGGTTTAGTTGCGATAGTATCTCAGCAACCTTTTTAACGGAGTTTGCGATTTTTCCACTTACAACATCGCTGAGCAAGGTAAGTTGCGTTTTTAGGAGATTATTCTGATGGCATCGGGTAAGCTGATCTCAGTATCAGACCTTTCGTCACCGTTTGCACAGCTCAGAAGGGCCTTCTCTCTGTTGGCTGCTGTAAGCAGATCCGCCTGGTTGAATCTTTGATCAAGCTCAGCTTGAACCAAATTAAGGGCTTTAGTGTATTGCCGTTTCTACGCTCCTTCTCCCGCAGACGACAAAGCATCCGATTCCTCTGTATTTCGAAATCTTACTGGAGTTTTACTCACTCTGGGATCTTTTGGCGTCTTTAGGTTATTAGCAGACGTAAAGACGTTCGCTGCTTCCATAGGCTTGTAAATGGATTCATATTTTCTGAGATTTTTGATCCGTTTGTGGAGAATGGTGATGGATTCTAAAGCTGTAGAAGCAGAGATCTTCTTGTTTTGGAGCTACCTTGCGACGGCTTCTGCAGGCTGAAAAACTTTATCGCTGCAGGTAATCGCAAAATAAGGTCGCATCGTGCGTGCTTGTTTTACCAAGCCGAATATCTTTGTACGTGCGTCTCCTCTCATTGCACTATCTTCTGTCATGTCTGTCAGACATTGCAACAGGGTAGGGTAGCACTTAACAACACGAGCGAGGGCAGAAGCACCAACGAGTAGGACACAAACCCAGCAAATTGCAGGCAACTTCATTGGAACCAAAAAGCGACATGAATAAATATTTACGTTTAGACGATTCACGAATTACAACTGCAACTGTTTAAACGAAGTGGGCATCGGCAACAAGCCTCACCTCCTTTACAACGTTATGTACCTTAAATTGTCAGAATTTTCTAGGGGGGGCTGAAGCAATTATTGAAAATTCCAGGGGGGGTTGAATTAGCTCTAGGGGGGCTGCAGCCCCTTGAGCACCCCTACTTCCCACGCCCTTGGTAACTGCCTAGGAGAGCAAGTCTTTGTTATAGTGAAGAATGTTTAAAGCTTCTAAATGCTCTCAACGCTCTATTAAAGTCACTCCTCTGTCAAATATTACTCTACCTGGGTACAAGTATAAATACGTTAACTCCATTACTTCTGCAGGCGGAGTTTTGATTTACGCATTAGACAAATATAATATCACACCCTTGAAACCTTTTGAAGTGCCTTGTGTTGACTGTGAAAGCTTATTTGTTAACATAAGTAACACCACAACAAGCGCTAACATGAAAATTGGCGTAGTATACCGTCACCCAAACACCAATATCCAACGTTTTGTTGATGCTCTGGACAGTGTGCTAAGTAACTTAAACAAAATGAATCAAACCTACTATATATTAGGTGATTTCAATTTGAGCTGGGCGATATTACGATATTTCGATACGATATGATATTTTTTCGGCAGCGATATTTATTCACAAAGCTCCGATTTTATCGTTTATAAATGTACTGAAATTATACTGTAGCAACATTTTCTCATGCGCAGTGACACAGACATCGCATGCGCAGACAACCCAGTGTGTGTGCATTATTTACGCATTGCGAGCAGTGTGCATTGTTTACGCATTGCAAGCAGTCTTTGTGATTACGCAATCCTGCTTATTGATTCCCACGTGTTACGTTGTTGCGAAGGATGAAGTCCGGCAAATACGATAGGAAACTTGCAAGCTGACTGAATTTACGTAGCATAGCGTAGCGGCCGTAGCTACAGCTAGGTAGATAGGCCTACTTTATTTTGTTTTGCTACTCACAGCTGCATCTCTATTTTGCATCAAAAACTATCAACAAGGATAGCTGCATCTGTACATGGTGGCGAGCTAATGCACTGACTTTATCTACACTTGCAAAAGTTGCAAGAAAACTTCTGTGCATTCAAGCCACCAGTGTTAGTAGTGAAAGGGTGTGTTCACTTAGTGGCTCAATTGTTTCCAAGAAGAAATCGTGCCTAAAACCTTGCAATGTCAACATGCTGACATTTTTGCATACCCATTGAAAGCTAATGATTGTATTTAAGCTATTGTGAAGTTAAGGATAACAATTATGACTTCAGAGCCATTATGACTTCACAAAAACATAAAAATGATGTGGTTAACCTCAATTTAAAATAAACAATATCACACAACATCATAAAAATCAATTTATTAAAATATAGAGCTTTTGCTCTTCAGTATAATCTTATTCAAATAGAATTATATTTGAATATTTTCAATCGCTTCAATCTTATTCAAATAGAATTATATTTGAATATTTTCAATAGTTTCTATTTGAATAAGATTATACTGAAGAAGCCAAACTTGTGTGGCAAAAGCTCTATATTTTAATAAATTGATTTTTATGATGTGGGGTGATACTGTTTATTTTAAATTGAGGTTAACCACATCATTTTTATGACTTTGTGAAGTCATAATGGCTCTGCTCTGAAGTCATAATCGTTATCCTTAACTTCACAATAGCTTAAATACAATTATTAGCTTGCAATGGGTATGCTAACAGTTAATGTGATAAAAGCACTTAGAGAAAAGTTCAGTGAAAGATTTTCCGTTTCTTGGTAACTAAACAATCACTTTACAAAATGGAGCCAATCAGAAAAAAAATTATGCAATCATGGGGGAGTGGGGGGGCCTTAAAGTTTGAGGAACTTTTTAAAATTAACATGAAGATTTTCATATCAAGCAATTGTTTTTTTGATATTTTAATAGCATCATTGAATTCCTCACCCATGAGAACATGGGAATAGACACTTTGTTCATCATAATTGGACAAGAAATGGTGACTTTAGAGCATTTTCCCAAAATGTTCCCACGCACAATGGCGCCACTAGTGGCAAAAATGTGAAATTTTAAATCGCGATAACTTGAAAACGATACAAGGTATCAAAAAAATTCCAACAGTTATGAATATTATTCTAAAATATGTACTAAATATGTAAAAATGAAGAAAATCTAAGAGGTGGTAGTGTAAAATTTCTTTAAAATTTGTTGAATTATAATGGAATGACTCCTCTGCCTTTCGCACACTACTTTGAAAAAACCAAACTCATGTATAATGCACGTCTTACTAGACACTCTTGCAATGATTGTTATTTTGTCCCACGTTACGCATCATCCCGACTCCAGCGCAGCATTAAATATGCCGGAGTGAAAGTCTGGAACTCCTTACCAACGAGCTTGCGTAAATTGTCATTTTATTCTTTTAAAAAACAACACAAATATTCACTCATCGCCAAATATTAGCACGATTAATTTTGTATTACCTTTATGCCGCCGATAGACTACTAAATATATTTCTCTGTGACCATCTTCTAACACCTTGTCTCAATTTTCGTTATTGAATTACACTTATCGCAATTTTAGAACTTCTATTAGAATCTGGGGTATCTGCTTGACTCGAAGACCCATGGTCTCTTCGCAGATTCCCGTTGCTGGAAATTCCTTTTTTATTGCTGTATTTATTGTATTATATTTACCTACAACGAAATAAAATCAATCAATCAATCAATCAATCTCCAGCTATCTGAGCCGCAATCGCAGTTTTGATGCTCTTAATCCCGCACTCGCGAAGGATCTTTCTGAGGATGCAGAAGTGGCAGGAGTGGCTAAATACTTCCTCCCTTAAGATGAAACTTAAGCGGGAACTTTTCTTAATTTTTGTTCCACCATTCAATTGCATTTCTGTTTTTCACTTTTGTCTAAAGGTACAATCGGATTTCCTCGGCAGCTGAAAGCTGTTCGTTGTCATCATTACTTGATGCTGAAGTCTTTTGTCACTTCAACACCGGAGCTCCATAGATCATCTATATTGGATTGCTGCATTGTTGTGGAACTTCCGACACTAGGTGTAGCGGTAGCCTCACCCAGAGTTGAATTGCGTTCCATGTTTAGTACGATGAAAATAGATGCAAATCCACAGCACAACAGTCTTCCGACGTCCACAAACCGCACTGGTAAAGGGAGCTGGCTAGCCGTTTTCGCTAGAGCGAATAGCTATCGCTGAGCCGAATGGGATTGATCGGCGAAAAATCGATAAAAAATATTGGTAGTCAGAAAAGGGGATAGTTTCATTGCGGTTTGGAAAATTCGATTCGAAACGTGATTATGATGGTTCGGGCTTCATCTTTGCACCCTCCAAACTTCAATAATTTCACATTTGTTTGGTGTCAGTCTCATGGGGGTTAATTATCAATTAGTATAGATTAATAATATGCAAAATGGTAGTTCTGTGACTATTGGTTTGGGAGATAGCGGACATCTAAAATTGATAAAAAAATTTCAAATGTAAAAAACTTCAATTTTTGAAAGGTTCTATATCTAAAACTAATTGGAAATTAGCAATTTTGGTGGTAGATATGAAAACTAGGGCTGCTTCTTAATCAGAATACCAAATTTCAGCTTTGTAAATGCTTTAGATTAAAAGTTATGAAGACCCAAACATGGAGGAAAATTTACATGCAAACGCATTTTGAGGGACCTTGGTGACTTTGAAGGGCTATAATTTCTAAACGTCTTGAGATAATGAGCTAAAATTTTTTTTGTGTTCCATATACATCAATATGAAACTTTAGTGTAAATTTCACGAAAATCTAAGAGGGTTGAGCTTGCACACCCTGTTGAGTTGACATGGAATGACCCATTTGCATATTATGTGCAGCTTTCAAAGTCGGTAGCAACCTTAAAAATGCTTTCGACTGCCCTAAAAATTTGACAGGATTATTTTTTCAGGTATTGACACGATACAAGAGGGTGCCCCACTGAATTAAAAAAAAAATCAATTTATGATCACCCTAATGTACAGTTATTTAAATGCACTACATCGCTCTTGAATGATTCTATTTGTGTGAACACTTCAACAATCAATCAAGGGAGTGGCTACATTTACGGCGCCGTAAATACAGCCGTTCCATGCCTTTTTTTTAATCTTTTCGTCGCTTTTACTGCATATGCGCGGCAATTGCGCGCTGGTGCGTATTTTTTTTTCTTTCTCGAAAGAACAAATGAAAAAAAAGTGCATATATAACTTCTAAATTCAACCGCTATTGCCAAGTGAATCTGTGGCGCATGCAATCTTTGTCTGGCTCCTACTTCCAAGGATATGAATTCGATACCACCAAGAGGTGTTTCTTTTTTTAAACTTAAATTCGAACCCAAAGTGACTCAATCGTTAGGCTACGCATTTTTGTGGCCGTTCACTCGTTCAGTTTAGTTTGTTTTTAGTTCTGACCATCACAACGAAAAAACAGTATGTATGTGACAAACATAGCAGAGGTATAGAAAAAGGTAGAAGCGACAAAACGCGGACGTTATAGCGTGCATAGACTTTGCTGTTGTTTCTCTGGGCAAGAAACTTTACGATAATTGCCTCTACCCAGTGATCGATTTCGAGTAATGGGTAGTACCAAATTTAAGTCATGAGTACTGAGTAGACAACCGGAAACAGACATTGCCGTCGGCTGCAGCGTGGGTCAGGTGTAAGTCGGAAAGCGTACACCGATGCATAGCGCTCAAGTCCGCTTTCCCGCAATGCAGGATAAAGATAAACAAACAAAGCTGGACAATCAGTTTAAAATATGGCACGGTCGTAACACTTAAAAATTTTATGAATTTAGAATTTTTTTTTACTCATATTAATCGTTTAAGAAAAAAACTTACTAGCCTTTTTTTCTCTTTGTTCTCAATTTATAAAATTTTTATTAAAGGTGTTGCGACTGTGCCATATTTCGAACTGATTGTCCTGCTTTAGTATCATGCACGCTAGTCTATAACGTCCGCGTTTTGTCGCTTCTACCTTACTCTGCTATGTTTGTCATATATTGTTTTTTCGTTGTGATGGTCAGAACTAAAAACAAACTAAACTGAACGGCCACAAAAATGCACAGCCTAACGATTGAGTCACTTCGGGTTCGAATTTAGTTTAAAAAAAGAAACACCTCTTGGTGGTATCGAACTCATATCCTTGATAGTCCAGTTGCCAAATCCAATTTTTTGGCTGAACCTGGAAATTTTATGCAAAGTTTTTTTTTTTATTGATTTTGGTAGCCTAGAGTCTACTCTTTCAGAATCTGCCGGGTGCACTCCGCGCACCCTTGAGCGTTTTGGGAAATTCAAGATGGCGTCCAAAATGGCTGCCGTTTCAGATAACTCCCTATAACTCAGTTAGTATTTGACCTAGGATGATAATTTTGGTGTCTAACCATATGTTTTGAGGGGCAAAGAATACATTGAAACTATTTATTTGACTGGTTGGGGATTGCATCATGTAGAAATGCAATAATGCCGCCAATAGGGCTGCCATATTACAAATTTCTAACAAAAACAAACAAATTCACTTGTATTTGGTCTAGAATGATAATTTTGGTGCCTATCCATATGTTTCGTTGACAAGGAATCCATTTAAGGGATTAAAACATTTGCATATAAATTATATCAAAGCAAAATCCAAAATGGCTGCTGATATATTTGCCAAATACTTACTGTAAATTTCCTTATCTCGAACTCCCACTATGCTACGTAATCACTTTGCTTTCTGACTGATAATCGCGAACTTGCGTCTCAGCAGGCTTGTAAGAAATATCGTAAAATAAGTATAAAGAAATAAGTATAAGAAAAGTAAGTAGAGAAGTAAGAAAGTGTTCTTATAACGAGGTATTACGCTTTAAGCGTTCAGCTGTAAAAGCTGCAACAATGGAGCGATCCTGTCTTGGCATATCTGATGCATCAGACGGTTTGGTACAAGTAGTTGTCGATACTTTTGATGCTGAAATCTCGTCGCAAAATGGAAAACTTTCCACCCACTCGTTAGCTGTTCTGGTTACACATCCTGAATCACCATCTGATGCCGATCGATACCATAGAGAGACAATCCCACGAATTTCAAAGGAGGAGATGTCGGAGGCAATAGAATGTGATGTCACTATACAGAGATACAACGGTTCCAAGAAACCAAAAATGCCAGAGAGTGTTGCTGTTAGAACAGTTCTCTCACTCAAGTTACTTGCGCAACAGGCTACTCTAAAACAAAGAGCGGACGAAACTGACTTCGCCTTCTTTCAGGATGTTCAGAAACAGAATTGTCCCGAGTACAATGGCTACAACACAGCTCTTACACGCAATCAAGGCCAAACAGAACAACCTAAGACGGCATACCTGCCTTTGATTGATCCTGTGCCATCCCACCCAGATACAATAATGACAACAATGGTGGAAGCTCAAAAGGTGACACATAATGCTGACCAAAAGTTTGTGTTATTTACCTGTGACTTACAACTATATAAAGTTGCATTACATGTGAAGTGGGCTTACCCAGAAAGGTTTTCAGATGTCATCCCGCGCTTGGGTGGTATGCACTTTTTGATGAGTTTCATAGACTGCATCGGGGCTCTGATCGGCTGTTGGATCTTGAGGCATGCAAACAAATGTTTCCTATTTCTTTGCCGCTGGTCATGTGCATTATGCAAGGTATAGGATGTGCTACCTAAGGGCAATGGAAGCCCTCCCAGAAGAGGTACTAGTCCGGTTCATGAAAGGGGAGCATGTGATGAGGCACCTGCGCGGACTATGGAATGGCCTATGGAGTGATATGTTTATAGAAACTACTTTCATGAGATATGGCCATGCCCCAAATGGCATCATAGGAATAACCTTGAAGCCGGATACGCTCAAGATCTGGGCATTGAGTCTTCATACATGTAGTACTGTGGAGGCTGCTCTGGGCGAAATGCTTGGAGATTCTGGAGACCAGGGAAGTGGGCATAAGGAAGAAAACAAGGCACGGATAAAGAATGACAACAAGGACCGAGAAGCCATAAGGACGAAGCTTCAAAAATGTATGGATCCACTTGATCCCAAGAAACATCCAGAGGATCTAGTGAACATTGCAACTGGTCAACATGGAACCCCGGCAGTGAATGTGCAGGAGGCTGTGCAGAAAGGATTCAAACAGATGTGAGAATTTGGAGAGAATTTACCTGATGGCTTACATGAAACAATTCGTAAGACCGTGACTACCATGGTGGCTACAAAGAAACATGTGAATGTGGGAGGTAGTAAAGTGTACGACATGAATGTCATCTACTCCAGGGTCATAGGCCAACAGGCTAGTGGGCGTGATGTTGACATAAAAGATGTCCTATCCTACGAAGTGGCCCCAGTACCAACGTTTATGTTTGACCCCACAGAAGAAATGAGAGCTGCAAGATCAAAGTCTTCCTTAAAGCGACAGCTTCAGGTTGAGGTATCTGCTCGGACAACAGCAAGTGACACTTCAGTACTTGTGATTGATGGTTCAGCCCTACTCTTTGTGATTTTTTGGCCTGCAGAGGGCACCACTACAGACTACGCAAACAACTTGAAACACGCCATTGCCAAGAGACTAAAAGTTGGGGACGTTCACCTAGTGTTCGATCGGTACTACGATTACAGTACTAAGAGTGTCACCAGAAGTGCTAGGGCCACTGGAGTTAGCCGAGTCCACGAGCTGCAGTTGAACACCAAGTTACCACCTCAAAAGACTGCATTGACGATGACCGAAAACAAGAAGCAGTTGATAAACCTGATTGTCAAACTTCTGATTGAAGACGAGTCATTCCATGAATACACTCAAACTCACAAGTTGATAGTGATTGTTGAGGACGTTGCCCGATTTGAGATCAGCCATGGTGGTGTAGTGATCAGAAGGACAGACCTTTCAAGTAGTCATGAGGAGGCGGACAATATCATTGTCCAACAGGTGATGCTGTCTGCTCGAAATAATGAAGAGAGTGATATAACTGTGATATCCGATGACACTGACGTTTTCATTCTCTTGCTTCATTATTATCACGTTGGAAGCATGAAAAATCGTATCACCATGGAATCACCAATTAAGGAACGAACAGTCATTGACATTGGAAAAACTGTAGAGAAGCATGTGTCTTTTGTGAATGAACTCCTGCCAGCCCATGCTCTTACTGGGTGTGATACGGTAGCATGCTGCTATGGGGTTGGAAAAGGTACTGCATTGAAGGTTCTGAAAGATGGTCACTCACTGTCACTTTTAGGGGTCATTGATTCTCCCATAGAATCAGTGATTGCGCAGGCAAGCACATTCATGTCAGCCTGTTACGGTCAATATACTACGAGTAAATCAATGTCCGAAGCACGCTGGAGGGCATGGGCATTCAAAACGGGTCGGGCCTCCGCGGTACCACCAAAACTTTGTTCCCTTCCTCCTACAAGTGAGACCTTTAAAGAGAATGTAAGAAGGGCCCATCACCAAGCCATTATGTGGCGTTCACTGGAAGACAGCAATCCGTCTGAACTTGATGCAGAAATGTACGGATGGGTGAAAGACTCGAAACTTAAAACGCTACAACCGGTCCTCCTTCCCGCAAATGTTGAACTCACCCCAGAAACTGTCATGATCAGATGTGGATGCAAGAGTGACAACCCCTGCAAAACGCTTTCTTGCAGCTGCACAAGGGATGGTTTGAAATGTGCAATATTCTGTGCGTGTTATGCTGCAGGTTTCAGCCAGACTCTTACTTAGCATTTTAATTCAATTGGACAACATCACAGATTTATGGACTAGGTGACTTAATGACGAGATGATAACCACAACTGACTGTCCCGTGACTGTGAGAGAGGCTTGTACATTACTAATGGTAACATTTGTGATAACTAATGATTACATTTGTGAGTGATGTTATATGTTAGATGGTGTTTCACAAGCAAAAGTCGCAGAAATAATGATTTTCTATAAGTATTCAGCAAATATATCAGCAGCCATTTTGGATTTTCCTGCGATGTAATTCATATGCAGCTGTCTTAATCCCTTAAATGGATTCCTTGTCAACAAAACATACGGATAGACACCAAAATTATTATTCTATACCAAATACAAGTGAATTTGTTTGTTTTTGTTTGAATTTTGTAATATGGCAGCCCTATTGGCGGCATTATTGCATTTCTACATGATGCAATCCCCAACCAGTCAAATAAATAGTTTCAATGTATTCCTTGCCCCTCAAAACATATGGTTAGACACCAAAATTATCATCCTAGGTCAAATACTAACTGAGTTATAGGGAGTTATCTGAAACGGCAGCCATTTTGGACGCCATCTTGAATTTCTCAAAACGCTCAAGGGTGCGCGGAGTGCACCCGGCAGATTCTGAAAGAGTAGACTCTAGGCTACCAAAATCAATAAAAAAAAAACTTTGCATAAAATTTCCAGGTTCAGTCATACTTCTGCCGGACTATGAGAGTAGTAGTCAGACAAAGATCGCACCGCGCCACAGATTCACTTGGCAAAAGCGGTTGAATTTAGAAGTTATATATGCACTTTTTTTTCATTTGTTCTTTCGAAAAAGAAGAAAAAATACGCACCAGCGCGCATGCGCAGTAAAAGCGACGTACGTAAAGATTAAAAAAAAGGCATGGAATGGCTGTATTTACGGCGCCGTAAATGTAGCCACTTTCATCAATCAAACATTCTGAGAAACAATAATATCATATGGCAACATGCAAAGAGCTTTGAAAACCAAAACGCTAGCTGTGTTTATCATCAGCATCAAAGCAAAAAAACAATAACACTTGCCAAAACATAGCACGAGCCTAAAAAAAGGCAGAAGCAACAATACACAAATGTTAAAACATGCTTGAAAGATGGTAAATGATTTACTAAATACAAGGATTTAGGCAGTTGGCACAGTTGCAACACCAGTTGAGGCTGAAAAATACTTCAATGCAGCAAGACTATTTGTTTCTAAACTTTGTCTTCACTTAGTGATAAGATTAACTTTCTGTCCTTTCTGAGAACTGTAATCCAACTGGGTACGGTAACTGTGCTGACTAGCGCCGAAGTATGCATATACAGCTACTGCACCATTACCGTAGCCACTCTTTCCACAGCCAGAATTGTGCAATTTTCTAATTACTTTGGTAAATTTTTAGGCTGTGACTATATTTACACTATATAGTGTAAATATAGCTTCAATAGCATTGCCAGATAAGGAATTCTGCCCTAACTTGAGAAAAGGTTAAGTGAATGTTTGCTGAAAACAAAAACTTGTATTTTGGAAATATTTTTTTAGTCCTGGGCAAAGATCAAAACCCTAACCTTCTTCCTAACTCTAACCCCTACCTTAACCCTTCCTAACTTTAATCCTAACTCTAGTGGGTAAAAATAGTCTTTTCAAAATTTTTACTTAAATAAAAAAAGTCTGTTACATAAATCCAGCCCTACTGACAGCCAGTGGTAGGCTCTGACCTCTCTGGCTTTCTGACTAAACCACATTAAGTGACATCACGATTCACGGATACGTCCCAGACTGTCACTGAACATCTGAAATTCACCATCACAACGAAGTAAGACCACCGTCATTCTGGCAGAATAATTTTTCCGCTTTCCGCCTAAAAAAGTTATCCGTGAATAAGTGCGAGGCATACACTGCGACATGACATACTTTCGCAAAATCTTAAATAAAACTTTATTCCGCAACACGTGCCACTTAAATTTTGCATGCATCGGATTCAGTATTAAATTACCTTTCCAGGGATGTGCATCAATAGGTGGGCATTTAGGAGGAACGTCCAGCAGAACGGTTCAAAAATGGAGGATATATTTACGATATTCAAGAAAATAATACGATTTTGCATAAAAAACACATCTCGAAACATCTTCGAATAAAACTATATTCCGCAACACGTGCCACTTAAATTTTGCATGCATCGGATTCAGTATTAAATTACCTTTCCAGGGATGTGCATCAATAGGTGGGCATTTGGGAGGAACGTTCAGCAGTACGGTTCAAAGATGGAGGATATATTTACGATATTCAAGAAAATAATACGATTTTGCATAAAAAACACATCTCCAAACATCTTCGAATAAAACTATATTCCGCAATACGTGCCACTTAAATTTTGCATGCATCGGATTCAGTATTAAATTACCTTTCCAGAGATGTCCATCAATAGGTGGGCATTTGGAGGAACGTCCAGCAGAACCGTTTAAAGATGGAGGATATATTTACGATATTCAAGAAAAGAATACAATTTTTGCATAAAAAACACATCTCAAAACATCTTCGAATAAAACTATATTTCGCAACACGTGCCACTTAAATTTTGCATGCATCAGATTCAGTATTAAATTACCTTTCCAGAGATGTGCATCAATAGGTGGGCATTTAGGAGGAACGTCCAGCAGAACGGTTTAAACATGGGAGATATTCTTAAGGTAATCAAGAAAATAATACGATTTTGCATTACAAACACATCTTCAAATAAAACTATATTCCGCAACACGTGCCACTTAAATTTTGCGTGCATCGGATTTATTATTAAATTGCCTTTCCAGAAATGTGCATCAATAGGTGGGCATTTAAGAGGAACATCCAGCAGAACGGTTCAAAGATGGAGGATATATTTACGATATTCAAGAAAATAATACGATTTTGCATTAAGAACACATCTCCAAACATCTTCAAATCAAACTATATTCTGCAACACGTGCCACTTAAATTTTGCATGCATCGGATTCAGTATTAAATTACCTTTCCAGAGATGTGCATCAATATGTGGGCATTTGGGAGGAACGTCCAGCAGAACGGTTCAAAGATGGAGGATATATTTACGATATTCAAGAAAATAATACAATTTTTGCATAAAAAACACATCTCCAAACATCTTCAAATCAAACTATATTCCGCAACACGTGCCACTTAAATTTTGCATGCATCGGATTTAGTATTAAATTACCTTTCCAGAGATGTGAATGAATAGGTGAGCATTTGGGAGGAACGTCCAGCAGAATGGTTCAAAGATGGAGGATATATTTACAATATTCAAGAAAATAATACGATTTTGCATTAAGAAGACTTCACCAAACATTTTCAAATCAAACCATATTCCGCAATACGTGCCACTTAAATTTTACATGCATCGGATTTAGTATTAAATTACCTTTCCAGAGATGTGCATCAATAGGTGGGCATTTGGGAGGAACGTCCAGCAGAACGGTTCAAACATGGGAGATATTCTTAAGGTATTCAAGAAAATAATACGATTTTGCATAAAAAACACATTTTCAAATAAAACTATATTCCGCAACACGTGCCACTTAAATTTTACATGCATCGGATTTAGTATTAAATTACCTTTCCAGAGATGTGCATCAATAGGTAGGCATTTAAGAGGAACGTCCAGCAGAATGGTTCAAAGATGGAGGATATATTTACGATATTCAAGAAAATATTGCAATTTTTGCATAAAAAACACATCTCGAAACATCTTCAAAAAAAAACTATAATCCGCAACACGTGCCACTTAAATTTTGCATGCATCGGATTCAGTATTAAATTACCTTTCCAGAAATGTTTATCAATAGGTGGGCATTTGGGAGGAACGTCCAGCAGAACGGTTCAAACATGGGAGATATTCTTAAGGTATTCAAGAAAATAATACGATTTTGCATAAAAAACACATCTTCAAATAAAACTATATTCCGCAACACGTGCCACTTAAATTTTAATCCATCGGATTCAGTATTAAATTACCTTTCCAGAGATGTGAATGAATAGGTGGGCATTTGGAAGGAACGTCCAGCAGAATGGTTCAAGAATGGAGGATATATTTACGATATTCAAGAAAATAATACGATTTTGCATTAAGAACACCTCTCCAAACATCGTCGAATCAAACTATATTCTGCAACACGTGCCACTTAAATTTTGCATGCATCGGATTCAGTATTACATTACCTTTCCAGGGATGTGCATCAATAGGTGGGCATTTGGGAGGAACGTCCAGCAGAATGGTTCAAAGTAGAGGATATATTTACGATATTCAAGAAAATAATACGATTTTGCATAAAAATCACATCTCCAAATATCTTCGAATAAAACTATATTCCGCAACACGTGCCACTTAAATTTTGCATGCATCAGATTCAGTATTATATTACCTTTCCAGGGATGTGCATCAATAGGTGGGCATTTGGGAAGAACGTCCAGCAGAACGGTTCAAAGATGGAGGATATATTTACAATATTCAAGAAAATAATACAATTTTTGCATAAAAAACACATCTCCAAACATCTTCAAATAAAACTATATTCTGCAACACGTGCCACTTAAATTTTGCATGCATCGGATTCAGTATTAAATTACCTTTCCAGAGATGTGCATCAATAGGTGGGCATTTGGGAGGAACGTCCAGTAAAACGGTTCAAAGATGTTCAAAGATATAGTTTTATACTACAAATGAATCTAAAAAACATATTCGATATGTCAATGCTGTTAGCGAGTCCGCACCCATCGTTTTATATGTGCAATGCGACTGCTTTTGCCGACTCGAAATGCGATTATACAAAGATTCGTGACTTTTGGACAGCAACAGCCAATGCTGAGATTTCTTTCGCTTTCTTGTTTTCGATGAATAAAGTTTTTTTTTGGATACTTTTTGGCAAAATTAAAGTTACCTTTTTGAGTTTTTTAGGTTACAAAAAAATCTCCCTACCCATTACAATGCTCTTTGGAACAATTATAGTTGAATTCGAAATTATGACGCAATATCGATTTTAATCGTTCTCCTATGCATTTTTATTGTCTGTGAAAAAACGTTGTCTTAATTTTTTTTAGTCGTGCAAGGTGAATTGGTATGATTAATGTGGGTCTGCGGGCAAAAAGTAACACCATGTGAAAGAACAGGCGCGGACATAGAAAAACATATCGCGGGCCGAAGTTTGAACACCCCTGGCCTAAGTTGTTGTAAAAACTGCAAATGAGAGCAATATAGGATCATCAGTAGAAACTACACTTGCATACAACCTCGCCAACATCATGTTTAATGCAAATCCTGACACAACTATGGTTGTCGTCATTGTTCTGTCAAAGATTCACTCCCGGCAGGTAGAATAGGGCTACTGGCGATAGGTCCTGCCTCAATAAAAAACCTAGCGACCGCATAAGGTTGCCTCAATGGCGCGGTAGAAAAACCTTGTACATCACATCGATAATATATCTTTATTCGAGATGTATTGCTGGAGAGGTGTCAATTATACAAAATCGTATTATTTTCTTGAATATCGTAAATATATCCTCCATCTTTGAACTGTTCTGCTGGACGTTCCTCCCAAATGCCCACCTATTGATGCACATCTCTGGAAAGGTAATTTAATACTAAATCCGATGCATTTAAAATTTAAGTGGCACGTGTTGCGGAATATAGTTTTATTCGAAGATGTTTCGAGATGTGTTTTTTATGCAAAATCGTATTATTTTCTTGAATATCGTAAATATATCCTCCATCTTTGAACCGTTCTGCTGGACGTTCCTCCCAAATGCCCACATATTGATGGACATCCCTGGAAAGGTAATTTAATACTGAATCCGATGCATGCAAAATTTAAGTGGCACGTGTTGCGGAATAAAGTTTTATTTGAAGATATTTGGAGATGTGTTTTTTCTGCAAAATTGTATTATTTTCTTGAATACCTATCGTAAATATATCCTCCATCCTTGAACTGTTCTGCTGGACGTTCCTCCCAAATGCCCACCTATTGATGCACATCCCTGGAAAGGTAATTTAATACTAAATCCGATGCATTCAAAATTTAAGTAGCACGTGTTGCGGAATATAGTTTTATTTGAAGATGTTTGGAGATGTGTTTTTTATGCAAAATCGTATTATTTTCTTGAATATCGTAAATATATTCTCCATCTTTGAACCGTTCTGCTGGACGTTCCTTCCAAATGCCCACCTATTGATGCACATCTCTGGAAAGGTAATTTAATACTGAATCCGATGCATGCAAAATTTAAGTGGCACGTGTTGCGGAATATAGTTTTATTCGAAGATGTTTGGAGATGTGTTTTTTATGCAAAATCGTATTATTTTCTTGAATATCGTAAATATATCCTCCATCTTTGAACCGTTCTGCTGGACGTTCCTCCCAAATGCCCACCTATTGATGCACATCCCTGGAAAGGTAATTTAATACTGAATCCGATGCATGCAAAATTTAAGTGGCACGTGTTGCGGATTATACTTTTATTCGAAGATGTTTGGAGATGTGTTTTTTATGCAAAATCGTATTATTTTCTTGAATATCGTAAATATATCCTCCATCTTTGAACCGTTCTGCTGGACGTTCCTCCAAATGCCCACCTATTGATGCACATTTCTGGAAAGGCAATTTAATACTGAATCCGATGCATGCAAAATTTAAGTGGCACGTGTTGCGGAATAAAGTTTTATTTAAGATTTTTCCAAAGTATGTCATGTCGCAGTGTATGCTTCGCACTTATTCACGGATAGCTTTTTTAGGCGGAGAGCGGAAAAACTATTCTGCCAGAATGACGGTGGTTACGAACTGACGGTACGAATTGTTCATGGTAGGGTTGCCAGATTGGGCTCTTTTACGCTCAATTGGGCTACTTTTGATTTCTCCAGGCGCCAAAAATTTGCGTTGGGCGCGCTTTTTTGGCTGGCGCCCAATTGAGCTACTTTTTTTTTTAAATATAATATATTTTTTTTATGTAAAAATTGTATCATATTTAAGATTTTTACCTAATTCGTAGTTATTTCATTGAGGAGCAGCGTTGTTGGAGGCCTCAGTCAGGCAGGGTTACCAATTTGGTATAAAGATGCCAATTTTCAAAAATGTGCATGTTTAAGCTTTAATATCTGGCAACCTTGGCAACTTAAGTGATCCAGGTTTTCATAAAAATGCAGTGGACATCAGTTCAGTTCAGTTTGTTTTTATTTCTGACCATTACAACGAAAAACAATATATGTCAAACATAGCAGGGGTCTAGAAAAAGGTAGAAGCGACAAAACACGGACGCTATAACGTGCATGGTGCCAAACCAGGACAATCAGTTATGGCATGGTCGCAACACCTTAATAAAGTTTTTGCAAATGTAGAAAGATGAGAAAAAAAGGCTAGTGATTTTTTTTTAACAATTCATATGAGTAAAAAGAAAAACAAGACAAAAAGATAGTTTCTACGATGATCGACCATGGTGGGTTATCAAAACTGTTGATGGTCTTGAGGGGAACACTCTTGATGCGTTAGCTCATTACCAAAAGCAATTCAACCATTTTTTGTGTTTAGGTACCAGTACTTGTTTGTAGTTATTTTAACAAACAGTTGAGTGAATGCATGGTTGCCAATCTGTCTGAAAGATGTGAAGAACTGGAAAAACATTTATAATTTGGGACTGATGATCAAGTGCTCTGGAAGAATTTTGTATAATAGCCTATCTCTTTGCTTGGGCTCCATTTTGGGCTCTATTTTAGAAACCCAAAAAAAATTGGGCTACTTTTGGGCTACTTTTTGCATAAGCTTGGGCTCTTTTTTATATTAACCTCTGGCAACCCTAGTTCATGGTACGAATTAGGTTGCATCCCTCTACTCCAAGGAAAGAAAAAGGTTTAGGTAGCCAAAGGTGTGCAATGTGCATGTCCATACTCAGACTGACAAAGCTGAGAAGAAAGATTCAAACTATTAAGTAAAAATATTTGATTGTGTATTATAACCAATATATATGTGTAATGTAGTGGACGTTGAATTGTCTGGCCATACCTAGCTGTAACTGCTACAGAAACATCCCGAGTACCAGCATAGTAGTGGGGATGGGATAATCTTGAGAATGATATCTTGATTTTCTATGAATATATGAGTTTATTGCAAAAAAAAAAAAAAAAATTTAGATCGAAAACGTTGCAGCCAAATAATGCCTTGATTTGATTACAAACAGAATGAATTGAACCCAACTGATTGAGAAAAACCATACTGATTTTTGTTTGACGCTAGATGGTTGATTTAAGGGAAGCTCAGTGCTCCAAGCAATGCTGCAGATGCACAATGCTACAACGACGTAAAACTACGAATTATGTATATCAAAACCTAATAACTGGTACAAATTCTAGCCAGCGTTTCAAATTCCTAACAAACGCAGGTTTCCCAATGGTACCGGTAGCCTAATAAGACGCAAGAAAACATAAGAAAAGCCGCAGGCGCTACATGTAGCCTACTATCATATAAAGTTTGCCAAAGTTTTCAGATAATTGTGAAAAAAAAGTTAAGATTACCACAAAAATATAAGTCTAATAACAATCTTCTTCGAATGAACCTTCTTTGCTACTCCAAGGTTAAGGGGCTCTGCCTTTTACCACTCTTGAGCAGTGGCGGCGACTCGGTCTCGATGTTTGAGCAGTTATCGAGCAGCCACTGAATTGATTCGTCATTCAGTTCACTCCGATTACGCACACCATTTAGCGCATGATTGATGGCGTAGTTGCAGATGGTGTGGTTTGTTCCTCCTCGCCAGTCGCGAGTCGAGGTTGTGACAAATTGGTGGCAGGTGCCACTGCCGCGGCACCTGCCACTGTTTTTGTGGCAGGTGCCACTGATTTTGTGGCAGGTGCCACCGATTTTGGTGGCAGGTGCCACTGCTTTTGTGGCAGGTGCCACCGATTTTGGTGACAGGTGCCACTGTTTTTGTGGCAGGTGCCACCGATTTTGTGGCAGGTGCCATCGATTTTGTGGCAGGTGCCACCGATTTTGGTGGCAGGTGCCATTGCTTTTGTGGCAGGTGCCACCGATTTTGGTGGCAGGTGCCACTGTTTTAGTGGCAAGTGTCACCAATTTTGGTGGCAGTTGTCACCGATTTTGGTGGCAGGTGTCCTCGATTTTGTGGCAGATGTCACCGATTTTGGTGGCAGGTGTCACCGATTTTGGTGGCAGGTGTCACCGATTTTGTTACGGGTGTCACCCAAATTCGTGACATGTGTCGCCCAAGTTTGTGACAGGTGTCACCCATGGTTGTGACAGGTGTCATCCAAGTTTATAACAGTTGTTTTAATTGTAGGGGAAGGTATGGACCCATGACCATACCTGACCCATGAACCACCCCCTTCCAAATTCGAATAAAACCTTATAGTAAAATTTTTATCAACTAAATAAGTTGCATTTAGTTCAATAGTATTTCTTGGAAAGTTCTGGATTGAATCTTTTGAAATTTTGCAAGTTAGAGGGTGGGGTGTGATTTTGAGGTGTTTTAGTAAAATTTCTCATTTGCGTTTGGAGCTTTACAGAAACTTAAATACAGCTAGCATCGAGATATAAAATTCAGAAATTATAATGGGCTATATAGTGCAGGATTTAGTACAGTTATTTTAGACTTTACTTCATTCTAATTAAGTAAAGCTAAGATGGAACTTTGTCACCAACAGTTCTGACCGATGATCCACCAAAAGTGTTGTCCCTTGAACCATAGTTCATGGGTTAGCACAATGCCTAATTGGGTAGCCACTTTAACAAGTCGAAATTCTGCCACTGAAATTGACTAGAATGCAACCGCCAACCAATCAGAACATGTTATAAGAGGCTGCCGTCCAATTGTGAACCTTCTAGCACTCATCCAGAGCGTTAATGCTTGTTTTGAACTTTATTTGGTAATTAAAGAAGAAAAAGAGCAATAGCAGTAGTGGGAATCGAACCCGCGTCAATGAA
Source organism: Aplidium turbinatum (assembly GCF_918807975.1). Lineage (NCBI taxonomy): Eukaryota > Metazoa > Chordata > Ascidiacea > Aplousobranchia > Polyclinidae > Aplidium > Aplidium turbinatum. The sequence goes on from NC_137482.1 coordinate 22,810,930, forward strand.
ATGACTACTTTCTAGCCTTAACCCTAACCCTTAAGCCAACCAGCTGACAAAAAATCCATCACTTAATTTACTTTCTATCATCTTCTTTTCGCCATTTTTTACGTCACTTAAACCGTAGCTTATGATTGGTTGGCGGTTTCATTCTAATCAATTTCAGTGGCAGAATTTCGACTTGTTAAAGTGGCTACCGCCTAATTGAGGGACAATAAACATGTTTCATTTATTTTTTATTTTAGAAATGATTGTGTATTGTAAGTGGAGTGTAAAGTATTATAAAATGACTAGGGAAGCTGGTGATGCCTCAGCAATTGTTTTTGTCCTCCCCCGACCACTTGCAGGAACGACAAAACAAGCAGTCGACATTAAAAAGTTTTGAACCACCTTTTCGCAGTTTAATATTGCTTAATCTATTTCTGCAAACTGTTAGCAGTGTGCGCATTTGACAGTGTATTTATTGTATCATAAAAGTTTGCTCTAAACATCTTTAAGGTCCAACTTATCAGAGTGGTTCAAAGGTCCATACCTGGTGGTTCAAGGGTCCAAACGCGTTTGCACCCTTGAACCACTCTGATCACTGTCAATGTTGTCAAATATTTTCGTTGATCCTATAATTATATGTGGTTGAATTTTTTACACAATATACTGAAGTGATCACACTATGTTGTGTGGAAGTTTCGGCATCATAGAGTGATTAGTTAACCAACTATAGCAGTGTTTCTTAACCGGGGGTGCTAGCACCCCCTGGGGGTGCTGGAATAGACTGTAGGGGGTGCTAAATGCATGCAGTATAATATCAAAAAATGTCATTTTACTTTTCTGCATTTTTTCGTCTTTCTGCCAGTATCAGCAGTTGTCATATGAATGATTGCTGTTTCGAAGTAGCCTCCATGATTTGCTGTTATTGTAGCCATCTCCCAGTCAAGTACTGTAGGCTACGCAACTTGATCCTGAGTAGTTTGTGCGAACTTACCTGGTGGGTGCGTACTTGCAGTTTTGTATTCACCTACAGAACTTTACCATGCGTGTTTACCAGCGTGGCTACTGCATGCCTGAATTGTGCGTATTAAAGCACACAAATTTTGGTATATTATAGGACCCGTGTATCCCTGAAGAGTAGTTTTGAAGAACGAACAAAATGATGAATTTGTACATTGCTTTCCTTCGCCAAAGTTTAATGGCGGCGCCAAAATTTTGACAAGCTTTTTCCTCGCTGGCGGTATATTTTGTAGTGAAGTTTCTTATCGTCTAACAAACTGTGCTGTTGTTTTAAGAGAGTTGATTCACTTACATATGGTTGTAATTGAATTTCTGTTGGTGAATGAAAGTCAAATACCAAATCCTGAATCAACTTTGTTAAAACAAAAGCACAGTTTGTTAGACAACAAGAGTCTTCGTTACAAAATATATCGCCAGCGATCTGCAATGTAAAAATTTCGGCCTCTACAAAACTTTTGTCCGGCACTGTAATAGTCGTATGCGATAGTTAGGGGTGCTAGACTGTTCAGGCCTGTTTACAGGGGTGCTAAAGTCAGAAAAGGTTAAGAAACGCTGAACTATAGCTTTTAATGTGAAAAAGTGGCTCATCAGTCCATACCTTCCCCTACCGATAGCCTACTTCCACAAATTAGTGAGCTTTTGGCTTAGATAGGAGTAACAATTAAGTTAGTACTGCAGAACACCATAAACAGATAGGCCTAAGTATAATGCACTGGTGCTTTGTTTTTTGAATAATGTTTAATCATATTGAATTGTTGTCTATCATCTGTATACAGTGAGCTTTGTATTAAAGCAGTCGACCATCCTATAGGCTACCTGTGCAGTGGAGCATTGGATTGGCGTCATTGATTGGACATTGTTAAAGCAAATGTTTGCTGGTAGCCTGTGTCGATGAGTAGTAGCCTACTTATTTAGGCTTACTCTTGCAGTGACAGCCTGGTAGAACTTTTCTTCTATTTCAGATGCGAACAAACAGGTTGTGGACTGCCAAACTTTTTTGGTCAATTACGACCAAAACCTCGGTCATGTCACAAAAGACGCCTCCATTCTTACAGGCCTAGGCACGTCCATTTCAAACAAGAATATTTTGCTTTGTTTTGGCTGACTTAGATAAGCGCATGTATGTTTCATAGCCTATGTAGGCTATAGCTTCCACTAATTGAATACAGTAAAAGTATTCTAACAGCAGGCTATGTTATGTTTTCGTTCATTCAAGTGAATGTGGAGCTGTACCGAAATAAGCTTGATTGAATGATTGCTCATATTCAATTAGAACATGAGAATGTAACGGGAGAGGTGATAATCTTATGTTAGGGATGGTAGTCCCTAACTTATGTTAGGGACGGTAGTCCCTAACTGTCCCTATCTTATGTAAAGGCATCGGCCTATTTGAAACAAAGTTTAACCTAGATCGCGTTAACGCAGCTATAGTATAGGCCTACTAGCTTACTGCGAACTTCTAACACGTTTAATCCCTATCATCATAGCCGTAAAATTAGGCTAAACATAGAATAAAACAATTTGTCACAGAAGAATATTTATTTCATTTATTATTTATTTGCGTCAGACAAAGCTGTCCATATCCAAAACAAAACAACGAAATAATACACAAACTGCAAATGCACAAAGGGCACAGAGAGCCACTTTGGATGCCGCCGGTTTAAAAGCTCACTAAATAGGCTATCTACTGTTATAAATTTACATACAATGAGCGTTGGAAGAATTGAAAGTATTCAGAACGATAAAAACAATCAGACGACATCATGTCTGATATAAAGCGATTTGAGGAGTGTATGCAACGGTTAATAAACGAAAATATGTTTTTTCTCAATGAAGCATCAAACGTTGCTACATTATTCATTACTTTAATGTTCACGGGCACTGACATAACGAGGCAAATTGTGCAATATTCTGAAAGAGTCATTGTAAGCAACAAGCAATCGTTTCATACTTATTATAGAAGAATATAGAATATATTATATTATAGAAGATCTAAACTTGTTCCACAACTGGGATGAGTAAAACGACATACAATAAGATTTAAATAAGTTACAATGTTTTTTACAGCGGGTGAGCATTTCGAAAAATGAGATTTTGCATTATTTGCAGCACAGTACTGAGAGCGTACTTGCCTTGAAATATCATTTTCATCTGAGAGAGAACTCTCAATAAATACACCGAGGTATTTTACAGAGTCTGTGAACACAATTTCAGATTTACCTAGATGTAGCAAATGAGCACGTAAAAGATAAAAATTTTTTGGGGAGAATAACATACCAAATGACTTTTTAGAATTGAAAGTAATTTCATGTTCAACAGCATACTTGTGGCAAACATCTAACAAATTTTGTAAGCCACACAAACTAGGCGAGATGCAGCGAATGTCATCAGCAAACATAACAGGCTATGATCTAGACAAGAGTTGCCAACATAGCAACCAACTTTTGTTTTATTGAGCTCATAAGAAAGCAAATCAATATAATATACGGCAAAAAGATAGGGGCTTAACACCCCACCTTGTCTGACTCCGTTGGACACAGTAAATGATTGGGACAAGTGACCTCCCCACATCACTTGCATGGTTTGTTTACTATAACAGTATTCCCATTAGGGAACGTTCAAATATTACGTAACGCCTTCGAGGGGGAGGGGGGGTTTATGCAAAGCGTTACGTTAGCGTCACATCGGGGGGGGAGGGGGTTCAAGCAAAACGTTACGTAACGCTTTGGAGTACGAAATAGTATTTTTTTGTGCTGAATTCGTAGTGAAAAAGCGTTACATGGGGGAGGGGGGGATTGAAAAAAGCGTTACGTTGGTGTTACATGGGGGAGGGGGGGGTCAAAAATTCGGAAAAAAAGCGTTACGTAATATTTGAACGTTCCCTTAGCGAACAAAATACATAAGCACGTTACGTGTGATAAGCGTTTCAAACAATAAATGATGATTGACTTTGTCGAAGGCTTTTAAAGCATCCAAAAAGACAGAATATACAGGAGTGTCATGACTGATATGAGAAGATACTGCTTGTTTTAATGAAAAAACACTCATGTCAGTACTATGACCAGACTTAAACCCAAATTGATTGTCACTGGTATTCAAGAAAGGCAATAGATGATTCAAAATAAAACGTTCAAACAGTTTTGCATTAACCATTTTGGTGGTGCAAACAAAATTTTGTCAATGCAAATATATTTATGAAAACGTAGTAGACCTAATTTACAATTTGACCAAATAACTGGACAATTATCCTCTCAACGGCCCTACATACATCAGACTGTTATGCCCTTAATTTTGTTAGCCTTCACCTTCAGGCTTAGCTCATGATGTACTGGATTGAAAATCATATTGCTAATTATAAATTTCGTCACTACCAAGATAATGTGTTAGTCCGAAAATAAATACTTAACTTCTTTAGCCTATGTAGTACCGAATGTAGGCTATTGGTTTATTTGTATTTTATTTCATGTTAAGTCAGAAGGTTCACATCAGGCTACTACGGTACGCTAAAAGAAACACAATATCTTATTAAACACGACATCGACTCCAAAATTATAAAGCAGCGATTCCCAACCTTTTCACACCGGGGACCTGTAAAAATTACATAAAAATTTGGGACCTTCATCAAACGATCGTAGGGAATAGAACAATCCTGTTACGTTCACTGTTCGCACCCTTATTACATCATTGTTTTTTAGTTTCGAAATCGGAAGTCGATGTCTAAGTCACTTCGGGTCATAACAAGAAAAAACAATTTATTTCCTTTGTTTCGAGCATTTAGAGAATATCCCCACTGATTGATATAACCCCTGCTGATAATTTGTGCCATAAACAGAGTTTTTAGGCAACTGACCTCAACTGACTGGTTTGTTTTGATGCTAAACCCGCTACGTAATGCCCAATGTGTTGTTATTGTGAATGCTGCTTCGTTTAGCCGTTTATTTGAGCGTCAGCAAAATCTTACATTTTGTCTACTCTGTGTATCTTGACGTTGAACCAACGTAGTTAGAAGTTTGCGCCGGCAAAGGCAGCTTGTATCTTTTTGAGTATGACGCTATCATTGGAATCATTTCTCTTCTCTTTTCGTACTATATATGAAGTCTGTTCTTAGCGAAATTCATAATTTTAATGTTACATTAGTTAACTACAGTACATGAACGTACCAATTCTGTTGAGAATCGATTTAGTAGTTATAAGGATCGCCCGACAAAGTTTCGGTGAGTTTATGTTGCTATTTCATTATTGTTTTTTAGTTATTGATCAACAGAGCACATTTCGACAAAATGTTTAATAATTCGGTTCTTCCGACGTAACATCGATTTGTAGATTTGTTTGCCGTTTTGTAGATTCCTTTGATTCTTATATATCGTAGATTGTTTTGATTTGAACGTGTTTATAACGTCATTTTAAGCGTAATTATTTTATGTTAGTAGCCAAGGTCTTTTCGTTTACAGAAAGACCGTGATCAACGATAGAAGATAACGACACGAGGGTCGGACTGTCTTGCTATTTTCACGACTCCAAAATTATAAAGCAGCGATTCCCAACCTTTTCACACCGGGGACCTGTAAAAATTACATAAAAATTTGGGACCTTCATCAAACGATCGTAGGGAATAGAACAATCCTATTTGCAATCTTTTGAGGACCAAAGTTGTCTTTGCATACCGTAATGCAAGATTTCCGCATAGAGCATGAATTTAAGATAAAAATTAAAACAAAACGTTAAATCAAAACATTTCAAACAAAAATGTCAATCCATGAAAACACACACAAAATCAATATATTCGGCTACTAGGAAATTTATTGCCGTTTCGCTGCTGCCGTTATCTGAGGAAATAAGGAATTGGAAATAATTGCCTCTACCCAGGGATCAATTTCGAGTAATGGGTAGTACCAAATTTAAGTCATAAGTAAAGTAGACAACCGGAAACAGACATTGTCGTCGGCTGCAGCGTGGGTCAGGTGTACGTCCGCGTCGGAAGGCGTACACCGATGCATAGCGCTCAAGTCCGCTTTCCCGCAATGCAGGATAAAGATAACAAACAAACAAAGATTCTTTCGAAGGCCTAGAACCGTTGGAAGTAGAGTGAACAACAATTCAGTTTTTGACTCCATGTTTGATGAATTTCACTTTGATAGTCCATTAGGCTTCAACACATCAACAATGATGAGGGCACTAAAGTTTTGAAAAGAACCGGATTTGCAAAAAAAACTGTTCAAGTAGCTTCATCTTCGCCATGGGTCTGTTTAGATGTTGGTTAATCTGTGATGGGCAATAAACATCGATGAAAATGAAGGCTGCATGCCAGGGCTGAGGCGCGTTCTGATATAAAGCGCGCCTCTTTCCAGAAACTAACTGTTCTAATGTAGGGTAGTAGGACTATTTTCACTGCAAGTCTGCAATGAAAGTCCGGCAATCTGTAGTGCAAAACAATATCAAGCCCAATACCATCTGTATGGAATGGGCTACATTTAACCAATAAGTTTATATATCATACTATAGTAATGTAGGCTACAGCAAAGACTACGTATGTGATAAACACGCAAAATAGTTGCCAATAGTGTACCATCGTCAGTCGCCACGGATGTTTCCTAGACTATAACAAACCAATTTCTCTTGCATCTCAAAAGAAAATGTTGTTTCAAGAAATGGATTTTTGACATATTTTTGTTTAGTAGCATCACCTTATGGGCTGTCGAAAATATAAGAATGTAGAAGTATGATTGTGTTGTTTAAGCAAGCTGGATTCTTACCTTGATCACAAAAATGCCACAATTGTTGGCGTCGTATTGTTTCGGATGAAACAATTCCCCTGGTACCCAGCACACCTCTCTCAACGCCATGTCCGTTTTGCTCACTCGTGTGGTAAAGAATATTCTAAAGCAAACACTGTGTAGCCTAAAACACAGAAATGGCAACCAGGCTTTGCTTAAACATGTACTAGGGGCGTGAGACCAGAGAGGAGGGGTACCCAAAAAATAGTATATCCAATTTTATTTTGATAGATATACTAAATCTAGGCTGTATACCAAATTTTAGGTCAAAATATTGAAAAACCATTCATTAGGGGCAAAAAGTGTGATTTTTGACCCCAGCGAGGGAATTTTGTTCATAAAAATTAATTTTGGTTATAAAATCTGACACAGTTGAGAGAATCAGTTGATTTAAAAGTGTATTCCTACTCATTTTTCAGCAATGAATCTATTTTTTGTGGTTAAAATCATCTATCTCATGTAGAAAGTGGCAAAAACTTGATTTTTCTTCCAAAAATACTGAAAAAATACCCCTCGAAAAATAAATCATTGTAAAAATCTTCTTGCTGTGCCCCCCACATCCCAATTCCAGTATTTTAAGCCCTCTTGTGAGATGTTCAGAATAAATCCAAACATTTTGGTGCAGGAAAAAGTGAAAAAGCTCTTGAAATGGCCAAATGGTACCATTTTTAGTACTAGCGAAAAAAATGGTACCATTCTTACTGCAGGCAAAAGTTTCGAGAAAATTACCAAAATTATTTACCATTCTCATTTATTTTGACAGATTGTTAATATTCTAAGTTTTTGAGTAGTATGGCTCCTACATCTACTGATTATGTATTTTGTTTCAATGATAAGTTGCCACTGAAGTATGAAATTGTGTTTGGAGTTATTGACAAATCCAAGAATGGGCCTCCATCTGGGCCGCAAGAAACCAACTACGGAAGGAAGTTATGATATGTATGACCAAGTCCTTATTGGATATTTGGAAGAAGGCATTTGGAGATGGTGACTTCCTTCTGCCCTATGCACTGGTTAGAAGAGAGCTTGTTAGCCTCTTGACAGACTTTCATAATTCAGTAACTTTCTTACAAGTTGCGCGTGATTGCTGTAGAAAAACCGTACTCCCATCGATTCTTAGCGAAGACTTCACCTTTGTTACGCTGATTCGATGTCATCGATCGTTGAAGCAACGTAAAAATCAAAAGTTTTCCTGCTTGAATGGAAGGTAATGATACCATACAGTATTCACATGTTCTAGATGCGCGCTAGAATGCGCTGGAAAATATATTATTGCAACAATTGTTCGTGCTATGCAATGACGATTTGTATTGCTAGTTCCTGTGTTATTTCTTGGCGGACAAATATGACCGACCTAGATGGTACTTCCCGCGGACATCACATGCTGTGACGGCGGACATGACCGCCTTGAATTTCGAGGCCTGCATTCACCATCAATATTGTTTCTTTGAGTAGTATCATAAAACAGAGTTGAAACGATTGAAAGATTTGAACAAACACTTGAACATCTCTGTTGTATGATACTACTCAAAGAAACAATATTGATGGTGAATGCAGGCCTCGAAATTCACGGCGGACACGGCGGTCATGTCCGCCAAGAAATAACACAGGAACTAGCAATACAAATCGTCATTGCATAGCACGAACAATTGTTGCAAGAATATAATTTCCGCGCATCTAGAAAATGAAAATACTGTATGATATCATTAGCTTCCCTTCAAGCAGGAAAACTTTTGATTTTTACGTTGCTTCGACGATCGATGACATCGAATCAGCGTAACAAAGGTGAAGTCTTCGCTAAGAATCGATGGGAGTACGGTTTTTCTACAGCAATCACGCGCAACTTGTAAGAAAGCTACTGAATTATGAAAGTCTGTCAAGAGGCTAACAAGCTCTCTTCTAACCAGTGCATAGGGCAGAAGCAAGTCACCATCTCCAAATGCCTTCTTCCAAATATCCAATAAGGACTTGGTCATACATATCATAACTTCCTTCCGTAGTTGGTTTCTTGCGGCCCAGATGGAGGCCCATTCTTGGATTTGTCAATAACTCCATACACAATTTCATACTTCAGTGGCAACTTATCATTGAAACAAAATACATAATCAGTAGATGTAGGAGCCATACTGCTCAAAAACTTAGAATATTAACAATCTGTCAAAATAAATGAGAATGGTAAATAATTTTGGTAATTTTCTCGAAACTTTTGCCTGCAGTAAGAATGGTACCATTTTTTTCGCTAGTACTAAAAATGGTACCATTTGGCCATTTCAAGAGCTTTTTCACTTTTTCTTGCACCAAAATGTTTGGATTTATTCTGACCATCTCACAAGAGGGCTTAAAATACTGGAATTGGGATGTGGGGGGCACAGCAAGAAGATTTTTACAATGATTTATTTTTCGAGGGGTATTTTTTCAGTATGTTTGGAAGAAAAATCAAGTTTTTGCCACTTTTTACATGAGATAGATGATTTTAACCACAAAAAATAGATTCATTGCTGAAAAATGAGTAGGAATACACTTTTAAATCAACTGATTCTCTCAACTGTGTCAGATTTTATAACCAAAATTAATTTTTATGAAAAAAATTCCCTCGCTGGGGTCAAAAATCACACTTTTTGCCCCTAATGAATGGTTTTTCAATATTTTGACCTAAAATTTGGTATACAGCCTAGATTTAGTATATCTATCAAAATAAAATTGGATATACTATTTTTTGGGTACCCCCCCCTCTGGTCTCACGCCCTACATGTACCATAATCCGCGAAAACATTACACATGAACATATACACATTGCAATGCAAAACAATGTGAGTTATGCGAAGCTAAACTTTTTAAAAATCATAGCCTACTCTCACTTTAAACTGTCACATGCTTTAGAACTTCCTTCTTTTCTCGTCCCATATGGTTCAACCAGATAAACCGTGGAAGAAGGTAAGTGAACATACTGTGAACAAAATTAGTTGCATTGGACACACACGATGAAGAGAGAGGAACAGCCTTTTTAGGCCTACAAGTTAAGTTTACCTGGTCAAGTTGCAATCTGCAAATGTGATAACATAGCAAAGTTTTTCTATTGCAGTACAAAATAACACTTATATATAGGCTATCTGAAACATTGGGCATGCGCAATTGCGCATGGGCAAAGTTACATTATACCACCGCAAAGCAAAGTCATACGGTAAGAACAGAGTAGCCTACACAAGTATACATACCAGTAAATTCCAATGGGTACCACTTTTGTTGTAAGCTCCCATGAATACTTCTATCCTGCTAAAATTTACCTGAAACAAAGTGAATGCATCAGACAGGCTAATCTACTTCAAACTTAAAAACATGAAATGAACATGAATTGACATAGAAAAGAACGTAGGAGCTTCCAGAAAAAACCTGATTCCTTGGAAAGTTTATTTATAAAATAACAGTCCACAAATGAAATTATCAGACGAAACTTTACGCCTAACCATTTACAGTAAAATACAATATTTTGAAATGCCACAAAGCTTTCTGCCCGTCCGCTATGTTGAGCATTTCAAGCGGCCCATTCGCTTTTCCATCACTAAATGTAATCAGAGCAATCCATTCAGATTTGCGAACTTCGTGCTTATGTTATTTAATTATATAGCTTGAATTTAAGTGATCATTTTAAATAATCCTAATTTAAATAATTGTAATTTTTAGTGTACCTAGACCTAATTGCCATTTCAATTAATGGTAATTGCGAAATAAGATGAGATGGGAACTCAGATTGTCACCAATCAATACTTTTGGACCATCGATGTTTCTGATATATGGCAAAATTATAGTGTGAAGCCAATCGTTACAACAAGCATGGTCGAACCAACCTGACTTTGATCTGTTATATCGTGCATGCGTTAGGCCTCCTTCCATCCATGTATCCCAAAGGTGCTCTGCTTTGTACACAGTGTACATTGGCAACATTTTTCCCGATGCAGTGCCAGCAAACATAATAGATGTTGATCCTTTTGAATGATTCATAATTATCTCAGGGTATTTGATTCCACATTTGAATATGCATCGCTTCTTGCCTGGGTCGTCTGATGAGTTTGTTTCGTCATAGTTTATTATTGCCTGTGGTTCCACATCCACATTCAGAAGACTTTCTTCTAGATTGTTAAAGTACACACTCACAGTTTCAGCACTTACTTCTGCTTGACCACGTTTTATATTTTGGCAGCGGCGTTGGGTAATTTCAGCTTCATTTCGTTTGAGCAAAGAGTAACTCCAGTCAGAACCTGGAATATTGTTACGAAAGGCAGCAACAGTCTTTCCTTGTTGTGTTAGTATTCTGTGACCAATCATTCTGACGTCCAATATATCAAGGGGCTGGCCCCAATAACCACATGTTTGAATGATGTGGACTAAGGCATGCTCTTCCAACATCTGTAAATGACGTTTATCACGCTTGTCGCTTATGTTTGATAGGTCGCATTGGGATTCCACACTCCTCTGCAGCTTTTCTTAGAGACAGACCAGAGTCTACTGCCTTCTGTCAATTCTCTTCATCATAGTCCTTGTAGCTCCTTGATCCAAGTGATCTTTTATGCTTTCTAGGTATTGTCAGTCTAAGATAAATAATATTTTTGTTAGTAACTGTGTAATAAAATATACTGTGCAAAGTAACCCCATAAACATTTAATTATGACTTATGAATGTAAAACATATATTTTTGCCAGAAATATATTACCAGCCTACTCCAAAAGCTATATTTATGCTAACAATAGGGTAAACTAACATTATATACAAAATCAATAACAAACTCACATTTCTTATCTTCGTGCTTCACGGAAGTTTTCAATGTGCAGAGTTTTGTCGAAATAGTATTATTTAATATTTTATATACAGTTACTACTAATATTCTATGGGGAAGAGAATTACTGTCAAAAACTGAAAGAAGTGACCGATTAATATGGAATAGTTCATTTGACTTTATTTTATCTATAACGTAGAAAAATCCAACATACCAAAAACGGTGCATTGAGTAAACTGCCACGGATGGTTAGCTAACTGCCACGGATACCGGTACAGTACTAGTTAATTAACTGCCACGTATAGTTAGTTGACTACTGCAGATGTGAACTTGACGGAGCAATGTATCAATCCTGACATAGATATATGTTGCCTTAGTTAACTGCCGCATATATAAGTTTCCTGTTATTGATTTATTGAGTAAACTGCCACGGATAGTTAGTTAATTGCTACAGACGTGAACTTGACAGAGTAATGTATCAAGGTATCAATCCTGATATGGATATATGTTGCCTTAGTTAACTCCCGCATACATAAGTTGCCTGTTATGGGTATATTGAGTAAACTGCCACGGATACTTAGTTAACTGCCACGGATAGTTAGTTAATTGCTACAGACGTGAACTTGACGGAGTAATGTATCAAGGTATCAATCCTGATATGGATATATGTTGCCTTAGTTAACTTCCGCATACATAAGTTGCCTGGTTTGGGTATATTGAGTAAACTGCCACGGATAGTTAGCTAACTGCCACGGATAGCTAGTAATTAACTGCCACGGATAGTTAGTTGACTGCTGCAGATGTGAACTTGACGGAGCAATGCATTAAGGTATCAATCCTGACATAGATGTATGTTGCCTTAGTTAACTACCGCATATATAAGTTGCCTGATTGATATATTGAGTAAACTGCCACGAATAGTTAGTTAACTGCCACGGATAGTTAGTTAATTGCTACAGACGTGAACTTGACGGAGCAATGTACCAATCCTGGCATTGATATATGTTGCTTTTGTTAACTTCCGCATATATAAGCTGCCTGTTATGGATATATTGAGTAAACTGCCACGGATATTGAGTTACCTGCCACGGATATTGAGACTGCCACGAATATTGAGTTACCAGTAACTGCTGCAGATCAAGGTTGCCAGGTCCACTTATGGAGAAAATGCCAAACAACTGGTCAAAAAATGTCAAATGAATTAAAAAAATGCCAAACAGGCAAAACGCTGCAAAATCGAAGGTTTCTTCCTTAATAAGTAATGGATTCGGTAAAAAATGGATAAAACTGCCACAAAACTCAGCCTACACTTGCTGCTATTGCACAACCTAGCATCTTCATTCTTGAGAGTACGATACCGTACTCTTCAGAAAAAAAAACTTTTCAAAAAATGACAATAATACAAAAAAATCCTTTTAGATCTTGATGATATTTCCAAAATCTGGTTAAAAAGCTGAGCTGAAATACCATCAAACGGCTGAGAACCACATAGAAGTTGGAACACATCACGTCATCATGCTGTTTTGGTAAAATCATACTGGACTACTGGAAGTTAAAACAATGGAAATTACATCGCGGGTCCCTACAATTTTATTGTAAAAATTAAATTGCTGAGAATCGGTACAAGTTGGTGAAGTTTAACTTATCACAAGATAAAGCTAGTACTTACTTTGTGTTTGTGTTTAATTGATTCGGGTAGATATATAATTGTACTTTCCAACGATGGCAAAATTGTTAAAATCCGACCACAAATGAGAAAGCCACAGCACTTTTAGTGGAAGGACTATTTATCGATCACAGCAAACAGGGGGTGGCTTATGAGAATTAGTACAAGTTGGTGAAGTTTAAGTCATCACAAGATAAAAATAGTACTTGTTTTGGATTTTTAGCCAATTGATTCAGGTAGATGTATGATCGTGCTTTCCAACGATGGTAAAATTATTAAAATCCGAGCAGTATGAGAAAGCTACAACACATAGTGGCAAAGGTTTCATATTTTTGATGTTAAACTTTAATTAGATAAATGTTTAGTTGAATTTATGCAAATTGATAAGTTTTATGCCATCCTAGGGCCTTGTATCGAACTCTCGACGTTGGTGTAATGTTTTTATTGTAAAAACATAGTAAAATTGTCAAAAAAGCCATATCCATTCCGCCTTATCACCTCCATTCAGCCGCTTTTTACTTTCCTTTTTTCACCCTCCCAATAATAGTTGCGTCCGTTTAATGACGTCATTTTGACCAGGGTGGCGGATTCCGGATTCTACAAGAGCACCGTATTTTGTACATCACTGAATCTATTTAAGCTATTGAGCAAAACAGATTTTTCTTGCCTTTTTTCCTGCAAAAACTTTAATAACTTTGTCAAAGTGAACTTGTCTAGCTAACTTTGATTCTATGCTGAGCCTTGCTACACTATGCCCCCCCCCCCCCCCCCCGACAGGAGCATAACCAACTTTTATGATTTAATTTAGGGTGCTTTTAACAGAACATTTTTGCATGTAAAGCATTAAATCACCACTTTGGGCCCCTAATTTGTGCACAATGCACTCAATTACCTTTCCGGATCCTTTTGCTGCATTATGTCCACCATCCCAGGGACTAAAGAAAAGCAACTTTTATGCTTGAATTTAGTCATTTATGATGGTCTTAACCAAACATTTCTGCGCGTAGACTGAAAAATCACAATTTCGGGCCCCCCAACAATCACAGGCCTGGGCCCTCAAGGGTATGCCATACCTCCTCTCATATGCCTTGAATCCATATACATCTCTGGTGGCCGGCAGTCGCGCAAAGTGGTGGTGGCAGTTGGGCAAATGGGTGGCAGGTGTCGCACGAACTAGTGGCAGGTGTCGCCCAAACTGGTGGCAGGTGTCGCATAAATTGTGGCAGATGCCACGCAAACTGGTGGCAGGTGCCGCGCAAACTGTGGCAGGTGCCACGCAAACTGGTGGCAGGTGCCGCGCAAACTGTGGCAGGTGCCGCGCAAATTGTGGCAGGTGCCACGCAAACTGGTGGCAGGTGCCACGCAATCTTGTGGCAGGTGCCACGCAAACTGGTGGCAGGTGCCGCGGCAGGTGCCACTGCCACAAATTTGTCACAACCCTTATTGCCAGTCGCCACACTCACAGATTGTGGATGGAGTAAATGTATACCAGACACAAATTGAAAAAGTCATAGGATGATGCGGTGATGACAAAGTGTTTATTTTCATAGTAATGTAAGACTACTATACAAGAGATATCGCTGGTTGTTATCAGGATAGAAACTGACTAGGAAGCATGTGTCATGGTTTCATTTTCTTCCTGTCAAAAACAGTTGTGAATAATATTTACACTGTAGGATGTTCGTACCTCAACTTTTTTGATCATTGTACTGCCACTGTTTTGAGTTCAACAGTTGCTACACTTGTTTAAACTAGATTATTTTTTGGCTCAATAGCATTGCCAGATAAGAAATTCTGCCCTAATTTGAGAAAAGTTTAAAGCTGATGAAAACAAAAACTTGTATTTTGGAAATTTTTTTTTAGTTCTGGGCAAAGATCAAAACCCTAATCTTGTTCCTAACTCTAATGTGATTGTGATGATATGGTAGTTTGATTGCTATTTAATTGATTAGGATGTAGGCTGAAGGAGAAGGTATAATATTATCATTATGTTTTTGTTGTTTTTTGTTTAGCTTCTTCTGTGTAGGGCTTTTTGATTGTAAAGGGTTTTGAGTGTAAGCAAGTGCATGCCAAACAAATAAAATATCAGTATGCATCTTTTTCCAAAACATGGGTTTCGTCATAGACGGCACACTGGGTATTCACAAAGGCCCAAGTCAAGCAGAGAGGATGGTGAAAATGCTGAACACTACAGACAAGATAGGCCACCACCAGGATTAAAAGGTCGTGATATTGGAATGTGGTATGCACAGCGAAGTAAGCACAATAACAAAGCTAGAGAAAAAAAGAATATGAGTTATGTTCACATGAATAAAGATCAGTTGCAGGCGGCTAATAAAGCTATTGATGCTGCACAAGCATCAACACCTGGGTGTTCTAATGAAAATTTGATAGTTCGTTCTACTGGCCCCAGCACACAACGTTTTGTCGACAAAAGCAAACATGTTAGTTGGCTTAATAGAAATCTCACAGATGATGAAGCTAACGCACAATTGACTGCAAACTTGAATCAAAAGTTGTCTGGTAGTTACTCTGAGAATTACAATAAAATGTTCTCGTTTCGACAAAAGTTACCTGTGTATAAGCTTCAAAATGAACTCAAGGAAGTAATTGCTAATAATCAGGTTGTTGTCATCAGTGGTGAGACTGGCTGTGGAAAAACAACTCAAGTACCTCAGTTCATTCTGGATCATGCCATCAGAAAAGGTGAAGGACTATCTTGCAAAGTTGTGTGCACTCAACCAAGAAGAATTTCAGCTACTTCTGTTGCTGAAAGGGTTGCCAAAGAACGAGATGAAAAGTGTGGTGATGGTAACAGTTGTGGATATCAAATTCGATTAAAATCACAATTGCCAAGACCAAACGGTTCAATTCTATATTGCACAACTGGGATTATTATTCAGTGGTTGCGTTCTGATGCACTTTTGTCGAATGTCAGTCATATAGTTCTTGATGAAATTCATGAAAGAGATTTGCAGTCGGATTTTTTAATCGCTGTGATTAAGGGCATTGTTGAAACAAGAAAAGACTTGAAGGTTATTTTAATGAGTGCCACATTGAATGCCGAATATTTTTCCAAGTACTTTGGAGACTGTCCAACATTTAATATTCCAGGCTTTACTTTTCCCGTCACTAAATACCATCTTGAAGAAACGATGAATATGATTAGATATAGACCTCCAAATGATGTTTATCAAGCATTTCGTCAATTAAACTCAAATAAATTTTCTTGGAAAGCAAAGAGAGCTGGTGTAAAGCGAGAGGAACTTTTTGCAAAACAAGAAAGAAAGGCTGCGTATCTGCATGAACTTGACAATTATGAAAAGAAATTAACCAACACATATTCTGAAGAATTAAGCCACGACATTTGTTGCTTAGATGCATTTTTACAAACAAATCTTGATTTGAACTTGATTGTAGAGGTTGTCAAATACCTTGCTTGTCATCCTCTTGGTAATGAATCTGATAGTGGTGCCATTCTCGTATTCTTGCCAGGATGGGAGAACATAAAGAAGTTGAACAGTCTTTTGACAGAAAATGTTTTTTTTCAGCCAGATAAATATCTGATACTTCCTTTGCATTCAATGTTGCCAAGTTGTGACCAACAACGTGTGTTTGATCGCCCACCTTCTGGTGTAACAAAAATTGTCATTGCAACTAATATCGCCGAAACCAGCATTACCATTGATGATATTGTTTATGTCATTGACTGTGGAAAAATTAAAGTCAAAAACTTTGAACATGGGAAGAATATTAATACCTTAGAAGCAGATTGGATATCCAAAGCCAATGCCAAGCAACGATGTGGCCGTGCAGGTAGAGTTCAAAAGGGATACTGTTTTCACCTGTTTTCCAAATTACAAGAATCAAAAATGGTTGATTACATGGTACCAGAAGTACTTCGCACTCCGTTAGATCAACTTTGCTTACAAATTAAAAGACTTGGATTTGGTAAAATTCAAGACTTTTTATCAAAGCTTTTAGATTCACCTTCAGAAGAATCCGTAAATCTTTCAATACAAAAACTTACTGCTTTAAATGCATTGGATGATGAAGAAAACCTTACTCCATTGGGTTATCATCTGTCTGAACTTCCTGTAGAGCCTCAGATTGGTAAAATGTTGCTTTTTGGTGCGATCTTTTCATGTCTGAGTCCTATACTAACAATTGCAGCTTGCTTGAGTTTCAAAGATCCCTTTGTTACTCCACTGGGCATGGAACAGGAAACAGATCGATGCAGAAGACGCTTTTCTAAAGGCTTCAACAGTGATCATGTAATGTATGTTAATGCTTTCAATGATTGGCAGGCTGCTACAAAATGGGGCCGTTCTGCTGCAGAGAATTTTTGTTGGGATAATTTTTTATCACCGTCAACGCTCTGGATGCTAAAAGATATGAGAATGCAGTTTTCTAATTATATTTCAGATGCTGGTTTTCATACTTCAAATGATGTTGATCATAGACATGCCAATTTACATTCTAATGACATGAAAGTGGTTCAAGCAATTGTTTGTTCTGCTCTTTATCCTAATATTGCAAAAATTATCCCAAGAAACCCAAGAGCACCACCAAAAATATGCACAAATGCAGAGAGAAGCGTTTTTCTTCATCCCAAGTCTGTAAATAACAAGAAAATGTCTCAAGATTTTCAACACCAGTGGTTATGTTATTATGAGAAAATGCGAACTACTCAAGTTAATTTACATGATACCAGTGAGATTAGTCCCTTTCCTTTGCTGTTTTTTGGTGGCAAAATTAAATCATTTGTTGACCAACAAGGGACAGAAATGATCTCCGTTGATGATTGGATAACATTTAAAGCGAAACAAACTGTTGCTGAAACTGTGAAGGGACTTAGGTGTGAACTTGACAAGTTGTTGAGAAACAAAATCCAACAACCGAAGTGGGAAACTGGACACTCTGAAAATGCGATCTTAAAATCTATTGTAAACTTGATATCTCAAGACTAGATTGGATTAATTTTTCACTGAACAATAAGCACTGAAGTATCAGGCTTACTTACACTGTATTAATGTAGTGTGTCTGAAAGCCACTCTGTTAGACAAGTTACCACTTACTCATGATTGATTTTTCTTCTCATCAGCTTGCAACATATTTTTATATAAGGTTAAAATATGTCTACTTTTCGTTTGTGCTAAGATTCATTCATAGTAAAAATTGAAATATGTCTGCACTTTGCATGGTAGGCTAGTGAACATGAGCTGCAATTGTTATATCAATAGACATGCAATTTGTGACTGATATAAAATGTGGGCTTGCTTTGGTTTTTTGCCACTTGAACATACTTTTGTGTTAAGTATGATGCGATTTTATACTCAGTCTCTAGGTATTCTTGAAAAGCTACTTGTGATGACTTTTTGAAATGTGTTAGTAGTTATAAATGTTTTGAAACTGCTGTGAACAAACTAAATAAAACAACCGGTAATGGCAAGCATTTTAGTTTTTATACTTTAAGTGACAATGGTTTAAAATTACCACTTAAGTATTTTGGTGTCTACAATGGTGTTTTTGACTTATTTGTTCACTCCTTTTCTTCTTCCTAAAATAAAATTGTTTTTGTACTAATGCACCATGTATGTGCAATTGTGCACTGTGCAGTACGCCCGAAGCTTTCAATCACCATGTTTCTGCTGAGCAGTATTTTTTGGGAAAGGCTTAACCAATTATTTGATCACAAACCACCACTTTAAAAGTTTTTGGTTTATTTAATAATTGCTTCTTAAATACAAAAACCGCACTAACTTTTTACATGTCATTAAACGTGTTGTCCATAGTCTACATACGATTGTCTGATTTCATTTCAATTTTTTACTGACAGTTGTTTTACATTTTGCACTACAGTTGTAGTTTGAACACTTGTTATTGGTGTCTCTGATGCCATGTAAGTAACAATTCATGAACATAAATGAACTGGATATTAGAATATTCTTGTTGTCTAGTTGAATTGTTATTGCATGATGATAGCGTCAGAGATTGATTCCCCCCCTCTTACACAAGTCGTTGACTACCAGGTAAATTTACCTGATTTGCAAGTATTTTTGTTAGTCTTGTTCTGCCACAAAAACATACTGAAGATGAAGTAATGAAAGGACAATACAAAAATGCATATATATATACATTAACATAGGCGTCGATTTTCTCTTAGAAGAAAGGAATTTTGGGTGGGCGAGAGTTTTCAAACAGATTTCATTGAATGTGTATGTTCGCAAATTCGCAATGGTTAGTCTTTCTCACAAAGACTGCGTTTAGCGTCGCTGCAGCAATTAAGCTTTAAAGACATACTAAATGAAATTTTCAAACGGGAATGAAGCATTAAAATGCGTAAACTGAACATTCAAGAATACATTTAAAAAAGAATTACCGAAAAAAAAAATGTTTTGAATGGCACTGGCAAGGCCCAAAGTCCAATGTTTCATTTATTTTTTTATTTTTTCAAAATGACCAAAAAGTGGAAACACTGCTCGAGAATACGTCACTATCGACAGCAATAACAAAAGCCACATTACCACATCTGATGTTTTAACATCAGATGTGATGTTTTGAGCAAACCGTCTGATGTTTTGATGTTGAAATCTGATGTTTTGATGTACATACATATTACATAGCCTACAGTTAAATCGCCCGCAATAAAAACCATTGCCCGATCAGCTGATTGCTAGTCGTTAGTGACGTAGACTGTACAGTTGCACGCTTCGCAGCTCACGCGCATTACCGTTTTGAAAGCTTTGACAAAAGCACGCACGGAATGCTGATCAGACCGCAATGGGGCAAAATTTTATTCAAATTTATTTTATGGTAGCATCTTAAACACAAAGAACGTGTACAATCGCCAAGTCAGGTTTTTCCTTTAGTATCCCTTTAATGTTCTGCTTTCTTGGGCCTTGCGATCTTATAAGCGCTGCTAAACTAAACAAACTTTTATGTTTTCTTTTGCGACCTAAACAGCGCGTGACCTGTTATCTTTGAAGTGGCGCCTTCGAATTTGCCGCACTTTGATTTGTAAAAAGCAAAGATTTGTAAAAATCGATTGTTTCAGTACGGGTTTAGTTTGTATCGGTCATGTTCATTATGATGTCATATTCACATTCCCTTACGCTGACCCTGAACTGAAGTTTGATTGTGACATAACGAAAGCGAGACCATTCGGAGAAAAGATCAAACGTGGCTTTCTCTCACCAGGAATTGCCAGTGTGTGGCAGTTGCCGTAGCAACAACAGTGCAGAAAGTATCGCATTTTTTTTAACGCAGCGTTGTTGCGGAATCGCTTTGTTCTATCGGATACCTAGCGAGAGACATAGCGTAAAACAAGAAGTTGCGCTGCAGTTGGTTGGATAATTTTTTACGTTTAACAAAAACGGAAATAATTGTAATGAGCACTTCGTAAGTGTCATGAAAACAGGGTGGGCGAAACATATTTTGCCCACCCTCGTTTCACGGCCGGGTGGGCGTCGCCCACCCGGCCCACCCTATTTCGACGCCTATGTACATTAACATGCAAGCTCTTCCATTCGTGATCACTAAAATTAAATACTTCCTTTCAATAACATGGTGTGAAAGTGTATTGCAGTGAAAGACTGTATTGTGTATGGCATTATTTTCAAGTTTTAAAAAAAATGTCTTTTTAAATGTGAAATAATAATTTTATTGATTTTAATTGCATGGTTCATTGCTAAAAAGGAAAAAAGAATGTCCCTTTTGTGTCGATATACACCCACCTGTGATGTACTTGATAAGAAAAATTATGTCCAAGGTTTATTTGCTTAAATGACTAAATGCCTTGTGTGAAATAATTATTGCATGCTAACATTTTTACAGTTTGACTTGTTAAACCTTTTCTTTAGCAATTAAGGGCTAATGTAGCTGTTTTTTCAATTATTTTGTTAATTCCCAATTTAGCTTACTGACATGGTTTAAGGCAACACTGATAAAATTTGTACAATGTACAGTCTTCACCTAATTGCACCTGCACTTAATTGAAATAACCGTTTCTTGAACGTGTTTTCAGTCATATCAAATTTACTTTTCTGTCCATTTCCTTCATTTCAATAAGTCCACCTGCGTCATCCAGTGCGTCATAAACAGAAATTGTAACGATTGCATTGGTTTTGATTTTAGGTCATAGATTTTGTTCATGGGCCTGAAACGAAGTCTCACCATCAAAGGAGGGTCAGGCAGGGCCGGAGAGACAAAAAAGATAAAACTGAACTTGTCTTGAGTCATCTGGAACATCCTGATGATGTTGACTTTCAAAAGCAACTTGATAAAATCGTTCTGTGGTTCGAAAGATGGTCTCATGCTCAGGTTTGTCACGCTGAGACTATGAGAACGTTTTTGTACTATTTATGCTTGTTTTGGAGTGTTTCTTTATTTGGCTGAAATATAAATGTTGAGGCATTGATGTATTTCTATAGTATTGCAATGAACCAGTGGAAGCGTATCTAAATTATTCAACCTCTTGCAATATACAAAACTATGAAGTCACCAGATGTCTTCATTGATTGTTACTCTTGCTTACCAGATCAGAATTGTCACAACTTTGGGTCTTTAGACGAATATAATCTATTCTTGCAAGCGGTTTCAGCGCAGATGGGTCTCACGCTAATGGTATTATTGCAATGCAATGACCATTCTACGTTATAGGTTCACAGGTGCTGAAAGTATGTTAAGTGCAAAGCAGAGCTTTTGAATATTTTGCTTTGCAGAGGTGCCGCATTCTTGAACATCTAATTCTGATTGGAAATTACAACCAATTCCAGCTGCTTTGGACAGCGGTGCAACCTATCCTTTCCAAAGATTTCATTTTTACAGGTTGGCAGACAGATTGAAAGCAGTGGTCTTGGCTGCTTTGAACATATTGGTCCTCGATTTGCTACATTTTTTTCAATGACGTTGTTAAGATTGTCTTTCATTGAAATTGCTTATAGTTTTAAAATGATGAACCTCAAGGCATGCACATTGAAATGGTATATATATATATTTTTTTAATTATATAGGCATTAATAGTCCAGTTCGTCTGTGATGCCATCTCTATACAACAGTTCTCTTCTTCGACTACAAATTTACAATCTATTTGTGCTTTACGATTAATTTTTAATATATTGGATAGTCATTTTTTTGACGAAGTTTTCCAATATGATTTTAATTATCTTGATGCTTTTGTGCATGAAATCGATTACGATTTGGCTACGATTACATAAGACAGTGTAATCGATGATTGATTTCAATCGCTTTGGTTTCAAACTGGCTTCTAATTTGTGGTTTTATTTCCATTTTTTTGACGTTATTTCAATAGGATTTGCTTAATTTTGTTAACTACTTAAGAACCCACAGTCCCACACCGTAGCGATACGATATTCATGAGTTATCTTATAGCTCTACAATCTACATTTCTGCGTCGTACATAGCTTTTAAACAATAGGCCATTGTTCACGAGGATGGAGTTACTTGACTGAATACGACATATGACTTTAAAGCAAGACTCGTTTGTTCCGCTTTGTTCTTTTGTTTGTTGGGTGGGGTTTCACTGTTGTTTGCAAACACGTCTACTTTCTCAACCCTTCTATACAATTTAAATGCGATCATGTTTTGATATATAATAGCCCTTGAAACCGGAAAAATCTTGTACTGTATAAGTGTATAATGTATATATGTGTTATATATATGCTATGAATTTAGTTATAGTTGCCATTTCTTTGCGTCAGCAGTTAACTCGCCTTTAAAGACAATACTTTAGAAAGATTATATAGTTACAAACTTCTGTAAAGTTGTCTTTTTAAGAAAAATAACTATTCTATATTCTCTTCCAGCAAAGGATAGATTTCCCAACGAGCTCTTCGCCCCTCTGAGCACGGAGAATAGCCGATCTACGAGGGAGAGGCTAACTCGAAATCGGCAAATCCAAAGATATCATCGGGAAAAGAGCGTTTACGTTCGCGATGAAGAAGAAGTGCGAAAGCATGCCGGTTTATTCCCACATTTGAGTCAGGTTAATTTTACACTGTGTACTTAGTTGTTGTTTTTTCGCATGTTGGTGTCATATTGATTGAGGCTTGTTTGCCATATGCTGTGAGATGAACACGAGATATCATATTTCAAACATTTGTCTGACAAAAAAAACAATCTTCTTGTTAAGGTAAAACATTTGTTCACATTGCTCAACATTAAGATTAGGTTAACACTTCCAACAACCTGCTTTTCAGGGTGACAACGTTCAAAAGTCCATCAAATTTCAATCGTCAAAAGACTCCTACCTTCGCCTCCCAGCTCTTCATCGTAGGAGGAGCCTAACGAATCCCACAGATCACATGGAGTCCTCCCACGAAGATCCTACTGCCAACTGGTCAGTGGAAAGGTCAAGTGGATGGGTCAACACATCCTTTCAGTGTTTAATCAAATGCATAGAACTCTATATCATTGACTTCTTCGTTATATAAAATAAGAAGTTTGCTTTTTCTTTCGTGTATCTAGAATTACATTGCTCACAGTATTAATTAACTAAATTATACAGGCATAAACTTCAATATAAAATAATGTAATATATCTTAATTAAGTATAAAACAGATCAACGAGCTTTGTTAAAACATAATGCCAATTAAAATTCATGCTTTTGAACGGTGCTTACCGTACTTGTTGTATCAATGGATTGCTCAGATTGTATAAGTGCTGGTGTGCCTGTGAATGCTTAGTCATTTTTGTTCGGATAAAACCAGTGTCATGCGAGGTCACTACATGCAGTTAGGCAACTCAATTCCAATCATACTAGAAAACAATTAACAAGTGAGAAAGATGTTACAGTTCTATTCTATAACAATGCACTTTTTAGTTCGCTGTTGCACAGGCACTTCGTTGAGTTGAGAGCGTAATATTCCAACAGCATCACATCCCCTTGCCCATTACTGTTAAGTTGGGCATACTGTAGATTTTTTCAGTTTTCAAAAGACAAACAGATGTCTTTGTCTAAGTAAATGTTCTCAACGCCGAATTCCTGCAGCATGCACGTTGATGGTGACTTGGAACTGTATCATGGAAAATGCCTTTTTAGGGACATGTTTGTGAATTTAATGTTCCCGTCAACATTCACATTGTTTGGAAATAATTTGGAATATTTAAAAATATTCTAATTGCAGACGTTGAGACCTGTTCTGAATAATTTTCTCAGTGAATCTCTTCCAGGAAGACAACAATGCAAGTTCGTCGTCATTTGCAGAAGATGTCTTCAGAGGACACAAAAGATGCAACATCTTCCTCAATCCCGCACACTTCTGTGCTCTACAGATGGTACAATGACTGGGGAGGTCAGTGAATTGTGTCAGCTTTCCGAACGTGACATAATAGAACATAAATCTTATACCGCTGTTGTATACCACGAAGTACCAGTTTAAAAACACACAAACACCTTCAATGAGCAGTGTAGCAGTCAAAGGTTACCGAGTGATGGTCGATGTTTTTGTTTATTTTCTGCATACCAAGGCAGCTGGTAGATTCAGTCAGAATTAACATTAGTTTGTTTGTCGAATCTTTATTAATCAAATCGATTTTTTAAGACGCCAGCAAGCAATATTGGCAATTGCTGCTGTACAATAGATAAACATAATAAAAGTAATACTGTGTTGTAGTAGTCTATTTTTCTTGTCAAGACGATTAGTTTTATGGTTCACTGATTTAAATATTGCTGGTTATGTTTCAGTGAAGAACTGTTGCAAACGGTCTTTATGAATGACCTTACTACGGAACAAAAAAAGTTTAACCCGTTATTGCCCACCTCAGGACCAAAGCGAGCAGCCTTTCTCCATCTTGCTTTGATGAAACTTGACGCTCGGCAATTGTATTTCCTTTCGTCTTATTTATCGATACGTCGTCATCGAGACATTCTCGGAATGCTGCCTTCCAAGTTGGCGCACGGCGTACTGTCATACCTGTCGCCCGAAGATCTTAGCAACTGTGCGAAGGTGACGTTTATTTGCTCTACCTGAACAACAACTTTCTCAAAGACTTTTTTGTACTGCGTATGGATCAATACGGTCCACACAACCAAACGCGATCAAGCATTTTTGAAAAATCTGAAGGTTCATAACTTGAAAAAAATGTATCAACTGCCAAGGAGTACCTGTTAGACCAGGGGTGACGAACCTTTTTGCGGTCGCGGGCCACTTTGTCGATTACACATGAGTTATCGGGCCACACAACCTTTTAATTGTAACCTACTATGAAATCTATTAGAAGCGACTCAAGATGTTATTCATGAAAAGTAACAAACGGCAGATGAAAGTAATAAAACCCACACAGTTGAAATTATCTTACGCAGAATCGAAACATACAACAGTAAAAAATAAAAACAAATCAACTTGAGCAAAAAGGATAGAGCAACACTGCAACAGTACTTGCACTGATAATGAAGGCAGTTTAAATTTCGAAGCGTTTGCTTTCATGAGTATGATTTCTTCTTTTCTTGGCTCTATCTTTTTTGCTCAAGTTGACTAAATGTTTCGACCATTATGCTCCGAAACAACAAATCAGTTAATGAAATTTCTTTTTCAAACAACAAACAAAAGCCCATGCGAATCATACAGCTGAAGCTATCTAATGCAGCATTGAAGCATAAAATATTAAAAAATGTCATTGAAGCAGTGAATTTTTTTGCTTAGTGGGGTTTTTGGAAAGTTTTTTGCTTGACTAAGCGTTCAATATTAGGTCGAACAGACGATGTGGCAACTCTCAACTGCATACTAAGATTTTCATCTGTCAGCCTCGACCTGTAACAACTTTTTGTAAAGTGCATTTTAGAAAAGGAAAAGTGTACCAGTGAAGGCATAAAACAGCTTTGAGATGTCTTTTGTCTTTAATGCATGAGCGATTGTCAAATTGTTTTGCGGGCCGCACAAAATTCTTTGACTGGCCGCAGGTTCGTCACCTCTGTGTTAGATAGAGATGATTACAACTTTTGTTTTTGTACCAGGTATCAAAAGATTGGCGTCAATTGTGCCATCATAATGCTGTGTGGAGACAAAAGTGCAAGGAAACGCGTCTTGAAATGCGTCCAGTGTGCACCCCTCGCGTCGGAGGATGGCGCTCGGCCTACAGAAACGACAGGATGTTGAAACTGAATTGGAAGCATGGTCAATATAACAGCACGGTCCTTACAGGCCATACTGATAGGTATTTATTTATAGAGGGGTTTTCATAGCTCCGTTTATGTGAACTGCCACGCGTAATGAGATTAACTCTAATTTTAGACTTTGGACTTTCTTCTGGGTAACTGAACTATACCATCAGAAGATCTCATACTAGATGGTTTGCTTTTAATGTCAACGTTTCGACAATCAGACACGATTGACTTCTTTAAAGGCTAATATCAGGCAGTGGCTACTGGCTAATTGTCCAGCATATACCAACCAACATTACCATGTTCAAAATTTTGTGTATTGTTTTATTTCGATTTCCAATTCCGTGCTTTTACTTTGCTTGGTTGCTTGCAGTAGAAAACTATAAAAAAAAATTCTTATCTTGTTGTCATAACATGAAATTATTACAACCAAATGTCTTTCTAGTCCTCTTGATCAGATATAGAATATACTACGTTGCATTGCTGCCAATATCCTTTAGTTTTCTGTAATTTTTCTAAAGTGTTGTATTTATTGTTGCGTTTATTTCAGCGTCTTGTGTGTAGCTATGAACAAGAAGATCATAGTAAGCGGTGGTAAGGACTCCACAGTGAGGGTGTGGAGTGTGACGCATGGCCGTTTGCTGCAAACCTTCACCGGGCATCAGGTAGATTATATCATCTTTATTTTCAATTATGTTATATTACCGATCGTTTGGTCTACAATGTAATTGCAATCGTTATACTGCATAGATAAAATAAGAAGTTACTTTCCACCCGACCCATTGTCTAGTCTCATCCTTGCAATTATCATAGCTTGTTTAATGGTTATTGACCCAGCTAACAAACATTTATATTTTAATTTATTTTGGGCTGTTTGGTCTTCGACTGAGCTTTGAGGGCCGAGGTCCAAGGGCCTATTTCTTTGCCACAATAGACTTTCGATATTTTTCGGACTACATTGAAAGCCTACCAGACAGCAGCCAGTTTTTGGTTTCATCATCCAAGACATGCAGTCCTTTTAATCCAATTTATGGGTTGAAGATGGTACAGTCGTTGATGTGGTCAGCGGTCTGTTCATCGCCACCACATTCATAAGTAGAGGGCAGTGTCATTTCTCATTGGTGTACTGCACAGTTGAACCGAAAAGCCTGACGCCCATACGAAAACGCCCCGTCCGCCTCGTTAGCTCAGTGTCCACCCCGTTAGCTCACTAGTTACGCACCCGGCTCAAGATCACGCGGCGCAAGTTCGACTCTCGGGGTGTGCGCTTGAGCAACGCATTTCAGGACTGCTCTCCATTCAGCGGCACCTAATGAATGGAATAATTTCCCGGCAACAACACTTCAACAATCGGAAAACTTCACTCTGCTAATCTCGGTAACCGGCCCTGCGTTAAGAACCTCTAAAAGTATGCGAAACTACCAGGAATAACCTATCAAGGCTTTGTCAGTTCGAGGATAAAGATTCAAAACCAAACCAACCAAAACGGTCGAGGCGCATCCACGCTCGCCTTAGTAGTGTCAGACTGATCGGACGGGTGTTTGCGTCAGGGTTGAAACGATGAAGGTTTGTTGTTTTTGCATTCTCTCTCTCTCTCTCCATTTTGCTTCAAGAAGCTTGATCTTCATCCCAAAACAACAAGGTCGACCAGTTGTCTGAAGTGGCTTCTTCATTTTTCTCTACTGTTGGCATCTTAATCTTTAATTTTCTTTTTATCAGGTCAAAACGGAACTTGCACAACATTCCGTTTTTTATCCCAATTTTCCGCTGAGATGTTTTAACTGTTAGTTCAATGAAGGAAAGCTTAAACGGCCTTATTTAGCGTATACTGTATTTTAGCATATAACTATGTTTGACATAATTTGCCCTGCTAGGCTTTTTAGCTTGGCAATGAGCACTTTTGTAGTATTTATTTTTCAACATACAATTTATAAAGTTTAGTAGAATTGCATGTATTTGTAAATCGACAATTTGATGAAGAATTTAAAACGGTTTTTGAAAAAGTTTATGTTACTTGCACTGATTGGTATGAGTTTTCTTTCGGACCCATCCCAGAGCTGGAAACATAGCTCCCTCACAAACGCGGCTTACGAAACAGAAGTTTGTATTGCTGTTGCAGAAAGGAGTTTGGGCTGTTGGTGTGATCAGTGACCACCTTGTGGCCAGTGGGTCGTTTGATCGGACCGTCAAGATTTGGGGCATCGGCCCGGCACAGACCGGTTGTTTGCGGACCTTCTTTGCCCACCAGGGCCCGGTTTGGGCGATGGTTTGCAAGAAGAAGTTTCTTGCATCTGGATCTCAAGACCGTATGGTAAGAAGTTCATGTGATGGTGGAAATGATACGTTGATTGCTCGTGCGTTGTCTCATAATCGTTTCCGACAATATCCAGGCCAAGTTTCTCTTATTTGGTTGCAAGCAACCACATAGATATACACAAACAATACTACGTCTTATATTTGAGACTTTATATCTAGATCAAGTTTTTCTTAGGTTTCAAATGCGAACGTGATTGTCTGTGCAAACCGGGTGCAAGCAGGGAACTACTGTGCGACTTACTGACATCGCGATGTTTCGCGAGTTTTTGCTTCTTTTTCTCACTATCACTTTGTGTGCCCTGCAGGCAATTCTAAGCAGATATGCTTCTCTCTTTTTTGCAAATACGCGTGTCAGTCAGGAAATTCTTGATTGTAAGAACGCTGTAATGATTTTAGAAGTGGTTGATGCGATGCTGTATCTATCAACCTATATATTTTTCAACCCTGTTACCCTATTTTGTCGGCTGTATAGTCGAGTGGTAAGAGCCCTGAAACGACACTCGAAAGGGCACCGGTTCGACACCGCTCAAGAGCATGCTGCTGTGTCTGTGATAAGACACTTGAAAAGACATGCCAGAAGATGAACACGAAGATTGGCTTCCTTGCCTTCCCGTCTACTCTTAATCTGCAACTACCGGGCCTATGCCCGGATACGACAAAAATGTCACCTTACATTTTAATTACTATATCTACAACAAATCTTTAATCACGAACTTTGCCAGCCACCAATCGAGTTAAAGTGACAAATCTCACAAGCCCGAGTGAAGTATTTGACCAATGACCATGTTCTCAGTAACTTGTTTGTTGACCATGTTCTCAGTAACAGTAACGGTACTTTAAAGAATGCGAAAGTAACAGGCAACCAGTTACATAACACTGCACATTGTTGCATATCAATTCATTGTAAGATTTGATTCCAGTTCTCACCTCTGACGCTATCTAGCACTATCTTAAATAAACAAAGTTACTAATCTCTGAAGACAGTAATTGCACACCTGTGGTTGTGCATTATTTATTGCCACAAAACAGTGCGACAAAGCGGAACCAACCAAAACTTTTTATTGATGCAGCACAGAGTGCTTATTTGGGAAAGTTATTGCTAACCATTTTTTTGCAAATGCATGGAGACTGCTGCTCCCACGAATCACGGTAAAACAATGAACATTTTAATATAACGAAACATTGCGTTTTGTACCTTGGACGCGCGTATTTCACTTTACAGACAGACAGTCCGTATTTAGGTTCTTATTTCATTGTTTATTTCATGTGAAATAGAAGAAGCGTTGATGATTGCGATGACTGTAAATGTGAGGCGTCATAACGCCTTCTGTTTGATCAGAATGCAAACATTGATTTTGGTGGATTGTTCGAAAAAAAGTTACTTTGTGCAAACTTTATTTACACTTTTGAGGTAAAGGACCCAGGCATTTGAAATGACAACTTTCGCAGCTTGGTAATAAAAATATGCTGTTGGCCAAACTTGGACGTGAATAATGTCTCTGTTCAGTGCTGTAGTCTGTCTTTCAGTACCGCCTAAACTTGTATTAATTTTTATTTCTGTAAAATACAGCACCGAGCTAGCAAACGTTGCCTTTATATTGTCAAAAGTGCAACTTTAGTAGCTGGGTGATTCGAGCTCAACTGATCAAATACGTGAGCAAGGATTCGATTGAATGGGCCACATTGACAAACTTTTGGACATTTGCTACTTTTCTCAACTGTTGGAAGCATTCATGCCTCCGAACATAACCCTGGTTCCTCCAAGCAGAATTGAGCCACTGTTCCATACTTTTAGGTCACGACGGCAATCTTTAATTTGCAGGAAATAAACGATGTGTTGTTTGAATAGTTCTTTTTTCAAACTCTTAATTGGGTAGCTTTGGATTCCGGTGGCTTTCCAAACGCGCACAGTTCCTTGTTTATACCGTTCCATAAGTAGCCAGAACTGGTCTCTTGATGTTGCATCGTGATCTTCAAGTAGCTTGCAATGCTGACTTCTCATTCGGCCTTTATTCCGTATCTTCTTGTGAGGAAGTATAGCAACCACGCAAATCCACAAGAAAACAGCATTGCTATCGACGTGAAGTAGAAAACTGCGTAGTAATGTCCAGTGATGTCAGCTAGGAATCCTGCAAGCAAGCAAACTTTAAATTAATAATAATAATAGTTATGTGACGATTGTGACGTAGGTCATGGAAATTACATTGACGTTACTATTTTTTTGAAAATTTGAGGTCCTCAATAATTCCAATATTTATATAGTTGCTTGTCTCAATCGATGATTTAACTGCGGATGAATCGGACCTTTTTAATACTCCATTTTTCTCCAGAACTACAATAGGACATATCGGTTTGATTTAGTGGAAGTGTTTATAAAATACATGCACCCCTTTGTTCCCTCATCAGGATAAAATCACAAAGTGAGCAAAATATCGCCAACCTGCAAACGGGGGTCCGGATAACAGACCAATCCCGCAAAAGAAGTGAAACACGCCCACTGCGTGATGAAGGTGATTGGCTGGTACAAGTCGTGACAGTATGGGGAAGCACCATGCTGAGTTGAGTCCATTTGTGATGCCATACATTGCCATGTAGATGGCAAGCGTGAGGAAACTGGTCGCATGAGGGGCCAGCATGTTGAGCATGAACATGGTTGCTTGAGCCGAACCAAATAAAAATATTTCTATGCCTTGCCGTAGTTTTGCTTGTGGCAGACGATTTGTTGTGAAACCTGTGAAAACAAATCTTTAGAAAAATAGTTTTTGTTATCGCTTCTTTACTGTGGCAAGCTTTGAATACAACCAACAGAGTGTTTTCTGGTGTTTTTACTTTTGCAAATATCTTGATTATTAAATTTGTTGTCTAAATATTTTGTGTTATTCGAAACAGAATCGCAGACACCCTGCATAGTTCTACAAACATCTTCATATTGTCTACAAAATAATGTTGTTTTAGATTATGCGTCAACTCACATTCAATGTAGCAGTTCAGACGTTACTTCAGACCAAAGTTACTGGGGTTTCAATTGCCTTGGGCTTTAATTGTGACATGTAGCTTTAAGATACCTTTGATAGGCGGTAAGTTGAACCGCGCCTACTAATGCGTTCTCACCTGAGATTGGTCGAATGGTGCTATCGAATATCGCAAACACAACCAGCAACATTGCACCTTGTTCTTTATCGAGTCCTTGTGTTTGTGCGTGAACAACAATAAACGAGGTAGGAACTAAACGAACGAGATAATCTAAAAATCCGACCAGTGCAAACAGCATAAACCTCCAATGCTTCAATAACATTGCATATGGACGCAACAGTTCCATCACGCGATTGTTTTGATGATGAATAGCATCGTGGTTGGCATTGTCAAACGTTCGGAAGTTCTCTGTTGAAGTGTCGCTTATTTTGTCTGAGTTATTCTGGTTTTCCTTTCTATGAAGAATCTGTTTCTCTTCAAGATTTCCTCCAGTGATGGCGTGATCTGTTACGTTCATGTTATCTTCACTGAGCAACGCTTTGTGGAAGACAACGTTTCTGGTCTTGGGATCCTTGTTTTTCACCTCACCTGGCAAGTGAGGAAGCGAAACGGACACATCTTCAAGACATGAGCGATTTCTATCAATGTTATTTAAATACAAATTACTGGTGGATTTTGATATGATCTGCAAGAAGCCCATTGTGTCTACCATAGGATATTGGAGATCGCTGAGCGCTTGTGAGCTATTTTTGTCTTCCACGGCTGCCATCTTGTTAAACTGTGACTTTCTGTCACAGGCTTCGATTGCTTTTAAGTTTGCAGCAGACCCAGAATCATCAGAAATTTCTTCGCAGTCACATTTTCCAATTGAATCTGTTCCAAAAATCAGTACTGGTCTCAAGAAAGCTCCTCCAACTGCTAAATTGAGGCAGATCCCGGCTGCCACCAGGATTGCTCCCCGCCATGCAAACTCTTGGGCAAGAGCCACGAGCAGAAGAGGCATGACAATCCCATAGGCGGGTGATCCAATCGATGCGATAGCGAAAGCTATGGACCTTTTCTTATCAAAATACATCCCGATTTGCGATGGACCACTGCAGTACGCAAATCCAAATCCGATGCCTGAATATTCAACGGATTAAAATCAACTTTTTTCAATTGGAATGTTCATTGCACAATAATTACGTTCTATTTCCGTATCGTGTAGTAAGCAGCTAGCAAAGACGTCCACAGCGAGAACACTATTAACAATTAAACAGCAAGCAAATTAATTGCGCAGCTTTAGCCGTAATTACGTAAAGTATTATTGTTGTGGTCCCTAATTGCAAATTGAGCTTAAAATATTGAAGAGATAAGCCTTTTCTGAACGGCACTGACGCGCAGAGTAATGACATCACAGCTATTTTATTTACCGGTTAGGTTTCACGTGTACCGCTGCTTTGCAACCTATAGACGATTTTTCCAGAAATATACAGTTAGGTTTCTTATTTACTAGCTGTTAGGAACGTGACAGCATCATTGTTCACCGGCCATCTAAAGTTCTGAACCAAGAACTCCAATGAATTTCTTAACGACAAGATGTACTACGACACTATAAGGTTTAATGCGATCGATTATGTTTGACGACAACAACTGCTATTGCGAAAATGACAATTATATCATTGATCAATATTCTTCTAGTTTCTTTACCACTGATCATGCTTCCACAGTAGGCTGTAGACAACGACTGGGCTTGAGATATGATGATGTTTCCTGTGCAAGAAATCGCTCCTCCCATCATCATGGTGGCGCGTGGGCCCGCGATGCTGGTCACAAGACTACCTGCCAATGCTGACAAACAATACGCTAACTTAGGAGCACTGAAGCAGTTGTATGCATAAGCAGTAGACTCGTCTGCTTATGCAAACATCTCCTATTTTTGGCATATGTAACCTAC
The DNA here is from genome assembly GCF_918807975.1 of Aplidium turbinatum. Classification (NCBI taxonomy): domain Eukaryota; kingdom Metazoa; phylum Chordata; class Ascidiacea; order Aplousobranchia; family Polyclinidae; genus Aplidium; species Aplidium turbinatum. The sequence goes on from NC_137482.1 coordinate 22,844,485, forward strand.
AGTCTAGTGGTGTTTGCATTAGGGAGTTTGCATTAGCGCTCGAGTATCGGGTATGAATCAAAGTTTTTCAAAGGGAGTGGATTGAAAAGTTTCCGAATGATTTTACACACCCATGCGTTATTGTAACGCGTCATTTGTGGATGTCAAGTTCAGACTACATGTACAATACTTTGTAACAAAACTTCTGTCACAAGCCTATGCAGGAAGGAAGATGCAAACAAGTTTTTTTTTGTATCGGACTAACATGAAATGATGAGTTTTGAATGTTGGTCTTCTGTGTGATGGGTGAAAGACAACCGGACTGACGTGGGCTTGATATCGATAGAGAACATGCAGTTGTATTCTGACAAGACACTAAATGGCTTGCTTGAAAGTGGTCTCAAAAGATCGACTGCTTTGCCTTTACGCCAAGTTCTGAAAAAACTTTTGAACCACCATGCAATGCATCCGTCAGGATATTACAACGAAAACATTCAGTGTTCAGTACGACCCTAGCATCAAAAATCTGTATGGAAATTCCCGTCTCGTATTTTTCATAATTTATTGTAAAAAAGATTGGTATTTTCTTGGTTCATGTTAATTGGAGGTTGAAGTGTTACTTTAATTGCATTGATACTGTACACGAACTTTAAAGTTAGTTATTAAATGAAAACTGGACTTACTGCCACATGCAAGGAACCCGACCATCAGGGATGTAATCCACGATGTTTCGTAATTTGTTGAATGGAAATTTTCTTGAAAGTCCTTAAATAGCACGCTGTACCCCCTGGGAACGGACCAAACGATGGCGTATGTAAGACAGGCGGTGAATGTGACCACCCAACCCCAGCCCCCATCAGGGGGACGCTCATATTTCATGAGCATTTTTAACCGGTAGCCTCACAACTTATTTACATTTTCTATCTGATTCTGAATAAAAACAGTAGAATTTAATTTCAATAGACAGAAGCCTTCATTTCACGCCGACGCTCGAATGTACTTTTCAAAGAGGATCTTTGACTTCAGGTTCAAACAGAATTGATTTATGTTGCTTCAACTTTTTACTTAACCTTCTCCATTGCTCATGCAAGTTAGAAACGTTAATGGGGAAGCTCTTATTAAGTGATTTGGTATTCAAGCGGCCAGGGGCGGCGCCAGCCAAAAATGAGTGGGGTGGACAAAAATATTTCGAGGTAATATAGCCTACTAGCGTAAAGTATGTTCACTAATATTACCGATTGCAATGTGATTCACTGCAGCTCGGTTGTGAAATTTAGTGAAAAATAAACAAAAGAAATTGCAAGGGGGAAAAAGCTCGTTTTCCATTGAGAGCACTCTGAATTATGAACAATAGAATAGATAAAACGGAAATGATCCGTTTTATAAAGTACGAAGGTATCAAAAATTACCAAAATCTTGGTGACATATCAAAATTCAGTTTTCGCTGGTTATAACCAGTGTTTTAAGGCGTTTTATGGGGCCAAACGCTCCCATACATTTCCTCTGCGGTCCATAGAATTGCCGACTATACGATCTTGATGTTAGCAAGCATGTCGTTATTTCATGTGATAAAGCTGCTGCAATGATAGGCGGCCTCATAAAAATTTATTGGGTGGCCCCTTAAACATGCTGTAATGGATTCAGATTCACTCCATGGAAGACTGTTGCAACCTGTCAATAATGTTTGAACATCTCGGAATTGGCTGGGTAGGTAGCGGCATCGCTCAGCCGACGTGGTGGTTTCACTGGTAATTTGATTTCGATGCGCAAACATAAAACAAAATGCAGCATCTTTCGAAGTCGAGTACTCCACCCACCCAAACTCTGAATACCATTTCTTTTGAAATCGGTAATTCTTTTTGCACTGCTCCGACTGCGGAAAAACTATCAGGGGCTGAATCGGGTCAGATGTAACAACAAATTTGCGATTATCGCTGTGGATCACTTCAGACGCCGGATCCCTTTCAGACATTTCGATAAATAGCAAGACAGCAATATTCCAATTAGGCTACCTCTTCGAGCCAAATAAAATCAACCTTCACTTAAACTTAACTCATGAATGATTACTGATTTAAGATTTTGGCTTCTGAGGGTGGCCATCGACTCTTTCCATTAATTCTATATCTTGATTGTTACGTCACAATTACGGAACAAAAAAAAAAACGTGGTGAACTAGCAAACACCACAAAAGCTTGTGTCTCAGCTGTGACGTGACAAAAGCCATCACCTCAAAATGGTAAAATTAAACTACAATCATCAATCAATACAACAGAGCGATAACAATGAAGAATCTTCATTTCTTCGTGTAAGTCAATGCTGCAAAACTAATAGTAATTCATACGTAAGAAGTTGAAATTAATTTATGACGCTGTCACTAGGCTCCCCTAACCCCCCCACATACACCCCCCAAGTTTTCTCATCGGATCTCGAGGAATTACAAAATCGACTCTAAAGAGGAGTGGGGTGGACATGTCCACCCCGTGGCGCCGCTACTGCAAGCGGCTGACTTGTTCCTGTATGATCTTTTCCCCTGCTTCTTTCAAAGGTCCAAGGTATCATGAAAGACTCACATGCTAGTTCATCTTTTAATCTAGTCGTAAACTTTTTTCGGATCGTTACCTACTAACTGTAAGTGATGAAATGCCAATACGATGTTTACGTAATATCTAGCCTGCAACAGAAGTGATGACAAAAATGTCATTAATTAATTATGAACAAGCTTGATGAATGGATTGAACCGATCTAAAAAGTAAGCAAATAAAACTTGTTTTCAAATTATCCAAAAATTGAATTGAAACAGTTTTTGCTTATCAATATAAGCAAAAACAGTTTCAAAATAATTTTGGCATATTGCCTTTGATTACCCCAGCCAACCTAATCAAACCTTTTTAGCATTGATTCGACGCCTGCAGATGTCTATCAATAATAAAAAGTAGCCTATTGATTCGTTGTCTTTGGCATTGCTCACCGCAAGTTTAACATCGTCATCATGAAGCGTCAAATGACTCGTTGGTGGGTATCCTTGACTTTGCTTAGTGCGCAGAAGTGATGTCTCAGGGCAATCACGAAGACTGATCACTACCAAACCACTTTACTTATGTAGGTCAAGTAAGCAGTTTAGTTAATGATCAACTGCATTATCGCGTTTCAATCTTCCCAGTTTATGCGGCAATTTATGCGTTATAATCTTTCCAGTTTATGAATGCGCTGAAGTGAATTCACATTTTTAGTACTGAAGATGAAGACAGTATAATTTTCGAAACGTTTGCTTGCTAAGCATGAATTTAGTATCTATATTTTGTGCTCTTTATTTTTTGATTAGAATAACCACTAACCAGGCGTTCCAACCGTTTTGCTCGTTACTTTACCTTATCTCTTTTTTGCTATGTCTGTTTAAAACTAATTAGACTCACACCTCGTCTTAATCGTGTTTACTGAACTAATACAATACATGCACTTGTTAAATGTTAAACACCGCATGTTAAACAGTTGTTTTTTGCTACGAACTGCTCTGCCATTTTGTTTCACACCATTCTATCCTCAGCGAAATTCCAACCTGCCACCTTGACAGCACACATCGCGTGATCATATTTGAGATCACGTCTAATGCTGCAAACCTGTTGATTTTGTGGCAACTGATTGTCTGAACCAACGAAGGCAATATTTGCCCGTTTTTGACTCGCCGAGACAGCTCGAAATCATATTCGTTTTGTCAACAAGTCAGGAATCTTTGTATGCGATGTAAACCCCTGCTTGCGCAATGTGCATCGTTAGAATGAACTATGAGTCTGACCGTCTTGTAGCCTTAAGTTTGTTGATGTTTATCTAATCTCTTATGCAATACCGCTAAACGTTCTCACACGTAGCCCGGAACTATACACTTTCCTGGAGCATTGCTGTTACCTTATGTTTTTACAAGCCTCGACGATATAGTATAGGCTACCGCTTAGCAGTCAGTTTTGTTTACGAATGCAGCGTTAGCATAGCTTGAGAAACATGGTGGTCACGAAGAATCTCATTGAACTTCCGGTTAAAGAAGATGTTTGTGTACAGAGCTAGCAATTGTGCGAATTTGTTTTTCGCCCTTTTTTGAATCAATGCTTGAAAACGAACGTTGAACGGAATTCGCTGTTGTGCTTTCATAATTTCTTATCGTCTGTCAGTTTGTAGTTTTGACGTTTTGGTAACCAAGGTGACCAAGTTACCTCACTTTCGGATTAATCTAGGCGTTTTTAGCTATGCTTGAAGTGCAGCATTCGCAAAGTGTTTGGTAGGATTGAGCATAAGCGGCTCCATGATACACGGAACATCATACGAACAAAGGTTTTTGCTGATGTGAAAAAATTCCTTGTGTAAATCTATTCTTTCCTGTTTGATACGTTCGCTGTTCATGTATCGCCTTGTAATTTTCACTAATGTTGTGATCATAGCCGTAGGAGAGTAAAACATTTTGGGGGGGCGAACAAATTTTGCCCAAATTGTGTCTTTGCGTATATATTTTCAAAAACATAAAATTACTCACAACCTCTGAGATAGTGCAGTCTAAGAACTCCATAATCATCAACTTGGCGGTGTACAAAAACACAGGCAGCAAAACGTTCAACTTAGCAAAACAAGGTTGAATTAACTTTAAACTAAATAAACCATCAAATTGAAATAATTTTCTTGTGGCACAAAAATATGTATACATATTAGGCCTACCTGGATTCAACAACAATTTAAACCGAGAACTCAACAATAACTGGACAACAGTGGCTAAATATCCAAGTCGTCAGATCATTTCAAAATCTCTAGCTCAATTGCAATAAAAAGCCAAACCAAAAGTAGCTGAATCTTTTCATTACAAAGATGGTGTAGTCAGAGATGGGCGTGATCTTGATCTTCAAGATCACTTTTTTTTGGTGATCTTGATCTAAGATCACTTTTTTTTGTGTGATCTTGATCTTGAAGAACAATAAGATCAAGATCACTTTAAAATTGAATTTTACTTCCTACATAGAGGCATTTTTTTAGAACTCGTACTGTACAAAGTAGTTAGTGGCAACTACTAACATTAAGCCACTGTTAATATGATATGTGCCCAACAAAAGACGATTTAAAGTCTCCATCAAATCTGGTCAGTGTTGCCATTTCAAAATTGAAAAATTTTTCTGTGTTGGTCATAATGAAGAAGTCAACTTCCGTGTACTTTATGTTGACGTATAATAAAAAATGATTTAATGTGAATTTTAAAGAAATGTTTGTTTTTATTGACCCAATTTTAGATGTTTCAAAAGTCTAGAATGGCGGTGTTAAAAAATCTGGATTCTAGCCGACTTTGGTCATGTAAAGTGGTTTATTGCAGCAAATCAACCAGACCAAGACTTGTTTAGGGTCTGAGTATGGAGCGGTTTGTCGGACCGCAAACCTCTGAACTTTTTTGATAGCAGACAACAGTATCAAAGTTGCCAGGTGGGTAAATGGTGCAATAAACATTTACATAATGCAGTGAAAGTTAAAACTACTTAGTAACACGAATAAAAACTCCCACATGAACCAGACAAAAATTTGGTAAAAAATGATGCGGTTTATTTAAACTTTATTTTTATTTATTTATTATAAATAAAAAGTATAAAACTAATTGCAAATTTTGCGACTTTTCAGAACTACTGTAATTAACCTCTGCCTTGGGGGTGACGTTGCGATTCTAAGCAAACTACGTCAACAATTGATAGGCCTATAATAGCAACAGTCACTAACTTATTACAATTCTTAGGCCAGCGATCGAGTAGTTAAAAGTAAAAGTTAGCAATACCAACTATATACCTTTACCCAGATTGCTTATAGTTATTATTTTTTCCAACATCATTGATCAAAAACTTCATTTTTTTTTCAAGTACACAAAAAGTGATCTTGAAAGTGATCTTGATCTTCAAGATCACGATCTTGATCTTCAAGATCACATAGTTTGGTGATCTTGATCTTCAAGATCACCTATTCTTGGTGATCTTGATCTTCAAGATCACCAATACTGGTGATCTTGCCCATCTCTGGGTGTAGTTCAAAAAATCAAGAGTCAAGATTCGTAAATTTGCATTGAAAAAATCTCAAATGACAACCTATTTACTTATCAAACTAGTAACATTACTTAATCCATGCTACTTAAAACCTTACAACCAGAAAAGAATTATACAGTTTATCATACTATGCACATCAAATTTTGCACCTTTGAACAAAACTAAGTTGCTATTAGTATGAATATTGATTTCATATTACAGTGAAGTTATAGCCAATGTTTTTTCATTAACATCATTACTGTACCAAGATATTCTAAGTTCATGATGAAGCAACTACTGAAATCGCAGGCACTGAACCAAAATAACTCATATACGTAATAACTTCAAACTCAATCCTTGCCAGAAAATACAGACAACATCATCAATACTGTCTAGTGCAGGGATGGCGAACCACTGACCCGCGGGTCACGAAGTGACCCATCACAGATTTTAAGTGACCCACTTGTCTTTTTTAAATAACGAAATTTAAACAAATATTTCAGCAAAGAATAAATGTTTCACTAAATATTTGTAATAAGACCCCACCCTATTTTAATCTAGTACCGTACCGAATTGCCATATAGCAGTCTGACACAACTTAAGTTGTGGTAATGTTTTACAGCGATTTGTTGGAAGAAGTACAACTTTTTTTAGCTGAAAAAAATCAAAAATATCCAGAGTTAAGCGAAAGTACGTGGATGAATGATTTACATTTTTTCGCTGATTTCACAATGCATTACAATAAGTTAAATACTGAATTGCAAGGCTGTGGAAATATTGTATTATCCATGTTTGGGCACATTAAAGCATTTGAGAAGAAACTCGTTATTTTTTCTGTAGACCTTGAACAAGGTCAACTGAAATATTTTCCTCAGTTTTTGAACCACTTTACCAGCACCAATTTAACTTATGAACAAAAGCAAACTGCACTCAACAAGTATGTTTTACTGACGAAAGAGGCCAAAAATGTAATGTCAGATAGATTTACCCAGTTCCGAAAGCTAGATACTACATTGCAGTTCATTCTTTTCCCGCATGCACTTCAATTTGAAAATCTTGAATTATTATCAAACTTTGAATGGTTTCGTCTTTACAATTTCGAAATGGAAATGATGGACTTTCAAGAAAGTGCAGTTTGGAAAACAAAATTTGTAGACTTAAATCATCTCCTACAAAAAATTGAAATGAAAACGGATATGGATGGTTGTGACTTTCCTGCTGTTGAAAACCATGCTGAAAATATAATTCTTACAGAGTGGAACTCCTTGCAAAATTCGTTTGAAACTATGAAAAGATTTGCGGTAGCTCTGCGTTGTTTGGTTCTTCATATTCGTGCGAATCTTTATTTTCTCACATGAATTTTTATACAATCAAGCCAGGGATATCTATAACTACGGGATTGGAAACTATGTGGAACTCAAAACCATTTTATACACCAGTAGGGTCACTTTTCTTTGGGCGCTGCTTTGATAAATAATCACATAAATTGACCTCAAAGGGCAGCAAGTAGTAGGTTAACAAACAACCAAAAGTGTAACAATCAATTCACATGCAGTAAATTGTAAGGACTACGCTTGCCTGGTTTGTTTATTTGTTTGTATTCCATTAGTGCAGTCATGATGTATTTTGTTTGGTGCTTAAAAAATTTCCAGAATGGCTATTGGTTTAAGTTCTGATGACATCGTAAACGGATTGGTTTCGTACTGGATTGGTCTGTGAACAAATTGATGATACAACAGCATATTTCACTGATTGCTGAACACTCCTCGTTTACTTCTGATCCGATTTGCAGTAACCAAAATGCTAAAGAACAACAGTAGGCGGTTTTTGGACTAGTTGCATTCTTTCATTTTTTGGATTCATCATTTTTTTTTCTAGCAGCGTAAATGTACTTTTATAATCAATTAAGCTTTAATGTGAGTGTAAATTTTGTATTATTATTGTAAAATCGAATTTTGTATATCTTTTAGTCGATATTTTATTTTGTTAATCTTTCTGTAGTCGTAGTAATGTGATGACCCTACTGATGTATAGCACTGGATAGAGTTTCCAATCCCGTAGTTATAGATATCCCTGAATCAAGCACACGGAATCGTCTCAGCTCAGATATGAGTGCTACATGTGTGAAGTTAAACTACGGATTACCAACCAAGGATAATAAGACTTGCCGAGAAGATGCAGCAGCAAGTTTCGCATTAACATGTAATTAAATGTATGACCCACTTTTGCTTTTTCAAGAATTAAGGTCTCTTTTGTGACCCATGCACTAAAAAAGGTTCGCCATCCCTGGTCTAGTGTCTACATTGCCTGATATCAACTGCATGAATTGGATGCCAAAGCAACATAACATTAACACTTGCCTATATATTATTTTGATCATTGATTACTATAATATGTACTGTGTCATATATGGTAAATAGCTGAGCATATCAACCCTAGGACTGGCAAAGACAAACAGCAGTTAATACAAAAAATAATTTTTATGTATACCGTATAGAAAACATTTCAACTGTAGTGTAGCCCACAAGTTCAGTTCACAAAAACATGAAATCAAACACTGGAAAATTCACAGATACTAAAACGAAGCTTAACATTCTCTACAAATTGCAACAATAGTTTCCAAAATTGAAGATGGCACAGTTTACATTCATAGGAAAATCTTAATGTATTTCATACAAAATATTAGGCTACACTATAACAAATATACAAAGTTTTTAAACTGGTAAGATGTTGAAAACTCATAGTAGCCTAAGATTGATTTTGCAGGTATATACTGAATGGAAGCTTAACATTCTGCCCAAATTGCAATACACCAAATACAAAAGTTCCAAAACTGATGACACTACATTTAACATTTAAAGAAAAAATGGTAATGTATTTCATACAAAATGCAACACTATAAACAAATTCCTAAAGTAGAAAGATTTTGAAAACTCATGGTAAGATTGATTTTCCCAATAACTGGACATTTTTGCCCAAATATTTTTACAAATAAATACAATAGTAGAATATAGAGAAAGAAGCAAAACACCTCATAAGATTACCAGTAGGCTACCCAGCAAGGTTTCAAAATTCCACCAATGAAGAAATGTAGTGTATATCCTAGTGAACATCAGTAATAAGCTTACCGGTACCTCTGCTTGCTAATTGCATTTTCTTACATTTACATTTTGCAGATATGTACTGAATCAAAGCTTAACATTCTGCCCAAATTGCAATATACTGTACCAAATACAAAAGTTCCAAATTTGATGACACTACATTTAACATTTAAAGAAAAATGTTAATGTATTTCATACAAAATGCAACATTATAAACAAATTTCTAAACTAGAAAGATTTTGAAAACTCATGGTAAGATTGATTTTCCCAATAACTGGACATTTTTGCCCAAATATAATTTTAGAAATAGCTACATTAGTAAGACATAAAGTAAAAAGCAAAAACCATTTAAGGTTATTAGTAGGTTATTAGTAGGCTACCTAGCAAGCTTACAAATCTCACCTGTGAAGAAATACAGCCTACGTACATGCTGGTGAATATCAGTACTATTAAGCTTAACTTTGCTTGCCAATTATGTTCTTTTGCACTTTACTTTTTGCAGGTGTTGAATTGAAACTTATCATTCTGCCCAAATTGCAATACGTATCACATGCAACAACTTTCAAAACAGATGAAAATGCATTTTACATAATTGATTGGAAATATTAATGTATATATCTCATAAATTATAACAATTACGTAAACTTTCTAAACTGGAAAAATGTCAAAACATCACGATAAGATTGATTTGTCCAAATAAGTGCAGATTTTTGCCCAAATTCGCGGCGTTTTTTTTTCAGCGGGGGAGCGACCGCCCCCCCTGCCCCCCCATCTCCTACGGCTATGGTTGTGATGCATGCCACGCGGAGCGATAAAGCGTTATTTGTTTCCTTTCGTTATTGATGAGTGGTTTGTATCAGGGTTGCCATGTAATCCTGGATGATTTTGGACAGTATTAATCTCAAATTTTGACATTTTAAGACAAATAATATAATAAAACAAATGTTTGTTCATGATCCGGTATTTCATTGATGTCGCAGGAAACTAAACTTTGGCACAAGTGAGTGTCTGAATGATTTGCTAACCGCCGGACACAGCATATGAAAGTAGGCCGCTCTATCGTTTTGTGTCCGAATTTTAGGCCACCTGACAACCTTGGATAGTGTGGTGGACATTGCTCAGCTGCTGCCTCTGACTTGAGATCATGAACGATTATCATGATTGTGACGTTTCTTGGAGACGAAGCCGTGGACTGAAAAGGAAATAAGGAATACCGAAGAACTTATGAACTTGCTTGGGGTGAATGAAAATGTTGTTAAGTTGGCGAATGGAGTGAGGTGGTCCGGGCATGTTCTGAGAAGGGATGAAGATGATGTTTTGAAAAGAGTGCTGGAGTTGCAAGTGGAGGGTCATAGAAAACAAGGAAGACCCAAGAAAACGTGGAAAAGGCAAGTTGAGGAAGAAAGCAGCAAGGTGGGCTTGACAAGAGAGAACGCGTTAGACAGGTTGATGTGGAGGCAGGGTGTGAAGGCGATTGCGGCACTTGGAGTTGAATGTTCCCCGCCACCCTCGGTGACGGGGACATCACCGGATTATAACTGGGCTACTACTACTCAAACTATAAACCTATACTGGCGATTTTGGCTACTAACAGATCGGCCTCTGCCCTCTAGTCAAATTTGAAGCTGTATGTTGGCATGGCCTGTATATAAATGTTACCATGATAAAAAAAATATTAAAGCGTTCGGAAATGTTTCCTTTCTCATCTTATTGATGTTACGTGTCTGTAGTATCATCTCAGCATAAGTGTTTCTATATTAAGAAGCAAGTAAGCAATAAGCATGTGAAATTCAAAATAGTTGTAATAAGCTCGTCTTAGTCAAACTGTGCCGTGCCAAACTGATCATAACGGTTTCCGCTGCCAGATTGCTGCATTTTTTCAGATTAAAACTTGTCTAGAACGTGTTAAAATATATTCACACGTCTTTCACGCTTGCTGTCCAACTCATAAGCCAGGTTTCATATTCCTGTGCTGTATTCTTATCTGATCAAATAAAGTCTAAGCCGCTACCACCGCAGCGAACCCGCAGCATCAGGCTACAACAGGTCGTTCGTATCTACATTGTGAAGTAAGCAACGATCATGCTGCTAAAAACGAAACTCAATCTATTTCATAGTCAAATAATGTTACGAAAATAACAGCTAATTTCCCCACACTGTTCTTATTTTTATGAAACTCGGTTGTTGCGTTTAATTCTGTAAACAGCCTTGTCCTTGAATCTATTCCATACCCTCATGTAGAGAGCTTGCAAGTGCCACTTACAAGCTCGCCCGTCCAGTAATCCTCTACTGGCTTTGTTGCTGGTCTATGAATATTGATGCTCTAGCTTTGTAGTGCGATATGCAGCAGCGGCACTGACCACTGCTGCAATGATAAAGCGGCAACTTGCAAATTCCCTAGCCGTCGACTACGTTGTTAAGATATCAATAGTAGTTTCAAGCGTTGGGCATTGGCAGGCCGAAGATTAATCAGCGCATAACCTTGCCTGTAATCCGTGTCGTCGTTTTAATGTTATCAGACGCAGAAAAGCACAGGTTAAGATTTCATGCCACGAACATTAGCTTTTAGTCAAAGACAATCTGATTGCAATTTTGCTTGTGTAGAAAAACAATTCAATTTTTTTTATCGTAGCTTTCTAAATCTACCAATTGCTGCAAACGATTAGCGAATGACTTTCAGTCTCTCTGCTTTGTACGCTATTGTATTGACGTTTAATTTTTTTTCATAAATGCTAACTGTATGGTAGGGATATTATTATACTTTCTCAATTTCACATTAGCGAATGAAAATGTATTTTAACTGCTGTATATGACACTGAAATATTAAACAACAGAAAATAATTGGGCTTACGTAAAAGCTTTCAAGGTTGTCTGTGTAATCTCTTCATTCAAAAGGCCGATGTTTATGTTTTTGTTCAGATCAAAGTCTGGGACGTTCGCCACTGCACCTTGCAGCTGACCCTGACTGGTCACACTTCAGCGATCTTCGCCTTGGACGCTGATGATGACGTTACAAGGATATTTTCAGGATCAGCAGACCGAGTAAGTACCAATGCTATGGTAAGAAATGCTGTTACATCTATTCAATGTGTAATAACATTGTGTTGGTGAAACATGGTGCAATTTGTTCGCAACGGCCGACTCTGCATTCTTTTAACAAAGCAAACAGTTTTCACGATCTGCTGGTAATAGATTTATGCAAAAGGCTAGGTTTATCAGCTTTTGCAATTTCTCTACTTTTCTCTGTCTATTTTGTTTGTCTGTTACAATATACCATCTCACAACATACTGATTCTCATGCAGCAAACGTCGCCGTTTTGAGATCATTTCAACGTCCAGCGATGTTGAAGCGTTGTAAAAATGATATCTTTGCAGTTTGTGATCTTTCATTTGAGAGTGACGAGGCTTCTTTCTATTCAAACAAGTGAAATCTGTTCATTTTACATTAATATCACTGTAAAAATGCTTTTGCATGATCTGTCCTTAATAGTTCCTCTACCGCATTGTTTTACCTTCTCGTTTAATATTTTCGTCTTTTAAAAGTTACTTTTAATCAATCTGTTTTTCCTACATCGGTTTTAATGTAAAAAGAGTGGTTTTCCTGTCTGGGTTGTCGTCGCCAACATCCTGTTTCTTATTTTGAAACTAGCAAGCGGCTGATGCCCGTATGTGGTGCTTGAGGTCCGACAATCTCGCAGTGGTTCACGCTAAAGGATGTTTGTTGTTTGGATATGAGGCTAGTGATGAAAACCACCCTTTACATGTTGATAACATATGTTAAAACAACGTCCATTCAGTTTATCACTTTATTGCTTATTGCTTTATGATGTGACGGCAAAACCATGTGAAAAGCCAAGTTTTGATAGTTGCTTCACAAGCTTCCTGTGCAGTTCAAGCTAGTTTTCTTTTATCACTTCTTGCGGACATTCAGACAGAGAAACTATCGAGCGATAAGCATTTTTTTAAATTCCTACACCGCATTGAGTAATCCATCGCTGAGCTGCTTATGATTTTACCACAATCACCATTTGATGAGTAGCCGCTTTTCAGGAAACAATTAGCTGCGATTATCAACAATGCGATTGTTTTGTATTGTAAACGCTGTAGCATTTTTACCCGATAATTATGCTATTGTTTTCCAGTCCGGATAATATGACCCCACGACACCATTTGTTATCTGAGTTTAGATGGTGGATAAACAGTAAAACGCAGTTGAACTCTTCAAACTCAGCAGCCTTGGCGTTGCGTTTTCCGTCGTCTCCTGTCATGGGTATCCAATCCATGTCAAACACCGTCGATGCAAAGTAAAACGTCGACTTTGGTGGTTCGTTGCAGACGATCCGAGTGTGGAGCACAAGCGATGGAAGTTGCATGAAGGTGTTGTGGACGGGTGAGTCGACCTCGATCATGGCCGTGAGCTACAGCAAAGGTTTCCTGGCCTGCACTTCAGGTGGCCATGTCTCTGTGTGGGATCCGACCACAGGAACACGAGTACGCTCCTTCAAAGCGCACAAGGAAAGGTGAGAGACCGAGTGAGTGTGACGCAAGCGTGACATCACCATCGCCACACAGCCATCTCATTGAATTGCTGTCAGATACCTCGGCTCAAACATATTCAAGCATTCAGCAGCGACATCCTGTGCATTGCAGGCAAATATCTCGTCGCCGTGTAGCGCTTTCCGCGATAAACACGTGACTCAGTAGCGTAGCCAGGAATTTTGAAAGGGGGGTGGGGTTGACGACCCAGCGGCGGGCGGTCTGGGGGTCTCCCCCAAAAATTTTTAAAAAATTACTTTGAATTTGGTGCATTCTGAGAGCATTTTCAACAAAAATGTGGGTACGCATATTTCTGTAAAATGGTGCTGTCCGGTGGCATAGCAAAAGGTTAAGATCATGTTTTCTTCGGCACTTTTCGGAAATAAAGCTAAGTCTCTATGTTTTCTTGTTGCTAATTCCTTGCTGAGATGTTTGGTATTGGCAAAACTCGCTCTTTTAATGCAATTTTGTTTAAAATTGGGTAATTTTTTTAGACTGAAAGCATCATTCTCAATATCGTGACGTCACACGCGTGCCAAAGGGGGGTTGTAACCCCCACCCCCCCCCCCCCTTGGCTACGCCACTGCGTGACTGTCTTGCATTATCATTTTGTTTTTGTCAGCGTGTAACTTCGACTAAAAATGTGGCACCAGGTACAATAAGCGATGTACGAGCACGTCAATGAACGAAAAAGATGCAGAAACTATAAATGGTTCAAAACGTGTCCAATAGTTGTGTAGTTCGCGTCTGTGGCTGACAGTAGTCTGTAGCTACGCTTTTAACTCAATGTAAAACAAAACTGCGACCTCACTAATTCTGAAACTCAAATCGTCTATGAAGGGAGCTGTGTCGCTTTTCTTCTGTCTTACGTTGCAACAACGCGCACAAACGATGGATATTCGACATGCATTGAGATGTGATATGTGAGATAGTGTGGTGTATCTTTGTAGCGACTTATTGTGGAAACTGGTTGAGATTCTGGCGTTAATGTTACTGATTGGTTAATTTGCTTCATACAAGGATTGAAACCGTGAACATGAGACTTGATGACTCGCCAGCGACATCTGGCGTGATAATGACCGGCGGGAAAGACGGCCGATTGAAATACTGGGACATGTATAGGTAAGTTTTCAAAGGCAAATGAGTTCTTGAGCTACATACAACTGTCTATTGTGTTAATTATTTCCATCGCGTGTTTGTATTAAGGCTGCGGAGCTGAAACTCGTGACTATTATCACTTGCAATGCTCCAGTAAGGTTTGCTTTCCTACCTTTTAGCCTTAACCTGAATCATTTTGATTCTTTAATACTTAACCTGAATCAGCGCCCAGGAGCATGGTTTGCTCTGGGGGTGTGTTGTTGTTGTATTCAAACACCCAAAAAAAACTCCGTTACTGTGTAGTCTCACCCTACTCAAAATATCTATTTATCTTCAATCTTCATACACCGGTAGTGTTTGTTATTTGTACAGTTGTAAAAATTTTGTCGGTCGTTTCTGACAATAACATAGATTACATTGCAAACTGAAGACACACTTGTTGTCTGCAGCAAAGACGGCACAGTGCACAAACTTGATGAACACAAAGGACAGATCAACGCCCTCTGTGCCGATGCCATTCGCATTGTGACAGCGTCGTACGACAAATCCATCATCATATGGGACTTCCGTGACCAGCTTTATTCTTCCAGGGTTTCCACTCGATAAATCACTTTCATCACCTGGCCTCATCACCTGGCGAACTCCGCTACTTCGTAATATGGTGTGACTTCTTTGATGGTACCCGGTCATTTGGTCGACAGGACGTTTGGTCGACAGACATTTTGTCGACAGACGTTTGGTCGACAGGACGTTTGGTCGACAGGACGTTAGGTCGACAGAACGATTTATTTTAGGGTTAGGGTTAGTTGACTAACCATAACCCTAATCTAACCCTGACTCTAACCCTAACCCTAACCCAAAAATGAATCGTTCTGTCGACCTAACGTCCTGTCGACCAAATGTCTTGTCGACCAAACGTCCTGTCGACCAAATGTCTGTCGACCAAACGACTGTGCACCTTCTTTGATGGCGCATTGGTCTGTAGTTGCCTCGTACTGATCATCAAGATATTTTGTTCTGATTTGATTCATATTAATGCAAAGCACTGTATGACCATATCAAGTGGATATTCGTTAGTGCATGAAAGGAAGTAAAAGTTAGCGTCTCGTATTCTCTTTTTACCTTTAAACCGATCAACTGATGTAAAAATGTCATATTTGAGTCATGGTTTACCTAACTGTGTCGTGTTATTGCTACGTCTGAGTGAATATCAAGTGAACTATATTTTGTTACGTACTATTGAGATGTCTATAATCTTGGATTGTTACCCTGGTTCTCAAAATAATTCGCACACCTTTTGGATTGGTGCTGGGTTTTTTTTTTCGGTCATTGACCGATTTTTTAGCAAAGTGCCCGAAAAAAATATACTCAATTCGGTCAAAATGTCCGAAAAAATATATAGTCAATTCGGTCAAAATATCCCTTTCAAGATAAAACACGACAACGTCTCTCAGCGAAACTTAATGCTGTAGCTAGCCAGGAAGTGCAAATTTTGGTTTGTATCAGCTACTTGAAAGGAAATATTTTCATCAGAAAAAATGACCGAAATAAATAAAAAATGACCGAATTTTTTCAAGTCATTTCGGACAAATGACCGAAAAGTATCAGCGAAAAAAAAACCCATTGGTGGTCTTGAGTTGAATTTTTCTTGATGCGGAAAGTAATTCAAATTCTGACCTGGTTTTCCATAGCGACTTCACAACTTGTGTTATCCTAGAATATGAGCAGCTGTAGTGTAGTCCGGGAACATCGTGAATCTGGGGTGGTAAAAGGATAGACCCTCGGCCCCAGAGGCTCACTCAACGACGACGACGAGCAGCTTAACTTTTGGGATTTATTCAAACGCTTAGTCTTCTTGAATCATCTTATGTTGTGCGCTAATTTTGTAATTAGGAGGATATAGTCTGTGTCTTGCACTGTATTTATTCCGGCATCATGTAGGCTTCTATTGATTGAAAGTAAATGTAATTTCGTTGTAGAGTCAGTTGTAATTTCCCCACAGCCATTTTCAATTGCACTACAGCCATGATCCACCAAAAGTAATATACCTTTTGGAAAATTTAATCTGGTTTTGTGTCAAATCAGCAAAACGGAGCCGTTTCCCTTCAGCCATCAAACATGCACTTCTGAGACTATCATTGAAATAGTGTTGGGACAGTATATTTTTGTTTCAATTTTCACTCTTCCTGGGTTTTTCGTCGTTAGTGTTTTGGTTATATTTTCAGCTTTACTGTGCCTTCGCGTATCGCCATCACTGTACGGTAATGACATGTACTGTTTTTTAGAATTATTTCTTCAAACGCCATAAAATCGTGTTCCACATCAAGCTTTGATAAACTAGTGAGCGATTTGCAATGTTGCCTATTAGTTCGATGCATTGTTGAGTAATAAAGATACTATCAAATGAAGCTGCGTTGTACATGTCCATTGTCCATACGGTTGCCGAGGACATTCATGAGATGCTGTCTCGGCTAACCTTACTTAGTTGCGCATCTGTACACCTCGAAAAAAGTGGTGACCAACCGGGCAGAGTTGCCATATTGGCGCTTTTAATGCCAAATTGGTGAAATTTGACGTTTTTCCCTTGACTTGAAAGCTTTTGGAATTTTTTGAAATTTATGTCCGGCAACTCTGTCACTGGGCGAGCGAAGCTAACGCGAAATGTTGCTGTGTACAGTATTGGTAATTCTTTCGAATTGCTTACAATTTTTTCTTATATAAGCCTCATAGTTGCATTATTTTTAAAGCACTCAATGAAATAAGCCGAACAAGAAAAATTGTGAAAATAAAGCCTTTCATCATCATAATTACGTTCCTTCCTCGTATTGAGGGTTGGATACAATGCGCCATTGTTCTCGACCGCTTAGGTTTTGAATCTTTATCCCCGGACTAACAAAGCCATTGATAAGTTGTTTCTGGTAGTTTCGTATACTTGTAGAGGCTTTGAACCACTGACGAGGGCCGCTCACCGAGATTGACAGAGTGAAGTTTAACACTTGTCTGGGAATTATTCGGTGCCGCTAATCGGAGAGCAGACCTGAAATGCTCCGGCGCCGCTTGAGGTTTCGTCCTGTACTATTGAAAAACAAAGCATTTGGTTTTCAATTTGTCGACGGCATAACCGGTAAAAAACGCTGAGATGAACAGACAGGGTGACTTGTCACCTGCACACTAAAGTGGGTCCTGTCAATTTTTTATATTTCTATTACCCGTCCGCCAATTAGCGTCACCATAATACCAGACAAATTTATTTAAATTAAATGGCATTTAATCTAAATTTAAAATTCACGATTTCACAAGTTAGCACAAAATTTGATAAAAATCAAAGCAATGTTAAAATAAGACGAGCAGCAACACAATCAATCGTTATTACGTTGATATAACGTAGACTCAGAGGATTTATCAGGTTAGTTTTTATCTTCACTCCCAGTTTTTAACTTAATTCTCTCTGCCAGAGACAGAAACACAGGGCTAGCAGTCCCTTCATCATGTTGCAGGCTATTGTCAATGCAACTGATTGGTTGGAAGTTGTTTTCTTTCCCGGGTGTTTTTAACAAACTATTTCCCAGCGAGAAATTGAGATTGAGTGAAACATTGTTATTCGTCCGCAAACAATTCCCCGAAGTTTCTCTCAAATTGCGTGAAATGCAGCTGAGAGTGCAGCCAGGATCACTGTCTTCAAGGTTGAGACCTTTGGTCGGGGGGTAGACATCGGAGGCCCTTGTAAATTGTTCTTCATAATTCGAAGCGGGAGGGTCATCGGTTGATGCGGGTGGATGGGGGGAGGAGGTGGTGAGATCGATGGTGGCAAGAGAAGCGCCGATCAAGGCAACATCCGGGTCTGTAGAAAAGTCATTGAGGAAGTTGTAGAAAGCAAAAATGAACATTACTGATGTGTTTTTGAATAACATCGCAGATATACGTTGCTCTCAGGTATTTTACAAAGTAAACAGAGTCAGCACAGCCGAATAAAGACGCAGCCGATACCCGAATTCATTCTTTTGCTAAATACCAAGAAAAAAAAACAGAATCAATATCACTTTTGAAGTTTTTGGTGTGACTTTATGTGGTATCGAACCCACGTCTACTGATCCAGCGTCAAACACTCTAACGAATCTAACCACTACGAATTGGAC
The DNA here is from genome assembly GCF_918807975.1 of Aplidium turbinatum. Taxonomy (NCBI): domain Eukaryota; kingdom Metazoa; phylum Chordata; class Ascidiacea; order Aplousobranchia; family Polyclinidae; genus Aplidium; species Aplidium turbinatum. The sequence continues at coordinate 22,863,370 of NC_137482.1, forward strand.
TTATGAGCCATTGTGATCTCACAGCTTTTAAGCAAAGAACATCATCATCGCCACACGAACGATTGCCTTCGTATATTTGTATATTTAAACAATTATAATTTAATATATACAACGTACCGGTAACAGCATTTTATAAGACTTCTAGACCAGATAAATCGATCAATTTTACGCAGCACAACGTCAAGAAATCACTTAATTATTTGCACTTAATAAGGAAATAAGAATTTAAGTGCAAAACAACGCGTGGAAACTTTGATAAAGCATAATTTGTACGATTATTCAAAATAGAATTATTTACAACTCGCGCTAGGGAGTACATAATATGAAGTACGGTACATCAAAACATTGTTCAACAAAACAGTGGTGTCATGTATCAATACGGGCATCGTCAACTCAACCCAGATCCTGAGGAATGAATTCAGTCGCACGCATTACATCGGCAACTTTATATTGCATGACGACCTGGCAACACTGGAACAACATTGTGGACAGATTTCTTCCAAAACTATCAGACATGCGAGACGTATTTAGCATGTTTCGGCAAGGAACAACCAGGAAAGTCATCGATGTCGTGGCTACCTGCTGAGTCGTCACTTTGTGACGTGGGATGACGTGTAGAATTATTTCGAACTTTCTTCACTTTTTTATAGAAATCTGTCATCTTGGTTTCAGTCTTTGCATTTTTTGATTCTTTGGCTAAACAAAAAAGTTTACAAATAAGCAAGACTAATCAAACAGCGTTTAGTGAATTCCGTCGCTTTACATCGACCACAACATGTGCCAAAGAAACATGTAAGTAACTAAAAAGTGTGACAAAGCTGGCGTTTTGCTTCGGGACCGTCGATGCCTTAATTTGAACCAGAAGAAAATATGAATCAAATTGCTGTCAAAAGTTTTTATCAGAGCTGTGTGCGGCTTGCAGTATCAAGCGACAATCGCTGTTCGGAAAAAAACCGGCCACACCCATCAATGGGGACAAAACACAGTTTGAATGATGATTGCAATTGGTTAACACTGGTTTGAATAATATAACCTTTAATTACCTTTCAATTTTTTAAGCGTTTTCTTATCTTGTTTTTCCTTTTCAAGTCGTTCCTGAAACGTTTTGACAACATCAGGAAACCTTCTTTCAACAGCGGTCTGTTCTTCGCAAGTGGTGAAGTTGCCATGCAAAGGTTCACACCACTCGATCTCGTAAACCTTCACTTTGTCCTTCGTTCGTGTACGGTGAATGCTGGAACACAAGAAGGCCACTGTGACGCGAACGTGGATGTATAACGGCACCAGGAGCATAAAGAAAATCTCACACCGCCGAGTTAGGTCGTGCCAAGATTTCCATTATAAGCTACCTGAGGCTAACAAGCTCATACATATTTTCTTGTAAATGTTATTTTCTTGTAAATGTTCAGCTGAGAAAACTTTACTGGTCGAAACTATATAAGTTGTAGACTGGATCAACGCCAGACGTTGCCAAAGAAAAAAAAAACGGAGAGGTGAGGCAACGACGACGGTTCGGCTCTCGGGTGTGTATTTGAACAAAGAACTTTAAGGACAGCTTTCCATTCAGCGACGACAACAAAACTTCAACAACAAGCAGAAACTTAATTCAATCTCAGTGACAGGGCTTGCATCAGTGATTCAAAGCACCTACAATTCTACAAGTATGCGTAAAAGTCGAAAAGTATTTAAAACTAGACGCAAATTTCCAGAAGCTTTGTCAATTGCAGCAATCAACCTGAACACCTTTTGTTAAAAGATAAAAATCTACCAACAAACGGAGCTCTCCCACTGCAGCGTCGGATGCTTTAAAAAATGAAAATACCTAGTTATAGAAAGTCCAAGATCTTGATCAGGATGATTGAGCACCCAATGAGTGATCATAGGGAATGTCTTGCTTATCCCGTCATGCCAACCAAGTCTGGTCTTCAGGAACTGTGCTGTGCCATCTAGCGACGGAGGGCTGGGGCTCTCTGGCGACACCACGTACCGTTGTTGAAGAAATTCAGAAATGATTTCTTCGTTTGGAAAATCGGGAATCTTAAAAACAAAACGTTTAGCACTGATACTGTGAGTTACTTTCATTGCACAGCAAGATTATATAGTAGTAGCACAAAACATATTGAAGCAAAAATGAAAATTTTAATCTGAAATTTCTTTTTGTTTGCCAATTGCGACAAACTGTGGAATGTTTAGATTTCAAAAGAGACTCCATGGAAAACAATGAAGTTCAAACTGTGTGGTGGATTTGTTTGAAATTTAACTATTCTGAGCAAAAATTATAGCGAAACACATTAACGCAAAACAATTTTACAGTAACTTTCACTGAGATATTGGACAATTGCTTTCTTAATCTTAAGCATAATGTCGCTGCACGAGAAACATCGTTGCCCTTCAAAAAGCACTAAAATAACTGCAATGAAAAGCATCGTTAATGCAATACAACAAGAACACTACAGGATAGCAAAAGTGTTCTATTATTCCAACGGTGGACATTCTGCCAAACCCGTACAGAGTGAGCTATTAATGTTATTTCCTAGAGTTACTTTCAAAAGGGTAAGAAGTACCTGCTTGGCTTTAGTTGCTATCCTGTCTTCCAGGGCGTTTGCTTCACGATTCTTTCCCGACAAATGCCACTCACATGTGCATTCAAGCGTGACGACACGCCCATCCCTGCATTGGAATAAACAAACAGAGCATCCAAGACCAGCATGATCTTGCTTCGTCCCTGCACAATGCAACAACAATGATTGCAATGAAACTCGCGGCGACATCTCTTAAAGACTTGAATTATCACGATGACGTATCACCTTTGTTGTTATAAACTGTTGATATTGCCTAAAATAAGAGCAGTGGACAAATACATACAACACAACATGGCGGATTTGAACGTCATAACGGCTTATGTAAGTCACCACGATAACCATATTTAGTAGGCTACGTACTGAAACGTAATTTTTACATCAACATAAATCTATTAAATAAAAAATAAAAACGACATTATAGCGCCTTCCCATAATTTTCACAAAGTATGTTTTATCTCAGCCAAGCCACAGTCTCTCTAAGCCAGTGGTTCTCAAACTTTTTCAGCTTGTGGCACATTAGAAAAAATATAAAACGCACGCGGGCGCGGCACACTTACAAAAGAAGAAAAGTTGCTTTAAAAAAAATTATTTTCACATGCCAATGCGATGGATGTGCTTGTTTATACCAATACAAGCTTCGACTGAAACGAGGTTGCATTGTTGACAAACATATACCCAAATTTCATCGTCAATTTTAAGAAGTCTCTCACGTTTACAGCTTTTAATTTCAGTCAAAACAGAAAAGTCATGTTCACATTGCCATGAAGATGCAAATGGCAATATAATTTTGATTGCTTTTGCACGGATCATGAAATAGAATTTGGAAGCAGACAGCCAAAACGCATCTAAGTTTTTTTGTGGAAACAGCGTTTGAAAAAATGGATCGTTTCGTAAATCAATGAGCTGTTCTTCTTCTGCAGAAAGATTGTTTGATTCAATGCTTCCAAATGGTGGGAAGTAATGTTAGCAATAGCAATAGCTAACATAGCAGCCCAATAGTGACGTGGCAATTACCCTGCTGTATCGGCAATGCCATAATTGGTTTCATCGTCACATGTGCTTATTTATCATCTATTGAAGGAGTTAAAGCGCTTTTAAGTCGCATGCTTGTCTGAATGGCTTATTTTAAATATTTATACAGTTCTTTTCCAAAATTTCAAAAAGATTCGCGGCACACTTGAGAATCTGTGGCGGCACACTAGTGTGCCGCGGCACACAGTTTGAGAATCACTGCTCTAAGCGTATACAACGTAAACCTCACTGCGCCTGTAGCGTTGTTTTTATTTGATAATCTTTTCACTTTGTATGTTTGAAGTTTAAAAGAAGTTTCTTTATTAGACCCAAGTGAAAGTCGTAAAGTCCAATCTAATCTATGCGGGAGCACATACTCCAACATGGCTCACAAAACGCGTCAGACGAGAAAGCCCGGGATTGAAAAATTGCGGAATGGATGTGAGGATGCTCTCTCAGCAGACAATCTCAACAGGTCAGTGTCCTTCGACGTACTCAAGATCAAAGATAAGCTTGTGTAATGGAAAGAATGACAATTACGTCAGTCAACATATTAACTTCATTCTGTTTTTAAATTTGGAGCACAAGTGCATAAATTCGACAATAAAACAACTCTATCTCTACTCCTGCCCTAGTTGCTAGTTAACTTTCCCAGGTGCCATACTATCCACAGTTCACACCTCCCCGAGCTAAGTGCTGTGGATCGAGTTTATAAGACCTTAGGTGTATCGCTGGTTGGAAATACAAGAAAGTTGAAGGCAATCAAAACTGTACCTGAGTGCTTGCAGTGCGTACAATGCTTTGGTTTTTTTATTCCAGAGTTACTTTTTTCCCGATTTTTCCACTTTCGCATTAGGTCTAAAGGATTTCCCTTCTGGCGCCAAGACCCGAGCAACTTCAAAGCGTTCACCTGGTGATACAGAGAGTAATTACAGCGGGTCTGCTACTATTCGGTGAGTCCGATTCGGAGAGTCCGATTCGGAAAGTTCCCTATTCGGAGACAGCCTTTTTCGAAGAGTTTCCTATTCGGAGATTTTTTGAATTTTTTTTTTTAAATTATCGGGAACCGTAGCCTAATTATCATTGCCGCTTTAAACATCGTTTTAACGTCGCTAAACGTTTAAATCGTGCAGAATAAAATTGAAATAAAATGTTTGAACAATTAAATGAAAATTCGTCATGTCAGTTCAGTTGAATTGTTTTTACTTGTGACCATCATATCAAAAACAATACACGTCAACATAGCAAAGATATTTAAGATATGAAGTGAGCATTCTGTTGCTCCGGTTTTCTTTGGTAAAGTTATGAATATGGAACGTACCATATCACTAGGGATGTTTCCGTGTTATAAATATGATTTAAGATCTCAATGGTTAGGTCTAAACCCCACTCATCTAAAGCTTCGAGAATTTCAACTATAAAAGAAACGATATTGTGGAATAAAATACAAAATTCTCTACTGTAAATAAACAGAAGGCGTCGTTGGATTTAGAACTTTGTAATAGTTGAGGATTCTAATATATTCTAAGTTTGCATGCAGAAGGCGACGCAGGATACATGTCAATTTTATCTGAGCAAACATTAATAGTTCAAAAATAAACTTAATTCGCTTTTTAGTCTTAAGATCTCAATGGTTAGGTCTAAACCCCACTCATCTAAAGCTTCGACTATTTTTTTCTGCACGATTTGAACGTTTAGCGACGTCACAACGATGTAAAAGCGGCAATGATAATTAGGCTACGGTACCGACGAATTTTCATTTAATTGTTCAAACATTTTATTTCTATTTTTTTTCTGCACGATTTGAACGTTTAGCGACGTTAAAACGATGTAACAGCGGCAATGATAATTAGGCTACGGTACCGACGAATTTTCATTTAATTGTTCAAACATTTTATTTCTATTTTTTTCTGCACGATTTGAACGTTTAGCGACGTTAAAACGATGTAACAGCGGCAATGATAATTAGGCTACGATACAGACGAATTTTCATTTAATTGTTCAAACATTTTACAGACGAAATCGGTTAATCGAATCACCTATTTGCCAGACATTTTGATGCGATTATACGATTGATTCGTTTAACCAATTTACTAAAAAAAGATTTATTGTGAATGGGCGTAATGTTGAGAAGATGTCTGTGCTGACTAGGCTGCAACGCACATTACCACTGATACTTCCTACAACTGTTTACAATTCTGGTTAAACTTTAAAGAATTTCCTAGTTCTGTGTTAACATACCACTACGCTGTATGTCCCAGCCAGCAAAACTGGTCTTTTTTACATTGATTTATTGTCTGCAGACGTTGAAACAATGTAAAAAAGATCAGCTTTGCTGACTGGGAGAACCATCAAAGCATTTTTCTGCAAACTGCAGCAATCGGACTGCAAATCGGCAATCTTTCATATCACCGATCTCTGTGACGTCACAACGCGAACTTTGACGTTGAAGATTTTGATTCAAGCGGGCTATTTTTAGCTCTGTACCAGCTGTGTAGTTTTGAGTATGGAAAAGGGCCTACGAAAATATTGGTACGGTGGAAAAACACAGCTCACACTCATTGTTTGTTTTGAAATCGCAAAGGTTTTTTTTTCAAGTGTTTTGCCATGTCTGGTAAAATAATTAATTTGCAATGTTCTTCAACTGAACAATACTGCACAAATGAAATTACGCACTGCATTTCACAACAATACGCTACTTTTTTTCAGCAATTTAAAAAAAAATTCTCCACAGTTTTCTGGTTTAAACTTTTAGACATTCTTTTCAACACTTCCCTCTCAAGCCGAAATAATTTGTCCGTGTCCTTTCCTTGGAAGGCCAGTCGCCGACCGATGACATCAAAAGCATTTAAACTTCTTTATTGGGAAGTGTGATTATTCCTTTTGTGTGCTCTTCTGTTTTAATGAAGCCCAGCTGTGCGAAAATTGGTTCTTTGTAGTGCGATGTCTAGCACATAAGATTTTGGCCTGGGATTACAGACACTTGTCTTTGTTTTGATCGCTTGCGTCTGTCTCACCATTGCTTCATTTCGCCTTTGAACATTGCAGACATTTATGCGAAGCAAAAAAGAGATTCTCTTTTCGCTAACGGGTACAATTATACGATTAAATGAATGAAGTAGGCAAACTAGAAGCAAATCCTGATGCTTTTATCCGACTTATTCTTTTAAGCGGTATACGCTTAACCGATGTTTTTACTTAACATTAGATTGGATTTGGTTTGGGATTTCAGGTTTTGATTCAAATAAACGATTGATACGTTTAAGCAGTATACTATTAACCGATTTCGTCTATTTCTATTTTTTCTGCACGATTTGAACGTTTAGCGACGTTAAAACGATGTAAAAGCGGCAATGATAATTAGGCTACGGTACCCGATAATTTTCAAAAAAAAATTCAAAAAATCTCCGAATAGGGAACTCTCCGAAAAAGGCTGTCTCCGAATAGGGAACTCTCCGAATCGGACTCACCGAAACGGGCCATTCCGAATTACAGCAACATAAAAAGCAAAATGGTAAACTGCCACCGAGTCAATGCCATATCATAACGTGCACACAATATCAAGTATCATATCATAATGTGCACACAATATCAAGTATCACAAGTGTAGGACTAATCACATCAAGTACAACATAGCACACATCAGAAAAAAAACAATTAGTGATATATAACTTATAACCAAGAAAATATTGTGACCAGTTTTTGATAACTTTTCTTCACGAAAGCGCAATGTTGCGCCGAAAACGTTTGAATTTATTCTGCTTGGTCATTAGTTCGTGGTTTTTGTAGTTTGAAGCATGTTTTTCAACCATACTGTATTCCTACCAATCATCTGCATATAGCTAAATTATTTCTCGTCCTAAATTCTACGACTTTACAATACAGTAGGATAAAGCAATAAAATTACCTTTCCAACACCAGGTATGCCACTTTGAAAATAATCACAGCCCAGTATCAAACCAAGAGATATCAGTGAGTTCCTATCAAGATGCAACTTCTCTTTTATGGCTTTCATTTCGTAGCATTCAAACTTTGCTCCCTTGAATTAAATCAGTGCACGATATTATTTGGTTTGCAAATCATACATATGTAATCCTAAACGCAATTCTAATTTCATAATTCGTTAACATTGTGCCAGGCACATTAGGTCCCGAGCAAATACAATACGATTTACAGCTCAGTAAACAAGAGCAGTACAAGTAGCAAGATATAAAACTCACATCACAATAAATTATTGCATGGGTAAAAAAAAATAAACATGTTTTTACGTAGCACTGATATGTGCTAAAATTAATCATTATGTACATTTTATTCTGCGTTTAAAGGTTTTTCTAGTTTTTACCTTTCGACAAGCTAGATTTCTGTAAACTTTTGTCGCTCCATATAAAAAAGCGTCACCATCAGTAGTTGCACAACCAGTGGCATATCCCTGTTGGTTTAAAGCAGCACACGTCGCCTCTGCTTCTCCATCAGCTTTCATCCAAACAATGCCAAGTTGATCCAGGAGAGCACAACACTTAAAACAATATAATAGATCGTTTCATTTGGTGATCGCCAAAGCAAGAATCTTCATACCTAAAAACTTCTTTTTGTCTAGATTAGATGCTCTGCTATCTCTGGCAAACATTATTGTTGGACGCGTGATCATAGAAGTAGTAGCTACACTTGAATAACCCGTCGACACTGATTCTAAATCTGCATATCTAAAACTGATTGTTTTTGTTTTATGAACACCAAGGCATGACACCTAGTCAAACACAACATATCTTGCCAAGTTGTCAGATGGTTTTTTTAAATTTCCAGCCCAATTGCTACTAAAAAGTAGACTAATTGTCACAAGTGATGAAACAAGCCCAAAATCGAAAACATTTCGATAAAAATAGAACAAAACCAAAAGAAAAAAAACGCAACTGTCAAAATTTTCTTGCAGCCGCTAAAATTTCACTACGCCTCCAAACAAAAATTATCCCAAATCCGGTGGAAAAACTATAGAACTGGCAACACTACATCTTGCATACTATATTATGCCTGTCACATGTGTATCGAATATGCGGTATGCCAAGTTTACGTAATCTAATTCTAAGTAAAGAAAGATACAAACAAAAGTAGCCGTCACACCTCCGCAAATTTTGCATTGAGACGACTTCTTGAACCAGTAAAATGATGAGAAGAATGTGATAAGTCCGATCTGATGTGAAAACAAGTTCAACAAACAATGTAAACAAAACTTTAAAAAGCAGTTCATTAAAATATTGAACATTTAGATAAATATGAAGACGTGGTATTGGCTTGTTAACCATTCAAATTTTAACCTTAATATTGAGTTAAGACGCAAGTACAATGATTGTATTTTACTTTTACAAATTGCCAATGTTAGGAGATAAAATCAGTTTGTTTTGTCTGCCAACATACATCGCACTTTCACAATACCGTTTAACTTACAATGTTTAATGCAAAAAGGCTGTCAATAAAAACAATCAACCATGTGAAATTTATAAGTTTATAATACAGGTCTTACATAGCACAATCAACAACACCAGGGGTACAAAACATGTGCAAACAAGATGTTTATAAATACAAACAACTATGTATAGATTGACTAATGACTACTTGACTAGGCTATGAAGTATGATCATACCATCCCAATTACCATTACAACACCTTGTACATCATCTAACAATCTAGCCAGTGCATAATGAAAATAAGTTTTATTATACACTAAAATAAAACTTCTTAATTTAAGACCCAATAGAAGGAGTTCTAAAAAGAACATTATTAACACAAAAAAATATATATAAGCAATATGAGAATGTAATTACCATCTACCTTGAATCTAATCTTTGAGCGATTGTGTTCCATTTTAGCCGAGGAGATTTTCCATCAGTGACAAAAATCAACTTCACACCATGTAAAGTCAGGTTCGAAACACGATAAAACAGATTTCTGAAAAGATAAACTAAGTCTCTGTGATTGTGTTGCGTGTTGACTGTTGATAATATATATCGGAGTTTGCTTTATTTGTTTGTTTTACAAATTTTTTTAATTTTCTTTTTTTTATGTGCTAGCTGAAGATGCTATTACCACAGTATATATAGCAATAGCATAATCAGGGTTGATCTCTAAGTGGTCAAAACTGGTTTTCAAAACTAGGTTTAAACCGGTCAAAACCCAGAAAAATATTTTGATGTAGTGAATGGTCGGCTACCTGGGCTATGGGCTATTTAGAAAATATGTATAATATAAAAGCAGTTGTGAGTTGTGACCATTTTGATATGCAGGCCTCGAAATAGCTGGCGGCCATGGCCGCCTGAACTTTCATTAATGGCCGCCAATACCGACCTGTCAGGCAAAATTTGATGGCAAATGTTTTTCATAAAAAAAAAAAAATTTGTTGAAATAAATTCTTGTACTTCAGTTGGCTGTGCAAATTGTTCACCGTTCTACCAAGCATTTTTTGGTTCATCAGAATTTTCTCAATAATTAAAATACCCATATTTTACGGACCATAAGGCGCAATTTAAATCCTTTTTTTTCCTCATAAATTGATCGTGCGGCTTATAAGCCGGTGCGCCTAATGTATGGATCAAGTAGTGCTTTATTGCTTACATTCAAAACCAGTACCGATACTATTATTATATAAACCACCGTCTTACACAATAAATTACGGTAAAAGCAACTAGCAACTGTGATATTCACTTGGCCCATTTTTTTCTTTTGCTCATTGTAATATTGTGACTTGCTTACATTTCTTACGCATTTTTGTTTAATGAGCTTTATATGGTAACCCATACCTCTTAAAATATGTTGCGTTCTATAGCCCGGTGCGCCTTATGTCTGAACAAAAAACTAATCAAAGCAATTTATTGACAGTGCGCCCTATAATCGAATGCGCTTTATGGTCCGTAAAATACGGTAACCAACTGATTGAAATATCAAAAATAAACAGAGAAATTGAATATTTTTTGTTCCAAATCCAGCATTTAGGTTATTGTTGATCAAAACAAAATATAGTTGAACATCATTACTAAACATGGATGGTAATATTTTTAATTCAATTGAAAAGCAACTTGATTCATACACTAAAGGGGTTTTGACCAGTAATAGGTGGTCAAAACTGCCCGGTTTAAACCAGGTTTTAACCGGGCGGTTTAAACCGCCCCGGTTTAAACCGATCAACCCTGAGCATAATCGATTCTTAATAAATTACACTAAGAGGTTAGATTGTTGTGCAAATGCCAGCATTTGATGAATGCAAAATAGCAGTACTACCGTCTTAGTGATTGTTTTTCTTTTACAAAGACAATTAAATGCCATCTTGACACAGCTAAGTTTGAAGACGAACAAATGACATGGCCTACATAGTTTCTGAATGATCATTTTTTCAAAGCTATGAGTATGATTCATCCTCATTCAAAGTACTACATGATAACTCTTAATCATAGTATCTCTCACATGCTGGAGAATCATGCTTATTGCTTATGCAATCAGTCAACTTAACATTTGCAGGCATAGAATCAATACATGCGTGATTACGTGTGGCAGAATAGAACTCTATGTATCAAGTCACATTTGTTGCATGAGTCAAAATCCCAACATTTTAGAATATATAGTTTATATGTCATTCATAGGTAAATGTGATGTTTGTTTAGCCTGGTTACTGGTTAATTGGTTATCCATTTTCGTAGAGAAGTTATTCATAAAGACATATCTAGTAGGGTGTGACAGCCGCCCCGACCTTTTCAGAATTTGCCTACCTTTTTTTTGGTGGTGAGGTTTTACCTGTATAACATTCCTGTAAAGTTTCAATAAAATTGGTCAATGTTTAGAGGTGGCCCGTGGCCACTAAAGTTTTTGGGGGGTGCGCGATGCATTTTTAGGGGTGCCTTTGCTATATCTCGGCTCCTAGACATGATAGAAGGTCGTGCTATAGCTCAATCGATGCAGAATAAGCAAATTTGTATTAGACTTGTGAAGAAACTATTTGCCTAAAATGTGTAATTTGCGAGTTATTTGAGAAAAACACGTTGTTTGTAAAAAATTTGTGAAAAATTGTTACATATGAATTGAATGTTTTACCATTTTCACTTTTTTTCTTCTTAGGAACACCTGGAGAAGTACAGAAGCTGTACCTCTTCAAAGTTTAAACCTAAGTTACCTCATGTTTTGCTTTGTTAGAAGCATAGAAACTGAACACCAACATGGTGTTTACTGTTTAGGCAATTTTTATGGTGGTAAGTGCTAATTTATATTACATACTATGTCAAAGTTTAAAGATCCAAGGTATTATTTGCTTGACACAATTCCTGGTGAAGAAAATAAAGTCATAACTGGTTCACGACTCCCTACTTGTCGTCAGGTCCTGCTGTGCTTTCTTGCTCATCATTCCACTACAACAAATACCTTGAGAAATGCTGCTAACGAAGGTGTTAAAGCAGTACTACCCTTTTACAAACATGCAAATGATGCAAGAATACCTCACTTGCAATCTCATAAGATGGCAGAGGAAGTGATTAAGCTGTTTAGTGAAATGAAGGCTATCCTAAAAAGAGAAACCCGGTACAGGATGGACGATTTACAGCAACATAGAATTGAGGATTACAAAGAGAAACTAAACTCCACAATAAAGTTATGGCCAAGGAATGTGTTAAGGAACATAAGTAATGAAGAAGATAAAGCATTTTTACTGAGTATGATGACAGACAGGGTTGCAAGTATGGGCAGTGTTGATATGGTTCTCACTACCACAGAAAGGAAGGTCAATAGAAGGAAGGAGTCGGAGAAAAAACGGAGAAGAAAGGAATGTTTAAGACGAGAAGCAGCTGAAAAGTCATTTCATATTGTTGAGGATGATGTAGACATTGAGGATCAAGATGATTCTGAAGAGATAGCTCACTGCTCCAACAGGCCACACAAAAGGACTGTGAAGACTGGTACATCAGCATTCTGGCCACATGATATCCTCAATTCTTCCACAGTAGTGGAAGCAGCTGTACGTAACCACATCAGCCCTACATCTTTAGCAGCACTTACATTACCGCTACAGGAGGTGATGTTTCCAAAGTTAATCTCAGCTACAGAACAGCTCACAGGTAGGAAAGTTAACATTGCATTTAATTGTAGTGTTTGTTAATAAATGACTTCATTTACTACATCTGTTATCTTGCTTCAAAGGTACAAGTTGCAGTCAGTGGTTACGATAGCTTCAAAGATAAAAGAATCGTGGTCTCCTCATTCAGCTTGTTGTATATTCCTATGTGCCATAGTGGCTAACCGCTTCTGTGTCAGCTTCTGCTCCTTGCAACGACCTAGAACTTATCAACAACCTTCTTGAGTATGAAGAAATCGAAAGCAGTATGGCCAAAGCAGCTCTTAAAGCTCTAAAGGGGCACATGTAGTATCTTAGTGAAAAACCTATACCACTTTGCTTCCCCTTTTCGATAGCAGCGTGTCTGACAAGACAAAGCAAAAATTGTTTAAAAACTGACAACCTTCGAAGATCCTGGACATTCTTTGAAAAGAGAAGGAAATGATTTTGGCAAACCCTCCTTTCCTTCCGTTCCTACAAAACAAACAGATGACTTGAGCTCCTTTGTTGGAGAAGATTCTTGGAGCTTCTTCAGAATCTTGAGGATTGATACGACCTTTTTAAGTGTTGGTGTTGTCGATTGGTGCCAGAACGGCAGCAACTGTGAAGCAAGAAAACGGGTTTCAAATCTTTGTGTTGTTAATGATGCAGCAGAAAGGGGTGTCAAACTGTGCCAAGACTTTATTGACACTAAGACAGAAGTTTCATTTCAAAATATTCTTCAAGTATTTGAGAACAGCAGAAATTCTATGCCCAATCAGCGTAAACAAAAGTTACATCCATCTCGGTGTTGGTTTCTTACATTGTGATTTTTATTATCGCTGTTCCTCGCTCTCAAATGTATTTTGTAATTTCGTTTAACATTAAGTAAACATGTGAATTCATCATTTCATTGATTTTCCATATGTTTTAACCCAAGAAGAAAAGGTGCTTAAACATTTTTCTCACAAATATGCAAAATACGGGTTTTTCTCAAATAACTCAAAAACTACACATTTTAGACTGAACATTTGTTCACAAGTCTGATATAAACTTGCTTATTCTGCATCGATTGAGCTATAGCATGACCTTCTATCATGTCTACGAGCTGAGATATAGCAAAAACACCCCTAAAAATGTATCGCGCACCCCCCAAAAACTTTAGTGGCCACGGGCCACCTCTAAACCTTGACCAATTTTATTGAAACTTTACAGGAATGTTATGTATACAGGTAAAACCTCACCACCAAAAAAAAGGTAGGCTCTGTGAAACCAAGTTTTAAAAATCATGGGGCGGCTGTCACACCCTAATATCTAGTTTAGTTTTTTAGATGTTTTTCTTCTTTGAAGACAAAAATCAATTTAGCATGTATATAACCTTTACACTCCCTGAATAATTGGTGATGGGTAGATTGTGATCTGCCATGAAATCATTGTCAAGGAAATACCAGCACACAGATTGATATGATCCATACTGCTGCATGTGCAATAGGGTGTGACTGATGCCCCGACCTGAAGCAAAACACCCTAACTTTTTTTTATAGGTGACACTTGGTACAAAAACAATATTTATGAAGTTTAAGACCAATCTATAAATGTTTAGGGGGTCCAGATTTGAATTGAAAATTAAGAAATTTTGTGCTTAATCGGGTAGTTTTACAGTGCTACATAGTCCTTCATTTATCATGGTAAATTCTGTATTTAAAGTTGCAATTGCAATGTTTGACACAGTATTATTATGTTCCATACTATTTTTTAAAAGTAGGGTTTTGCAAGCAGACAGCCAAACTCTATTTTGCGAAGTAATGTGACAACCTATTGCTAAATATGCTTGATGTAATTGCTGGAGAATGCAACTATGCAAGTATTAAGCAGAACAACATAGTCCCTGCATTAACCAGTACAACACACATTCACATAACTTTTATTAAATGTGAGTGACTGAAATCTTCCTGTTCACTACTTGTCAGCTTTACCTTGAGAATCGCTAAAAGTGAAAACATGCCTCTGTGATGTCATAATACCATCAAAATGACTTACCACTATTTAGCTCAGTCAAATAAATTACCTCCGGTTTCAGTGTAGTAAGTGCAGATCATTTCTAAGGTATTGTTCCCAGGTTCAGAATAAGGTTATTAAATGTAAGGAGTCGTTACAGAGCACTTCTCCTATATCAAGACAAGGCTCCTAACCAGTTTAATTGTGACAACTTAGGAATGGTGAATTACCTTAGACCAGTGGTTCTCAAACTTTTTCAGCTTGTGGCACATTAGAAAAAATATAAAACGCACGCGGCATACTTGCAAAAGAAGGAAAGTTGCTTTAAAAAAAATTATTTTCACGTGTCAATGCGATGGATGTGCTTGTTTATACCAATATAAGCTTCGACTAAAACGAGGTTACATTGTTGACAAACATATACCCGAATTTCATCGTCAATTTCAAGCAGTCTCTCTCGTTTACAGCTTTTAATTTCATTCAAAACAGAAAAGCCATGTTCCCATAGCCATGAAGATGCAAATGGCAATATAATTTTGATTGGTCTTGCACGGGATCATGAAATAGAATTTGGAAGCAGACAGCCAAAACGCATCTAAGTTTTTTTGTGGAAACAGCGTTTAAAAAAATGGGTCGTTTCGTAAATCAATGAGCTGTTCTTCTTCTGCAGAAAGATTGCTTGATTCATTGCTTCCAAATGGTGGGAAGTAATGTTAGCAATAGCTAACATAGCAGCCCAATAGTGACGTGGCAATTACCCTGCTGTATCGGCAATACCATAATTGGTTTCATCGTCACGACGTCACATGTGCTTATTTATCAGCTATTGAAGGAGTTAAAGCGCTTTTAATTAAGTCGCATGCTTGTTTGAATGGCTTATTTTAAATATTTATACAGTTCTTTTCCAAAATTTCAAAAAGATTTGCGGCACACTTGAGAATCTGTTGCAGCACACTAGTGTGCCGCGGCACACAGTTTGAGAATCACTGCCTTAGACATTTAGTATGCTATGTGGTGAAACATTCATAGAATCGTATTTATCAATTGCAGATTAGAATCAATACGTGTAGTTTGTATTCAGTTGGTAGGCTATTTAATTGAAAAAAAGTTTGCTAGGCTATGTCTTCTCATGCAGAACATGACCCTCGGTATGGTCTACTCACTACAGTTCCCACAAAAGCAGATCAAGTTACCAACCTAAAAGCAAGTGATTTTCAAATTTACACATTGTGCAATGGATGGTACTGGCTTATCTGTAGCAAAAACTGTGGAGACATGTACACCAGCTCTCATTATTTTACATTCATCAGTGTTGAACGGAGAACAGTACTCAAAATGCGTTGCCCCAGCACATACTATGAGAACTGCATGATTTTGCTGTGTCTTCATTCACAAATTTGAGCACTGACCTGACTTAGCTATCGAGGTGGACTAAATTAGTAAAGATTATAGGCTACTAACCTTAAATAAGGTTTTTCAACAGAGTTCTTCATCATTCCAGCATTCTCTGCTTCACAAATCCAAGTCGCTAGATCAACAGCAATAGTTTCATTTTTTAAATCACTGATTTCCATCATGCTACATGCTGCATGTAATATCTCCCACAGACTTTTGACCCCCATCACTATTCACAATTTACTACTATCTTAAACATTAATCAAACCTGATTAGTTTTTAAAAGTTGTTTGAATTATTTGCCAATGACAATAAACATTACAATGATATACAAAAACAAACTAAGGCAATATATACTAAAAGGTTACAACCGAAGCAACCTCATGAGCAAAAATGTGTCTACCGCTGTCAATTCTTACTAAAATTGAATGCCGAGAAACCAGGGATATCTAAAGGAGATACGAAGGCTTACAGCGATTGCTTATTCTCACGACACTAGAAAAGCGATAGTTGGTACTGGGGTAAACATGCGGTTCTTTTTAAAATTGCAGAAAGTTTTTTTGTTTTTTCTGATACAGTCAACTACAAAAGACAGTTAGCAAATATTATATAGAGAATAGAGCATATTTAAAGAATGCCGTACTTGTTTGGAAAGACAGCTGAAAAGTTACCAGTGAGGTGTTTTTCTTAACAAAGCGTTTTAAGCAGACTAAGTGTAAAGTAAATATAAGGATAGTTAAATTAGAGTCTCTTACAAGTCAGCAGTTGTGAACTGAGCAAACAACAACTGAGCAAGTGACAACTGAACTAGCAATATTTCAGCAAGTGGTTGAAGTTGGTTAATGAAGAAACTAAGCAAGCCATAACTTGGAATGGGTGCAACCTAGTTCGTACCTTGAACCATTCGTACAGTCAGTTCGTACCCTGAAAAGATCGAGAGAAAAAATTAAAAAAAGCCGAAGTCGCTGATAGCAGTTTAATAGCACAAAGCCGAAGTCGCTGATCGGAGTTTCCCCAAACAATTTGAAACAAACTTGAGGGTTAGCGGAAACTGTGGTTAGCGGAAATTGCGAAACTGGGGGAAAATGTTTGTGGAAACTGCGATCAGCGAGGGTTAGGGTTAGAGCATAGATTACTCCATAGTTAGAGTTAGGGTAAGCGGAAACTGCGGAAAAATGTTTGCGGAAACTGTGATCAGCGAGGGTTAGAGCATAGATCACTTTATGGTTAGGGTAAAAGTTAGCGGAAACTGCGGAAAAATGTTTGCGGAAACTGCAATCAGCGAGGGTTAGGGTTAGAGCATAGATTACTCTATGGTTAGAGTTAGGGTAAGCGGAAACTGCGGAAAAATGTTTGCGGAAACTGCGATCAGCGAGGGTTAGAGCAAAGATTACTCTATGGTTAGGGTAAAAGCGGAAACTGCAGAAAAATGTTTGTGGAAACTGCGATCAGCGAGGGTTAGGGTTAGAGCATAGATTACTCTATGGTTAGAAATTAGAATTAGGGTAAGGGGTAACGGAAACTGCGGAAAAAATTTTGTGGAAATTGCGATCAGCGAGGGTTAGAGCATAGATTACTCTATGGTTAGGGTTAGCGGAAACTGCGGAAAAATGTTTGCGGAAACTGCGATCAGCGGACTTCGGTTTTGAGCTATTTTTTCTCTCGATCTTTTCAGGGGGAAAATTTTAAAGCGATTGCGAAAACTGCGATCAGCGACTTCGGCTTTTTTTGTTTTTTTTTCTCGATCTTTTCAAGGTACGAACTGACGGTACGAACTGTTCATGGTACGAACTACGTTGCATCCACTTGGAATGCCACTAGTCAGCAATGGGTAATGCAGGTTATCATAACAAGCTTTATTACATTACTAACAGTGCCAACTGTCATTCTATGACAAAACATAAAATATTTACAATAAACAGAAGCCTTTCTATTGTCGGACATAATAAAAACCTTAATATCCCTGTGGAAAACACTTGTAAGTTACAAAAATCTATAGTCTATGGCTACACCAGCTAGTCATGTATAGCCATCGAGTCAGATGTTCCTACTTTTTCATCATGTCATTCGACATCTTTTCAATACAAAAGGACAAAGACGCTTGCACTGGAAACATGACGAAACAACTTCTTAGGACATTCTCAGGTGAACATACTATTATCTTTAAACTTTTTGCTGGTGTAAGCAAACGTTTATCATGTTTGACATACATTGTATATTGTATTTTATAAGATATTTGCTGTTATCACGTATCTTACTTTATGCTAACAACTAACAGTAACAGGTTCACAAGAAAATGAGTGTACAATCAGCCCAAAATGCAAAAGAATCAGATTATAGGATTAATGCTAGAACGACCAAGTAGATTTTTTGACGCATGTCCATTTTTGAACAGCTGGCATTCAGTCAAATGTTGCGCTTTTCGGCTGAAACTTTCCGACAATCATTTGTTTCCTGTAGTCAACTTTCAGTGATTTTTATTAAGGTAGGCTACTGGTCTGTTGCAAATAAAAAATTTGCACATAAAACCACGGTACCTACAACGACATTTTTTGACGCAGCATTGCTCGGTAATGATGTAACAAGCACAAAGACAATGGCACCAACCAGGGTTGAGAAAAACCAGTTTTTTTTTAAAAAGCCCAACCCGCATGGTTTTTTAAAAAAACCCGTTTTTTTGGGGGGTTTTATTTGAAAAAGATGCAAAAAAGGTAGATTTATGCTTATATCACCTCAAATACTACTTTTTACCAATAAAGTGCCTCTCACTCACAGTAGCCTACATGCTGGCATCTGGGTTTTTTTTTTCGGTCAGTGACCGATTTTTTAGCAAAATGACCGAAAAAAATATAGTTAATTCGGTCAAAATGTCCGAAAAAATATATAGCCTAGTCAATTTGGTGCTCTTCCACAAGACGCCCTGTTGGTCAACCGGACAAAATGATGACGTCACACACATTGGAATGGACTATTATGAAGGAGGAAGTGCGGGGTGGAAATGCAATGAAACACACCAGAAGGAAATTGTCTCCCATTTATTGATTTGTTGTTCAATTTAAAGAAATTTTCGATCGTTCAAAAGCACAAGCATAGATCTAACCAACTAAGTTAATACCAAGTCCCAAAATACTACTAGCTCCATCTGGTGGCCACCTAAACTTGACCAAATTCAAACCATTATCAAAAGTTTATTTGCAATGATAAACACATTAAACGACAACCAATTAAAAGAACATGTTACTGTTTATTGAAGTGCTAACTTTCATTTTTATATCTTATTCAATATGCGCGCAATTGTTGTTCGAAGACAGCCCCCCAACCAGGGGCGGCGCTAGCCAAAAATGAGTGGGCTGGACAAAAATATTTCGAGGTAATATACTGGCGTAAAGTATGGTCACTAAAATTACCGATTGCAATGTGATTCACTTCAGCTCGGTTGTGAAATTTATTGAAAAATAAACAGAAGAAATTGCAAGGGGGCAAAAGCTCGTTTTCTATTTAGAGCACTCTGAATTATGAACAATAGAATAGATAAAACGGAAATGATCCGCTTTATAAAGTAGCCTACGAAGGCATCAAAAATTACCAAAATCTTGGTGACATATCAAAATTCAGTTTTCGCTGGTTATAACCAATGTTTAAGGCGTTTTATGGGGCCAAACGCTCCCATGCATTTCCTCTGCGGTCTATAGAATTGCCGACTACGATCTTGATGTTAGCAAACATGTCGTTATTTCATGTCATGGAGTTGCTGCAATGATAGGCGGCCTCATAAAAATTTATTGGGTGGCCCCTTAAACAGACTTTTAAGAAGCCTTGCTATTAATACCCATTATAGCCATAGGTTAAGAATCACTGCATTAGAGTTTTATTTTGCGCTCGCAGGTCAGTTTAAAAGCTTCCACCAATATTTGAAAATCAATGCTATCGGCAATGTCTCGCTCACTGCTGATCTGCACCAGATGTTCAAGTCTTTGTGATGACATGGCAGCTCGCAGATAATTGTTTATTATCTTAACTTTGCTGTGAATACGTTCACAAGATGCCACAGTCACGGGCAAAGTAGCAACAATAGCAATAATCTGAAACCAATCGCTGTACAAATGATTAAGATCGCTTTGTTCAAACAATTTCAAAAGTGAAGGCAACACACAACCACGGGTAGAACTCGACCAATATCACTTTTTTAGGCCGATACCGATACCGACATTTATGAAAGTTTTAGGCCGATACCGATATATCTATTAACTACGAAAATTTTGTTACCAACAATCAATCAATCAATCGTTTATTTATCAAAAAACAAAACACAAAAGTGACATAAAACAATAATACATATATACAATGTTTAGGTTTTGTTATTGATAGGGAGACAACGAAACGACCATACGGTCAACTAGTCAGTTGCCACCCTGGAAAGAATAATTTGAGTTATGAAACTAATCAACAATTTAACCAAATTGGTTACAATCAAAAAAGAAAACACAAACAAGACTAATACTTCGATTAGTAGCTTACAATTAATTGTCAACTTCATAAAATTGTATGCGAGATTTTCCAACAAATGGTAATAATGAAAATCAGTGGACACTGGACACCATGACAATAGACATTGTTGAATGTAAGAGCTTAGGCCAAATGAAGACCCACTTATCAAGTATCATAACTTTGCAAAGCTGATGCTTTGCTATGTTTTTTGAAATCATAAAAAGATAACTTTTTGAGATTGCTTGGAACCTCTGACCACACCACTGGTCCAAATACTTGTATGGATTTTTTGCCAAATTCTGTATTAGTGCGTTTAACAAAATAATTATTGTTTGCTTGATATCTAGTGTTATGGTTGTGGATGAGTGAAGAACTTGTGAACAATGCACAGTAGGCAGAAGGGTACAAGTTTGTAACGCTTCTGAGTTGTAGTGTAACGCTGCTGAGTTTGAAGTAAAGCTTCTGGGTTGAGGGGTAGACGTTGCTGGTTGGATTGACTTGAAAGCAACACTAGTCTTGGGAAATCATCTTGTATTGCGTCAGTTGTTGCAGCAGCGATCAGAGCGAATTCAGAAAGCGTCACGTCTTGCCATAAGAAACGTGTTGATCGAAAAAGGAAGATTCATACCTAGTCTCTTAATTTATATGCGAAACAATATTCATCCGCGGGTTGCAAGGCGCAAAGCTAATTAAATAATAATTGAAACTTGAAAGGGCTAAACAATTGAATTATGAGAGCGTTGGACTGCACTGCAGAATAATGGCTGGTGACGAATATAAGACAGCAGTCGGTACAAGTTCATGCAGACTCTGAACATGTGTTTTTTTACTTCTAGTGTACATATGTCTTCCAGCTTTAAGATATTCATTTTAAAAAATAATGGACTGGTATGGGCTCTATAATCGCTTTTTGTGATTATTCTTATTATTCTTTTTTGCATTTTTCTGAGAGGATCTAGAACTTTGTTGCAAGCTTTACCCCAGCTAGTAATGCAATATTGAAGGTGGGAGTAAATTAAAGTATAATAAACGGTTGTCAATGTGTCTGAATTCACATAATCTCTCAGTTTTAATAGTGCCCAAGAACCCTTTGCAACTTTTCCACAGACTTGTTCTATGTGGTGTTTCCACGTTAACTTATTATCAATATAGACACCAAGGTACTTGATTTGATCTTTTTGCTGAATTGGTTTACTTCCAATCTTAATGTTAACATTTCTTATTTGTTTTTTGTTTGTAATAAGCATGTATTCTGTTTTTGTAACCAGTCCAAGAAAGTCCAAGAAAGTTTATGGATTGGTTGCTGTAATAGAAAAATCATTCACTAATCACAAAAAAAAACACCAAACAAAAAAGAAACAACCAAATGCAATACTGTTTTGTGTTCAATTCAATAATCAAAGTTCAACAGTTTTAAATTGTAGTTCAAAAAACATAGTTTCTCTGCATTCATGCCAAGAAGAGAACATCTTTTATCATAGTAAATCAGTCCAACACGACACGAGTTTCTGCTAGGATTCGCACAAAGGCCGGTGTCACCGCCACTAGCCCGATAAACAGAAGCACAACCAGGCAGCACCAATTAAATAGGCAGCTAGAAAAGCGCTCTTTCACGTGCACAAAACAAGACATTCAAAACTTTTTTAAAACACCTTTTAAATTAGGCTAACATGTGCAAGGTTTAAATTTCTTCGACGATTAAAATAAAACTTTCCAGCTTCGCGTTCATGACTTTTAAAATGTTAAATGCATTTATACACTATTCCGATATTATAATGCTTTACAGGTTCCTATCATTAGTTTGTTCTACTGTATTAAATTTCAGATGGGGAGGTTGGCCTACCGATAAATTGAAACTCGAGCAAAAGAATGCTGCTACATAAACTGTAACATTACTGTAGCCTACAACTGGGATAACTCAATGCCATAGCGATCAGAAAGCGATAAACTTACCAAGCGTGCCAAAACATCGGTAAATAAAACAAAATGCAGCATCTTTCGAAGTCGAGTACTCCACCCAAACTCTAAATACGGCACCATTTCTTTTGAAATCGGTAATTCTTTTTGCACTGCTCCGACTGCGGAAAAACTATCAGTGGCTGAATCGGGCCAGATTTAACAACAAATTCGCGATTATCGCTGTGCACTAGCGTACGCAGGGGGGGGCCATTGGGCCATGCCCCCCCCCCCCTTAAAATGTTTTAGTAGTTAACGACGTAGATTAAGCCATTTAATATGTTTTGCATTGCTCTGTCAAAGCAATTAACAATATAGACTAAGCCAATACGAAATACATAGCCCAATCCACCTACCCCACCCCAGGTATGCCAATGTAGCATAGTGTTCTGTAAGCCTATTATAGTGAGAAAGAAATGGATAAAGTCTAAACTAAAACCATACTGGGATATCATGAAAACGTCTAGCTTTATTTCCGAAAAATGCCGAAGAAAACATGATCTTATCCTTTTGCTATGCCACCAGACAGCACCATTTTACAGGAATATTCATACCCACATTTTTGTTGAAAATGCTCTCAGAATGCACCAAATTCGAAGTAATTTTTCAAAATTTTCTGGGGGAGGCCCCCCACACCCCCCGCCGCTAGGTGTCGTTTTAGGTGAAAACGCCGTCCGGCTTCGCCCGCCGGTCGTAAAACTCCCCCTTTCAAAATTCCTGGTTACGCTACTCTCAATGGCCCCCCCCTTGAGAAAATCCTGCGTACGCCACTGTCGCTGTGTATCACTTCAGACGGCGGATCCCTTTCAGACATTTCGATAAATAGAGACAGCAATATTCCAATTACCTCTTCGAGCCAAATAAAATTGACCTTCACTTACTTAGCTCATGAATGATTACTGATTTAAGATTTTGACTTCCGAGGGCGGCCATCGACTCTTTCCATTAATTCTTATATTTTGATTGTTACGTCACAATTACGGAACAAAAAGAAAAACGTGGCGAACTAGCAAACACCACAAAAGCTTGTGTCTCAGCTGTGACGTGACAAAAGCCATCACCTCAAAATGGTAAAATTAAACTACAATCATCAATCAATACAACAGAGCGATAACAATGAAGATTCTTCATTTCTTCGTATAAGTCAATGCTGCAAAAGTAATAGTAATTCATACGCTACGTAATAAGTTGAAATTAATTGATGACGCTGTCACTAGGCCCCCCTAACCCCCCGCATACACTCCCCCAAGTTTTCTCATCGGATCTCGACGAATTATAAAATTGACTCTAAATAGGAGTGGGGTGGACATGTCCACCCCAGTCCACCCCGTGGCGCCGCTACTGCCCCCAACGAAGCTTTTGCCCAATGCATTTCAATGGCGAATCGATCGTCTTCCAGTTCACGCCCTGCCTGATCACGATTCTTCTTCTTGCGTTTGAGATCACGATAATTAATTGTCTCCCATTTATTCATTTCTTGCTCAATTTTAACAGATTTGCTATCGTTGAAAAGCACAAGCATAGATCTAACCAACTAAGTT
The DNA here is from genome assembly GCF_918807975.1 of Aplidium turbinatum. Classification (NCBI taxonomy): domain Eukaryota; kingdom Metazoa; phylum Chordata; class Ascidiacea; order Aplousobranchia; family Polyclinidae; genus Aplidium; species Aplidium turbinatum. The sequence goes on from NC_137482.1 coordinate 22,887,405, forward strand.
ATTACCAAGTCCCAAAATACTACTAGCTCCATCTGGTGGCCACTTAAACTTGACCAAATTCAAACCATTATCAAAAGTTTATTTGCAATGATAAAAACATTAAACGACAACCAATTAAAAGAACATGTTACTGTTTATTGAAGTGCTAACTTTCATTTTTATATCTTATTCAATATGCGCGCAATCGTTGTTCGAAGACAGCCCCCCAACGAAGCTTTTGCCCAATGCATTTCAATGGCGAATCGATCGTCTTCCAGTTCACGCCCTGCGTGATCACAAAAATTAATTGTCTCCCATTTATTCATTTCTTGCTCAATTTTAACACTTTTGCTATCGTTGAAAAGCACAAGCATAGATCTAACCAACTAAGTTAATACCAAGTCCTAAAATACTACTAGCTCCATCTGGTGGCCACTTAAACTTGACCAAATTCAAACCATTATCAAAAGTTTATTTGCAATGATAAAAACATTAAACGACAACCAATTAAAAGAACATGTTACTGTTTATTGAAGTGCTAACTTTCATTTTTATATCTTATTCAATATGCGCGCAATCGTTGTTCGAAGACAGCCCCCCAACGAAGCTTTTGCCCAATGCATTTCAATGGCGAATCGATCGTCTTCCAGTTCACACCCTGCATGTTCACGATAATTAATTGTCTCCCATTTATTCATTTCTTGCTCAATTTCAACAAATTTGCAATCGTTGAAAAGCACAAGCATAGATCTAACCAACTAAGTTATTACCAAGTCCCAAAATACTACTAGCTCCATCTGGTGGCCACCTAAATTTGACCAAATTCAAACCATTATCAAAAGTTTATTTGCAATGATAAAAACATTAAACGACAATCAATTAAAAGAACATGTTATTGGTTATTGAAGTGCTAACTTTCATTTTTATACCTTATTTAATATATGAGCAATCGTTGTTCGAAGACAGCCCCCCAACGAAGCTTTTGCACAATGCATTTCAATGACGAATCGATCGTCTTTCTGGATTCACATTGCGTGATCGCGATAATTAATTGTCTCCCATTTATATAGAAAAAATGCTAAAGTCATAGAAAGGATCAGGATCAGGCACACAAATAGCCTAAGTGGTGGTGTAATGGCTTGTCCGAATCAAGTAATGTAACAAACACTGATCAATAGGAAAGCGATGTGTGCTCTAGAGCGGTGTAGAACTTTGATCCTTTGGGAGGTCGTGGAAGAATTGTTGTCACTCGTCCCTCAGTCGACATCAACTGGAAAAGCTCGGTTGAGGAAGCAAGTGATGTCAGCTCTAAGTGCAGGAGCCAGAAAATTGTTCCTATTTGGATGGAGAAACCTCTGCAAATAATAAAAAGCAACAACAACCAGCGAGACAGTGGGTGCGGATACTAATGTTTTGTTCAATGCTTAGCCAAGAAATTTTTTCACAACACTTAGGCTAAGCCTAATAAACCTAGGCTTAAATATGGATCAAAGGTAAGTAACGAAACCGTAATGAAATGACTTGGGCTTGCATTCTCGTGTTCTTTCATTACCACACGAAGTCTTTTTCCTAAAGGCATCCGTGTGTGTAAACAAAATGATTCATAGGTCCAAACCTTAAACGTTGACACACAAAAATCATGTTACAAACGTAAGTTAAAAAAATTATTTTGTTTCATCTGACATTGCACTTTTGTTAGCCTAGTTTGTTTGTTATAGAATAAATATCACAAAGTATGTGGGCAGCAACCAGGGGCGCCGGAAGCGGGGGGGCAGGGGGGGGGGGGCGGATGCCCCCCTGCCCTCAAATTTTCTGCAGGTGGAGGGGCAGGGGGGGCAATGGTGCCCTTTTAAAGTCATGTAAGCTACTGCACATTTTGCAATATAACAATTTCTGCTATTCGCTTTTAGCCTAATTATAATCTTTCATTTTTGCCTCAAAATAATATTTACGGCACAAAATTTTGCAACACAGTACAGGCCTTAAAACTCGTTTTTTTTTCGACAGCCATCGTGGCCTACCGGGAGCTCCTTCTCGGCGGCCAAATCTGCGTGCTTGGAGGCCAAAATACAAAATAAAAATAACGATAGCACAAGTAAATAAAATTAAACTTGCAACAATGCTAAAATGATCACTTGGCGTTGTTGAAGTCTGGGCCTGGGCGACGTCGTACAATAGAATCGCTGCACCACGCAATAACTGCTTTATCGGGATTGTAATCCAGTACTATTCAAACGACACTGGCACGAGTGTCTCCAATGTGGCTGATTTTATAAAAGTTCGCTACTCCCCTAGAATTCTTTTTAGCAACGAAAAACAACGTTCGACATGTGTTAACGATGACGTCAAGGTAATAAAATAAGTATTTCAATGATTAAAACATTACTTGTAGGCTTTAACTGCCCTTTATCAGAACTGACGATGCACTAGCAAGTGCGAAATATTTTTTCTACTGACGTCTGATCCTGTTGCCTTAGCAATTGAGGTTTTAGCTATTTCAATGATGTACATTACTAAAAGACATTACTAAAAGAAGCATAATTTTTGCAAAATATGATCAAAAAATGTTTTTCCCATTGATGTCAACTAACTTTGTTCTCCTTTTTAACAACGGTTCAATGTCCGACAACATCGAATCGACATAAAAACGACAATATTGCCATCCGATGTAAATTAGCAATTCGGATTAAGCCTTTGTTAAAATAAACGTCGGGAATTACAAACAAGACTTACAGCGCTGGCGATCGCAGATGGATATTCCATCAATAACAAATATTCCCCACACAATGCAACAGTGGCGATTATGACGCGCTGACCTAACTTTGCGTCACTCTTTGATACTGCATGTTTTCGACAGTTAATCCACGATCATTGTATTGCGAAATTAAATAATTGGCTAGGAGAGACCGGCGGCCAAACTTGGCCGATTGAGGAGGTAGCACCGGCGGTTCATTCAAGCACTACTTAGCGGCCATGGCCGCAGGTTGCTTTAAGGCTTGACAGTAGGTTACATCATTATAAAATAGCAT